>NC_045426.1:428564483-429988650 GCF_902635505.1 Sarcophilus harrisii
TGACAAAGAATTAGAAAGTAAGAGGATGCCCAGCAGTATGGAAACAGTTGAACAAGTTATGGAATATGAATGTGATGAAATACTATTGTGCTTAAGAAATGACAAAGAAGAGGAGATTCAGAAAAACCTGGGAAGATTTACATGAACTGATGCAAAGTGAAGTGGGAAGAAATAGAAGATTATTGTACAGAGTAATAATGATATTATAATGATAATCAACTTAAAAGATTTAGCTATTTTGATAGTGATCCATGACAATTTCAAAGAAATCATGATAAAAAATGCCAACCAATTCTAGAGAGAGAACTGATGAATCTAAGTAATAGATTGAAGCATTTTTTTGTTCACTTTATTTTTTTACTTGTTTTTTTGAGACATGACTAATACAAAAATATGTTTTGCATAACTTCACATGTATAATAGATAATGAGTATTACATGCTTTTTCAATGAGTAGAGGAAGATCTAGAAGAAGGAAAGAATTTGAAATTTAAAATAAACAAATGAAAGTTAAAAAAAAGAAATTTATATTCTGTGGGGAAAAGAAATATACATTTAAGTGTATAAGGTATTCATAAAACTGGTCCTGCTTCTATTAACCTGATATGCTAATTCAGTAATTGGATGCTTTGGAAATGACAAAGCAATTCCCTTATTGTTCACTGAGCAGGAAGAACTGATGACTAAGTGCATCTTTAGAAGGGAATGACCTACACAGATATGAGTATTGTACATATGTGGAAATATAAGACTTGTAGATATGATTCAAAATCTGAACTTCAGATGTTTTTCCTTGAAGATGGAAGTGGAGTGGAGACGTGATGAACCAAAAAGTATGTGAAAAGGAGAATGGATTTCATTTTTAGAGGTTACGTTTCCCTAGAACTCAATCTAGCCCATTCCTGGCTGGAATCAGAACAAAGGGGCCCCTCTCTGGAAAGCAGAAGGCCCCTTGGACCCAGCAACAGGTTTGTTAGATAATACAAAACATATATACAAAATAAATGCAAAGTAGTTTCAGGAACAGGGTATTAGCAACTGAGAGAATCAGAAAAGGCTTTGAAAGAAGTATGTTTGACAAACCCAAAAACCCCAGTTTTTGTGATAAGAACTCACTATTTGACAAAAATTGCTGGGAAAATTGGAAATTAGTATGGCAAAAACTAGGCATTGACCCACACTTAACACTGTACACCAAGATAAGAACAATTTGTTCCAATAGCCAAGAAAGTCCGTCCACTGTAGTATGTGCTCTGAACATCAGTCTATCATATCATTAATCCTCTTCAATATGAAGGTAAACAACAAACAGGATTTCCAAAGGGATCAGAGGAAAAGTAAAAGGACTCGTATGTACAAAAAAATTCTGTACATACTTAACACTTTGTACATACTTGTCACACTTAACACTGTACACCAAGATAAAGTCAAAATGGAGTCATGGCCTAGACATAAAGAATGAGATTATAAATAAATTAGAAGAATATAGGATAGTTTACCTCTCAGACCTGTGGAAGAGGAAGGAATTTATGACCAAAGAAGAACTAGACATCATTATTGATCACAAAATAGAAAAATTTGATTGTATCAAATTGAAAAGTTTTTGTACAAACAAAACTAATGCAGACAAGATTAGAAGGGAAGCAATAAACTGGGAAAATACTTTTACAGTCAAAGGTTCTGATAAAGGCCTCATTTCCAAAATATATAGAGAATTGACTCTAATTTATAAGAAATCAAGCCATTCTCCAATTGATAAATGGTCAAAGGATTTGAACAGACAATTCTCAGACGAAGAAATTGAAACTATTTCTAGCCACATGAAAAGATTGTCCAAGTCATTATTAATCAGAGAAATGCGAATTAAGACAACTCTGAGATACCACTATACATCTGTCAGAATGGCTAGAATGACAGGGAAAGATAATGCAGAATGTTGGAGGGGATGCGAGAAAACTGGGACACTGATGCATTATTGGTGGAAATGTGAATACATCCAGCCATTCTGGAGAGTAGTTTGGAACTATGCTCAAAAAGTTATCAAACTATGCATACCCTTTGATTCAGCAGTGTTACTACTGGGCTTATATCCCAAAGAGATCTTAAAGGAGGGAAAGGGACCTGTATGAGCAAGAATGTTTGTAGTGGCCAGAAACTGGAAACTGAGTAGATGCCCATCAATTGGAGAATGGCTGAATAAATTGTGGTATATGAATATTATGGAATATTATTGTTCTGTAAGAAATGACCAGTAGGATGAGTTCAGAAAGGCCTGGAGAGACTTACACGAACTGCTGCTGAGTGAAATGAGCAGGACCAGGAGATCATTATATACTTCAACAACAATACTATATGATGACCAGTTCTGATGGACGTGGCCCTCTTCAACAATGAGATGAACCAAATCAGTTCCAATAGAGCGGTAATGAACTGAACCAGCTACACCTAGCGAAAGAACTCTGGGAGATGACTATGAACCACTACATAGAATTCCCAATCCCTCTATTTTTGTCTGCCTGCATTTTTTATTTCCTTCACTGGTTAAATGTACACTATTTCAAAGTCCGATTCTTTTTGTACAGCCAAATAACTGTTTGGACATGTATACTTATTGTATTTAACTTATAGTTTCACATTTAACATGTATTGGTCAACCTGCCATCTGGGGGAAGATGTGGGGGGAAGGAGGGAAATGTTGAAACAAAAGGATTTGCAACTGTCAGTGCTGAAAAATTACCTATGCATATATCTTGTAAATAAAAAGCTATAATAAAAAAGAAAGAAGTTAAGTATTCAAAGAGGCAGTATCAGAGACAAGAGGGCATTCCAGGAATAGGTAACAGCCCGAGCAAAGAGCTTAAAGATGATAATGAAAGTAAAATTTTATTATATTTATTTTGGTAACAGTATAGATATTTTCCTGTACATCTGCTTTTTCACTGGATGCGTATCTTATTTATTAATAATTTTCAAGAATTCTGAAATTTCCTTATCTGAATATTCCTTGAGATATTCCTTGCTCAAAACGTTCATAGCAGCCGTTTTTGTAGTGGTGAAAAACTGGAAACTGAGAGGATGCCCATCAGTTGGAGAATGGCTGAATAAGGTATGGTATATGAATGTTATGGAATATTATTGTGAGAACTGAGTATGGATCACATACATCTCACTCTTCTTGTTGTTCGCTTGCATTTTGTTTTTTTTAATTATTTTCTTTCCTTTTTGATCTGGTTTTTCTTATGCAGCAAGATAATTGTATAAATATGTTTATACATATTGGATTTAACACATATTTTAATATTATATATATATATATATATATATAGCATATATTGGATTGCTTGTCATCTAGGAGAGTGGGGGGGAGGGGAAAATTTGGAACACAAGGCTATGAAAGAATCAATGTTGATAAATTATCCATGATATGTTTTGAAAATAAAAAGCTTTCAAAAAAAAGGAGAGAGATTCCTCCCTCTTATTTGTCACTTAAAGGTTTTCTCCCTATAGCAATCACTCAGTAACCTCTTTTCTTTAAGTTTCATGCAATACAATATGGATCACAGCATAACATTCTCACTCTTCTTGTTGTTCTCTTGCATTTTGTTTTTTAAATATTTTCTTTCCTTTTTGATCTGGTTTTTCTTATGCAGCAAGATAATTGTATACATATGTTTATACATATTGGATTTAACATATATTTTAAAGGTTTTCTCCCTATAGCAATCACTCAGTAACCTCTCTTCTTTAAGTTTCATGAAACTGATCTCAACCACCCAAACAAACTCCTGGAAGCTTTTATTTATACACTTCCATGTTGCTCCCCTGCCTTCCTCAATGAGTTCTTTACCTGGCTCACAATTTTTCTCTCCTACCCAACTCCTTCTTTCATATTCGACAACTTCAAAATATACATTGACTCTCTCTCAAACTCCTGGAATACTCAGTTTCTTAGCCTATTCCCCTCCTATGACTTACTCCTCTATCCTACCCATCTACATAAAGTTGGTGGTGTTCTTGATCTTGCCATCACTCACAAATTTACTTCCTCTATGTTGAAGAATTCTGAAATCCCCTTCTCCAGTCATCACTATTGACTTTGACCTCTCCCTCTATCTCCTCTTACAAACCCTTATTCTTCATCCATGACATAACCCACAATCTTTTGGCCATCTCATTCTCTCTAAGGCCAGCTCACCTGCAATGGACAGTCTTGTGAAGACCAAGTTAGCACCTTGGATACTTTAGAATCAGCCGGAGTCAGGATAAGCAAAAGTCCTTGGTCTTTATTTTTGGTTGAAATGAAATGAGAGTAATGGACACAGGAATCTCCACATTTCTCTTTTTCATCTCCTGCCCAAAAGTAACTCTGGCTTGTCTTACTCCCACCCTCTAAACCCTCCTCCAAATCTCTCCATACACCAACAAATCAAGCCAGCATAGAATAGTGGAGTGGTCCATTTTCCAAGCATATGCTACTAGAGTATTGACCATTCAGTAGTTAGCCTTAAGTGCTTGATTGTACATGAACTCAAAAGTTTCAGCTCTTTACATCTTCCGCTTTCTTTTGTTTTAGAACACAGATGGTCACACCCTCCCTGACTTCTCAGGAAAGGAGGTGATCACAACCCCCCTGACATCTCAGGAAGGGAGATGAAAAGCACCAAAGGGAAGTGGGGATTGTTAGCAGGTTTCTGGGCTGAAGGGTCTTATTAGAAACAGGTATGCACAAATCCATCAGCATGGGAGGTATTACACAAGCACAAAGCAATAAAGCACAGGCTATTAGTGATGACTCTCCCCACAGCCGGTGCAGGCTCAATGTGGTGTAACAAACATGAATTGTACATGCAAGTAGTGATATAATAGAAAATATGAATCAACATGGTGTTGTAAAAGATTTCCAGAAGTCCTAGAAGGAGGGTATTTTGTAAACAACAGTCACACATACGCCTTCTTCAGCAGCCAAGAGATAGTCCAAAACCAATCTATTGTCCATTGCTTCACGTATCAAGGAATCTGCTCTGCAACAGTCTTATCATTTCTCAGAAAATCTAATGATTCCTGAGGGTTTTGAAGTCCTACAACAGTCTTATTTCTCAGAGAATCCAGTGATTACTGAGAGTTTTGAAATCCAACAATTTTTGATGTTCATGAGTCAAACACCATAACTGCCAGGCTCTTTCAGTGGTGGGCACAGTCAGCAACGGAACCACTCGATGTTTCTTGGGTCTTCTCCTTCATTTAAAGGTTCTGCTCCATCTCTCTGCGATGGACAAAGTGAATACAGCTTGTTGGCACCCATCTGATTCCTTCTCCATCCATCGAGATACAAGCAAACCCTTTCCCCCAAGCAGTTAACCTATACAGTCCCTTCCATTCACCACTTTCTGGGTCTCTCCACATCACCTGGCAATTATCTAAAGACAGTGGAGCTGCTCGCACTAGACACTGCCCTTCTGGGGGGTTATAAAACCTGTCTGCTGGAGCCAGTGCATCTTTGTCAAAAATCAAGAAGTTAATAGTTTAAGGGGCTAGATTTAGAAGTTCTCTAGGGTTACCTATGGCTCCCCGTTTCTTTTGTTTTTGGAGGAGCATCTTAATGTCTCTGTTTCTCCTCTCTACTATTGCCTGACCTTGAGGATTAAAGGGCATGCCAGTGGTGTGTAAAATCTGATACTGTGCACCAAAGTGTGCAAAATGTTTAGAAGTATATGCAGGACCATTGTCTGTTTTTATGGCTTGTGGCACACCCATAATTGCAAATGCTTGGATAAGGAATTCAGTGACACTCAGGCTGTCTCTTTTGCTGCTGGTATTGCAAAAGTGAGTCCTGAAAAGGTGCCTACCACAACATGGATAAAATACAGACAACCAAAAGATTTATAATGGGTCACATCCATTTGCCAGATTTCACTGGGTCTCAAACCACGAGGGTTCTTCTCTGGAGGCAATGTAGGAGTGTGGAAAGGAAAGCAAGCCGTACAGGCTTTTACGATGCTCCTAGCTTCCTCTCTTGTTATTCCAAATTGTAAACGTAAAGCTTGAGCAGACTGATGATATTTAAAATGAGATTCTTGGGCTTCCTGAAATAAAGGAGTATTGGCCAGCATAGTTAGAAGGCTATCTGCTTTTGAATTACCATCAAAAATAGGACCTGGAAGTCCATTAGGAGAGTGGACATGTAAGATATAAATATTACCTGGATGCTTTCTCACTTGCTCTTGAAGTTTCTTAAAGAGCTGATCTATATATTAGAGGCTACAATTTTTATTTGGGGCTGTGGCAATTCTTTGTACCACACCTACTGAATAGGCTGAATTGGATATTATATTTACATCTCCTGGATAATAAGTAAGAGCTAGAATGATTGCATACAATTCATTCTGCTGAGTGGACTGAAAAGGAGTTCTGACTACTCTCTTTATAGTTAAGTCAAGAGAGTATACAGCACAAATATTATGTTTGGATGCATCTGTAAAGATAATTGGTCCTTTAAGAGGAACTTTAGAAACCTTTTCTTCAAGAATGCATCGCCAATTATGTAATAGTCTGGTTATCTTTAACGGAGACTCGTGTGTAAAATTTGGAGCCATGGCTAATAAAATTTGCCACTCTGGGATGGTTTCACAGCACACATTAATTTGTACATTATTATAAAAGGTGTATATCTTGTCAGGTCTTAACCCAGATAATTGTACTGCTCACTTAATGGCCTTTAATAAAATTCTAGCCACAAGCTCTGGGTAAGCTTTGTTCTGGTTGTGCTGGGAGGTTCACCCACTCTATCACACTGTCTCCTTGATGAAAGACTGCTGTGGGTGCCAAGAGGCTACACAAGAGTATAGCAAAAACTGTTATTTCCAAGGTTTTTTGAGTGACTCTTTCAATCACATTGGATAAAGCCAGTTCAACTTCTCTCAAAGCCTCTTGAGCTTCTTTTGTAAGCTGGAGTGGTGAATTTAAAGCACTGTCTCCCCTTAAAATGTCATATAAAAGTTGTAACTGATAGGTAGTCAAGCCTAACACTGGTCGCATCCATTGGATATCTCCTATCAATTTCTGAAAGTCGTTTAAGGTGTTTAGCTTCTCTGTTCTTAAGGAAAGTTTTTGTACTGTAAGCACCTTAGGCTTTACTTCATATCCTAAATGTTGAAAAGGAACACGTCTTTGAATTTTTTCTGGAGCTATGTACAATTTGTAATTCCTTGGTGTTTCTATGGTCTTTTGTAGACATGCTTCTAACATTTGTTCCTCAGGTACACATCCCAATATATCATCCATGTAATGTAATAACATTACTTTTGGAAATGCTTTTCTTACTGGAGTAAGAGCAGCAGCAACATACATTTGACACATAATAGGACTGTTTTTCATTCCCTGTGGCAAAACTGTCCATTCATATCTTTTATAAGGCTCAGCTAAGTTAACACCGGGCACTGAAAAGGCAAATCTTTTCATATCCTCCTTATCTAGAGGAATAGAATAGGAAAAAACCTTAATGTCTATAACCCAGAGAGGTCATTCTCTAGGCAACTGAGTAGGAGATAGAAGTCCAGGTTGAAGAGTTCCCATAGTTTTCATCTGTTCATTTACCTTTCTTAAATCAGTCAGCATTCTCCATTTTCCAGATTTCTTTCTTACCACAAATACTGGGGAATTCCAAGGACTTAAAGAAGGTTGTAAGTGTCCTTGGTCAAGTTGCTCTTGTACTATATCTAATAAGGCCAGTGACTAGGCCAATTGACACCTCTAATGACTGTATGATCTGTACCAGTGTCTACCAACCTTCTAATAGTATGCCATTTATATAGATAGTGAGCATAGGTAAGTCAGCTGTCACAGCTGGTGTCCAATATATTCCTGGATTTTGTTGCTTGGAGTCAGAATCTGGGCAACTATCACCAGATTGCTTATTAGGAGTATCAGTAAACCTGATGCTACTACTTCTCCTGGGTGATAAGTCCCACATTGTCTACCTGTATTAGTGACTGGGATATTATCTACACATTCCCCAATTTCCTACATCAGTGTATGGATGGACACTGTTTTGTAAGTGCTCTCAGGAAGTGAAATGGTCAAACCTACTGCGCTTGGAGGTAGGGATCCATAGACTGGAGAGGAATAGATTTCACTTCTCCAGGGGGTATCTCAGTTGTCCCAGCTACATACAACTCTATTCTCCCTAATTGTAATCTCTTTCTCCCATCAGATTGCTTCCTGGATGACTGGTCATGTCTGGGTACTGGACTTCTAGGCATTCTCTGGGTGTAGCATCAACTGCCATCATGCCCCAAGTATTTTTTGCCTTGGGCCCTTCATCCCATTTCCCTAAATCAGTCTACATTCTGATGTCCAATGGAAGCCTCTGTTGCTTTTGGACATAGGGTATTGGGTGTTGTTCTCCCACCCTGTTTTCTCACTCTATCTCTATGCTAACATTGAGCTTTCAGATGCCCTACATTACCACATTGAAAGCATTGGCAAGTCTCTCTGGAAGTTCCTTGCCAGAATGGGACCCTGTCTTCCCATGTTGGGATTTTGGGAAGTCTGCATCATTGCCTGGATACAAAAGTCATTTGTGCTTACTGTGGCACAGCATCTTGTGATCTCCTCTAAAGGAGCATCCTCACGCAGTCCTAGTATAATTCTTCTGCAAGCCTCATTAGCATTTTCTTTAGCAAGTTCCCTTATCAAAATGTCTGTTACTGCATTTTCACCATTAGTTCGTACAACAGCTGTCTGCAAACATCCCACAAAATCAGCAAAGGGTTCATTTGGACCTTGTGCAATTTTTGTGAAGGCGTCACCCTTGTTGTTTCTATTGGGGAGTAAAGCCTATGCTTTAATAGCAGCAGCAGCAATTTGCTCATATGCTGCTATGGGGTAATTAATCTGTACTGAAATTTCTGCATAAGAACCTACACCTGTTAGTTGGTCACAGGTGATTGGAACATTAACTCCACTTTGACTATTTTGTTGGGCTTGCATCCTACAGAGCTCATTATATTCAGGAAGCCACAAGCTTTGTCCAGGTTCTTAGCATGTCCTTGCTATAGATTTCCAGTCACAAGGGGTTAAAACTTCATAAGCCAAATTCTTTTAAAATATCTTAATATAAGCTGATGTAGCCCCATAAAGAGTGCAAGCCTTTTTTCAGGTCTGAAGATTTCTATATCAAAAGGAGCATATCTTCTACTTTCTTGACCTGAAGAGTTAAACTGTTGAATCACAGGATACATTTTTAGTTTAAATCCTGCCCTTCTTCTGTGGCTTTAAGCAATGCCTTTTGCAATCTAGTCATAGGAAAGGGTGATTGCTTGGGGGGAGGTGCTGCCCCTCCCACTACTCCTCCTCCCTCCATCCTGGAAGGTAGAGTTGATGGAGGCGTGTCAATAATCTGCTCCATAGGCAGGGTTGAAGCCTCATTTAAGTCCGCATGCCCTCTGGCAATATGGTCATTAAACTGTTCTTTGTCTTCCTCTTTTTCCTCAAACTTCCTCATCTGGCTGTTCTGAAAACTTTTCTTTTTTCTATAACTTGCAAGATTCTTTAAGGCCAATTGTATTATGTTGTATATATAGAATGTTTCTTTGGAAATTGTATTGGAACTTATTGTGTATCTAAGTTATATTTTAATATATTTAACATCTACTGGTCATCCTGCCATTTAGGGGAGGGGGGGGGGTGAAAAATTGGAACAAGAGGTTTGGCAATTGTTAATGCTGTAAAGTTACCCATGTATATATCCTGTAAATAAAAGGCTATTAAATAAAAAAAAAAAAAAAAAGGAAATTGTATTGGAACATTATCATTATATTCACATAGTTGATCTCCTACTAGTTTCCAATTATCTGCCCTTATATCTTCTTTATTGAAGAACCAAGGGAAGGTACATTTGAATGTATCCAAGAATCCATCAATCTGCTCCCAAGTCAGAAATAAGCCCTGTCTCTTTATCAGTCTGAGTATGCTTCCTGCAGATCTCCTTTGGAGTGGGGTTGGGGTTGGGGGAGAATCTTTTCCTAACATCTGCCCCATTTCAGCTAGAAAAGGTTACTAGTTTAGCTCTTAACAAAGTAAGTTCCCTGTTTGTCTATTAAAATACTCACCCTATTTCCTGGTCACCAGGGACTTCAGTGAAAGTAGGGTCTTTGGTCCACATGTTGGGCGCCAATTGTGAAGACCACATTAGCACCCTGGATACTTTAGAATCACCTGGAGTCAGGATAAGCAAAAGTCCTTGGTCTTTATTCTTGGTCGAAATGAAGGGAATGGACACAGGAATCTCCACACTTCTCTTCTTCATGTCCCGCACAAAAGTCCCTCTGGCTTGTCTTGCTCCACCCCCTAATCCCTTCTCCAATTCTCTGTATACACCAACAGATGGAGTCAGCACAGAATTGTGAGAAGGGCCATTTTCCAAGCATATGCTTATAGAGTATTGTCTAATCAGTAGTTAGCCTTAAGTGCTCGGTTGTCCGACCTCAGTGCATGAACTCAAGAGTTTCAGCCCTTTACACGGTCTCTCCTACTTTTCCCATTTTGACACATTGGTGAGCCAATTCAACTCTACACTGTCCTCTTATTTTGAGTCTCCAGATCTTTTAACATTTCATCAATTGTTTCCTGCCAAGCTTCAGCCTTGTATCACTGCCACAGGCTCTCACCTTCCCTTCTTTACATGTGCTACTGAACAAAGGTAAAGAAAATCACAGTAAGTTGTCTGAGTGGATTCACTATAAATTTGTTATGTAGCTTCAACTGAGCCCTCACTGCTACTAGGCAACCAGTCCAACTATATCTCTCTCATCAACTCATATTCCTCTCTCCAGAGGATCTTCCAAGTCTTTTAATCTTTCAAATCTCCCATGGCTCACCCTCCCCTCCCCTATTAGCCAATGGCCTTGCCAGATTCTACTCATTTCACTCAGCATCAGTTCATGTAAGTTTGCAGAAAAATTGAGGGCATTTGTTCTGATCTTCCCCTTTTCTACCCCTTCTCATCTCATATCACTTGCATGTCTTCTGTTACTATCTCTTCCTTCATCCTTGTCTCACATGATGAGGTGGCCTTCTTTCTTTTTTTTTAAAACATGTACAATCCTTTTTTAACATATTTCCATATTTTGTCATGTTGTACAAGAAAAATCAGACTAAAAGGGGGGAAAACCACAAGAAAGAAAAAGTAAACAAACAAAAAAGTGAAAATACTGTGCTTTGATCCACATTGACTTTCCATAGTTCTCTCTCATTTTCCAAACCAAAGCTATTGAAATAGTCTTGTATCACCACATTGTTGAGAAGAGTCATGTCGATCACTGTTGATCACCACATGATCTTGCTGATACTGTGTACAATGTTCTCTTGGTTCTGCTCACTTTACCCAGCATCAATTGATGTAACTCTTTCCAAATTTTTCTAAAAGCAGGATGGCCTTATTCCTTAGCAAGATTAATCTTTCTGCCTGCTAAATTGAACTCATTCTATCCCATCTTTTCCAACAGATTTCCCCTTTGTCATCCCTACTCTTTCACTTATTTTCAATCTCTCCTCCTCTGGTTCATTTTCTACTGCCTACAACATGCCTATATCTCCTCCATCCTGGGGGGGAAAAAACCCTTCATTTGATCCTTCCATCCCCCAACAATTATCAGCCTATTTCTCTTCTATCCTTTGTAGCTAAACTTCTCAAAATATCTATGCACAATAGGTATCTCCACTTTCTTTCTTCTCCTCACTTCTTAATCTCTTATAATCTGACTTCCCAACTCATCTTTCCATCAAAACTGCTCTCTCCTAAACTGCCAATGTCTTTCTTTCTGTCTCTGTCTCTTTCTCTCTGGAGTTGTTGTTTTTTTGTTTGTTTGTTTTTGTTTTTGGCAAAGAAAAGATTATTTTTTTCTTTTCTTCTCCACTTAATATTTGTTTCTAATTACATTTAATGATAGTATTCAATATTATTGTTTGATTAGAAGGATGATTTCATAGAGGCCTGGAGAGACTTACATGAACTGATGCTGAGTGAAATGAGTAGAATCAGGAGAGCATTATACACAGCAACAGCAAGATTATCCGATGATCAATTCTGATGGGCATGGCTCTTTTCAAAGCAATATAATTCAGATCAGTTCCAATGGTCTTGTGATGAAGAAAGCCATCTGCACCCAGAGAAAGGACAGTGGGAACTGAATGTGAATCACAACATAGTATTTTCACTCTTTTTGTTGTTTTCTTGCATTTTGTTTTATCATTTTTTTCCTTTTTGATATGATTTTTCTGGAGCAGCATATTTGTGGAAATATGTATAAAAGAATTACACATGTTCAACATATATTGGATCACTTGCTAACTGGGGAATGAGTAGGGAAAGAGAAGGAAAAAATTAGAACACTGGGTTTTATAGGGGTAAATGCTGAAAATTATCCATGTATATAGTTTGAAAATAAAAGACTTTAATTTTAAAAAAAAAAAAGATAGTATTCAGCATTCACTTTTATGAGATCCTGAATTCCAAATTTTTCTACTTCCATGCCTCCCTTCCTCCTTCCTTCTCTCTCCTCTCTCCAAGATAATAAGTAATCTGATATATTTCCACTTTAGTTATGTTGTAAAAGAAGAATCCAAACAAAAGGGGAAAACCATGAGAAAGAAAAAAACAAAAAAGGTAAAAATAGTATGCTTCGATCTGCATATATACTCCATAGTCTTTTCTCTGAATGTAGACAAAATTTTCCATCATGAGTCTTTTGGAATTGTCTTATACAATTGTCTCTGTATTGCTAAGAAGATCTAAGTCTATCATAGTCAGTCATCATACAATGCTGCTGTTACTGTACCCAATGCTCTCCTTATTCTGCTCTCTTAACTCAGTATCAGTTCATGTAAGTCTTTTCAGGTTTTTCTGAAATCCACCTGCTCATCATTTCTTATAGCCCAATATTCCCATAATATTCATATACCACAACTTAGTCAGCCATTACCCACCAATAATGTTTTAATTGTAAAAACTAATGGCCTTTTCTCAATCCTCATTCTTTTTTCACCTTTCTGTAGTCTCTGATACCATGGAATATATTCCTTTCTTGCTACTCTCTTAAACCTAGGTTTGCAGAATACTACTGTCTCCTGGTTTTCCTCCTATTTATCTAATCATTGTTGCCTTAGCTGGATCCTCACCCAAATTACTCTCTCTAACATTAAATTACTTTCCCTGGGTCCTCTTCTCCCTCTATATTACTTTATTTGGTGATTTCATCTACTCTCAAAGTATTAATAATCATTTCTATGCTAACAACTCTCAAGTCTACATATCCTATCTTGCAATATCTCTGCTGATTTCCAACTACCTTTTGGATATCTTGAACTTTGTCCAGTAAATATCTTAAACTTCATATGCTCCATAACAGAACTCATTTTTCCCCTAATCCTTACATCCCTCCTACCTTCTCAAATTACTATAACAGGCAGCAACATCTTTCCAATTCCTCAAACTTGAAACCTTGGAGTCATTCTGGACTTCTCACTCAGCCAAGGCCCATTAAGTTTACCTTTGCAACATCTTTCAAATGTTTCCTGTCTTTCTCCCCTGATACTGCCATCACCTTGGTACAGGTCCTTATTACTTCACACCTGGCCTGCTGGTGGATTTGTCTGCCTCAAGTTTATTCCCACTTCAATTCATCCTCCATTTAGCCACCAAAATAATTTTCCTAAAACAAATGTGACCATATCAGCCCTTACTTAATACGCTCCAATAATTCCATTATCATCTCCAGGATCCATTACAAAATGCTCTGCTTGGCATTCGAAGCTCTTCATTAAAAGTATTTTACAAAACTTAAAGCTTTCTAGAAATATTATCATTATTTTTACATTAATATTTATAAGCACTCTTTACACAACCTTGTGAATTAAGTAGTACTAGTATAACCCTAATATTATCCCAGGACATTGCAAGGATTATTTATAAGATCTGGCAATAAACATTTATTAAGAATCTAATACTTGCCAGTCAGGTGCTAAGCCCTAGGGATATAAAAAGAGATTAAAAAAAATTCCTATCCATATTACTGTCTAATGAGGGAGACAACAAACAAGGAAATATGTCCAAACCAGTCATGGGAAATAATTAACAGAGGGCATGTATCAGAGTAAGATAGAAAAAACTTAAAATAGGAAAACTTGCTGAAGTAGTAAGGAAAGAGGACTCACTTTAAATTAAATTCAGCAGAGCTGGGCTCTCATCCTTACTGGACTAGTCATTTATCTGTTATAAACCTCACTCTTCTCAGTTACCACTTGTGCATGAGACTACCTACCTCACCAGATAGTACAAAGAGTGCTTGTAAGTCTTAATGTAAAAATCATAATATTTCTGGAAATCTTTGTTTTGTAAAATACTTTTAAAACATCTAATTTTTACCTCACAAGGACCCTGAGAAGTTGTTGTTTGTCTTTCATTTTTGAAGAGGACCAAAGACATCATATGGTGATGTTTTGACTCCTGGGTGAATTACATTTAAGTGAGGCAAAATTGCACAAAGTTGTCAGCTTCACTCTCTCTTCAGAGTCATCAAAGTGCTTCTCATTTTTTCCCTCGATAGTATTTTACTTTTCCAAATACATGTAAAGATAGTTTTCAACATTCATTTTTGTAAGACTTTTGAGTTCCAATTTTTTCCTCCCTCTATCCCTTAGTTTCCCCCTCCTCAAGACAGTAAGCAATCTGATATATATTAAACATGTGCTATCAGAGGAAGTCTTTATATGCTTGGGGTAGACATCCCCCAATTTACTGACAGGTTTGAGGACTACCATTTCCCTTCAACCTGGTTTAGCCCATCTGCCAACACAATTTTACTGGGTGTGACCACTGTGCATGCAATGGCTTCTTGAATAGGTGAGAGTTGGGTGACTGGACACCAAAGGTGGATGAGTAGCCCTCAAAAGGGCTTGACAGGCCCTCAACCAGAGGTGCTGGTCCTCTCCTAACACCTCATATACTCTTCCATCCCAAGAAATAGGTACTATTAATATTCTCATTTTACAGTTAAGGAAACTGAGGCTGAAGGAGGTTAAATGATTTTTCTAGAATCACACAGCTTGTATGTGTTTGAGGCAGGATTTATGCTCAAGTCTTCCTGATTTTAAGTCAACAAACTGTCTACCTATATTCCTATAGAAAATGTGAATCTTTGAGGTCATGGACATCATCATCATCACCAATTATCGTCGTTGTTGTTAATATGTTATTGTTATGTCCATTTTTACTTTGCAAAACATCCTCAGGACAGTCTTATGAGATAGACCCACTGCTACTATCCTGTAATTTTGCAGATAGAGAGACTGAGATGTTAAGTAATTTGGCCAAGATCACAAGCCAATTAGTAACAGATTCGAGATAAAAACTCAGCTCTCCAGAAGTCAAATCCACTTCTGATCTTTAGCTTGAAGTCAATTACTGTCTGCAACTTTAGTAGGGCAAGTATGTTTATAAATTTCTGGTTTAAATTTGGAAGCTTTGGTATTGAGAAAATCTGGCTTTATAATAGCCTTAGAAGAGCAGTACAGTTAGCCCTTCTGTTTCCATGTGTTTTTTCTTTATTATCTTTGTTTTAAAAAATGTATCTTCCTTTCCCTAGTGTTCATTAAGTATCTTTAAGAAGAACAGAAGGAGTAACTGATTCTGCAGGCTTTTCTGTTCTTGGTTTCAAGCACTTTATCTCTCTCCTCTTCTCTCCTTTTAATCAAACTCTTATCCCGGCTTTCTTTGGTTGAAGTTTATGACTAGGAGAGAGAGCTTGTCTGTTGCTATCCTTAAGGCTTAGTGGTCACTTCATTCTCTTTTATTTTGTGAAAAATGGATTTTCCCCTCTTGGTAATATAGTGTCCTCCTTTTATATTATGTGCATGCACATAATGCTATTTTGTTTGTTTAGGTGTTCGCATCATCTATTTTGGAGAATAATTGCCCTATATATGAAAATATGAAACCATATTTTGACAGCTGGCAGCGTCTTTGATTTTGGGAGATGTCATTTTGAAAGGAAAGGAAAATGACAGCAGGATGGGAGGGGGCAGCTGTTCTTCAGCATAGTGATTTCTGAACACAGCTGTGGTCTACTTAGGGCAGGATCTGGGCCTGGGAGAGTTTTTGTTTGCTTCTGTTTAGGGTTTTACAGAATCCTATGTGTTAGCTATTGTTAGTCTACAAGACTAACTGCTCTGGAATCAAAAGAGGATGTGAGAGGAGGTGGGGAAGAGCAAAGGGAGAAAGAAAATAAATCCAAATAAAATGATAAATAAAAGGAATCAGGAAAGGAGGGGGAAAGGAAGAACAATTCAGGGAAAACAATAAATAGAAGGAAGAAGAGAAAAGGAGACTATCAGAGGAGAGAGAGAAGAATAGAGTAGGATAGTGAAACTCATAATAGAAATGGGGTAGGGGATGGGGGAATGGATAAAAAAAAAAAAAGTTTTTGTCTGGAACACTAGATGAAGTCCCCTCCAGTTCTAAAACTGTGGTCCTAATTGTAAAATCTGCCGATCTTGGGGAGGTTGTTCCTTTCCTACCAAAGAGTCCCAGCTTTGGGATAATGTGGACTGGGACCAATCTTACTGTAGCCTGATCCCAAAATGAGGGGAACAGGCTCTTCTATACTCTTTGGCTCATTTGCCCCCACACCAGAGTTTTTTGGAGAAATCATTAAAAATAAAACAGCTTTAACTCATGAATTTTTTATTCTTGTTCAGGCATTCCTATTCTTTATGACCCCATTTGCAGTTTTCTTTTTTCTTTTAAAAAATTTTTATATTTTTCATTATACATGTACATTCATTTTTTATATATTTCTATGTGAGGTATGGGAGAAAAAAATCAAAACAAAAGGGAAAAACCATGAGAAAGAAAAAAAGTAAAAATAATATGTTTCATGCATTGTTGGTGGAGTTGTGAACAGATCCAACTATTCTGGAGAGCAATTTGGAACTATGCTCAAAAAGTTATCAAACTGTGCATACCCTTTGATCCAGCAGTGTTACTACTGGGCTTATACCCCAAAGAGATCCTAAAGGAAGGAAAGGGACCTGTATGTGCAAGAATATTTGTGGCAGCCCTTTTTGTAGTGGCCAGAAACTGGAAACTGAGTGGATGCCCATCAATTGGAGAATGGCTGAATAAATTGTGGTATATAAATGTTATAGAATATTATTGCTCTGTAAGAAATGACCAGCAGGATGATTTCAAAGATGCCTGGAGAGACTTACATGAACTGATGCTGAGTGAAATGAGCATAACCAGGAGATCATTATACACGGCAATATATAATTATCATTTCTGATGGACATGGCTCTTGTCAACAATGAGATGATTCGGACCAGTTTCAATGATCTTGTGATGAAGAGAGCCATCTGCATCTAGAAAGGGGACAGTGGGAACTGAATGTGGAACGCCACATAGTATTTTCACTTTTTTTGTTGTTGTTTGCTTGCTTTTATTCTTTCTCATTTTTTTTCCTTTTGGATCTGATTTTTCTTCTGCAACATGCTGAATGTGGAAATATGTTAAGAAGAACTACATATGTTTAACCTATATTGAATTAATAATATTTTCTGTCTAGGGGAGAGGGATGGGGGTAAGGGGAGGAGAAAAATTGAAACAGAAGGTTTTGCAAGAGTAAATGGTGAAAATTATCTTTGTATGTATTTTGAAAATAAAAAACTATTATCAGAATGGATGGATCAATTCACAACTTCACCAACAATGCATTAGTGTTCCAGTTTTCCTACATCCCTTCCAATATTTATCATTATCTTTTTCTGTCATCTTGGCCAATCTGAGAGGTATGAAGGGATACCTCAGAATTATTTTCATTTGCGTTTCTCTTATCAAAAAATCATGATTAAGAGCATTTCCTCATATGACTACAGATGGCTTTAATTTCTTCATTTGAAAATTGTTTGTTCATATCCTTTAATCATTTATCAATTGGGGAATGACTTGTATTCTTATAAATTTGACTCAGTTCTCTATATATCTTAGAAATGAGGCCTTTATAAGAAATACTGATTATAAAAATGGTTTACCAGTTTTCTGCTTCTCTTCTAATCTTGATTGAATTGCCTTTGTTTGTGCAAAACCTTTTTAATTTAATATAATCAAAATTATCCATTTCACAGTTCATAATGTCGTTTATTTCCTCTTTGGTCATAAATTCCTCCCTTCTCCAAAGATCTGACCAGTTAACTATTCCTTGTTCTTCTAATTTGCTCATACTATCACCTTTTTCACCTAAATCATATACCTATTTTGACCTTATCTTGTTATAGGATGTGAGATATTGGTATATGCCTAGTTTCTGACATACTATTTTCTAGTGATCCCAGCAATTTTTGTTAATTAGTGAGTTCTTATCCCAGAAACTAGAGTCTTTGGGTTTATCAAACAATAGATTACTATAGTTATTGATTAACATTTGGGGGGTTTATTGGCAAAGATTGGTTTGCCATTTCCTTCTACAGCTCATTTTACTGATGAGGAAACTGAGGCAAACTAGGTTAAGTGACTTATGCAGAGTCACTAGCAAGAATATGAGTCCAGATTTGAACTCAGATTTTCCTGATTCTATACCCAGCACTCTATCCATTGAATCACCTAGTTGCCCTTAGCTCATGTCTAAGGTCTCCTTATTAAATATTAAAAGTATCACTTTTAGAAAATTACTCAGTATAAAAAAGATGTCAGGCATGGGACAGTTATTTATTTTCTCCACTACAAAAGAAATGTTTAAAATACAAAAGACTCATAATGGTGCACCAAAAATAATTAAGATACAATATTGTAACCCCTCCTAGAAGTTTGATGCTTAAATGATCAGAATATGAAATATCTAATGGGGCTGATCAGGTATGTCCCTTTCACCTAGGGCCTATAACTGTGCACTCAGTTCACTAAGGACCAGATGCTCATCCTTCTTTTGATGATCTATCTTTCCTTTAAGAGAGGAAAAAGATATAGAGCATGTGTAGTTGCCAATGAGCATCCAAGAACTTCTACTTCTTGAACTTATTAGGCAGCCATCAAGGTTAGAACCATAAAGCTCAATGGTTTATGGTTTGCCATAATAAATGCCCAAATAAATAAAACTTGGAAGAGAAAGCTTAAAGATCTGAAATCTACACATATGTAAGTGAATATATGCATTTGCTATCACTGTGTTTTCAGCATCACAACTTCAATTGAGGAGGATAGAGAGGTTCTTCCCTGCCATAAGTCCTAAAAAGTACTGTTTGAAAGATGGGGAAGAGAAAAAAAGAAATATGGGGAAGAAAGATGGCTAGGAGAAATTGTTTCATGTTTTCTGAAGTGCGCAGTTCTTCCTGCTCAGTGATCAATCTGCTTTTAAAACACTTTTGTCCACTTTCTAACTCCCATTAAAGGCCTAAGGGACCAACCAAGCGATGACTTTGTCATCCCAAAGTGCAGCAGCACATGTATTCCTGGAAAGAATTCAGCATTACTAAGTCTTGAACACGGTATTCACCCAAAGGAACCACATTACTATGATCTTTTTGTTGTTGTTCATTTGTTTCAGTCATGTCCGATTCTTTGTGACCCCATTTGGAATTTTTTTGATAAAGATTGGTTTGACATTTCCTTCTCAACTTATTTTACTGATGAGAAAACTGAGGCAAACAAGGTTAACTGACTTATTAGTAGGGCCACAGAGTTAGTAATGTCTGAGGCCAGATTTGAACCAGATCCTTGAATGAGGGGAAGGACCAGGCAGTTTCCTTTTGGCTTCATGGTGGTTATCTGAGGTCTGGGGATTTGGTTATCTCCCCCTGCCCCATATACACCCCTCTACTTAAGCCTTCGTGGACTCCTGTGCTGCAGCAGGGAAGAAGGAACAAAGGGATGAGGGTTACAAATCCTGGTGATCTGCTTGCTTTCTTGCTTTCTCTATTCTGATTTGAGCTCATCTACAAAGCCATTTCCACTTCCTTTCTCAGCTGTTCAGGGATGCTATCTCTGTAGTGTTTATGTGGCAGTGGGTGGATGTCCTGTGAGAAATAAGGAAGAAAAGAAGCAGAGAAGTTTGTGGGTGGTGGGGGTGGAGGGTGATTTGTCTGATTCTTCCTTTTCATCTGTGTCCTTTGGGAGCTTTGTAAAGTAAGAGAATTAATGTGACCATAGCAGTATATCAGAGGGGCCATCAAGGATCTTTGGCTGCTTTGGTTAGGAGCCAAGCCACCACTTTCCCCCCACCTTACTTTTCAGTTACCACTTTCCTCTTCTGATTCATATTTTCTGAATCCTCAAATCTTAGAACTTAAATGGACCCAGAAAACTATCATTGATAAATGATTATTGAATGGGTGAATCTAGCTCAACTATCCCTGTTTTATAGATGAAGAAACTGAACCCCAGAAAAGTTAAGTACTAGCTCAACATTTTCAATCAAAAACCTTTATTAAGCACCTACTGTGTGCCAGGCACACCAGACATCCAAAAAGGGGCAAAGATAGTTCCTACCCTGAAAAAGCTTATAAACTAATTCTGTTCATCTTATTAGAAGAAACAAAATCAGAATCTTCGTGTACATTTTGCAATTTTGGGCTTTTTCTGCTTTGATCATATTGATAACTACAGGATAGAAAGTGCTTCCCTAAAACTTAGATTGGTTGCCTTTAAAAAAAAAAATACAGCAAGTTTTATCTTCATGTAAACATATTGAGTGATAAGTATTTGGATTTTTCAGTAAACAACAACAACAACAAAAAAAAAAAACCCACAGGCAAATATAAATCTAAAAAATAAAATTTATATCTTTAGGCAATTACTTAGTACCTTTAGTGATAAATCCAAAGAAGAAATGAGAGTTAATGAGTTGTGATTCATTAAGTACCTTTCATTAAATGTTGATTATCAAAACATCTGGACATGGCCACTGTGGACCATGGCTAATTGCTTTGCTTGAGTCATCATGTATGTAAACAGGAGTTTTATTTTTCCTTGCTTTTGCATTTTGGAAGTTGAGGTGGGTGAGAGGGAGAAAATGCTGTTCTAAAAATAGAATAAAACTTAATTTTAAAAAGACCCTTGAAAAAGTTTTTTTTTAATTAAAAAAATTTAAGGCTGCAAAAGTAGTGCTTATATGAAAGATATTAATTTTTTCCCTACAAAAAATAGATGTTTCGCACTTCAATTATCTACCCAATATAGAGATTATTTCTCAGTGATTCTTATGGGCAGCTAGCTGGTGCAGTGGGTGGAAGGCTGCGCTTAAAGTTGAGTTCAAATATGATCTCTGAAAGCTATAGGATGTTGGGCAAATCACAATCCCAGTTTCCTCAATTATAAAATGAAGATCATAATAGTATCTACCTTCCAGTGTTCTTGTTAAGGATCAAATAAAATAATAGTTGTAAAGTGCTTAGCACAATGGCTGGCACATAGTCGATGCTTAATAACTGCTTATTCCCTTTTCTTCCCTTTAGAGCAGCATCAAAAAAGGAGAGAATAGAATAAATGGGGCAAAATACAGTTAACAATAGTAATTGTGAAAATAATTTGAAGCAATATTTGCTTGATAAACATCTTATTTCTCAAACACATAGGAAATTGAATCAAATTTATAAAAATAAGAGCCATTCCACAATTGACAAATGAACAAAAGACATGAATTATTTTCAAATGATGTAATCAAGCTATTTATAGTCATATGAAACAATATTCTATTTCATTATATTTATTGGAGAAATGCAAATTAAATCAATTTGGAAGAAGTATCTTATACCTATTAGATTGACTGAGACAGAAAAGGAAAATAACAACTGTTGGAGGGAATGTGGGGAAAATGAGACATTAATGCATTACTGATAGAATTGTGAAATGATTCAACCATTCTGTAGGGCAATTTGGAACTATCCCTAAAGGGCTATAAAACAATGCAAATCATTTGACTTAACAATACCACTAATAGGCATTATTCCAAAAGATTTTCATAAAGGAAAAAAAATAATCTCTATGTCCAAAAATATTTATAACAGCTCTCTTCTTAGGGCAAAGAATTGGAAATTGAGGAGATGCCCATCAATTGGGGAATGGCTGAATAAATTGTGGTATGTGATTATGATGGAATACTATTGTGCTATAAGAAATGATAAGCAGGATGCTCTCAGAAAAACCTGGAAAGATTTCTACAAGCTCATGCAAAGTGAAATGTACTATGTATAAAATAACAGCAGCAATATAAGATGATCAGCTGTGAATGACTTTGCTATTCTCAGCAATACAATGATCCAAGACAACTCTGAACAACTTATATGGAAAATGCTATCCATAACCAGAGAAAACACTGGGTATATGTCTGAATACAATGGAAGCATACTTTTTTAATTTTTATTTTTCTTGAGATTTTTTTTGGGGGGGAGGGAAATCTATATTTAACCACATGACTTTTAGGGAAATGTTTTACATAACTTCACATGTGTCTTCCCAATGAGGAGATTGGAGGTGAGGAAAAATGAGAGAATTTGGAACTCAAAGTTTTCAAAACAAATGTTAAAATTATTTTATATGTACCTGAAGAAAAAATAAAATATTAAATATAAAAAGACCAATATCAAAACAAGTCTCAGTATTGAAAGTTGTAGGGCAACAGCCATCCATAATTATTGCTGTCAGCTCTTGGATCTCCTAAAGCAACCACCATTTTAAATACCAGGAAGGAAGAAAAACTGCCAAAAAAAAAATAATATTTTTGTATCTCCAGAGTCTAGGGAGACACTGTTAAGCTGTCAAGAAATAAGCCAAAGAAAAAAAATAACTAAAAAGATAATGTTCCTCCATGATACTATCTCCAAATGCTCCCATCTCAGCATATCCCAAATCAATCCAGTCTACATACATCTCAGACCCAGGAGCTATCCCTAGTTTCAGAGCCTCTTAATTCTCTTCTTTAGTCTTCCCTCTTTGACAGCTTTATGGAACAGCACATAGACCATGCCATGTCCTTACTCAAAAATTTTTGATGACTGCTCCCATATCCTCTAGAATAAAATACAGACTTTATGACCTGCCACTTAAGGCAGTTAACAACCTGGCTTCACGTCCCCTTTATGAATGCTTTGTTCCAAGCAGAATAGTGTGCTAGCTGCCTCTAGAACCTGGAATGCCATTTCCCAAACCTGGACTAGTTCCTCTCATTTTTGAGTCTGAAGCCTTTTCTTCCTTCAAAGATCAACCCACGCTCTATGTTCTCTAGAATTCTTCTCTGAGTTTTGCTCCCACCAACTATGAGATCTCTTGTCTTCCTTCTCAAACATCCTTATAGCACTTTATTCAATATTTCTTTTACTTGTATTATTCTTTCAGTTGTATGTATTGTGTACCTCCCTCATCTGGGAAAATATAAGTTTCTGGAAGACATAACATGCACTATGCTTCGCATTCTGATTTTGGAGTCAGGAGATAAGGATTTGAATTCCACCTTGGATACTTGCTATGTGATCATTGATAAACACTGTAGTAGCTAACATTTATATAGGACTTACCATGTGCCAGGTTCTGAGGTAAGAGCTTTACAAAGATTATCATATTTGAGTTTCATAACAACCCTGGGAGGTAGAAGCTATTACTAGCCCCATTTTGCAAATAAGAAGACTGAGGCAAACAGAGATTAAGTGATTTGTCCAGGGTCACACAGCTAAGAAATGCCTGAAGCTAGATTTAAACTTAGATGTTTCTGATTCCAGGCTCATCTGTTCACCTAAATCTCTTAGAGTCTCCTCTTCCTCATCTGTGAAGTAGAAATGATAATACTGGTCCTACCCAACAGCTCATAATATCTCAATATGATTTGTTCCTTTAAGTGATTAATAAATGTTTGTTAAATGGAATCAAATGAAAAATCACATTTATATAGCATTTCTTGTTTTAAAAGTGCTTTCCTTATGTAAGGGGGGGACACCACAAATTGGTTGAGTATGAACTTTTAGTGTGTCAATAAAGTATAATACCTTGTGAACCCTTTTATAATGTGTGTATACCTTTTTCTGATGGAATGAAAGGGTACAGTATCATTGTATAAATATATAAAATAAAATTAGGCCTGCCTTTATAGGATTTTAAATAGCTAAGTCCTAGGGATAGCTAGTCAGTTCAAGGGAGTTCCAACCCAAGAGTCAGAAGTCAAGAAAGGAACAGGATTCTGAGAGGTTATCACTTTTGGTGGGAAGATGAATGTTTTCTCTCCCACTCCTCACCTCCATCAGCCCATGGCTCTTTGAGGAAGAATTATTCAATCAATAGAAGAAGCTATATCCACAGAAGCTACAGAAAGAGACACTCCAGACATAAACAAGTATGAAGAGGCAATCACTTGAAGGAGGAAGCAGCTTCAAGGAATGGAGCCTGTAGCAGTGGACAGGACATCTGGCTGTATAGAGAGGAGTACATTACTGGAACCCAGCTGATCAATAAGCCCAGCTGCATCTAAGGGGAACTTCACAAGGGCTTGGAAAAGAGAGAAAGTACTTGTAGGCCTTGGATTAGAAAGATCAGAAAACTGCCTTCTCCACATGTATGTATCTTACACATGTTCTTCACCACCATCATACCCTTCTCACTCTTCCCTATATTTGTGGGCATGAATTTGTGAGAGAGTACACCTCAGGTTTATGGAGTACTGCTTATACTAGGCCATATTAATAAAATGTCTTTGCTAAGAGTTGATTAAATCTATTAGCTGAATGTTAATGATAAATCCACTGATGGGGACCTCATGAGCTTTTGTGTTAGGAGTATTACTGCTCTGGGCAATTAGGGGGAATTTATTGGAGGATACTACCTACATATCATTCTGTGAAAAATAAGCAATATAAAAATTATTGTCCTCATTTTACATATGAAAAAACTAAATCTAAGATTAGTTAAAGGACTTTCCCCAATTGTACAGGATTGAGAACTTCAGCCTTTCAGTCTGAAAGCCTTCACCTACAGGATCCTGTCCCCTCCATGACTTCCAACATCCTTTCAATTGTCTCTGCTCTCCCTTTAAATTGTCACTCCTGTTTGAGAAAAGTTGTCTCTTCTGAAAATATCAGCTGAAAGAGAGCACTGAAATTTCCTTTGTCTTTTAGTCTGGTTTTTCCTTCAGCCCAAATGGAAACAGTGTATGGGGCACAGTCAGCTGTGTGATGAATTAAAAATATAAATAGTAATTTTCAATATTGCTCTCATATGCAGCAATCTAGGAGCTGTAATTACTAAATATCTCCAGTAAACGCTGCCTAGCAATTAAACCCCCCTGAATACCTCATTGTCCTGCTGACAGCTAAAGAGTAGTGTTGGAATGTTACCACCTCATTGAATCTCACTACTGTCCTTTATTAAACAGATGAGAGTAAAGTTAGCCCAGACCAGAGGAGATGAGCTGGCTTTGGCTGCAATTCAGATGTCGTGCTTAAAACATTCATATGGTGCCCAGAGGGGTCTCAATAAATATTGAGGACAAGAATAATGATGAATCACTTTTCTCAATAATTAGGAAATCTACAATGCACCAATTTTTGGCAAACCTCCAAAGGTAAGCATGCAAGTCCTTTGACAAATGTTCCCATGCTGAATTTTCTGTGCTCCATTGAGCTTATCATAGTCCCCTCCCTTAAAGGGCCTCCTTCTTTTGGGGTCCTTATGTTTGGACTCTCCAGGGGCTAGCTTTGTGGGAGACAGAGAAAGGAAAGAGGAATTGCAGAATCTATCATCTGGAATGTTGTAGATTACATTGTAGAAGATCACCATTCAGGCTATAGCTGAATTCATCTATTTAGGAGAATCTGGGTCATTCCTCCTTTTGGGATGGAGAAGGCTGGAGAACAGATGTATGGATTGTGTAATCTACACAAAATTGCTTTCATTTTGAACAAAAAGAAATGAAATTTTGCTAACTAATCATTTTCTACATTCAATAACATGTCACAAATTCCAAGGAGGTGAAGATATTTCTACCCTTGGGAAGTAAGAAACCTTTATCTCATTTGAAGTATAAAAAGACTGTCATAAAAGTAGCCATTTTCATTAGAGTATAAGGCATGTCATCTCCCATATCTCCTTGAGTTTGGTGCATACCTCACTGAGATTTCCAAAGTCCAAGTCATATATGTCTAAAAGTGTTACATTCCTACAAATAAACATTTTCCTTTCTTTTTCCTGATGTAGGAGGTAGGATGGACTGCTGTGACTCCTTTTCATTCAATAAACTTCCTGAATTTCTTGAATCATTTGTTAGATAGGCAGATGAATAAATTAATCAGTCAACAAATAAGTATTTCAGAAAATCACAAACCTCAGAATGATGAAGGACTTCAGAGGTGATCTAGTCCCTAGCTTCTTAAACTGTGGATCATGACTACACATGAATGTGGGGTCATAAAATTATGATTTTATTATCAGTAAATGTTTGATTTGTATACCTTTTTTTATATACTCACATATCTGAATCACATAAAAGTTTCCTGGGTGACAAGGGGTCACAACTTGAAAAAGCTTAAGAAGCCTTCAATTTCAGTCCAACCTCTATTTGGATGAGAGTCTTCTCTACAAATCTCTGGAAAGTAGTCCTGAAGAGCTTCCTCTTAAAGATCTTTGAAAACGGGGAGCTCATTGCCTCCACCAGAATGGGTTCATTCTACTTTTGGATAGGTCTTATTGTTCTTTTTTTCCCCCTTCACATGGAGCCATAATCTGCTTCTCTTCAATTTTCTTCTAACCTTGTTCTCTAGGGATAATAATGACAAATCTAATTTCTTTTTCTGTTTCTTCCAGATTTCATCACCATCCTTCCAGTGATCTAGGTTTGCAATATCAGTGTCACCCTTAATTCTTCACTTTCTCTATCCCTACATATTTTGTCAGTTGCCAATTAGTGCCATTTTTTTTTTACCTCCATAACCTATCTCACATCCTTCCCCTTCTCTCTACTCACATAATCACCTCTCCGTTTGAGAGCCTCATCACTTCTCACCTACACTATTGCAATAGCTTATTAGTCTCACTGCTTCACTACAACCCTGGGAAGTAGATGCTATTATTATCCTCATTTTACAGTTGAGGAAATAGGCAAAGGACTTACTAAGGTTCACATAGCTAGGACTTGTCTGAAGCTAAATTTTAACGCAGGGCTTTCTGACTCCCAAGACTAGCACTATAATCCCAAAGCCAACTCACTATCCCATTACAATGGGGGAGTAATGTGTAATAAGAACAGTAAGATATGTTATCTGGGGAAGGGAAAGGTGTGGAAGGAAGGAAGAAAAAATTTGGAACACAAAGTCTTACAAGGATGAATGTTGAAAACTATCTTTACGTGTATTTAGAAAAATAAAATACTATTGATAAAAAAAAAGAATAGAAAGATTAATTAGGGCCACATTGTGAAAAGTTTTGAATACCAACATTGGAGCTTATATTTGATCCTAGAGGAAGTAGAGACCTATTGGAGTTTGTTAAGTAGGTGAGTGACACAGTCAGATGTACATGGGAAAAAAATTATTTTGGCATCTGTATGGAGGATGGATTAGATGGCAAGATTATTAGAATTCTTAATTTTCTTCGAGACTCAGTTCAAGTACTACCTTCCATAATCACTCTTCCCTAATCCCTACCTCTTTGCTGCTAGTGTCCCTCTATCCAATCCCATCAGCAAATTGCCTCATATCAATTTTGTGTGTTTCTACATATGTCCATATTGGTATCCCCTACTCCCTGCTCCCAGATATCAGTTCTCTGTGTATAGGGACTGTTTTGCTTATGTCTTGTGCCTTTAGCATCTAGCACAGTACCTGGCATGTAATGTATGCTTAACAAATACTTGTTGATTGAGTCCCCATGATAGCCTTCCCAATACAGGAATATAGCTGTTACATCACTCCTTGCGCCCCTGCCCCAAGTATTCCAAGCACTCCTAGTTTTCTCACCCACTATGTACTGGGAACGCAAAGAAAAAAAACCTAGTCCTTACTCTCAAGAAACTCATGGTCTAATGGGAGAAATGACATTATAACAACTATGTATAAATAAGATCTATATAAAACAATGGGAGATAATCCCAGAGGGAAAACCCGAAGATTAAGGGGGACTGGGAAAGGCTTTTTGTAGACAGTAGGACTTTAGCTGAGACTTGGACAAAGCCAGAGGAGCCAGGAGGTAGGGATGAGAAGAGAAAAAGATCCAAGCATGGAGAACAGCCAGGGAAAATGTCCAGAGTCAGGAGATGGAGAATCCTAGTATCACTGGATCATAGAAGAAGTAGGTAAGGAACATGCAAGGGTAAAATGTGGCCAAATTATGAATGACATTGAAAGCCAAAGAGAGGGTTTTTTAAATTTGATCCTAGAATTTATCCACTGTAATTTATCCACTGGAGATGGGGTAGAGAGGAGAATGTCATGGTCAGATTTGAGTTTTAGGAAGATGGTTGAGTAGAAGATGGAATGGTGTGGAAAGAGATTTAAGGCAGGAAAACCAACCAGCAGGGTCTTACCTCTGATCCAGGGGTCCAGGCCTCTCTACAGGTTGGCACTGATCCATTAAGGATTACTATTTGGCCCCAGAATTTTCTTTGTGTCAACTCTGGAAGAGGTTCTATGAAGCATCAGTACCTTGAAATTTGACCAAGGACCAAAAAACTCAGCTAGTTTCAGTGTGACCCAGATTTTCTCTTTGCCAAGCTGCAAAAACAACACTCCTGTTGCCCAGCACATGGCTTCACTCCACGTGACCAGGGGGAGATCAGCCTGACCGATGGGGTTCATTGTTGGCCTAGAAACTTGATTTGTAAAAAGTTGAAGGAAAAGAAGAGGAATCTCAGCTGGACAATAAAGCATTAAGAGCTGAGAAAAAAAGATCTTTGGAGGAAAAAAAGGTTAAAGACACTGAAATTATTTATCTTATAGATGAGAAAGCTCCATTACAAAGAGTTCTATGGGGATGATAATGACCTCTTCACTGAGGGCAGAACAAGAAGAAATGTGCTTAAATTATAACATAATGAATTTAGATAAAAGAAGGCAGAATTTCCTGGCAGTAACCATTGTTAAACACTGGATTGGGTTACTAGGCTAGGCTGTGGAATCTCCTTCTCTAGAGGGTTTGCTTTATTTTTTTTTAAATAGGATAAATTGGTTGAGATAGAACTGTAGCTGGAGATGAGGGAAAGGATCTCAATGTCTCTTTTAGCCTGGACCATAAACAATACATTTTTCTTTTAATCCTATAGCAAAATTGTGAGTGAAGCTTCACTAGAGTATTAACTTCAGATTTATAATAAAAACAGAAGTAGGGAAGCATTTTAGAGACATTAATATTAATGAGAACTTCATCTAAATAAAAAGAAAACCAAATTCCTTGTTTGTCATACATGAAATCTCCCATGGATTACTCTGAGGAGGGGAGCTTTTGTCTGAGCATTCATCCCAGGGGACAAGTGTCCAAAATAGAAAAAAAAATCTATCTGATGACACCCTTTTGTCATTGTGACTTGTGTGGTTTGGTTGGAGGCAGACATCAAGGCAAAATCTTGCTGAAAAAGGAAGATCTTGAAGAGAAAGGGTAGTTCAGGAAGGAAGCATCTGAACAAATATAGATATGAATAGCAGTCAGAAAGAACAGGGCTCCACCCTTTATATAAATTGAATGAGGAGAGATCAAACCAGGGCAGAGGAATCATACACAGAAGGAAGCCTGGCTCTGAGGCTGGGTCAGAGGAGACACAGCTGTTGGGAGGTGGAGACTGTGAGAACTCTCTAACATTTATCCCCATCTTGGAAGCTGTTGATGAGCTTCCTCCACAGTTGGAAAACAGGCACTGGATTGAAATGTCTGATCCTTTAACTTCTATAAAAAAATTCCAAGGAAGCCCTTGATATTTTTTTTTTCTTGGTCCAGTGAACTTAACTAACATTGACAGAAAGTTCAAGGCAATCCTAGCAAGATTTGCAGAGAATACAAAAACCTCTCTTCTTTCATGGAAGAAGTTTGAGGTTTTCCTGCAAAAATGCTCATCTAAATTTTTATTCTCTGGAGGGACCAAAGAAAGATAGGGAGGGCCAAGGCCATCAGTTGAGTCCCACTGACACTAGGAGCCCTTATTATTCCAAGGACTTCAAATCAAACAAGTTTGATGCTCATGTAAGATGTAGGTTGTTCTTTCTATTTCTAACATAAAATCCACCCTCTCTAAAACACTCATCACTTTCACAATTTCACTTCTATTGACTTCAGTCTCTTTCATCTATATCTCTAGCTTCCTTTTCTCCTTTAGTTTTTCCTTCTGTTCTTTTCTAAGACCTTCACCCTCGGTCTTATGCTGGCTTCTAACCATTTCATTTCTCCTCCCCATTCACACGTGCTGCACTTCTGTTTCATATTTTTTCTTCTCACATTCTTTTTTCTCTTGCCAGAGGTGTTGCATCTACAGCTGCTTCTACTCATCCAGGGAAAGGTGATTGTGAGAAAGGACTCAGCCAAGAGCCAGTGTGACTGCAATCATTTCATCCTTGCCCTTTCTAAACAGAAGCCTGTTCCAGTTCCAGTACAATGAATACATTGTGATCCTTCTGCATCAGGAAACTTGACATGTCATTAATTGGAATGTTTACTTTTTTTCACTGTAAGATGGTTGTGGAATAATTGATTACATCCCCTATGAACAGAAGGGACACATGCAGGAAAGGGCATTTGAGGGAGAAAAACAAGTCATATAAACCATATAAACACAAACTGAGGGATTTCTGACAAAGTGCAAGTCTAACAGAATGTTATCTAGAGCTCACTGAGTACAAGTTAGATGTAAATTCATAATGCAACATGGGGTGATCTTCCCATTATAGGTCTCCCCTGAGCAAACCTTTATTAGAATTTTAGGTCTGACTCCATAATTAAAGAGTTATCTGAAGAATTTGACTTAGTTTCAGAGGCAAAGATAAATTAAAACTTAAAATAGCAAAAACCAATAAGCAAAGATGAAAGGACCTGGAATTATTCAACCCAGAAAAGAGAAGGCTGAGTGATAATTTAGTTAAGAGCCTTCAAATACTTGAATGAACAGTAATTCTTCCATAGCTCATTCATTTATTCATTCAACAAGCACCTATTAAGCACCTAATCTGTGTCAGACATGGGACCATGCACCAGGAAATAAAGACAAAAATGAAAAGTCCCTAGTTTCAAAGAGATTGTATTCCACTGGTGGAGAAATGACATGAACAAAGATAAATAAATCAAAAAGATATTCACAGAAATTTATTGTAGTAGAGGGAGCAGGATCATAAAATGTCTCATGATGGAGGTGGCACATGAGCTGGGCCCTAAAAGAAGTTAGGGACTCTGCAAAACAGAGTTGAAGAAGAAGTGTGAAGGAGTGTTTCAGGAACAGGAGATTGCCATAGCAAAGGTATGGAAATGCCAGTGGAATGCAAAAAAAGGAGAAAATTAGCTAGAATGCTGTATGTGTAACAAAAAGTAAATGTGCAATTAAACCTAGAAAAGCAGGCCATAATCAGATGTGAAAGACATTTTATTCACATTTCATTCTTTCCATTTTAAACATATTTTCACATTAGTAATGTTCAAGAAATCAAAATAAAAGGAAAAACCATGAGGAAAAAAAAGTGAATCCACTTTGATCCATATTCACTCTCTTTAGTTCTTTCTCTAAATGCAGATTGTATTTTCCATCCCAAAGATTTCACTTTTTAAAAAGAGGCATTTATATTTTGTTCTAAAGGAAAGAGGGAGCTACTAAGGCTTTTAAAGCTATACACTGATTTGATCAAACCTATACTGTAGAAATACCAGTTTGATAGCCATTTTGAGAATGGATTGAAGAGAGAAATAACTAGAGACAGGATGATCCATTATGAGACTGTTGCCAGTTCAAGTAAGAGATGATGAGCACTTGCACCAGGATGGTAGCTGTGTGAGTAAACTGAACTTGACAGATGCCAGACTACTGTGGTGATAGTGTCAATAAAGATTTAAACTGAATGGAAAAAGAGCAATCTGAAGTTACCCAGTCCTTGGAACCCTGGAGATCAGGGAGAAGGGGGTTGGGATGGAGGGATCAATCCTGAGAGATCACCACAGTCTGACTGGTTCTCATTCATTACTGAGCAGAGAGGACCTATATTTCCAAGGACCTGATGATTATGAGAAGCAAAAGCTAATTGAAAAGGTCTAACCATTGTCTCAGACCAGGATGTCAAGAACACCAACTTTGTGGAATTCTGAGTTCAAATTCATTTACTTACATCCCTCTAGCCTCTATATTTGCATCTGTGGAGAGAGTTCAGTGACAAAAACTTGGACTATCCAGAAATCATTGACAACTTGCTGGAGGTCTTAAATTAATATTTTTATAATGTCTGTGAGATAAGCTTCATTTTTAACTTCTACACAGTTTACCCATTACTAGATGAGATATTCCTGGCTGGGAAGATCCAAGAAGCAAGCCAGACGAAGGTGCTGAAACAGCTTTTGATGCTGTTTCTAGAGTGGCGGGGCTTGGGTGGTACTCAGCCCTGGACATCCTCTGCCAGCTCCTGCCCTCTTTCTTCATCTTCCTCCAAATCCCTAGAAAATGGTTTGAGTTTGTCATCTAAGACAGTGGGACTACACCCTGATTGGGAGCAGGAAAAGAGGATCACTCACAGGGAATAATGTCCTATACCCTGTAACTCAGCTGTCATGACTAGTGATGTTGTGAGCATAGGAGCAAGTCTGCATATGTGTGCATGGGGATGGCTGGGTATATGTACATATTAACATACTTGGAGCTTCCAACAAAGGAAGGCCCTCAGGTTGAGGGCCTGAGATTTCGGGATAACTTAAAAATTAAAAAAAAAAAAAAAAAAAAAAAAAGAACCTGAATATCTGTTCTTTCATTATTTACTTATTTGTCTTAAAATTAATTTAAAAATTTGAATTCCAAATTTCACATCCACACCCACACCTTTCCCCCATCCATTGAGAAGGCAATCAATATTATATCAATTATATATGTTGTTGATGTTCAATTTTTTTAGTCATTTAATTAATAGTTTAGTACAACTCTTTGTGGCATCATTTGGGGCTTTTCTGGTAAAAATACTAAAGTGGTTTGCTATTTCCTTCTCTAGATTATTTTCCAAATAAGAAAACTGAACAAACAGGGTTAAGTGTCTTGCTCAAGATCACATACTGAGACCAGATTTAAACACACAAAGATGAATCTTCCTAACCATCTAACTATTCCAATTAGACATGTAAGGTCATGTAAAACATGTTTCTATACTAGCTATTTTGGAAAAAAAAAAAAAAAAAAGCAAGGAAAATAGAGTGAAAAAGATATGGTTCAACCTTCACTTGAGAGTTCATCAGTTCTCTTTTTGGAGATGGATAGCATTTTTTACCATGGGTCCTCTGGAATTATCTTGGACCATCATCTTGATCATAGTTGCTCATCACTGCAACATGCTGTACTGTGTAAATTGTTCTCTTGGTTCTGCTCACTAAACTTTACATCAATTCATTTAAGTTTTCCCAGATTTTTCTACAACCATTCTGATGTTCATTTTTTATAGCACAACAACATTCCAGCATATTTAAATACCACAATTGGTTCAGCCATTCCCCAATAGATAGACATCCCCTCAATTTCCAAATTTTTGTTACCACAAAAAAAGCTGCTATAAATATTTTTTGTACAAATTGGTCTTTTCCCCTTTTCTTTGATCTCCTTGAGATACAGACCTACTAATGGTAGTGCTAAGTCAAAGTATTACAGTTTGAATCCTTTGGATATAGTTCCAAATTGTTTTTCAAATAATTACATGTGATAAACTTGAACGTTTGGAAGAATTATAAGTAATTTCTTCAGAAATATAGAAGTTAGGAAAAGGGAAGGCTTTGGGGGAAGATAATGATTTCTCCACTGAACATGCTAATTTTGAAATGGTGAGGAAATATTTAGTTGGAAATGCCCAATAGGTATTTGGTAATACAGGATTAGGTCCCAGGAAAGAGGGGAAGGAGATTATATATACATACAAATATATATGCATATATATATATACATATATACTGATATGTACACATATGTATATGTATCTCTATATACATACATACACACATAGGAACCATCTGCATAGAGATGATCACTAAAAAGGGAAGATTGATGAGACCTTTGAAAGACTTATAAAAATATGATCAACCATGATGAAGTATTTTAGCTCTCTTTTGACCAAGAGGTCAAGACTTGAAGTGTGAAAAGAGCCATAGATTTTTGGACATTAAAGAAAAGGGGCATTGGTAACATTAGAGAGAATAGTTTCAGTGGGTGGTTAAGGTCAGCTGTCAGAATGCAAGAGGCTGAGAAATAAAAGGGAAAGTGGAGGCAGCAAGCTTGTTCTAGGGGTTTGGTTAATTAATAGAGAGAAGGGAGATAGATCCGTAGTTGGAATGGATTGTAGGGTCAAGTAAAAGCTTTTTGAGGTGGAGGGAAATGGGCTTTTTTAGAAGTAGCCAGAAAGGAATCAGTAGATAGGAACAAGTTGTTCCACATGTCTCCTGAGTACAGAACAAGAGGAAACAGAAACAAGGTTATTCATAAAGAAGAATTTCCTGACAGTGAGCATTGTTAGAAGATGGAATGGGCTACTGAGGGAGATTACGAACTGTCCTAAGAAGGAATTACCATGTAGTGGAAAGAGTGCCAGATTTAGGATCAAGGAGTCTGGCTTCTAATCCCAACCCCACAATTTATTACTGTTTAATCTTGGGCAAGCCCTTTTAACTTTCTTGACCCCGCATTTCTTATCCATAAAATGAAGGAATTAGATAGGTAAGCTCCAAAATTGTCCCTTAGAATATATACTAAGATTTAAAAAAATCTTTTATAATTTAGGTGAACCACTGACTACATATAGAGGAATGGATTGGATGAGTGATTAAGGCATCAAGGTTCCTTCCAACCTAGGATTCTATTTGCAAGGATACAATGTGTTGTTGGTTTATTTTTAACATTTTTCAGAAAAAAAATTATTCTAATATTTATTGTTACTTTAGAAAAGTATGCAGACTTAAAAAGCTAGTTATTTCCCCACCCTACACATTAAACCCTTTATCTGCAAATGGTACCTGTTACCACCAAATATAAGCAGTGATGCTTCCGTTATGATCTTGTTAGCAGAATCATTTTACATCCCAGATGCTGGGATCTATGTGCTGCTTGTCTACATGACTACAAATACAAGGCAGCTTTCTGCAATGGTAGCCCAGGGACTACACAGAACAGTCTTTTGGTGTCTTGTTTGGAAGGCTATCATTGGGGAGAATCATAGAAAACTACAAGGAAGGGAGCCCAAAAATTCCAAGGACTATAAGGATTATTCTGGCATGTTTATGAAGAGTCACTTTCTATCTCTTTCACATTCAACTGCTCCTGGCTGCTCGGAAATGCTATGTCAGCCTAGATAACACTAGGGGCTTATCACTGATGGCATCTTTTCTCAAGTAGTCTCTGGTTAATTATCCGCCCTCAGTACATGAATAATACTTGATGCTTAACAGAAAGTGCTTCTATGCATAGCTCACTGCCTGATGCTTGGAGTACCAGAGATTGAGAGCTGCTTCTATCATAGATGCTTGAGTTCTAAGGCTTTCCCTAACTATGCTTAAGTAAGAGGAAGACTATAATATTTCCCTTCTTGACTACAATTTTATTTTTTAATACTAGATTTTTATCTTCAAAATACATGCAAAGATAATTTTCAGCATTCAACCTTACAAAACCTTGTGTTCCACATTTTTCTCCCTCTCTTTCTCTCATTCCTCTCCCCTAGACAGCAAGTAATCCAGTATAGGTTCAACATGTACAGTTCTTCTAAACATATTTCCACAATTATGTTACACAAGAAAAATCAGATCAAAAAGGGAAAAAATGAGAAAAAAAAAAGCAAACAAACAACAAAGAAGGCAAAAATTCTATGTTGTATTCCATATTTAGTCCTCATAGTCCTCTCTCTGGAGGCAGATGGCTCTCTATCACAATCTTTTGGAACTGGTCTGAATCACTTCATTATTGAAGAGAGTCAAGTCTATCACAGTTGATCATCACATAATCTTGTTGCTATATTGTCCTTTTGATTCTACTTAATTCACTTAGCATCAGGTCATATAGTTCTCACCAGGCCTTTCTGAAATCATTCTGCTGATTGTTTCTTATGGAACAATAATATTCCATAACAGTCATATACCATAACTTATTCAGCTGTTCTCCAACTGATGGGCATCCACTCAGTTTCCAATTCCTTGCCACTATAAAAAGGGCTGCCACAAACATTTTTGCACATGTGGGTCCTTTTCCCTTTTTTATGATCACTTTGGGATACAGACTCAGGAAAGAAACTGCTGAATCAGAGTATGCACAGTTTGATAGCCCTTTGGGCATAGTCCCAAATTACTCTCCAGAATGGTTGAATCAGTTCACAATTCCACCAACAATGCATTAGTGTCTCATCAACTATTAAAAAATAAAATTAACCTTTATTTGAAACCATAATAAACATGAAAGATTTATAAGAAAAACAAATTCATGCAGTAAACTTTAAAGAAAGTAAACATCTATGTATAATTTGGTATCTTTTTTTCTAACCTTAACTGTTATCAATGATTGCTTATTTAATTTAAATTTTGTCCCGGTATAATTGCAACATTTCGTTATCACACCTCCTGAAATTTTTACCTTGGCATCAGGACAATGCCAGAAGGGTTTTGAAACATAAGGTCAGGTTGGTATCAAAAGCCCCATAGAAATGTATCCCGTATCATGATATACAGCTTTCTTTCCTTTCTTTTCTCATTTTATTCCTTTCTCTCTCTCTTTCTTCCTCCCTCTCTTCCTTCCTCCCTCTTTTCTTATTTCTTTCTCTTCTTTCCTCTTTTTTCCTTCTTTTCTCCCTCAGTTCCTTATTTTCTTACTTCCTTTCCTTCCTTCTTTATTCCCGCCTTCCTTCCTCTCTTTCTTTCTCCTTCCTTTCTCTCTCTCTCTCTCCCTTTCTCTCATTCTTTCTTTCTTTCTCTCTCATTAACATTAAGTCAGTTCTCTCCCAAGCTAATAGATGCAAATTAATAAAATTCAGACCACAACTTGTTAACTATCTTTATCTTTGTACGTGCTACCAGAACCCTTTAAAGGCTTAAAGGCTTTCTTTTATTAGAAATACATTAATATGTATATATATATATATATATATATATATATATGTGTGTGTGTATATATACATATAATCTACTAGAGTAGAATCTGATCATGCGCCTGTGTAACAATAACAAATGCATAACTAGATTGTACTCTAGCTCTATGACTCTATTGGCTATTGTGATTATAAATATGGTTCCAGAGTGAGATAACTATAATTGATCAAAGAAAAGGGATAGTCTGTTCTCACCCTGTGACTTTCCTGCTCCTTATTTTTTTGGTTGTTTTTTTTTGTGTGTGTGTGTGTGTCTGTCTGTCTGTCTGTCCACACAGGTGGTAAATTGTAAAGCCTGGGTTAAAATTTAGGTTCTCTGACTACAAACCCCGCTGGTATTTGATTAATTGAAACATCACGACCATATTCACCCATTAATCATTTCTATAGCTCTAGGCCACACATTTGGCTTATATATGTCTGCTTTCTGAAACACATTCTGAATATAATCTCAAAAACTTTTAGAAGTAGAATTTAATAAGGATTTAGAATAGAAAAATAAGTAGTTTCACCACATTTTATTACTGCTTTGTACATAAGAGGTCTCTTGGTTATTATTTTCATCATTTCAGATAAATAAATTCTCTCCATATAATTCAATTTATAAGCATAGCCTCTTGTTCTAGAAAACAAATTTCCTGTGACAAATAACATTATAAAAGTGTAAATAACAAAGATTTCCAAGTCTTAGACAATGGCAAATTTACGTTAAGTAGAGAATAACGGAGCACTGGGCTGATTCTTGGAAGGCTTGGATTCCAAATCCTCCTCTGCTCCTAATTAACTTATAACTGTTCAAGTCACCAATCCTCTCATCCCCTTGATTTCCTCATCTGTAAAATAAAAAGGTACTATTAGATGACCTCTAAGTTCCCTTCCAACTCTAAAACCTTCATGATTATCATAATTTATATGCTGGATCACTGTGGATTCCCTTCTGCCTCTGAAATGTTACAAGCCAATTATTTAAATATATATATAAATAAATATATATATTTATTAATAAATATAAATAAATATATATATATATAAATTTAAATTTTTTGTTATTGTTCTCTTGTTTTCAACCATGTTCAACTCTTCATGATCACATTTGGGGTCTTTTTGGCAAAGATACTGGATTGATTCACCATTTCTTTCTCCAGTTCACTTTATATAAAAAGAAACTAATGCAAAAAAGATCACACAACTAATAAGTTTAAGGCCAGATCTGAATTCAGGAAAATGAGTCTTCTTGACTCCAGGCCTGATAGTCTATCCACTGTGCCACCTAGCCACTATCTGTATATCTATTTCTATATACACATGCATGTATATAAAATATACATATATATTATACATGCATATATATATATACATATGTGATTATATTCATACAGAGGCTTTTATAATAGAAGAATTTAGACAATCACTCCAGAGCTTATTTTTTTTTTAACCTCAAATAGTCTTATTCTTTCTCTCTGAGATTCATTTTACTACTGAAGTTTATATCTTTTTTCTTATACCTAGAATAAATCTGAATTGCATACTTTTGTTTCGTGATTCATAAATCTGCAATTTCCATTGGATCATTGATTGATATGGAAACTTCTCTGGCCTCTTTTTTATATAATCTTTGGATTATATTTTACTCACTGTCAGAATTAATGTATCATCCATATCAAATTTCACATTAACTTTTGATCTGGGTCATCTGCTTTTCATTGTGACCACTGGATCTTTTTACAAACAGCAAGTAAAAAGCAGCTCTGGATGACCTGTTTTTATCTTTTCCTTGTTTTTTTCAGTTGGCTTAATTTCCTTTCATAGGACATGTATCACATTTTAGGAGCCAATCTGATCCATCTGGAAGATCCGTATGGTCCAAGCTGACAATGCTTCAGCGTTGTTGGGTGTGTTTTTAATATTTTGTTGTTGTTTTTGTTTTTCATACAAATAGTTCCATTTGTTGGAAACTGAGAACCACCTACACCAAATCTGAATGTATCTCTCCACTATATTGCTCAGATGCTTTAATTATTGTTTCTGAATGCAATCTTTTTTTCAAAGTTCACAGGAGTATAAAATGATAAATCTCCAGTCCACTGTTGGCAGAAGCTGCTAAGGCAAGAGCTCATCCCACCTCAACTACCCCCAATCCCTCCCCCCCCCATAGACTCATGCAGATTTTGAGGTTTGCCCTTAAGTTTTCATATGTGAGACCATTATTGGGAAAGGAAGGAGATTCTGTATATATTTTTTATATACAGTCACCTACAGCAATAAGATCTGGCATCCAAATAATTCATATTTGTTGTTGTTCAGTTATATCTGACTTTTCATAAATCCATTTGAGGTTTTCTTGGCAAAGATACTGAAGTGGTTTTCTATTTCCTTCTCCACCTCATTTTACAGATGAGGAAGTAAGGCAAACAGGATTAAATGCCTTGCCTAATGACCACAGCTACTAAATATCTGAGGTCATATTTAAATTCAAGATCAGTCTTTCTAACTCAAAGCCAGGTACTCTATCCACTGTGCCACCTAGATGCCACCAAAAAAAAATCATCTTTGTATAGAATTGTAATTCAACAGATCCACAAGTTTTCATTAGGCATTTACTTCATGCAAGGTAGTATCCAAAACACTAAAATAAGGATAGGTAATTTATGTTGCTACAGCTCTTTTCTTTACAATAAACCTGTGAGTTAGGTATTCTACTAATTGTGTCTTCCAAAGGTCTATTATTGAACCTCTTCCTCTATATTATCTTACTTAGTAATCTCATCACCTCCCACTAAACTTATAATTCTTAGTTCTATTCAGCCCTGACTTCTCTCCTGAGTTCCAGTCTTGTATCACCTACTGCCTCTTAGATGTCTTGAACTTCATGTCCTATGGACTTCTCCTTTATTTAGTTTTTATTAGTATTAATTATTTTCATTATTATTTATTGATAATATCCATTTATTTTATTTTTATACTTATTGCTGTTATTTATATTTATCATAAATATGCTTATTATTATTATTACATGTTATATGTAGAAGTTTTTTGATATACACGCACATTCATTTTTTACATACTTCTATCATGTTGAGAAAAAAAATCAAACAAAAGAAGAAAACACAAGATAAAAAAAGATGAAAATAGTATGTGTTGATCTATCTTCAGTCTCCATAGTTCTCTCTCTAGATGCAGATGGTGTTTTCTATCCAAAGTTTATTGGGATTGTCTTGGATCACTGAACCACTGAGGAGAACCAATCATGATCATAAATGATCATTGTACAATCCTACTGTTGCTGTGCACAATGTTTTCCTGGTTCTGCTTGTTTCACTCAGTGTCAGTTCATGTAAATTTTTCCATGACTTTCTAAAATCAGTCTGCTCATCATTTTTTATAGAACAATAATATTCCATTATGTTCAAATATCATAATTTACTCAGCCATTCCCCGATTGATGGGAATCTATTCATTTTCCAATTCCTTGTCACCACAAAAAAAAGCTGCTACATTTTTATATAGGTGAGTGCTTTTCCCTCTTTCAGTAGATTTCTTAAATTCAATGTGGCCACAACTGAATTCATTCTCTCCTCTCCACACCTAACTTTCTCTTCTTTCAAATTTCCCAATTATTGCCATAGTCACCACCATTATCCCAGTCAGGCACCCAGGTTCCAAACCCTCTCCCTTCACATGGCCATTCTGTTGCCACGACTTGCCATTTCTACCTTCACAGTATCTCTTATCAATATTTCCTTCCATCCTCTGACTCTCACCAACCTAGTGCAGGTCCTTATCACCTCACACCTAGAATACTGCAATAAGAAGGAAGGAAACAAGCATTTGTTAAACGCCTACCATATGCCAGACACTGTGTTAAGTGCTTTATTTAAGGTTGTGTGATCAATACATATTATTTTCACATTTTTCCCCCTTGTGTTTTTTCTTTTTATTTGATTTTTCTCTCTTGACATGATTCGTATAGAAGTATATAAAAAATGAATGTGCATGTATACCAAAAAATTTTACATGTAACTGGGGAAAATAATAACAACAATAAATATATTTATTATAAATATAAAAAAATATATTGTACTATATAATAAAAATATTCTTATCTGATTCTTACAGCTGATATGTCATAATAGGTAGATGCTATTATAATATATTTTAAAATTTCATTTTAAACTTAAATAGGTGCTATTGTTATCACCATTTTACAATTGAGGAAAACTAACTTGCCTAAGTTCAAAAACTAGTATATATCTGAGGCTGGATTTAAATTAAGGTCTATCCACTGAGCCACCTAGCTTCCTGTAGGCAATTCCAGGTAATAACAGTCTACTAATTGGTTCCCTTATCTCAACTATCTCCCCACTCCAATCCATCCTCCACTCAGCTATCAAAATTATTTTCCTTCATCACAGTCCTGACCATGTCACCCCCTTCCCCATTCAATAAACTCAGTGGCTCTTTATGACTTCCAGGACAATTCTCTAAATAGAATCCTTTATAAGCTTTCCCTTTCCTCTCTTTCCAGTCTTCTCACACTTTAATCTCTTCCACATACTGGTTCCTTACACATGGTATTTCATCTCCAGGCTGGGCATTTTCATTGGCTGTGCCCCATGCCTGGAACTCTCTCCCTCCTCATTTCTGCTTCTGGTTTCAGCTTAGATCTCACCTGTTTTATTGCTGGTGCCTTCCCTCTAAGATTTCCCCCATTTGCACTATATGTGCACTCCATATACACAGAGCTTTGCAAGTTGACTTCTCATTGGACTGGGAACTCTTTGAGGGCAGGTTTTTTGTTTGTTCCTTTGTTTCTTGTTCGTTCTCTGTATCTCCAGTACTTGAGCACAGTGTCTGATGGTTCACAAAGTGCTTTTTTAAAATAGTCTATTGAGTTCCCCATCCCAGGCCTCAAAATCTAAAAACATCAAGTTAGTATAGAACTCTGAGTAAAATAAAAAAATTTTATGTGGATTCTTTTTTAGACCACGGAAGTCATAAGCAGCTGGGGAAATTATTTTTCTATAGAGAGTCCCTCTCCCCAATTCCCCAGAACATCCTCAGTTGTTGCACATTACAACAGTAATGAAAATCATATTTTCCTCCCAAGGGCTCAGACAGAAATCATTTGGAAAATTATTTATTTAAACAGAAAAGAAGTTTCTTAGTTTCCACAAAAAGGGAGCTTCCATAACAAATTACTCTGTCACTAAAGTCATGAAACTGAAGAATAAAACAAATGTGAAACTTATTGCTTTCTTGACAACTCTCAAATATAGATTATACCTATGTTCAATCAGTTTCCTGTGCCTGGGCACACCAGACTTTAAAAATTTGGGTGTTTGCCTAATGGAGCTGTTGATTTGTTAAAGCAGAGCTCTGGACCTCAGGCCAAGAAGCTTTGTTATAAGGGAAACCCTGGTGGGTTCTGCTAGCACTCATTTTTTGAGGAGCCATCATTCATCCTGCTTAGCAAAGCCCACCAAAGGATTAGTTATAAAAATGAAAATCAGCCTGTTGAAGTAGGCACTCAAAAGATTTTAATGGGTTTTCTCTCCTTCTAATGTAAGAGGTCAGAGCTGGGTAAAGCACAGAAAGGAATGAGGTCATGAACCCCTTTGCTCTGAATTCTCATTTATTCTAATGGTACCCATGTTTGAGAGAGAATTAATTGTCAAACTGTCAAGAGCAGACCTCAGGAAAGTTCCTGAAACCAGACAGACGGGAGGGGGGTTTATGGCACATGTAGTCCTCCACCCTAGCAACAAAAAATTGGAGGAAGAAAAAGCTTTCATGGCCATTGGAGACACAGAGCCTATAATTTTCCTTTGTACTGAAACCCATAAACTAAGCCTGTATCCATGATACCAGGAGCTCAGCTTTTATACTTGCTTATTACGGCTGGCCATTTAGATGAGGAAGGATCTAGAATGGTTCCTTTGAGAAACATATCAAGGCAGCTTGAAAATTGTCGGTGTTGCAGATGCATTAATGTGTTTGGAAGGTCTGATAGCAGAACCAAAGGATTAATTGTTTAATGTATCTTTTATGAAGATCTATGCATTGCCATGGACCCTCTGGGTCAGGAAGATCTGGGTTCAAGCACTGCTTGTATGACCTAGGCCAGGGGTCCTCAAACTTTATAAATAGGGGGCCAGTTCACTGTCCCTCAGACTGTTGGAGGGCCGGACTATAGTAAAAACAAAAACTTTGTTTTGTGGGCCTTTAAATAAAGAAACTTCATAGCCCTAGGTGAGGGGAATAGATGTCCTCAGCTGCTGCATCTGGCCCATGGCCATAGTTTGAGGACCCCTGACAAGGCAAATCATTTGGCCTCTGCCTGCCTCAGTTTCCTCAATTGTAAAAATGGGATGATGAATATCGCCTGCCTCTTGCAGTAGTTGTAAGGATCAAATAAGATAATATTTGCAAAGTGCTTAACCTAATGTCTGGTATTTAGTAGGTATTTGATATATGCTATTCCCTTCCCTCTTTTCTTGTGGCAAACTTCTGAGAAGGTAGACAAGAGTCATCACAAGATGAGGAAATATGAATGGGCTATAATGTACGTTATTGGAAATCAAGGAGATCAATTTAGGTATGTGAGAGGATTTGTGATTACAATTATTTGCTGAGCCTCCTTGAAACTCCTTTAGCCTTTCTGTCTTCTCACCTTTTCACTTCATACTATTCTTGTCCATTTTTTCCCCACATATCCTCCTTAGGTGATGTTTCCTAAAAAAAAAAACTAAAGGCTTTCCCATATGTATCAATTTTAAATGTCCATTTAATTAGGTGGGTTTCTGAGCTGTAGTAAAAATAAGGGAAAAGATTGGTATATAAATTGTCAGCTGGAGTCACTCTTTAGTTATTTTTACTTTACTTAATTGTTTTTCTTTGCTACAAGGGAGGATTCAATCCTGGTGAAGTGGGACAAAGAGAGAGGGGAAAGAAGTATTTCTGAGAAATGTCTAGGATGTATATCATAATAAACATTTATTAAGTATCTAATATATGCCAACCACAGTGCTAAGTAAAAACCAAACACATCAGTAATATTTACTTTAGAATAAAACAAAATGTCTAAACCCTTTAGAGTTTCACAGAAAAACAAGAAAGGTTTGCACCTCTAGTGACTAGATCATTTATGTAGAGAGATGAGGAAATCCACCAAAATCAGGTAAAAACATAAAAGATCACCATATCTTTTCTGTATTCTGTTGAAACAGATGATGAAATATTTAGAGAATGAAGGGATCACAATTCCATGGACAGACTTTCTGACTTAGTGAAGCTTTCCAAAGTCCATTCTTTTTCCTTTGGCAACTTTAGAAATGCCTTGAAAAACTGGAATGAACAAAAGCTTGTATTTTGGTTTGTCAATATGATGAAAATCCTTCCAGATAAAGACAGCCATCTGCCTTTCATTTAAATTGAGAGTTGCCTTTAAAAAAAAAAACACTCTGGAACATCTGAAGATGCAATCAGTGTGGAAGCATGAGCTCAATGACCTAAAGATGCCCAAGATGCCCTTTTGAGATATGGCATGGAAGTAGCAGTAGTAACAGCAGAAGCAGGCTGGTCTGCATTTAACTTTGGCAATAACAGTGTAAAATATAGCCAAAAAACAAGAAAAAGAAAAAGTAGTAATTAGCAAAATGTCCCTATATAAAGTTTGACTAATTCATTAACCAAAAAATATTTATTGCTTTTAAGCTGAGTAAAGTTTTTTGCTAGATGCTGTGAGGTATACAAAGAACAACAATAATATTAAGTCAGATCAAATACCCACTTTGCAGCTCATAAAGTGCTTTTTCATTAGTTCAGAATTTCAAGTGTAGTTCATACATGGTATAGATTCTACTCTCATTTTGTAGGCTGACTTGTCGTCCAAACTGTACTCACACTGTCAGGTCTGGGGTTCCTACAGAAGGATTACAACAACTATTTACAATACTCTCTTGGGATTTAAGGGTAACCTTGTTGTGGGGGCATACAATAAATACTATTATTCATAACTGTAGCTTCTGAGCTCTTACTTGGTATGCTTTCCATTTATACAAAATTAGTCATTATGACACCATTCACTCAAATATAAAACATTTATTAATAATAAAACAAAACAAGTAGTAAAAACATTTATTTAACAGGAAACAAAATGAAGAATAATCATAATACAACAGGCCATCCATAAAAATTAGATCACACTCTACTTTCAATGCATCCAGTGTTCTTGGAACAAAGTGGACACATCCAGAAATCTAGCAAGGAGGCACATGAGGAGGAAACCCTCATGTTTCTTGAGGCAACTCAAACTCCAAATAGGGAAACTTGATTTCCCTGGTCTCTTCAGGAACAATCTTCACCACATGGGGTTACTTCTTTTCTACTTTCTCTACTTCTGTTTTTTCTGAGTAAAGTCAGGACAAGTTCTTTTAACTCACCAATACCCTTAATAAGGGCTAAGAAAATGTTATACTAATTTATATGTATTAAGTAGACACTTTTCCTGCTTTGGAAATGGAGGAAGGCAAGTGGGAGTGAGGTATAGGACTACTAGCAATGGGTAGAAGTTTACAAAGAGATCAATTTAGGTTTGATGAAAGGGAAAACTTCCTAGTGATTAAAGCTGTGCCAAAAGTAGAATGTCATGCTTTGGGAGGAAGCACAAGCTATATGAGCTCTTTATTGCCTATGTTGGGGAAAGGTTCTTCAGAATGGATTAAATAATCCTGTTGTCCCTCCCAGCTCTGATATTCTGTTATTTTGAATTTTTTAAAAGGTGTCATGATAGAAAAGATACGCATATATGTGTGGAGGGGAAGGGTGTATGTATGTGTATATGTGTATGTATATATCTACATATGTATAAACAAATATATTCTTTCTTCACTATAGCCTGTTTGGGGGTAGGAGAGGATGAAAGGGGGAAAAATAATAAGGTAAAAAAAAAAGAGAACAAAAGAAAAATTTACAAGGAAGTAAAGAAAAGATGGACACTCATGAATATAATTTCTCCTACTAATATTGAACAGGTATTTGTTGTTAAATATTTTTAATCCTCCCTGATGTTCTGCTGGGTACATGACAATGTCCTCTTTTGTTTTGTTTTGTTTTGTATTCCTTTTTCTATTTTCTTTTTTTCTAATTGTGTTTTTTTAATAAAATATTTTTTAAAAAGGAGGCAATGCAAGAATCATGTTCTTAATAATAACAATAACAACAATAATAATATTAACAGTACTCAGAATAAGATGAATCTCTTAACAAATGCTTGAGGATAATATACAGGGCTTTTAAAATACTGTGCTGGGCAGAAAAAACCAGAGGACCCAAGAGAGCACAAGACCACTGATGGGGCAGATGGGACAGAATATAGAATTCTTATTTTGTTTCTGTTTTTTCTACCAAGGAAAATTGTCTTTGGACTGGAAAAAGCATTACAAAAATAGTTTAAAAGGAAGTTGAAACCAAAGATAGTAAGAGGACATTTAGCTGCCATTTATGAGTTTAAGTCACCACACCCAGACAATCTACATCCTGGGGTAGTGACAGAATTGAAAGGTGAGCTAGCTGAATCCCTGTTAGTGGTCTTTGATTGTAGAGGATGAACTCAGCACTGCAAAACTGAGGAGAGGAGGGGGGAAAGGGAGAGGCAAATGTAGTCCCAATTTTCACAAAAGAAAAGAAAATGGAGATGAGAAACGATAGGCTAGGGACCTTGAGTTCAATTTCTGGAAAAGCTCTAGAATATATTATTAAAAGGTACTGTGATATATTTAAGAGTGTTGGGCTTAGAGTCAGGAAAACATGGGATCAGACTCCACCTTCTAAAATTTGTTATCTGAGTAGTCCTAGACAAGTCACTTAATTTCATTATATCTTAACTCATTAGAATTTATCTACTAAATCATAGACAGTTGTATCTGCACTCATGAAAAGAGTTCCCTACAGATTATATTAACAAAATCACAAACTTTTTAGGTATTCACATTGTTAAAGGTTTGGTTTATGAACACTAGAAAGTGAAGCTATGATTATTAAGAGCCAGTGTGGCTTTATCACAAACAGGATATGCTACTTTGATTTCCTCTCTTTTTTTTTTTTGGACAAGCTTGCTAGATTGGAAGATAATGGGGAATGCTGAAAACGTAGTTTTCTTAAATTACTGCCAATTCATTTTACCAAAGTTCTTATGCTCGCTCTTGGCAAGATGGACAAACCATGTAGCAGAGTGATGAACCATACCTTAAAAGAAAGAGAGCTATTTAGCTTGGAGAAAACTTGGGAGTAAACATGATACCTGCCTTCTAGCATTGTATTTAAACATTTGTAGGGTTGTCACTGGGAAGAAAGATTATAATGGTTTTGCTTGGTCCTAAAAGGAAGAATGAGAAGGGATAAACTAACAGTTCAGAGAAATGAAGACAGACTTCCTGAAAATTAGAGGTAATTAAATCTTGCCTTGGAAGGTAGTCAAGTAAAGACTGGACAAACCCTTATTGGATCACTATGTATGTCTTTGCTTTTTAAGCAATAGATTTTGTGGGATTTTGTTCTCTTAACCAAGACAGGGAGGGGACACAGTGGTTAGGCAGCTGGCCCTGGAGTCAGGGAACTCTGAGTTCAAGTTTAGCCTCAGACACTTACTAGCTATGCAACTTCTACCTGCCTTAATTTTGTCACTTTAAAATGGGAATAACAATGAGGATAAAATGACTTAATACTTGTAAAGTGTTTTGCCAGTTTTGAAGTGTTATATAAATACTAGCTATTATTAATCTCTCTTTTTTGTTTTACTGAATTTATTGCCATGATGTAAAGAAAAAGCTTGTTGTTTTTATCTCTCATTTTTTGAAGAGGACCAATGACATCATGGGCAATATCTTAACTTGTTCATGAATCGCATTTAAGTCAGGCAGAGCTGCAAAAGTCATCAACCTCATTCTCTTTTCCAGAGTTATTGAAGTCCAGTGGCAAGACAAAAGTCAAGATGACCAGTGACGGCTCAAGATGCAGTGGATGAGAGGGATATCCATATTTATTTGTTTTAGCTTCTGTCATGTAGACCCATAATTTTCAAGCTGATCACAGATAAAGCCTGCCTCTGACCAATTTTCATTAGAGAAAAGCTCAAAGTACAAGCTAAAGAAGAAACCTAATGGGGCAGGTAGGTAGTACAAGGGATAGAGGATTGGCCCTGGAGTCAGGAGGACTTGAGTCGAAATGCAGACTCAGACACAACACTTACTAGCTGTGTAATCTTGAGCAAGTCCTTGCCCATATTGTCTCTCTCACACACATAGACACAAAAAAACTCTAGTAAGGAGAAGGGAATTAGGTGGGAACTGAAGACTAGATAGAGTATTTTGTAGGAGAAAAAGTAGTAGATCTGGGTAAATTGGATAGGAGTCCTGTCTTTGTATCTGTTAGCCTCTCTAAGCCTCAGTTTCCTTATCACATAATATGGTAGGGGGAGAGAAATGTTTGGGTAGACTAGATGATCTTGAGACCCCCTTCCAGCCCCCAACCCCAGGATTGTACTCCTTCCTTCAAGTAGTAGCCCCTCTCTTCCCTTTTCCCAGAGGAAAAGGGATAATTGGGTTTTACAAAAGTCATCAGAGAAAGTATAGAAACTAAATGGTTGCAAACTATGTTCTCTGATTTGGGCCTTTTGATATGGTGTAAGAAAAACAAAGAAAAAGGCATCTACAAACCGCCTAGATCCTGGGTAAGTTGCCTCAAATTAATATTCTCACCAATTAAATATTTATCAATCTTCCGCTCTGTGCTAGGCACAGATGCTCAGAAGTCTAAAATATGTCCCTGCTCTCCAGAAACTTCCCTCCCTGGGGAGATAAGACCTGATATCTTTCCCCTCACTTTGTTTACAATTAGTTCTGCTGGCAAAATTCTTCAGAGTGTCTCTGCCTACCTAGGGAGCTGGTTTCACTACTAGGATATATTCATTTTCCTCCCCTGGGTCTGACATAATTGTGTCTGAAACTACCTCATCCAGTGAAAATTATATTCTCTCCTAGGTTCTACACAGTAGTGCTGTTTTCCAAGAAATGTTTATTCATAATAAAAAGCTGCTAATGGTGACGTGGTCCGGAACTACTGCTTTTCAAGATCTGACACCGAGGGTAGAGAAATGATAGTTGAACTGACATATCCTCCCAGGCTACCAGTACTGTCTTCAACTTCTAACCTGAACATGAATAATTCAAAAAAGCTAAATCCTAGAGATGAAATAATTTGAGAGTAAAATCTAAGCAAGATTAAAGGAACAGGGATTACTTCTATTTGGCTGGAAGAAGGCCAAGAGGCAAATTAATAGCCATTAATTACAGGAAGGATTATTATGTATTTATTAGTTTTATTCTTCATATGTTTGTTTGTATTGACAATATACATATGTCCTTTTCTCTCCAGACAGAACTCAAACTCTTGAGAATAGAGATTATTTCATGCTTTGGAACTATTTTCCCAGCGACTAGCGAAGTGCCTGGCAATAATATATCCTTAATAAATGCTTGTCCATTATTTGATTGATCATTCAGGCTAACCAGATGTTCTTCATCTTCTCTGAGAATGGGAGAAATCCAAAGCTAACATGGGATGGGCTACTTGGGAGTCTGAGAAATGGTATGCTGATGACAGGTTTTTATTTGCCCAGGGTAGATTAGATTGCACTTTCAAACAGTTACTTTCTAAGTCTACAAATATTCCACCACTTCTACTCTCATTCAAATTTTATTTTTTATGCCTAGGACTTCCAAAACTTACTTGAATGCTTCTTGCCTGTCTCTCAGCATTCATCGAAGAGCAAATCTGTTAGATTCTAATTATTTGCTACTAAATCTACTGTGGTGCCATATATCCTTTAGGCAAGGGGTTGCTTTTCTTGATTTTATTGGGGGTGGGGGGTGGGGAACAGGGTGCCACATGGAATTTCCCCCCAATTAAATAAACTAAAAGACTTTTATTTTGAGAATTAGAATTGTAGAATTCCAGATCACTTCTGTAGGTGCTGAAAAATATTTATTCAAAATAGAAGAGAATCGAATCAACAAATAAAATCAGACAGAGTTAAAAGGACGTTAGTTGAGTCTCTAAACCTCAGGTCAGAGGTTACAGTGGGCATTGCTCAGGGATAGAATTCTTTCCTCCCCTAACTCTCCCTCCTGCTCCATCCTCCCCTCCCCTTTCTTTTGCTCTATTTCCTCACCACGAACATCTGAGAAAGACGTTTCTCACTCCCCACCCCTCCTTTGTGGCTCTAGAGGACACATCTTTGCATCTTTTATGCACAGAAGGCAAGAATCTGCCTCGGCATTCCATTAGCTCACTGCTTAAATATTTGGTAGTCCAGGCCAAGTTTTCACAGACGCCTTGCATTGTTAGTTTAGGTATAGCTCTCCCCAAGGCAGGAAGATGTTAGTGCAATTAGGTACTTAATAAGTTATTTAGGTGCTCAGATGGCTCTGAAATCTTCTAGGTGCCAAACATGGTCCCAGGGAGCCCTTTGCCGGCCTTCGAGATTCTATCCCTTTCTCTTCCATAAGTCCTTCGAGAATCCATGCAACACACTGGAGGCCTTCCTCAGGTTTTTTGTTTGTTTGTTTTTAATATCTTGAGATTGAAAATGCTTTAGAGGTTTTTGAAGATGAAGTATTTTTCAGCTCTAATAGTGACTGAAAAGAACTACAAAAAAGCCAGTCTGGAGAATCAGCTCTGAAGTCAGGAGGACCGGAGTTCAAATGTGGTCTCAAGACACTTAACACTTCCTGGCTGTATGACCCTGGCAAGTCACTTAACATAATTGTCTCAGCAAAAAAAGAAAGAAAGAAAGAAAGAAAGAAAGAAAGAAAGAAAGAAAGAAAGAAAGAAAGAAAGAAAGAGAAAAAAAGAAAAAAAAAGAAAAGAAAAAAGTAAAACAAAACAAAAAGTCTGAAATATAATGTATAAACCTACAATGCATATATTGCTGACATTAGTGTCTACTTGGGGTCCTAATCTGCTGCTGGCTTCCCTGTTAAGAATTACTATCTCTAGTGTACTCTTGGTTCTCTTGTTGGGTCTAAGTGTTTTCTGTATTTTTAATGACTTCCAAATAAATTGAAATTCTCCTTCCTTCTTACCTGTTTTTGTTGAATACTTCTTGATGGATAGCTCTAATAAAACACTAACTGAACAAAGCTTGAATCTTTCTCCTCCAAAGAATCCTTTCATATTCATCCTATCTCTAAGGCACATCTCAAGACCCAGCAGGTTCAGAAAGTCTTTCCAAATTATCCCTGAAACTCTTTTTTGGGGGAGGAGGAATATGTGACCCTCACTCCTGAACATATTAATATAATTAATAATATATTAGTATTAATAATATTAAGATGATATTTGCCTATTAAAATATTCCCTTTTCCAACTGCATATCTATATAAAGCTGAGTTTTAAAAATATATTTCAATCAAAACAATTTACAACAAACTGAATGCAGAAGCAGATAAGAAAAATCCACTGCCCTTCTAATCAGATTTTCAAGAGGCTTGCAAAATCTTTTTTTTTTTTTAATAGCGCTTTTAGAGCACCAGACCTAAAGTCAAGAGGAGTCACTTAACCCCAATTGCCTCAGCAAAAAACAAACCAAAAAAATAACTATTTTCCAAAACAGTGTCAGAAAAAGGGTATTTTTTCATTAAAATATTTTATGTTAACTTGTAATGGGTTTGTGATTCTTAAAATGAAATTTTAAATATTTAAAAATTTTGTCCATTTTCATTTCAAATCCAGTAAAAAATGATAAATATAACCCACATAAATAAAAGCCCTTTGGGATTCTCAATCATTTTTAAAAGTGTTAAAGGGATCCTGAGACCAAATATTTGAGAACCACTGGTCTAATAAACAGGGATGTCTCCCTTTCTTGACAGTTCATTGACTTCATTGCTTTTATTAGTAATGGATATAATATAAGCTCTTCAAAAGTGGGTATTTTTTCATTCTTTGTATTGATATACATAGTGCCTACCACAGTGTCTGGCACATTGTAATATCTTAATAAATGCTTATTGATTGATTCCCAGACCTGAGGGTAAGAATTCCTTCTAATATAAAAAAGAGGCAGCTAAGTGATACAGTGGATAAAGAGCTGGACCTGGAATCGGTAAATGCAGTATCAGACACTTCACTAGCTGTGTGACCCTAGACAAGTCATCTAACTTCTGCTTGCCTCAGTTTCCTCATATGTAAAATAAGATTAATAATAGCACCTATGTCCCAGGGTTACTATAAGAAATAAATGAGATAACAATTGCAAAGCACTTAGCACAGTGTCTAGCACATAATAAAAGCCACATAAACATTATCTAAAATATGTCATGGACCTTCATGTGACAATATTTGTCTTACTAATTAATGGCTGTTGATTGAGACTATTCATGATTGCAAAAGGCTTCTGGGTTATCAGCTCCTCCCTGAAGAACTGATAGGGAGACATCCTGTGTATGAGAAGGTTGTGATTTGCACTGGTGGAGGAAATGAATGCTCACTCACTCATGCTCAGATGGCTAAATCCTTTGAAGAACTGAAACTATCCAAAGTGTCTGACTTGGGGCTCACTGGAACTTCAGAGAGAATCCAGAACCAGATTAAAATGTAGCTGGGAAATGTTTAACAAGATAAATAAAATTATAATTTAGTATAGATAATATTAATTTGTGGCTTTTTAAGGATATGACAGCCTGAAGGAATCCATTTCTATTTGATTTTGATACTCCATAATTAGGTCATCTCTAAGGCATCTAGGTGGCTTAGTGGATAGAGAACTGGGCCGGAAGTCAGGAAGACTCACTTTCCTAAATTCTAATCTAACTTCAGACACTTATTAGTTGTGTCTCGACAAGTCACTTAATCCTTTTTGTCTTAATTTCCCCATCTGTAAAAAGGAAGTAGAAAAGAAAATGGCAAACTACTCCAGTACCTCTGCCAAGAAAAGCCTAGATGAGATCATGAAGATCAGACACAACTGAATATCAACAGCATAGTCCCTTACTTTTTATGAATCAATAATTTAGGCTAAGAAAAATTGAATAATAGAAATGGAAGAAGGAAAAACCTCCCTCAAATCAAACTCCATTTCCTTTCAGCTCAACACAGATTAGTAAATGGTATTTCCTTCCACTTTCTTCTTCTCCAGTAGACAAGCAAAAATTGTTATCCAACACAATCAGGTCTTTAATTTTTAAAGATTTTCCTGTATTTTTTGTTTTTTAATTTAGAAAGCATTAGTGAATTCTAAGGAAGATTTCTCAGGCTATTATAAAAAAGGACTTGCCAAACATAAAAACTTTTCAAAAATGACAGGGAACAATTCTTTCCTAGAGGAAAAGAAGGAAAGTTTTTCCTTTGATGTTGTTTATGATTTCTTTGTTTCCTTGCCCAAACCTTCATTTTATCTTACTTATTTTTGATTTAGATAAGTGTACCACTTCTGAAATGGAATTAAATAATCCAACATTCACATAAAAAATAAATTTCAATTTTCATTAAAATATTCTATTAATAAAAAAATTCATTTTTAAAATGAAAGTGACTATAGTCACCTGTACTATACCGTTTTTTAAAGGCAACACTTCATTCCTATCAGTTCAATTTAATTCAGGAAACATTTTGTAGGGACCTGCTAAGATCTCAGCACTGGCAGAATTGAAACAATAGCCACCCACAAAGACTTTCTCCTGATAAGATCTAACTATCCAAGAAGTAAATATAAAGTAAATTCAAAGGAGTTTCCAGGGGGAGAGAATGCTAAGGAGGGATTCATGGGAATGAGCAGAGGGAATCAAGAAAGGCTTCCTGAATTGCAGCACCTGTGTGTGGGTGAGGAGGATGAGTATTCTAGAAATAGAAGACTACTTGTGCAAAGTTAGATTCCTATATGGGAACCACTAGGAAATTAGTTTTATGTTTATTTTTAAAATTAAACTATTTTGTTTTCACAAAGATTCACTCCCTCCCCCTCATTCCTACCCATTGAGAAGGCAAAAAACAAAACAAACCAAAACCAAGACCCTTATTACAGACATGTAAAGTTCAGCAAAACAAACTCCTGAAATGGTTATGTCCAAAAAAAAAAAATATACCATGGCCTACATTCTGAATCCAACAGGTCTCTATCAGGAGGTAGTTTGCATTTTTCAATATGCATTCTTTGGAACTATGGTTGATCATTAAATTGGACAGAGTTCATAAGTCTTTCAAAGTTGTTCATTTTTACAATATTGTTTTTGTTGTATAAATTGTATTATGTAAATAAATTCTAAATCTAGCAGGTCAAGTTGAAAGACAGAATGAGTAAAAGGAAGTAATATGAAATAGAACATATGTGGGCTCTAAATGAGAAAGTCTTTAAATGCTAGAAGAATGTGTATTTTATACATGAGATGACAGGGAACGACAGAAGATTTTTGAGTAGGAGAGTAATATAATCTGATCTGTGTTTTAGGAATATTAATTTATCAATTGTGTAGAGCCATGGATTGAAGAAGAGAAACTGGAATTAGGGACACCTTTAGGAAGCTATAACCTAGACAAGAGGTGCTGTGGTCTACTTAGGTAAAGACTATAGAAGTGAATAGGAAACTTAAATAAGAGATGATGGTTAACGACAGCTACAGATAGAGACTGAAAAAGTGCCCTAAAGATGGACTATGATCCTCTGTAACAGAGATAAATTGTAGTGATGGATCATGAAAAGCACCAATCTGGGACACTTAGGTGGTGCAGTGGATAGAGCACCAGCCCTGAAGTCAGGAGGACTCTAGTTCAAATCTAGTCTCAGACACTTCACATTTCCTACCTGTATGACCCTGGGCAAGTCACTTAGCCCCATTGCCTCAGGAAACAAAAAAGAAAAGTACCAATCTTAGATGTCCAGGAGATTTGATAACTTGAATGGATAAGGGTGTTGAGCATGGGGATTTGGAGCTGAGGATGATTTCTAGATTGTGAGCATTGAATTTCAAACCTGGGTGACTGAAAGGACAGAAAAGTTTGAAGATCAGAAAGTTTGAAGGAGGACTGCATTTTAGGTATGAGATATAGACACTATAGTATCTGGATATATCCAGTGAAGTTGCCCAGCAGGTAGTGGCTAACACGGGAGCTAAATTCAGTTGAGATTAGGGTTAGCTTTAAAAGATTTGGGAGTCACTAGCCTTACTTTTATGATTGAACAGATAGGAACTGGGGAGATCACCAAGGAAGAGGTTATAGAGTTATTAAGGAAAAAAATCCAGGACAGGGTCTTGGAGGACCTTACCCACTCAATTGGGCAGGGGGAGAATAATTCAAATCTGTCAATGGAGACGAAGAAGTATTGTCCAATAGGTCGAAGGAAACTCAGGAGAAAGCCCCGGAGAAAGTCCCATGATTATTAAAACCTATTTAGATTTTTCCTTGAGCATTAGTTATTTTTAATGATTAACAATCTTTTCCAATTTGGTATTATCTTCTTAGACAGGAGGCTAAGAAATCTGCTTAGATTATTTTTCTCTCCTAAATTACCTCCTCCTTTTACTTTATTCTCCTTTTCTGGGACAAGTTCCACCTTTCTTCTTCCTTTGCCTCTTCATTGGAGGTTCAAAAATGGAAATTGTATTTAGGTCTTTCAAAAACTTTTACAATTTTTTTTTCAAGTTATATTCCCAAATATAATTTTTGTGGACTACCTTTTTTATGGATTTTGATATGATCTAACTTTTTAAAAAATGGATATTGATGCAAAAAGTCAGCCCTAGACAAAATTTTGTAGTAGCTGGGAATTTGTTTTCTTTTTTTAAATTTTTTTATTTTAATAGCTTTTTATTTACAAGTTATATGCATGGGTAATTTTACAGCATTGACAATTGCCAAACCTTTTGTTCCAATTTTTCCCCTCCTTCCCCCCACCCCCTCCCCTAGATGGCAAGATGACCAATACATGTTAAATATATTAGAGTATAAATTAAATACAAAATAAGTGTACATGTCCAAACCATTATTTTGCTGTACAAAAAGAATCAGACTCCGAAATATTGTATAGTTCACCTGTGAAGGAAATCAGAAACGCGGGCAGGCAAAAATAGAGGGATTGGGAATTCGATGTAATGGTTCTTAGTCATCTCCCAGAGTTCTTTCACTGGGCGTAGCTGGTTCAGTTCATTATTGCTTCATTGGAAATGATTTGGTTCATCTCGTTACTGAGGATGGCCACATCCATCAGAACTGGTCATCATATAGTATTGTTGTTGAAGTATATAATGATTTCTTGGTCCTGCTCATTTCACTCAGCATCAGTTCGTGTAAGTCTCTCCAGGCCTTTCTGAAATCATCCTGTTAGTCGTTTCTTACTGAACAATAATATTCCATAATATTCATAAACCACAATTTATTCAGCCATTCTCCTATTGATGGGCATCTACTCAGTTTGGGAATTTGTTTTCAAAGCCAGTCAGATTTCCAGCTTCTCCTTTTTCTTCTAGTTCACACTTCAATGTTCAGTTAGGAATGGAATATCTCAAACTTCCTGATATCTTGGACAATATAAGTTACTAAAGCATGGTTTATGAACTTTTTAAATATATTTTGATAACTGTATTTCAATATATAGTTTTTGATTTCCTTTGTTGTCTTATTAATTTTATGCATTTAAAATATGATTCTGAAAATTCTGAAAAGAAGTACATAAATTTCACTAGACTACTAAAGGGGACCATGACACAGAAAAACTTAAGAGACCTAAAATGCTATATCTATCAAGGATATTTTAATTGAATAGAGACCAAAGCAATCTTCAAATATTTGAAGAGCTGTCAAATGGAAGAGGGATTAGGTCTGTTCTCTTTGGGCCCTGGAAGGCAAAATCAATAGTTTGGGTAGAAATTTCAAAAGAAGGACTGCCTAGATAGAACCTTGAGAGATGCCCAAATAGGAAATGGGTAACCTTGGGAAATAGTGAGTTGCCCTTCACTAGAGGTCTTCAAATAAGGGATTTTGTATAAGAATTTTTTGGTCACAAACAGTTTGAACTACTTGTTCTCTGATACTCCTTCCATCTCTGAGATTCTGTGAAAGATGTAAGTTATATACTAAACTAGAGGCTCTTTGCTAGAACTTCAATCAAAAGCCAGCTGGCTTTTGGACCCAGCAGGTAGAGGCTGTGGAAAAGGATGTCCCATTGTTCCTAAAGTCTTTTCACTTAGACCAATGACTATTTCTGGTGTTCCCCACAAATCTAAATCAGTAGTAAGTGGAAACTTCATTTTTACTGTGATTACTGATAGATTATCTGAATAAATGACTGTATCTGGTTAACTCTTATTTTTCAATAAAATCAGGAGTGGTTGAGACAAAGCATCACCTATCAGGAACTGCCAGAATTAATTCACTGGGGAAAAGCCATTATTTAGTGAGAAAAAGGCACTGATTACTTTCCACATCAATGCCTACTCCATTTCCCTAAAGCTTTGCTGGCTCTTTCTGAGCTGAGATCCCTTAGTTTTACCTAGATTGTAATTTGTAGTACAATTACTTGCTAACAAATCTCCATAGTGTAAGAAAACTCTACCTTTTTTCAAGATTTTTAATTAATACAATGCCTTGAATTTAAGCTCATCAAGACAAGCTCAACAATTAATGTTTTACCTTGAAACACTATCTGAAATTACACATTGTTGGATTTTAAAGTTTTTAAATGCCCTCTTTTAAATCTTTAAGCCTAAAAGGATTCACCAGTTTTCTTCAAATTTTGGAAGATTTCCTCAGCAAACTACCATGGGAAAATGTTCAATTATGGCTCTCCATCAGGGGCTCAGCACTTTTAGCTGGACGATGTTCTAACTTGGTCAACAAATGGTCTTTGTGCAATTCTACCTCATGCCCCTTATTGACTACATTATTTCTGTTCTCTGTACAATATGCAAGATGTCTATAACAAAATATTTTCCCCAAACCCACCCTTCTCTGAATTTCCCTATTTTTGTTGAGGGTCCTGGCTGCCCTTATCACCTAGGTTCCCAGCATCAGTGTCAGCCCTGACTCCTCACAACACTCACCTCATATATCCAGTTGGTTGTCCGATTTTATTTCTACCTCTCTCACATCTGATACCTTTTCTATTCTCACATAGCCACTCCTCTAGTAGCAGCACCCTCATCCTTTTTGCCTGAACAGCCAAATATCCTTCTAACTGGCCTTCCTGCCTCAAGTGTCTTTCTGCTCCAATCTGTTCTATACAGGTGCCAAACTGGTTTCTCTAAAACGAGGTCTGACCGTGTTATTCTCCCACCAAATAAATTTTGGTGGCTCCCTATTACTTCCAGGATCAAACATCCTCTTTCTGGCAATTAAAACCTTTTACAACCCAATTCTTCCAAGTGTGGGCTTTTTCAACAGCTGTCTCCCATGCCAAGAATTCATTGCCTCCTGTGTAGTTCAGAAATGGTGAGGGGGTTACCATTTAATAAAAAAGCTGGAGAGATCTCTAGAAGCAAAGCAAAGTTTATTATACATTCTCCTGAGAATCAGGCATCCAGCAGACAATTGAAGGGAGGAAGCACCGTCCTGGGCAGGGTCAACACTTTTAATCCCTAATGCAAATACCCCCACCCACCACTAACCCTCATCCCCATTGGCTGAGGATCTTAACATTCTAAACTCGGGAACTACTCAAGGAATTGAACTTGACCAATAATAAGTACATAGCTGCCTATATTTGACTGAAATAAAGAGATGCTGATGTCATGGGAGGATAGCAGGAAGGGACTTAAGTATGCCCTTGACTCAATGCTTAAAGTCCTTCAGGCCTACTCAAACTTTGAAATAAATGAAGCCTTACTCGATTTTCACAACTGTCTTAAAAGATTTCACCTCATCTCATTCACTCCTCACCTCCACCACTTAGAATACCAGTTTCTTCAAGAGGTAATTCAAAAGCCACATTCTACATGAAATTTGTCCTGATTTTTTCCCCTCTCCCAACTGCTCATGCCTTCAGCCACATGTAAGTGGGATCCCCCAAATGTTGGAGCAGTTTCAAGCTTAATAGCTTAAATACATATATATAGTTTAATTAATTTATTTTAGTAATTAATTATTAACAAATTATTTAGTATACATTAATAAATTAATATTACTATATTATATAATGATATATAATAAATATATATATTTAAGATATTAAGCTATATATAGCTTATATATAAGCTATATATAACATATATTATAATATACATATAAGCTATATACAATAACATATATAATATACATAATAATATACATATAACTCATATATGATAATATATAAAAATATATAAGCTATATATAATAACATATAATATATATAATATACATATAAGCTATATATAACATGTATAATAAATATATAACATACATATAAGCTATATATAATAATATATATACAATATATATAAGCTATATATAACATACATATAAGCTATTCATATTTATAAGCTATATATAATAACATATGTAATATATATATAACATATAAGCTATATATAAAAATATACATATAAGCTATATATAATAATATACATATAAGCTATATACAATAACATATAATATACATAATAAAATACATATAACTTATATATAATATATAAAAATATATAAGCTATATATAATAACATATACATAATATATATAACATACATATAAGCTATATGTAATAATATATATACAATATATATAAGCTATATATAACATACATATAAGCTATTCATATTTATAAGCTATATATAATAACATATGTAATATATATAACATATAAGCTAATAATAATATACAATAATATACATATAAGCTATATACATTAACATATATAATATATAATAATACACACATAAGATATATATAATATATATAAGCTATATATAACATATATAATATACATATATACACATATAAGCTATATATAATACATATATACAATATATAAGCTATATATAACATATATAATATACATAGAAGCTATATATAACATATATAATATATATATATACACATACAAGCTATATATAATAATATATATACAATACATATAAGCTATAAATAAAACCATATATAATATACATATAAGCTATATACAATAACATATATAATACACATAATACACATATAAGCTATATATAATGAAATACAATAATATACATATAAGCTATATATAACATATATAATATACATAATATACATATAAGCTATATATATAATACATATATACAATATATAAGCTATATATAATAACATATATAATATACATAGAAGCTATATGTAACATGTATAATATATATAATACACATATAAGCTATATATATAATACATATATACAATATATAAGCTATATATAATAACATATATAATATACATAGAAGCTATATGTAACATGTATAATATATATAATACACATATAAGCTATATATAATACATATATACAATATATAAGCTATATATAACATATATAATATACATAGAAGCTATATATAACATATATAATATATATAATACACATACAAGCTATATATAAATAATATATATAATATATAAGCTATATATAACATATATAATATACATATAAGCTATATATAACATATATAATATATATAATACACATATAAGCTATATATATAATACATATATACAATATATAAGCTATATATAATAACATATATAATATACATAGAAGCTATATGTAACATGTATAATATATATAATACACATATAAGCTATATATATAATACATATATACAATATATAAGCTATATATAACATATATAATATACATAGAAGCTATATGTAACATGTATAATATATATAATACACATATAAGCTATATATACAATACATATATACAATATATAAGCTATATATAATAACATATATAATATACATAGAAGCTATATGTAACATGTATAATATATATAATACACATATAAGCTATATATACAATACATATATACAATATATAAGCTATATATAATAACATATATAATATACATAGAAGCTATATGTAACATGTATAATATATATAATACACATACAAGCTATACATAAAATATATATACAATATATATAAGCTCTATATAAAACCATATATAATAACATACACATAAGCTACACACAAAACTATATATAACATACATATAAGCTATACATAAGCTATATACAATATATATAAGCTAATATATAAGCTATACATAATAATAAATAATATAAGATATTAAGAGACAGAGACGGCTGTGCTTTATTCTTCTAGAGCTAGGCTGTCACACCCATGCCTCGGGGTTCTAGGGCCCCTGAGCAGTTTACGGGGTCTCTTGCCCACGGCCAGTAGCTCATCCCAGGCTCCGCCCCCCTCCCCCTGACATTGCTAGATCCCAGGGACTTAGGCCCGGTTCCCAGCTAGCCAGTCAGCAACAGCTGACTTTTACAGGGGGCTATTTATCTCAAAGACAGCCAGAAACCAGGCGCAAGCACGCGCCCTGACCCCGGGGCACCCGCTGCCCCTGGCACGATCCCGGTTTCCGGACACAGCCCTGCCTCAGCAATACCAGCCCCGTATCTCCGCAGGGTTCGGAAGGTCACCCAAAGGCAGCTTGCTCCCCGCTCCCCCAGGCCTCGGGGCTGGGCCGGCCGCATTCCTACGGCTTGCCCTGCGGAGCGATTCAAAACTCGCCAGGGGGGAGACTCCCCTCCCTTGGAGGGGAACGGAAAAAAAACCCCACGCAGAGGGCAAAGGCCGGAGGGCAAAGGCCGGAGGTCACGCCCGGTGGCGGTAGGAGCTTATCGGGAGAAGGCTCCCAGACCTCACCGCGCCGTCTCTCACCTTGGGCCCTTGGTGAAAGCGGCAAAGCCCCGAAGCGGAGCGGCGGGGAAGACCAAGGCCGCGAGGGCCGGAGAAATGCGCCCCTTTCTCTGCAAGCGTAGCCGGCTGAGCGGTTACCGCCTGTCACGCCGCACAGCCGTGCCGCGCTCACGAAGCTTCTGGGGGCCAACTCGCCGTCTGCCCGCCCGGAGCGCATCGCGCGGGGAGCGCCCCCCCCGGCGCGGCGGAACTCCCTGCCGCGAGTCCGTTTCTGAGGGCGCCGGGAAGTGCTTCCCCGGCGCCTCTGTCACCCCCTCACGCGGTTCCTGGCCGACGGTAGGTGCTGAATAAGTGTTTTTGATCATTTGGTTGGTTGTTTCTCAGTCTAGAAGCTTCTTTCTGAAACCTCAAGTTCTCCGCCTAGAAAAGGGGAGAGTTGGACTGACTGATTTTTGAGGTCTTTTCTAGCTCCGAACCCATGGTTCCGCGGCACTGTCGCGCTGTTCCCGCGCCTTCGGGTCTTCAATGTAGGGCGGAGCTCGGGACCGTGTCTGACGCTCTCATTTCCTGCGCGAGCACACTGGGAAAGGGCAGAGCTGGGACAGCGAGGCTTTGGACTTAGTTCTTCTAGCTCTTGATATCTAGGCCAGCAGAACACAAGTTCGTTTCTATTGTCTGAGGACCCGGCTAGCTAATTTTTATGGAGGGTCATCAAATAGATTGATCATCAGATTAATATATTCTCTCTCTCTCTCTGTCTCTCTCCTTTTTTCCATCTCTCTGTCTCTCTCTTTCTCTCTGTCTCTGTGTCTCTGTCTCTTTCCTTTTTTCCATCTCTCTCTCTCTTTCTCTCTATGTCTCTGTCTCTCTGTCTCTGTGTCTCTGTCTCTCTGTCTCTGTCTCTCTCCTTTTTTCCATCTTTCTCTCTCTCTCTCTCTCTTTCTCTGTCTCTCTGTCTCCCTCTGTCTTTGTGTCTCTGTCTCTCTGTCTCTTTCCTTTTTTCCATCTCTCTCTCTCTCTTTCTCTCTGCCTCTCTGTCTCTCTCTGTCTCTCTTTCTCTGTCTCTCTCCTTTTTCCCTCTGTCTCTGTGTCTCTGTCTCTGTCTCTCCTTTTTTCCATATCTCTCTCTCTCTCTCTCTCTGTCTCTGTGTCTCTGTCTCTCCTTTTTCCCATCTCTCTCTCTCTCTTTTTCTCTCTCTGTCTCTCTGCCTCTCTGTCTACCTCTGTCTCTGTCTCTGTCTCTATTTCTCTCTCTGTCTCTGTCTTTCTCTCTCTCCCCTTTTTTCCATCTCTCCCTCTTTCTCTTCCCCACCCTCTCTCTCTTCCTTTCTTCCTTCTTTCCCCTTCTCCCTCCCATCCTGTAATCTATCAAAATTTAGTAAGAGAATAACAATATAATTGGTGACATAACTACCTCACAAATGTTAAGTACTATGATTATTGACAGCTAAGATTTGGAGACCTGTAAGAGACTGCAGAAGGACTTAAAAGATGTAACAAATTTATTTTATCTCATAAAAGAGGGGAAAGGTTCCATATGTGCAAAAAATGTTCACAGCAGGGTGTGTGTGTGGGTGGTAGCAAGGAATTGGAAATGCAGTCAATGCCCATCAGTTAGGGAATGGCTGAATAAGTTATGGTATATGAATATAATGGAATACTATTGTTCTATAAGAAATGATGAGCAAGCTGATTTGAGAAAAGCCTGGAAAGACTTACATAAATTGATGCTTAGTGAATTGAGCAGAACCAAAAGGATCTTATACATAATAACAACAAGATTGCGGCATGATCATTTATGATAGACTTAGCTCTTCTCAGCAATACACTGATCCAATGTAATTTCAATAGACTTGGGATGGAAAATGCCATCCATATCCAGAGAAAGAACTATTGGATGTAAATAAAAGGCTATTAAATAAAAATTAAAAAAAGAAAGAAAGAAAGAAAGAACTATTGGAGACTGAATATTGATTGAAACATATTTTCATCTTTGTTTTTGTTTTTGTTCTTGTGGTTTTCCCTTTTTATTTGGTTTTATTTTCCCATCACAATTCATCTGGAAATATGCTAAAAAAACAAATGTAAACCTATAATCTATATCAGAATGCTTATTAGCTTGAGAAGAGAGAGGTAAGGAAGGGAGGGAGAAAAAAGATTTGTAACTCAAAAATCTTACAAAAATATATGTTGAAAACATCTTTGCATGTGATTAGAAAAATAATATATTAATATATTTTTTAAAAATGCATCACTGATTTTGTGACCTAAGTCTTTATTGTCCAGTCCTCTGCTAGGTTTAAGACCTCAAACAACTTATATATAGAAAACTCTCCCTAAAGAACTATTCAACATAAGAAAACTAAAACATAGACATTGAGGGAAAACCACCTAGGTAACCAGACTCCCTGGAGCTTCATGTATTACTGTTCCACAGAGAACTTGCTTGGCAGCCTTGCTTCACAACCCAATTCCCCATTATAACAGCCCAACCTAAAACATAGCCAGAGGGAGGTTTAGGGTCTATTTGTTCATATCTCATACTTCTAGTTCTCCTTAGAGTGGGGGAGCAGCTTCTCACATCATAGATCAGTTACCAGGTGAAATCAGAGATATTTGAAACACTGATCTGTCATAGAATATTATTGTTGGAAGACACACTCGAATTAATCTGATCTACCAAGTTCTGGAATTGTAGTGATTATCAAAAGGAATACTAATAAAACACCAATACTTTAAATCTTTTTTGCTTGTTTTTTGAGACCAGGCCTCTCTATTTTGCCCAGAATGGAAGAGTTAATCACCATTCTGGAAGCTGTCGGGAAACTTTGATCCCTGACTTGGGCCACTTTGCCCCTCCTTAGGCCTTACATGTGGGCTCACCAGATTGGTGCTAGAGACTTACTATGGACATCCAATGGGCTCAGCCTTACTGCAGCTCAAAACTCCCAAGTTCTAGAGATCCATCAGCCTCAGCCTTCCTGGTATTAGGAATCACGACCCTGAGTCACCATGCCCAGCTTGAATCTTAATTACATCTCTCTTACAAAGTTCCAAAAGTGTCTGTGTATATTATATCTACATTTATACACATGGCCTCCCAATGAGATAAGTATAATAAGTTTAGAATTGGAATGAACCTTAAAGGTCACCTGGTCCAACCTTGTCATTATGTAGGTAAATTTATCCTGTCTATATCTTGTTTTTACATACTTGTTTGCATGTTGTCTCCTCAATTAGGTTATGAGTTCCTTGAAAGTGGGAGCTGTTTTTGTCATTCTTTGTGCCTGGAACGTAGTAGGTACTTAATAAGTGCACTTGACTTAATTGTCAGAAGTAGTATCTAAATCCAGGTCTTCCTGAATCTTAAGGTCTTTATTATGCCAACTACACCAGAGAAGGCAAACAAAAATACAAAGTTAAATAACCACTTTAAAGAAGATAGGATTAAGTAGACATAATGGGAATGAGAGGGAGGAGTAGATTATTAGTCTATAAAAAGGTATTAAGTGTCTAGGCATTGTACTAAATGCTTGAGATACCAAAAGATCCCATCCTCAAGAAGATTACAGTCTAATAGGGGGGACTACAAACAAACAAATGTATGCAAAGCAAACTTTATTCAAGACAAATAGGAAATTATTAACAGAAGAAGGCACTATAATCAAGAGATGTTAGGAAAGGCTTTCTGAAACAGGTGGGATTGAACAGTCAGGAGGCCAATTGATTAAAGAGTATTTGTCAGGGAGTAAGCTTTAAGAAGATTGGAAAGGTAGGGGAGGCTTGAAGAATTTTGAAAGGCAAACAAGATTTTGTATCATCTGGAGGCATTAGAGAGCTACTGAAGATTATTGAATAGGAGAGTGACCAGATCCAACCCCTACTTTAAGAAGATCACTGAATGGAAGATGGATCTGAGTGGCAAGATACTTAAGGCAGGCAGACCACCAGGAGGCTGTTGTCCTAATCCAGACTTGAGATGTAAAAGGCTTGCACTGGAGTGGGGACAGTGTCAGAAGAGAAAAGGGGACATATTTGAGAGATGTTACAAAAAGAAAATCAACAATCATTGGGAACAGCTTGGATATTAGGGGCAAGAAAGAGTGGGATTCCAGGATGACTTCTACATTGGTATCCTGATGGACTGGGAGGCTAGAATTGCTCTCTATAATAAAAGGAAAGGTAGGAAAGCTAGGAGGGGGAGAGGATTTAGGGAGAAAGATAATGGATTTTATTTGGCTATGTTTAGTTTAAGATGTCTATTGGGCAGCCAGTTCCAGGTGTCTGAAGGGCAGCTAAGAATGAGAGACTAGAAGTCAATAGAGAGGTTAGGGCAAGAAAGGTAGATTTGATCATTATTGACTAGAGAAATGAAGATTAAAACAATTCTAAGGCACGACTTTATATTTCTCAGAATGGCTAAGATGATAGGAAAAAGATAATGATAAATGTTGGAAAGAATGTAGGAAAACTGGAACACTAATGCATTGTTGTGGAGTTATGAACTAATCCAACCATTCTGGATAACAATTTGGAACTAAGCCCAAAGGGCTATAAACCCATGCATACCCTTTGATCTAGCACTATTGGGTCTGTATCCCAAAGAGATATAAAAGAGGGAAAAGGACCCACATGTGCGAAAATGTTTGTAGCAGCCCTTTTTGTAGCAACAAGAAACTGGAAACTGAGTGGATGCCCATCAATTGGAGAGCGGCTAAATAAGTTATGGTATATGAATGTTGTGGAATATTATTGTTCTATAAGAAATGATGAGCAGGTTGATGTCAGAAAAGCTTGAAAAGACTTACATAAAATGAAGCTGAGTGACCTGAGTGAATCAAGAAAGAGAACATTGTACACAGCAATATCAAGATTATGTGATCATCAACAGCAATGGACCTGGCTCTTTTCAACAATGAGGTGTTTCAAGGCAATTCCAATAGACTGTGATAGAAAGTGTCATCCATATCCAGAGAAAGAACTATAGAGACTGAGTGAGGATCACATCATGGTATTTTCGCTTTTTTATTGTTTGTTTTTTTTCTTATGGTGTTTTCTCTTTTGATCTGATTTTTCTTGTACAGCATAATGAATATGGAAATGTGTTTACAAGAATTGTTCGTGTTTAACCTATATTACATTACTTACTGTCTTGGGGCAAGACTGGGTGGGGGGAGAGAAAAAATTTGGAACACAAGGTTTTGCAAGGGTAAATACTGAAAACTATCTTTATATGTATTTAGAAAAATAAAATACTGTTTTTTAAAAAAGAGATTTGAGAATCATCAACAGAGATGGAAATTAAATCTATAGGAACTAATGAAATCACTAAATAAAGTAGGATAGAGGAAGAAGAGAAAAGGGCCCAGGACAGAACCCTGAGGGTAACCTAAGCTTCTGTTGCTTTTTTCTCCCTACTGCATAAATACCCAAAGTACAAGTTAGAGATTCTGGAATATAGAGAAGGAAAGTATTGAACCTTTTTGGATATCAACAGAAATTCCTAAAATCCTGTGACCTTTACATTAGGAACTTTGATAGATGTGTTAATGCATTGTTCTTTAGACTGGGGTCTGAGTGTTCTTAGTAGTGGCCAGGTGAATATTTTAGTTGGCTCTGTTGAGTCAGTATTTTTTTCTCTTAGATGTTTCTTTCCTGATCCCCGCTGTACTTGGGTCATTTGCAGGAGGAATATGGAGAAGACTTTCTAGAAAAAAACAACTTTCAGGTTGGACAAAAAAAAACATCATGGTTGGAAATTTACCTAACAATATATTGTATATATATTTTTGTAGGTACAAACAAATTGTGCATGTAGCTTACATAGTAAATGATCAGATATAGTAGTGACCATCTTATAGAAGGAAAAACTATAGAAGAACATTCACTTGATAATACATTTCACTAGTTTGCAGCCAGCTAACAGGCAGCATACTGTAAAAATTCAACATAGAAGAAGAAAAAGGGGGAAAAAAGTAGTGAAGAGATGGCCAGCCTTCTGGATTTCTAGGTGAGTCAAATTTATGACATGATTGTAATGCTGTTTAAATGCAACTTGTCACATTGGATTTCCCTGAAGTGTGACATTTGAAGGGGATAGAAGTCAGACTGCATTTTTTTGGTTTGTGGTGTCCTTGCCATGCCTTACATGGACTATCAGGAAGAGGAAATAGCACAATTTCTGTTCTAAACCACATTAGTGACTTTTGTGATGGTTTTATGGTTTAACAGCTAACATTAGTCTCTCAGTTGTCCTATTGGGTGTGGTACCTGTGGCATATTTAGTCCCTTGTTTTAGTCTTTTGACCCAAAGAAACAATTAATAAGTAATATGACAGCCATTAAAAAACCCTAGTTTAATGTCATCCCTCCTCACTTCTGCCTTATGGAATCCCTCTCATTAGGTCTTGGACCACCTTTCTGGATCCTCTCAATTACTAGTGTCTTCCTTCCCAGATTATTTTTCTATTTAACTACTTGGTATTTATTTGAATTTATTCTCTTCACAGTTATTCTTTATATACTCCTATATGTACTTATTGTCTCCCTCATTATAGTACAAACTTCTTGTGAGAAGGGATTGTTTTATTCTTTTTATTTGTAACCCCAGAACTTAGCACAATACCTGGTACCTGGTGGATACTTAATAGATGTTTGATGACAATTTCCATATCATCAAAAACATTTATATCACCTTTTTGTGATAGCAAAGAACCAGAAACAAAGTAGGCACCCATCATTTAGGCAATGGTAAAGCAAAAGATGTTAATTTTAAATTTTTATTAAAAATAGAAACAAATGTTTGTTGATTTATTAATTGATTGTAGAACTAGGGTCACCCAGAGCCAAAATAATAAAAGCAAATATCATAAATGTATCAGGCTATGTGCATACCTGTGACTATGATGATAATAGTATCTGATTCTTACCCTAGTATTTTAAGATTTGCTTTATACATGTGATCCTCTGATTTCAGAAAGGCCTGGAGAGACTTACACGAACTGATGCTGAGTGAAATGAGGAGGACCAGGAGATCATTATATACTTCAACAACAATACTATATGATGACCAGTTCTGATGGACCTGGCCATCCTCAGCAACAAGATCAACCAAATCATTTCCAATGGAGCAATAATAAACTGAACCAGCTATGCCCAGAGAAAGAACTCTGGGAGATGACTAAAAACCATTACATTGAATTCCCAATCCCTATATTTATGCCCATCTGCATTTTTGATTTCCTTCACAAGCTAATTGTACAATATTTCAGAGTCTGATTCTTTTTGTACAGCAAAATAACGGTTTGGTCATGTATACTTATTGTGTATCTAATTTATATTTTAATGTATTTAACATCTACTGGTCATCCTGCCATCTGGGGGAGGGGGTGGGAGGTAAGAGGTGAAAAATTGGAACAAGAGGTTTGGCAATTGTTAACGCTGTAAAGTTACCCATGCATATAACCTGTAAATAAAAGGCTATTAAATTTAAAAAAAAAAAAATACATGAGATCCTCAAAACAATTTTTTAAAGTTGGTATTAAGTGCCATTTTCTGTAACGAGACAGAAGACAATTCCAAAATAAACAGTAAATGTTTAGGGTTGATGGAGATATGGGAGAGAATGGACTATATTTTATTCTAATTATAGAGGTGGAGGGAGATAGAGACAGATATCCATCATGCCATAACTTTTACCAAAATGTTCTCAGAGTTCTTATAAGCCTCTTAGTACAAGCTATTCCTCTTTTAGTCACTGTAAGTTTGTCATCCTGTATTACCTTCTGAAAGAGCAAAATACTTCCAAACAGTACATGAGTAAACATAAACAGATCCCTAAGTCCAAAGAAATTAATTCAGATAACCTAGTTTCTTCAGGAACTTATTTCTGTTTTAGTAGCTTTGATGAGGCTGAGCCCTGTGATCTTCCAATCTAGCCACAGAGGCCCCCGACAGGTGGCTTTATGAGGATGTTGTAGGAGTGTGTGTGTATATTGTGTGTGTGTGTGTGTGTGTGTGTGTGTGTGTATGTATGTGAGAGAGAGACAAGAGCCAAGATAAACAATTGTGTGTCAAGAGAATTTTATGACTCTTTCTATGATACTGGTCCAAACACACAAAGTAGAATCTCTAGTTTGATATAAGAGATGCACATACTTGATATAGAAGGCCATCTTTTTGTTCTGTGGAATAAAAGCCAGTGGGCCTGTAATTTATTTCCCAGAGAAACTCTGGTATTCTGTTCTGTGTCTTCAAATGGAAAGCTAGCAAAGTTCAATTCTTTTATAACTGGCAAACTGCACAGCTCAAACAGCCTTCTAACAATTAAAGTTAACGTCTGGTTTATTATTGTTTGTTTTTTTAGTAATGTCAAATTCTTTATGACCCTGTTGGGATTTTCTTGGCAAAGGTAATAGACCTCCTCCAGGTCATCTTACAGACGACTGAGCTAAACAGGGTTAAGTGACTGTCCAAGATCACAGAGCTAATAAGTGTCTAAAATCAGATTAAAACTCAGGAATATGAGTCTTCTTGACTCCAACCCCAGCTCTCTATCCCTTGTACCACTTAGCTGCCCTAATTTCTAGTTTTAACACCATATAAATTGAAGTATGGCATATTCATTTTGCTTTATATGGCAGAGACATTTTTACATATGCATGTGTATATGTATATTATAAACATATTATATAACATATGTGTGTATCTGCCATTAAAATTATTTTAAAAACCAAAATGGACACTTTGGAGTGGCTATTTAGCCTATTTATTATATATGAGTTTAGCCCTCTGTGAAAAGTAGAATAGACGAAAAAATTGAGATGTATCTTGATGCAAGATAATAGGGCCATTGAGCTGGAGCTAAAAGAGACCTTAGAAATGATCTAGTCCAACCTCCTCTTTAATAGGTAAGTAAACTGAGAATTGGAGAATTTAAGTGAGTTTCCCCAAGGTCATGGTGGCAGTAAAGGGCAGAGTGGAGATTCTAACTCGGGATCTGTGACTTCAAGTTACCCCATTACCTCCTCAGTAAAGAGAATGCTAGACTTAAGAGTCAGAAAGGACATGATATCAGAAGACCATAGTGAAGAGTGCTAATCACATCCTGCAGATCCTGCAGAAACAAGTGGCAAAACGAGATATGAGTTTGTTTGGCTTGGTCTATTCATATGCTAGACTTAAGAGTCAGAAAGGACATGGATTTAAATCTGACTCTCCTCTTTGTTTGATCTTAGGAAAGTTGCTTAACTGCCTTTCTGGACTTTGGCTTCTTCTTAATGGAGATGGTAATATTTGTAGTAGCTTCCTCCTGGGTTGTTTTGAGGAAAGTGTTCTGTAAGCACTAATGTACGCCTCAAAAAGCTTACAAAATATAGAAAAAAAAATACAAAGTGGGTGGGGGTGGAGCAGGCTGGGTGTGTGTGTGCTAGGAATAACCATCTGGGGCTGCTGGGAAAGTACTGCTGCTGAAGTCATGCTCTTCGGTGAGAGAATGGCTGAACAAACCGTGATATATGAATGTAATGAAATACTATTGTGCAATAAGAAATGATGAAAAGCGGCAGCTAGGTGGTGCAGTGGGTAGAGCACCAGCCCTGAAGTCAGGAGGACCTGAGTTCAAATTCGACCTCGGACACTTAACACTTCCTAGCTCTGTGATCCTGGGCAAGTCACTTAACACCAGTTGCCTCCGGGAAAAAAAAGAAGAAAAAAATGATAAAAGGGTCGATTTAGAAAAACTTGGAACAAACTGATGCAAAGATAAACAAGCAGAACCAGGAAAACATTGTATGCAGTATTAGTGATATTGTGTAATTAGATCAACTATGAATGACTCAGGTCCCAGCAACATAATGATCCAAAACAAGCATAAAGAACTCACAATGGAAAATACTATTCCTATCCAGATAAAGAACTGATGGATTCAGAATGCAGAAGAAAGGATACTTTTTTCACTTAATTTTTTCATGTCTTTTTTTCCCCTTTTGATCTGTTTCTTTTTTCACAACTGTGACTAATATGGAAATACATTTTACATGCTAGCACATGTATAACCTATATATAACTGCCTACTATTTTCAGATAGAGGAAAAAGGGAGGGAGGAAAAGTTGGAACTCAGAATCTTATAAAAATGAATGCTAAAAATTGTCCCACTTACAATTACAAATTGGGATCATCATTTTTTAAAAAAAGGATTAATTTTTGCCTCTTTTTTTATTTCCCTACTGCTTAACTAAGTAGCAGGATCTTAATGAATATTTATTTATTGATTGACTTTTATTAATTTTGGTGGAGCTGAGAATTAGTTTAACCATCCTGGAAAGCAACTCGGAACCATGTCCAAAAAGCTACTAAACTATGCCTGCTCTTTAACTCAGCAAGATTGTGACTAGGTCTATACACTCAAATAGTTCAAAGAAAGAGGAAAAGAACTCATGTGTACAAACATATCCACAATCTCTTTTGTGGTGGCAAAGAACTGAAGACTATAGGGATTCTCATCAACTAAAGAAATAATAAAACAAATTATGGAATATAGTCATGGAATATTATGTCACAGTGAATTATGATCTTTTCTTTAGCTATTAACTTACAGTTTGCATAATTATTGGATATTTAAAGACATTTTTGTTGGCAAAAAGGACATATTTTGTACTAATGTAAGACAATATTTTCTTTTCTTTTTAAAAATTTAGTCTTTTTTTCAATTAAAAATTATTTATTTTTACTTCCACTTCACCCTCAACTAAATAACAATAATGATTAAAAAAAAAAAAAACCTTCCTCATAAATATGCATAGTCAATCAAATTAAATTATTTTATTGGTTGTGTCCAAAATTATATGTTGCCTTCTATGTTTTGGATCCATCTCATCTCTGTCTATAATTATGTTTCATTATTGCATGTATCAGAGTTCTAAACAAATCTTTCAGTATTTATTTTCTTTACAATGTTGATTTATCATCACATAAATTATTCTACTGGATCTTCTCACTTCACTCTTCATCAGTTCACAGAACTCCTGCCAGTTTCTTCAGAAATTGCCATCATTTTTGATAGCATAATATTCCAAAATGTTGCTTTAAAAACAGCCTTTCCAAAAGAAGAGTTTCAACTTATTGTCTCACCATCTTCTTGATTCCATCTATAAGAATTTCTTTATGTGTACCAGTCCTTCCCCCTTCCCTTTTTGGATTCCTACAAGCTGACTCAATCATATCTTGCTAGCTTTATCTCATACTACTTCTTCTCATACACTTCATTCTCCCATTAAACTGGATGGCTTTCAATCTCCTGAATGTGCCACTTGCTATCCCATTTTCTGCTTTTGCTCATGCTGTTCCCTGAGCCTGTAATACATGTAACACATTTGGCCATCTGCCTATATGCATTTTATTTATCTATGTACATATATGTATTCTTACTCTAGTAGAAACTTTTCACAGGAAGTTACTATATTAGTAGGCAGCTAAGTAGTACAGTGAATCAAAATTAACTTGAATTCAAATCCAGCCTCAGACACTTAATAGCTAGCTGTATAACTAAGGGCATCCTTTAAGCTCCCTCACTCAGCTGGGGATTATTAACAGCACTTAATTCCCAGTGTTGTGGTAATAAAACAAGATAATGCTTGTAAAGTGTTTTGGAAACCTTAAGGTGTTATATAGATACTAGCTATTATCATCTTATTTATTTTTGTAGCTCACCCTAGTTCTAGCATAGTGTATTACACATTTAGGCACTTAATACATTTCTCTTGAGTGAATAAAAAAATCAATTAATTTCTCATATCTCTATTTGTAGAAGAAAAATGTGAGGCACTGCCCCTTTTAGATTTGGACAGTTTTATTTGTGGAAAAGGGCAGACACACAGCCATGAGAAAACCTATGAGAAAGCAGTCTTTAGACAAAAACATATATTCTGTAGGCCCAGTGTAATGCCCAATCACTGCCACACTTATGCTATAGTTAAAATCATTATGTGATCTTTTCCATTGCTAGGGCTCTCCATGTCAAAGATGATGGTGTCCAAAGAATTATTTTTTCAAGGTAAAAAAGAGAACAATTAAAAAAGTAGGATATTTTTACTATGGCTTTGTTAAACCAGCCCATCTCAGAGCAAGAAGTGTTAAAGTTAGATATATTAATTATTATCAGTTTGAGACAGATAGGGACAGAGAGAGACAAAGACAAATCCATAGAGAAGCAGAAATATTAGCAGAGTGACAGAGACAGAAATAGCAGATACATACATATGTGTTTGTGTCTATATATAAATATTTACATATATTTATATTTATTTTAAATGTATATATATATATTGTATATATATATATATATTGTGTATATATATATATATATATATATGCTGTTAGCAGCAGACTTGGATTATAAATAGGGGCTTACTCTATATATCAGATCACAGTTAAGCTAGATCCCCTGCTGCTGGCTCCCCACCCAGAGCTCCTTTCCCCAAGGGGAAATAAGGGCACAAGGAATTGGTCCACACTTATGCTGTAATTTTAAGTCAAATCTCTTGTTATGCGACTTATTTTCATTGCATTATCATTTATGTCAATAGTGACAGTTCAATTGGACAAATATTTATTAAGTGCAAAAACGCTATGAAAGATATTGGGGATACAGAAACTAAATATGGAAATAGTCTCTGTATTCAAAAAGCTTACATTCTACTAAGGACTGATGGAATTCCTTGAGCAGGGATATTCTCTGGGTCGTTTCAAAACTTGTAAAACTATTTAGGACTAAGTTACGAAGAGGGATGAAGGTTTAGGCGATAAAGTCTGTAAAGTGCAAAAGCAAATCTAAAGCTCTATATGTGAATGCTTTTGCTATCATAACTATTTTATTATTATATTACATGAAAGATTTTTGTCTTCCATCACTTACCAGGGGGTCCTGTCCAGGGGAGGACTTTCATAGGTCCAAATCAAGTTACTGGGAAAATGCTGCTGATTAGCAGCAGATTTTCTCTATCATTAATTAGAGAATCTTTCCCTACCCTTCCCCAAACTTTAAAAATAGGATTCTGAGGAGCAGGATCCCTTACTTTTCCCTTTTCATTTTTTTTTTTTTTTTTTTTTTTTTGTCAGCTGAGATGGCAAATTGACTCAGTGAGACCTTTATGGTTCAGGGGATATAACTTTGACAATTTGTATGGAGGCTGACAAACTCCAGAATTAACTTGCCAGTGAAGAAATTATTTTAAAATCTTTTTAATTCTAGCCTTCTGCAGCCCAAATAAAAAGCAACATGTGGGATGAAGAGAGGAGATGGAAGCTTCAAATGTGATTTTCAAAATAACTAGCTTCCTTCCCACTCAAGAAATATACCAAGCAAAGTCTTTGCTAGTAAAGACCCAAATCCATTTACAAGGGTAAATGCTTCTGATGGAAGAACAATCATTATTTATAAACCAAGGAGGACACATCTGTAACACTGACACCACAAATACCTGATTGATTCAGATACTGGCAATAGGGGATGTTTTTGGGGAGAGTATAGTTGTTGCTATACAGGGCATTCACCTCAAAAGATTAAGCATATAACTTATCCATTCTACCCAATAATTTTTTTTCAGTTACCAAATATTTATTAGTATTTGCTAATAATATTAATGCATTAATATTTATTTTAGGCAATACATTAATTCTGAGGACATAAAAAAAGAAACAAAATTTGCTTTCAAGGAGCTATTATCTTCAGTGCAGATAACAGGTTCAAGTACAAGCACATGCAAATTATATATGATACAAAATATATGCATAAATACAAGATCATTGACAGTTACTAGGAAAAACTTACTATACATATACAAGGCACTGAGTTATACCGCAGGGATATAAAGATAAAATTGAAATGGATTTTAGAACTGAAAGACTATGGACTAAACTTCTTAAAGCTAATGCCAAGGAAATTTGAATTTGAAATAGCAATGGAGAAATTTGGTGTAGAAGAAAGATACCACAAAAGGGAAACACTGTGTTATAGTGGCTAGGGAAGGGGTGTTGGGGTTAGGAGGACCTGTATTCAAGCCCCATCTCTGATATATTGGTTGGATGACCCTAAACCACAACTTCTCAGTGCCTGAGGTAACTGAATCTATCAATAGCAGAGAAAGTGTTCATCTGCATTTCCCTGAAGGAATTTCCTCATTAAGATTCTCAACACCAATGCAATCACATATTTAGAAGAAAAGTGAGGGAGGGAGGGAAGGAAGGAGGAGAAGGAAGGGAGGGAGGAAGAAAGGAATGAAAGAAGGAAGGGAGGGAGGGAAGGAAGAAAGGAAGGAAGGAAGAAAGAGAGGGAGGGAAGGAGGAAGGAAGGGAGGGAGGGAGGGAGGGAGGAAGGAAGGGAGGGACAGAGGGACGAGGGAGGGAGGGGAGGGAGGGATAGAGGGAGGGAGGGAAGGGAGGGACAAAGGGAGGGAAGGAAGGGAGGGAAGGAGGGAGGGAGGGAAGGAGGGAGGAAGGGAATGTTATGCCAAAGTCCCCTTTTAATGAGGTGACCCAGTTCCTCCAATTGTCCTAGTTCATTACTCTGCCTTAGGTTATAACCGTCTCCTCTTAATGTTTGAGATAAAGGTTTATTGATATTCCTTAATGTTTGACAAGATAAAGGTTTATCCATTTCAGATGTCATTAGAATATCAGTAATGTCGTTGTTCTTGTTATTCCATAAAAAGCTTGCTGCCCCGATACTGGGGGCTAGACTCTTTGAGATGATAGTCTCTTCTAGCCCTGGGATCAACATGGATCCATTGGTCCCAGTATTTCTCTCCATTTAATAAATTATTGAATTGGTCTCTAATCTCTGTCTTGCTTAGTTTCTTTGGCATTACAGGAAAAGAGGGAGGAAAGACTGACTCGAGTCAAGACAATTAGATTCTAATTCCAATTCTACCTGAAATTAGCTAAGCAACTTTGAGTAAAACATTTCTCCTCTCTGAGTCTCAATCATCTCATGTATAAAATGAAGGAATCAAGGGTTCTTAGATTTCAAAGGATATGTGAAGTTGGAAAGGAACTCTCCCCCCTCATCCCTCCACATACCTTTATTTCAAAATGATTCATTTCCTTTGTATATATATACACATATACACACACAGAGAGACAGAGAGAGACAGGGAGGAAGGGAGGGAGAGAAAACTCCCAGACTAGATGATCTCCAAGGTGTTTTTCAGCTCTAGTATTCTATGATATTATGATTCTAAATCTTCTTTTGCTTTTAGAGTTCATCTATTCAGGACTATTTCATAGGGTCACAGTTCTAAAGCTAGAATGGATGAGAGAGGCAATGAATGAATGGATGGAGGGATGGAATAGATGGATCTTTTTTTAGTACTTTTTGTATGTTAAGCATTTAAATTCTAAGAATACAAATACTAAAAGCAAGACAGTCCCTGCTCTTGAGGAACTTACATTTAATGGGGAAAACAACACACATTGGGGAGTGGTGGCAAAGGAGAGGTACTTGGGCTGTAAAGTCTTAGGAATGATGAGTAGGGCCAAGATATATGTCATCCAGAAATAATAGTGGAGCTGAAAAATCTCCCCATTTTACAGATGAGGAAATGGAGGTCCAAGAAGATTAAATGATTTGTGCCTGAGATTGCAGTTAGAGAAATAAAGCCAAATTCTTTCCTGATGTTTAGTAGTAGAATTACCAATAAAACAGGTATAGTTTCTTAAGAAAGATACTGTAAGAAACAATGACTTAAAGTGGATAACAGAAATAGTGCAAACAGGAAATGGTAATAACTTGTTTGTGGGTGGATTTAAACTATTCACTGTATTTGAAGTATTTTTGTAATAGCTTTTGAGAAAGCAATATATGAATTCAATAGGAATCTTGCTCTGGAAGGATCTTACAGAGGTCATCCATCCCAACTTCTTGCTTCCAAGTAGGGTTGGATCATCCTCAAGCAGATGATCATTTTTTAAAATGCCCTAAATTCTTTTCATTTGATTTAAACCATCCCTAGACAGTGAGTCCTGCAGTAGGAAGCCCTGCTGAGACTAAAACTGCCAAACCAAAATGCTAAAATAAGCTCAAAGGAAAGGGCTGAAAGGGGTTTATTTGTGCAAAAAAGGTAGCGTTGCCTAGTAACCTACAAGCTGAACCACGTGGTGGTCCTTGAGTTTTGCCACAGTCTTGCTGGGTGGCCTTCAACAAATCACTCAACCTCTCTGAGTTCTCATTGCTTTATCTTAGAGATGGGCTAATGTTTACTTGCTTGACTCAGCCAAGCTGCTGGAAAGATTAGTTAATATTTATAAAGGGCTTTGAAGAGGCAGAAAGCTTGATAAATGTGAAGTGTTGATTCCTAACTGACGCTATTCATTGAAGTTCATCTCAGCATTGAGAGTGTGTTTGCTAGATATGAAGAGTTCAGAGGTTTGGAGGACTTGGGGGATTAGGTAGAGGGTAGAATTAATTTCTTGACTTAAAAAAGCAGGGGAGGAAGAGACAAAAAGACTAACTTTTACTTTTTTTCCTGGTTTTAAAAAAAAGTAAAGAAAATGGTATCTGATCTTCCAAGGAAAAGACTGAGAAAGAGGAACAAAGAAAGAGCAGCAAGCAGAACTGAATGCCTCTACATTTTTAGAGGTGCTGACAACAAAATCCTTACTGACACAAATAATCACCTCTAAAGTCTTAACACAGAATATGTACCACTGCACAAAATAACAACAATCAACAGAAATTAAATTCAGTTGGGCACAATTCCCCAAATCTCCACAATAAGATAGGTGGAGTAAGTAAAGGAAAGTTCTGGAAAGGAAGATATTGGCCAGGGAGAAAGAATGGCAGAACGCCAGGGAAGGGAGAAATGTAAATTGAACAGTCTGAAATGGGGCATCAGCATATATAGGTGCCATGTGACATGTGCCATGACCCAGGTCTGGCTTTATGTAACATTTTAAAGAAGAAAACATGAGAAATAAATGCCAAAGTGACTGAGGAAAGTGGAGTTAGATTTTGAGGTTAGGAAAAAAATGAACTGGAAAGTCACAAAAAGATGATTTAAAAAATAATTCTGACATGAAGCAGTGTGCTTTCTGGCACTGGGATGATGGGTAGTATATTAATAAATACTCATCCCAAAGAAGAAAAAGAGCTATTCTCAGTTTCTATTGTGATGTTAGTAAATAAAAACACAAAAAGCCCAAGCATCTCCAATCTTGTCCTTTACTTCCCTTGTAATTATTGCGGGATAAATGTAAGATGGCTTTAAATAATAATAATTTGCTTTTATCTGAATGACCTATGTGTTGTAATTATACTCTGGTCCCTGGTATTTTCCCAGGACTGGTGGGAGATAATATAGGATGGATTTGATTGTAAATGAAGTAGTTCTCTTCTTCGGTTACTAGGGAAGTAACTGAGTTGGTCTCTATATAACAGTGACAGTGTTATTACTTAACAGTTTATTACTTAGAAGATGTGATATATTTAGTGCTGCAGGGAAAAATGGATGTTTTAATAACATTGGGTTTTACTTAGCAGCATGAAATTGAGAAATTGCTACTGAACCTCATAATTTAAAGGCAAAGTTTTCTCTTTTCCTTTAAATATGTGGATAACAATATTCATGAAATGAGTCTATACTGTACCTGTGGGCTTTGGTTTAGAGTTCTTTCATGTTTATTCCTGTGCTCACAAAGGAGTTATATTTGTTTCATTCCATTTATACATCAATAGATCCCTGTTATCTATAATATGAATACTTTTTTCTAACAGTACAGAAATAATCTCAGCTGTTTGTTGCCTTCTCATCCTGGATGAATCTTGACTTTCTCTATCCTTAAATCATCTACTTAGTCAGAAAACTTTCATTAGGTCTTTCCTCTCCAATTTTTCTGCTTGTGCAGCCTATCAGCAATAAGATTTTGAGTATCTATCCTAAATAAGTATATGATTTAATTATTAATAAATTATATACATGTATTATTATACTAATAATTATATACATCCTAAAACTTTTACAAAATAAACATTTAAAAGGAAGAGAGAAAGATGAAATTATATTTTACTCTAGACTTCATAGAGTCACAAAAGGTTTTTGAGTTCAACATATTTAGGTGACATATCTTATTAGAGGAAAGCTTTTAAAGCTGAGTTTTGCCTTTCCAAGTCAATTCTTTTTAAAATCCAGAGCCAATAAGCACAATGTTATCTTGTATTCTTCATGCCTTTAAATCAATTGCATATATACAAAAATCGTTTATTGTACAATGGGATTGCTTTGTTCCTTTCTCACATTTTAATGAAGGATATCATTAATATATGTGAAAATTATTTTATAGAGTGAGAAATTAGGCACCTGGGTTGATCTTTTTTTGGGTAATTATATTATTTAAAAAAATAATCAGTAGATTGGGCTTATATCCCAAAGAAATATTTAAAAGGAAAAGGGACCTATATGTGCAAAAATGTTTGTGGCAACCCTTTTGTAGAGACTAGAAACTGGAAATTGAATGGATGCCCATCAGTTGGATAATGCTGAGTAAATTATGGTATATGAATGTTATGGAATATTATTATTCAGTAAGAAATGACCAGCAGGATGAATACAGAGAGGCTTGGAGAGACTTACATGAACTGATGCTAAGTGAAACGAACAGAACCAGGAGATCATTATACACTTCAACAATAATACTGTATGAGGATCAATTCTGATGGGAATAGTTTTCTTTGGCAATGAGAGGATCCAATTCAGTTCCAATTGATCAGTGATGAACAGAACCAGCTACACCCAGCGAAAGAACACTGGGAAATAATGTGGACCACAACATAGCATTTGCACTCTTTCTGTTGTTGTTTGCTTGCATTTTTGTTTTTCTTCCCAGGTTATTTTTACCTTTATAAATCCGGTTTTTCTTGTGCAAACAAGAGAATTGTATAAATATGTACACATATATTGTATTTAACATATACTTTAACATATTTAACATGTATGGGACTGCCTGCCATCTAGGGGAGGGGGTGGGGGGAAGGAGGGGAAAACTTGGAACAGAAGTTTTTGCAAGGGTCAATGTTGAAAAATTACACATGTATATGTTTTGTCAATAAAAAGCTATAATAATAATAATAATAAATAATCAGTAGATACTTTGACTTCTAGACATTTTGAAAATCTCTCTCTAAATGCATTCAAATTTCTTACTTTTAAGTTTTTATTTTCCTTAATCAAGTTTTGGTTTTGCTGGTCTGAAGATGTTCTCTAAGAAAATTTAAGAGAATTTATAAGTAAAATAGAATTAGGGTGTTAATATATTATATGTTAATAGTATGCCATACAACCTAAGTGATGAACCCTAACTTTTAAGGAAGTGGTGATGAGCTACTATCTAGTCATCCATTTGATTCAATAATTCTGATTCATTGTTGAAAACTATCTTTGCATGTATTTCGAAAATAAAAATCTTTTACTAAAAAAATAATTCTGATTCATACTTACCTTACATTGCTTGTATGGGTTTCCCAGTATAAACATTCTCTCTGCTCTGGGAAATTGTGATAAAATAATTCATTATTCTCTACATTTTATTTTAAAGCTTTGAACCTCCCTGTCAGAGACTACACTCTGATAAAATATATTAGTTTTAACTTTCTTTCTGCCTCTGTTTTTCCCTATGTCTCTGTCTCTCTTTCCCTACCCTTGGGTTGATCCCTGTTGATTGCTTCCTCCCAACTCTGTATTCTGTAAGTATATACCCAGACTAACAAATGCCTGTGCTTAACCTTGTTTATTTTTTTTTTTATTATAGCTTTTTATTGACAAAACATATGCATGGATAATTTTTCAACATTGACCCTTGCAAAAATTTCTGTTTCAACTTTCCCCCCCTCTAACCTTGTTTATTTTTAAAAGGTAAACATTCAAAACAAAAGATTAATTTCTGAGAACCAGATTTTTCCTTGTCCCTAGAAAAAGGTTTCGGGATCCCAGGAGGGATTTTATGGGAAGGATAGGAAATTTAGAAAAACTACCTTAAGGTCTGTAGTCTGGAGGAGTTTCAGTGACCCAGCTCTTGTCTCAAAACAACTTCTAATTGGCTTACATAGCCTGTGTCCTGGTGTTCAGGCACCAGCTCATTATGGTGACTGCCTCTACCTGTGCTTCTATTCTCTCAACTTCGTGCAGCTTATTAGGGCCTCTCCTTAATCCTGGTTGGCTCTTACTTGAAGTGACATAAATTAACTGCCCCACTGTCTTTTAAGGACCATATGGGCATGTGACCAATCATTTCTTGATCAGTGGCCAGACATCCTTTCTAATTCAGTCAAGAAAATTGTCTGATCTTCAAAGGGAATGATTATAAATTTCTATGATTTTTAAATGATAGAATGAGAGTAAGAGGTGGAAGAGCTGTGTATGGAGGTGAAAGTGGTCAGAAATCCTCTCCCTTTCATTTTCTTTATCTTGCTCCCAAACCTAACTTTAATCCTTAGAATGTTTCATAAGGTTCCCTGCTTCCCAGGCTTTCTTTAGTCTTCTTCCTGAGGCTATTATGACACTCTCTTGTATTCAAATTTGGTTATACCTTCATTTTGAGATATTTCTTTGTGTCATATTTTTGCACATGTAGCATTAAAAAAAAAATCCCACAAACTAAAAGATCTCTGAAAATAACATGAAAGTTAATCCCACAGAAAATAAACCATTTGAAATTTACAAAGATGGATACATTCTTCTAGGGACAATCTGGAATTAATATTCTCTTATCCATAAGGAATTTATCCCTTGAAACTTAAATGTTTTATCCCACTTAAGCCTCTTGAGAACAGAGACTCTAACTTTTGTGTCTTAGTAAAAAAAAATCTTAGTAAAATAAATGCCTTAAAGGCTTAAGGAAAAGGCAATTGATAAATGAAAACCAATAGGAATTATAATGATGGTGAAAATATGGGTGCTGTGGGTGGGGGTAGTGGGAGTATTATATATTCATATAATATTTTGGATTCCCACTATGCTACAATTAAAGAGTACTATAATAGTTTATTGGGTTAATTTATTTTTCTCTTCAGTGGTATTAGCACTTTCAACTTAGGCTGCTGTGTTCTAGTTTATCCTTATCATTTGCTTATTGGCTGCTAATCCATTCCTCTCCATCCCCACTCTGTTGCTATTTTAATGATGTGCCAAAAACTGATAATACCAAGGATTCTTCTAAGTATGAAGATGCAACAAAATATGATGATGTCATAGCTCCTGAGATCCATATGACATTTCTTTTGTCTAAGAAATTCGAAATAAATTTAATAGTGATTTTTTTTTTTGATGGGAGAACCTTTCTTAAGATCGTGAAAATACTTTATTATTAATTAATGATTTCTTCCAATTTCTACATAAAAGTATAGTCTATCTCATTATATATACAGTTGGAATTGGTATTTCTGGTATTCAGCAATGAGTCATTTGCTCTATGTATTACCAGCTCTCAAATGAGTGAGATTTTATTGCCTTTTTTCTACCTGGTGGTCTGAGAAAAACCTTGTAATGTAAGCTATTATATTTGGAGAAAATAATCTCCAGTGCTCAACTTCTCACAAAATATTCAGTCATGAAAGGGTACAGCTGGCACACACAAAAGGGGCACTGTCAGAGTGTGTCAATCTGTCAATTAGTTGTTAGTCAAAGAAGCAGAGAGTGGTGAAGCACCTGTCAACTTAGTTTTGGCTCTTGGCTGTCACAGGAGGCATAGAATGTTAGAAAAGGAAAGGACTTCAGAGTCCCCTCTGGTGTAGACCCTTCATTTTACAGATAAAGAGACTGAGGTCAGAGAAATCAAATCACACAACAAGTTTATGATAGAGCAAAGACTATTGTTTCTTTGTGCTTGTATTAGCCTGTTTGCCATCACCTACTGATATCTTTTCAAAAATTTTGGTTTACTGATTTTTTGATTCTGTAGTCCAACTGTGACTCTGCCTTTTTTAAAACTCCTCTTAAATTTCCAATCACATTCAATTCTTTTCTATCAAGACCCACTCCAATCTGGTTTGTTCCTTCTCAAGTCTATTTCACTCTATCTTTAGAAATCTTTCCTCATGAAAGCCCCCTTCTCCATAAACATATATTCTATTTTCAACAAACTTGTTTAAATCTTAAAATTTTTGTTTTCATATAACTTCCATCAAGCTTTAAGTGAAATTAGTTTCCCTTCAAAAACAGCAAACTGTATCTATGGGTTGCCATTCTTTTTATTCCCCAAACTACCCCCAAAGGGTTAGAGATGAGATTAGAATTAACTTTAATCTCCAGACCACAGATTTATTAATTTTCGTGTAAGGCATTTATGTTGCCCATGTAGGTTATGTTTGTCCACACAGTTCTTTCTAAATTTGGCTCACAAGGAAGTATGAATAGATATGTCTAGAATTTTATTTATTCTTTTCAAGGGAGATATTGATCCCTGTCTGGAAGTGAACAGGAAATTGGGGCTGTGAGATAAAATTACTTCTCTCTCTACTTCCTTAAATATTGCTAATCTAAGGAAAATTGATTTTAGTTTTATGCTGCTTTTCCTAGTCACTATTCCTTAACTAGGAAATAGTGTCCCCAAGACATAATTGAAAAATTATCTCTTCCCACCAAATCCTGATTATGTAAGGGCCATAATAACTGTTGCATAGCTAATAAATCTATTTACCCAAGTCTATACCAAACAAAAATCAAAGTAGGTATGCTGTGAGATTATACCATACAATATCCAAAGTAAATAAGTTCTCCTTTTGAGAATGAGATATTTCACCTCACCTGAGAAAGTCTACAGTGACATCCAAAGGGGAAATTCCCCAAAGCCTCAAGTGAGTCAAACTAGAATTAGGGGTCTACTTGAAGTACCAGCTCTTCTCCATGTTAGCTTCCTCCCAGAATCTTTATCTCCTTCCAGACCCTTTTTCCTGAACAAAGCCTGGAACCCTATTTATCTCTTGAAGACAAAAGTCAAAGGAGGAAAATCTCTTCCAACTCTAGGTTACTTGGCATTTTGTGAAGGCAAAACACATTGAATAGTAGTTCTCTCCACCAATTGAGAAGAATATTATGCAAATGCTAAGAATTACACACAGATTCTAGATATCATCAGAGACCATTCAAAGTCCAACCTAGTAGGGATCAAGAATCTTCTTTCTAAAAAATATCTAACAGGAAGCAATCAAGCCATTGTTTGAATGTTTAGTGAGGGGAGAGCTAGAGGGGATTTAAAGATCATATAAGCTCCTTAAGCATGGTATTTCATTCTTTGAATTTTTACCCGGAACTCCTAGCATAAATCCTGGCAAAGAGTAAGCATTTAATAAACACTTGTTGATTGATCATGTAATTTAGCGCCCTTGTTTTAAGTACGAGGAAACTCAGACACAGAAAAGTTAGTGTCTTGCCCAAAATCACAGAGCTAGTTAGTAGTAGATACAGACAGTCATTATCCTTCAATAATTTTTTTTTCTCCTTTGAAGCCCATGTAATCCATTCATACTACCCTCTCTCTTTTATTATGTAGTCCTTTCCAGGTCATTTGCCCAACTTCCTTAATGACTTTAGCATTTGGTTCATAGTCTTCCTCCCCATTCCACTGCTCAACATCAACCTCAATATTTTAATATTTATATTGATGATCTCAAAACTAACCTGTTTCCTCAGTTCCAAAACCTACCTCCTCTAATCCTCTTCAATCACATAGTGACATGTTATTTCCCCAAACCTTATCATCACATGGAACAGTACCATCTTCAAGATCCTGAACTTTGATATTCCACTCTCTGGTTAGTTTCTTTTCTTTCCCTCTTATTTCTTCGCTTACTCTAACACTGATCTATGATCTCATGGTAACTTCTGGTCCTCCTTTTTATTATTTTTATTTTAAAATTTCTATTTTCCCCAGCTACATGTAAAAACTTTTTTTTTTTTGATTATACAAGTACATTTTTTTTTTTTTTTTTTTTTACATTTCCTTATGAATCATGTTAGAAGAGAAAAATGAGAACAAAAGGGAAAAACCACATGAGGAAAAAAAAGTGAACAAAGCACATGTTGATTTACATTCAGTCTCCATAGTTCTCTCTCTGGATGCAGATGATGTTTTCCATCAAAATTTTATTGAGATTGTCTTGGATCATTGAACACTGAGAAGAATCAAATCTGTCATAGTTGATCATTACATAATCTGGATACAATGTATTCCTGGTCTGCTTGTTTCGCTCAGCATCAGTTTATGTAAATCTTTCCAGGTCTTTCTAAAATCAACCTGTTCATAATTCTTTAGAGAACAATAATATTTTATTGCTTTCATATACCATAATTTATTCAGCCATTCTCCAACTGATGGGCATCCACTCAGTTTCCAGTTACTTATCACTATAAAAAGGGCTGCTACAAACATTTTTGCACATACGAGTCCTTTCCCTTTTTTATTATCTCTTTGGGATACAGGCCCAATAGAGACACTGCTGGATCAAAAGGTATGCACAAGTGTCTCTACTGGGCTTATACCCCAAAGAGATACTAAAAAAGGGAAAGGGACCTGAATGTGCCAAAATGTTTGTGGCAGCCCTTTTTGTAGTGGCCAGAAGCTGAAAAATGAATGGATGCCCATCAATTGGAGAATGGTTGAGTAAATTGTGGTATATGAATGTTATGGAATATTATTGTTCTGTAAGAAATGACCAGCAGGACGAATACAGAGAGGCCTGGAGAGACTTACATGAACTGATGCTGAGTGAAATGAGCAGGACCAGGAAATCATTATATACCTCAACAGCGATACTGTATGAAGATGTATTCTGATGGAAGTGGATTTCTTCAACAAAGACAAGATCTAACTTAGTTTCAATTGATCAAGGATGGACAGAAGCAGCTACACCCAAAGAAAGAACACTAGGAAATGAATGTAAACTGCTTGCATTTATACCTTCTAAATCCAATTCTCCCTGAGCAACAAGAAAACTGTTTGGTTCTGCACACATATATTGTATCCAAGATCTATTGTAATCTATTTAACATGTATAGCTGCTTGCCATCTTTGGGGAGAGGGTGGAGGGAGGGAGGGGAAAAATCGGAACAGAAGTGAGTGCAAGGGATAATGTTGTAAAAAATTACCCTGGCATAGGTTCTGTCAATAAAAAGTTATTTAATAAAACAAAAGCAAAAACAAAAGGTATGGACAGTTTTATAGCCCTTTGGGCATAGTTCCATATTGATCTCCCGAATGGTTGTCCCAGTTTTCCCACAACCCCTCCAACATTTATCATTATCTTTTTGCTCTCCCCTTTAAAAATGTTGTACATAATAGAAATTGACTGTTTCATATATCAAAAAAAGGATAATTTTGATGAGATAGCTTTAGCCACTGGGATGATCAGGAAAGATTTCTTGTAGAAAGTGATCTGGGAAGCAAACTAGCAATTCTAGGAGATAAGAGGTAAGAAGAGACTGCATTCCAGGCTTGAGAGATAGATTGTGCAAAGTTGGGATACAAGTATTGTGTATGTGGAGTAGCAAGAAAACTATTTTGGCTAGACAGTAGAGTGAAGGGGAGTAACATATAAATGGTTAGAAGGGTAAGTTGGACCTGAGTTATAAAGGGCTTTCCATGGAAGTATTAGGTAATCCCTGGAGTTTACTGAGCAATGTAGAATGACTTAGTCAAACCTGTATTTTAGATAAATCCTTTTGGCAGCTATGTGGAGGATAGCCTGGAGACAAGAAAGAGTTGAGGTAAGGAGACTGATTAGGAGGATATTGTAATAGTTCCCCATTTTAACTTTAATGGTCTGAATATCTAAGATTAATCCCATGGTCTGCCACTTTAACATCTCCCTTTGGACTTTCTATAAGTAATTCCTGCTAATTCTCAGTCTGAGATCATTCTAACCACCTGATGCTTATGTCCTGCTTCCAGGCTTCAAAGCATCACTGTATCTTGTTGATGTTGCTTAGGTTTTGTGGTACTTTCCCTTACAATTGAGAGAAATGTTTATTAATAACTAATGATTTAAGGGGATTCAGAATTTCCTCATTTTTCTGTTTTCAAGATCTTAGTCTGTGAGGACTGAGTTAAACTTCTCTTCTATCTGATCCCATCCAATCTTACAAGAAATCTTTAACCTATATATAACCAATATAAGGTGAATTCCATTTAATCAAGCTTGGTAAAGATTTTTGTCTAATTTGCCCAAGGTTGGGAGTAGTCTGGATAAACAGATAGGCTCTCTGAGCAAGAGTGACATAATGTCACTTAGACCTTTATTGTAATATTCATTCTCTCATTAATTGTTAACCAATCAGGGTTGATTCCCACTCTCAGGACCACCTACTTTTCGAAGGGTATATAAACGGTGAACCTGCCACCATGATTGTCTTTTGGTCCAAGAGAAATGGCCAAAGATCATACTTTTATTAATAAACAAGCTAGCCTTATTAGTAAAATAACTTACCCAGAAATTGTGTCTCTCAAGCCTTTTTAATTGCCACATAATTTATGGTACATTCCTTCAGCTGTGTTTTAGCAGTGTTTCTACTTTACTCTTGCTGATTCCCTCATGATTGTTCCCAATATTTGTCTTTCTTCCCAAACTCTCCATCACCTCCTACTTAGGGCAATTGACTTAGTCTCCTCCTTCACAGAAGGCTGAGGAACCTTACAGGATTCTTTCGACTATGTTTATTTTTCAAAAGTTCTCATCATCCTATTCTCTTCCCTCCTATCTCAGGGGAAGAGGTATTCCCCATTCCTTTCTAAGTCTAGTTCTTCTGTTTATCATTGATCCCATTCTTTTTTCTTACAAGGATTTGAACCAGCAATTATTTTGTCTATCTTTTGCATTTCTAGTTTCTCTTTAGTTGCTCCAACTGCCTACACATGTGCTGTGTACAACAATATATATTTTTTAAAAGCCTTACCGGTATTCTACCAACTCTAGGACTCCCTTTTCCAACTCACACTGGTCTAGGAGATTGTCTTCAGAGTGGCTCTGACTACTTCTTTTCTGAGGGCTCTATGAGTAGTTCTGAAATGCTGGGATTGCTTTCTAGCACTATTACTTTTGAGCTCCTATTCATTATGTTCCTTCTGATACAATTTACCCAGTTAACATCTCCCTGATATCAATTAACCAATTAATGTTTACAAAAGGATATTCACTTTGCAGGGATAGCAATGGCTAAAATGCATCAATATCCTTCCAAACTGGAGTGATCAGGAGAGGCTTTGCACACTTACTTGGTCCCTAGGATGAGAGAATTCAAGATAGATTTTGCTATAAAACTTTCTTTCTATCAAGTTCACTTCTGGTTGTGACATTGCTGATGAACGGCACCCCCTTGCTTGATTCACAGGAATAGTGTCTCAACTGTTATGCTTCTTCACTGCTAGGCTGTCAGGCAGGTCATTCCTCAGAGATGACTCCTCATAGACTTACCTGCTACTGCTACCAGTTCTATTTGCTGGCAGGAGCTAGGTTGGCTCTTTCAACCTTATAAATCTCACAAAGCCATAACCTGTCATGTTTTTTCTCCAATACTCACATAAAATCAAGAAAGAATAAACACAAAGAAACCAAAAAAAATAAATAAATGAAGAGATTCCATGTGTTCATGGCTGGGTGGGGAAATAAGGCAGTGGAGGCAGTACACCATTACTAAGTCTTCCTTCCCCTGAAACCCCTCAGGATTTCTGGCCTTTTTGTCATAATGAGGTGGGGTGAGAGACAGTGCCCAGAGAACCTCCATTTGAATATTTTATATGCACACTCAGTTTCAGTTCAACTGTTAATTATCACTAGCAAACTGAAAAGAAATAGCCATGGGGATATCTGGGATCTGAAGTAGGAAAGGAAAGGGTCCCTTCATTATACATTTCTGGTAGCAGAGTCACTAGACCTCCATGTAGATTAAAAGCAGGCAGAGTATACCATGCATACCTGCATACGCTAAGAACTGGGCCCTTATCTTTTATTATATGGACTATTACCTTATAATACATTCTTTTATATAATAGTTATTTGCATATCTCCCTTTCTACCAGATTTCAAGAGGAAAGGGACCTAGTAATCCAAACTTTCTATTTCCTCCAGTGTAGTACTTAATATGTTGAATTAAATTGTCTTGATTCTGACTTTTCTTTCCCTTTTTCCTGTGCAATAAACAATGGACCTGGTTAATTCTTTCCTGCCTAATAGAGGTAGAAGCAAGGAGAGGGGGCATATAATACAAAAACAGGAACACACTGAGTATTTATTCATAGGTGCATTGTCATAGGTTTCTGTATTTGATGTGTTTTTTGTGACTTTGATAAAGCATCCCTTTAATCTGTGTTTTTAAAAAATTCAAAATGTTATTCAAACTAACTTTATCCAAATGTAAGAAAGTGCAACATGAGAAAGCATTAATTAAAGAAAAGGTCTCCTGTTGTTCTAAAGCAAATTTGTCTCCAAAGCAAGCTGCATAAATATTGATTTTTTTCTCCCCCACAGTATGCCCTAGGTACATTGACCAATACTTCAAAAGATCTGTGATTTCATCAGAATAGCTACTTTATCCTGTGAGCTGGCTTTGCAGACAGAGCTAGTTTCTCTTTAGCAATGCTAGCAACAGCCAGGAGCTGTCCATAGCTGAAGCTTTTTCAGAGCTAGGAGGACAGACTTGGCAGCATATACTAGGGTTCAAAAGAAAATATTTACATTCACTGCATTAATCAGTCAAATTGCATTTGAACTCTGGACAAGCCTAAGAAGCTTGGACATCCCAGAGTGTTGCCTGACTTTAGAGCATGTATGTCTATTTACTTTCTGCATCCATCCTGCAGCCCTATTGCCCACTTGAACTTTTGGACTCTACATCGCTATTGCTGCCCTATTGCCCATCGGAACTTCTGGACTCTGTGTAGTGTGCCATGCTTGCTAGAGCAGCTGCTCTAACTTCTCACCAGAATATGTGTGCCCATTTCCCTGCCCACACTACAGCTATACTTAAAACAAAAAAATCAACTATGAGAACTACCCTGTTTAAATTATGCTGATTCTGAAGGCCTGCCATTGACCATCTTTATCCAGGATTGTTCCAGCATGGCCAGACCTATCCCAGAACCAACAGAGGACACAACAAAGACACTGATACAAATTTCAACTGTTTCATGTCTTAGTTGATATTCTCACGAATGCCTGTGGACAAAATTGTGCAGATATCAGGAATATACTCAGATTCTTTGAGCTTGGTGGGACTTGCCAGGCTCCACTGGTATAGACTTGGAGAATTTAGGATTACTTCCTGAGCCCTCAAAGTAAATATTTATAGAAACATTGTAATTAACAAATATACAATTATGAAATAATCAGAATGAATTTTGTATGATAGGTAGAAAAGGAAAGAGCTTCAACAGTCATTTAGTCCAATTCCTCCATTGTGCAGATGAGGAACCTGAGGAACAGAGGTTAACTCACATAAGGTCATCCAGGCAGAGCTGGAAAATTAACCTGTTTTCTTACTCCAAATATATCATTCTTTCCGCTGAAATATAATGCATTTTCAATTCTTAAGCCTGATACTTTATTATAGAAAACATTGAATCAATATTGAAAAATAAAAAGTATAAAATCATTTCCCAATTGATAAATGATCAATGATGTGAACAGACAATTTTCAGATGAAGAAGTTAAAGCCATCTATAGTTATATGAAAAAATGCTTTAAATCACCAATGATTAAGGAAATGCAAATTAAAATAACTCTGAGGTACCACCTCATATCTAACAGATTGACTAAGATGTCAGGAAAAAGATGATAAATATTGGAAGGGATGTGGAAAAATTGAGACACTAATGAATTGTTGGTGGAGGTGTTAAATGATCCAACCACTCTGGAGAGCAAGCTGGTACTATGTCCAAACTGTGCATACCCATTGATTCAAGAGTTACTCCTGGCTCTATATCCCAAAAAGGTCATAAAAGAGGGGAAAGGACCCACATGTGCAAAACTGTGTGTAGCAGTTTTTTTTAAATAGTAGTAAAGAATTGGAAAATGAGTGGTTGCCCATCAGTTGGGGAGTGGCTGAATAAGTTATGATATATGAAAGTAATGGAATATTATTATTCTATGAGGAATGATGAACAGGCTGATTCAGTAAAACTTGGGAAAAAACTTGTATGAACTAATGCTGAATGAAGCAGAACCGAGAAAACATTGTACATAGCAACAGCAAGAATGTGTGATGATCAAATAAGATAGACTTGGCTCTTCTCATCAATTCAGTAATCCAAGGCAATTCCAATAAACTTTGGATGGAAAATGCCTTCTGTGTCTGGAGAGAGAACTATGAAGAATGAATAAGGATTGAAGCATTTTATTTTCACCTTTTTTCTTCCTTTTTTTCCTCTTTCTCATGATTTCCCCCTTTTTTCTCTCCCAACATGACTCATTTGGAAATATGTACAAAATGAATGTACATATATAACTTTTAAAAATTAAAAAATAAATATGCTTTATTAATTTGGAAAAAAGAAAATGATAAAATATGAAATAAAAATTTTAAATAAACTACATAATATATATTTAAATGTCATTGAAATTATATGATTAAGTTGCTATATGTGAACATATATCTAAATATATACATATACATATATATCTCAGAACAACAACATGGAATAATGGATGCAACTGAATTGGTGTTAGCAAGCCTTGGTTTTGAATTCTGTTTCTGACATTATGTGGGACCACTGGCAAATCATTGAACATTTTCAAAGCTTTTAATTTCCTTGGTTCACAAAATGGGGATAGCATTACCTAGCTCATAAGGTTGTCCTAAGGCTGAAAGGAAGAAATATAAATAAGTTTTCTTTGCAAACATTAAAATAACGAATTAAGTGCCAGTTAAATAAATATGCATGTGTATTAACACACACACACACACACACACACACACACAAATACATTCAGTTAACTTTTCTACAAAATGGAATCATGCAAGGCAACTTAAATTACCTATTAAAATAACCTGACAAAAATTTCTTTAGGATACAAAATATTTCATGTCTTTTTTTGAGTATATTTTTATCATAAATATGCTCAATTGTAAGTTTCTTTGCTTCCTTGGAACTGTATTTCTCCTAATATTTTTCTTTTTCTGGTTGGAATTCAGATTGACAAAGCAGGTGAGTAGCCTTTGTCTTTTTACCTTTAGATTTCTTCCTAGGAATGATTTATTGTCTATCTTACCATAAATAAATTAATGCAGCAGTTCAAAAAATGACACCTTGGAGGCTAAAATTTTATTGCTCCTCTGAAGCCTGGAAAGGGTCTGGTCATTGCTCTTATAACTTAGCACTTATTCCTAGCTCTAAACAAAATCACCTCCACTTTTCTTTTATTCTTTTCTTTTCTTTTTTTTTTTTTCTTTTCTTTTCTTCTCTTTCCTCCTTCCCCACAAACATCCAGGGGCTTTAGACTGAGAATGTCTCCTATCACTCAATCTGATAAAATAATCCATACTAAAATTTGAATAAAACAATGTAGAAATATAACAGATTAATGTATTGTGTCTCTCAGAAGTATTTATATTTAAGAGTATAGTATAAAAAGTTTTTAAATATATGACCTTCAAATCATTGTGTTGTCTCAGACAATATGGGGCAGGTTTGAGTAAAAAAAAAATTTTTTTATGGTGTTCTGCAGAAGTCTTTATAAATAGGTAGGGGTCATGTCAAAGCCTGGTCTTAAATATGTTAACACCTTTAATAGGACTTCCTCATGTCTAATTTTTGGAGCTTTGAGAGCTTATTATTTAGCTTTCCTTATTGTGATTTCACAATTTGGTTAATTTTAAATATTTTATTTTATTTTATATTTGGATTTTTAAAAAGATGGAAAAGGTCAGGAAGGATAGGACATAGAGAAAACTCTTTAGATAGATATTATTATTTGAGAATAAATATAGAATCATTTTTGTAAGGCAACATCATGCTAATGACTAACAACTATAATCACTTTGAACGAATGAATTAAAAGGCATTTATGAAACACTTGCCATGTAACTGAGTTAAATATTGGGATATAAATACAAAAAGCAAAATGTTCTTTCTCCCTAAGGAAGTTATATTCTAATAGGAGAGGAAACATATATAGAGGAATGGTGGTCAGAGAAGGTTTCTTAGAAGTCACAGGGAGCTAAGTCACAGAACAAATAATCAATTGATCCATCCTTTCCAGGAATGGTGAGGTTGATTTGATGATTGTTCTTAGAGCTAGATATGGAAAGGGAAAAGTGGTGGAAAGGGCATGTCTGTCTGGAAAGTAGAGATGTGATGGGTCTGGGTGAAGTTCAGGCAGAAATGGTGAAATCTCCCCAGAGGGCCAGGATCCTGAGCTATTAGTAACAGTACAGCAGAAGTTATGGAATTCAAACCTCTAATTTTAGAGATGAAGAAACTATAGTTCCCAGAAGGCCTGTGATTTGCCTAAATCACTCTGGTAGTGATTTGAATCAAAATCATCTAATTCCAACTTCTGGATTTTCTCACTTTTTGTAAAGTAAAAGTTATACTTAAGAATTACGGTGTCTGATCTATTTTTCTCAAGAGAAATCTGAAATTCTGCCAAGTGCTTCAATTTGAGAAAGACTGTGAATAATAATTAATCAATGCATTAATAAATATTAATGTGTTAATATTTTGAGGGAATGAATGTCAAATCGATGTGTTGATGAAAAATCAAATAATATTCATTAACATATAAAAGCCCCAAACTAAAAGTTTTTTAATTTAAAATTTTTTTCTTTTTTTTTTCTTTCAAGTTTAATAAACTGGAGGATTACAGAGTTTGTGTTCTAAAAACAGGATTTTCCTCTCCTCACCAAAGAATTTGATTGATATACTGTTGAACTATTTACTATGGCTTGGCCTAAAATATAAGTCTATTGGCTTATAGAAAGATGAATCTTCAACCAAATACAAAAAAGAGAATAGTATAATTTAATTTCTCCTAAGAAACATCTGTGGCTAAACTGAGAAATACGAATGTAAGTGAAAACTACTATGTGAATTGTTTTCTGTCCTCAAACATACTTCATGATAATTGCAATGATATTTATGTCAGACTTCATGACACTTCATGATGTCTAGCCTAGAATTAAATGGAGGGAGGTAGGATATTAAGAAAGTTCTAATTTGTAATGGGCTGAGGCTTGAGTTGATGCACTGAGGTCCCAAGCACATGAGGCTAAATAGTAATTGGACTATACTCTATTAATATACATGCTTGGATAAAGAATGCACCCCCCCCCCCCCCCCCCCCACTCTCTGTGCAAGTCCTGATGTGTTGTATAGGAAATGACGATTTTGGTGGGTGGAGGCAGAGGAGCAGGAAGAGAAGCTGGGAGAGATTGGGCCTGGGTTCTATGCTTGTAGCTGCTGGTTGTGTGGCTGCTGGTCTAGCTAGCTTCTTGACTCAGCTGCAAACATTGCTATCGCCGATTCTCTTCCACCTCCGATCCTTCTTCACTGAGAATAAAGATTGACAATTTTCCCCTAACCTGAATTCCTGACTCCGGCTGATTTTAAAATATGCGGTCTTCACACTAATTAACCATAAAACAAAACTATTTTAACTTAAAAAAAAAAAGACCCTACCACAGAACCTTGCATTATATACCATTTAGAATCCTAAAGTATGAATCAGTGATAAGTAGGTAATAATAATTTTAAAAATTAAGTCTGATCATGTTGCTTCCCCATTCTAGACACTCCTGTGGCTCCCTATTGCTTTTAGGGAAAATTTTCAGCTTGGTTTTTAAAGCCCGTAACAAACTCACGTTAGCCTACCCTTCTAAGATCACTCCATACTGTTTCTTTTATATATACTTTATATTCTAGACAACTTGGCCTACTGGCTATTCCCCCACTCTTGTTATTCTATGTTCTGCCTTTATATCTTTTCATAAGCACTCTGTGTTTACACTTTACTCTTTCTTCTCCTCTATCACTTAAGATCCATAGTTTCTTTTTCTTGTAAAAGATAGCTTTGTGATACCTTTTATATTAATATTAGTCATTTCTGGGTGTGTATATGTGGGTATCTTTCCTTTCTCCTCTTAAACATCTCGGTGACAAAAATAATTAAACAAAAACACCCAATAAAGTGAAAGCATCTGATAATATATGCTAAATTCTGTCCTACCTTTTTGCTCTAAAGATGAAAATAGATTTCATTTTCTGTTCTCCAGTCCCTTCACTGATTTTTCAATTATTCAGAATTTGTTGTAATCATTGTGTGTGTATACATATATATATATATATATATATATATATATATATATATATTTGGTTTTGTTTACTTTGCTCTGTATCTGTTCATACAAATCTTCCAAGTTTCTCTGAATTTCTTATAATTTTCATTCAATTCTTACAAAGCAAAAAAATTCCATTAAATTCAATTACCAAAATTTTGCAGCCATTCTCCAATTGATAGACACCCCAAATCCTTAGTTTTCTTTAAGATTCAGGTTATATGACACTCCCAATAAGATCCCTTTTCTTATTTAATCCTCTCTCCCTCCTTAAATTATCATGTATATATTGCTTTATTTATTTGTGGCTTCCCAGTAGTAGATTAGAAGTCCCTTGAGGATAAAGTCTGATTGGGGGCGTGGGGGGGGAGGTTGTTTGCATTTTCACCATTTAACATAATAAGAGTATAATTAATATTTATTGGATTGGATTCAATGGTCCTTCTATCATTCTTGAAATATAGATTTGTAATGGGATTACACTTAGCTGTTCACCTGCTAGGCTTCTACCTGACAGTGGTTACCAAGCTTTATTTCACAATTCTGACTCTTAGAGGTATTGCAATGCCTTGCATTTCAACAAAAATATCTCTGCCAATTGTTTCAGCCGTCAGAAATTACTAGCTCAGTTGACTTCAGGGAAAAACACTTACATACTCTGGCATAAACAGGGCAACTAACCAGGCTGTCAGGGTGCATTGCTATTTTATTTCCAAATTAAGCCTAAATTTGTGGCTGAGAATTTTCTAAATTTCATCTGAATTCCCAGATCTTTTAAAGTAATGATGAATTCTTGCCTCTGAGATTTCTGGGCAATAAAGCTTTGAAAAGAAAATTTAAAGAGAGAGAGAGAGAAGTTTATGCCTTGCTTCTGAAAGAACCTAGACTTTCTGGGATAGTTGCATCTATTTAGAGACTATGGAAATACATAGAGCAATCTATGGGAGGAAGAAAGAAAAAGAAAGAAGTGTGTGAGGCCATTAAGGAAAATTTGCTATCAGTTATGCTTTCACCACTGAAGCCAGGACCTGAATTTGACTCAGCACAAATGAAAAAATGAAATCTTTCATAAGGGTTACTTTCATCTTAAGATGTGATTTAATATAACATTTGGTATTTTGAATGTAGCCTTTAACATACCAGTAAGAAGAAGCAGCTTAATTTTATTTGTTTTCATTTGCTTCCATTTTGTTTGGGGTATCAATAATACCATAGCCCATGACAGGCAGCTGATCTCTAGGAGAGACTGCAGCCAAATTGAAAATCTAAGCCAAGCTGTGAACTTTAGTCCTCACATTTATAAATTGCTCATCTCTGACACAGACAATGCCATCCCTTGTGTTGGCATCTTAAGGAAAAAAACTGGGACAAATTTTTATGTGGGGATGGTAATGACAATACACTCTAAGATTCACTTTCTTATTAATGCGGGATTTGTGCTATTGCACCATGAAAGACAACTGTGTGTTTACTGAAAACTGTGCCATATTCATTGTGCAGTGTCCTGGAAAAGTACAAGATCATTCCAAAACCCCAATCATGGGGGAGGGTGTATGGATTGGAGGCTCTTTGGAGAATATGAACTCTCCTCCGTACCAGTATCCCGTTTGTGGTTATTTCATTGCCAAATTCAGTTTTTTTTTTTTTTTTTTTCCTAACTTCTGGTCCTTTTGACCTTTTTTGCAGCTATGACACTGCTTTAAACTGTCTCCTCCTTTAACTCCTAGGACAATGCATTATTCTCTATGCTCTGAATCCAATTTCTCTATGTCCTTTTTAGTGACTCTTCTTCCTTTTGCCTAATTAAATCTAGGATGTTGTCTTAGGTTCTGTCCTCAGCCCTCTGTTCTTTGCTCTTTATGCCCTATTCCTGATATCTTCCACAGCTTAATGTGAATGAATTCCAGGTCTAGAATTAGCCTCTTTCCAGAGTTGCCCTACATCTCCAACTATATGTTGGTTGTTTTTACCTAGATGGCCTATTGGCACTCTGAACCTAACATGCCTTAAACTGAATTCATCATCTGTTTCTTGAAGCAGCTTTTACATTTCACTTTCCTATGTCTATTCTTTTTTAAAAAATAAAGTTCTGTTGATATATTTTTGTTTGTATATTATCTATATTTTCCAATGAATTTCTTCCTTTCCCTTCACCTCAAAAGCAATCTTTTATTACAAAGGGAAAAAAAGCCATATTAGTAAAACTAACCAACATACTAAAAAAATCTGATATTATATGCAGTATTCCAGACTTGTAGTACCTTGTTTCTGCAAAGAAGCAAAAGAGGCAAAGCTTGATCATTATAATTTCACAAAATTTAGTTTCAATATCTTTATTGTTTTTTCCATTTATGTTGCTATATCACAGTGCCTGGAACACAGTAAATACTTAATAAATGCTCTATCTATTCACCCATTAATAGCCTTTGTATACATTTTTTTTCCTAGTTCTTCTTACTTGATATTGAAAAAACACCCATCTTCCCATGTTTTTCTGTATTCATCATATTCATGTTTTCCTATAGCAGAGTAATATTCCATTATAATTTTGTATACTACAAGTTGTTTAACCATTCTTCAAATGATTATCCATTTTGTTCCTAGTTTTTAGTTCTTTGCTACCACAAAGAGTGCAGTAATAAATATGATAGGGTACATGGGACATTTTTTTTTAATCACTGTTTCTTGCACATGTCTAGCAGTAGTCTCTCTGGATCAAATAATTTGGACATTTTAGTCACTTTCTTAGCATAATTTGATATTGCTTTCCAGAATGATTGGACAAAGTCACAGCTGCACCAACAAGACATGAGTTGCTGTCTTTTCATAGGCCCTTCAACATTTACTATTTTTATCTTTTGTTGACTTGGTTGGTTTGCTAGAAATCTCTGTTATTTTAATTTCCATTTGCCTTATCATTAGTGATAAGAATTTTTTCTTTATTAAAGCTTTTTATTTTTCAAAACATATACGTGAACAATTTTTCAACATTAGCCCTTGCAAAATCGTGTATTCCAAATTTTCTCCCCTTCTTCCAACCCCTCCCCTAGATGGCAAGTAGTTCAATATATGCATACATATTTATATAATTATCTTGCCATACAAGAAAAATCAAGTGATTTGTGTTATGGGCCAGAACTCTGAAACAAGGATTCTTATAAGGTGCTAAGTCAGTGGAATTGATAAAGACAATGGTTGTTTAGCAGGGTGCTTAACAGTTCTTTAGTTCAGTACATGTACTTAGTATTTAATATAGTTCCACAAGATTCACACCTATGATAAGAGAGCATATAAGCTTGGACAAACTCAGCCAGAATCGGAACTGGAAGACAGAGACCATGGTGGTGGTCCTCCTGCCTCCCCCACAGAAACCAAGACACATTTCAGGAGGACCTCAAGAAGCTGGCAGAGGCAGAGAACACAAAGGACTGGTGGCAGGAGCTCAAGCTCTCAGAACCAAGGAGAGAGATAGGCCTCTAAGGAAGCTAACTGGGCCCCAGGAAAGGAGACAAGACTTGGAAAGAGACAATAAAGGATTTGGATTTTAACCCCTGGCTACTTGTGTGGTGATTACTGAACTGAAAGGAAAGCTGCTCCCAGAGACCCCAAAAAACCAAACTAACAGAGAACATTACAGATTTGGAACTTTTAAAAAATAAAATTCTTTTGAGAACCATTTGTTCATATCCTTTGACTATTTATTTATTGGTAGAGAACTGGCTTGCATAAATTTGTAAAATTTGGGATTTTCCTCAGAAGTTGACACATATTGTGGGATTTGCTTTGGACTTAAGGGAAGAAGATGGGACAGGGCTGAAGAGTTGCAAGAAGCTAATTCTACTTGATTTGCTCTCCTGAGCTACATGTACAATTCTGTAAAATTAGAGATGTTCAATCTCAGGGTTACAGGCTGGAATAGGTGGAATATAAAATTGAGGCCAGCGTATACTGATATTCTCATTGCTTTCCTATCATCTGCTCAGATGAGTTTTTCATTGGTTTTCAGCATTCTTTCTACACTGTCCATTTTGTTAAATGTTGGAGGGGATGTGGGAAAACTGGGACACTAATACATTGTTGGTGGAACTGTGAACTGAATTCAACCATTATAGAGAACAATATGGAACTATGCCCGAAAGACAATCAAACTTTGATTCAGAAGTGTTTCTATTGGGCCTGTAAAGCAAAGAGATCTTAAAGGAGGGAAAGGGACCCATGTGTGCAAAAATGTTTGTGGCAGCCCTCTTTGTAGTGGCAAGAAACTGGAAACTGAGTGGATGCCCATCAGTTGGAGAATGTTTGAATAAGTTATGGTTTATGAATGCTATTGAATATTATTGTTCTCTAAGAAATAATCATCAGAATGATTTCAGAAAGGCCTGGAGAGACTTACATGAACTGATGCTGAGTGAAGTGAATAAAAACAGGAGAACATTATATACAACAACAGCAAGATTATATGATGATCAATTTTGATGGATATGGCTTTCCTCAACAATGAGGTGATTCAAACCAATTCCAATGGACTTGTGATGGAGTCATTTGTACCCAGAGAGAGGATGGTGAGGAGTGAATGTGAATCACAACATAGTATTTTTACCTTTTTTTGTTTTGTTTGCTTGCTTTTTTTTCTTTCTCTCTCTTTCCATTTTGATCTGATTTTTCTTGCATAGCATGATTAATGTGGAACTCTGTATAGAAGAATTGCACATGTTTAGCATAGATTACTTGCTGTCTAAGGGGGGGAATGTAAGAAAGGGAGGGAGAAAAAATTTGGAACACAAGGTTTTTCAAGGGTGAATGTTGAAAACTATACATTTATTTTGAAAATAAAAGTTAAAAAAAAGTATGTGGATTCAAATCTCTGATTTGCTCCTTCCATTGGTTAGTCATCTCTCTACCGCTTACCTTTATACTTGGCCAATCATTATTAAACCTCTATGTAATAAGGGACCAAGTTTTGATGTCAATGGTTTCTTCATCTACAAAATAAGGGCAATGGACTCAGTTTCTAAATCCATAAGTCTATGAATTGGTGTAAATGATGACTCTACTATTTATTGTCTGTGTGAACTTGAACAAGTCTCATAACTTCCTTATTAGGTTTGCTTACTTACCTGTAAAAGAACAGATGACTTTTTTCTGGATCTAAGTCTTATAAACTTTAAGACAATAAAAAATTTATTTTATTTGGAGTGTGGGATAATGAGAGAGTAGATTTTTAGACATAACTATGTATATAAACCCTGAATAGTAAGGTCTGTAATTTATTCAAATGAAAAGAATAGGACTTAAAAGAAAGGAAAATGAAATTTCTTCCTCGATTTCTTTATTTACTCATTTGGGATATATAAGGCCTGTACACCTTTCTCTCCTTTGGTTCCTTACATTTGAATAATGGAACATTCAATTGAACATATGTTCATTAAGGAACTTTAGTATGAAGGGATGAATGAAAAACACTTAGGCAGTTTTTGATACATATTCCAGTGAAAACAGTGATATAAAAAAGCAGGGTAAAAGTGAGTAGCCATTACCCTCAAAAAACTTACATTCTTATCCTGGAAGACAACACAAGTAAAGAAAGGAGTGGTAGTAGGGGTGTTTTAGTCAAATGGAGTCAAAGTGATAGTAAATAGAACTATAGGACAATCAATCAATTAACACTCATTTCTCTTTCTAGAATTAATGTTTCTATTTATTTAGTTACTCTGTCTAGAGCAAGAGGTAGAAGGATTGGGTTTTTGTGGGGTAGCGGAGGAGATGGCAAAATGAGTAGGATAAGCTGGATGGATATGATATCAAGAATAGTTTAGGGCTCCCTAGAATTAAAGAGTTCAGAAAGTTGGTATTTAGTCCACAGTCAAAACAATTTGTTCCAAAGTTGAGTTAAGAGACTAAGGCATGAATTTTGAAGGCCTTATGTTGCAGATAGTACTGATCCAAGTGTGAGGAAATAGAACAGTGGCAAAAAAAAAAAAAAAAAAAAATTGTTATATGACTCAGAGGGATGGTTGGATATTTGGATGATCTGGGAGGGTCTGCCTGGATATAAAGGGATAAGTAAGTTTTTACAGTCTCATTTCTCAACCAAAACATTTTGACAAGACAAATGAGTGCTAGATATGTCATGACCTTAATTATATAAGGTTTTTTGAAGAATGAAAGTTTGAAAAATATGACACAAGCCCTAAAGGAAAAAAGTTTTATACAAGTACAAAATATAGTGATTGTGTCTATTACATGTTGTCTTAATATGATCTGTTTATGATTCCTTGTTGATAATGATTATTATCTATTGTGTGATCACTTGGTTGTCATAGGTCAATTAGGAGAATTCCATAATTAAACAGTAATTATAACTCCCCCCAAATACCTCCAAGGTAGATTATTTTAGCAAAGGCTAAGCATATTTTAGTATGTTCCACATTTAGCGATTCTTGTAAAGCATATTTCAAGAGAATTCAAAGCTATGTTACAAGTGGTCTTTATTTATTTCCCCTTTGTCTGTTTTAGTGATCTATATATCCATTCTTGACTATAATGCCTACAATACTGTGACTATTATTATTATCTGATTAACAATATTAATTGGCTACCTAGATATTATCCAGAATATAGAATTTTTCACATTTCCTACATTTACTAAATGATTGATCATATTTCATTTTGTTCATGGTAGAGTCCAATGTAGAAGAAGTAGAATGGATTAGAAAATGATCTCCTTTCAAGCATATAATTTTTATCATTTAATTTGCAATTTGGATATAAAATTATTATGTTATAGATCAGATGTCAGACTCAAATAGAAACAGATCCCTGTGGGCAATATATTGACTTAGAAACCCACAAATTAACATTATCTAGCTTGTGTTGTATTTTTATTTGTTAAACATTTCCCAATTACTTTTTAATCTGGTTTTGACTATACTTGGGGAGATTTGAAGCCATTGAAATATGCATTTAACATCTGATATATAGCTTATTATTCATGGAAAAAACTTAATAATTTCATTCAATTTTCACTTTTTTATTCTTTCTTCTCTTCACTGGGTATAATGTCTCAGTTATAAATTTTTTCTTAGTGTTAATACATAAAACAAACCTGTTGATCTTTTCTCCTATTAAAAAATTCTGTTCATTGATGACAGATTATTTTTTTTAAATGAAACAAAACTCCAGATACTTTTAAAACTATTGTCTAAACTGAATATAATCTTTCTCTTCCAATGATTCTCTTTGTGTGTGTGTCTTTCTTTACAACAAGTTAACTGGGAATTTTTTTCTCCCAGTACTTTGGTTTCATTGTTAACCATAAATCAACATCTACTAATAGTATTTAGACTTACACAGAGCAGGGAAACTATAAATATGAACTTTCCCACACTATTATCCATTTGTGCTCTTTGTCTGATTCTAGTCCATCATGAATTGATTTAACAGTGAGGTTTTTATACTTCTAAGCATCAGAGACAGAGTTGATAATGATTCTAGTGAGGCCACATTAATTTTTAAATGCCAACCTTCACAACAGAGGAAAGGTATAATTAGATAGTAATTGCATATTCTGTACAAAGTTTGGGGCAATAAACATCTCCTAGTGCCAGGTTAGGAGATTATCCAACTGATTTCACAACAAAGGCCACATAATGTGTTCTATTCCACCCCAGTGGAAAAGTTTATTTATTTATTTTTTCTATAAAAAGGATTATGTGATTCCCAAAAGGCCAAATTGAATTTCAAACCTGGAGTTTGATTTTTAATTAAGGAATCATACATCTATGTTTCATAGATCCAACAGGCACAGTGTGGCTTGGTTGGCAGGTAGGTATTATCTAAGTAATTGGGCCAACACATTCTGGAGTGAAATATAATAACAGTGTACCTGTGGAGACTGAATGTAGCTCAATTTATATCAGGATCCATCCTTCTAGGTGCCATTCAAGTAAAGTGGATATTGTCTCTGGTGTCAGGAATGAAACATATCTCCTCACCCTTTTTTCCTTGCTATTGACAATGTGTTCTACAAATTCCTAAGACCACCAGCAAAAAAAAAAGAAAATTATTAAATTAAAAAAGACTTCACATTTTGCCCCAGTTTAAAATCTGGCTTGCCTGCGCTTATTTTGGGATTGTAAGATGAAAAGTGAAAAACAAGTAGGGGCAGCTAAACTATTGAGAATCTTGAAGTGATGTTATTTTTGTTTACTTATAGTATCAAGTACCAAGAAAGAGACTTGCTCTCTTGAAAATTTATGTGAAGACTTCTAGTGAAGTAGATGGAGCCTAGTATTTTTCAAAGTAGTCCATTTTACTTATTAAGATTAATCCATGTTTATGAAGGACTTTGAGGATTACAAAGCACCTTTACATGCCTCATCTCATTTAAATCTCATAACAAGTCTTGGAGGTAGATGTCTTGAGACCTACAAGTGGTTTTCACAAGTGAGAAAACTGAAGCTTAAATGACTTGAAAAGTTGGTATCAAGAGGTAAGCTGAAATCCATATCTTTCTGACCCCAATTACAATATTCTATACACAATATCTAATGCCTTGGTAAGAAATTGTCTGTACTTTACATATGGTTTCTAAGACTATGAGTTTTATTTTGGGCTCACTCTTATATTTTTGTTTCCTGTGAATAATTTGTATCGTAATTGCTATTTTTCCTGTGTTGTAGCCCCAACTCCCTAGAATGTCTAGCTTGGTAAACCCATGCAGGAAATTTTCTCCCTCTTATCATTTTAGCTTCAAGCTCTCTTGATTAGAGTTATTTGGTAAGAAGACAAATAACTATATTTTTAAAAATTGGTTCTTGTTAGGTATACTTCATCCTTGGTCAAGAGTCTATTATTACTACATTTTTAACTATGGTGTAAAGATCCAATTCCATTCTCTGCCATGATCTTCTTTGTCAGCTGTTTATTTCCAAAATCTATCTTTCTCTTCTCGCTTCTGAAGCGCTCATTTTTAGATGGCAGCTATGATAAAAGCATAATCTGTGATCGTAAAATCTTTGGTCTCATGCCCCAAAAGTCATAATGCCTAGGAATACTTTCTAGGGATGTTTTGACAGCATAATTAATTAATCCTCATGTGAATTTCTCAAAGCACTTGGTGGTCTTTAGGCTTGACAAGATATGGAAGATTCGTCACAGCTAGGTGGCATAGTGGATAGAGCACCAACCCTGAAGTCAGAAGGACCTGAGTTCAAATGTGACCTCAGATACTTAACACTTCCTAGCTGTGTGACCCTGGGCAAGTCACTTAACCCCAATTGCCTCAGGGGGAAAAAAAAAAGGTACCGTCTCTCTCATGTAATAGATATGGCCCCAGAATGACAGCCGATCTTGTTAGTGATGTCTAATAAAGCAATCACTAACCCTCCCCCCCCCCAACTCAGGTGTTGTTATTTTCACCATTATTGGATGTCTTCCCTTCTGAGGTCACCTACAAATCCACAACATCATTCTTTAAAATGCAAGAAGCTGCTTTCTCCTAAAAAGTCCTAGCTCCCTTTATCTCTGGGAGAGCCTCATGCTTAATTCCAAGTATTTAGTGGGACTTCTTTCCTTTCTTTGAGTTACATTCTTCTATTCTCTGACTTCTATTTTTCATTTCCTTTCCCCTTTCCCTTTTGAACTATTTCTTCCTTCAAGGAGCATTTCATTCTTTCTGATTAATTGGAGAATAGAGAGCCTTTGTCTAATTAACATTGCAGTTATTTAGCAGTAGCTCAAGACCAAGCATCCCAAACTCTATGTAAGCAAAATTCCTAGGGCAGCATTCATCCCTTCTGGAGAGCAGTCCTGGAGCTGGGCCCCTTCCAATGCCCCAAATGCCCTGGGCTCTTCTAGTGCACATGTGCTGTCCCAGGATCAGGGTTCCTAACCGAGACACATTTGTCCTGGTTGAGTGGTTCCCAGAAGGTACCCAGGGTACACGTGACACCAAAAGTGGCCTAGCTCCAGACATACCCTATAGAAGGGATAAACTTTATTGTATTCCCCATATTCTTCATAGTCTCTATGAGTGAGAACTCTTGTTATTCTTATTGGTAGCTACCATGGTTAACGCTTATAACTGTCGATCATTTCCCTTTCTCTCACTGGGAGGTTAGAGGGAGTTTCTGTTTCCCTTCCAAACCAGAATGTCTGCCAACTTTCAAAGTTATGGGTATTCTGCTTTTGGCCAGATTCTTGTCTATGTTTAAGTCCTGCATGTCTTCAACATAGGGTTGCAGAAGAGATTTGTGGAGTGTGTAGGGGAATTAGAACATCACTTTTCCTTTCCTATCATCGAATAGTATCATCAAAACACTCAAACATGGGTGGTCTTCTACAGCAGATTTTTACTAACTGCATTTTTATTAAAGATACTTGGTAAAATCACAGATCCAACAATTAAAGTATCTTCCTTCTGTTTAGCAATAGCTTTATGATTAGATATATATTCAAATGGCAAATGATAGTTTAAAACAGTTAAATTCAAGAGAGGAAAAGATCAGCATTTTCAATCAGCAGCATACAAAAAATATGGAAAGAGAACCAGGCTCAGTTGCTTTTTGGACTTAAGGTCAACTCCTGGTTGAGGGCTATCTACTTAAAGAGCCTGATAAAATTTCAGGATTCAGAACCAGCGGGACAAGGTACAGGACACAGATTCCAGGGACTGTTGTTGACCCCTATGATGGATTTTTAGAGATGTGATGCATGAAATTGCTAGCTGGGTATGGCTGCCTATCTAGCTTCATTATATCAAAGGCAGTTGATTTAGTAGTAGAAAAACTACTAGGAAAAAAGCCTAGTAGAAAGAGCTCTAACTAGATATGAAGTTTGTCTAAAAGAATTTGGGCATCAGCACAGGTTATGAGCATGTCCTTTGCTCAAGAGGTACATTTCTAAAATGTTTTCTATAAACCACATTTAAAAAAAAAAAGTTAAACCATATTTTGAATGGTATTGTACTAAACTAGCATAAAGAATCCAATGATAAATCCTTTTTAAAAAAGAACATAGTAATACTTTGGTTTATTTTATAAATTTATATTTTTTGAATACAGCATGGAAAATCTTACTGAGGAAAGTACTGTGATGATTTTTACAGATTTTATAAATCAGACCAATCTGCCTAAGTCTGAAAGAACTTAGACTTTCTTAGTTGAAGCCAGAGACTTCTTGATTTTCTAATATTGATTTTTATGATATTTGAGCATTTCTTGCCTAGAAATTCTTCTGCTGTATTTAATCCATGTGAAAGTGGATGTGGGAAATAAGAGTCAATGCATTCACTAAAAAAATCTGAAAATTCAAATAAAATTTAAAATTAAATTTAAAATAACACACTTGAAAATTAGTTTAGAAATTATACTTATTAGTAATCTATCCTGTTGACCTATATAAATTATATTTTATTGGTGTGTGGGGAGGAGGGAGAGGAGCAAACTCTCTAAAAAGAAAGGTAGACCAAATTCTGCCCAGGTGTGTATTTTTAAATGTTTTCATCATTATGAGCTATGTGAATTAGAGCACCAATTTATTCAATGAACCTCATAGCCAAAATTACTGACTATAGTAATTAATTTACATTGCTTCTCATTAGTAACTCTAGGCATGTAAACATTTTCAAATATAATGAAATCATCAATTGATAAAAATGCTAACTGGATGGTCAGGTTGATCCTCAGACAATGAATAAACAATCTGATACCACCTAAGCAGTCCAGAGTTTTCTGGCTCAGTAATGACTTAGCAGAGTTTGTGTTCTGTCAGCATATCCTCTAATAGCCCATGATTACCTCCGTGCCATGATAAGGTGATGGAGCAATACTTTAGTTGAGGATTAATTCATATCTCCATTATCATTCAAGTGGCCTAATTGAGGAAAAAACTCCAAAGATAGTTGCTTTTATATTAGGTCTAAAAATGTAAGCATGATAATTCCTGTACAAAACCTGAAGTCACTGATAAATCTTGCCAGTTTAAGTAAATTGTGATGGCAAACTGTGAAAACTATGTAGTTTCTCTTCACAGACTTTGCTAATAGTGTGAAATTTTTAACAAGTTGGCTTAAGGGTTTGCAATTGTTATAGATGACACTTTTTTTTAAAGATTATTTCTTCTATCTCTTCACATGTGATCTTTTAAAAAGTATCTAGTCAGAAATTTTGCTTTAGGTTGTGATACTATGACATTTCTAATATAACATACATTGTTCTTTTACAAACGTTAAGGTTTAGTCCCAATCTTTCTATTAAAGGTTATGAGTATCCCATCAGTGGCTGAAAAGCATTTGGCAAACAAAACAAAACAAAAAACAACCTAAAACGTTTCAATAAATGATTAGCTTTGTAATTCATATAAAAAAAAAAGTATGTCACATATTAAACTTTGATTATTTTCCTTGGAGTTTTATATTTTAGTTGACAAGCTTTTATATTGTTTTGAAAATAATTTCAAAGGAACATTTTCAAGGTGAATTGATATCCTTTTTTTTTCTTTGAAGTTTGAGTTCCTTTATTCTTTAAAGTTGTTTTATTGAGGACTTTTTTTTTTTTTTTCTATAACAAAGTCACAGAATTACACAATCACAGAATCTTTACATTTGGAAAGGATCTCATCAACTATCTAGTACAACCTGTACCAGAAAAGAATTCTAATTCTTATTAAAACATCCTTGACAAGTTATTATCAAACTCTATTTGAAAAGCTCCAAAAAGGAGGAACACTCTACCTCTAGAAGCAACCCACTTCAGTTTTAGACAACTCCATTTGGAAAGTGTTCTTGACATTAAGACTAACTCTTTGTGACTTCCATCCATTACTTCTGGTTCATTCCTTTGGAGTAAAACAGAATAAGTCTAATCTCTCTTCTATACAACAGCCTTTCCAATACTTAAATACTTAGATATCTTCTACATCTTTTCTTCACCCCATTGAAATCCCCATTTTCTTAAACTGATCCTTTTTTATATAGACTTAAAAATTTTTCTGCTATCTTGAATGCTCTCCAGCTTATCAAAATCTCTCCTGGCATACAGAGACACCAGGTGGTATACAGAACTGAACAACTCCTCCAGATGTGGTCTGAACAAACCATAATAAAAGGTGACTTTCACCTCTTTATATTTGAAAGTTTGCCTTTCTTACTTCAGTCCAAAAACACATTACAATTTTGCGGGGGCTGCTATATTATATTTTTGACTCACATTGAGTCCATTTTAAATCTTTTTTAGATAAGCTGTTAAGCATATTTCCTTCTAGTATTTGTGACATTGCTTTTTTAGCCCAATTATAATATTTTATATTTATTCCTGTTGAATTTGCTCTAGCCTATTAAATTTTTTAGGGAAACTAATTCTGTCATAGGATGTGTTAGCTATTCCTGTCAATTTTGGGTTACCAGTAAATTTGATAAACAAAAATCTATTCAGTTATCTAAGTCATTGATGAATATGCTATTCAGTAATCCCTGAAGCACTTTACTGGAGATCTCCTTTAAAAATATTGACTACTGTCTGAGATTGGCTATTTGATTAGATTCAAATTCATCTAATTATATTATTATGGAGGTCACATTTTTTCCACATACTTCCTAGTATCTACTCTTCCAAAGAACCCATCCTTAAAAGAAAGAAAACAGTTAAGATAGAAAACCTACTCACCCAGCAGATGAGTTTGACAATGCATGCAAAACTTAATATCTTCAACATTTTTCCTCTAAGAAAAGATAGATATGAATCATCTTAGTTTTTGGAGCCAAGACTGGTCATTGCATTAAATCTAAATTCTGATTTTTTTTTAGTTTTGCTTTCATTTGCAATAATTTGTAATTATTGTGCACAAGAAGCAGCATGACATAGCAGATAGTAGCTATATAAGGGGTAAGAAATAAAAAAAAAAATTGAATCCATAGTAGAATTCTCACTAAAGAAACAGAAAAAAGAGATTACTGATTAGAAATGCAAATACATAGAAATAAAGAACATCCTATAGGAGAGGGAAAAAAGCAAAAAGCACTAATGTTAAAAGAAAATATGATCCCCATACAACCAAAAAGATGTATACAGACAAGTTATTTCAGAAGAACCCAAGTCAAAAAAAAAATCCCGAGTTTTAATAATAATATTATTACAAATAATATTAAGGAATATTAATAATAATAATAAAAGAAAATAATAAAAAATTTAAGAAATCATAATAGGAAATAATAAGGAAACTGTCTAGAATTTCTGTGTTTAGAAGCTATCTGTATAATAAATAGGAATCCATCTAGAAAATAATAAAATAATAATTTGGAAATAAAATAATTTTATAATTATATAAAATAATAATAATAATAATAATGATAAAAGGAAACTGTCTAGAATTTCTGTGTTCAAAAGTTCAGAAGAACCAATCAGAGTAACCCACAGACCAGAAAGATACAAGTTAAAATCTGACACATCTGGTAACCAGGGACAAATAACATGCCAGTTTTCTAGGAAACTCTTTAAGTATATAAATTATAGAGTGGTGGTTACTCTGCATTGTTGGAAAAAGTGTCTTTACTATGAAAGAGTTGCCCATACAGATTGAATGAACACCCTGAAGACATGAACCTAAATATTAATGAAACAATAAAAGATTTGTATACTATTCTCCTATCTTTGCTTTCTCTGCTTACCATAAATTCACACAAATCTTCTTACATTTCTCTGATTTTCTCTGGATATATGAAATTATAATTCCATATATCTCATGTTGTTCAACTATTTCCCAATGGAGGGGCACAACTTTGTTTCTATTGTTTAGCTTCTACAAAAAATGCTGTTATATTTTTGTACATATAGAATCTCTGTCATTGATCTCTTTGAATTGTATATTCAGTAGTAGGAATCCTTACAAATAATTTAGTAACTTTACATTCTTTGCATTTAACTTACTAATACATTAAACCAACATTTTTATTATAAATCCCTACCTTGTAAAAGATACTTAATTTATCCAGGGCTTGGTATACTATAGGAGCTGGTATCCAGGGCATTGTAGAGAGAGAGAGAGAGAGAGAGAGAGAGAGAGAGAGAGAGAGTGTGTGTGTATCTATATATATAGAGAAAGAGATAGTCATTCTGAAAACTGTTGCCTATTTAGTCTTTTCTTTCTAAGAAATCTTCAAATGTCTTTTTAAAAGTTGAATCCCATCATTTTTCATTATCAATTAGGTTCAAGTTTGCAGAAAATTTCATTTTGGATTACATCTTGTGCTCCTTTGTTCTTTGGAACATATTTCATTCCCTCCTGCAGTTTCTGATAGGAGTAAAATAGTCTTGAAAATTTTTTTTTCTTTACAATTGAAAGTCTTTTTTTTTTCTTCTGGTGACTTACAGAATTTTGTGTTTCAGTAGAACTATTAAATTTAACCACTCTATGTCTTGAGATTTGAAGCACGAGGTTGGTTTCTAGAAGTTGCCTGTGTGTTACTTTGATTGGTTCTTAGTTTTCTGTGCTGAGAAGTTCTAGACAGTTTCCTTGTATTATTTCTTGCATTATAAAACTCAGGATTTTTTTTTTTTTTTTTTTTTGTATTTGGGTTCTTCTGAAATAACTTGTCTCTATGCAACCATGTTGTTCTGTGTATTTGCATTTCTAATCAGTAAGCTTTTTTGTTTCTTTAGAGAGAATTGCCACTATAGATTCAACTTTTTCTACTTTGTCAATTATTTCTATTTTACAGATAATAAATTCTGCTTTTAGAATTCTTATTTCTCTTTTAAACAATTCAGAAATAAGCTTCTGTAGTTTCATGGGAATGAATTCACAGAGTTCTCAGCCTCATCAAGTCTTTTGTCTTTTCATCATTTTAATTTGTTTTACAATATTGATTCACAGATGTATGGGCTGATTTAGCTAGTCTAGAGGCCATATTCCTTCCTTTATTAAGAGATTCCCTATTTTTTTAATGTGCTTTTTTTCTCCTTGTCTTTTAGCTCCTGAGATTTTTATGGTTTCCCCCTTTTCCCCTTTTGATCATTTTCTGACTCCTTCCCCTTTGACAGCAGTTTAATGCTCAGTCATTTTAACTTTTTCCCACACTGGCCAATTCACATCTCACCAGCTTCAATTTCTTCCTCATTTAATTTCTAGGAGGAAAGAATCAGCTCCAGCTAAATTCTGAGTTTTTAAATTCTGGCTTAGTGGAATGCACCATGCACACCCCATTCCCTTTTCTCTTCAATCCTCTAGGTATTTTGCTTGTCACAGAGTTGTCAGAATCTGTCCCAGCTAGTGTAAACTTCTGCTTTTGATTTTCCATGGCACTGGGAGGAAAAGAGGAAGTAAGTAATGCTCAGTTCCATTGTATGCCCATAGGTTGGCCAGGACAGACTTTTCATATCATGGTGGGCAATAGAAGGAATGGTGAGGATGGATAGATAAGGAATTAGAAAGAGTATTAGTCTCTTCTACTGTTAGTTCATCTGATTTTTTATATCATTAGGGTTCTGGATATCTTAGCCCTTGGAGACAACTAAAATTGCTTTATCTTTTGTGCCTAATTCCTATTTTGGGGAAGTTTGAGAGGTTGTAAGGATCAGAGAAAATGTCTAATTTGTTATGATTACTAACTATTCCAGCTGGTTCACTAGGAAAAACATTGAAACTATCTTGAAAATTTCAAATAGTATTGCTAAATATTAGCAATATCAAATATTAACTCAGTTTTGAGCATTTCAAATGAATTTGTTATTGAAATTTCTACATATTCTTCCTTTCATCCCTTACTAAGGACAAAAGCAATTCCTATATACAAGGCCTAAGATTTTCCCTTGTTTGCCCACAAATAGTTTTATCTAAGCTCACAACAGTGAACAAAGAAAAACTCCACAGGCATTAGGAACCCCATGAGCAATGTGATCTTTCCTTGAAAGAAATGTTTTGTGTATAAGTACCTTCAGAAGATAAAAGATAAAAAGGATAAAATTAAAAAAACCCAAAAAAACAAAGATAAAAACAGACTTCTAATAGGATTGGGTAAAGATAGAAACTAGAGACAGAGTAAATATAGTTTTGTAATTTCTTACAGTGGTCTCAGATAAACTGCTGAGTATTCCAGAAGCCAATTATGATACAAGGCTGCAGTTTATGATTAAAAATAAAATTTCAAAGTAGCATATTGATCTTAAACAGAACTCTAGAAATCAGAAATATAAATATAATTTCTTTCCATTGTATAAATCAAGGAAGATAGCAAGTCTGCTAAGTCTGCTGAGGACTAACAAAAAGAAGAAAGGTCACAAGTGAAATTTAACATGGATCATAGAGCGTTTTCTAAAGATTTCCACTAGATCTGTGATTTCATCAGAATGAACATTCCCTCCAGCCATGCAGATTGTAACCCATTCATGCTTGTTTATCCTGTGTGATTCTTTTGTATCTCCTCCAATAAGTTCTGGGGGAGGGGTATCCACTTGGGATACTGGAGGCCTTCCTCAATTTCTTTTTACCTTAACCACATGGCCAGTTCATCTTTATTGATTAAAATTTTCCTTAATAGCATAGGAGTTCTTTAAAGTTTTTTTTTTTTTTTTTTTTTTTTTTTTTTTGGTATGCGCTGTAGCCTGCTTATACTTACCTGTATTCAATTCATTGCCCTGTGTGTCATACCCATTTTTAATGATTTGGAGACTGCAATGGTTCCATGACTTGCAAACACAGAACAATATTGGTAAAATGGAGTAATTTAAAATATATTAAAATAGCTAGGCAATTTTTTCTGGTTTGTTGTAGTTTTCCCTCTAGGGTTCTTAGTTGAAATTTAATTTCAGTACTCTTGCCCCTTTCATAAGAATACTTTGGGGTCAAATCACTTTTCCTTTCTGAGGCTCAATGTCTTGCCATGAAAAAAAAAAAGTGATTAGTCTAAGTTAGTAGCAGTTCTCAAACTTTCTGGTCCCAGAAACCTTTTAGACTGTTATTAAAAATTGCTCAGCTGTGTCTGACTGTTCATGACCCCATTTGGGTTTTCTTGGCAGATATTGAAGTGGTTTGCCATTTCTTTCTCCAGTTCATTTTATAGATGAGCAACTGAGGTAAACATACAGTGAAGAGTCACACAGGTAGTAAGTGCCTGGGGCCAGATTTGAATTCAGGAAGATGAATTTTTTTGACTGTAGGTCCAGCACTTTATGTGTTGTACCTGGGAGTTGCCCCCCCCCAAATAACCTGGGGGGCTAACCTGGGTTTGAATCCTGGCATTGCCTCTATGACATCTCTCCCCAAAAAGCTTTTATGTAGGTTTGTCAGTATCTATTTGTATTTACCATATTAGAAATGAAAATGTTATAATATTATGGAAAGAGACCCCTGAAAGGGTCTCTGGGGTTCTTCAAGACATACTTTGAGAATTTATGGTACATGTGTAGCCTAGGTTATCTTTAATATATCCTCTAGCTCAAAATTCTATGGTTCTGTATTAGCAGAAAGCATCTGATAATCAACACTCTCACTTTAAATAGTTTCTTGGGCAGGTCAGACATTTCCTCTGGTTATGGGAAGAAAGCAAATCACAAATCAAGAGCTAGAAGGGATTTTCTGAATTATCTTGGTGAGTTGTCCTCGTGGACAGGGGCTGCTGAATTTATTGTCTTCCTTCATGGGACCTTGCACAGGGCCCCGAGTAAGGTAGATGCTTAATAAAAGCTCTGTGATTGATTTAGTATATCCAGTTCAAATATTCCATTTTTTGGTGGCTGTTCAGACATCTCACGAATCTCCTTCTTCTTTACCTGATGAACCTCTAATCCATATGATTTTCTTGGCAAGGATACTGGAGTGCTTTGCCCATTTCTTTTTTCAGGGGATTAAGGAAGACAGAGATTAGATGATTTGTCCGGGGTCACATAGCTAGTCATTGTTTGAAACTAAATTTTAATTTAGATCTTCCAGACTCCAGGCCCAGTGCTCTATCCCGTGGGCCACCTAACCTCTTCCATTCTTTATACAATTAAGGAAATTGAAGATTTCTTGTTAAACCTCAAGGTCACGGGTGTTACAGAGGCAGTGTCTGGATTCAAACTCAGGTTGGCCTCCCGTGCACAGAGATACAATTTCTTTGCAGAAAGTGCACATTCCTCGCCCAACACTGGACGGACACAAATGCCCCACGGAGTAATTCGGTCCTTGTGCGTGAGGGAAAAGGTGTGAAGGATCCATACACCCAAGGAGACAGTTAAGCAGGAAAGCCATCTTGGGTAAATGTCCTCAATGATTATCAAGCAGCGGAAAGGAATCGAGGGGCCGTTAACCGACAGACCCAACAAACGCCCCTCCCAGCCCCATGTCCAGCAGTAGAGGGCACAATTCCCCATTCCACATAGCCCAGCTCCAGGGCCACAGAGGAAGGGCTGGTGTGAAAGATTAGCCGGGATTCGTAGTCTTTCGGTTTCCATTTGCCGGTAGTGTTCCATTTACTTTGAACTACATTTCCCAGGATGCTGCGCGCAACTTCGGCTTCTCAATTTCCCACCCTTCGTCCTCCTCCTCCTTTTCCCACCTGGCCGCCTCCTCAGTAGTTGCGGCGGAGAGAAACCTCCCAGGAAACATCTTCTGTACGCACGCGTCACGTTTGTTTACCCTGAAGCCCCACCTCTCTCCACGGTTTCTCTCGGGCCCTCCCTGTGCCCCGCCCCATATCGCCGTGGAATGCCGTCATGTCAAAGATGCATATTCATGAACCGGCATTGAACTCCCCTCCCCTCGCTTCCTCCCGCCGTCCACCCTCCCAGGACTAAAGTTCTATTAATATTCAATGAGCGCTTCTTCTGGCCTGCTGGTTCGCCCGGGAAAGTGGGGGGAGGAGGCGTGGCTAGAGGCCTGGGCGCCCGAGGAGGAGGAGGAGGAGGAGGAGAAAAAGGAGGAGAAGGAGGAGGAGGAGGAGGAAGAGGGGAGGAGGGGGAGGAGGCGAGGAGGCGGTGGCTGTGAGGCGGGTGCGCGGGATGGAACCCCGAGACACCGACGGAATGCTCCGAATTGCCACATAATCCCCTGGAACTGCAGCCCCGTACGCCATTGGCTTCTCCTTCCCGGTTCCTCCTCCTCCTCCGCCGCCGCCGCCCTCTCCCACCTTCGCTTCACCTCCTCCCGCTCCCTTCTCCTCGCTCGGGAGCTGGGGGGGGGGGAGACCGCACAGCTCCACTGCAATGGAGCCCGCCGCCGCGGCCACGGTGCAGCGACTCCCAGAGACCAGCAGGGAGGACCGGGCTCCGGCTCCGGCTCCGGCGGCGGCGGCGGCGGCGGTGGCGGCGGCCGCAGCTTTGGCGGCGGCGGCCGCAGCGGCGGGGAGTGGCGGCCGGAGCCCAGAGAATCCCCTGCCCTCGGAGACCCCGAACATGCAGTTCCTCCCGAGTGGCGGAGCTGGGGAGGAGGCCCCCGCCGGGGCGCTGCCGGGCAAAGCCGGGGGCACCGTGCGGAGGAGGAGGAGAGGGGCGCCCCTACTCGCGGCCAACGGGGCTCCCCCGGCCCCCGGGGCGGGCAACAGCGCTAACTCCTTGCTGCTCCGGAGGGGGCGGCTGAAGAGGAATCTGTCCGCCGCCGCCACCACCACGTCGTCCTCCTCCTCTTCTTCCTCGGCCGCCGCCGCCTCCCATTCCTCCAGCGCTGCCAGCCTCGCCGCTTCTTGCTCGGCCTCGGCGTCGCTGTGCACCCGGAGCTTGGATAGGAAGACGCTGCTGCTGAAGCATCGACAGATGATGCAGCTGCAGCCGTCCGACCGGGACTGGGTGAGGCACCAGCTGCAGCGGGGCTGCGTGCACGTCTTCGACCGCCACATGGCCTCGACTTACCTGCGCCCGGTGCTCTGCACGCTGGACACGACGGCCGGCGAGGTGGCGGCCCGCCTGCTGCAGCTGGGGCACAAAGGCGGCGGCGGCGTAGTGATGAAAGTTCTGGGCCGGGGGTCCTCGCCGGCGACCCAGCCCCAACCATCGTGGACGGAATCTGCTGCAGACGCCCCGACGGCCGGCCACGGGGCTCGGAGCCCCGAGGCCCCCGGGTCCCGGCTCGGACTGACAGCGCCAGACTGTGAGCCCGGAGAGCTGCAGCCGAGGAAGAACGGGCTGGGGGATCCCGCCATCCGAGGGAAGCCGCGCACGCCCCCAGGGGATCTACCGCTCCGAAGCAATGGGGCGGGAAGACTTGTGGGGTGCCTGGCCCACGGCAGCCCTGCGCCCTCGGACTTCAGCCCCGGAGATTTGTATGCAGGAGTCCCCGGTTCCCTGCTGGGTGATCTGCGGCCAGTGGATGGCGTGGTGGGAGGCCCGGCCTCAGACACGGAGAGTTTCAGCCTGAGTCCCAGCGCCGAGAGCGTCTCGGACCGGCTGGACCCCTACAGCAGCGGCGGCGGCGGCGGCTCCTCCTCTTCGGAGGAGCTGGAGGCCGATGCCACCCCAGGTCCTGCTCTTGCCCCTGCCCAGGCTTTGACGGAGGGGTCGGGCCTCGCCCATCACCCGAGCGGCTCAGCCGCGTCTCGGACGGGCGGGCCGGTGGCAGAAGAGTCCGGCGATTTCCCGCCACTCCCTCCTCCTCCTCCCCTTGCTGCCCCGGCACAGTCGCCACCGAAAGCCCCGAAGGGGGTGGACAGCCGGGGTAGGGTCTCCCAGGACGAGCCTGTGGAGAAGGCGATTGCAGGAGGAGTAGGTGAGGAGCTCAAGCTGTTGCCGCCCGGGCACGGAGGAGCTGCGGACAAGAGCGCCCCGGTGCCCACCTTGTACGTGCAGTTTCATGGAGAGACAACCCGTCGGCTGGAGGCACACGAAAAGCCGCTGCAGATCCAAAATGACTACCTCTTTCAGCTGGGATTTAGGGAGCTATGGAGGGTGCAGGAAGAGGGCATGGATTCCGAGATCGGGTGTCTCATCCGCTTCTATGCAGGTAAGGGAAAGGACCCTGCTCCTTGCTTGAGGTCAGCTGCCTCAGGAGAAGACCACCAATCTCCTTTGGCATTCGGTGTGAACTTATTTTTTCTGGAGAAGAAAATGCCTCCACCCCCCATCTCCACACCCTCTTTAGTGTATCAATTTATTTAAGGGTAAATGTAACGAAACACCTCCTTGTGTGTTTTTCATCTATGCTTCTTCAAAACTATTTAATCTTAAAATGAAAAATTTTTTAATCTTTAAGGTTTTAATCAAAGTGCTGAGGGTGGGAGTCGGGGTCGCGGTCGTCTTAATCATTGAAATAGGTATGCCACATTAGGTAACCGTATTAAGATGCTGTAGTGTATTTAAGGTTTAGGTTGCTTGATCCAGACTCTTAATTTCTGATTGGTTTATGGGTGTGAGACAGTTTTTGATTTCAAGAAACTCCTCTATCGTGCATAATTTTCATTTTATAGAAAATAATAACAAAAATGTTTGTGAACTGATTTTTATTTACCTAAGCCCATAACATCCCTAAGTAACTTCAATACATTTGATTTTGCTCTCCTGAACACCTTTTGTTGACATGTTCTTCGTTGTTTTTTTTTCTTCACCTTCTTCCTTGTACTACAGTTTCAGGTTTGATCCTGCTGTTTAAAATTAGTCCAGCTGTTTCTTCCTGTTTCTTGTTTTGTGGTTTTAATCCTGAGAAGAACTGAATTGAAATCGTCCTCAGTAACTTCAGCATAGGTGCTGGACTTTCTTAGTAGGCAGGTCATATTTGAATCACAAGAAGGTATGAATAGCCGATATACCTGGTTCTCTTTTCAATGTTGTGAAACCCTCTTTCTGTTCTGCAGTCCCAAGTTCACTGCTGTTGCTTTTTCAGCTAAGGAGAGCTTGGGGGAGATGCTGACTTTTGGAAGGGGTGAATACAGCATTTTAGTTGACATTTTGTGGTTTATATATAAACTTTTTGCGTCTTTTCTTTTCTCTATTCTAAGGGATGGTTTTTGAGTGAGAAGTTACATTATAATGTATCTTGGCTAAAGCATAAAAGATTTTCTGCCAGCTTTCCTACCACTGCTTTGCCAGGTACAGAATAACAAAAGCTCAAATGTATGATGTGTAGTTCCATAATTTTTTAGCTATCTTCTCATTCTTTAAATATTAAAATTTGAAAGAATTTTGATATCCCCTAGCTGGTATTTATTGATTTGTGTGATCGCTTGGCAAAAAGTTTATTTCATGAAGTTTCATGAAGATCAAACTGGCCAAACCAGAGAGATGTTCTTCTATTGATTTTCATTTAAGTTTTTCTAAAGCTATTCATTATTTTTCTCAGATTTGACTTTAAAAAAAAAAACACGTAATGTCTTAATCGTTTAATTGATTAAATATTTAATCTAAAGTTTGATAGATAACATGAGCTAAAATGTTAAGCTTTTGAAGTTCTATATAGATTAGAAACTGGGAAATTTTTTTTTTAATTGACCTAGGCAACAGTTCCATCTCTTTTTCTGTCTTTCTTAGAATTACTAAAATATCATTATTCTATCAAAGCATTAAAAATTACCATTAGAGCAAAAACATACCTAATGGTATTTATTGTTTTAGGTTAGTCTCTTGATCAAAATAAATGTAATGAGCAGATGCCTCTAAATCATAAGGGATATTTGTATTTTTTATTTTATCAGTGTTTCATTTAGCACCACTGCTTTGTCAAAATATTGTAAAAGTTTCACATTACTTGTTCCTCATTGAAAAATATTAATACTAATTAATACTGCTTAACACTGATGTCACCACCCTACATCAAAGCATAAATTTGGAGCCAGTCATTAAGGGTCAGATCAAGGAGTTGTCAGATCTTTCATAAATCTTTTGTTTCTTGTTACATTATCTCCTCTTAAATCAGAATTATTTTGGATCAAAAAATTATGAAATAAATATACGAAGATTGTTAAATAACACTTGTTACAGATAATAATTTAGTATGAGATTGGTCTAAATTGTTGAAAAAATAAAAAGATTTTACCAAAAAGTAAGCTCATAGTAGGGGTGACCCTCAGCTCCATGTTTTGAGGAGGCTTTAGCACATAGTTATAAGATTCTTTCCTGCAGAGATATAAACAGGCCAATTTCAGTGTTTGTTCTGAATAACTTCCTTTGCAAAGAATTGCTGTTGCTGAAATATTCTCTATAACTTAATTTTGTACTTCATAGCTAAATAGCTTGTTATCCTTCTGTTTATGTAGTTGGGATTAAAGAAAGAACCTGCAACCATTGAAAAAAATCCCTATTTAAATTCAACTTATCTTTTAAAAGAAATTTAATTTTTAATATTACTTGAGAATTTTCTCTCTCTTGGAAAATCTAATTAAATTATTTTTTTATGTTGCTTTACATAAACTGACACAGGCTATTTTTCAATATCAGTGAAAAATGATTTTAGGATCTTAATTTAAATATCGATTGGAAAAAATTAATTCCTAAAGTAATTTTGAAGCCCATATATTTAGTTATAGTATTGTTCATGAAAACTTAAAGTTATACCTATTAAGCAGCAATTCTTTAAATTGATTTAAAAATTAACAGTCTTTTAATGTAATAGTTTTTTTCATCTGAAACTACTCTTTGTAAAAGCTGTTGAGGTATTATCTGGTCATTGTAGAGGATGTTTTAAAATTTGATTAACTTTTAAAATCAAGTTAAATTTTTCCTGAAAGAGAATTATCATACATAACACAAAATTCTATGGATGTAAATTGATTGGCATAACTTAATGGAAGCATAAATATTAAGTGATTAGAGTGCTGTAGCAACTAGAACCAAGAGCCTATTGAAGAAATAGTGGAGTAGTATTAAGCCATATATATATATATATATATTTTTTTTTTTTTTTAGAATAGAGCTCCTTTCTATTGAATTTTCAAACCCAAATTCCAGCTATTTCAATTCAAGTTTTAACAAGGAGAAATTGTGTTGACAACCCATCCATTGTGTGTAACGATTGTACCAGGCATTTTGATGTATGACTCATTGGGATTGCTCTGAAGTGAATATATCTTTACCTCTCCTGTTTCCTCTCTTCACCTTTCTGGAAATTATAAAGTCTTGCACCAGATATATTAAAACCTAGAAAGTGTTTTTCATCATTAAGCTGTAATATTGACTATCAAGTTCCTATTACTATAATTACAGTACTTTTGGATAATATTTTAAAATTTTTTTTAAATTGGATAATGAATGTGATACTAGTGTTGAGAATACTCTTAATTTTAAGAACAAAGAATTTGAATCCATCTTTGCAAAAATGCATTCTGTCTATTTCTTTACCACCATGGTTTCCCATTATAAAAGTGATAGCATTTGATTTTGTTGTCCTTACGTACAAAATCTTAGTTAGAAACATGTTCTCATTTATTCTGACAAAACTCTGTGAAGTAGGAGGAAGGGTATCATTCCTTTTTTAGAGATGAAGAAACTCATGCTTAGAGAGACTTAATTAATTTGTCTGAGATTATATGTCCATAGCAGAGCTGAGAATAGAACACAGGTGTTTCAAACTTGCAATCGAATCTTCTAACTAAATCTTCCTCGATTTTATATTTTTTCAGCATTTGAATTATTCACTAAATTAAAAATGTTCAGAAAATCTGCTAATTTTGCTTGCAACATAGTGAAGTTATAGTCACAAGTGCTCATCTTTATAATGCAACTTTTTAACATGTAAAAATGATTATTCAAGGGAACAAATATAATAGACATTACAGACAGTGAATAAGCATTTTAGTTATAGTCACCTTGAGATTTTAGATAGTGTGAAGAATTTAAGTTTTTCAGTCTCTTGTTAAAGTAGACCTGCATTTGTTAAACTTTGTTGTTTAGTTCTGCCAAACTAAAGCCTTCCTGTACTTGACCCTTCTATGGTTGTGACCTTGAATTCTCTAAGGCACTGTTAGCAAAAGCTCTAGCAGGTCCTACCAAATTGGAAAAGCTTTTGATTGTGGGCTTAGTGACTTGCCTTTGTTGTCTCACTGCCAGCTGAGCTAAGCCCAGGAAGTTCTATGTTGGCTTAAGGGTGATGAATTTTGGGGCTACCACAACTTAAGAAAATCTTGTACTAAAGTTGCAAGGGTGCCTTGATCTGCTTCAGTGGAGAGGAATATTCACTCTGAGAAGATTCTTGAGGTATTAAACTTTGTGTTGATAAGAAATAGCATACTACATTTGAAAATTAGGCAATATTTATGTGGATATAAATGAGGATTAAACCATTAACTTTAGAATGTGGCAACAATTCATCTACAATTAGAACAGTATTATTTATGATAAGGTAACTGAAATCATCTACAATGAAAACCTTGTGTTATGTAAAAATTATGGGAAGGGGAAAGGTTTATCCAGAGATTTGTAGTCCTTTATTGTTAATATGGTTTAAATGATGGAATATTAGAGCTGAAAGGGAGCTTTGAGATCATTTGCATTAGCTCTCTTAGTTTTATAAATGAGGAGATTGAGATCTAGAAAGAGATGATGAGATTTGTTTAAGATTATAACAAAGTTATTGATTGCTGAGCCAGGTCTTGAATCTTGATCTCTAATTTCCTAGGCAGAGCTGTTCCTACAAAACCATGCAGTTGTTAAAATTTGTTAAGAACTGAATGATGGTTTTTGTGTGAATTTTTACCCTACAGTGTTTATATCATTGAAGCTGTAATTTTTTTTTTTTTTTTTGAACAGGCATTTCCCCATGACAGAAGATTCAGAGGTGCCACCTAGTATTAGTATCTTTGTTTCACATTTGTTTCTCATGGGTGAGAGAAATAAGTGGATTTTTGAGTGAGCAGCCTTTAAGAAAATGGGCAAAATTTTCTTAGAACAGGTGATTTTATTTTGTTTTTTTTTTTTTTCCAGAGACATCTCTTGCTCTGGATTTGAAATGAATTAATGAATTCTGTCAAATGAAGTATCTTAGATGAATGATTTTGCTACGTTACAGCGTCGAACATTCTAGCTGGACAGGAGAAAGAGCTTAATTGTTCTGTGAAATCTGAGGAATCCTGAAATCACTCAATAGAAAAACAATTCATTTAAAAGGGGCTGGCATTTCAAGAGGGAGAAATAGATGACATCAAAATGTCTAAAGCAGCCTGTGAATTCTTGGGAAAAGAAGGCCTTTTTTTTTTTTTTTTTTTTTAAAGGGAACCTCTTCTTCCCTTTAATCATATTCATATGGCATGGTACTAATAATATCCCCTGTAATGAAGGGGTTTTCAATCTGAAGTAGCTGGTTTAACATTGTAGAGCACCTTTGGTTTCATATTCCTTGTTTTTTGTTTTTTTAGCATACCAAAGGTAAATCCTATCTAAAGGAATAAGTACTAGAACTTCTGGTCTGTAAACAGGTGAAGGGGCATACTTTTCCTTGGTTTGTGCATTTTAAAAAAATAATCCAAAGATGTTTTGCTGTTGGTGTTTGTATCTATCTTTCACAGTCCAGCTACAGTAAAATCAGGTTTTGAAACAATTCAAAGTCTTGATTTGATCTGTCTCAGCATTGTGAAGAAAGCATTTTCTAAACTATATTTGTAGATTTTAGAACTGGAAGGGGTCTCAGAGGTCATTTGTCCATTTCCCTTTATTTGATGGATGAAGGAACCCTATGCAGGGAATTTAAGCCTATTTTCTAAAGTCATTCTGGCCATTAGCAGATAACAGGCTAGTTAATTGAACCTAAATCTAAATGCAGAGCTCTTTCCCATTCTATCACAAGGAATTCAAAATATTTAATTTTAAATGCAAAATAAGAAGATATATTTTGGGAAATAAATTAATATTCTTTAATATGTATCTGCATTAATTAAAATTATATAGACTATAGCATACAGAAATAACAAAATTTGCAATTTTATTTTTAATTCAGTTCTAAAGATAATAATCATTGAACAAACACTTATTAAGTCTCTATTGTGTAATGTACTGTATTGGGCTGAAGTTGGGTAGAAAAAGTTTATAGGATGTCTGATATATCTTATGTTACCACTTGTAGAAAGGTTTATACCACAGAGGTTAATCTTGCCTTGTAATATTGAATTAAATTAGGTGCAAAGCAAAATACTCAGTATTCCCATCAGTTCATCAGATATTATTTGTTTAATGAACTGGAGTTACTACCTTTCCCATTAGTAGTTAATTCATATCTAGATATATTAATTAATATTGCCAAATATATATAATTTGTTAGCACTAAAGTCAATAATACAATAAAGATATAAATAATTATTTGTAATTGTCAAGTTGTGGGAAAGGTCACAGCTAAATCACAGAACCATGTCATACTATTACCATAATATGAAAATGACTTCTTATTTCTGAAAATACAGTCCCACAAATTTAGTTAATTTTAAATATAGGTTTTTTCATAAGAATTCTCTTCACCTTTTTTCAGGATAAAGGTTAAAGAGTTCCCATCAAAAAAGAAACCTCCATCCTCTTCCTCTCTTCACTTTTTTTCTGACCATGACAGAAAAATAAGTAATGTGTTCAGGCTCTTTCAAACTTTTACTCTGAACAGTTTTCAGACTCCATATAAAATCTTCTTTGTAATGTGTCTTCATAACATAACAAAACAACAGAGACTTTCCGCTCTTTCTCTTATTTCTTCATAGTTTGTCTCAGATCATCTCTATTCACTTTCTTCAGTTTTCTAAAAAATTGCCAGCACAAGCTGCCAAGTCTTAAACATTCCATTTGGCTGTTAAAGCTGCAATGATAGTGAAAACATTCTCTGTAGAAGTGACTTTTAAAATATATTACACTCACAGCTGCCCTATGTGGTAGTGCAAGTATGACATTTTACAGGTAAAAAAAAAATGAGTCTCATGATCTTTGAGTGATATGCACCAGAAACTAGTTATTTAAACTGGTAGAGCTGAGATTTGAGCTTTCTTGGTCCAACTACTGCTCTTTCCCCATTATACAAAGGTTCCTCATAATAGATCTTTGGAATCGAGAGTTCCAAACAAGAAAGTAAGCTCTTTATTTTTTGGCTTACATAAAAATTTATGTATATGAAAAACTGGCTTTTTAAAAAATCCAAAAAAATTTTACATGTTCTTTGGAAACTGAATTTGTTCATAACAAAATGGGCTCATTTCTTATTGGGCTTCTCTTTCCTGGCCTTAATTTCCTTATCCATAAGAGCAGAGGATTAGTGGCAGTCCTTTTTGTAATAACAAGAAACTGGAAACTGAATGGATGCAGATTGGTTGGAGAATGGCTGAATAAGTTATAGTATATAAATGTTATTGTTGTGTAAGAAACAACTAACAGGATGATATTAGCAAGGCCTGGAGAGATTTACGTAAACTGATGCTAAGTGAAATGTAGCAGAACCAGGAGATCATTGTATGTGGCAACAAGATTATGTAATGATCAATTCTGATGGAAGTGGCTCTTTTCAACAGTGAGATGATTGAGGTCAGTTCCAATGATCTTGTCATGAAGAGAGTCATCTGCACCCAGAGAGAGACTGTGGGGACTGAGCATGTTCACAACATAGCATTTTCATTCTTTTTGTTGTTTGTTTGTATTTTATTTTCTTTCTCATTTTTTTCCTGTTTGATTTGATTTTTCTTGTGCAACACGATAATTGTATAAATATGTATGCATATATTGTATTTAATCGATATTTCTACCATATTTAACATATATTGGGTTACTTGCCATTTAGGGGAGAGGGTAAAGGAAGGGGGGAGAAAATTGAAATACAAGGTTTTGCAAAGGTTAATGTTGAAAAATTATCCATGCATATGTTTTGAAAATAAAAAAAAACTTTAATTAAAAAAGAGAGAAGACACTCTTTGAGGTCTTTTCCATGTCAAGGTAAATGATCCTGTGATTCCACTCTATGAAACTACATCTTGAAAAGACTAAACCACTTGTGGGAAAGTTTATATTACAGTGTCCTAATAGTTAATCCTAATGAGATGCCTAGTTATCCATATAGATATAGATTTAGAGCTGGAAGGAACCTTAGTGGTCATCTGTCCTACCCTCCTCTTTTTTTACAGAACAAGAAACTGAGGCCCCGGGACAGTAAGTGAATTGTTCATAATTACACAGGTGGCAAAGCCAGTTTTCAAATCTAGCATTTGCTCACAGCTGCATGCTAAATTCTTTCAAAACATCACTAAAAATACCTGTTGCAAAGTACTTTTTAAAAAATGCTTCAGTACTAATGAATCAGACCTACAATCTTAGATTAATATTATATTCCGTATAATAAATAAATACTTATTTATTAAATAAATATTTAAAATTTCAGTATTAAGTATCTGAGATCAGATTTAACTTGGGTCCTCTTGACTTCAGGGCTAGCGCTCTTCTACTTTGCCACCTAGCTGTCCCTTTAAAAAAAAAATTGAATAGCCAGTCATTTTAATGGTATATAAATATTAAGTCTATTCAAATCCTTGTGCATTGGTGTGGGGTTAATCCTTGGAACTCAAGATCTATCAAGTTCTACCAAACTGGAGTTTGGCCTTTATCACTAAATGTCTGTTTGAGGACTAACCCAGATAAATTTCATAGAGACCCATTGCCAAGGTGATGAATGTAATTAGAAATACCAAATTTGGGTAAGGTAATTAAAAAATCTTTTTTTATTGTGAATTCAACAATCATTGCCAATCACAAAGATCTCAAGATATAAAGAAAAGGAAAGATGATCATGTAAGCAACTTTGAACTTTTACCATGTGCAATGTTTTGTTTTTAAAAGCATATATATGTATAATCACATATGTACATATTTAACCAGGTAGTAACAAATTATTCAATTTTTGTGGGTGAGGTAATCGGGAATTGCTAAATTTCATTCAAAATCTCATTCATTAAATCACCTACCTTTACCCCTTTGTAGGAAGGTTAGTAAGACAGGTTTGTTCTGTTCTTGCTGTTTCTGTCTTTACTGAATCCTGTACCTAATTCAGCTGTAACCAGTGGAGATAAACTTTAATTCATATGCTTATTCTATTTCCTAACATGTTAAAACATTGGACGTATATCCCTGAAATACCTGACACTTTTTGAAGACCTAGATAGAGTAAAGGAAAGTATAAACTGTATTTGTAAAGTATTTTTACTGTAATATACAGCATCTATTCCGTCTAATATATAGTTGAGGACACTGCAGTCCTGAGAGGGGAAATGGCTTACTATACATATAGTCATACAGTGCTTGTCAAGTAGCCATTCTAGTTCTTGTCCAGGAGAAATTCTATATATAGTAATGTGTTTTTCTCATTCAAGTACTGTATGATTGGAGATAAATTTCAAGGGACTTTTTTTTTTTGAAACAACATTGAGAGAACTATTCTTTTGAGGTTGGCCAGTCCTTCCAGACCTCATTTTGGAATTCCTTAAAGGGAGGAAAGTGTCAATTTTCTACTTTGTTGTTATATGCTTATATTCTTTGTTGCAAATCCTTAAAGGACCACCCTGTTTGGTGGAAGAAAGGAGAAGTTTGATTACCCAACTCAGAGAGATGATTTTTTACTGTCACTTATACATTTGTCTTTTTCCATTTGGTCAAACCAGGATAGTTGAAATGTTTAGGAAGAGAGACAGCTGATACCATGTTACTAACCTAGGCCTTGGGGCTAAAAGCTGGTCAAAGAGCGAAGTCCCCTAGGAGTGGGACTAGATATGGACATTCTCGCATACTTATTAGGCATCATAGGACTACTGACAAAGTAGGTGGTGTCTAGATTGGATTGAATTGGATTTCCTCATTCTAGTATATCTTGGCTCTGTGTATTGGTTTAGAGTTCTTGCTATTTTTACCATGTTAAATTAAAAGATTGTAAACAAGTTGATGAACATGCTTAACATGTTGGGTCATTTCTCTGCTCCTTTCAGCTCAAGACAATTCAGTTTCTTCTGCAGTGTGGCCAGTGCTTTTTAAAGAGGTTGCATATCACTTTGACAGATTGTATAAGGCTTCTAATGTTCTAATGGAACAGATGGACATTTTAACTGCACAGAGGGAAATTACATTTCATTAATGATACTCTCATCCTGTGGGAGATTTGAACTTTGGTACTGTATGGTTTGTTGAGAGGAGGGGCAATATTTGAAAAATCTGAGGGAGTGTAATTAGTGTTTTGAAATGTAAATTATATTTGATAGAAAGAAAATGGAATAGCTTCTAGTATTATTTTTTTAAGGTAAGAAACCTAAGATGAAAACATTTACTTTCAGCTAAGTTTTACAGCAAATTCAATGTGTATGTACACACACACACACACACACACACACAGGTATTATATATATTTGGAATTTTCTATTTTCTTGCTTTAAGAAAAACATTAGGAATATTCTCAAAGCAACACATTTTGTAACATTTAAGTCTTTCAGTTGGATTTACAGTTTTACCTTTTACAGTGATTAAAAAAACCAATTAAAACAGCTCAGCATGTTTTTGTTAGTGTTTCAGTTCAATACCAAATTTCAGAAATCTTCTCTGTGAAAACTGCTAGCAGCCAAATTCCTTTTCTTTGAACAGAAAGAAAAAAGATAAAAAAAGAACCCTCTTACTTTTACTACTCAGTCATCCATGAGTATAAATAGGTATGTTGGGTATGAGACATTTCCTTTTACCTTGGGTTGAATTTCAAATTAATCTCTTACCTTAAGTTAAATAGTATTTGTTGTGTAGAAATAACTTATCCAATCAATCAGTTCTGCACAGCTTACCCTTCTTTTTCCATAGGATAAAAGGAACTTTAAAAATACAAAAATACAAAGGAAATAAAAATTCATTGCATATGGGATATAGAATGTGTACTCCAGATGAAGAAATACTTAAAAACAACAACAATTTTGAACTATTGCTCTAAATCTCCCTTGAGACTTGTTAGGGGTAAAATTTCGGACTTTTAATGACCAAATTCTAGCGGATCTCCTATGAGATAGCTAAGGAGAGAAATGGAAGAGTTCTTTGTTTAAAGTGCCATACTCAAGGACCCTTTTCAGTCCTCTCTTCACTCCATCTTTATAAGATATTTGATTTGAATGCCAAACATAAAATTTTTGTGATTGATAACCTCTGCTACTCAGAGTACACTGTGCCTGGAGAAGGAACTACTCATAACCCTGGAAGAATCCCTTCATGCTTTAAGAAGTTAGCAGTGCTTGTGGGAGCTACTCAGTCTCATGGTGTTGGGATAGAGAGGAGGAAGCAGGAGTTAGCGCCATACCTACCCTAATAGAATGTAGTATTAAGGGACTCGGGGTTATTTAATTGATAACACATGGCCTCTTGATCAGTGTTGCTTCTCAAATTCCCTAGTTAGCCCCTTGCCACCCCTGCTTTCTGGGGAGCAGCAGATGACAATTATTTTATTTTGTGAGTGTGTGCTTTTAAGAATATCAGTTTGCTTGGATTCATCACTTCTACATTTGACTTTAAATCAATATGTGAAGCCATTATTTCTTTCTTGAATTCAGACTTATATATGTGTTTTTATATCTATCTCTAGAGGTGTCCTGTAGATGCCTCAATCACCCCATGGTCAAAATAGAACCTATATTCGCCCTTAAATCTACTGTTACTGGTACCACAATTCTCCCAGGTATATACTTTGCACTTTTAATGTTATTTCTAATTCCTAACTCTCACTTTTACTTTACTACTCATTTTACTCACATGTGAATTAATTGCCAGCCTCATCTATTCTAGCTCCACAATATTTCTAATGTCTTTTTCCTTCCCTATACTTTTTAGGACAATACTCTAGTACCTAGAAAAGAAACCACCTCTTACCTGGTCTGTAACAATTGCTTCCTAATTGTTTTCAAGTCTTTTTCCTCACCAATGTATCCTTCCACAAAGCTTCCAAAATGATCTTTCTAAATCACAGGTCAGAGAGTGACACTCCACTGTTCAAGAATCTTTAGTGACTCTCTTATCTCTAGTATGAAATAGAAACTCTTCTGTTTGGTACTTAGAACTTTTCACAGTTTGGGTCCAGCTTATCTTTTCAGACTTATTTCATATTGTTTCATTTTGTATTCTCAGTAGTACAGAAAAATAGAAAAAAGAGGCCTAGGTTCAATTTTTTTGTTTTTAATGTTTCATGTTTTACTTTTCTTCATATAATCTTAACCTCTTTCTCCCCCCTTCCCTCACCAAGTTGTTAACACTCCCTCTATACCATGTTTGTATTTACCTATTTGTACATATGTTGAATCATTTTCTTGGCTCAAGTTCTGGGACTTTTAATTTTTGTGTTTTTATCTTGAGAGTTCTTAGTCTAGTACTTAGTACATAGTAGGTATTTAATAAATGCTTTTTAAAGTGAACTTAATTCCCTTCTCTGACCATAACCACCTTCATCCCTCCTACTCTTTCAGTGCTAGTGAAGGAAACTACTTTGACCTCATCTAGACACTTCTCTATTCATTAATCTCTTTCTTTCTCTTGGGTTCCTACCCAGCATGGAACTGCTCATGGTCAGTTTGAATTTTTGACCCATGTGCTTTTTCTATTCCCTGACTATGGGGTGCTGGAATGTTGCTAGGGCAGATCATAAAATTGTGATGGTTATATCCTCCAAAAATTGATACCTTTGGATTTGAAAATTGGGCTCTTCCTTGCATCTCAACAATCCATTTGTACCTTACTCATTTTCTCTCTCTCTCTCTTTTTTTTTTTTTTCCATTGTGGTTATTCTAAAACTTTTCTATAACTATTCTCCCAACTGTACTTCTGCTCCTTTCACCCTTAAGAATAGATTTTGTTGCCTTTAATTATGAGTTTATACTTGGATTTCTTCAAGTATCTTTTTTTTTCCCTGTCCTAAAATTTCTTTTCTGTGTCAGAGTAAGAAATGTTTTCTTTTCCTTTTCCAATATCTTCTTCAATATCTCCTCACTCTTTTCCTGGAAGTTCTGCCTCCTCTCTCTTTCATCTTTAATTTTTCTACTTTACTAGTTTCTTTCATTCTGCCTGCAGACTTTCTCAGTTCTCCTACAGATAAACAGACAAAAAAAACTTCCTTTTTTTTTTTTTTTTTTTTTTTAATGCTGAGGCAATTGGGGTTAAGTGACTTGCCTAGGGTCACAGAGCTAGGAAGTATTAAATGTCTGAGACCAGATTTGAACTCGGGTCCTCCTGACTTCAGGGCTGGTTCTCTAACCACTGTGCCACCTAGATGCCCTCCTTTTCCCATTCTTATTTTTTTTTTCTTTTAGTGTCTCCTTATTTTATCAGTGAATTTCCTCAAAGGCTCTTCTATACTTTTTAATTTTGACTTATTTTATTTGTCTTCCTTTATATTAAGGGTAGGCTATTATTTCTTGATGAGAAGTCCTTCTTTCCTCCTAAAGCTTCTTTTGGCATCCACTTTGGCTGTTAATCTTTCTTTTCATTCCTTTTTTCTTTTTTTTTTTTTCCTTGTGAAAAGTTCTAATGTTGGGACCACCTTAAACACAATGACTAACCATAATTCCAGAGGCCCAATGTAAAAGAATGCTTACCCACCTCTTGACATAGAGGTAATAGATTCAGAAGTAGAAGGCAACATACATTTTTTGACAGTCCAGTGTGTAAATTTGTTTTGTATTTATCTTTATTATTAGGATTTTTTTTTGTTTTTGTGTGTGTGTGTGTGTGTGTGTGTATGTGTGTGTAAGGAGAGGAAAATGCTTGTTAAATGAAAAGAAATTAATTTTAAGAAAGTTCAGTGTTGGACCATTTATTGACTTTTTCACTCAGCATAGCATAGTGGAATGTTGGATTTGGAGTTGGATAATTTGGATTAAAATTTTAGCTTTATTTATTATCTGTTTGACCTTGGTGGAGTTATATCTTCTTCAAGCTTCAGTTTCCTTGTGTATTAAAGGATCAGATTTAGGTCTGAAGCTGTTGTTTTCTGTAGGCTTCTATGATCTTTTGATTCTAACAAGAAAAGAGTGTTAACTCCCTGGTTGAATGTCTTTTGCATTTCTTCTGTTATCTTGAATCTTTAATAATCACTTCCTTTTTGATTGGTATTAGAATTGAGGTTTACATAGCACTTCATTTCCTTTGACTTTCATTGCTACCATCTGATATAAGTAATCCAAGTCATATTTCCACTTTATGGATAATGAATTTGGGTCAAAAGGAAGAAATAAAAGTGACTTGCTTGAGGTCATGTGACTTGGAAGTGGTTGAATTGGAACTCATCCCAGGTCTTGATTCCCAATACAGCTTCCTTTGCATTACTTCTTAGTTTGCTCTACTACTTTTATGAACTAAGAAGTGAGAATTGAGAAATGTAATCCTAATGCTAGAGAAAAGGGATAAGATGTTCAGCTTCAATTCAACAAACAATAAGCACCCTGAAAAGACATATGAAAGCCAGAAAGAGGATTTGGCAACCAAATAGAATGACTGTAGCTTTTTTTTTATAAACCATAAAAGCCTATGGTAAAATAATTTTTATTAAATGACCACAAGGTGCATATTGGGCTAGTTTGGGGTTTGGAACTTTTTTTTTAATCTCTTTGTTTCTGGGATTGACCCTTAGTTTTTATATAGTGAAATTTAAAAAGGAACAGAAATATTATTCTAGCATGTTTTCTTGTTAGTTAGATGAATCTATTCTTGATATACTTTTGAGGTTTCTAGCATATCTAGAAATACATACACCAGAACTAGATAAGCAATACCATTTTGCATTGTTATTCTGTGGCTGTCTTTTGAAATTCTTTTCTTCTTTGAGCTCCATTTTCTGTAATTCTCTTGTTGTAATTTTCCTGAGTTACCAATGTTACCTCATTTTTTTTTTCACCTCAGGTTTCTCATGATGTTTGTTTTGGACCTCTCCTGTATATTTGTTATACGATAAATGGCACTTTTATTATACTTATTTGTGTATTTTTTGGTATGCCCTCTGGTAGTCCAAAAAGTCTGAATTCCTATAGTCTGAATCTTTGGAATCCATTGTATATGGTGGGATGCCTTTGCTTTGACCACAGAGCACCCACCTCTTCACCCCTTTTTCTCTGCTTTAGCTTTTTTGGCAACATTTCCATGCTCCTACTTCCAGTCTAATTCATTTGAATCTCCCCTGGCCAATGTTGACTTAGAGCTTTCTTGCTTACATATAATCTAAGATGGGAAACCAACTACATGCTTCTGAAAAAGAGGCTCCTTTTTTCCTTAAAGTTATACCTTAAGATTGTTTCAGTGAACTGCTAGTCATCTGGCATCTGTTAGAAGAAGGGGAGTAGTAGTTGGACATGGCAGCCACTCCAAAGGACCAATGCTGATTACATTCCTCCCTCTCTTAATCCTTATTTTTTTCTTCTTGTCATGATCAGAAGCCCAGACTAGCCAGGATCCAAGTTCAACTTGTGTCTCTTTTTTTGCTGTTCCATGTTTTCCATGCTTCCCCAAATACCTGTTGTATTTGATGGCCCTCTCCCTTCCCCCCCAAATAACAACATCAACCGCAGAAAACAAAACAAAAATAACCAAATATCCAGGCCATAATAAAAGACTTATTATATCTATTAGTCTTTTGTGAAATCTATGCTTAAGTTCCTTAGCTTTTGTGAGAGTGGGAATCTCCCTCTTAGAATATAAGCTTCTTTTAAAAAAATTTTTTTTAATAATAGAGTTTTATTTTCAAAATACATGCAAAGATAGTTTTCAACATTTACCCTTGCAAAACCTTGTGCTCCAAATTTTTCTTCCTTCCTTTGCCTACCCCCAGACAACAAGTAACCTAATACAGGTTAAATATGTGCAATTCTTCTAAATTTCCACATTTATCATGCACAAAACCAAAAAAGAAGAAAGAAAAGAAAAGCAAGCAAACAACAACAAAAGGTGAAAATACTATGTTGTGATTCACATTCAGTTCCCAAAGTTCTCTCTCTGGATGCAAATAACTCCATCACAAGTCTATTGGAATTGGCCGAATTCCCTCGTTGTTGAATGGAGCCAAGACTATCACAGTTGATCATCACATAATCTTGTTGCTGTGTATGATGTTCTCTTGGCTCTACTCACTTCACTCATCTTCAGTTTCTGGAAGTCTCTCCAGGCCTCTCTGAAATCATCCTGCTGATTGTTTCTTTATTTTATATTATATTTTTATTTTTATTTAAAAAATTTTTTTTATTAAAGCTTTTTATTTACAAAGCATATGCATGGGTAATTTTTCCAACATTGACCCTTGCATAACCTTTTGTTGCAAATTTTCTCCTCCTTCTCCTCACCCCCTCCCCTAGCCGGTGGGTAGTTCAATACATGTTAAATATGTTGAAATACATGTTAGATCCAATATATGTATACATATTTATACAGTTATATTGTTGTGTAAGAAAAATCAGATCAAGAAAGAAGACAAAGAAAAACTGAGGAAAAAAAACAATGCAAACAAATTACGAGAGAGAGTGAGAATGCTTTTTTGTGTTCTATAGTCTTTTCCCATGATTCTCTTTCTGGGTGTAGATGGCTCTCTTGGTCACTGCACAAGTGGAAGTAGTTTGAATCAACTCATTGTTGAAGAGAGCCATATCCGTTAGAATTGATCATCATCTAGTCTTGTTGTTGCCGTCTATAATGATCTCCTGGTTCCGCTTATTTCACTTAGCATCAGTTCATGTAAGTCTCTCTAGGCCTCTGTGAAATCATCCTGCTGGTCATTTCTTAGAGAACAATAATATTCCATAGCATTCATATACCATAATTTATTCAGCCATTCTCCAATTGAGGGGCATTCACTCAGTTTCCAGTTTCTAGTCACTACAAAAAGGGCTGCCACAAACATTCTTGCACATACAGGTCCCTTTCCCTCCTTTAGTATCTCTTTGGGGTATAAGCCCAGTAGTAGCACTGCTGGATCAGAGGGTATGCACAGTTTGATAACTTTTTGAGAATAGTTCCAAATTGCTCTCCAGAATGCATTCATAGCTCCACCAACAATGTATCAGTGTCCCAGTTTTCCCACATCCCCTCTCACATTTGTCATTATCTTTTCCTGTCATCTTCTGCTGATTGTTTCTTAAAGAACAATAATATTCCATTATATTCATATAATATAACTTAGAATGTAAGTTTCTTGAGGGAAGACACTGTTTTGTTTCATCTTTGTATTGACAGGACCTAGCTGGCACACAGTTAAGTGCATATAGCAGGTACTTATAAATGACTGTCAAATTCATTATATTATTGGTGCAATCACTTCTTACATAGGTGGAAATAATAATCCATCACCAGAAAGAAATCTTTTAGCTTCATGAAACTAAGATAGCTAAACTAATTTTATGCTTTGAGGTATAAAATGCACAAGTAAGAACTATTGTACATCAAACTTATGACTATACAAGGTTTTTAAAAAGGTTTTTTTCACCTCTTCTATAGTACTTATAAGCAGAAAGAGAAAAGTGGACTTGGAATTGGGACATAACTATTTGAATTTCACCTTTGATCCTTTCTATCTATGGGAACTTGGTCACATCAGTTTAGTTCTATGAATCTCAGGCTTCTGGAAAGTGGGTAAAATGAGATATGCACAATCAGTTGCACATGGGATGATTATTGCATTGAGTTAGGAGAAATAGAATCATGCCTCACCTTTGTCTCATGCATGTGACCTGGAGCAATTCAGTTCAGTTTTATGGGCCACTGTCATCTCATCTCCAGAATGAGAGAGGTGGATTGTAGATGACCTGAAAGGTCCCTCTCTACTTTTCTAAATCTATGATCCCTTATCATCTGATCTTGAAAGATTTGTTTTCATGACTTTCTAGAAAATTTCCAGAGTATATTAGCCCAATGTTGAATTAAAATTCCTCTGATTCTTTTACCAGAGGCTGGGGGGTGGTGGTGGTGCGGGGGGAGGGGGGGAGAGGGGGGAGATGGGCTATTAGAGAGTGGAAAGGAAGGAGAAGGAAGTGTACTAATGTACCTGTCCCTTAAGTTGTCTTTAGCATTTCCTTTTTATGAGAACTTTATATTCCATACTCGAGAAATAAAAAGATTTCAAAAAACTTATTTGGATATTGCAAGTAATATTCCCACCCCACCCCCAAATCCAGATGGTGTGTCCAAGTTAAGTTTTATTATTATATTTTTGAGACTGTGGCAGTAGGATGAAACTGCCATAACGTAATTATCTTCTGCTGCTTCCTAGCTATAGAGTAGCTAAGTAATCTATCAAAAATAAATAATAAAAATGAGCTTTTATTTCTAGAATGAGAAGATCTGGTCTGTAACAAGGTTCTAGTACCAGTTTTATATGAGATCATTTGGGAAGGAAAAACAACACCCTCACCATTTTGGTTTGTATGCTACCATCTGTTCTTGTATTTAAATCTGCACAAATGTTAATGGAACTTACCAGGGTATATGAAAGAGATGCAGTTCACCATGATTTGACACTGGTGCCAAATGAAAATGACAAGCTGTGGTTGAAGAAGTGTCATTTATACAGAATAATTCATTATGGTTTACTGAGTACAAGTTTATTGTGGACTAACTATTTGGGATTAAATGGTTCCAATTAAATTTTTGAATTAAACATTATTAAATGCACTAATAATATATTGGAAAGAGTATAAGATTTGAAGTCAGGAAAGGTGGGCTCAAATCCAGTCAAGAAAATATTTAACTGACCTTAGGACAGTGGTCACTGTATTTATTCTGAACTTCAACAGTTTCTTTATTTGCAAAATGAGTATAACTCTTGGGTTTGTTGTGTACTCTTCAAAGTGCTATTTAAACTAGAAGGGGACAGCTGTTGCTATTCTTCTTCTTCAAGGATCTATTTCAAAGGTTTAGATACTTCATCTATTAATATAGATCCATATTTCTTAAATATTCATCATCCTGTGACCAATCTGGAGATTAAAAACCTCTCCATTTAGCTAGGGTTGTCCTTAGGCCTTGATGAGCCAGTTTTTACAGTTCTTTCCAGTGTATAGGACCTGGAAAAGCTTGTAGCTTTTACATATATATATATACATACACATATATATAGCGCCTTTGAGAAGCCAAGTACCCTCTGTGCCTCATCATGATGAAGCTCCAGAGGAGAATCTAATGGAGAAGTCCTCTGTAGATCTTTACTTAATGATAGAGGCATTTTAGTATCTGTCACGGATTTTTAAAAAATTTGTTTTGGTGGGAATTGTTTAAAAACAAAGAACATCTTTAAAGAAATCAGGTGGTGGATTAAAAAAAAAAGTTGAGTTATTTTACTATCTTAAAGGTATTTATTTGAATACTTTCAATACTATGATGTGAAGGACAGATAACAATTTCTGAGCCTCAATTTCTTCACTTATAAAAGAGGGAATTAGATTATTTGATTTATAATACTCCTAGATCTAAAGTTACATGATTCCTTGTTGGAGGGAATTAGATTATTTGATTTATAATACTTACATGATTCCTTATTGGAGATTAAAGCATAAGTATATACACACACACTCTTAGAGTATATATACACATAGGCATATACATACAAGTCTCAGAGATCAGAAGCAATCAATCCATAATTACTTGTAGACCTTAAAAACTCTTCATTTTTTTAAAAAAACTATTTGCCCATAATGAAATGCTTTGCTATGATGGCAGAGGGCTATGTGAAAGATGATACTTGTGTAGTATACATGAAATCAACTCCTTTCTTTTTTAATTGGACTACTTGCCTATTATGAAATGCTTTGTTATAATGGAAGAGACTTATGTGAAAGATGATATTTATATAGTATTTATCCCAGTCCTGAATGTAGATGAGAGAATGCTAAAAGGAAAATTCTTATTTGCATTTTACAATTAATTAAAAAAATGTTTTCATGAAGTTTTATGGTTATTATTGAGGTTATTTTACATTCAGATTTAAACCTGACTACAATATAACAATTTCATACTCATGTCCAACTCAATGGAAATGCCATTACTAATTATCATTCAAAGTTAATTATTTTGCCATTTTTTGTTTTCCACTATCATTAGCACCTATGTTTCTACCATGAAGGATTTTTACAGAGACCTAGATGAACTCATTACAGCAATACCAACATCTGATAAGCTGATTGTTATGGGCAATTTCAACACTAATGTTGAACATTCATTACCTTTCATAGGATTGGAAAAACTGGATCAGTTATACATCTGGTTACCACTGCATATACTATCTTGTCCTATGAAACAAGACAGATAAACTATAGATTCAATTGAAATATGGAAAACATCTCATTGATTGATATGGAGATATGTTGAATAGGGACCAGAAGTCCTTAAAAGCAACATCTAGGGCTGTTATAAGCTGATGTTAGCATTATTAAAAGCATAAATACACAAAAACATGTAAGAGGACAGAGATTGCTTTCTAATTAGTACCATGTCTTAGATGAATGGTGAGTCTTTGAGGCCATATGCCAATTTAGAGAATTCAAAAAAATTTTTTTTGGGAGGGAGGGGCACTGAGTGAGACAGTTGGGATTAAGTTACTTGCCCAGGGTCACACAGCTAATAAGTGTCAAATGTCTAAAGCTTGATTTGAAATTAGGTTGTCTTGCTATCTTGCCACCCCCAGAATATTAAAAATTATTGCTGATTTCTGCTACTTAATTAAGAAAAAATATATTTATGTATCAATAAGTAAGAACTAGTTTGTAATTTATCCTTTGGTAAGCTTGGTAGGTGGCATGTGGAATATCCATAAATGACATCTGGCTTTATATAACTATTTATTTATTTATTCTTGATCTGGACCTGTAATTATGTCTGTGTAGGGACTCATGAGGAAACTCAATCTGTAATGTATAGTCTCAGAGAGTTGCCTAGATATTGCCTCCTTCTTAGGAGACTTGTCACAGAGCAGGGTAGCACAGATTACTAACATTGAATTATTTCAACATTATAGAGATAGCCCTTTTAATGGTGCAAACTTTCCTCTATATTAGTTGGTGGTTTAATGAGGTGCTAGGAACAAAAAAAAAAAAAAAAAAAAAAAAAAAAAAATCCTTTGCCTCATTACCATTTCTTGTGATAAGCCTCTGTGACTTACCTAGCCTGGTGTTTGGACTATTTATTAGTTCCTGGGCCCATATTTTAAGCTCTTATAACTTAGAAAGACTTACTTGAGCTTGTGTATCAGTCTGTGTTGGTTGAAATCCCAGCTTTTTTTTGCCATACCATGATAAAGCACTGGGAATAGGATTTTAATGGTATTTTTATATTAATATCTAGTAAAAAACTATTATAGGAATTGAGTGTCCTAAAATATTTTGCTCTTGAGCTCTTTTGTAGATAGTAGTTATGTAGACCTTTCTTCTATTTAACTCTGGTCCTCACTATAGTATCCCTGAAAAACTGGTTTACTAAGTAATTAGTCAACAAGCAGTTAATTTCTTATTTTATGTCAGTTACTGACATAAACAATCTCAACCCATAAGGAGCTTATATTCCAATGAAGAAGACAACATATCAATATCTAGGTGCATGTAAGATACAGAATAGAAGGAATGTTACTTTAGAGAAGAAGGCTTTGTCAGCTGGAGGGGTAAAAGTTGATAGTGGAGGAATTCAGGATCTTTAAGAGGTGAAATCAGAACCGAGGGACTGAGGTTGGGAATGGAACATCATGTGTGAGGAACAGCCAGTAATGGTCCTGAATACTTGGAGAGAAAGAGAGTATAAGAAGACTGCAAAGAAAGGAAGAGTACAGAGTGTACAGAGCTTTAAAGGTAAGGCCTTCAAGAGTGGAAGAATTGGTTATATTTGTACTTTAGGAAAATGATTTTGGTAATTGAATGAGAATGGATTGGATTGAGAAGAGATTTGATGAAAGAAACCAATCACAAAACTATTGCTGTTATCTGTGTGTGAGGTTGAGGACTTGTATCTGGGTGGTGGCTGTGTAAATGGAGAGAAGGGTCATATGCATAGAGACGTGCAAGTATGAAAAACAGGATTTGGCAACTAATTGGTTATGTGAGAGTGAGAAGGCAGCTGATACAAATGTGAATTTGAGTTTGAGATGCCTATCGGACTTCTAGTTTGAAATGTATGGTAGGAAGTTTGATGGGATTTAAGAAAGACGCTGGGGCAGGACATATAGACCTGAGAATCATTTACATAAAGTTAATTGAATCCCTGGGAGCTGAAGAGATAACTAGGTGTATATGCATTAGAAAGAAAAGAGAAGAGGGCCTAGGACAGTTTTGGGGACTAAAGTTCTCAGGGACGTGGATGGAAATACAGCAGAGAGAACAGTGTCACAAAAATTCAGAAAAGAGTGTGTTTTCTTTAGGAGAAGGCAATTAATAGTGTCTAACGTTGTGGAAAGAGCAAAAAAGATGAGGGCTGAAAAAAGAGCATCCCATTTGGTAAATAAGAGAACAATGATAACCTTGGAGAGGGCATTTTTCAACTGCATGATGATATTTAGCTTCTGTTTGAATACCTTTAGCAATGTGAAACAAAATATTTCAGGTTTAGACATCTCAAATTATATTTCCTTATATTGAGCCATAACTTCCTGCTATTAATCCCAGTTCTGTCCCTCTGGAGCCATACAAAATGTGGAATATTTGATCCAACTATTTTTAAGGCTACTGGAATGTCTCTTTCCCCTAAGTCTTTTTTCCCCCTCCTTCAGGCTAAAATCCTCACTTTCTAGACTCTTCATTATTTTCTCACCTTACCTTTGTCTTGGTTTGAGTTCTATATTCCAGTGAATTACAATCTTTAAAAATTATTCTTATTAAAAAATGTCCCATTTGATTCATTGAGCTTGCGGCACCTTAGGCTGATTTCATATTAATAGCTATCTAGTCTGGTCTCATCCATTTCATATTTCTACAATTTATTTTTAAATTTAAATGCATGATTTTGTTTGTTCCTGGTTAGTGCAATGTGGTATAATGGTGAGAGCATTGAACTTGAGTATCAGGAGACTGGAGTTCTGGCCCTCTCTCTGCTGGTAAATATGGATGACCATATTTATGGTCCTTAATCCATTAATAGATTGACCATTCCTCAAAATAGTTTTGACTGACTGAGCCTCAGTTTCTTCATCTACAGAATAAGTAATTAGATTACATATCTGTAAGATGCTTTCCAATTTTATGATTCTATGCTTTTTTACATTGCACATTTTTTACCAGGTCCAGCCTGTTGTGTCCAGAATTTTCATTCTGATGGCCTGTTTTATCAGCTCTCATTTCCAGCTTTCTACCAACTGACAGTATCATTAATACAATAGTTGAGTAATTTTGCCAAAGGCCTTCCTGAAATAAAGGTTGATTTTAAAAAATCATATTCAAATGAAAAGTTCCCACCATCCATCTCTAAAGGATTTTCCTTGGGACAACCTAGTGAGAGAGTGCAAATTTTATTTCCATTTTACCTTGCAGAAATGGAGGCTCTGGGAGATTTGCAACTTGCCTCAAGTCATAGGAGGATAACTGCACTGTAGCTGGATGTGTTTGGTTCCTTTATCGTTAAAGGAACAGCTCCTGGAAATGAGAGGTTATTCAGACTGCTTCATACTGCTGTTTTATAAAGCATTCTTCTGGGCTACCAATGGCTTGGCCTTTATCAAAAAAAGAACATTAGTTTGGCACAAATTTAGATATCTTCAGTGGAATTGTAGCTGGAGTTTGTTTACACATACATCAGTGTTCACAGAGGAACTGATATTCATAGGCTAATGATCTAAGAAACTTTCTAATATGTTAATACTTATAATTTTCTAAGTGGAAATATGATAGCTTTTAACAAACAATATTGAACAAAGTACCTATACTTAACCAGAATTAGAATTCATGTTAATAAAATATTCATTAGGTAGTCTTTATACATTATTCCTCTGGACTGCTCCCTTGCCCTCCTTCCCACATGTTGGTTGTCCTCTCTTTTCCCATTTACTTTCAGACTTCTAGAAAGAACCATCTGCACTTGCTGCCTTTACTAACTTGCCACCCTTCTTCAATCTTTTTTAGTTCAGCTTCTGTCCAGTCCCCTTTCTTCTCTCCCCCCCCCCCAAAAAAAAAAATTGCTCTCTCCAAGATTTCCATTGATCTTTTTATCTGCTAAATCCTATGTCCTTTTCTAAGTCTTCACCCTTCTTAACTTCCCTGCAAGGTTTTATGCTGTTGACTATTTCCAACTTTGAATAATCCCCCGTTCCTTGGCTTTGGTGACAAGACTTTCTCCCCATTCTATTGTGTTTGTTGCTTTCTTTCCAGACTCCCCACTCATTAGTTTGGGTGCCCCCCAGCCTCATTCATGATTCAATTTCATTTTTATGCTTAGGACTTTCAGATCTATTTAACAAACCCTAATCCATTTCCTGAACTTCACTTATTAATCACTGCCTAGCTTCGGGGTATTCCATAGGCATCTTAGACTTAACATGTTGAAAGCAGAATTTCATTATCTCCTGCTCTTTTTCGTCCTGATTTCCATGTTGCTGTTGAGGATGCTGCCGCTGTCCCTATCACCCTGATTGATCATCTTCTAGTTTTCTTTTACTAATCTTTTTTTTCACTTCCATATCTAATCACTTGTCAGGTCTTATCACTTAAATATCTCATATAGTCAGTTCTTTCCTCTTAGCTTCTCCCATGATTTAGGTCCTCATAACCTCTCACCTGGACTTTTAGGATAAACTCCTAATTTGTGTGTGTCTTTCCTGCTTCTTCCTTCTTCAATCTCTCCTTCACATGGTAGCTACCAACCATCTGAGTTTCAGAGGTTGTGATTTGCCTGATGTTGTAAAGCTAGTAAATTGTGGAATCTAGGACTCGATTCTTAGCCTGTAGTGCTTTCTATTCTAATATCCTTCTGAAATCTATTTTCTTCTTTTTCTTCTAGCTTTATTAATCTTCAGACCATTTTCTTACTCAGGATCACATCTTTCAAAGGGCAAGTGAGTAAAAGACTAGATAATTCAGATATTTTGGGTATCGATTTTGAGTTTCATAGACTTTTATTAACCATTGTGCACTGAGTAATGGATCCTTTATCTGCATTTCTTAGACTCAAAAGACAGAGTGCAAACTTAGTGAATAGAATAAGTATGTGAGTCGGATGCAAGACCCCTTTCCCAATCCAATTAACTAATTGGAGACATCATTAGGTACAGAGAGAAAACATTTATTTAATCCCTGCAGGGAGAGACCCAGGCACACACACCTGAGAGCTATCCTTTGCTCCCGTCATGGGCTTCTCATTGGATAGTCTAAAAGAACCTAACCATCCAATGATGGCTGCCTCCCACAGGTCATGTCACTTCCTGCAAATTCCTCTATCAGGTTCGATGTTCATTCCTCCAGAGAGTAAATAACCTCCTCAAGGTCTCAGTTCTGGAATCAGGAAACATGTGACTCAATACTGAGAAATACTTCATCCAATCAGTCCCATTTATAAGGAACTTGAAATCTGGGAGATTGGTTTCAAATGCTTTCTGTGATGTTTATTAGCTATGTGTTTTTGGTGAAGTCAGTGGAGCTTTCAGAGCCTAAGGCACCTCCTGCGATTTAATCGGTTAAATTATATATGGTTGATGTTTGACTTAGAGAAAGTCACTGATTCTTGTATGTAGAGCAGGAAAAAAAAAATGCATATCAATGATTTTTCTTTTTTCAGTTATCTGATTCAAATTGTATTCCACAGTACAGATGACTTTATTTTCTGATACTTGCTATTTGCTCAGAGAATGCAAACAAATTGTTGTTATACAAAGTGAAGTTAAAAAATTCTTTTGGGGGAGTAGGAAATCATTAGCATAAAACTACTTTAAATGATTTTTGGAAAATCCATGCTTTTGCTTTTCCTTAGCATGAATAATTTTAGAATTTATTTAATAATAATGTTTTACTATATTGTATAGCTTTGAAAATAATTTCTGTAATTTAGACTTTAAAGCAATAGTAAAGCAAAATATAAAACAAATATACATTGAATGTTCCCTTTTTTTCCATTTATAGTCAGATCATTCAAGTAAGTTTCCCCAGTGACTTTGGATAATTGGGAATTAGATGTATTTCCCTTGGGCCTTGTTCCTCATTATTAGAGAATTGCAGAGTGTTAAAAAAAGGATCTGGCTTGTCCCAAACTGATACATTGTGTAAAAGTAATTTAGGAAGTGTGACAGATGTGAATTGGTATGGTTCTAAAATCTGGCATTTGGGTATTGACAAGAATAATAAAAAGGGTGTCAGATTTTATGGTTTAATAATCTTATTGACATTATGATATTGTAATACCAAGATGAAATTGTAAACATGGAAGAACAGTTAGTCTTTGTATAAGCCTGAATCTCTTCCTGTTTGTTCTGATGACCTCTAATATATGAGTATAGTAATGTTCCTTACTGGCCTTTGACTCCATGGGATAGATTTAATTAGGTAAGAATGAATGGATAGGAAAGGTAAATAAACAGTAAATTGTGGTCATGTTTCCCAAATTACTTGGAAATACCAAACATGGAGAAGTTCAAACCACAAATAAATTGAGTTTTCATGGAAGAATCTGTGCTCAATTTACATGTGCTACTGTGAAGTACACAATTTAAAGTAAGGGATTTCAGTTTTATAAGGTCTTTCTGTGAATGGTGTTAAATTGCTTACTTTCTAAATTAGTATGTATATATTGAAATTGAGTACTAGGGGAAGTGCTTTTTAAAAAGTTAAAATGAAAATTAATAAAAACTTTGCTTGATTTAATTAAAAAAACTTTATTAAGTTTTTATCTTATATCAAATACATTTTACTAAGCTTTGGATAATCCTTAGCCTCTAGGAGCTTACTTTCTAATAAGGAAATTGAACACCAATGGAGAAATATCAACCAAGGAAAAATGTTTTGGTTTGGGAAGTCACAGGGATGGTGAATGGAGTTATAGATCAATTGATTGACAAATCCTTTACAGGAATGGTCCAGGGCAAGAAGTGAAAAGAAAGCAAAATTGTTGAGGTAGAGAAAAAGGGGATGTTTATGTTCATGTTGGTATGTCAGGAAGAAGACTGGGGATGCATTGTATTAGGTTTGGGAGAACCTAGATATGGTGAATTCTCAACAATCAAGAAGACAGGACTTCAAGGCAAGAGCTAGACCCCAGAAAGAGGTGGAGGGTGGAGTGCTCAGTATAACAGACTTTCTATTAATGATGCATTCTGTTTGTTTTCATCCACTTTAGTTAAAAATGTTTTTGGCAATCATCAAATATGATTGATTTTACAATATCTTAAATATACTCTAAGGTTTCTTTTCATGAGGGAAAAAATCCATTTAAATACTTAATTGAGAAGAAAAATGTTCTTAAGATTACTACTCATCCTTTTAGTGTATGTATTTTTAGAAAATTAGTAGATGCCAATGTTAAGTTAATGCATTTCCTATGGAAAAGTTAAAAGGAAGAAAATAGATGTCTCTTGGAGAATTGAAAGCTATGATTTAAATTAAAGATTTGAAATAAACACTATCAGAGATTTATATGAAATGTTAGACATAAGATATTAAATTGGAATGTGTCCAGCTGTTAGAAAGATTTCATTCTGAGTCTGCAAAGGTTATACTAATTCATGTTTAATGGACTGAAAAAGAATTATTTAATTTTTAAAAATAGTGAAGTTTAGTCAAATGTAAAACCTTTCTTTTGTCTTCAGTGGTGATTATTCTTTTAATTTCAATTTGTGTATCATAGCTCTTTTCCATCCCATTCTTCATTATTTATTGATTTGAAAGAGTAAAGAATAAAAATGGTTAAGAGACTGAAGCCCAATATAGGTGACTCTTAGCTGTTTTAAAAGAATCCATGTTGCCAGGCCTGATTGAATTATATTGAAATATCCTAAAAGAGCTTTGGCAGGTCAGCACTCTGTACTTGTTAGTGATCTCTGAGAAACTTTGGTTTCTAAACTGTTGGAAAACTAAAGAAGGGAAACTATCCTTATTTTCAAAAAAGATGGGAAAAAATAGATTCTGAAAACTGCTCCATACCTCAGCTTGATATTGATCCATAGAAAAATTCTAGATCAGGATATTAAATGGATCATTTATGAGCACTTGGAAAGGAAAAATGATAGTCAGTAGGAACTAGTATGGATAGGTTCGCTGAAAACAAGTTATGTCAGATTAACCTTACTAGCTAGACTGGTATGTCAGGAGATTGTGGTAGGCATGTGTATCTTCAAAAAGCAGCTTTGGAATAGAGACTATATTGGTAATTGGAAGTTCTAGGATCTGGTCACTCCCTTCCTTAATCACTCACTGCCTTGCTTTGTGCTACTGCGGATGTCCTCTTGGACAACACTTCTTGGTCTCTTTTTCCTTGTCAGGAAAATTCAGGTGTTGGACCAGTCAGAAAATATTTATTGAACACCTAGTTCAGGCATCAGGCTCTGTGCTAATCAGCACTTAGGCTATGAAGAAAGGCAGAAATGTGAGAGAGACCACATGCAAATAACTATATACTATATAAACAAACTATAATACTGAATAAATTGGAAATAAACAGTAAAGGGAAAGACTATAATTAAGGGGTATTGAGAAGGTATTCTCAAGGGGTATTCTTGTAGAAGATGAGATTTTAGTTGTAACTTGAAGGAAGCTGAGGCAGAGATGGGAAGAGAAACAATTCTAGGCATGGGGAAGTGAAAAAGAAAATGTCATTTAAAAAGCCTAGAGTTGGGAGATGGAGTTTGACTAAATGATTTCTAAGGATCATTCTAGCTCTAAGACTGTGATTTTAGGTAGTTTTACCATTTCACACAAAGTTCCTCATGATAGTATCAAGGTAAATATCCTTGTTGGCTTATATATGTTCCTATGGGTTGGATCAGATGGTCTCTGAAGTCCTTTCTAGCTCTGAGATTCTATGGTTCTAGGATTCCATGAAGTTGGAGAAATTTGGTCTACACAATTTATGCAACTTCATAGGATGTTAATCTATAATTGATAGGATTGTATTTAAAGGATATTTAGTGAAGAGACTGGAATATTAAAAAATGGATTTCTCCTGAGGGGAAATCTTTAATGACATATGGTGGGCCTGTATCCATCAGTTCTGTATTATTCAACATTTTTTATCCATTTGTTGGATAAAGAAATAAATAGAAATTTTTGAATGACCTTAAGATGAAAGGGATACTTAATTTAGAATTAATTTAGAATTTCTTAAACTGACTTATATACGGAACATCTTCAGGCTTGAACTATATTGACAGAATTTAAAAATGCTGGCACATGGGGCAGCTAGTTGGTGTAGTGAATAGAGCACCAGCCCTGAAGAAAAGAGGACCTGAGTTCAAATGTGGTCTTAGACACTTAACACTTCTTGGCTGTGTGACCCTGGGCAAGACACTCAACCCCCACTTAACCTCAATTGTCTCAGCAAAAAAAAAAAAAAGGGAGTCTTGGGAAATTTTGCAGTAAAATGGAAATTAATTATGTTTTATATAAATTGCCTTGTAATATTCTCGATACCTAACTTAATGTTTTTTACAGGTAAAAATAATTCCTTGTTTTTTTTAATTAGAATTAATTTTTTTTCATGGAATCAAAAACAACCCAGAACAAATCAAAATCTGATGAGCTGATTATGAGATGAAATTTAATAAGGATGAGTGAGTATGTGAAATTTTTTACTTGTATTTTTTTGTTCCTTTGTTTTTAAAACTCCAACTAATTCTAATGACAGAGATTAAATTCATATGAAAAAGATTTGGGGGTTTAAGTTCTCACAAGCCCACTGTGAAACAATAGTAGGATAACATAATGAAAAAGCTAATACATTTTATTTTGGCCAGACATTTGATTAGGAAAATCCTCAGGGTAGTTCATCCCTTGCTTGACAATTCGCTTGGGGTTTTTCAGAGGTTGGTCACATAATCGGTATATATTAGCAGCTGTATTTGAAACCAGCTTTTCCTATGGTATGGCCACTACTCCAGATTGCATCTTATGATTTTAGGCATCATGAGTTTAGAAGTACTGTATAATATTAAAACAATATTGTCATATCTTCTGTCACCCCACATAAATTATTAATTTAAAAAGATAAGATTTTAATTGATGTAGTTGAAGAACAAAGAAGCAATAGGAGTAATATTTCAGTTGAGAAGATTTCAACTTAACTTGCAGAAGGACTTTTTAATATCTAAGCTTTTCTAAAATAGAATAAGTTGCTTTACAAAGTGTGGTTTTTCCTGTGGTTAGAAGTGTTATATCATGAGCCTGGGGATTCTGTCAGGAATGTTGTCAAGGGGATTCATATCAGGAGGGAAATTGGTCTACATGATTTTAAGGGTCCTTAACAGCTCTTGTGATTAGATGATTTCTGCTGTCCTCATTAGAATGAGTATAATTTGAATAGAATGTTAAATGGTGATTAATTTAGTTTTTATACTTTTTTTCCTATTCTGTGATTTTTTTTTTTTTAAACTTAAGGATCTCAAACTCCCCTTTGCAAACTTCAGCTAGTAATTGTTATTAGAAAGAAACTATTGTATAGTTAACAAAAATCAGATAGCATTATTTGAAATTATTTTCAGAATTACTTTGAAGGAAGTATTTATATCATTAAAAGTTTTCTTCAGGTACCTTTGTGGGTGTGTTGCTATTTCTTTTATTTGGTAGTATAAAGAACAGAGAAATAGAGCAAACTGAATAGTGTAACTGTACTTTAAAACATTTCATATGCATGACACATGAGAGGCAGTGTGGAAAAGTAGTTACAGACTTAACCTTGAAGTTTGTACAGCCTGGTTATAAGTCCTGATCCTGACCCACATTGGCTATATGGCTGTAGGCAAATCTCTTAACCCTGTCAGTACTTTAGGCAACTGTCAAAAACTATAATTTGCAGAGAAGGCACTAAAACTGCATTGGCAGAGGGACTTTCCTCCCTAAGTAATTCCCTGTATTTGTGAAATCATGCAACTACCTAGCTTCTGTTCCCTCTAAGTAACTCATTCTATACTAGGTAATACCAAAATTTGCTCTACATGTGTCAGGAACTTAAGTATCAAACACTTAACATAGTAAAGAACCCATAAGTAAGCAGAAAAAGTCTTCTAAGTGCCCAAATAGATGTCACAAAATATCATGTCCTTTCTGTGAGGCCTTTTCTTTTCTTTTTATTTTCTTTTCTTTTATTTTAGTTTATTCACCATTCCAACAATTTTTAGTTTATTTTAAACAATATTTAGTTTATTTTAGTTTATTCACCATTCCAACAAGCTGGTTAACTGGCTTCTAAACCTGCAGGTTAGAAACTGAGAGTTCTGGTGTTGACAGCCAGTACAAGTAACATCTAGCAGCTTAACCACAATATAGAGAGGTATAAAAGCTCAAAGTGTACAGAAGAATTTAAAAGCATTCCCCAAACTGGAAATTAGTATGGCAGAAATTAGGCATGGACCCACACTTAACACCATATACCAAGATAAGATCAAAATGGGTCCATGATTTAGGCATAAAGAATGAGATCATAAATAAGAGGAACATAGGATCGTTTACCTCTCAGACTTGTGGAGGAGAAAGGAATTTGTGACCAAAGAAGAACTAGAGATCATTGTTGATCACAAAATAGAAAATTTTGATTACATCAAATTAAAAAGCCTTTGTACAAACAAAACTAATGCAAACAAAATTAGAAGGGAAGCAACAAACTGGGAAAACATTTTTACAGTTAAAGGTTCTGATAAAGGCCTTATTTCCAAAATATATAGAGAATTGACTTTTAATTTATAAGAAAGCAAGCCATTCTCCAATTGATAAATGGTCAAAGGATATGAACAGACAATTTTCAGATGATGAAATTGAAACTATTTCCACTCATGAGTGTTCCAAATCACTATTGATCAGAGAAATGCAAATTAAGACAACTCTGAGATACTACTATATACCTGTCAGATTGGCTAAGATGACAGGAAAAAATAATGATGAATGTTGGAGGGGATGCGGGAAAACTGGGACACTGATGCATTGTTGGTGGAGTTGTGAATGAATCCTACCATTTTGGAGAGCAATCTGGAATTATGCCCAAAAAGTTATCAAACTCTCCATACCCTTTGACCCAGCAGTGCTATTACTGGGCTTATACCCCAAAGAGATACTAAAGAAGGGAAAGGGACCTGTATGTGCCAAAATGTTTGTGGCAGCCCTGTTTGTAGTGGCCAGAAACTGGAAAATGAATGGATGCCCCTCAATTGGAGAATGGTTGGGTAAACTGTGGTATATGAATGTTATGGAATATTATTGTTCTGTAAGAAATGACCAGCAGGATGAATACAGAGAGGCTTGGAGAGACTTACATGAACTGATGCTAAGTGAAATGAGCAGAACCAAGAGATCATTATATACTTCAACCTATCTTTAATAGTTGGTTTCTGATATTCCACAAGAAAACAGGGAAGGGTGTATTAATTAAAACATTTTCATATTAGTCATGTCTAAAAATGTATTTGAAGTTATCTTTTTTTTGTCAAGAAGTGGACAATATACTTTGCTATTATCCCTGAAATTGTGGTTAGTCATTACATTAATCAAATTTTTAAGTCCTTTTGTTTGTCTTAACAGAATTGAAGTTTCTATATAAGGTGCTTCCCTAGTTCTGCTGAGTGTAGTTTCTATTCGGAATTGTTAAAAATTTTTTAAAAAGGCAATAATTTATCAATTGCTGATAAACATCTATAATAACTCTTTGCTTGAATTGGTTAATGAAGGCTCATGATAATTTTTATAGGTGTCATTTCTCTTTCCCCTCCCCGCTTTTCATTTTATCTTCAGAATGTATCTTTGGAATATAGAGAAACAAGTCTTCTTTTATCTCTGTTTTATATATCAAAGAGAAATTGAACTGGAACTTTATAAATTTTGAGATACTTTTTTGGCTGTCCCTAGACTTAGTAAGAGTCATTTCATTCAGTCATTTGCATTTATTGGCATATATTGCATTATTCTCTTTGTTAAATCACCATATAATTATCTTTGGACTTGGCCCTTGTGATACTCCATCCTGGTCTTTACGAATAGACAAGGAGTAAAAACAGTTTTTACAAAGTATAGAGAGCATTTTTTACTGTACTGGTGGAGTTCATGTTCTTTTATCTTTTTTTTCCTAGTGCACTCTAAAGTGAAACAATAAGGGATCACTTTTTATTCTACTCTTCTAGCTTAGAGACCCTATATCTGCATATATTTGAGGATGAGAATTGAGAGGGAGAATAAAAATGAATGGAGAAAAGTTAGTTAAGAAGAAAGGAAAAACACTAAATTTGAAAGTAATTAGATTTTGTGCCTAATAATTTCTCAGGTTCTTCTAACCATTTTTTCTGAGTATTTTATACTCAGAAATTGTATTTCTGAGAGAAATTGCACTTAGGTGATGTTCAAAGTCTTTTCCAGATCCAGTGTTATGTGATTCTGTAGTATACCATGGAATATTGTGTAATCTGATGTTTAATTTGAGTAACTCAAAAGCTGGTAAGACAAAGCAGATCTTGTAGCATCAACACAAAGAGAACCCTCTTTTCCACCTTTTTCATAGACCTGGTTGACAGCATGAAAGAATGAGTAGGATAAATTGTCTTACAGGCCTTGAACTTGTACGTTAAAAGTTTGAGTGTGACATTGAGTTTACATGCAAAAGTCATAGAAAGAATCTGACTTTTCTCATATTAGTTCCCCCTCCCCCCACCTGTCCCCAAATTTTCTAAATTGGTGTACCATTTACTTTGTGTGGGAACATATATTTGATGCACCTACCTCAAAAAGTTTAGGATTCCAGGGAAAGAAAGAACTTCTTTACCGCTTGCTTGGAAAGGGTGACTTTAGGGGAAGTTATACCTAGTTTATTTCTAAGTGTTTGTTCAACTGTAATAACACTATCAACTTGAAGAGAAGAAATGGGGAGCATGGCTGGGAGAATTATCTGGCCTTGCTAGTTTAGCCCAGCTACTTGGAAAAGCCTTTCGTTTGTATTCTGCCTAATTATACTATAAAATAAAAGACTGAATCTATTAAATAGCCAGGCCCTTTGTGGAGCTCCTGAATTCCTCTAATTTACTGACTGCATAGAAGCTTTATTCAGAGTATTCATAGGCTTGTACTATCTTTCCTGACTAGTTGCCAGGTCCTATTCATGCTGTTCTCACTGCAGGAAGTTCTCACATTCATTTCGGGATTGGGGGTGGGAAAGGGAAGTAGAAAGATGGAGAGGAAAGCGGAGAACTGTGTGAGTCTTTTTTCCTCCCTACCCATCTTATGTGTTCCTCCTTTAAAAAATAAAATGCTAAAAAGAAAAAAAAAATCCCAAGTGATTCCATGAAATGATAACACCTGGTAAATAAGAGAAAATTATATGCCCCAAGCATCTGTTTACAAATGATTAGGACTCTGGCAAACTCCCTTCTCTTTCCTTAACTGCCTCCCTCTTCCCATCATTCTCCCCCCCCTCCCCCCCCCCCCCCCCCCCCCCCCCCCCCCATTCCCACCTCTAGCATTAGCCAAGTATTTCTTTCAAACGTCAGGTCAGATGAGGGTAAGAAGGAGTGGAAGAGGAAATAGTGGAAAGTGTGTGAAAAGGGCTAATAAGCTTCAAGGAAAAATTTCTCCCTGAAAATGAATATTCTTTAAAGAACTTTTTAAAAAAACCCTTTTGAATCACTCCCTCTTAACCGCCCCCCCCCCCAAAAAAAAAACACCAAAATTTGCTTTAATAGAGAAATTTGGTGGGAATCTATAATTAAGTACATGAGTTCAATTAAATATCCTAAAAGAACATGAAAAATGGAAAAAGATGACTTGAATGTTTTTTTTCTTGCTCCATAAAACTTATCGTGAGTTCTTACTCTAGATATAATTTATGATGGACATATAACTTTTTTCACCAATATTATTAATAGTATGATTTGTGAGTCAAGTTGTTGATTATATTAACTACTTAATTCACCAGGGAAAAATAATAAAAATGAAATTCTTGAAGTGCAGTAATTTTAATTACAAAAATGACTTGCTTCCTTAGCTTGTAGTTTCCTATCTTGGTTAATGGTGATATTTTTACCCCAGACAAGTCTAGCCCACTAGGTTTCATCTATTTTAGAAACCTGAGTTAAAAGAGGAATGGGGAGATATGAGATGTGGTTGGGGTTGCTAATCTCTTAGCAAGTCTCATGGCAACATCTCTTAGAATCTTGTGTATACAGAGGGCCTGTTTTCCAGAATACCTTGGTTTATGAGGTTTTTTATTTTTTTAAGCTTTTATTATCAGCTGCCTAATTTTTGTTCAGAACCTCCTAAATAAGCATGTATTAAACCCTACTTTTGGTTAGGGCCTGGAGATACAGATATAAAAGTAATAGATCTTGCCCTCAAAAATCTTAAATCCTAGAGAGAAGGGATGGAGGTGATATATGTATGTAGATAAGTAAATACAAGAAACATGCAATTTATAAATTTACTCTAATGGGATAGGAGTCTTAACTCTCTGAAGAATCAGGCTGCTGAGTGCTGATAGGAAGATTTGAAGTGGAATCCCAGAGCTGTGTGGTTCTGGGCAATTGGCTTAATTTCTCAATGCCCCCAGTCAAATGTCAGACTGTAAACTGATAAGAAAATATTGACTTATATTAGTGGAGGAAGTTCTTCACCAGGAATTCCTAATACAGATTAAAATAGCAATAATAATTTTTAGGAAAGATTTACAAGATATAAAACAGAGATGTCAAAGGACCTGCTTCAAAACCCATCTCTGCTACTTCTTCTTCTTTTTTTTTTTTAATAGCTTTTTATTTAGAAGTTTATATGCATGGGTAATTTTTCAGCATTGACAATTGCAAAACCCTTTGTTCCAGTTTTTCCATTCCTTCCTCCCAACCCCTCCCCTAGATGGCAGGTTGACCAATACATATTAAACATGTTAAAGCATAAGTTAAATACAATATATGTATACATGTTTTGTTATTTTGCTGTACAAAAAGAATTGGACTTTGAAAAGAAAGATTTCAATGCAGGCCGACAAAAATAGAGGGATTGGGAATTCTTTGTAGTGAGTGGTTCATAGTCATCTCCCAGAATTCTTTCGCTGGGTGTAGTTGGTTCAATTCATTACTGCTCTGTTGGAACTGATTTGGTTCATCCCATCACTGAAAAGGACCACGTCCGTCAGAATTGATTATCATATAGTATTGTTGTTGAAGTATACAATGATCTCCTGGTCCTGCTCATTTCACTCAGCATCAGTTCATGTAAGTCTCTCCAGGCCTCTCTGAAATCATCCTGCTGGTTATTTCTTACAGAACAATAATACTCCATGATATTCATATACCACAATTTATTCAGCCATTCTCCAATTGATGGGCATCCACTCAGTTTCCAGTTTCTGGCCACTACAGAGGGTTGCCACAAACATTTTTGCACATACAAGTCTCTTTCCCTTATTTAAAATCTCTTTGGGGTATAAGCCCAAAATCTCTTTGGAGTAGTAATACTTCTCTGCTACTTCTTAAATGATCTTGGAGAAGTCTCTCTGGGCAGTCTATAAAATAAGGGGGCTGGTTTAAATGTTCCTTGAAATTTTTTCTAGCTCTGAGTCTGTGCTCCTATAAAGGAAATCATACTTGATCTAAACCTTGAAGGGAGCTGGGATTTCCAAGAGACAGAGCTGAGAATAGTATGCATTCCAGGCATGGGAGATATAGCTTTTGCCAAAGTCAAATCAGTCAATGAATAAATATGTATTAAATGCCCATTATGTGCCAAGCTATGCTAAATCCTGGGGATACAAAAAGAAGTAAAAGACAGTCCTTCCCCTCAAGGAGCTTACTGTCTCTGGGGAACATAACTTGGAAACAATTGTGAACTAATTAACTGTCCAGGCAGAAGAGAGAATTTCATGAATGGGGAATAGTAAAAAGATGCATTTGGAAGGATTGTAGAATATGTGAAGGGGAATAATATGAAATTAGCTGAAAAGATAAAGTGGAACCAGACCATGGAGTACTCTAAGTGCTAAATAGTTTCTTGAGCCAGAGAAGTGAGACGTGGTCAGACTTCCACTTTAGGAATATTTATTTGTCATGTGTGAAGACAAAATGGAGATAGGGAGAATACTTAGGAGGCCATTATATTAGTCTAGTCAAGAGATAGTCAGGTTTTTCCTGGAATGGCTGTGTTGGGTAGAAAGAAGAGTTGGGAGAGATTTTGAGATAGCATAATGTAATAATTGATTATTGACTCCAATTCCATTTATTCCTTCAAACTTTGTATAATCATGTGAAAGACATTGGGATGAAGAGAGAACCAAGTGAAGGAGAAAGAATTAAATTGAAGGGAACAGGGAGGGTAAACACATTTAGACTATGGAAATATGGTTGTATGGTGTATACAGAGAGGAGGGATTGGTATCAAGAAATTCTGGGGATATGGAATGGCTGACTGGTTGCAGGGGAAATGAAGTAATGAAATGGAAAGAGAAAGAAAGGAGAACATCTAGGGAAGTCTTCCATTAATGGAAATAGATCAGTTTTATAGTGAGAGACATACATTCGAATACCTTTGCAACACCATTTATTCCTTCAGCAATATATTTCTTCTCACCTAGTAGGTGGCCAAGTATTTGCTGAATAAAAATTTTTTTTATAAAAAATAATTGGGAATATTGGCTTCATTAGACTAGGGATATAATAGCAAGCATGCTGCTTGGTATATATGAGTTGGATTATGTTCTAACCATTAAATATATTAGTGATTATTATGAACCACAGAAAAACAGCAAATGATATTTTAATTTATTTTCCGATGTTTCTACTACCTAGTTAAAGAGGAGATCATGTTTGTGACATTTGCTTTCTTGGTAATAGTTGTGTCCTTTTGTTTTACTTTTCTCTAAATCAGGGGACCTCAAACTATGGCCCGTGGGCCCGATGCAGCAGCTGAGGACGTTTATCCCCCTCACCCAGGGCTATGAAGTTTCTTTATTTAAAGGCCCACAAAACAAAGTTTTTGTTTTTACTATAGTCCGGCCCTTCAACAGTCTGAAGGACAGTGAACTGGCCCCCTATTTATAAAGTTTGAGGATCCCTGCTCTAAATGGTCTAAACTTTTGCTTTCCCCCCTTTAAATGTACCTACCCATGACCTTTATTTGACAGATATGATAGAGCTAAAGTTTATCTCAGACTATTAGAGCCAAAGAGCTCTTCAGGAGTTATCTAGTTGTACTTTAGCTTCTCCCACTTATTTTATAGAGGTGCAACTTCTATTAAATTTTTTTTGCATTCTTTTCAAGGAAGCTCTTTATCCTGTTCTTGTCATGACTTGATTTTAATTAATTTTACTAGAAGAAAATCTTACTTGTGAGAGAGGTTTCTGTCCAATCTCTGTGCTTTCTTGCTCTAAGCATATTATATGGAAAGATCTACTAGGGGTTACAGAATAGAGATGAACAAGATCAGAGGATTTGCATATTTGAACCAAGACAAGATAAATGGAGATGTAGGAATGAGAAAGGACAAGAAAAAATATTTAAAATATAATGGTGACTCATGGACTATAAACCATAGGCTGTTGATGATTTTGTGTCAAAAGGGTACATCAGGAAGAGTGGTGTATTGAAGTTCTTTTGTTTCCTATTGATTCTTCTTGTGGATTATTATTAGTTTATCTTGTTTTAGTAATTTAGCCAAAGAATATTTAGGGAAGTAGGTTCACAGTAATTGAGTGATTTTAATATTGGTGTTTAATCAAGTTAAAAAACAATCAGTTTTAGAGAACCATCCCTGCATTGGTTCCCCATTTTCTTCTCTCTGCCTGACACTCCACATTTATAAGCAATAATTTGAAAGATTCATTTACATTTTCTACTAACAGTAAGTCCATTTAAAGGCCATAGGATTTAGAAGTGGAAATCATTTAATCTAATAACTGCTTATTTTATAAATGGTGAGACTCAGACCCAGAGCTAGAATGATTAGCCTTATGGTCATATACGTAGTAATTATCAAGACTGAGATTTGAACCTATAGTCCAAGTGTTCATCCTATTATAATGTACTGTAGCCAGCCCTTTGATTTTAATTGTTTAGGGTCATGTAAGTTGCCTTTTACAGCTAGTGTTTAAAAAAAAAAAAAAAAAAGATTGCAGCTGTTCTTTGGGACATGCTTTGCCAGCTTATTTACTCCAATGCAGGGAGAATATATCACTTGTGCTTGGTGCTAGTACTGGTACATTCTCATTTGGTCCTTAGTTACTCCTTCAGCTGCTGCTTCTCAGCTGTAAAATTTCATTCATGTCCCAATGAAACAGGCATTCTATTATCACCTGTCTTGTCACTCAAGGATGTGCTGGTGTGGGGACCAGGTGTTGGTTTGCTTGGGATAAGAGAATAGTCTAGAAATTCAGGTGCCAAGTACATTATTTAATAGATTTGGAGTGTTGAAGAGTAACATGACTATATTTCTTTTCGGGTATTTGGACTGGGATCCAGGAGACTTGTGTTCTAGTCACAACTCTCCTAATACCTATTTTTAAAATATACAATGTCTTCAATATGATAGTAGTATTTAATGTGTATTTAACATTTTTTAAATGGTGAAATAAAATTGTGGTACTTGAGCTGAGGAGGATTAGAGCCTTTTGTTGTAGATGGTCATCTACTTTAAGTAGTGATCAGACTCAATTAACTCTACTTTGATTTTGAGATCCCCAGGTCAGTTTAATCCTCGAAATAAAACAATTTAACAAAGATTGGGTGGCTGGAGATATAAAATTGAATCTTAAAATACTTAATATGGTCTTAGCTTTGTATTTCAATGGCTTTTTCTGTTATCATTTGAAAAAATATTTAAGCAGAAGTCTTTTCTTAGAGTCTCTAGAGCCTGAATAAATGTAGGAAGTAAATCCATTTTCTTTTACTTCTGTTCAGTCAGAGCCTTCCAGTTCCCCAGTTCTGTTTTTACCTTGCTATGTCAGTCCCAGATTGATTTCTTTATTTGTTGGCTCCCTTTCTGTCTCCTCTCTTCAGAGCCCAAAAGTAGGGATTCTTACACAAGCCCATATTTAATCAATTGCCAGGTATCAATGATTCTGTTTCTGTAACATGTCTCATGATTGTCTCTTTCTCTCTGACACAGCCACTGATTTAGATGGACTCTTGGACCTTGCATGCAGTAGGCCCTTAATAAGTCCTTATTGAATTGATTTGTTCAGTAAACATAGTTAAATTGAAGGGTTTTTTCCCCTCCTTCTCATGTTAGTTCATAGAATAATTAAGTTTTTCTTTTCCTCCTTCCTCTTCTCCCTCATATTTCCAAAGACTAGTATTTTCATTTGTGCTTGTCACCCTCTACCATTATAGGATCATAGATCTATACCTGTAAGAGACTTCAGAGGCCAGGTGCTCCAATCCCCTTGTTTTATAGATCAGTGCAAATTTTAACATGTTCCTGTTTTTTCTCTGTATGGTCTTCAGAAAAAATTCCCTCTTCTCCATCCCCCGCAGTGTGTCATCCAATGGCTACCCTTCTAGTGGTAGTTGTTCGCCTCAGGCCCAAGGCCTTTAGCCTGATGGGGGTAGGAATTTACCACAGTTCCTTCTGTTGGCATAGCCTTTGAGAAAGTGGGATCAGTCATTCATCTTCCAGCTACTGTAAGGCATCACATCCTTAAATGTGATTTCTCCTCCTTTATTAACTCTGCCCTTCCTATTTGCCCACAATTTTGGCTATCCTCAGATTTAAAAAAAAAAAAAAAAATGCTTTGATAGGAGCAAAATGTCCCCCAAAACAAAAAAGACTGCTTAGTGTTGCATTTACTTATTTTCCATTTGTACTAATTGTTCCATTTGTACTTATCAGAGGTCCAAGGTAATACTAAAGTGCATGTGTTTAATGAGATTAGTATTTTGGTATGCCTGTATTAGAGATTTTCATCTTTTGTTTTTATCCTTTGAGTTGATGGATATCAAATAAGACTTGGCTTCTGAGGATGTAAATTTTGACACTGGATACAAATTTAAAGTATGAGCCTGAAACAGTTGCATCTTCCCATCTTTTAAGAAGTTTCTTTTGCAGAGAGTTCAAATAAGAAAGTCTAGATGGTATTGTGAGAAGACATTTTTACTCTATTAATTCTCATTGTAAATAAACCTATCATAAGACTAAGGCTTAAATGACTAAACTGTCATATTTTAGCATATTTTAAAGTCTATTCCTCCCTAAAAACTAAATGGCCATCATCAAACTAAAAATGAAGACAAAAAACCCGCCCTACTTTGATACAAACTAGATCTAAAAATACTTCTTTAGTAAAAATAGGATTGGGATATTATTTTTTTCCTCCTGCTTCTCTTTTTGTCTTTTTTTTTTTTTTTTTTTTTTTTCTGTCTCCACTTCTCATTATGTATTTTATTTTCTCTATTAGAATGTAAATTTCTTGAGGACCTGGACTGTTTTTCCTTTTTCTTTGTGACCTTAGCTTGTTTGTTTTTAAGCACCATTCTGGTCTCCTTGTGGAAGCATAATTGGAGATTAATTGAGATAGGAGATTAATTGATTCAATAAGTAGTGGCCATCATGTCCTGACTATCTGGTTATGGGGTTTAGAAATCCTTTTCTCTTATGGGACAGAGAGACGAATCTTTCCAGTGCTCTATCTTTGCCTTGATATGCTTGGGTTGTATAGAACTTTCCCTATGTGCCCTCTCATTCATCTCTCTTGCTGTTGCTCCTTTACCCACTTTCACTCTTCTATTCATCCTTTTCTTATATGGTTATTTTTATATCCCAAACCCTTTCATTGCTACAGTTCTGTATACTTTTGAACACTCTGGTTTGGAAGTATATTCATTCATTTATTCATCAAACACTAGTTAAGTTATCTTAAGTTATCTACTGTTGTATGTGACCTAGGAGTTTGTGGGACTTTTTTGATTTATCCATTTGAAACTTTTAAGAAAGGATTTACTTGCTACATTTTATCTGTATGGGAGAGTCGTAGATTCCGGCAACATGAAAATAAAGCTATAGAGGCGACAATATGAGTAGTTCATGTCCTGGAATCTTGGCTTTCAAGTCAGTAAAGATTTATTGACTGATTGTGCCAAGCATCTTGTTTTTTGGATTCTTTGGTGTGTGAACTTACTTGAGTTTTATTTCACTTTTAAAAATATTTACCAAAGTTAAAAACAGGCCTTATTTACAGTAACTATTTGAATAAAAGTACATGTACTAAGAATATCCATTTTTCTTGGTGTTTGTTTTTAATTGATATGTAACATTTGGAGGAAGGATGAGTGGAATAAAACACATTATGCATTTTTCCTTATGACCACTGGTTTTGAAAATTTAGGATCATATGAATGTTCAATTAAAAAAATGGAAGATTGGAATCTTTTGTCTCAATTGAGTTTAGAAATAATGACAGAATTTTTTTTTTAGCACATTTAGTATAGCAATAGAATATTGTGCAGTATCTGAGGAAGAAATTATAGCATTGCAACTGACTAAATAACTCTACAGTAAATTGTGCAAAAGGACACTTGAGAAAGAGGTGAAATTTCTTTTTTAAAAAAGTTCAGTAGTATTTTCTTTTTCCAAATAAACATAAGCTCACTTCACTCAACATCAGTTCATGTATATCTTGAAATGTTTCATATCTAAGCTCATAGATTTCCCTACATGTGTTGATTTTGAATGCTATTTTGTAGGTAACCACTTCTGTTTTTTTTTTTTTTTTTTTTTTTTTTTTTTTTTTTTTTTTTTTTTTACTTGCTTGCTTTTTTTGTTTTTGTTGTTTTTGTTTTTGACTATCTATTAAGTAGACTCTGCTTTGGGTAAATCACTTAATTTCTTTTGATCTTACTTTTTTTAACTTTTCAGATAAGGGATAATACTATTCCTGCTTATTGAATAGATTGCTCTGAGCTCAAAGGAGATTGGCAATTTAATGAATATCCATTGAGTTCCTACTGTGTTGGCCATTGTTGAGTGCTAATGTTATAATGATAAAATAAGATGTAGACTCTGACCTTATATATTTAGTTGTATAGCATTAATGGAAGTCACAAGCTTTTGGTCTGCTTAATTCAACCAGATCAATTCCACAAATATAATTTTATCCTGGGTACAATGTTTGGGTATTCTCCTGGAGGATCACAAGGATACAAGATTGAATATATGTAAAAGAAATCCAGATACTGTCTATATTATTTTTTTTTTTCACCATTTTATAAAGTGCTCACTATTGGTGTAGACAACTATTATTTCTTCATTACCTAATAAATGATCTCTTCCTTTTCAGATTTCTTTGGCATTGTGTTTAGACATTGCCCCATTACTTTTTGTATTATGATTTGTAATTATTTGTGTTTGCTTGTCCTTTATGGCTTCTGTTTCACTAGACTAAGTTTATTTTCAGTCAGATATTTATAGATTTTATTCACAAATACAAATCCTTACATAATCCCTTCTCAGTAGAAGGTAACCTCTTTGAGGACAGTGCCTTTCATATAGTATGCATCCTAATAAGTGCTTTTTGAATTCAGGGAGGGAATTTAATTATTCTGAGCATGAGTCCATTTGTATTCTCACTTTTTATAAACTACATGAGGGCAAGTATTTGCAAAGAATCTAGAAACATGGCTTTTATGTTGCTGCTTGTTTGTGTTTTTAGAGTTTAGCACAGTACTTCTTCACACATTAAGTACTTACTCAATCAATGTTTTCTCTTTCCATCCATATATCAAATGATATGCTTACTCCTTACCTCTCCTCCAAAAAATTTATCCTTTCCTCAACCTGGCGATTAAGCTTCCATGAATTTTAGCTAAGGTTATTCCTTAGAAAACACAGTCACCAGATTCATACTTGAAGCATTTCCAGCTTGACATTGAACCTCCCAGAGCTTCTATTGTGTTGATATAGCCTTCTAGAATTCAGGGTTGGAACTTTGCACATGGGCAGGTGCTCAAAAAAAGCTCCAGCTAAATTAAATTCAGTGGCTATTTCTACACTCCCCTATATATTTTTGGATAGAGCAGTACATGGTTGAACAGATGGAAACTGACCTGTCAGCCTTTAAAGAAACTCAACAAATTAATCCAGATATAAGTTTTTTTTTAACTATATTCTATAATTTTTCTTTCTTTAGTGATGTTGAAGCAAAGCTGCTATTTAAGTATACATTTAATGTTCTTTCTAGAATGTGAATATTGCCAAAGATTTAGTATATATCCATAGAAACAAATGGGGTAGTTTAACAACTTATTTTGTATTTTTTTAGTTTTTGGTATATAGTACATTAAAATATTGTGATCCTCCTTTCCCCCTCCCCCTCATTTTCTTCATCTATACAATGGGAATGATAATACTTTTCTATTTACTTGTTTGGACTGATGTAATTTAGTTGATGTACACACACACACACACACACACACACACCACATGTATAAATATATTTGCTTTGTAAATGACTTCTAGTGATAAATTTAAGCAATTATTTTTGTTAAAAGAAAATTACTTGGGAATGCTATTAGATTATGATATTGGAGCTGAATGGGGCCTTAGAGCTATCATCTAGTTCAAGTGCTCTCATTTTATACTTGAGCAAATTGAGACTCAGAGGGGTTAAGGGAATTGTCCAAGCTCATAAAAAGCAAGTTAAGTGGTAGAGCTGGGACAGTATCATAGAATTTTTTTAAAATGGATTTCTCCTGGCTCCTAGCCCAGTGTATTTTCCTGTCTAGCATTGTTACTTTACCATCCTTGTTCTCTGTCCTTCCCCCTGCCCTACTCCTCCCAAAAAAGAAAGAAAAGAGGTCAAGTGTCCATTCAGGGAATATTTCTGGTCTGTAAATATTCAAGAATTTTACCTGCAAAAGTATTCACATTTAGAAATCTCACTCTTTCTTAATAGAGTTAGAACCAGCCACTCATTTTGTAGTCTGAGGTTTGATGTAGTCTCTGGTAGAATTGGTTGCCAAAAGAAAAGGTTAATCCAGTATATTTCTGTCACTTTGATATTATATTTTTCCCCTTATATTATGATAGATCTTCACAGCTCTTAGGGAAAATAGCTTTGTTGTGGCAGCAGGGTCTATTTTTATAAAATAAAGATGTCTCAACACATATGCAGCTAGGTCCTGATTTAATTTGGCATTCAATTTCACACTATTTGAAGTTGTGATTATATGTAAATAAGGTAATTGGTTCCATCTCAATGCAAATATAAATTGGAAATTTTTAAAAATAAAATTTTTATCTTTTTAGTAATTAATATAACAACAAAAGATAATAAAATTATTTCTTATTCAAGTTTATTACTAGTGGTTATAAAAGAAAATTTGAAAAAAATTACTGAATATCATACTCAAAGATAAACCTACACTGACAGTTTGATGAAAATGTCATTTATTATGATTTAGAATATTATAGCAGTGTATTAAAGCTGTTTTATCTTTAAATCTTTATTTTATTTTTTGTGTGTGTGGTTTGATTTATCTAATTCTGAGAGTGTAAGATTGAGATCTCCCACTATTATAGTTTTGCTGTCTATTTCTTCTTGCAGCTTTCTTAATTTCTCTTTTAAGAATTTAGATGCTACACCACTTGGTGCATATATTAAATCTTTATATGTTTGCTGGTAAGTGCAGAGAGCTTCATTTACATCTTCTTGAATTTTCATGCTCACATTCTTATATCTTGAAGTGAGTAAATTTGTTTAATCTGGATCACCACATAAAATAAGCAATGCTTTCAGCAATATATTTTTGTTCTTGCATTATTTTTTTTAACAGCTTAAAAACCTGTCTTCTAAAATAATCCTAGTCATTCATGCTTTTTTATTTGACTTCCAAAACAAAAATGGAAGCAATTGATGGGTGTAGTCTCTCAGAGCATAATGATTTTGAGACTGATAAATGAGTATTGGTTTTAACTCAAAATCCCCTTCTGCATAATTTTCCAATAAAAGTATTTGATGATCCTTAGACATTTAAATACCAAATTGAGTTTCTTTTCTCTCTCTTAGAAATGTAAGTTCTTTATTATGTCCTTTTTTAGATTTGGCTTGTTTCAGTCACTTAAAAACTTGTTGATTGGTGTCTCTCTTTGGATTATTTCCTTCAAAACATTAGGATGTATAGCTGCTGTGGCCTTATCTACAGTGGTCACTTCTAATTTTAACATCTTGGAGTTGAGCTTGATTTTTATAGCAATTGAACCAACAAACAATTCTAGTGAAAGTTTCTCTACTTAGAAACTTCATTTCATTTTTTTTCACAGCCTTTTATCATCTCTAATCTTTTGTCTGGCTGTTCTGCTAAGAGGAAAATATTTTTGTTTGCTTTCTTTAGTTGATACAGCTAAGAAGTGACTGTTTCTATAGTTGTAACACTTCTATTTCTTGTGGTTGTTTCCACACCACATGGAATTTGCCTTTTTCTTTTATTTTTCCTTTGTGTTTTACAATGTTCCATACTAGAGATTCAGGCATTTTGATAACTTGACCTATTTTAGACTATATCATTATGACTATGTTCATTCTGCTTAGTTACATCAAAGTTTTGTTCTAATGTAATAACATGCTTCCTCTTCCTCCTCTTCTTCTTCTTTTTTTCTTCTATTTTGCAGCATTTCCATCTTCAATACTCTTTTTTTGTCAATTTTAGGGACTCATCTCTTGGTAACACAATAGGCAGCCATGCATCATATTCCCAACTTTGATAGACAAGAGCAGAATGATGGCATACTGGTGTTTTTAGCTGTAACACACAACTAGTTCATAGGTAATTTAATTTTGACTTATATTAAATGGAACCTGTTGTCAGTTTATAATTTATGCTGAATCTAATTTCACATTTTTCAAGTTTGTCTTAATTGAAGAACAAAAATCCATGAGTTGTTTGTTTGTTTGATTGAGAATTGTGTATAAAATGAAAGCTTGCTAGAGTCCTATAAATAAAATTCATGCATTTTAACATTAATTCCAACAACAATCCTTCCCCCCTCACCTCTCTTCCCAATACCAGCCTTAACTCCCCTGGTTATTGTCTGTTTTGGCAAAGTAAAGAATGCTGCATTAATATGTTTTGATAGGTGAAAAAACTCATTATCAGTACTATCTGCCTACCTCTAGAAAAAGGAGGAATTGAAGGAGGAGATGTGTTAAGAAATTCCAGAGTTAAAGAGGCAATGGGAAATGAAAGGAAGAAAATCTATTTAACTATGTTGGGAAAGCCTTTATGAAGGGTGCTTTATATTTCATTTTCTATTATTTTCCTTTTCATTTCCTGTTCTCCTATTCCTTTCTCCTTCCTTTTTTTTTTTTTTTTTTTTAATTTTCTCTTTTTGTTTTTCCTTCTTTACCTATTTCTCAATGTTCTTTGGAGGTGTATCAGAGCCTGACCTCATAGAACCCTAGGGATTTAAAAAAATGGTGATTTTAGATAGTGGAAAAAGTTAGGAATTAGATTTTAATTTTCATCCTAGAACCACTGCATCAGTCAGTCAGTGAAGCCACTTATAAACCACTTACAGTGTACAGATCTCTGAACTAGGTCAGGTATAAATGCAATTCTCATATTTGGAAAGGTTAAAATTAGTTAAAGGTAAGAAATATATCCATAAAAAAGATAATAAGAGAGCAAATGACTGTTTGCTGATTGATACGATGATAGATATTTATAGTTTAGAGCTATTCTTACTTTCAAAAATTCTATTGGAATGGGAAAGATATTCTAGACATTGGGATGATCTGGGGTACTGATGTGGAAATTTGTGAGGCCAGTTTCAGGAATTCGTGAAAACAGTGGACTGTTATCTCATTTGGGTAAGTATCACCATTTTTCTATTCCTGTTTCCTCATCTGTGAAATTTTTCAGCATAGTTATGAGAAAAAAATAAAGGGGAAACTCTGAAATCTAAATGATATTTAATTGTAGCTATTGTGGTAGTAAGGAGAAGTGGAAATTATCTTGGATGGAGTACCACCCATGTAGACAATTCATTTATCCATCTGGTAAATTGGCTGCCAAAAAGTAACCTAGTCAGATTAGATTGAACCTCTTCATTCACTACACTTCAGCCATCCTAGACTACTTGCTGTTTTGTACTATATGTACCTTTGCACTAGCTATATGCTCTATGCTTGATGCAATCCTTGGTTTCTGTCAAGATTTATCTCAAGTACTATCCTCTACAAAGTCATACTTGATTATCCCAGCTGCTAATGTCCTCCCACCTAAAACTGTCTTGTATTTTTTTGGTACATGTTTTCTATTTGCTTAGTGTTTTGGGATAATAGATACAGAGTTGAAAGGGACCATGGAAGCCATCTAGTTCCATTCCTAGATGTAATATTAATATTAGTAATGTTACTAGTAGTAAATATTAGAGGTGAAATTTGAATTGAGGTCCTTGGGGTCAGTACTTTCTGCTATTTTTTTTTTCTTATTGTCCTGTATACTTCTATTTAAATGTTGTCTGCCTGCTAGAATGTAACCTCCTTGAGAATAAGGACTTTTCACTTTTGCTTTGTATTCTCAGCATTTGATACAGTGCCTAGCACATATAAAACTATATATAAACTATATAAAACTATCTCATTAAAATAAGGAGGGTAGGGAGAGACTGAATGGAGTAAGTATAAAATAGGCCAGAATGAGAGAATCATCCATGACTTAACTTGAAGATTAAATAATGTTTTATGAACATTCCCAGCCCTAATATGTGAATCTGATGATGATATATCAGCTCAAGAATACTAGCTTGCTTCAACTGGGAAAAAGTTCAAATAGAAATTAATAATTTTTAGGAATACAATAACAATAAAAATGAATTCTTAATCATTGGAAATCATAACTTTACTAGGCTCTCCCTCAGAAGACAGTTGGGGAGTATTTTTGCATTGATTGTGGGAGACAGGACTAAAAACAGGAGAGAATCAGTGAAGTTAGGGAAAGGAGGAGAATTCCCAAACTGGCATTCTATGGGACTTGATATCTTCCCCACATGTACAAAAGCTCTGTCCATACTTGGCAAAATCTTGTTTGCTTTTGAGGAGATTTAACTAAAATGATTCTGTGGTTGGGAGAGTGACTCGAGTCACAGGTAGCATTTTCCTAAATAATGACTCATGAAAAGTTACCACCAGAAAAAGCTTTCAGAACTAGGAACTGGGCTGTGACTCTGGAAAAATTGTAAATCTTACAGCCTACTAAATCAGTAAATAGGTAATTGTTTGGATTTGATGGTGGTGTGTTTGGTGTAGTAAAAGGAATATGCTTTCATTGTGCTATAGGTAATTGGCTTGATTTTTATTCTATGTTTAATGTACCTTAGCAATAATTACTATGCTGGGAGAGTATTTAAATCTGATCTCTATCTGTATTTTGGATCAAAATAACATGCTAAGATGCACTATTTAGGTAGTGCTTCCCCAGACTATATACAAAGAAGACATTAGAATTAATCCCAATTTTGTGCTAGGACTCCTCAGAGGGATAAGGAATTCTCTGAACTATAAATTTTGTCATATTCAGAAAATCATTGACACCAAGTATCCAGGAGTAATAGTTGCCAATGTTCCTAAGTTCTATTGCCACTGCATCTCTTATCTCCATAGCCTTATCTCCACTCTTACTTTTGTTATTGTTGTTCAATAGATTGTCATGTCCAATTCATTGCCACCCCAGTTGGGGTTTTCTTGACAAAAATACTGGAGTTAGTTTGTAATTTCCTTCTCCAACTTATTTTACAGATGAGGACACTAAGGCAAACACAGTTAAGTGACTTGTCTATGGTCACAAAGCCAATAGGTGCCTGAACCCAGATTTGAACTCTAGAAGAGGAATCTTCTTGACTCCACGCCTAAAAATCTGCTGGGCCACCTAGATGCCCTTTAAGCAGCTTACTTTGGACTAGACTCAGCTAAGGGACTGAGAATACAAATACAAAAGTGAGACGGCTTACCCCGGAAGGACTTACATTTTAATAGAGGACTGCTGATAGGAATAGCTGTCAGGGAAAGGAATGTTTGCAGAGTTGTGCTAAGGATAGGTTCTGATGAAAGTAAGGTTCACTCATTTTATCTTCTCCCCCTCTTTACCTCCACTGTAAAAGCTTTTTCTTGCCTCTTTTATGGCAGATAATTTATATCATTCCACCTCTTCCTTTCCCATTCTCCTAGTATATTCCTCTCTCACCCTTTAATTTTATTTTTTTTAGATATTATACCTTTATATCCAACTCATACCTGTGCCCTCTGTCCATATATGTCTGCCATAATAGTGAGGAAGTTCTTTTGAATTACAAGTATCATCCTCCCATGTAGAATGTAAATAGAAAACCTTTATATCACTTTCCTGATTACTTCCTTATGCTTCTCCTAAGTCCTACATTTGATGAAAATGAAGTTTTCTATTCAGCTTTGGTCTTGTCATCAGGAATGCTTGAAAATTCTCTATTTCATTGAATGTCCATATTTTCCCCTGAAGGATGTTACTTGGTTTTGCTGGGTAGGTAATTCTTAATTGTAATGCTAGCTCCATTGCTCTCTGGAATATCATATGACAAGTCCTCCAATCCTTTAATATAGAAGCTTTAGCTAAGACTGTGTGTCCACTATACTTGAATTTTTTTTTTTTTTTCTAATTGCTTGTAGTATTTTCTTCTTGACTTGGAAGTTCTGTAATTTGGCTATAGTATTTTGGGGAGTTTTCATTTTGGACCCTGTTTTAAGAGGTGATTGGTAGATTTTCACTTTTTTTTTTTCTGAAGCAGTTGGGGTTGTGACTTGCCCAGGGTCATACAGCTAGGAAATATTAAGTATCTGAGGTCATATTTGAACTCAGGTCCTCCTGACTTCAGGGGTGGTTCTCTATCTACTGCGCCACCTAGCTACCCTGTCTCTTTCAACTTTTAATTTACCCTCTGGTTCTAGAATATCAAGATAGTTTTCCTTGATAATTTCTTAATATAATAAAGATGATGTCTGAGCTCTTTTTTTTTTTTTTTTTTGATCATGGTTTTCAAGTAGACCAATTAATTATTTTTCTTGTGTCTATTTTCCAGATCAGTTGTTTTTCCAATGAGATATTTCACATTGTTTTATATTTTTTCATTCTTTTGGTTTTATTATTTCTTGCTTTCTCATAATGTCATTGGCCTTCATTTGCTTAATTCTAATTTTCACAGAATTATTTTCCTCAGTGAATTTTTGTATCTCCTTTCCCATTTGACCACTTTTGTTTTTTAAGGCATTCTTCTCATTAAATACTTTTTGTATTTCCTTTTGCATCACTCATTTCTCTTTTCAATTTTTCCTTTACCTCTCTTACTTGGTTTTTAAAAATCTCTTTTGAGGTCTTCCACAGGCTGAGACCAGTGGTTTTTTTTTTTTTTGCGCGAAGGCTTTGGATTTAGGAGCTTTGACTTTATTTTCTTTTGAGTGTGTATTTTTATCTCATGTCACCATAGTAATTTTCTATGGTTAGATGCCTTCTCTGATATTTCCTCGTTTTTCCACTTGTTGTTCAGCTTTTAACTCTTTGTTAGAATAGGGCTCTGTTTCCAGGGTGGAGTGTGCATTGCCTTAAGCTTCAGGGGTTTTGTGCCACTGTTTTCAGAGATCCTACTAGGGACCTGACCATAGCCCTGTTTTTAGCCCTGGAACAGTAAGGAAGTCTCCCCGACCCACTATAGTTGTAAGATCTAGTGTGCCAAAGCAATAGAATCCTTCCTCAGGGCTAATGAAGATATTTTCTTTGAGATGAGGCCTCTGGAAGCTGCTGCTGCCACCGCTGCCCACTCCTGGTTTCTTAAAGACCTCTCACCCTACTGGGAAAAGTTTGTTGCTGATCTTCCAAATCATCTTTGGTGTCTCTGGGCTGAAAGGTCTGGAAACTGCCAGTACAGTACTGATGTTGATTTAGAGGCCCACGGCTGTTTCTGCTTTGCTGATTGATGAGTGCACTGGCCCACTGTGCTGTGCCTGTGTGCTATACTTCCACTCTGATATCATAGACCATTCCTGCTGACCCAAGTTGTCTTCGACTGGAAATGTTCTACTCCATCTTTTGGGGTGTTCTGATGATCTAAAATTTGTTTAGAGTTATTATTTAAAGGAATTTACAGTGCTTTAGGGGAGACTTAGGGGAGTCCTTGCTTTTACTCTGCTATCTTGTCTCTGCTTCTATTCATTTTTGCTAGAAACTTAAAGGAGGTAAGAGATTTGTAAATCCATTTCTTGATATTTCTATCTTCTTGGTGAATAATATGGAAATATGAAATAAACTGTCCAGAAGGTAAATCATATCATGTTGGAGCATAGAAACTTGGTTTTTGAATTTCTTAAAATTATTTTCTGTGAAATTGTATTATGCCATCCAGGGTAATTTTTCAAATATCTCTTCTATTCAGGGAGTATTTAATTCCTGTCTATGGAGCCAGAGATACACAGAGTAAATGACATTGTTCTGCCCTCCAGAAGCTTACAGTTTTGACAGGGGCTCTTAGATATATGTAGATGCAAAATAAAATGTAATGTGCAAAGAAGAGGTCCAGGCAAATTAGTGTGAGAAATTGCAGGAGGGAAGAGATAGTTTTCAGAAAAGAATTCTTGCAAGAAACTGTAAGAGTTAAGGAGAGAAAGGGGGGTGTCTTTGCTTCAGGCAAAGGGATAGAGGATTTATCCTATTCTGCCTATGGAGGATGGTGAATAATAAGGTGTGTCTAGAATGCAGTGTATAGGTGGGGATTAGTAGAAACTAAGACTGGAATTTAGTTCAGAGCCAGATTGCAAGGAATGCTAGGGAGGGAATTTTTGCTGTATTTGGCAGACAATAGCAAGCTACTAAAGGTTTTTGAGTGTTGGAATGTGGAAACCTACCTTTGGCATTTAGCCAGATTATTTTGAAAGTAATGTATAGAAGTCCCAACTCCAGTTCATCATCCAGTCATCTGTCAAATTAGTTTTCCTAAAGTTCAAGTCACCCTGTTTTATCCATTTGCTCCCTATTCCCTCCAGAATTGAGCAAAAAATCTTCTGGCCTTCACCACTTGATGTCTACATTTCTTTACTCTCCTTCATTTATCTGTGATCTAGTACTACTGCCCTTCTTGTGGTTCCATACTTGGGATTTTTTATCTTTTGACTGGGCATTTTTTGGCTCTCCTGACTTTTTTCAAATCCATACAAGTACATACCACCTTCGCAAAAATTCTTTCCCAGGACAACTGGCTAGCGCAGTGCATTGAGCACCGGCTCTGAAATTAGGAGAACCCAAGTTCAAATTTGAACACATTTAACTAGTTGTATGACCCTGGGCAAGTCATTTAACCCCAGTTGCCTCAGATTAAAAAAATCTTTCCCAGTCCTCCTTAATCTTAATGCCTTCCCTCTGAGATTATCTCCATTTTATTTGTACAAAGTTATTTGCATGTTGTCTTGAACATTAAACAATGAGCTTCTTGAGAAAGGTTGAACTGTTTTTTGCCTTTCTCTGTCTCCCCAACATAGTGCCTGGCATGTAGTAGATCAGGATTCAGGGAGAAATCAAAAAAGCTGGAGGTTTTTAGAAGAGGCCTCACTCACTTCATTTTAAACTCCTTACAGACAAGCTTGTTCTGATTTTTGTTTTTTAATTCTCAGTATCTAGCATGATCTTGCTCATAACAGCCATTTAACATGTTTCATTGAATTGAATTTGGTAATCACAATTAGTTAGTGCAGGTGTCTGAGACTGGGTTTGAAATCAAGTCTTCCTGACTCCAGGGCCAGTTTCCTATTCACTGTGCTACTTAGCTATCTGTAGGCAGGGTTGTCTTCAGTGCAATTATACCTTCCTCCCATTCATTACCTTGAATACTTCCCCACTTATAGTATTGGTCTTTTATGGCTGGGCCAAGTTCCCAGTTTCTCCTCTTCTCCACAGGGCATTATATTAAAGCAAGCATTCCTTAAGTATTTATATGCCAGGTACCTGATATCGGGTAGACAAAATCTAGAGTTGGGGGTAAGGAATGGGCAGCCATGATGCCCCCAAGTGGGAAGGCAATATCCTTAAGTGAGTAAGAGCTTTTAGGAATGAGTTGAATAGAATAAGCATGCATAGATGGCTTATAATCTCTACTTATCTCACTAGGAAAGAGGCTACCACCATTCTTTTAGTCACCCAGTTTCAAAATCTGCCCTTTTTACAAGTAAATTTATAACATTTCTCATATCTGTCTCCTTGCTACTTAAATAACTACCACTCTGTCTAGGCCCTCATCATCCTTCTTTACTCTTTGTATTATTGCAAATGACTTCCTAATTGGCTTCCCTATCTCAAATCTTTCTGTTCCAATCTAAAGCACAGGTTTGACATTATCATTTCCTTATTCCAATGGTTTGCTATTGATTGTAGGACAAAATATTATTTCATCTTTTTTACTTATTAAGGGATATGCTAATTACTTCAGTAGTATATGTATGTAATTTATAAATTAATATACTTACATAATATACTTAATTTGTATATATTTTTTATTTTTTTATTTTTTTTAATTTGTATATTAATATAACATCAATTGATATTCATATATTGGGAGTGTAAATACTTTTTACCTTTGAGATGTGAACCATCAAAAAAAATTTGGAAACCATTATGTGGTCTGGATAGAGAGCTGACTCAGCTGGGTTCATGTATCTCCTCTTAATACAAACTAACTTGAGATCATGATCTCGTCCCTAGGTCTCCAGGAAACTCTTTAAAACTTTGTTTAAACTATGTATAAAAGTATGCTAACACTATGTATAAAAATATGTTACAGATGGATAGTATTATGTATTACTGGAGGAAGTTTTTGTGCTAGAAATGTCCTATATGATGAAATCAAAAGTCTAGAATAAAAAAAGTTTCATTTTATATTTTGAGAGGCAGCTTGGTGGATTAGAATCATTGATCTTCAACAAATTATTTAAACTTGCAAGTCTTTAGGGAGAAGTCCTAAGATAACTTTTAGCTGGATTCAGATGAAATCACATTGATTTATTGGAAATTGTAATTTCGTTAACATCCCTAACTTTTAAATAGGATCATTTGGAAGATTCAGTTGTAGAGGAAGAGTAGACATATTGATGATTCAGTTTAGTTTTCTATTTACCATACTGTATAGTGTAGAAATTCTACGGGATGCCATTGTTGTAGAATCTTGCCTGTGATTTAGGTTGAGTTGTAGCAAGATTCCTAAGGAATGAGGTTCTACATTTCAGAAATGGATAGCTTTATGTCCAATACAAATTTGTTCTTTGAAGGACTTTTTATGGAAGCAATATTAGGTTTCAAAAAAAATTAAAAACCTTTTATTTTGGGGATCCTAGATGATATATAGGATTATTTGGGAGATAGAATGATTGGCCTAAAGAGTATCAGAGTATTGTTATTATTTGTTAATGTTTATATCCTGATGATACTCTTATAGGCAGCTCAAATTGTAGTTCTTACTGTGGTTGCTTAAACTGTGTGTTAGAAATGCATTTTAAGTTAAAACTCCTGACCTGTATAGTCTCATGGGGTTAGTGTTCAGAATGTACAAGCATATTATCAGTTTAGAAAAATTGTAGCTCCTGAGGGCAAGCGAATTGTAGGCAAATGATTTTTTTTCACTTGTTTAGTAAATATGTTTTATCTCTATATTGTCTGTATAGTTATGCTTACAGATAATGAAATGACAGGTTAAAAAGCATGCAGTCACTAAGCTTATGCTAATTCATAGGCTTGTCTGTTAAAGACTGAAAATAATTGATTCACCTTTTCATTGCATAGCAGAGAACTTAATTATGGTAGAAAACAGACTATGCCTCTTGAGACTAGTGCTTGAGTGGCTGTATGAGATCCTGGCCTTTATCCAACTAATGATGCCATGATTGCTAATACTGCTGAAGCTTTAAAATTTGGTATTTAGTACATTTGTGTGTGTGTGTGTGTGTGTGTGTGTCTCTGTCTGTCTGCATTTTTAGATTAAGCCTATAGTTTTCTCTGTTTTTTTTAACTTTTAAAAAATTACTGTGTTTATGCAAATACTATTAAATTGCATGTAATATTTTCAAATAATTGAAGTAATGAACAGTTATTTTTGCACACATTGGAAATGCATGCTTTGAATACATGGCAGTTATTCAGATATCAGTTAGCTAGTGGAAAATAAGATATTGTTTCCTTTTTTTCTGATTGCTGCAGTATTTATCTTATAAATTCACATATGCTTAATTTAGTTACACATGGATGCTTGGACTCATAATTTCATTTTATTTTATGATATCTCTGGTTAAAATACACTGTCTATGATATAGTCACATCTTTTAATAACAGTATATTTTAAATTTCTCTGAAAAGATTGATTTGTGTCTTTTCTTAAGGCACAATTCAAAGCATGTGCTTCTTCCAATGGCTCCCATTGTTTCTAGAACAAAATACAGACTTGTTATTTTAGGCCCTTCACATTTCTAACTTTTATTTATTAAACCTTTTTATTTTCAAAACATATGCATGGATAATTTTTTAACATTGACCCTTGCAAAACCTTGTGTTCCAAATTTTCCCTTCCTTCTCCTATCTCCTCTCCTAGATAGCAAACAATCCAGTATATTCTAATCTTACTTTATACTTTCTTCATAGATTCTTCCTTCTGTCTATGTATAGCTAAATAGAATTTTGCCTTTTCCTAGGGCTCAATGATTTATCTTCCACCTCAGTGTGATCAGTTAAGCTGTTTCCTATTGGTAAAAGCATAGCAATTTTCTTTTGATTTTCAAAAAGAAGAAGTGGGGTATTCCCCAACTGAAGGCCACTGAGCTTCATGCAAATTATCTAGGAAAATTCTAAAATAGATTATTAAATGAATGATTCATGTACAGTTATTGGAAGGGAATTATTAATTATTTTAAGTCGGCAGGGGTTCCTTAAGAATAAGTTTTTCTAGACTAAATTGCTTTACTCCTTTGGTGAATCTGTATATAGACGAGGACTACAAATGTAATAATTAATTATGTTGAATATTATATGCAACAATATTTGCAAAGATAATTTTCATCATTCAACTTTGCAAAACTTTATGTACCAGATTTTTTTCACTTCTTCCCCAGCACAGCAAGCAATCTGATCGATATAGGTTAAACGTGTGTACTTCTTCTAAACATATTTCCATATTTGTCATGCTGCACAAGAAAAATCAGATCAAAAAGTGAAAGAAAAAAAAAACCATAAGAAAAAAAATCAAACAAATGACAACAAAAAAGGTGAAAATAGTATGCTTTGATCCACATTCAGTCTCCATAGTTCTTTCTCTGAATGCAGATGGTACTTTCCATCCCAAGTCTATTGGAATTGCCTTGAATCACCACAATGTTGAAAAGATCCAAGTCTATCCCAGTTGACTGTCTCATAATAAACACATCATGTTGCTGTATACAATGTGCTCTTGGTTCTGCTCACTTCACTCAGCATTCTGAAATCAGCTTGTTCAACATTTCTTATAGAACAGTAATATTCCATTATATTCATATACCATAATAAAGTCAGCCATTCTCCAACTGATGGGCATCCTCTCAATTTCCAGTTATTTGCCACTACAAAAAGGACTGCTTCAAACATTTTGCATAAGTGGCAGACATAGTATTCTTGAATTTCATCTCAACAATTGACAGTTTTCTACCCTTGTGATTAAGATGGAGAGCTGTAAGTGGGATGATAATATTTGTCATTTCACAAATGATTGATCAACTGAATCCAAAGAAAATTAATAGATGACAAATCTATAGCGATAGTGCAGCTGGGTGGTACAGTGGATAGAGCGTGGGTTCTGGAATCAGGAAGATTCATCTTTGTGAGTTCAAATCCAGCTTCAGTCATTTACTAGCTATGTGACCATGGGCAAATAACTTAACCCTATTTTCCTCAATTTCTTTATCCGTAAAATAAGCTAGAGAATGAAATGGACAAAGATAATTCCAGTTATCTTTACCAGTAAAATCTCATAAGGGTTCCTGAAGAGTTGGACATAACTGAAAATGACTGAACAATGACAACAAACCTACAAAAAAGTCTCTAGTGGCATGCTGCTAGGTTTTGTCTCCCCCCCCCTTTTTTTTGTTCTATTAAATATATTTTTGGGTCACTTGGATGAAGACGTAAAGGGCATGGATGCTTATCTAATCCAAGGATGACACAAAGGTGAGAGAGAGTTTATATCCTTGATATAATCTGGGATCCAAAAGATCTCAACAACCTGGATATAACAGAATTAAAAGTGAAGAATTATGTTTTAAATCCTGTTTTTAAGTTTAATAGTCATTTGTGCAATTATAGAATGGAAGAGATGTAACTAGGTAGCAACATTTTTCTGAAAGCAATCTGGCAGTTCAGTGTGAGTGAAGAATATGGCATGTCCATTGAAGAGAAATCTTTATTTGTATTAGTAGGAGATGCTAAGAAAGTGTTAATCCTGATTAACTCTGGATGCCACATTTAAGGAAGGACAAAGACAGTTTGCAGCATAGCTAGAGGAATATGATTAAGATGTAGAGAGAGAAATAAAGTCATAATGACAAGGGGACCCTGAAAGTCTCTGAAAACTCCTTCAAGGAGAAATTATCCTTGAACCCTGCCTCTGTGAGACCTGTCCCCGGGAACTAAGATAAAGTGGTTTATCTAAATTTGAAATAATCTCATTTAGCTGGAGATCTAGATTTCTATTGACCCCTATTGTTGGCTCAAAATTACTCCCAGTAAGTGGTCTCATCTAGGCCTGGGGGCAGTGACAGCATTGAGGGAATCTCATTTGGTTGAAACTTCTGTCTCAAATTTCCTTATAAAAACAGCAATTTATACCTGTCTATTGGGATTTCTCTACTAGAAACTTTACTTCTCTGTTAGACCTTGACATTAAGGAATTTCGTCTTTCTATTCATGCATAGCAAAGGCTAATTTCCCAATGCCAATAATAAACTTCTTTTCATTTGTCTAGTTTTTCAGATTCGTGAATTCCTTTATGAAGGGAGTTCCCACAACTCCCTGCTATGTGCTGAATCCTAAAGGAATTTAGGGGAGCTATACCTCATCATTTGATTCCCTGAACCCCAAAACTGTCACTCATCTCATCATTTGACTTCTTGGCCACCAGGAACCCTAACCTCATCATTTAACTACCTGAGCAACCTAACCCTAATCTCATCATTAAGGATTAGTTGAAGGAGCTGGAGTTGTCTTTCCTAAAGGGAAAACTTAAGGGAGAGTTGATATGTGATGAATTGTCATGTGTAAAAATGTTGAGACTTAGTCTTTTTAGTTCCTCTAGAATTGGGATCAGTGGATGAAAGTGTGAGAGTAACTTTTGGTTGGTAAAGAAATACCTTCCTAACATTTAGAGCTATTCCCAAATGACCCAATATTGTTGTAGGTTTTTAAATATTGAAAGTGTTCTGACACAGATTGGATGACTGTGTGTCAGAGGGGTTATTTAGGGAATTTATAACACATACCTGGGTAGGGAATAAATGATCTCTAAGATATCTTACAACTTGAAAATTCTAAAATTCTCAGAATTCAGAATTCTCACAGAGTGACAGAGGTCATTCTTGTAACAATTCAGTCATTGCTTGAAGATCCGCAATGAAGGGGAATCCACTACTTCTGTCATAAGAAATAATAGGGATAATAATAACAATAATAAAAACTAAGCATTTATTTAGCTAGAAAGTTTTTGAAGTGTTTCACATGTTTTCTCTTTTAATTCAACAAATCTGGGAAGTATAACTTATCCCAATTTTACAGATAAGGAAACTGAGGCACAGATTAAATGATTTGCTGAGGGCACACAGTTTGTAAGTACCTTAGTATAGTTCTGTCCCCAAAAGTTACATGGTATATATTTTCCTATTTTACAATTATATTTATTTGTGGTGAACAAATGTAAAGTGTCATGCCATACAGCTTTAACATTTTCTTCTTTAAATATTTTAAAATGTGTGTGATTTTTATTAAGTTTTAGGATTAGTATTTTCTTTTTTGTTGTAACTATAAATTTTGTAACCTATTTTATAATTATAACCTGACTAGCTTATTAGAAAAATGACATCACATAAAAAAATCAGGTGTGTATCAAATATACTTTAGTCTATTTTCTGAAAAAGGGCCTATATTGGTTTGAAGTGGATTTTCAAATATGCCAACTGTAAATTATGGATGGATTGAAATAAGTATCCATGGGAAACTGCCTTTTCCATTATTTCAGTGTTGTGTGATAATATGCCTGTTAATCTGACCACAGGTCATTCTTGTTAGCCATAGCAAGGTAGGGTAGAGAATGTATTTATTTTTTCTTTTTGAGACCATCCATGTCTCCATTGCAGTTCTGAACTATATTTTAATCAATTTTGTGTCAACCTATATTTATGATTTATGAGGCTGTTTGAAAACAGAAGGGTACTCATCTTTGTTACACATTTTAGGAAACAATTTGCTTTACGTTTCCTTTCCAATTTACCAGTACTCATCTGGCTCCGTTGGGGTTTTTCAACAAATCTCTTTCAGAGTGACAGTTTACTAATTGTAATGATCTTGTCTCCCAGTCATATTCTGTGTGAGATTCTGGTCTTGTGGTATATACCATGAGTTCCAGGGACAAAGAAGTTAAGCATTGTGCATGGAGAAAGCAGCAGACTAAAATTTCAAAGTCTTAGGTCACCAAAATTTACTGACATGATTGCAAATATGTTGTGTGCCTATGAGTGAGATAAATAAAAATGATCTCTAGCCAAGTTTCCTAGACCAAGATAAATATTTGAATATTGATAAAATAAATGCAGCAGAATTAGTATTGTGAATGAATGAAAATCATTCATTAAAAACTTACTATAACAAATACTGTTAAGTATTAGGAATACAAATAGAAAAAGAAGACAGGTCCTGCCCTTCAGGAGCTTATAGTGTAATTTGAGATGACAACATATGTAGAAGGGTTCAGCTGCATAGTAGATGGGGAGGCCTTGGACTCTTGAGGTGTACGTAGGTTATGAGTACTGTAGGAATGACTCCTTACCTCTGGGAAGGGGAAAGGAAACTTAAGTGTCAGAGTAAAAAGTGTATTTTGGGTTCCCTTTGGAAAAGATGAAGACAAAACTTTGGTGTAAGGCCAAGATGGGGAAAGGAGAAGGAATTGGCCAAAAAAAAAAAAAAAGTGAGAGTGAGCTCTGGGACAACAGGAAAGAGAGAAGGTGATCCCTTTTTGAGAGAGCTTTGGCTAGGTGCCTATAGATGCTACCATTGGAAGAATCAGAAGTGGAATCCTATTTGATACCAGCTCTGGCAAACAACAAAATTTCTGTTTTTGAGTGAGTGAAACACAGTCTTTAAAGACAAAACCAAAAAACTTTGGTGATCACAGAACTAGAGTTTGAAGGGACCTTAGGAGAGCCTTCATTAGCAGATGAACAAACTGTACTGACCTGCCTCCTGTCTGATTTATTTGCTGCCAAAACTCAAGTTTAAGTGTAGACATGCTTCATCTTACAGTGTTCATTGGTTATGGAAATTTTGGGGGGCAGGATGAGAGGAGTTAGTTTCATGGGAACCATGTGCATGTTACATGCAATTTCCTCGCATCATAGTGAAGCTTTTTATATAAAATTCATTAAATGACTTTATTGTGAAACTGTCATTTGGTTGGAGCAAATGCAGGAAGTGCTTGTAAATTTCACACAGGTACATTAGAAATGGCAATTTCTGATATTCAGAACCTCATGGTAAAAAGCAATGGGAAATAATGGAATAAATTTTGTCAAGAGAAAATCAGATTATTTTATAATAAAGATATGTATTGTTATCTTCTTTGACTTCCAGAGGCCCATGTTTTGACATCTCTTGGTATTTGAATAGAAATGTATTTATTGGCCTTTTTATTGTTCCTGGCCTTAGCCATGTTAGATTTATTACAGTTACTATAATAAGTAGGTAGATTGCATAGAGAGTTAATTGTGTATGTATGATACTCCATTGGATATTTAGCTTCAGATCTGACATCAAGTGGTAATTCTGTGCCCATTCTTGTTTGAATGCTCAAAAATTAGAGGGTTTTTGTTGGGAGTACAAAATGAAGGTGAAGGTTTTCCTATATTTTCCCCAGACCCCAAAAATTTCAGATATTCAGATTTTCATTCATTTAATTTCATTCATTACAAGGGTCCTAGATAAACATTGTATTGTAACCTTGATCACAACAAGCAATGATTGCAAAATACTCCTGAAGTAAATGTTCTCTGTTCTTTGACTGTAATTAGTATAAAGAAGATACTTCAAGCCCTCAAATCAACCTTTTTCTATACTCTTCCTTTCTTCCCTTTGAGGAAATTTATTTTTAGGACTGCCACCTGCCAGATTTATGAAACACAGTCCAAATAACTGGTGTTTTCCAAGGTTTTCTTTTATAAAAGTTAAAATATGCAGAACTAGCTGTGGAAATTAGAGATTTTTAAAAAAAAAACCCTTACTTTTTCCAATCATATTTCAGGGTGTCCTGTGTTTCTGTTGCAAATCTAAGCTATTCAAAGTTCATACTTATCAGTTTTTTCATTGATATTATGAGGGAAAGTTTGACTGCGTAAGACTTAGAGCCTCAATCTAAGGACTCTGTCAACAAATCATGATATAAATAGCTGGCCTGAGGTCAGCCAGCAGGATCTTGACATATAGTTTAAATGGTTAAAAAGACTAAGGAAAATTTTGACTTTTATCTTCTTTACCCTTTTTCCCACCCTAGACTCTTGGGGTAAGGGTAGGAAGGCAGGGACTCAATAAACAGGCAGACAATAAACAAGTTTCTTCTTAGAAGAGAAAAGAATAGGACCTGAATTCTTCTGTCTTTAGTTCTGGAAATAGATCTTGGAACTTTTAGCCTTAACTCCCTCCCTCTGTCTTCTTACCACTATAGATAATTGTGTAATGACAGTGACTTACCTGTGTTGATAGGCTGGTGGTTCCATTCACAATGTGACTGGTTCTGAGAGGAAGTAAGTTTACTGTTATAATATTTTTGCCATGAAAAAGACAATCTTCTTTCCTTGCCTCCTTAGGTTGGTGGCCTTGTATTTTTCTTTTTTTTTAAATCAGTGTTGACTTTAAGCAGCTGTCTTGCTTGATGTGGTTTGTGGTAATCTTTATATAGTATCTAATACCAGGGAGTTAATTCAAAGTTTTATATAGTTATGATCTTACTAGTAACCTTATAGAATTCCTCTTGAGGTAGACATTAGGCAGGTCTTGTATGTTCATTTTATAGATAAGAAAGTCAAGAAAACCCAGTGAGACACTAAGATTAAACCAAAGATGTGGAACATAAGTGGTTAGGACATAACCTTGGATACTCTTTAACAAGGAGAGAGAGTGTCATCTGCTTTGGGTATTTTAAATGTTTTGTTACAAATAAGCCAATGGAATGAAAGATGTTATGTTGATTTTTTTTTTTTTTTTCTTTTGGATCCTATAGATTTCAGTGATATGTGTGGTGAGCTTTCAGCACTTCAATATTTTTTTTTTCAGTAGTATTTTATTTTTCCAATTACATGTAAAGATAGTTTTCAGCATTCATTTTGAAAGATTGAGTTTCGAATTTTTTTCTCCTTCCCTCCCCAATGCAACAAACAGTGATGCAGGATATACGAATAATCATTTTAAACATATTTCCATATTAGTCATGTTGTAGCATTTCAATAAAGCTTTTTCTTCTTTTTTTCTCTTTGACATGAAATAGAAATTACATGGAGTTTTCTGAACTGAGGGGAGGTTTCAGACATTTTTTTTCCACCTCTTGTATAGAGGACAGATGTAGATGTCTAACAGGAATGCTTGTTATAGGAGTGTAGTCCTTTCTTCTGACAAAAAAACTGTTTAAATTCAGTTGGCACTTTAATTTGGAACATGGGCTATTAAAGTAGTCACCAAGATAGATTTTTCTGTATATACATAACTATAATAAATGAAGAAATTAGTGTTAATAAACACTTAATTGATTTGCTGGATGATTTACAAAATGGTGTTTAGCTTGCTTATCTTTGAAGTGTCATCCTGCCCACATTGTGCATTCTATCTAGCACTGTTATAATTGAATACTTCTAGAATGGATTGGAAATGAATCTCAATCTGCTTTCTCTGATACATAAATGAGCAAAGAGATTATAGGGATCCATTTTTGTATTCCGTAATTTGTGGCTTTTTTTTTTTCCTGACATAGTTGCCATAATTCAGAAATTGAAACATGGACTGCTAAGAACAAAATGAGTCATGAAGTCAGAAAAGATATATATTTATGGAAATAGATTAATGTGATTTTAAAATATATATAGGAAGAGAGAATAATCTGGGAAAATCTAAACTTGAGTACCAATGAAACATGGTTCCAAAATTATATTGTTATGAAACATGGAAAACCAGATAATTGGTATGTTTTCCTGTTTGACTCTCAGTTTTAAAGGATTCTAATTGATGTATTGTTTACACTGTTCACTAAATACAGTGTTTGGAAGATAGGGAGGGAGTAGAAGATACATGTGATAGCAGCCCAGAGATGTTCAACTCATTCTCCCAGAAAACAATTATAGTGGAGCATTCTGCCAGTGATGAGGTAACAGACAATTGGTTGACAAAAGAGGCTTTTAAGATATTTTATAACCATCCTCAAAGGATTTTAGCTGAGGAGTTGAGGAAAATATGAGTAGATATAAAGAGTCCCACTGGGCTTCCCTCCCTTATTTCATTGAATGTTAACATTTCTAAACATGATTTCTTTGTGTATTTCAGAAAGTCTAAAGAAAAGAGTGGATACTGACATAGAGTAAGTTGGTTGGGTTTCTGGCACAAAAGCAGTACTGTATAATGAGGACAGCTGGCATTTGTGTAAACTTTAAAGTGGTTTATTCATCTTCCTTCTTTCTTACTTTCTGTTTCTCCAAAGATCACTTTTGTCCTTCAGTCAGTGTAAGAATCCTCCATGATTTCTCACTCTCATTTCACCTCATATGCAATCAATTCCCAAATTTTATCCATCTTTTTCTCATCTTTCCTTTTTCTCATTTCATACCCCATGTACTCTTAAAGTAGACTAATATGATTTCTTTATCTGGTGTAATAAGGACATTTTTTCATTTATATTTATATTATACAAAGTAGCCCTCTATTGGATTTTCAGAAATCCATACCTTATAACAAAATATAAAAAAAGAGGGGGAAAAACACTTGAATAAAACCTATCAATATGTTGAAAAGTCTGGTATTATATTCATTATTTAAAACCTAGAGGGGCTCCTTCCCCTTTTTGCAAAGTGGAGGGATTGTCTTTATGTTTTTTTGGGGTCAAGCTTAGCCCTATTTTTGTAGTATCTAGTTTCCATTATTTTGTTTTTTCATTTTTCACTAATGCAGTAATTGTGTATATTATACTTCTTGTACTTATTTCCCTTGGCATTACTTCATCTGCATTGTTCATAATCATTATTTTTTAAATCCCAGAAATATTCATTTCCCAATAGCTTTCTCCTTCCCTCCCTTCTTTCCTTCCTTCTTCCCTTTTCCTTTCTTTGTTTCCTTTTTCCCTTCTTCCTTTTATCCTTCCCTCCAAAATATTTTATTGGCAGTAGTAACTTCTTAATTGGTGTCCCTAACTTCACTTTCTGCCCACAAATCTATCCTCCATAGGAACAGATCTTCCTGAAGCACAGGACTAACCATGCCACTTCCTTCTTAGGAAACTCGGGCTGTTACCTTTACCTATAGGACAAAACACAAGCTCCTATCTGGCTTTGATTAGTCAGTTTGTCACAAACATTTATCAAATGTGGATGAATGAAAGAATAGAGCATTTATCAGTTCCTTACTGTGTGCTAAGTATTGGATTTACAAGGGAAAAACCTTCCAGGAGCATAACTGCTGATTGGGGAGACAACACATATGGGGAGTTTCAGTTGCAGGTCAATTGGAAGAGTCCCGTGGTGCCTTTAGAAGGCAATGGCAAAGCAGATATTATTGCTTCTTCTTAAATATCATTAACTAATATTACTATTTCCAAGGTTCTTTGATTCAGAGTCCCCATCAATGGGGTCTACGGTGAGGATAATTTTCCCAGATAATTTTTTGGAGTTTTGGAGTTGCTGCCATTCCAGGGCTTCTTTGTTTTTGTCTCTTAGTGGCAATTGGTCCCCAGTTCTTGCTTATGGTAATGAGGAAGGTGGGCCCTCTCTTGAGTATGATTTCTCATTAACAATGAGAGCTGGGCTGGAAGCAGTTCTGGGTGGTTATTGCTATTTCATGGGCTATAGTATTGCTAGGTGTTGACCATTCAAAAGACAAAAATGAAATAGTCACTACTTTTCAAGGAGTTTAATTGCAGTGGTGTGATTAGTAGTGGGCAGAGTTTGGGAAGTAGAGAAAAGATTTGATATAGAAAGTACATTAGCTGGTTCTTGAGTGAAGTAGGGAATTCTGTGGGAGCCAGATGAGGAAAGAGTTGGGGTGAAGATGATGGACTTCCAGGAGCAAAGATTCCAGATTGAGTGCCTAGAATAGAGGGAAGAATAATAGGAATGCAACTATTTCATTGACTATTATTATCCTTTATTTGTGCTGCTTTTCAGCCAGACTGGCCTCATTTGTATATAGTAGTGCCCCCCTTCCTTTATAAACTATATTGTATTTAATGACTTTGTATTATTATTTGTGGTTATTTTCCATGATAATGCTGATGGAAATTTATCTTTAAAAAATGACATTTCCATCAATAAAACTATATATGTTTCTGAGTTGAACCATTTGTCAATGCTAAGGATTTTGGTGGGAAAACTTTCTCTTCTGGATCTTAAATAGTGTGGCTACTGAAGAGACAGAATACACCACCCTTTGAGAGATAAGGGCTGGATCACATCCCTACAAGGTTGTTCCTTTTCTGTGATGGCCATGGGAACTGAGTAGAAAGTGTGACTAAAGATCTTTGGTAGGTAATAAAAGTATAATCTCCCTGTGTGGGACTGTGAGTGAGCAAACAATAAATTGAAAATAAGCAAAGAAAAAGTTATGGAGGTTTTATAAATGACCTCTTCAGTAGTCATTATAGTAATAGGGATATTGGATGTGCAGGTGAATAACCAATCACCAAGGCTATAATTATTTAAAGCTTCATATTATTTATAGTCAAGAAACCTCTTAGATTTACCTTAGTATATAATGGAGGAGAAAAAAAAAAGGTAGTACCATCTATTCACATTCTGACTTTATTGAAATGATAGAAGAGAAAGATAACTTGTAGTATAAAAAACATAATTTAAATGTCCATTTTCAAGTAGTATAATGCATTTCTATAGCACTTAATTTTATAAAGCACTTTGTATACAATCCTGTGAAAAAAATAGTATTACATATATTATCCCTCTTTTCAAAGATAAAGTATTACAGTGAGCTTTAATTTTAAGTGACTTGCCCAGGATTTTCGACTAGTAAGTGTTGTAGGCAATATTTGAACTTGAGTTTTTTTGAGTACAAGTTCAGTGCTTTTTCTGCTATACCACATTGCCTTATATTGCTTCAAAACTTGTTCCCAGGCCATATGCTAAGGTGTAGTAGGGATTTTCTTTTTTCTGGAGTTTACTGTGTATGTGTTTTTTTTGACTCTTTAAATCTTTTTATATTTTTATCCTCTTTGTGTATTATTTCAAATCAAGTTCCTAATGCTGATATCCAACTTTAATGATAAACATCTACCAGATTTTTCCACAGACCCACTCAGATTTTAAATGTTTTCAGAGTAGATACTATATTATGTAAAGTAACTAATTACACACACACACACACACACACACACACACACACACACACAATATCCTTGCTCTGCCAGTGACTGGCTATGGACAGATAACATACTTGCTCATTTCCTTATTTTTTTCATCTATAAATTGAGTAATTTGGGCTTTGAATATCTATGAATTCTTTTCTAGTGATCATATTCCGTGATTCTGTTTTTCCTTTCTTAATAGTTTCTTCTCAAATTCGTTTCCTTTTTTCCAAGTCCATTCTAGTAATTGTTAATTGACAGAAGCAGCCAGATCAGGGAGCCGGGAGTCAGGGAAGACTGAAGTTTAAATTTATCCCCAAAGACTTAGTAGCTGTGTGATCTTGAGCAAGTCACTTAATCTCTATCTGCCTCATTTTCCTTATCTGTAAAGTTGGGATAATAATGGCACCTCCCTGCCAGTATCATTGTAAGGATTGAATTAGATAAAATCAAAAATAATAAAACAATAAATAAATAATAAAATCAAAATAAAAAATATTATTGTTACAAGCTGTTTTTACTAATGATATGGCGTCTCTTTTTAAATCAAAAAATACATCTGTAAATCTCGGTGTCAGCTTCACGAAATGGGAATGAAATTAATATAGGTTAACATAGTTCAAATTAATCTTGTTATTTTTCAAGAGGCATATAGGTATTTATTTTGTTAGAAATCAAATACAGTCCACCTTTGTGTTCTGTTCAGGCCTCTTATTGCTACAATAGTTAGGAAACTTGGCCTGAAAAGACAGGAGGAAAGTGATAGATCCCTGTGAAACTGAGCAGAAGCTGTGACTCACACCAAGAAAGATTTCGAAGAATGGATTCTTTTTCCCTCCTTCCCCTCTCTTCTGCTGATTTAAAATGATTGTTAGTGCTAAGTTTGTTCGGTTTACATTTGCTGAAAAGAATCTTGACTATTATAGGACACATTTCTAAGAGCAATCAAACTCGGTTAAGCACCAACCATAGTAACCTAAATGTGGTTCGGTACCAAGCATTATACAAAGAAAATTAAATTTGTGTTTACCAATTATTTATTAAGTACCTACTATGAACAATGGACTATGTAAGATTCCAGGAGAAATACAAGTATAGTTATGAGTGCATTATTAGATTTTTGATGTGAACATTTATGCCACAGAAATCAGCAAATGCCACAAATCAGGGTTTGATTTATTGTTTTGTTGGTTGTCTAGAGTTAAAGTGAGAAAATGTGAATAATGGAAGTTAAACTTAAGAATATGGTCTATGTATTTTTTTCCCTCCCTAGAGAATTAAGTTATTAAATATTTGCTAGCACATGCCTATGTCAATTCAAGCATGATATAAAGGAAAATTTTCTGAATCAGGAAATAAGGACTTGGGTTCGAATTCTGTTTTCTAGGAGATGGATGAAGTAGACTTATGTCACTGGATCATAGAAAAATAAGTTTCAGGAAGGACCCAATTTTCAAAGGATTCTAAATACAAAACAGAACACTGAATATATAATCCTGCAGGGAGCCACTGTAGTTGAAGGGGGAATGTCTTTGTTAAGCCTATGCTTTTTGGAAGGTCACTTTAGGAAGAAAATGGATGAGGAACTGGAGAAGTGATGTGAGTCATGGAGACCAGCCAGAAAGCCAGTCTATCCCAGGGGAGTAGTTTTGTAAGTAGAAAAGAGAGATATATATGAAAGAATATTATGAAGATTAGAACAACAGGACTTGGCAACAGATTGGATATATAAAGTGAGTGAGTATATAAGTGCAGAGTCAAGAATGACAGCGATTATGAGGTTTCCCCAAGGTCCCTTCTAGTCCTTCTTCACTCATCCTATAATATTTCACATGGTGATCTCATCATTTCCTATAGTTTAAATTATCTCTGTGCAGATGACTCAGCTGTACTTGTCCAGTTCTAACCTCTCTCCTGACCCTCCAGTCTTTTATCTCCAACTGCCTTTTAGGTATCTTAAGCATCTCCTAAACTGAAATCATTATTTTCCCCTCAACCTCCTGCTCCTCTTTTCCTCCTCCCTTCTCTGGTATCATTGAGGGTACCACCATCCTCCCAGTCATCCAGGCCTGTAATCTGGATCTCTTCTCTCTCCTCTGTATCCAATCACTTGTCAAATCATGTTATTTCTACCTTTCTAATATCTCTTATTATATGCCTCTTCTTCTCTGACACTGTCATCACCCTAATTCAGGCCTCTTATCAGCTCACTCCTGGGCGGTTGCTATGGTCTGCTGGTTAGTTTTCCTAAAACACAGGCCTGACAATGTTATCCTCCCAATTCAGCAAATTCCAGTGACTCCATGTTAGCTCTAGGATTTGTTTTTTAAAATCCTTCATGACACATTCCCTTCCTACCTATCCAGTCTCCTTATACTTCACTCTTGTCCACATACTCTGATCCAGTTACATTGCCCTCGTTGTTGTTCCTTCCGCATAGATAACACTCTGTTTCCCAACTGGCACCTCTCCTACCTCATGGCTTCCCTGATTTCCTTTAAGTCCCACCTAAAGTCTCACCTTCTAAGCAAGAAGCCTTTCCCAGACTTTCTTAACCTTAGTGCCTTTCCTCTTGGACTACTCCTGATTTAATTGTCTATATCTGTTCATATATAGTTTTTTGTGTTGTCTCTTCCTTTAAATTGTGAGCTCCTTGACAACGTGGTCTATCTGTTACTTTTATTTCAAAGGGTTTTAAATATAAAGCAGAAGACTGAATATTTAATCCTGAAAGCAACCATTCTAGCTCAAGTAAGGGACTGTCTTAGGCCTTAAGAAGGTCACTTTAGGAGGGAAGTGGCTAAGTGGAGTGAGAAGAAACATGAGTCATAGAGACCAGCCACCAGAGGAGTAGTTTTGTAAGTAGAGAAGAAAGATGTATATATGAGAGAATATTATGAAGGTTAAAACACAGGACTTGGCAACAAATTGGATAAGTAGAGTGAGTATAAGTGCAGAGGCAAGAGTGACAGTGACTTATTGACTGACTGACTGAAGCTGTGAGTCTAATTGGTGGGGATGATAGTAGTGCCTTTAATATTAATAGGGAAGTTTGGAAGAAGGGAGTAATTAGGGAAAAGATCATGAGTTCTGTTTTTGGATATATTGAGTTTGAGATGCCTATGAGATATATTTGAGATACTCAAAAGGAAAGTTAGTGATGTGAGGTTAGAACTTAAGAGATAAGGGCTGGATATATGGATCTTGGAATTGTTTGCATAGAGATAATAACTGAAACTTTGGGAGCTGATGAGATCACCTTATAGAATAGTACAATAAGAGAAGAAAGGATCCAAGATAGAAAAAAAATGTTGGGGGATACTCCAGATAATGAGTTTAACCTGGGTTAAAGGAAAGGAAAGGAGTCTGAGAAAGAATAGGAGGAGAATTAAGAAAGAAGAGTTTCCTAGAAGTGGATGATAAAGTCTGAGGTTATAGGGAGATCAAGAAGAATGAGTATTGGAAAAAAGCCACTAGATTTGGCAATTTTGATATTGTCAGTGACTTTTCAGGAGAATAGTTTGAGCTAAGTAATGACATCAAAAGTCAGATTCTGTAGTGTTTTGAATCAAACAAGAAAAGAGAAATTGTAGACAATGAAAAACTGGAGAAGATAAGATTTATTATCCACATTTTATGGTCAAGGAAACTGAGGCAGACATTAAGTAAGTGACTTGCCCAGGGTTACATAGTTATTTATCTATACAATGTGTTCCCTATTACAATGTGAACTCCTTAAGGAGTAAGATTGTTTTACTTTTTGAGAACCTCTAGTGTGTAGCATAGTGTCTGGCACATAATTCTGTAGGTACTTAATAAATTTGTGTTGACTGTGGAAATTAAGTGACCTTTAACTTGTTGGACATTGTAAGGAGAAAGATGTAATAGTTACTTGGTAGAATTTGTATATAAAGGTGAAAAATTATTAAGGAATCATGGTAGGGGAGGGGAGGGGATTGTCTACAGTATCAGAAAGAGAAAGAAGTTTGTACAAAGAATTGTAATTTATTTCTCTAGGAGAAATTGAGGTTTTAGTTAAAGTGAAGAGTTTAATGGTAGAGTGTCCATCTCTCTATAACAATTCCCAGTTACATGTAAAATGAATTTTTAATTTCATTTAACATATTTTTTTAGCTCCAAATTTTTTCCCTCCTATTCTTCCCTTCCCTATTCTTGAGGTGGCAAGTATTTTTATATAGATTATACATATGCAGTATGACATATTTCCATATTAGTCATGTTGTAAAAGAAGACACAAAGAAAAAACGCAAAAATAAACAGAAAAATACTATATTTTGATCTGCATTCTGATACCTTCAGTTTTTTCTCTGAATGTGGATAGCATTTTTCATCATGAACCCTTTGGAACTGTCCGAGATCATTATATATCTAGAGCTGGAAGGGACAGATTGCAATCCTATACTGTTGTATGCAGAATATAGGAAGAAAATCTGCCTCCTAAGCTGCACTTAAAAGTTTTTCAAGATAAGTTCTTAGATTTTCTTTTGAGTAGGGTGTCTTTGAACTTCAGTTCTTATCATGTTGAATTTTGAAATCTGGCCCTATTAGGAAGGAATTAAATAGAAATAAAGGTATTTATGTTAGACCAGTGGTACCATTAAAAATATGAAGTAACTGGGAAGAAAAGCTTCTTAGAGAAAAAAAAAAGGATGTTAGTTAATTAATTGATTTCCTCCCAAAAGTAAGTAAAAGAAAAATAAGAACATTTATAGTATCAGAATATTGAGCCCATCTTGATTTACAAGTCAGATCAATTTAAGTGTGTTTTGTGTTTATATGTACTTAGGAGAGGAAACAAGTTGATGCCATGAATCTCATTTGTTAAGGCAAGTGGAACTCATTCAGAAAGAACAATTGACTTAAAATTTTCCTCCCTCCTTCTTTCCTTCCCTCTTCTCCCAACTTTTCCTTTTTCTTTCCTACCTATCTGGGTATAGCAGGACTGCCTGCTAATTCAAACTGGGAATGGCATTTCTCATTGTGTCTATGACTGTGTCATCATCATAATAATAAGCAAATATTTACTGAAAAGGGAACTTTTCTGCCTAGGGGACAGTATGCCTTATTGTGCCTGCTGCCTTTGAACAACACTTTGTGGCTTATCAGACCCAAACTTCTAAAAACCCTTCCAGGATTCTGTCACTACAGACATCTCATTTAGTTCTACATCCTCCCAACCATCCCAGTAACATGTTAATAAAGACATTTTATTGAAACATAATCCCCACCTGCTTGAGATTATAGTTTCATGATGGCAGGCAGAGAGAGTCTTATGTTTCTGTCTTCAAAAACCTTCCTTTGAATGGTTTTTTTTTTTTTTTAAAGGATGAAAATGTGTGAGGAAGGGAGATCATGATGCTGTCTAGGTATTGTATAGTGTGATATGCTTTTTCTTTCTTACACAAAATGGAATGGTGAGAAAACAGGAAGCCAAGGTAGTGAAAATGGATATGGGGCGAAGGAGAAGAGGAGGCACATTTGCTGTTTAGGGGCAACTAAAGGTAGTAAAAAAAAGCAGGTCAGAAGTAGGATTATGCTAATAAGTTATATAAAATGAAATCAGCTCCTCCTTTAACTCTTGGATTCATGCCCTTTGGCAAAGTGTGAAGGCTTTCTCTCCTCTCCTTTCTCCCTCCCCCCAGCCACCTTGCTTGCTATTTATAGTACAGCACTATTTTCTGTGATACAAGTGTGACTTCAAAAATAGATGAGCCTTGTAATAGCTTTAGCTAAGGGCCATTCTAGCCCAGTCTGGCAATATTTCTTCATGAATCTTATTTTAAAAAATCATTGTCGCTTATCTCTTTTAGAAACTTGATTTTTATTTTAGAAAAAAAAGCTACATAAGATTCTTGTGATTTGTGAAGCAACTAAAATTGTATTAGACAGATTTGTAATTTGGAGAGAGTTCTTTTGGAACTTCTGCAGTTTGGGTAACTGGGGATACCCTTTGAGAGACTGATACCCTAGTTTTTGAGTTATACTTAACTTTGATTAAAATATGTGTGGAGCACCTTTATTTATTTATTTATTTTTGCTGCCATGCCTTTTTTCCCTTACTCTGGTCTTTGTGCTTAGAGAATACAAATTAGTGTTAATTTTAGTTTAATCGGTGGGTACTTAGGAAGGTATATCTGCTTTACTTGTTAGTGCAAAACAACAACAAATGTTACATCGACAATGAATTTTGGTTTCTCTATTTTGGATGATCTATTTTTATGTTGAATATTGGATAAATGAGCACCAGTATTAATGTTCCTTTTTCACCTCTAGATTAACAAAGAAGAAGAAGGGGAAAAATTCAAACAATCTTAATCTATAGCTGTGGTAGTTTGTTGAAATTCGGTTGCCAGAGATAATACTAATGCCACAGTAGGGAAGCCCAGAAAGCTAAATTAAGAACAACCATATTAAGGCCTTGTAGGATGGCTCTCACATAAATCAGACAGGGCAAGCAGAGCTGAGAAATTTCCTAGACTACTGAATTTGTGGAAGAGAGCCTAACTTCATGTATTTTGAAAACTGAAGCATATATTTGTATTGTAACAAAGTTATTCCCACCCCAACCTACTATTTCTCTTAATCCAGGGAAAGGTTGTTTTTTCCTTGATATTTTTCCCCCAGGAAATTCAGCATTAAACTTATCTTTTCAAATACACACTGATGGCATCACTGTACAAGACTAATTAAAGGTCTGATATTAGTACAAATACATAAATACATATATGCATTTGTTTATTTTATAAATATGTGGAATAGGTATGGATGCATTGCCATGGTGCCTTCATTTCAGATATCACCTCATATATTAGCTGTGTGAACATAGGTAATCACTTAACTCCTCATCAGATTGCAAGATTGTTAGGAAGACCAAATGAGACAAAATAACATAAAACTTTCAAAGCCCATGTGAGCTATTATAGTTATTGTTGTTAATTATTTTAAATAACCTCACTAAGATCTTCAGCAAAGCTGTAAATAATACTTATCATCAATGTCATTTCTTCTGTTTTCTCATTACCCTTGGGAGCCCCTAATTTTTGCAAGCTGGCCTGATAGGTACCATTACCCTCTACCCTTTGCCCTCTTCCTTCAGGCTTATACAAGTCCCCAGATTCTTGATTGCTGCTAATATTAGCTTACTATTAATCCAAGTACCTGATTATAAATTGGTCAGGTAGAGAAATGTAGGTAGAGCGCAATTTCTCAAATTGGGGTGTGATCTCACATGGGGTCTTATAACTGAATATGTGGGTTGTGATTTATTATTAGTAAATGATTGATTTGTTTGTTTATTTTAAATACCTATATACCTGGGGGTCATGTCCCAATTGGGAAACGTTTCAGAAGCTGTAGGCTAGAGAATAGATTAGTTGATTTGTATCTGCTTGAGATAAGTAGTTACAACACAGTGATGAAAGATTCAGTGTCAGTAGGGAGGGTATGGGACCCTGAACAGCAGGGCACTTAAGATTTCAGATCAATATAAAGAAAGGTTTCCTACCTTTGTAGGATTATATAAATAGTTCAATGAGTTCTTTCCAACTGTAGTGAGTTCCCCATTAAAGAATCTATTCATTCATTCATCTATCTATTTATTTACTTTCTCATTCGTCTATTTATTTATTTATTTTTGAGGAGTTTATATTTGCAGAGTTGAGTTGACTACTTGAGAGGAATATATATATTTTAGAGCCATGTTGGGGAAAGAACACTATATCAGACAGATGATCTTTAAGGCCTTTCACGTCATCTCTAGTTGGATCTATGTTTTTAAATTCTTTCCCTTTCTTCTCTCTCCTCTCCACCTTATTTAAAATCTTTCCCTAATAACAACCTAGTTAAAGTAAGGAGTAAATTGAGTAAAGTAAATTGAGACCCAATCAAATAAATAACTACAAATTAAGCAATAGCTTTTACTATTTACTTAACTATATAAAGGTTATGCTTTTAAATTATTATTTATATATAAGTTTATATATTATTTATTTATATTTATATATAATATATTTATACATTAAATATATATTTATTTCTCTCATTTTACAGTTCAGGAAACTGAGGCAGAATTTGAATCTAGGACTTCCTGCCTTCAGGCCAGTTCTATATTTATTTCCCAACCTAGCTTTCTGTAAGCTTTAGGAAAGCTTAAAAAAGACTTAAAAAAATTCACAGGATTTAGATATGGAAGAAATCTTTGAAATATTATGGTTCAACTTTGTCACATTTTAGAGATAATGAATCTTGGGCCTATGAAAGACAAATGATATAAGGGTTCTTAGGCTTAATGGTGGCTGTTAGAGAAGGGATAGTTTGAAATAAGCATGAAGTTACTCCATTGTTTAACCAACTAAATTAAAACTCAGTTCTTGGTATAATGAAAAAATATTTTAAAAGTCTAAACATTGATTGATTGCTTTTTCCTGTCATTTTGTTATTGTTGCTATTGTTTTCAAAAGTCTCTAGAACATAGTTCATATCTTGTTTGGATTGCAGAAAGGGGAGAAGAAAATGGGCTATATGTTGGAGACAGAGCAGTAGATTTCAACATCTAGTATTACCATCATAGAAAAAGAGCAATTATAACTCACATTTACGTGGTACTTTTTTTTTTTTTTTTTTAATAACAGCCCTGCAAGGTTCAGGATATAATTATTCCTTTTTACAAAATTTACCAATAATAAAACTTAAGTCCTAAAGGTAAGGTAAATTTCAGATCAGATACCAGTTCTATGACGTCATTTCTCACACATTATTCACTTGCAGCCTCTCTCTAAAAAAGAGTTATGATGATGATCAGAAAAGCACAGTATTCAGCCCCAAAATTACTTAAGAAATAGGGTCAGAAACTGATCCATTCAATTATTAAATACTTGCTATCTGCAAAAGTATGCTTGTAGGTCCTGAGGAACAAAAAATTAGACCAGTCCTCTGCCTCTAGAAAACCCATTGTCTAGGTAAGAGATAGACATATAGATGGATGGGTGTACAGATAGCCAGTCAAATGGAGAGAGACTATAAATCTTACGAATACAAAGTACTCTTTTAAGTTGAGATGAGAAGAGGATCACAACTTACAGTTTTATCCCTAACCCAGGGGAAAAGTGGAGAGAGATCCACTAAAAATTAAATGAGTGGTAACATTATGAGACTAAGAAAACATTTACTTATTACTTGTACTTTTTTCAATTGCTTCCAAGCTTCAGAATTTGAAAAGATAAGAAAATGTTCCAATCTCATGTATGTGACAAAACATAACTTTTTTATATTAACCAAAAATGAAGCACAATAGAGTGAAATTTTACCAATGAGTTTAATTTTTGGTACCTGTGAAAATTCATTGGAAATATTATTATTTCCAGGCTACTGATGTCTTGTAATATTAAAAAGAGCCTTGGCTACACTAATTGGAACGACAGATTATACTTTTTAATAGTTTTAATTGTTATGTTTTTCCTTAGGTCAAGATAAATTTGTTGCTTTGCAATTACTATACATCATATCTAGTACTGCCCTTGAGTGTCAAGGTAAACAAACCTCATTCTTCTTCCATCAGATAGCCCTTTGATCATTTGGAGATGGCTGTCCTTTGTACACCACCACCACCCCTGCCCAACTAGGCTTCTCTTTCCCAAGTTCTTCAAACGATCCTCTATGGTAGAAATTCAGGTTGTAGCTAATAGGTGTCTCAGGTAAGATGCAAACAAAAATCCATGTCTCTGATGCCTAAAAAAGCCACAGCCAGCAGTGCCCACACACTCTCTCAAGGTACTCTTCCCACTCCACTCCATTCCACTGATCTTTAAAGTTTATGCTTTCTAATCTATAGTTATTTATTTGATTGGGCCTCAACTTCTCCTCACTTTATCAGATTGTTATCAGGGAAAGACTTTTAAAAAGTAAGGGCTACATACATGTGAATTGTTAGAAGTATAACTTGATATAGTAGAAAATACTGGGTACAGAATTAGAAATCCTGTGTTCAAATCCCTGTTTTAACCTTTGTAAGGCACCTAACTTTTCTGATTAGATTTTCCTTACATTTAAAATTATGGCATAGTGGATAAAGTATTGGGCCTGGAGTCAGGAAGACTCATCTTCAAATCTAATTTCAGACACTTACTAGCTGTATGAATCTGGGCATGTTACTTAATATTTGCCTGAAATTCCTCATTTATAAATGAACTGGAAAAGGAAATGGCAAACCACTCCAGTGTGTCTGCCAAGAAAATCCTAAACAAGGTAACAAAAAGTCAGGTATGACTGAACAATAACAATAATATCTAAAGTTAGCTAGATCAGAGGTTCTTAAGCTTTTTTTTTTTTTTTAATACATAGACTTCTTTGGCAGGCTGAACCTATAAGTTTCTTTTCAGAATTACGTTTCTAAATTAATAAAATTATAAGACAATTTTATAAAGGAAACAACTTCTATTGAAATAGTTATTAATTTAAAAAAAATAGTTCACACAACGGATCTGACCATTCCAGAGAGCAATTTGGAACTATGCCCAAAGAGTTATCAAACTGTGTATATCCTTTGATCCAGAAGAGTTTCTACTGGGCCTATATCCCAAAGAGATTTTAAAGGAAGGAAAGAGACCTACATATGCAAAAATGTTTGTAGTGATAAGAAACTGAAAACTGAGTGGATTCCCATCAGTTGGAGAATGGGTGAATATGGTATGTGAATGTTATGGAATATTATTGTTCTGTAAGAAACGACCAGCAGGATGATTTCAGAGAGACTTGGAGAGACTTACATGAACTGATGCTAAGTGAAATAAACAGAACCAGGAGATCATTATACACGTCAACAATAAGACTATATGATGATCAATTCTGATGGACATGGTTCTCTTCAACAATAAGATGATTCAAACCAGTTCCAATGATCCTTGTAATGAAGAGAGCCATCTGCACTCGAGAGGTCAGTAGGAACAGAGTGTGGTTCACAGCATAGCATTTTCACTCTTTTTGTTGTTTGCATTTTATTTTCTTATTTTTTTTTTTCAGTTTCATTTGATTTTTCTTGTGCAGCAAGATGATTATATAAATATGTATGCATATATTGGATTTAACATATATTTCTACCATGTTTAACATATATTCTACTACTTGCCATCTAGGAAGGAGCGTGAGGAAAGGAGGGGGGGATTGAAACACAAGGTTTTGCAGGATTTAATGTTGAAGAATTATCCATGCATAGGTTTTGAAAAACAAAAAAACTTTAATTAAAAAAAAAATAGTTCACAGAACCCAGGTTAAAATTCCTTCATCTACATGATTAGAAATCTAAAGTCCCTACTGGCTCTTAAGTCTGGGAGCATATCATTGTTATTGATGTAATGGGAATCAGGAAGATATCTGGATATTTTAATCTTTTGTCTCTATTGCTCATAGGATCAAAAATGATTAAAAAAATTATGTAATGCTTTGTAAACTTTAAAGCAGCTTTCTTTGTTCCATAACTACTTTAACATTATAAGTGAATAGAAAAAACCTGCCAGTTTACAATTATTATTTTTCATTTGTCTATTTTATTTTAAAGTAGATATAGGTAACCAGATTATGAAAGCCCTTGTAAGGCTAACTTTTCCTCTTAACAATAACAAATAGTTATTTGTTACAAATAACAAATAGTTATTTGTTACAAATAACAAATAGTTATTTGTAAGGCTGAAGTAGACCTCCTATAAAATATTTCAGATAAAGTTGATTTCTTTTCGATATGCTGTTTTAAACTCCTATTTATAGCCTTCACATCCTTGCCAAATTCAGTAGACTTTTTATTAATTAGCATCAGTTCCTGAGATTTGTACTAAGAGTTTAAACCTGAATAGAAGGGACAATCAACTTTTCCCCCCCTTCTTTTAAATCTTACCACTAAATATTTGTTCTGGATAGTGTTAAGTATTAATTTTGCTTACAGTATCTTATGTGATAAATTGGGCAGCTTAAAAACGATCTGTGTGTTAATCTGGAGGGTTCTTTTGCAGTTTTAAATACTGACAACTAAAAAGGAAACGATCCTTTTTTTAGAACAAGGGATTTTTAGGACTCAGAACTACTCTTGTTATTTGAATCTTCAGTGATAGAAAGTACTAATGGCAGTTCTGGTGTTTATTGTACCCAGAAAGGATTAGTTTTTAATTAGTACGAATACTTTGACTAGTACAACCCATATTAAGGATTAAGGAGATACTTTTGGAAAGAAGAAAATTGTTTTCAATGAGGTGACAGAGTAGGGAACAGGAAAAGAGGAAAACACAGACCTTGTACTGTACAATCATTCTTGGCAAGGTAATGAGGTTATTGACCTTTAAGGTTTTTTGATCTAGATTTGTTATCCACCAAGTCCAAACTATTTTGTGGTTTATTTTTGAAGGTTACTTTAACCTGGTTTAGAAAGAAACTCTTATTTGAATGTTACATTTAAATAGGCATCTGAAATTTAATATGATAAAGAACTGAATCTTCTCTTTTCTCTCCCTCAGTGCTACTACTGCCTTATCACCATCACCGTGAACAAAACAAAATAAAAATAAGCCCAACAAATTAGAGTTGAATTTTTGGATTGTAGTTTGAGAGGAGGGAAGACATTTGGTAATAATTCAGTTGAATACCTTCATTTTATAGAGTAGGAAACTGAAGCCCATATAAAATGTGTCTTTATTTTCTGAGTTCTCTTAAAACACTTTTAGGAAACAAAGTCATTTCCTACACAGGATCAGATTAAAGGAAGGAACTTGTTAGTATCATCTCTGTACTTCATACCATATTGTTTCCATATATCTTGTATGGCTTCTGCAGGCCATCTTGTTGGCACCCATTATTTTATAAACCAAAAAGTTTTGAGTGACTTGCCTAAGGTCATCCTGGAAGTGGCAGAGCTAGCATTTGAATCCACTTCTATTTTTACGTCCTTGGAAATAATAATGTTTGCCTGTTCTCAGTCCATTTTGTCTTTTTCTGGGTTCTGAATCTTACAGTTATTGTTTGCTCTACTTTGTCTATGTGATCTAATCCACACTATACCCCTGCCTCTCCATTTCCTCTGTAGTCACCATACTCTTGGCCCTTCTGAATATAAGCTTACTTTATGGCAGTCATTTCCCTCTTTCATCCCTTCTGCCCATACCTTCCTTTGGAGATCTCCTGTCTTGCTGCTCTGAGCTTTTCTCCACAATTACTAGAATCTAATGCAGTGATCATTTATGAAATATCTACTGTGGACTAGGTACTGTGCTAATCACATAATACAATTAATAATAACAATAGTAATTAATAATAATAATATTCTAGGCCCTAACTGCAAGAAGCTTACAATCTAAAGGACAAGAAAACATCTCCAACTCTGTTTTTAATAAACCACTATTCTCATTTACTCTGAATGGTTCTGTGTGGAAAGGTGAAGAATTTACAGATTAAGCACATATTGATCAAAGACTGTTAACTAAAGCAGATCAGACCTATAGGATTTTAGATGAGACCTGGACTGCATTCCATTGTCCAAAGAAATAATTAAGTGGCCGAAGCTGTATATCACCTTTTTCACTGGATTCCACTAACCAAATAGGGAGATAAAGGTTTATGTAACCAATCACAACCTATAGAGAGTGGGATTTTTGGGGGTTCTTTGTCTGAAATGTATAAAAGTTGTAAGCATCTTCAAGTGAATGACTCTCCTCCGTATCCTTGCTGTCCTTTCAGGGCCACAGGCCAGGATGGTCTGCTTCTCGAGATTCTAATAAATTCTTTCTATGCATCATTTGGAGTGACTCCTGAGTAGTCAGTTTGGGTAGGTGCAATGGCCCCAAACAGTTTCCTTTATGTAGTTTGTGGGAAATGTCAACTTTCAGACTCATTTTAGCAATCCTGTCAAATGACTTTCCCATTTCACCACTCATTTCTTATTATTCTCTTATTCTGAAGTGTAGTTAAAGCTATTAGAAGAGACTTTTGAAGTTATGTGGGCTAATCCATTCATTTCACTTGTAAGGAAACAGAAAACCTTAGTTCGAACAAAGCAGATTAGATCTCAAGATGATGAATTCCAGAGGATATTCCAAATTTTTTGGCTGTCTTGAAATTTTATTATGAGTACATTGTTAGAAATCTGTTTCAGTTTAAAAGAGAGAGATTAAATATTACTGTTGTACATCCTTCCCATTTTCTATCCTTTTGCCTTGGTTGTCTGTCCTTGGGATTGTTCTTCTTCCCTTCCTTCCATGGCTTCCTTTGAGATTCATTTGAAGTTGTCTTTTGAAGAAAGCCTATTCATGTTGTTTCTTCAGTTGCCTTCTCCTTTGAGCCTACCTTCTACCCACTTTCTGTGTATATGGTTATTTGCATGTAGATTCCCTCCCTTTAGGATGTAAAAACCTTGAGGATGGAAACTCTTTCCTTTTTAAAAAAATTTCTGTAGCACTTAGCACAGTTCCTGGCAATGAGCAAATGCTTAATAAAAGTTAAATTGTAGAATACTTGTAGGTGAAAGGAAGGTCTTTGAACTTTGTAAGGAAAAGAAACTTAAGAACACTTTTAGCTCTCGGAGCTTTTTTTTGCTGGGAGAACCCAAGACTTGTGAGATTGGAAGGAGGGAAGAAGGTAGCGAAAGAGGGGAGGAAGAGAAAGAGTGTGTGTGTTTGCTGATTAGGGTCTTTTGAATATTCAAAGAAAGGCCAGAGTTTATAGCTGTTAAAAACTGAAGGGCAGTGAAGAATTAATCTTTTTCTCTTCCTAGATTCCTAGGTAGAATGAAAGTAGTTTTTTGGACAAGGTCAAGCTAAAGTGTTTGAATGTGAGTTTCCTGAAGAAAATGTGTTTTTCTATTAAGAATTGTCAAGTGTGACAATGGTAACATCTCCCTGAAAAGTAAAGCTAAATTCTAGAGCTTAGTTTCTTAAATTGTGTATGGGGGTCTTGTATGTGAGGGATCACAAAATTATGATTTATTATCAGTGAATGTTTGATTTGTATACTTGTTTTAAAAGAGTGAAAGATTTCTTGGTTGAAAAGGAATTGAGTAGAAAAAGTTTCAGCACTGTCCTAGTGATTCAACCATTCTGGAGAGCAATTTGAAACTATGCCCAAAGAGCTATCAAACTGTGTATATCCTTTGGTCCAGTTGAGTTTCTACTGGGCTTGTATCCCAAAGAGATCTTAAAAGAGAGAAAGGGACTCACACATGCAAAAATGTTTGTGGCAGCCCTTTTTGTAGTAGCAAGAAACTGGAAACCGAGTAGATGCCCATCAGTTGGAGAATGACTGAATAAATTATGGTATATGAATGTTATGGAATATTATTGTTCTATAAAAAACAATCAGCCAGGATGATTTCAGAGTGACCTGGAGAAACTTACATGAACTGATGCTAAGTGACATGAACAGAACCAGGAGAGCATCATACATGGCAATATCAAGATTATAAGATCAATTCTTTTTTGTTTTAAATAGCTTTTTATTTACAAGTTACATGCATGGGTAATTTTACAGCATTGACAATTGCCAAACCTTTTGTTCCAATTTTTCCTCTCCTTCCCCCCCCACCCCCTCCCCTAGATATCAGGATGACCAGTAAATGTTAAATATATTAAAGTATAAATTAGATACAAAATAAGTATACATGACCAAACCTGTATTTTGCTGTACAAAAAGAATCGGACTCTGAAATATTGTACAATTAGCCTGTGTAGGAAATCCAAAATACCGGCAGGCAAAAATATAGGGATTGGTAATTCAATGTAATGGTTCTTAGTCATCTCCCAGAGTTCTTTCGCTGGGTGTAGCTTGGTTCAGTTCATTGCTGCTCCATTGATGAAGATCAATTCTGATGGATGTGGCTCTTTTCAACAATGACATGATTGAGGCCAGTTCCAGTGGTCTTGTGATGAAGAGAGCCAGCTACACCCAGAGAGAGGACTGTAGGAACTGAGTGTGGATCACAACATAGCATTTTCACTTTTTGTTGTTGTTTGTTTGTAATTTATTTTTCTCATTTTTTTCTTTTTTGATTTGATTTTTCTTGTGCAGCATGATAATTGTAGAAATATGTATAGAAGAATTGCACATGTTTAACATATATTTGATTACTTGCTGTTTAGGAGTGAGGAAAGGGAAACATTTGGAACACAAGGTTTTGCAAGGGTGAATGTTGAAAATTATCTATGCATATGTTTTGAAAATTACAAGTTTTAATTAAAAAAAAAACCTAGCAAATAAAAAAAAAGAAGAAGCCCTTCTAGAGGACACTTTATCTTTTTTTTTTTAATAGCTGTTTATTGACAGAAAATATGTATGAGTAATTTTTCAGCATTGACCCTTGCAATCACCTCTGTCCCAGCTTTTCTCCCCTCCTTCCCTCCACCCCCTCCCCTAGAAGGCAGGCACTCTCATACATGTTAAACATGTTAAAGTATATCTTAAATACAATATGTGTGTACATATTTATACAGTTTTCTTATTGCGCAAGAAAAATAGGTTTTAGAAAGGTAAAAATAATAATCTGGGAAGAAAAACTAAAATGTAAGCAGTCCACACTTGTTTCCCAGTGTTCTTCCGCTGTGTGTAGCTGGTTCTGTTCATAACTGATCAATTGGAACTGAATTGGATACTCTCATTGCTGAAGATAGTCACTTCCATCAGAATTGATCCTCATATAGTATTGTTGTTAAGGTGTATAATGATCTCCTGGTTTTGCTCATTTCATTTGGCATCAGTTCATACAAGTCTTTCCAAGCTTCTCTGTATTCATTCCTGCTGCTCATTTCTTACAGAACAATAATATTTCATAACATTCATATACCATAATTTACTCAGCCATTCTCCAACTGATGGGCATCCATTCAATTTCCAGTTTCTAGCCACTATGAAAAGGGCTTGCCGCAAGGACTCTTTTATCTTAATGGTATTTTTGGTAATATGGTATTGTTTAGGAAAAGTATTGTTCTGTTGTTTCACATATGAAATTTTACCATTTAGATTATTAGCTTCTTGAGAACAGAACACAAATCTTATGTTACTTTGGTATCTTTTTTCCATTCCATTCCTTCCAGGTTCTCTGTCCTAGACAGACAGATATTGAGTCCACGTTGTTGACTGACTGAGATAGGACGTGGTTTTTCATTGAACTAAAGTTGACTTAGATCTATGTCCCCTTTTTTTTCAAACTAACAAGAATACATGGTAGAAGAAGATTAAAAAATAACTAATACCTTTGCTCTTAATCTTGCTCTCTCATGTCTGATGGTTTTAGTTGTTATTTTGAGCAGATTCTGCTTTTTTTTTTTTAAACAAATTATTGAGTTTTAGCTAAATGTCCTATGGTTCTTATTACCTGTTTTTCCCTCTGCATTCATTATTATTGTTATGAGGCTTAAAGTACATATTTCCAGGTGCTTTGAGTAATCATACAAAGATAATTACTATCGGATTTTGTTAATGCAGATATTTAGATGTTTAAATTATATAATGTTCAGTCTGTTGGTGGGATGAGTCCATGACAAAGCTGTTTCTGAAGATATGAGCAATCCTCAGATGTAATGCTTATCATAAATCATAAATCTTGAGAAAGATATTAAGATTACATCCTTTTGCCCGTGGTTCCCCTTAATCTTTTTCATTCACTGACATTCTGTCTAAATTGATGGTTCAGAATCCAGGACCCTCTATTTGGTACAGAGATCATCCTGGGTTATTCCCAATGTCTTCCAAGATGAGTCTTTTTTATTATTATTATTATTATTATTATTTTTTTTTTAATGTGCATCTTTAATAAAGAATTTCGATAACTTTTCTATTTTGGTAATTTCTCTAGGAGGATGATGAGATGGGTTGACAGAGAAACTATTATGTATTGCTATATGGATAGGTGGTCTCCAAGAGTGAATTTGTCATTAAAAGCCAGAGGTCTTAAATCCATTAGTTTGAGTTTGGAATCTTTTGGCTTGTCCCTCTTTTTTTGGCCTATTTTGGACAGTTTTCACTATCTGTATTGTTTAAGGAAATGAAGATATTTTGAATCCATACATAATAGAAAAACATCATTTTAGCAATTGGAATTCAAAACATTTTAGCAGAACTACTAGTTAGGAGAATTGAGTGATTTCTTTTCCTGACTGTAATACTCTGGAGATACTAACCAAGTAATGAAAAAAGCCTATAAAGAAAAAGAAAGATTATCCAAAAATTGAATAATTGGGGTCAAGGACAAAGGGGAATGCTGTTGCATAAAATAGAAAACTTAAAACAACTCACAACTCTTTTATATCATATTTTTCTTTTGGCCTACAAAAGTGTAACTTTTATCATCAACAAACATTTATGGATTCCTTTCCGTGAATAAGACTCTATGCTATGCATTGAGTATGTGAAAAAGTATAAGATATAGTCTCTTATTTCTTGAATTTGTAAAATAATTCACAGGAAGTTCCAGGGGTTATGAGAGTTATTGTATTTCCTAGTACAAAAAGAGGGATTTTTGACCTCTGAATATCTACTGGAAACCTCTATTTTATTATTATTTTTTTATTTTATTTATTTTATTCTTTCATTTATTTATTTATTTGTTTGTTTGTTTGTCTATTTATTTATTTATTCATTCATTTATTTATTCATTCATTCATTCATTCATCCATTTATTTATATATATATATATATATATATATATATATATATATATATATATATATATATATTATAGCCTTTTATTTACAGGATATATGCATGGGTAACTTTACAGCATTAACAATTGCCAAACCTCTTGTTCCAATTTTTCACCTCTTACCCCCTCCCCCCTTCCCCAGATTGCAGGATGACCAATAGATGTTAAGTACATTAAAATATAAATTAGATACACAATAAGTATACATGACCAAAACGGGAAACCTCTATTTTAGAACAACTATACTATTTTTCATCTCAACACTATCCTGCCCACCCTCAACTCTGTGGCAACCTCCCCTCCCCCAACTTCGTTTAGAAAATGATTGTCAAACAACACGTAGTTTTTTATCTATATTATGCCTCACTCTTTGGAAACATAAAGAAGATATAAAGCCCTTACCCTATCCTCAATATATAGCACATCTTTTCAAAACTTAAAATGATTTTATTTTGTATTTAAATTTCTTTTTTATAAACTTATGTCCAAGAAAACTTAATCTATTATTTTATTAAAAGGGAAAATAAAAATCTAGTTTATTTCAAGTGCCTTTTTAATTGTTATATCAATTATATTATTTGCAGAGAATGGGAAGGGGGATTATTTTGGTTGTAATTAGGAAATTTCATTTACTTCTATAAATCTTGGCCTTAATCAAAGACTTCTTGGGTTTGGTTTTGGTAAGATGCAAGTTAATAGCTTCCGATAAGCCATGTCTAGAGAACTTTAGGTTCAGATATCTCAAGTATTTTCTAAATAATTTTATCTAGCTGGTGGATTATCAATGTCTGTTGCTTCCTTTTGCTATCAACACCTGGTCATCTCATTGGTCATTAGTACCTGTATTAGAAAATAGTAAATGGTGTTCAGAGTCAAGGAAAAACATATAAACTTTTTCAATTTTTGAAAATCCCAATTGTCATTTTGAAGGGGGGAAAATTATTTGCTAATATGATTTGGGGGTTATTCAAAGTTTTCAACTAGCTTTTCAGACCCTGTTATAGTAGCCTAAAACGAACTGAAACAACCACTTTACATGTAGATGTGGTGTTGTGGTAATTTAAATTGTACCATTTTGAGTAACAGTTTTTTTAAAAAAGCATCAAGCAAATAATTAGATGAAATTAGTGAATGACATAAACTAAGCTAGTAAAATAGTCATATAATAAATATCATGTAGGCCAGGAAATTAGGTGGCATCATGAAGCGAGAATGGAGATGGAAGACTTGAGTTTGAATTGTGCCTGGGACACTTACTGAGGTTAGACCTTGGGCAAATTATTTAACATCTCCTGGCTGCTCACTTCAATAACAGCACTTTTGTCATAGAGTTGTTGTGAGCCCTTTGTAAAATTTAAGCACTGTTAATGTTATTATTAGTAAGACTATTTCTATAGCACTTTAAACTTTACAAAGTGCTTTACTTATTCAGTCTGAAATGTGATTGGTGGCTACATATGAGAGTCTAAAAAATTATATCCAGGAAACTTAATACTCCATCATCTTCTAGTGAGTGCTTATAAGATATGGGCACAGTACAGGCAGCCCCAGCTCAAATTTTTGAATGACCCATCCATATGAATAGCTGCTGCCTTCCCCTCTGTTATGATGGAATTCTCCCAGGATGAGCATTTCTTCCTATATCATTCTTTTCTTTTGATTTCCTCTGCCTCAGAAACTCTCTTCTCACTTTATTGTAGTGTTACTGGAGACCTGTTCTCTACAGAAGATTCACAAAATTGAAGAACCCCTTTTTTTCCTATCTGTACTATTTCTCTAGGTTCCTATGGTAGAAATTGCCCCACCTCCTTTCTCTTTCAAGTTCATATACATGTAGAGTTATTTGGACCTTGAGATTCACACGGCTCGAGGAGGTTTTATTTCTAAGGTTTTAGTTTGACAAAGATTCCAGGGGAATTAGAGAGATTCATTGGTTAGGGTATCTTCTGGTGACATTTTTACATTAGGGTTAAATAGACATTTGTAGTCTAACTTGGAAACCTATCCATACGTTACAACATATTTTTCTTTTGGAAAAACAGCTTCCAAATTGCCTATGACCCATTTTCAACTGAACTTTTCTAGCTTTAAAAAACAAACAAACCTTGTTTATCCCATATCATCAATATACTATAGTATAGTATCCTTCACATAATAAATATTGAATAGATATTTATTAAATTGAATTCAATTGAACTTTTGAAATATCACCTGTGAAAAGGACAGGCTGACCATATAAGAAAATTGCAATTGAACCAAGAATATATGGGAAGTTAGTGGGTAGTTTAGTTCTCAAAACCAGTTAAGAGAAAAAGCAGGAACTATTAAAAGATTAAATGATAACAATAAATTATTTGATTTGTATATTTTTTTCTTTTTTCAGTATAATGTGTTGTAATTTCTTTTAAGTTGCTAAGCTATCAGTAACACTTTGTTTTGTGAGATATTTTGGGAAAATGAGGGTTTACTGTGACATAATAGGCAACATTTGTTTAAACTGGGTTCCTGGAAGGATGGTGGCTATGAGAATATTAAGGTGGTGCTGCTTTCAAATTTTATGTTGTGTCTATGCCTTTTGAAGTTCTGGGCCTTGTGGATAATGCATTTATTTTCTCATATTCCTGTTCAAGATTGTACTTCAGGTGGTGAAAAACATATAAACTTGCTAGATTTTGTGTGCTGAGAACTGAAGACTTGTTCCTTAAGAATTGAACTTTAAGGATAATTCTTTTCCCCTCCTCCACTCCCCAGATTTTTATAGATTGAGGATTCCCCTATTCCTTAAGATAAGAGCTGATCCTACTTTTCATTTCCATTGTGGTCCAAACACTAATATTATAACAGCAAAAATCTATTCAGCACTGAGAATTTTGGGGATCATGGGAAGAACTTGGGCCTTAAAGTTAAAAAAATCTTGGCTTTAGTCCCCAAATCTAATGCTTACCTGGCTGTGTCAACTTGGGCAAATCACTTAACTTCTCTGAAAATATTTTCTCATCTGTGAAACCAGGATAAGAATACTTTGTGTACTTTACTGTAAACCATGAAGCACTTTATAAATATGAACCACTATTATGAGCACAGTCCTAAACTAGCCATTGAGGAACAAAATACTATTAAAATAAATGTGGTTCCTGCCTACATATTTATAATTTTTTGTGTGTGCGTGCTCATGCTCATAAAGTTACAGAATGAACAATACTTTGAAATAGCCAAATAATAATTATTTGAAAAATTATTTCTGCTTGAACAAGAGACAATTACTTGGGAGATTTGTGACAGGAGAATTCCTGGGTAGAATGGAGCAGGAAGATTCTGTGTGCAGGAACATTTAAGCATAGATTGTAGACTGGCAAAGAGGTCATCCTATTCATGAGAGATGGTACAAACTATTTTAATGAGAATGTAAATAATCCTTTTTGGTGTTTTAGAAAGGACAAGAGTAAGGGTATAAAAATAAGTCTGGAAAGGATTTTTGAGGATTCCAGTTCTATTATCTAACACATTGGTGATCTTTTTGCTTTAGGATCATTTACAAATTTGATAAGTATAGTGTCTTTGTATTCATCCAAGTTTTGATAAAAATGTCTCACTGCTCCAACCAGTTGTTGTAATAACACCTCCAACTCAATATATCTAATCTTGATTTTGCCAACTTTCCCATGTTTCTAAAACCTTATCCTATAATCACAGGATGTTAGAGCTGGGAGGACTCTTGGTATTTATTTAATAAGACTCCCTCCATTTATAAAGAAATGGAGTCTCAGAGAAGGGAAATAACTCACACAGCTAAGTAAATAGAGGAAAAACAGCATTTGACCCAGGATTTCTTATAGCATTGTATGATGATGTCTTATACTCCTGACTTTTTTCTTGCTATTACTGATACTACCATTCTTTTCTTTTAAAACCTTATTCTTATTTTTTCCATCCTTCTCATTGGCCACTAAAAGGGCCTAGGCCAAGTCCTATTTGGTCATTGTTTAGGACCTGATTGACTCAGATTGAATGTAGATAGCAGTCATTTCTGTTTTGGTCAAAAACCCTGAGAGCCTTTCCCTCCCAGATTCCCTCCCACCCTCCTTACTTATTTATTTATTTGTTTATACTTAAAATATGTTTTGTTTTATTTTATTTTATTTTTGGACTGGGTGAAAGAGAAGATTCTTTGCCTCAGTGCTACCTAGCCTTAATCACTGAATGAGTGCATCCTCAGTCAAACTGAGACCTGTTCACGATCTTAGCTTAAAAAGGCCGAGGTCTCCTATTTTATCCAGGTTCATCTCCAGTCACCTTGAACTATATTTCACCACTGGATTCAGATGATTCTGAAGGGAAAAGTTAGGAGGTAACCTTGCACAGCCACCCTTACTTCAATCCAATTTACTTGCATGTCATGACATTACCTTCCTGATACATGGTCCTTTCTGAGAAGGAGGTACAAACAACCACCAACCCCTAAGTCAAATTCTTATTACCTCCTATCTGGGCTATAGGAAAAATAGTTTTCTGAATACCTCTTGTCTTTCCCTCCGACTCCAGTCCATACTACATGTCCAGCTTATTTCTAAATTGTCTGACATAACTTTCTGTTACCTCTACTTTGGTCATGCTATTGAGAGAAACAGATTTCATCTGTAATTTAAAATCTGAAGACTTTAGGAATGAATTATGAGGCTTGTTTATTCTGTTGTAGTAATTTAAGACTGTAAGAAACATTTATAATTTGTTTTGAGGGTTTTGTTGGGGGGGGTCAAGTAAATGAATAAAGAGAAGTAGGGAGTACTTGGGGCCATACATGAGTACATTAATAAAAGTTATGCCATACTTAACATGTATGGGACTACCTGCCATTTAGAAGGAAGGGAAAAGTTGAAACAGAAGTTTTTACAAGGGTCAATGTTGAAAAATCACCCATGCATATGTTTGTATATAAAAAGCTATAATAATAATAATAAAAAAAAAGTTATGCCAATTTCATTTCCCTTTTTTTTTTTTTTTTTTGACATGATTACTTAGACTTGATAGACTTGGGAAATACTAGAGATTCGACTAATAACATTGGATTTCACCAAATATTTGGCAAAGATTTAGAAACCATATTTGTAGACATGTGAAGAGAGATACAGGTTATATAACAATACAGTTAATTATGATTGGAATTAATTCAGTGACAAGATGGAAAGCATATGAAGCACTATTATAATGTTTAGCTTGTTTTAAGCATAGTAGAAAATAAAATGGTCCCTAAAATCCACTTAACCTTGTTGTCAGCTTTTTGGAGCTTATTACTTTCTGAGTTCAGGCACAATTGCTCCAAATCCTCAGGAAAATTCTCAATACCTCTGCTAGCCCTGAAACTTAACTCTATAATTTAATAAACACCAAGCTCTTGGTTATTGAGGCAAAATTCAGTTTCCTGGAACACTTGGATAGCAAAACCACAGATCGGATTATCATATCTCTGGAAAGACAAGTTTCAGGAGGGATGTTGAGGAAAGCTGATTTTTTCTTGGGACTTCCCTCAGCTTGGTTTCTCTACTTTGAGTTGCTTAAAAGTCAGTAACTTTCCTTGACAATTCTCATCATTACCATAGTTCTGTCTCTTACTCTATGATTATTCCAGCTTTTCTAATGTGACCCTATCTTCACAAATGTTATTGTGTTAACTCAGATGTTTGTCTCTGGTAGAGTAACTTAGAGCTCTTCCTCTTCAGTTTTTTTTTTTTTTTATCCCTGACTTGAATTAATTGAGACTCTTATTGCCTTTCACATGGACTATTACAATTGCATTCCTATCTTATGGCCTATCCTTTCTTCATTCCATCCTCTACTCAACTGATGAAATACCTTTTTAAAAATTTTTTAAAAAATAGCCTTTTATTTTTCAAAACACATTCAAAGATAGTTTTCCACATTCACCCTTGGTACATTCACCTCCTCTCTGTATTCATCCTGCTGGTCGTTTTTTACAGAACAATAATATTACATAACATTCATATACCACAATTTACTCAACCATTCTCCAATTGATGGGCATCCATTCATTTTCCAGCTTCTAGCTACTACAAAGAGGGCTGCCACAAACATTTTGGCACCTACAGGTCCCTTTCCCTTCTTTAATATCTCTTTGGGGTATAAGCCCAGTAGAAACACTGTTGGATCCAAGGGTATGCACAGTTTGATAACTTTTTGAACATAGTTCCAAATTGTTCTCCAGAATGGCTGGATGTGTTCACAATTCTACTAACAATGTATCATTGTCCCTGTTTTCCCCACATCTCCTCCAACATTCCGCATTATCTTTCCCTGTCATTCTAGCCAATCTGACAGGTGTAGTGGTATCTCAGAGTTGTCTTAATTGTCCCCTATCCGAGGACCTCACTAAACCATCCAATCGGTAGTAGCGACGGGCGGTGTGTACAAAGGGCAGGGACTTAATCAACGCAAGCTTATGACCCGCACTTACTGGGAATTCCTCGTTCATGGGGAATAATTGCAATCCCCGATCCCCATCACGAATGGGGTTCAACGGGTTACCCGCGCCTGCCGGCGTAGGGTAGGCACACGCTGAGCCAGTCAGTGTAGCGCGCGTGCAGCCCCGGACATCTAAGGGCATCACAGACCTGTTATTGCTCAATCTCGGGTGGCTGAACGCCACTTGTCCCTCTAAGAAGTTGGGACACGTAACTAGTTAGCATGCCAGAGTCTCTTGTGTCCTAATTTTCTCCCTCCTTCCCCAAGACAGCAAATAATCCAATATAGGTTAAACATGTGCAACTCTTCTAAACATATTTCTACATTTATCATGCTGTGCAAGAAAAATCAGATCAAAAAGGGAAAAAAATGAAAGAAAAAAACAACAAGCAAACGACCACAAAAGGAAAAAGAAAAAAAACAAACAAGCAAACAAACAACCACAAAGGGAAAAATACTGTGTGCTGTGATCCACATTCAATCTCCATAGTGCTGTCTCTAGATGTGGATGGTTCTTTCCATCACAAGTCTATTTAGAATTGTTTGAATCACTTCATTGCTGAAAAGATCTAAGTTTGGGGCAGCTAGATGGTGTAGTGGGTAGAACACCAGCCTCAGAAAGACCCGAGTTCAAATTTGGCCTCAGACACTTAACACTTCCTAGCTGTGTGACCCTGGGCAAGTCACAACCCCAAATTGCAGGGATTTTTATTCTGAGTATACATAATTTGGTTGAGAATGGCTAATGGAATCTGATTTCTGAAAGCTTCTACAAAGACCTATAAAGCTTTGGAACAAAATGGCTGTCTCTCTCTTTTCCTTGATTATGCCGAAGATACTGGGCTAAGGGGAATGTAGTTAGGGCTGATCTTTAAATCGGATAATCTTGTTTTAGTGCACTGGGCAAATTTAAAAGTTTACTCTCAAGCTTAAATCATCTTTTGTTGAGGAGTTCTTCCTAGGCTGTATAGATATTAATTTAGTTCAAATAGCAGGAATTATCCTTCCTCTTTCATTTGGAAGAAATTAGCAGTCATTCTGTAGAAACTATTGATTCTAGTTTGATCCTTTGTTTGACTTGGTAAGGAGCTGATCTAAAAGTGCTTCTGGATATTGGATAGAACTAAGACCCTTAGAATGAAAGCCCAGTTTTGTATCTCACTTGCTTTAAAGATTTTTCAACAAATTCTCTGCCTCACCTCTTGTGAACCTCAGTTTCTCCCATCTCATAAGCTAAGAGAATGCCTGCCAGCTAACTGCATTTTGCAGGTTTAGGAAGGTGTTTGAGAAATTAATTAGATGCTATCTTGACTATTTCAATTGCCTCTTAAAGGGAGGGGGGGAGAGGAAAGGGACGGGAATGGATGGAGAGAACTTCATAATTTCCCTTTGTTCAAGGCCCAGCTAGAAGTGCCCCCTCAGGATATCCTGTGCTTTGCTACTGTTCGCTCTAATTACTTTGTATCTACTTTGTATATAGTTAATATTTACTTAACTTTGTTAATTTTGTTTCTCCCCATTCATAGAAGATAAGTTATAGAGGCTCAGATTGTTGAATCTGTTTCAACCAGCACCTCCTCCGTTTAAAAAAAAAAAAAAGATTCTTTCATAAACTCCTCATTTTTAAATTTTGTTTAACCAGAAATTTTACCTTATTATGTTTGTATAAGTTGGGTACTGGAAATGGGACCAGCTTAAAGATAAAACTGCTGAGTATGTGTAGGAGAAACTGATAAGGGAAAGGGATAGGAATGGGATTGAAGTGAGGATTAAATTCTCAACTGCTCACTTGTTTGCCAGTATACCAAAAAAGTCTATTTTAACTTTGCAAATTTGATTTGAAACTAAGGAAACACCAAGGAGAAGCAGATTTTAACATTATTACGATTCCCTTTTTATGTAATCCAGGGACAAGAATCTTTATAAACACATCTGATATTGTTTATTTCAAAACAACTGACTGCAACCTAAATTCATTTTCCTTTTTGGAATAATTTTTAAAAGTTAATAGCATATTTTAACTTACATACTGTAATTCAGTGATGACTGAAATTTAATGATTTCAGAGCTCCATTATTATAATCTTAGTAGTTTAACGCCTGTACAAGCTTTATAGTTATATTTGGTGACTTTAACCTTTAAAAATAAAATTGTGTGGCTCAGAATGGTGAGGGGTCACTATTTAATAAAAAGCTGGAGCGATCTCTAGGAGCAAAGCAAAAGTTTATTGTACGTTCTCCCCAGAACGGTGGCCCACTCATCGGGTAGCCAATTGAAGGGAGAAAGTACTTTTTAGGACAGGTTTAACATTTTGAATAGTCCCTAATGCAAATACCCCTCCCACCACTGACCATCATCTTCATGGGCAAATACCCCTCCCATCACTGACCCTAATCCTTATTGGCTGAGGGTTTTACATTCTAAATGAGGGAACTACCCAAGAAATTGAACTTGGCCAATAAATACATAGTTGCCCATATTTGTTTGAAATAGGGAGAAAATGTTGTCATTATTATGCCCCTCAATCAATGCTCAAAGACCTTCAGGCCTACTCAAACTTTGAAGTAGATGAAGTCTTACTCGATTTTCACAACTGTCTTCAAAGATCTCACCTCATCTTGTTCAAAATGAAAGCAAATTCATACAAATTACTTCCCCTCCCATTTTTAAAATGGCCATTCTAAGCTAAAGACATTTGTGTATTTCACTGAATATTGCTGGAGAAAGGGCTAAGTTTTGTAGTGGAAGGATCTAGGTTTTGAATTCTGACTCTTAATACTTAGGATTTTTATGACCCTGGTCAAATCATTTCACCGCTGTAGGCACAGTTTATTGAATAGATGATCTGAAAGGTTCCTTTCAATTCTTAATCTGTGCTTCTGTGCTACTGCATATTTAGGGGAAAAGTATCTGTTGAAAGTGAAATTCAGTCTTTAAAGTTCAAATTTGATATCTTCATTCCTTACATTTTCTTCATCATATTTTCTCAGACTTATTAGACATTAATTTTCTGCCCTATTTGTGATCGTCTGAAAAGCAATTAAAAAAATAGCACTTTCTGCTTATTAAGGTTAAACAAACTTTATTGTTTAGTTTCTTTAACAGTTCTCTCTTGCTCTGTATCTGTCTGGGGTGGGGGGGAGGACAGGGCGGGAGAATGCGGGGAAGATGTATCTTTCTGAATTTGTTGAATGAGTACACTGGATATCTCTGCTTAATATCCGTTTTATACTTAATCTTGAAATCTGACTTTTACCTTCACTCCTCTACTGAAATTCCTTTCTTAAAGGTTATCAGTTGGCCCCCTGATGAAAATTCCATGGTCTTTATTCCTGATGATTCTAGCTTTTAATGCAGTTAACCTTCCTTTATGGCTATTCTCAATTCTTTTGACTTACGACACATCAGATTCTGATTTTCCTTCCACTACATGACCTATCTGCCTTGCTTTGAGTTGCTCTTTTCCTTTTCCCAGTCCCCTTAAGGTAGCAGTTTTCTAATGTTTTCTATTATATTCTTCTTTCTATATTCTCCCTTATAGTTTGCTATGCTATAGTAGTTTTTGCAAGCCTGGTAAAGATGGCTTCCAAGTCTCTCCAAAACATATTTCTCTTGCATGCATCTCCAGTTGTTTACATGACATCTTGTTAGCCACAAGTTCCACAAACTCAGCATATCCCAAATCAAGCTTATTTTTCCTTCTGCTATCATAGTTTTGCAATAGTACCACTTGATACCAAGTCTTCCTTGCTTAAAACCTTGGTATCTTATTTCCACTCTTCCCCTATACCTCATTTTTTCTATTCAGCTAAAAACCTGACCTTTCAGGATATAAACTATTCTATTATATCTAAGTCTTTCTCCTCCCTTTCCCTGACCCTAAATTACAAACTGGTTTTTCTTCTACTTGTTCATCCTATTTTCCTTCTTTTTTCTTTCTTTCTTGCTGCAAAAACAATTTTTATATATCTATTCCAAGTAGCCTAAGGCAAACATATAGAAAGTGCTTTTATATTTGTTGAACATATAAAATGTACATTCACTCCCTTCTGAGATCATTAATGGGTTCTTTGTAATTGTTAGTGGAACAGAAAGTGGTTAGTTTGTGAATCATAGGGAGGAGTGTCTGAAAGAATTGGTATATGAAATTTAAGTAGGTTTATTAGAAAGAGGAATAAGTGACCCAGCATTTCTTAATGTCATTCTTTTAATGCCTCTGCCACCAATGATGAATTGCTTCTGATGGAAGAACTTGCAATTAATAGACCAAGAAGACAAAAGAAATAAAGACTTAGAGGTCTTACTTTTCATAGTTGTGTCACACTTAATCTTTTTAAGCTTTAGTTTTGGCATCTATAACATGGAGATATTTGTGCTATTTAACCCTCCAGGTTGTTGTGGAGACTTTCCAAATGTATGCAAAAGATACTCATTGACGATTGAGTCTTGTGAACCTAACCTATTCCACTGATCCACTCTTCTTATTTCTTAACCAGTACCAACAGTTTTAATGACCACAGTTTTACAATATAGTTTTAGGTCAGGTATAGCTAGGCCATCTTCCTTTGCATTTTTTCCCCATTTATTCCCATGACATTCTTGATCTTTTGTTCCTCCAGATGAATTTTGTTATTGGTTTTTCTAACTCTATAAAGTAATTTCTTGGCAGTGTGATTAGTATGGCACTGAATAAGTAGATTAGGTAGAATTGTCATTCTATCCTATCCATGAGTACTTGATAGTCTTCCAATTGTTTAGATCTAACTTTATCTGTATGAAAATAATTGTTTTGTAATTATATTTGTATAGTTCTTGGCTTTGTCTTGGTATGTAGACTATCAAATATTTTACATTATCTGAAATTATTTTAAATGGGATTTCTCTTCCTATCTTTTGCTGCTGAACTTTGTTGGTAACATAGAAAAGCTGATGATTTATGTGGGATTATTTTATATCCTTCAATTTTGCTAAAGTTATTGTTTCTAGTAGTTTTTTTAGTTGATTCTCTAGGATTCTCCTAAGTATACCATCATGTCATCAATAAAGAATAATAGTTTTGTTTCCTTGTTAATTTATTCTAATTCCTTTTTCTCTAATTGTTAAAACTAATATTTATAGTACAGTATTGAATAGTAATGGTGATAATGGACAACCTTGTATCATTTTTTATCTTAATGGGAGTGCTTCTCGTTTGTGCCCATTACATATAATATTTGCTGATGATTTTAGATAGATGCTACTGATCATTTTAAGGAAAACTCCATTTATTCCTATGCTCTTTAATGTTTTTTTAATAGGAATGAATGTTGTATTTTGTCAAATGCTTAAAATAAATCTTTAAATAACAGCTGTTACTCCTGCTACTGCTTATTCCTATTACTACTCCCGAGCATTTCAAACTCTTGCAGCCATGTAAAATTAATCCTCAAAGAGTATCTTAGTGTGTCCCATTTGCCTGAATATAGTATATTTGAATATATTCGTTATCTTCTTCATTAGATTGTGAACTATTTAAGGGCAGAAGAGACTGCCTTTTGAGTTTTTTTCTATTCCCAGTGCTTAGCCTAGATTGTCATGTAATAGGCCCTTAATAAAATGTTTGTAGATTGATTGGCATTAACAACTGTTTTTATGCCTTTAAGGGAATCTGTGGCCTACCTTTCATCCAGTTTGTAAATTATCTTATTTCAACTATCCTGACCCTTTTTGAATTGTACAGATGGTTCTTTGAATTTTATATTCTCTCTTGAAGGATAAGCAAAGTATACCCTGAGGGCAAAAATGCTTGGGGGTGTATGTGTGTGGAGGAATTTGAAGATAGTGACAAATATTTTACAGTTAAGTAGTTTTTACTTAGCTTAATTCTGTGTTTGAGGTATTTGTGATTTTTGAATTATGACTTTTTTACTTATAACTTTTTATTTACAAGATATATGCATGGGTAGTTTTTCAGCATTGACAACTGCAAAGCCTTTTGTTCCAACTTTTCCCCTCTTTCCCCCCCCACCCCTTCCCCCAGATTGACCAATACATGTTAAATATGTTACAGTATAAGTTAAATACATTGTATGTATATGTATGTATATGTATATATATATATATATATATATATATATATATATATATATACACACACACACACACACACATGTCCAAACAGTTATTTTGCTATACAAAAAGAATCGGACTTTGAAATAGTGTACGATTAGCCTGTGAAGGAAATCAAAAATGCAGGTGGACAAAAATAGAGGGATTGGGAATTCTATGTAGTGGTTCACAGTCATTTCCCAGAGTTCTTTCTCTGGGTGTAGCTGGTTCAATTCATTACTGCTCTATTAGAGCTGATTTGGTTCATCTCATTGTTGAAGAGGGCCACGTCCATAAGAATTGATCATCATATAGTATTGTTGTTGTAGTATATAATGATCTCCTGGTCTTGCTCCTTTCACTCAGCATCAGTTCGTGTAAGTCTCTCCAGGCCTTTCTGAAAGCCTCCTGCTGGTCATTTCTTACAGAACAATAATATTCCATAATATTCATATACCACAATTTATTCAGCCATTCTCCAATTGATGGGCATCCACTCAGTTTCCAGTTTCTGGCCACTATAAAGAGGGCTGCCACAAATATTTTTGCACATGTGGGTCTCTTTCCCTTCTTTAAAATCTTTTTGGGATATAAGCCCAGTAGTAACACTGCTGGGTCAGAGGGTATGTACAGTTTGATAACTTTTTGACCGTAGTTCCAAATTGCTCTCTAGAATGGCTGGATATATTCACAACTCTACCAACAATGTATCAGTGTCCCAGTTTTCCCACATGCCCTCCAACATTCTGCATTATCTTTCCCTTTCATTCTAGCCAATCTGACAGGTGTGTAGTGGTATCTCAGAGTTATCTTGATTTGCATTTCTCTGATTAATAATGACTTGGAGCATCTTTTCATATGGCTAGAAATAGTTTCGATTTCTTCGTGAATTATGACTTTTAACATCAGTTTACCACTTGACTTGAAAGTTGTGATTTCAGTGGAAACTCTTCTGGATTCTGGGATAAGATTTTACCCTTTAACCCTGAAGCTCTTAAGTACAGTTTTATTGTGTTTCTAAAATTGTTTGGGATCTTATGAATTAAGTGAGCATTCCATTATCTTTTTTAATTTCTAAAATTTATTTTTATTAATTTTTATTATTAAAGCTTTTTATTTTTCAAAACATGTATATGGACAATTCTTCAACATTAGCCCTTGTAAAACCCTGTGTTCTAATTCCCTTCCTTCCCCGATGCCCTCCTCTAGATGGCAAGTAGTCCAATATATGTTAAACATGGTAGAAATATGTTAAATCCAATATAGCATTTCATTGTCTTTGTGAGCTGAGATAAACCTGTTTATGGAGAAGATGCTAGGAGAAAGAAATGTCATTCAGTTAACATTTAATTCTCAGCGTATAGTTGTAATTAGCTATATTTTGTCCCCCCCAAAAGATGTTATCAAATCTTGGGAGTTTTGTTTAGGAGATAATCTTAAAATCTTAAAAAAACCCAAAAAAAACCAAAAAACCAAAACTAGTATATTTCACCTTAAATTTCTAAGTTCCATAAAGCAAGAAAGGCAGATTGGATGTCCAATGAGTTTTTTTTGCAAAGATAAAGTCTTTAGGAGATCTTGAAGACCAAGAATGATTCTCATAGTACATGGTTTGCATGTCACTTATGTGGGTTGGGAAACTCATATACATGGTGTCACAGTACTGGAGGTGGTGAAGATGCAACCTTTCAATGATTCTAATCAGTCTTGTCCTTTGCTTATGAGGCACTTTTCTTTATTCACTTGAGTACTTAAGAATACCAGTCTCCAATCTTTCCCCAGTTAAGAACTAATCCCTAATAAGGTATTATACTTATCTGTGTTCACAAAGTCTCTGGTATTCCCAAGAGACCCTTTAAAGGCAGGTCCTGTGTAAATTTGTTATCTATATATCTTCAGCACCTAAAATAATATTTTGGTTATAAATGCAGAATTAATGAATCTGAAATGGTACTTGTACCATTTTCCATTGAACAATAAGCTGATATAAAGGAACATCCCAGTTATGAGAACTTAATCAGTACTTCTTTAACATATCACATAATAATAATAGTAGCAGTGGTGGTAATAGTAATAGCGATGGTGGTAGGTGGTGGTGGTGGTGGTGGTGGTGGTGGTGGTAGTAGTAGTAGTAGTAATGGTAATTAATATCTATGGAGTGCTTACTAAGTGTTGGGCATTATGCTAATTCCAAGGCAACCCATATTTCAAAAATGACTTGGTAGTTGCTGAGGAACTCTTGGTTATTATTTTTCCAAAGAGATAGCTTTCACAAATTTTTTCAATCATTTAAAAGCTTCCCTTCATTGTGGTATCTGAAAAATTGGCATATCTTTGAAATTCTATCATCTCCAGCAAAGATTCCATTCATATGGGTTATTCTGATACATTACAATTTCTAATACAGACAGTATTTTGTCAGTTAAGTAAGCCTCCAAATTGAAAACTGAAGTGTCAACATAAATAATACACCATTTGATCTTAGTCAACAGAATATAACACAGATTTATCATAGCATTTGAATCCAGTTTTCTATTATATAAATGAGTAATCAGGTATAATTGCCACAATTAAAGAATAATTTATTCTGGCTGTACAGCTTTGAAATGGTCACATAAACTTCTCTACATGTATACTTTAAATAAAAATTCTAATAGTTATATAAACTGAATTTTTTTCTAATAGATATTGTCTCAATGAAAATCTCTGACCAAAACAAAAAAAAGGCAGGACTCTTGCCAACAGACTACTTATTTTAAGCATTTTGGGATATAATTAAATTAAATTTAGAAAGTGCCACGTTTCTCCCCCCCCCCCCCCCCCCCCCCCCCCCCCCCCCCCCCCCATGCAGTATAAAATGATTTAGCTTACGTGAAAAAGATTACTTGAAATATGTTAAATTTCTTAATTTTCATTCTTTGAAGTGAAGTTTTTATTTTAGTAATGAAATTGGTTGTGTGATATACGGTATTTTCCCCCCTCCACCATCCTCCTTTCATCATTGAAATTCCATGTTATCTCAAGTAGTTTTCCACTTAGTCCTGTCATATTTCATACTCTGGAAGTAGCTTTGAAAGAACCTGCCAAATGTAGACTTATTCTTATATGTGAGATGTTATATATTATGTTGAAATCACAGTGTTATGCACTTAGAAGAACTTAATGAACAGTTATTGAAGAAATTATATTTGACTTTTAGTAATAGTTGGCTAGTACTTTTTGATGTGAATCCTGTCAATGTCAAGGACTAATAACTAAAAACAGATGCCTTTTCAAAACAATAATTATTTACCTGACTTTGCTTCAAGATTGAAAAATCGGATGCTTTTTCCATGATAATTTCATTGCGGGCATAAATGGCTGGGAGCTCCCTGTAGAGTATATGACTTAGAAAGTATACAGATTCAAGAAATTGTATTTGGGACAAGTGTGATTTGGAAGTAGAGTTAGGAAGAGGGAATATATTAAAGAGAAGTAAACAGAGAAGGATTTTTTTAAGGCAGTCTTCTGTACATAGTATCTAGTTAGTGATTTAAACTAAAAGAATTTGGGGTTTTGGGAAACTCAGTGAGGCTGGTAGTTATATAGAAATGGAGATAAATGTCCTTAAGATATGGGAAATAAGGGCAGTTCTGCTGTGATAATGATGGTAACAATAATTATTTCTAATAACTAAATTCATTAGCATTTATAGAACATTTTAAGATTTGAAAAGCTTTATATGTGTTACCTTATTTGTCCTCATAGAAACCCTATGGGAGGAGGTGCTATTATTATTCCCATTTTACAGATGAAGAAATTAAGACTTGAAAGAGAGTGTCTTTATCCAGGATCACAAAAGTAGTAAATGTTTGAGGCAAGATTCAGACTCGGGTTTTCTTGACAATAAATCCAACACTATCTACTGTATCACCTATCTGCCTACAACAGATCTTATATATAAGTAGCCATTTATTATGGTTGGAGTATTCAGGACTTAGTAACTTGAGAAGTCACATCTCTAACACTGACATGATAATCACTGTTATGTCTTTTCAAAGATTTTGATGCTTCTGTTAAGTTTATTGATACATTAGGGTGGGAGGGGAGAGGAGAGAGAATAAGTGTTTATAGTACCTACTATGTGCCAGGCATGTGGTGAAGTCATGCAAAACTGAATTATGATAATCTAGATAGATAAAGGACCAATTAATTAACCTCTCTTTCCCCTCCATACCGCCCTATCTCTAAATCTCTATCTTAGGCCTAGGCCTTCTCTTTTCCTATAATCTTTCCCTTGGTGATATTATGAGCTCCCATCGATTCAGTTCTCTGTGCGAAAGGACTCAAATCTATTTATCCAGCCCTAACCTCTTCTCTGTCCTTCATTCTCCAAGTGCCTATTTTGCCTTTTGCTCTGAGTGTATTGTATCTTGTTTCTTAAACTAATACTGTCCAAAATCGACCTCATTATCTTTCCACCAAGTCCTCTCTTTCTTATTTATTAATTACTGTTTGAATATAAGGTGCAAAATACATGGTGCATGTGAATTCACCATGATGATATTTTTGCCAAGAGATAATTAATTTTTTTTAAACATTTACAGACAAAATTAGGAGGTAAAATAGACACTAGGAAATAGTATTGGGAGAGCATTAGAAAGATTATAGTTAGCAAGGAAAGGGGTTTTAACAAATTAACAATGGAAGAGACAAATTCCCTAGTGGAACTCACAATTAACCAGGAAAAAGAATATTCTATGACATGGGAATATGCCATTAACTGGCAGATTAAATCCATGGAAGAATTTAGCTCCCTAAAATAGTTAGCTACACCATGAGGTATGGGGGAAAGAGGTGAGAAGACACCATGAGGCAGAATGCAGGGTAGGCTAACTCTAGTAGGGATTCACCCAAGATTGTGTAGGCCAAGGACAGATTTATAGGGAAAATTTAACCTAAAGGGTTTTGACATCATAACTTGGCTTTCTGATTGGACAGAGTAAGGTGAAGTTTCCCAAGATGGGGGTGACACTGTAAAACTGAACTGATTCCCATCAGTGCCCTTCCCTGCTTGCTTATCCTCATTTCAGGCTTTCTCTGCCCACCCCATTTAGTTACCCAGGACCTGATCAATAACATCTTTTGTACTTTTCTTCTTCTCTCCTTCTAAAATTGCCTCAGTCATCTCATGCCTAGACTATTGCATTAACCTTCTGGTTGATCTTCTTGCTAGTCTCTCACCTCTTCAGACCATCTTTTATTTAGCTGAGATTAGCAAGTGATCTTTCTAAAGTGCAAGTTTGGCTACTTCACTCCCTAGCCAGTAAATTCCTGTTGCCTCCAGGATCAAATATAAAAATCTTCTGTTTGGCTTTTACAGTCCTTTATAACTTGGTCCCTTCTATCTTTCCAGTCTTCTTATGTCTTCTCCCCTCCAGAGTAAGATCTGCCATCTAGTGACATTAACCTCCATCTCCTGATTAGACTTTTTCATTAAGTGCCCCTCCATTCCTAGAACTCTTGCCATCTTTCTCTTTGCTTCTTGACTTCACTTACTCCTTTCAAGTCTCAGCTAAAGTTCCAGCTACCCCCAGAAGCTTTTTGTACTCCTCCTTAATTCCTTCCCTATGACATCTCCATTTTATCCTACTTGAATGTTATTATTCTCATGTTTTCTCCCCCATTAGGCTGTGAGCTCCTTAACAACAGAAACTGTTTCTCCCCTCCCTTCTTTGTATCTACAGTGCTTAACATAGTTCCTGAAACATTTAGCACTCATTTAGCATTTTTGCTATTTGACTTATTGAAAGGGAAGTGGGGAGGATCTCTTGAGGGGGTGAAATGGCCAATGAAGAAAATCAGAGGGAGGCTAGAGATAGTTGAAGGGAGAAATGAAGCATGTTCTCAAATTATTTTTTCTCACATGGTGGTCCTGGGAAGGGAGATGAAACTGAACATCCATTGTGAATTACTGCTAGCCTTGTATACATTATTAGTCATGAGAAAGCAATCGAAATGATCATTTACATTGTTTTCTTCCTGTAGCCATTATCTTTGGTTTTAGTGGTTATCATTAATTATGACTCAAAATAAGTATACTTTTTAGCTGAACTAATCTAGGAATGGATTAGTACATTAAAAAAAATAGATTCATTCTTTAGTCAGTCTGAAAGAAGCAAAGGAATAGTGAAAAAAAGTATAGTAACACTGACTGAAATTATCTTTTGGAGAGTAGTAAGAGTTGAGAAATAAGAAAAGTAATAGTTGAAACACTAATAGAGTTACCCTGAATAAAGGTAACAAGTAAAGATGAAAAGAAGCCTGGAGGTGAGGAGGTTGATATCATACCATTAAACTAAGTTTTGGGAATGATGTTGATTACTTCTTTCCTTCACTTCCCTCCCCTTTTCACTTTGGGAGATTTGCTTATGTCTTCTAGCAGTTTTTCTCAGTCTTTAGGCAAAGTTTTACTTTAATTTTTAGTGTAGTCATGAAGCCCAAATACAGACATGATTTTATAATTTCTAAATTGGGATTTTGTTGCTGAGTTTTCTTTTAATATTTGAAACTTTACTTATCAAAGACCCCTGATAAAGAGAGTTTTCTCATTTGTTGTTCTACTGAAGTCAAAACTTCCTTTTAGTCCTGAAGGATTGAGAAGTATGATGTCATATTATGTACTGGTGGAATACAATGTATTGTTTCATGATTTGGGTGAAAATACAAAGCTAACTTTTATCGGATTGAGGGTGTTTGTCTTGTGAATGGCTTAGATCAGAGAACACACGTGCCAGACATTGAATAGTAACAGCTGAAAATTAACAAATTTTAAATTAGCATCTTTCATTTTGATGTAAAACCCATTAGACTGATTTAAACTTACCCTACCTGTTCACCTATCTGTAACCTGGGGCTGAGCAGTGGCAGGAGGAAGCCACATTTTGACACATTTTAATGGGTCTTTGAGTTTGGGTGTTTTGTTTTGTTTTTTTTTAATCTTGGAACTTTAGCAGTTTCAGATAGGTTACCATCCTTTCTAATCCCCATTTACCCCCATATCACCCCTCAAATTATAAAGTGGATAATGAAAAATATAAAATACACAGGTTGAATTTGTCTTGGAGATGCTAGAATTTATGAGGAGAGCAACATCATATAATCATTTTACTTAGAAACAGTCAATGTGATATTTTCTAATATCAAGCATTTTTTTTTAAGGAAGTAAAGTTTTAGTTCATGGTGGCTTCATCTTTCTTTAAATTAAAAACAATTAATAATAATTTTATTAAAAGTCTGAGTAACATTTAATTTATGTAGATATTAAGATCTTGAAAGAGTAGGTCTGAGAAATGAACCCAAAATTGTATTTAGTCCACCATGTTATATCATAGTCCATATTCTCTTTTCTGCTTTGGAGTAGAGACTCAGAGAGTATCAATTAGAAATCAAAGATTCAAGTGCTAGGAGCAGGAAGAGACTGTTGAGGTCGGTCCAACCTCCTTGTTTTATACATAAAGAAATTAAATCTAGAGAGGCTAATGCCTTGTCCAAGATCTCCCAAAGTAATATGCATTACAGACAGGATTTAAACCCACATCCATTGACTTATTGGTAGTTCCTTTTTCACTCTTTAGGAATATTAGTGGAGAAGGATTGGAACAATTTGATATTATGTCCTTGTTCGTGGGTACCAGTTCTGTATTCTGTATGAAACATTCCCTCTATCCATAAATAAGACTTGGAACAATGTGTCAGAGCTACCTAGAAACAAATTTACTTCAATATAATGAAAAGTTTTCTAATAAATTGGAGCCCTTCTTAAATGGAAGGGTTCACTTTAGATAAATTCTAGGTTCCTCCTCTTCATTGGAAGTCTTGTGGTGAGACTTTCAAGTCACTTTCTGATGATGTTAAAGAGAGAATTTTTCTTCATGTGAACATGGATTAGTCTAGGTGACCTTGAAGTCTCTTCTTCTAAGTAAGAGTCTATTAAATAAGAACTGCTTTCATTAAGAGAAATCACAAAAGTCTCTTGAGTTTACACTTTATGTAGTTCTGATACTTTGTACATAACTTTCTTTTCTTCTCAGGGAAATTTTGTCTGTCTTAAAAATGTACATGTATATATAATACATAGGCACATGTTTCCCATACCCAAGGAAAGAAACGGGTGCAGTGGGACACTTTTAATGACCTTAATTCACGTAGTGGAAACATCTAACATGCTAATAGTAATAAAATTTATATAGGTGTGTTATAATGTATATATTTTCATTGATTGATTTGTATATGAGCCAGGAGGAAAAAAATAACAAATAGTATACATAACAATTTGTAGCTGATTTTGTGCAGCCATTGTTATTCAGAATGAGAAAACCATTTTTGTTTCATCTCTTGTTTTTAAAGTACAAAAAAATCTTAATCCATTTTCTTGTTTTGGTAAATACAGAATAGTGAATATGATAATATAACCAAGTCCAAATCCTTTATTATCTCCTTCACAATCTAGTTTCTTTGTGTGGGGCTCAGTTGGCTTTCTTGAGAGCCTTTAGGAGTCTTGATTTCAGTGGAGACGCTAAGGAGGAGAGCCCTACCACCAAAGTGGTGTGAGATGGATGAATGAATCTGTCTCTGAATTTCTCGGTTCCCCAGGAGAACCAGGAGGAGCCTGACTGAAGATGGAATGAATCTTTTTCCTTGGCTCCAAGAGCTGGAGTCTGCTTGTCTTCTCTGGCTCTGAATCCCCTCTTATATGCTCTACACTGAGTATAAACCAATCATTATATCACTAGGAAACCATTATTTGTTGTAAGATTGAATCAGTCATACTGAATTTAGAGAAGTATTAATCACCATGCTAAGCTAGATAACCATTGTCTCATCAATTCCACTGAATTTGTACCTTATAAGAATCCTTGTTTTAAGTACAAGAGTTTTGGCCCATAACAAGTTCAAATCTAGCCTTTGACACTTATTTGATATGTGATTCTGGGCAAGTCACTTAACTCTGTTTATGTCAGTTTCTTCATCTCAAGTGAGATGGAGAAGGAAATGGTAAATCACTCCAGTCACTTTGCCAAGAAAACCCCAAAGTTGGTTATAGAAAGTTGGACACAAGTGAAAAACGACCAAACAAGAAAAGGGACACAACTAATTAAGATTCATTATTTCTTGAAATCAGTGTTTCTTAACTTTGGTCTTTGTAACTGTCTGGCTGATATTCATTTTCTTCTGGCATATCTCCGTTGTATAACTGTCCTTTCCACTCTGTATCTGCTCTCCCTCCTTACAGCAAAGAATAAAAAAAAATCTCAAAGCCACTTTGCTCTTCTGGAAAAATTATGTTGAAAAACATATGACTCTGGTCAAGTCATTTTTCTACCATCCATAACCTAAAGATTTTGAGCCACTTACATTGTCTTTTGATATTCAAAGAAGAATTTATAAATGAATTGCATTGTTGAGTAATTGTGTGCATGTGTGGGAATAGTGGTGAGGTTTGTATAGAGTTAAGTGCTATAATTATTTTTTTATTCACAGGAGGGTTCTTCCTGGGGTGTGATTTCAGAAATCTTTCAGGATTCTCTATCATAAATATTGGGGGTTGGTAACATCTTAGAGTGTACTTGTTACACATAATTGTTACAGAGCCTCTAAGAGATAGCCAGTGAGAAACGATTTCTGTTTTCCTTGTAACTATCTTGAGTGGGTCTTTATCCAAAACAGAAATTTCTATTTCTGTTCGTTTTGGGCATTTTAACCTAGTCACTGTTTTCCTTCTTGTCCTGGTCCCTTCCCACCTTCTCCACTGCATCACTGACTGGGGAGATGGAGAATAGAATAGAGTGTTAAGTCATGTCTGGATGTTCTTTTGTATTAACACCAAGAGATCTTTCAGCACTAAGTGCTAAGCTTACAAGATATCTCTCTGGAAGGGAAGAGATTTAAGAGGTCACCTGGTCCAATCCTTTTATTTAGCAGCTGAGGAGAGAGAGGCCCAAGGACATCGTGGCTTAGTTCTGGGAGATTTACCTGGAAAGTTTTATATTCTTTCCACTGCACTGAGGTGATTTTCCCCACTCTTTATAAAGGCAGTGATATTACTTGCTTTATCATCTAACAGCCAGCATGCTTTTTGATTCAGAAATGTTATGCTGTGTATGTATCCTGTGTCTCATGTCAGAGGACCCCTGGTTGACTCCCCAACCCCACTGGGATTCACTGACTTTGTGACCTTGAAAAGTAGGAACAGTGAGAATATTTATCTTCTGCTTTAAAATTTGCAAAGCACTTGCTATATATTATTTTATTAACCTCTCAACTGACCCATGAAATAGGTCAATTTTGGAGCTACTATTATCCCATTTTATGGATAAGGAAATTGATGCTCAGGTTAAGTAATTTAATAGGATCACAAAGCTAGTGAGTACCAGAAATTAAATTTGAATCCATCTCTCCATGACTTTCAATCCAGCATTCTGTTTTCCTAGATCTGACTCCCAAGATCTCTTAAGCTTTCTGAGACACTTTATCTATAAAATAATATAAAATTTATATATAAGAAAAAGGCTTTTAATTATCTGGATGATACTTTAAGTCCCTTCCAGTTTTTATAAGTACCAGTGTGAAAGAAGTTTCCTTCCTGATGCTGGGTATAGGTTGATTTTAATGGACAGATTAGGTGTCATGGGCATTCTTCAAGCTTTTCCAAAGATGACATGGGAGATGACCTAGAATTTTTGAACATATTAGGGAATGTGTCTGTTGAGGAAGATTATGGAGTCCTTCTCCAGAGAGCTCTTTGGTGAAATATAGCCTTCTTTCCTCACGTTGGCGGTTCAGTTTCAACAATAAGGAGACAGAGGTTTAATGGAAAGACTATTGACTAGAGTCAGAGGCTATGAATTCAAATCCTACTTCTAAATACCTTTTTTTTTTTTTTAAAAATACACCTTTGTGATCTTCAGGAAGTTCCTTAGCCTCTTTCAGCCTGCTTCTAGATCTCCAAAATGAAGGGTTGGACCACAAGGCTTCTGAGGTCCCTTCTAACTCTTCATATTATTATCCTATGAAACATTTCTTATGTGTCTACTACGTGCTTGTGGTTATCACCTAGGCAAGCTACTAAATGCCTAAATGGATAGAGTTCTGTACCTGGAGTAAGGAAGACTTAAAATCACATTTGATTTCAGATTAAGTGTCTGATTATGTATGGGCAAGTTGAAGTGACTCGGTTTCCTCATCTGTAAAATGGGAATAATAATAATAATAACATCTACCTTTCAAGGTTATTAGGAAATTTAAATGAGATAATATTTGTTGTTGGTGATGGGGTTTTTGTTTGTTTTTTAAAGCTTTTTATTTACAAAGCATATGCATGGGTAATTTTTCCAACATTGACCCTTGTAATTTTATTCCAAATTTTCCCCTCTTTACCCCCATCCCTTCTCCTATATAGAAGATAGTCCAATACATGTTAAATATGTTGAAATACATGTTAGATCCAATATATGTATACATATTTATACAGCTATCTTGTTGTACAAGAAAAATCAGATCAGTGAGATAATATTTATAAGGAATTCTGCAAACCTTGAAGTGTTCCATAAATGGTATTTATTATTGTTATCATCATCATCATCATCATCATCATCATCATCATCATCATCATCATTCTATTTGAGATACTTGTTAACTAGGTCTGTAAAACTCCCAAGGAATATTGTAGTAGGCAGTTGGACTACTACACTGGACTGAACTGGAGAAGAAAAAAACTGTTTTTTGGATCAAATCTGTTGGAACAGATTTTATTTTTTTTTAAATAATAGTTTTTTATTTTCAAAATACATGCAAAGATAGTTTTCAGCTTTTATCCTTTCAAAACCTTGTGTTCCAAATCTTTTTCCCTCTCTTTCCCCCACCTCCACTGGAGACAAGTTTAATCTATGTTAAACATGTGCAATTCTTGTATACATATTTCCACATTTATCATGTCTTATATATCTTATAAAAATGTGTATTTGGACATTGAGAAGCCAGAAATATTACATAAGTATCTTGGCTGAATTTCTTTTGTGGTTTGTACTGACTGTGTTGATCCTGACTTCATATATTGGGAATTGTACTATCTACTCTTTTATTTACTATTAAAGGGAAGATTTGGTGGGTACAATTGAAAAAAATAATTGGTTTTATACTGATTTTGGCATTTGAATATAGTTGGCCTTGCTTTGAGAATTCACAATTCTTCCAGCAAAAATACTAAAGGTGCACAGTGAAAACATTATTTGTTCAGCTTCCCTCTCCTCCTCTTATTCTAGCTTAGCTCTTTCTTGCAAACTACTCTAGGTTGTATAACTTCTGACTAAAACTCAAGGATGACGCACTGGTCTTAGTGTGAGGGTTTTTCTTCCTAGGAAATGGAATGGCTTAAGGAGAAACCAAGGTTTTTAGGAGTTTATAAGTAGAACTTAATTAAGAAAGTACTTGCTCACTGACAATTAAAAAAACTATATTTATTGGACATTTATTTGACTTAATTGAATTGAACCCAGATCTTTTAAAAAAATTATTTTCTATTAGTTGAAAAGCAACTATTCTTAAATCTCTTGGTACTTCTCATCAACATGATCATTTAGTAGTCAAGTCTAATAGTTATTTCACCAGATTTTTCTCGGTTTCCAGTTCAACATTGTGGCCATTAAATCTTGCTGCTGAATTCCAGATCTTGATTCTAGTATTGTCTGCAATATGAATTGCAAATAATTTTAACATAATCTTTTTATCTTTTGAGATGGCCAAAAAGATATAAAAATTTATATTTTGGAGTTTTATTTATTTGTATAATTTGGAGAGAATTGATTGTCTTCTGAAATTGCAAATAATTTTAACATAATCTTTTTATCTTTTGAGGTGGCCAAAAAGATATAAGAATTTATATTTTGGAGTTTTATTTATTTGTATAATTTGGAGAGAATTGATTATATTCTTAATCATTTTAATCTCCAGGAAAATGGCATATTCCTCAGTTAAACTTTTATATAATGAGCAAAATATTTAAGTATTCATGGAATTCAATGAAGATATTCTGACTCAACTTTTTGGTTCCATCATGCATATATGCTTCAGTTAGAATTATAGAATTTTCTCTTCTATATCCTGTGTGTTGTTTCTTTTTCTTGTTCATGATCCCTCTAGTATATGATAATAACCTCATTAGTTTTGGGAACAGAATGATGGGAATTATTGAAAAGTGAATTATAAAATATTTTTAGTGAAATGCTATTTTATTTCCAGCTGCCAATCCAGATCCAAATGACATTAACCAGACCCCAGGCCATTCTCCCATTTTTCTCAAGATATTCTCTACCTCATAGACTTATTCTCCATCTAAATCATCCCTGTCTTTTCAACAGGTGACATAATAAATTTCATGCCCATATGCCACATATACCCACATCTTTTGATTCCTTAGTGTTCTGAGCTCCCATGATCTGCTCTTTCATTCCACCTAAGGTACACACATGGTTGATTTCTAGGTCTCATCATTACATCATTGTTCTATTTCCACATTAAAAACTTCAGGTTTCCTTTTATCAGTTCATAACCAGTATTCTAAGTCATTAGCTCTGCTCTAATTTATTTTCTCCCCTTCCTAGTTTCTACACTATATAGTTATTCAGGTCAACTCTATACTGTTCTCTACTCCTAAATCCCCTTTTTTCCTGTTGATGTGCATGCCTGGTCAAACTCTTACACTGGTTTCTTTTACTATGTTCAGTAAATTATGCTATAACATGACATGGGTTCTTAAAATTCATCATGTTGTGGAAAATCACTCAATTAAAAACATAGGCCATGTATCCTGAATGAGGGTAGAGACAAAACTCAAAAACTTCAGTGACACATTTAATAAAAAGATGAACATAATAAAAATGATAGCACAATTTTATACATATTAATTGATCATGACATACATTAATACTACAATAAATAGTAATGATGCCCACAGTCTTGGGTTAATGCTGGTGGTCCTTTGCTCTAGCACTCACAGAGGCTGGGGCCTTCATAACAAGGAAAGGTTGGGAATAAGGGTGAATCAGCCCCTCTTCAGTCCACAGCTCCAAATGACTCTTTTCCTTGAAAAACACCTGAAATTTACTTGTGGAAATAGGTGTTAGAAGGATTGCTAAAGGCTGGTGGATTTGATGAAGTGGTATACTTTTCTGTTTTTTTTACATGTTTCTTGTGAACCAAATTGCATTTGTAAACACAAAATTTGTATTATGCTTCAACTGTTCCCCAATATTTCAGTCACACTGGATTAAATTTGTGTTTTCAAAATAAGTTTTATAGCAAAAAATGTCTGTAGTTTTCCTGCTCCCGTTTCTACTCTATATGCTGATGAATGGAGCTCTAGAAAATCTTTACAACAAATCTGATTGAGTCTACTACAAATGATGTCTAAATCTTTATTGAGTCCTTACTTCAGCAATATAATCCTTTTACTCCTCCCTAATTATCTGTCTTCTCACTACATCTGTTACTTACCTTTTCTTCTTTATTCAAGCCTCCCACACAACATCTTTCTCTCTAGAGCAAATCTGAGAACCTTGTCTCTTTTTCTCCTTCCCTATATCTCTGAACTCCTTGAGCTCATCCCATATTTTCTTTTATAGTCTTTCTCCATAGTCAATTCCCACTATTTGAATCCCATTATTTGAATATGAAAGACATATATTGATGTCTTCCTCTTTTAATCTTCTCTACTTTATCTTCTTCATCATCCCCTCTGTTAAATATTTAATCTCCCCCTTTCTACTGCCTCCTGTCAAAAGACATGCTTATGACTCTCCAAACTTAAAAAATCCTTCTTTTGACCTAACCATTCCTCCAGTTTATATCTGTTATGGGCCAGTACTCTGAACTTGCAACAAAGGATTCTTACAAGGTGCTAAGTCAGTGGAATTGATAGAGACAATGGTTGTTTAGCAGGGTGCTTGATAGTTCTCTAGCTCAGTACATGTACTCAGTACTTTCTATAGTTCTACAAGATTCACACCTATGATAAGAGAGCATATAAGCTCCGACAAACTCAGCCAGAATCGGAACTGGAAGACAGAGACTGTGGTGGTGGTCCTTCTGCCTCCCCCACAGAAACCAAGACACATTCAGGAGGACCTCAAGAAGCCGGCAGAGGCAGAGAACACAAAGGACTGGCAGCAGGAGCTCAAGCTAAGGAGAGAGATAGGCCCCTGAGGAAGCTATCTGAGCCCCAGGAAAGGAGACAAGACTTGGAAAGAGACAATAAAGGATTTGGACTTTAACTCCTGGTTCCTCTTGTGGTGATTACTCAACTGAAACGAAGGCTGCCCCCAGAGATCCCAAGAAAACTGAACCAAGGAGAACATTACATATATCATGCCTATTTATTTGTATATTGTTTACCCCATTAGACAGTGAACCTTTTGAGATCAGGGACTGTTTTTGCCTTTCTTTATATGGGTCCCAAATGATTGACACAGATCCTGACATTTACTTTGGTAAATGCTTTATAAAAGTTATTGATGTGACTTAACTCAAGCCACCTTTTTGTATTTATTTTCATTTTTACAACTAAACTCCAAGGAAAAAGCTGACCATACTAATTGTCTCTATTTCCTCTGCTCTCATTTGCATCTCAACCCTTTACAATTTGGTTTCCAACCTCATAAATTTTAGTTGGTTAACTTTGGTTTTTATATCATCTACATTTCCCATTGAATCTCTCTATTTTCCCCCTCCCAAAAAGAAATGCCATATTACAAATAATTTTTAAAAGGGAAACAGTTCAGCATAATTTTGGGAAAAGGTCTAACATTACATATATATACATTGTTCCATACCAGTGGTTTCACACCTTTGCAGAGAAATTGGGTCAGCCTCCATCTCACATCATTTTTTTTTCTTTTTCTTAAGGAGTCAAGATTGTCATCTTTTTTTTTTCTTTTATAGAACAGTAGTCATTATGTACATAAACATATATACATGTGTGTGTGGGGGAATCTGGAGAGGGGAAGGGAGAAATAATTTCCTAAATCTGGTGGCTTTTTTTTTTTTTTTAAAACATCTTCATTCAATGTCTTGATCTCTCTATATTTATGATCTTTCTGACCCACCCTTGCCTCCTGGATAATCTTTCCTTCCTCAATTTTCCTGATTCTCTCTTGTTGAAGTATATAATGATCTCCTAGTTCTGCTCATTTCACTCAGCATCAGTTCATGTAAGTCTCTCCAAACCTCCCTATATTCATCCTGCTGGTCATTTCTTACAGAACAATAATATTCTATAACATTCATATACCACAATTTATTCAGCCATTCTCCAACTGATGTGCATCCATTCAATTTCCAGTTTCTAGCCACTATGGAAAGGACTGCCACAAACATTTTTGTACATACAGGTCCCTTTCCCTTTTTAAATATCTTTAAAGAGATATTTTAAAATAACAGTTGATGGAAAAGAAAACTGTATCTCACAACTTTGGTCAATGGGCTTTTTACTTTTATTTATTTATTGAATGAATAAAAAGACAGAATTACAAGAGCCGAGCTTTGGAGAGTCTTTTGGTATTAGGGTATCACTATGTTATAGAATAGTACAATAATGTTGGTAATGATCACCCTGAGTCATAAAGGAAAGCTTATATTTTCATCTTTATACTCCTTTTACTTAAATAGAGAAATGTGTTGTAATACTTTAGAGGAATTTCTGGAAAATGTTTTTGAAAATTTTTTTTTTTTTTTTTAAACATTCATGACACTTAAGGGATAAGTTATTTATATGTTTGCTTGTGTCAGGCTGTTCTGTTAAGCACTTTACAACTATTAGTATCTCATTTGATCCTCACAATACCTACTTGAGAATTAGGTGCTATTGTCATCCCTGTTTGAGGAACATTTGAGGAAACTGAGGCTAGTAGAGATTTAAGTGACTTGCTTGAGGTCATATAGCTAGGAAGTATCTGGGGCTGTATTTCAACTTGCATCTTCCTAACTACAAGATTCTCTATTCAAGAGGTCATGTAGCCACCTCAGTAATCCCCACACTGAGTAATTAGATCTGGCCATTCAGTTGTTGCCCCTAATCCCGAAGCAGGAATTCTGCCTATAACCACATTATCTGGAATTTAGACAGATAGGTAGTTGATGGTTGCTTGCCCCCCCCCCCCAAAAAAAAAAAAAATATATATATATATATATATATATATATATATATATATATATTAATGTACTGTCTGCTTTCATTTTCTTCTTGGAGGAGGAAGTGGGTGAGCCCTTAAATGTTCCTCTGACTTGTGAAGGTTATCCACATTTATTTAGACCAACAGCATGGGGGAAAATGGTATTTTATTGTTCAAAAATCATAGTTATCCACTTGTTGAGAACATTTGCCTAGTTATAAAGTAAATGAACTCTTTTCCTATTGTTTTTAGATAGGGTAAATATATGACTGTGATTCTATTTGTGTGATTAAATAAAATAGACTTTATTTTCTTCTCCTACTTCCTGAACTTTTCATATCTGACCATAGGAATCTCAAATTAAATTAGCATCTGAGAGAACAGAGTTTAAAGAAAAATTATAAATTGGTTCTTTCTTACTTAGGAGTTTTCACACTTTTTCTTGAACAGAAGTTGTAGCTTCAAAGACACGTAAGATGGGCAATAGGGAGCTTTGCCTGGTGGATCTTATCTCCTTTGGGAAGAAACTTCCTCTACCAAAGCAGTTTAATTTTGTCTCTGCAATTTACAATCTGAGAGTTGCTTGAGAGCTCTGAGAAATTCATGGGTTTCCCTAAGGCTAGCCCAGTCAAATGGATAGAGGTTAGACTTTTTGAATTTTAGATTTCTCATTCTAAAATAAGCTTTCTATCAATCAAATCACACTGCCTTTAAATTAAAAGATAAAGGAATCACTTTTAAACTATGATTGTTCTGCTCATTTTGAGTATGAATATTGAGAATGAAGGGAAAATGTGCCCCTTGAATCTGTTTCATTCTGTAATTTTCTCAAATTTTCTTTTCTTCAGTCTTCTTGGATGTGTGGAGGATTATTGTGTTTGTGTATGTATATAGGAGTGTTTTTGGATGTATATGTGTACTATTAAGGTCAGTTCAAAAATCTTAGTACACTTTAATCTATTAAAGCACTAAAACTTTTGTGACACCCTATATAATACATGCATCACACACATACAAGTACACACATATACATATATACACACATAAATCTGAGAGACAATCTCTTGTTTATGACCTCAATCCCAATGAAAAACTGGCTTTGTTTTGCCTTTTAATCACTAATCTCCATTTCTTCCTTTAGTTTAATGAGTAGGGATTCAGATATCCAGCCAATTTCTTATTTTCCTTCATTCTCTTTTTTATAAAAATCTAATAGTCATATTTCTGGAGGTCATAATTTCTGTAGTCTTGTCCTAAGAAGGAGATTTTTTGCTATAGATGAGGAAAAAATAGATATTCTCATTTCCTGAAAGGTAGGAAAACTACCTAGTAGTCCATGTTTCAGAAACTTATTCAGAATTTTTTACGCAAAACCCAAAGATCATTGCCTTTAAAAGTTTGTATAAATTTTCTTTTCTCCAGTCTCCTTGGACGTGGAGGATTATTGTGTTTGTGTATGTATATAGGAGTGTGTATAGATATAAAAACTTATGCCGTTACATGAAAAGGAAACTTGAAATGTTTTTCTTTTCCTTTTTAGGGAATGAATCTCTATGATCTTTTTTTTTTTTTTTTAAACCAATTAACCTCTTTTTCTTTGATGAATAAGATATTTGTTAATGGGAGGTTTTGAGGTCTGGCTACATAAGATACAGAGAAGTTGGCTTGACATTTGAGTATATTGGTTGCTGTGTAAAAATTCAGTTGCCACAGCTTTCTCAGAGAACCTTCATCACTTCAGTTTGGGTATACCTGAACAGGTTGTGACAGGATCAAGTTCTCTCTCCACCGCCTGCCAGTTGAGTTTCAGTGTAATATGTTTTTATTTTTTTGTGTTGAGGTTATATCTTAGTCTCTGCTCCACCTAAGTGTTTGCTCTGCCATCTGTCTCCTCCTAGGATAATGTAAGAATTGCTATCAACTCGGGGGGGTTTGATATACCTTTCTGAAATGAAAGTTATCATAACAGCCCCAGCTTTAATCTGACAGGCATAGAATACCATTGATGCCAATGTTTTTTAGAGCAAAGGAAAATTAGAACTGCCTCTTTGAACCAAGGGTTCCAAAAGCTGGCTAGAAGGAAAAGAAAATAAAGATGCTTATATAATAGCGTAAGGAGGTCTGACTTGGAGGAGGATGTACCTGGGTGAATGCCAAACATATGGGCATTTCATATTCCCTGCCCTCATCCCCAGGGATCAGTTGTTTCAAAATTTAGTGTTGGGCACCTGGTCTGACATCAATTACTAAAGGAAGGACAGCAGAGAGAGTTCAAGGCAGAGCTGAAAATCATGATTTGGGTTTGGCTTCTCAGGAGGTAAACTATAAGACAGACCCAGACTTATAAGCTAACCTTGGAATTGCTCTGCCTCTTTTTAGGCCTTAAGATTGGTTAAGATGTCTTTCTGTAAATCTATCAGATCCCAGGTGTTGCCTTAAGTTGGTGACCTGTCCATTTTAAAGGCTAGATTAATTATCTGTGGTTATGGAAATATATGAATGGACATCAAGATTGACTTATCCACCCTTCTCCATACTATGTGCTTTTTATGTCTAACTATTGTTATTCTTTTGTCTTTTCCTTTCTCTTGAAATCATAATAATGATAATAGCAATAGCTAGCTTTTATATAGAGCACTTTGTGCCAAATTCTGTGCTAATAAGCACTTTATAATTATTATTTCATTTCTGGGAAGGCAGGTGCCATTTTATAGATCAGGAAATTGAGGCAAATATATTAAGTAATTTTCCTAGAGTCATACAACTAGTAAGTGTTAGGTCTTCCTGCTCTAGGCCTGATGCTCCTCTCTATTGTATCTCCTGGTTGCCACAGAGTATATTGGTCCTAGTCTAATAATCCCAGAAAATCTGGGTTCTAGCACCCATTCAAGTTACTTTACCCAATCTAGGTTGGTTCCTCATCCATCAGGTACAGAATTGTGGCTTGATAATCTTATGTTTTGATTTCTCTCCAATCTCAGCTTCTATCACCTTCATGGGAGCTCTTTGATTTTTAGTTAAAGCAATCTTCTAACTATTTTGTAAATGTCTTCTTCTGAATGAGGAAGGAGGAGTAATAGGTATGGTATAATCTTGATATTGCTATTCTAGCAGTACTTAGAAGTGATATCTGCTATCACTCCCCAATCGCTTAAATGTTGAAATATTTAAAATGTCAAGATATAGTCTTACATGGTGTCATGGAGAAAGTACTAGATTTAAATTCTGGAAGATTTGGGTTTAGATTCCACCTAGGATACTTGACAGCTTTAATTCTGGGCAAATCTCTGGGCATTGATGTCCTCCCTATAAGATGAAGATGTCATACTCATTGGCCTTGAGGTCTCATTCCTGTGATCTAGTTCAAATCCTATTCCTAGTATTTCCTAGCTGTGATAGCTTGTTACAAGTCAATTTTCCCATCTGTAAAACATATCATACATTTGTATGTCCTTTCTCACTGGATTGTTGTAAGAAAATTTCTTAATAAACCTAAAAAATAATATATGAAAAATAATACCACCATTTATATAGTACTTTAATGTTTGCAAAGCACTTCATATATGTTACATTGTTTGGTGTAAGTTATGAGTAAAGTGCTTTCATCTGATCACTATCATCTTGGTCAAGGAAGAATTTTGAAATCAGATCTGAATTATATCAAAAAGCTGTGACTGATTTTTTTGGCTGTGCTGCTTACCTTGTGATATGAAGATATTACAGCAGCCCTTCTGTCATGTCATGAGATTTCCAATCATGGGGTTATGCCAGGTTAATTTCCTAGTGTCTGTGTACATATGCATGTAAAAAGGGAAGTCCTAGAATGGTAGTATTACCAACCATAGGTAGCCTCTGAATGGTATTGAAGCTGCTGCTGCTCTAAGATTTACAGAGCCTTTGTATGTGTTAATTCATTTGATCCTCACAACATCTCCAAGAACAAATATGGGCTATTTATAATTAAGAAGTAGTGTTGACTTTTACACAGTTTTCTCTCATATTAGTAGTGGATCTGTAAGATATAAATTGGGGTGGTGGGGAATCAGTTGCTAATGTCATTGACATTAGCTAAATACAAATAATTGCCTGATATTGAATGCTATTCTTATATTTCTGGTTGGAAGTTTATTTCCCAATCCTAAATATTATGGGAATGTAAATAATAGATTTCAGGATAGAAGGGATGTCAGAGGTCATTTAATATATCCACACTTTGAAGAAACTGAGGTTCAAAAAGATTAAATAATTTGTCGAAGGTCAGATATAAATTGTAGATCTAGGATTTGAATCTGAATCTTTTGACTTTGGTTTCCAAAAAACCATACTTTTCAGAATTTGTAACATTTTATTTTACCTTTAGTTGCTGATTCAGATTTTTTAAAGGCATTTCTTTCTAAACATAGTTTTTGGCTTAAAAGGTATAAAACATGAAAAAATGCAACAAAAAAAGTAAAATCTGATTTTTCATCTTTGGAGGTTTAAGAAAGAAGTTTTTTTTTTTCCCCTTACCCGAAGTAAAAATAAAATTGGAAGAATGTGCATGTAAAGCAAACATAAGGGCCCTTATGTGAATAGCATGACTCCCATCTTGTTCAAATTCTTTCAAACATAAAATGGCTTGATTTCTTCACTTAAAAAAAAAATCACCAGATAACTTCTCTGTCCTACAGAAAAATTAAAAAAATATAATCTTTGACAGTCTAATATATTTCCTTTTGTTTCAGGAAAGCCCCATAGCACAGGTGGCTCTGAACGTATTCAGCTCTCAGGAATGTACAATGTGCGAAAAGGGAAAATGCAGTTACCAGTGAACCGATGGACAAAACGCCAAGTTATTCTGTGTGGAACATGCCTGATTGTATCATCCGTGAAAGACAGCTTGACTGGAAAGATGCACGTTCTCCCACTAATTGGTGGAAAAGTAAGTTGTACTTTTTAAAAAAAAAATTCATAGTAATATAATATACCAAGATTGTATTTCTGAGCCATGTTTTAAAAAAGTATCTAGTCTGAGTTGATTCTTTAACAACAGTGGTGAATTTGTGTTAATCTATCTATATCTTTTCCCTTGATCTCTTTTGTGACCAGTAGTATATCATTGCATGATTGCTTGGCCTGCTTGTTGATGTTAAAGCCTGTGAGTGATGCTAACTTACTTAATAGGAGCATCATTTGGCTACATTGGTATGGTGCTTTAGGCAAATGAACTAAATGCTAAAGCTAAAAAAAAAAGTAAAAAAAAAAAAATCAAGTTGCGTTTCACTGATTTGAACTCAGGTTTTTCTGACTTCAGGCCCAATGCTTTATGTGTCACTTAGCTTGCCTATATCTCTTGCCTACAACCTCATTGACATGTCTTGTATACAAGTTCCTTATCTCCTTTGATACTGCCAGCATATTACTGAAGTCCTAGATTACTGCATTAGCCTACTGGTGAGTGTGCCTGCTTTAATGCTCTCCTACTCTAGGTCATCTTCTGTGCAGTTGTTAAATTGATCTTAATAAAGTACAAGTCTGACAGGTTGATCCTCTGTTCAGTAAAATCTATTTATTACCTTCAGAATCAAATATAAAAATCCCGTTTGGCTTTTACAATCCTTTTTAACTTGGATGTTTCCTATCTTATCAGTCTTTTTATAACTTACTCTTTTCCAGGGTATACCTTAACATCCATTTACATTATCTTCCTTTTGTTCTTCTAAGAAGACACATTTCTAGGCACTTTTCTCTGGCTGTTTCCTGGTCTATTCTGCCTCATTTCTGTTTCCTAGTTTCTGTGATTTCTTAAAGTGTCTGCTTCTGTCATAAACCTTTTCCCCAATCCTTAAGCTTAGTAATTCCTCTTCCGTCTCGAAAATAAGCCCATTAAAAGCAAGGAGTGCTTTATTTGTCTTTGTATCCTTAGCCAAGACCCTTAACAATCTTGGTTGAATTAAATATCAATTTATTTTTGTGTTTAAATGATGTGAGATTTAAAGTTATTTGTCTTTGTGCTGATGTATAGGTTAAGAGTCAAAATGGATTATTTGTAATGGAATGTGAAAGGCATTGAGCAAGAGATTTCTTTTGGCACTTTCTTTTTGATATCTGGTGTAGGGGAAGTTGGGAAGAAGGAAAATAAGGAAATCAAATGTTACTCAAAGTAATCGTTATTTCAGTTGGCAAATATCTGCTCCTTAGACACTTTGAGGAGGAATAGGATGCACAGAGCTCTCTTTTGCCCATCTTTTCTGCAGCAAGAACAGTTTTTTAAAAGAGTTATTCTTCCTCATTTTACACTGTCTAAAATATTCCTTCCTTATTTGGTAATTTCATGTGATTGGGATTAATATTTTTTCAGAGATTTGCTTTGTATAAAATGCAATTTTTTCTAACCCTGGTTTTTCTAGTGTTAGAGATCTTGATTCTAACCAAATTCAAATTTAGCTTCAAAAGCAGATTATTTGTCTTTATTAGACCAGTATAGGCTTGTTTGCATCCTCACTCCTAAAACCATTCTCTCTATCATGTCTCAACTTACAATCATGTATCTAAAGGTTTTTGGAGTGGTACTAGTCTTGAAATCAGGTACTTTCTCTTTAGATACATTTTTGTGAATCTAATGGTCAATGTTAGTAGAAACATAGATTTGGGGGGGGGGGGGCAGTTCAGTGACTTGCCCAGGGTCACACAGCTAGGAAGAGATCAAATTTGAACTCGGGTCCTCCTGACTTCAGGGCTGGTGCTTTATCCACTGCTCTACCTAGCTGCCCCGAAACATAGATTTCTAAAAGAAAAAATTAAATTCTGTGTTTCTCATTCTTCCAAGTTAAAAAAAAAAAAAAAAAAAGAATCAGTTTTTCTCTTTGCCATAAAGTTAGATGCTAGTATAGACCACAATTAGTAGTGTTTGTGTTGCCTTATTTGGAGGGATGCATGTTCTCAGATTTGGTGTATGCTAGAGCTTACTATTTTGTGGTCTTTCATAATTGAATGAACTGGGAGTTAATAACTTCCTTTTTTTTTCTCAGGCAGACCTTGTAAGACCTGTTCTAGGTAAGCTTTGGAAATGATTAAATCTTAGTCTTTTAAAAGCCATTTATCTGAGTTGGGAGGGAGGGGAGGCCACACTTGTATTTTTTGCAGTGTACTTTTTCAAAAGTGGTTTTCCATTTCTCTTTTAACTCTACTTTGAAGTGGAGCTTAAAATGAGAGCTCTACCTCCCCATATAAAAGAAGATCCCCAAACATGACTTCAGATAGCTAACTTTTCTATACAGCCATCTGTGTTCACTAAGAGGTAATATTGTGCATTTGGCTTTCTCTCTGGTCAGATGTGCATCATTTGTCTACTTTGACTACTGAAAGGTACTTAATGAGGCTTAATAAATCTCACCTTGAAGTCAACTGATGACAGTAAATGTTTCATAAGGTAATAAACATTTATTCAGTATAGATTCATTTTTTTCTTAGAACATTCTCAATCTCTCTCCAGCATATAGATATTTGACTTTTTGAAGCATTTGCTACTTTTTTTCTTTTTATGTTTTTTCTCTTTACCTAACAAGTTCCCAAATGGAAATCTGACTTTTCCTATATTTTATTATTATAAGTAGCATAGTTGTTTTAAGCTTAAGATTTTGTAAAAATCTTATTATTGTCTTTTTCAGTTTTGTTGAATTCTTTGTGAAAATCATATGGGGTTTTCTTGCAAAGATATTAGAGTGGTTTGCCATTTTCTTGTCTAGCTCATTGACAAATGGGGAAACTGAGGCAAAAATATTAAATGACTTGGCTAGAGTCATATAGCTCATAAGTGTCTGAGATCTGATTTTGAACCAAGGTTTTCCTGACTCCAGACCTGCCACTGTATCCACTGCACTATCTAACTGCTCTTTGTAGAAATTTAGGATGATCTTAAATTTATTTCTGCCATCTATTTAATTTTTAAAAAATGTTTGAAGGCTTCTTGGCATGTATATAACGAAAATATAGAAATACTCAGTGTAACATTAAGAAAAAATCCTGTTAAGAGGAAGTGAGAAACCCAATACCTAGAATGTGAAGGGGGAGGCCATAGGAAGGCAATACTCCATGCAGAAAAAAGGGGAAGAGCATTTCACCAGAGATAAGGAAACTCCATGGAAAATAACCTGATTCTTTCAAATTAAAATCTTTTTGTGAACCTGAATAATTTTCAGGACTGGAGAAATGAAAATCTTTTTGATTCAATCTAACAAACATTATTTGCAAATTATTTTTTGTTCTTTATGATGGATCTTGGATACCTTCTCATGTTTTGAGACTTTTGTTCATATCCCTACAAAATGCTCCACAGAAGGAGTCCATCCAAAGTGCTAGGAGCCATCCTTTATGTCTGTGGATTTGCTAAGTTCCTTGTTTGAGTATAGGTTCCATCTGTGGATCATACCTTTATTCCTAGTCCTTCAAACATTTTTTTTTTTTCTCCCTAGGTTGAAGAAGTAAAGAAGCACCAGCACTGTTTAGCCTTCAGTTCCTCTGGACCTCAAAGCCAGACCTATTACATTTGTTTTGATACTTTTACTGAGTACTTAAGGTGGCTTCGACAAGTATCAAAGGTAAGCAATCACTCTTTCTTACTACCACCCTACCTCCCCAGAATTCTCTTCAGTCTCCAGAGTGGCTAGCTATAATCCTACTTTTGAATTATCTTTCCAGTCTCAAACTAGAGAAACATGCATGGATTTGTTTAAAGGCTATCAGTGGTTAGCAATTCTGAATTTTTTTCTAAACTAAACATTGGCTGTAGCCTAGGTTTGTTGTTTGTACCTTATATGTGCCAGGTTTGTGATTGAGTTTACTCTTCCAAGTACCTAATGGATAGATTGGCATTAGTGTCCTCATATTATAGATAAGCAAGGATAATTAGATTGAGAAGACTCAAGTGGTTGTCTCTGGTTAAAACTGAGCCAGACTATCTAGTTTAAAAATCCCTCTCTAAAATCTCTAATTCTGGCTGACTTGTTATTAGCTATTGGAGTGATTCTAAATGCAGTCTGATAGTTTCCTTTTCCTCCTTCTTACCTTAATTCTCTACCATATAAATAATTTTCTTTCCAGTTCCCCTCTCCTTTTTATATCACTGATCAGATGAAATAATCATCCATAGTTGGGATGAAGTCATATTCTTTTGAATACACATTTTATAAGTTTTAAAATATTTATTTTTAAAATTCTGTAACAATCATAAATTTTATTCAGATGCTTCAAATATTTTGTGTGAAAGACTTTTTAAAAAAATCACGCCTAACACTTAGAAATACAATTATAAAAACTCACTGTAGGGTCAGACGTGTTAAGTATCCCAATTGCACCTTTGGGATGGGATGCCTATGAATTTATAGTCCCTTTGAATTTACTGTTCACATTATGATTCTGACAGTCTGAATGAGATGGTAACTTGTTATTTAGATAGTTGGAAAAATAGCAAACTGGGCAGTGGGCAGGCAATAATGATTATAATAAGCAAGTTATTTTGAAATACTGTCCAGAATTCCATTTTTTTTTCCCCCTTAGGAAGCTATACTTCCTTTCTATGCAGCCCATGCAGTTTTCTTTTCTCATTTAGTTTTATGATTTCATTCAGTGCTGCCAGATGACTCTGTGGTCCTTAAATTGCAAATTAATTGCTGATCTGCATCATTTGAGGGAACTTCAACATGGGGAGTTTGCTATTATGGAACTATCTATGGAGATGTAAGCATGAACTAAGTACACATCATCATATTGCTTTAGAACTCTTTTCTCTTTTTCCTAGATGAAATAGATTTACCTAGTACTTTAATGTATATACAGTGATCTATATAAGTTATTTCATTTAATTCTCACATGAAATCTATGAAGTAAATGCTATTCTTATACTCATTTTACAGATGAGGAAATTGAAGATGAGAGAAGTTAAGTGATTTGCCAAGTTCACACACCTAGTAAGTGTTTGAGATAAGATGTGGACACATGTATTCCTGAGTCCAAGACCAGCACAATCCCTTAGCCTAGTAGCACTTAATAAATATTTCTACTTGGCAAAGAAAGTTTTGGTGGTGGTGGTGGTATTTTTATTTTTTTAAAGCTTATAAGACAATAATTCATTGTGAGAAAAATGAAGGAAGGGAAAAACCAAATGCAACTTTTCAGAGTTACACATACAGTTGATGACATAGTAGGTGAAATAGGTCTATCTATTCAGCTATTGTTCTGAAGATTCTTTTTATTGTGGGAAATGTCAAAAAACTGAGGTAGTATTAGCAATCTGCTACTCTTGACTTTCACTGGTAGTATTACTACTCTGGCATTTTATATTACATAAAACATTTTCTGGATTATAGAGTACTATATTCTATACAGAGATATTTTAATATATTTTAGACACTTGATGTAATGAATAATCAATATTGAATATTTTGTTGATGGTCTGCCAAAGCTAAGGAATCGCTTGAAAGTGTGCTGTTCATTCCTGCAAGAGAACATCATGAAAAATACAGAGTTCAGTTGTTTACTACACAGTATAGTCCCAAGTAGAAAATATGTGCATAATTGGCAGGCCTAACCTTAGGCAGCAAAGGTCCCTCACTGTGTAATACAAACTTAAGAATTGGATATCATTTCAAATTATCTGGTCAAGATTTTTTTTTTCCTTGAAAAGTAGTGCTAATGCAGAAGCAGGAGATCATTATACACTTCAACAACAGTAGTACTACATGATGATCAATTCTGATGGATGTGGCTTACTTCAACAATGAGAGGATCCAAATCAGTTCCAATTGATTTGTAATGAACAGAACCAGCTACACCCAAAGAAAAAACACTGGGAAATGAGTATGGACTACAACATAACATTTCCACTCTTTCTGTTATTGTTTGCTTGCATTTTTGTTTTTTTCTTCTCAGGTTATTTTTACCTTCTTTCTAAATCCGATCTTTCTTGTGCAGCAAGATAATTGAATAAACATGTATACACATATATTGTATTTAACATATATTTTAACATATTTAACATGTATGGGACTACCTGCCATCTAGGGGAGGGGGTGGAAGAAAGGAGGGGAAAAGTTGAAACAAAAGTTTTTGCAAGGGTCAATGTTGAAAAATTGCCCATGCATATGTTTATATATAAAAAGCTATAATTAAAAAAAAAAAAAGTAGCGCTAATGAATTCTCTCTCTGCCACTGTCATTTTTAAACTGATTAGGAGGTGGATGTTAGTGACACTACCAAGCCAGCAACAAGAAAACTTTTACATCGCAGTGTAAGCAATATAGAAAGAGGTAGCTTCTACATTCAAAGAGAAATTATCCCACAAGAGGCAAAGAATGCAAATGTGCAAACAACACAACATTTCAAAGCCTTGTAAACATGGTATGAGAATTTTGGTTGTCAGATTAGTGAAACATTTTGGCTGGCAGGATGGAATTGGGACCACAGGGTTAGAGTACTTGCCCCATTTCAGTTTAGACAAGGTGGAGATTACATACTAGCCAGTAGCCACAATATAGGCACATGCATTAAGTATTAAACTTTTATTCAATTTATAGAAACTATAGAGAAATTCAGGCTTTGATTTCCAGACCTAATTCCTTCAAGTTGATTGATTGATTATAATGTTTGGTCTTCATTCCTGAAGAAGAACATGACTTTAGGGAAGTGATACCATGACATGTAGGTGAATTGAATTTGAATAAGGGAGGACTGTGCAAGGTCTCTAGCCTTACATTTTCTTTCAGAATCACTTGGGTCCAGGGAACAGACATAGATCAGGAAGATCTGATGACCCTGGATGCAGTGGGAGACCTTGGCCTCTGAGATGCCTTTAATTACTTAAAGAAAGGAGAGATGCTGTGGAATCAAAGGAAGAAAATATGACAATGGCCATCTCAAAAGAAGTAACTCTAGGATTAAACTCCTTTTTCCTTGATTTTTTTACTGTCATTAGAAAACATTTATTAAATCTAATCGTTCAAGTTACAATATCTCAGTGACCTATACATAGATATTAAGAGAAAACTATTATATGCTGATATTTTATTGGAGAGGAAGAGATGATGTCGCTGAATTACTTCTGTTAGAGTAACCTAAAAATGAAGTTTTTGTAATCCACCTTTTCCGCTTCCCTCCCTTCCTCTAGTCTGAAGACCTGATCCAAATCTTCAATCCACATTTCCAGTATTCTCTTTTTAAAAATTTTTTTGTTCAGCAAATAGACAGATTGAGTCATTTTTTTTTTCTTTTCCTAACCAAGGCTTTAGAAACTTAGCTTTTATCTGATACTAGAATTCAAAGCGAGCTTCCTAGATGACATCATAGGAGGAAGGATAGAAGATTTTTTTCCTCAAAGTTAAGAGGCAAGGGAAATAAGTGAATAAATATAGTATCTATCCTAAATTGTCTTTCTCTTCCCCTCAGTTAAAAAAATTCTTAAACTTTTTGAGAGTCATGATTAATAAAGGAGGAGAAAGCAAGTCACAAGGAACAGACCAAGGAGGTTAAATTCTAATATATATGCATGTATATAAACTAGAACGAAAGAGGGAACAAAACCCAGAGAATTATTCTGTTTGAACAGTGATCAGGATTGAAAAATGCCCTCTTCCTTTTCTGGAGATTTCCCATATTGAGAGATAATTTCTTGGGGATTGAAGGATTGATTTCTTATTTGCACATTAAGTTAGCAGATTAGGTACAGTGTAGCAAAGGGAGTTGTCAGGGCCCGCTAGTTCATATTGGGGAACTGAGGGTGGGTGGGAATTAAGTATTTTTGAATTTAAGTAGTCTTCTATGTCCAATTTCCCTACCCACTATAAATTACACTTCCTTATATGCAAAGGTATTTTAAAGTTGTAGTAAAATATAGCCAAGTTCAAGTTACCATGGAAATGGTTTCTTTTTTCCTTTTCCTTTCTCAGTTAGAAGAAAAGAAACATTCACAAAATGGATTGCCCCAACACCAGAATGTTTGAATAACAAATACTTTTTTTGGTATAATGGAGAAGGAAACAAACACACCAGAGTATGGAATGTTAAATTAAATTTCTGATTTTTCAAGGATCAAGCAGACTTAGTTCAGGATAATGAAAAAAGAAGAATCAAGCCAAAATACATGGTATTTTAAAAAGACAATGTTTTTATTTGAAGTGAAAGTTTTTGTTTCTGTTTATTCTCAGAAGTTTTAGCTGCAAGTAGAGTACTATTTTCCCCCTCTCTCCCTACCTCCCCACCCTGAATATTTTAACTACATTTGACTCATTACTACAAAGGACTACTAGTACATGAGGACCCAACAAGCCATTGTTTATTTACTCTTTTGGAAATTACTTTATTATGCTGAGAATTGTCTGGCAAAATATTACATTAAAGCACCTTCTGAATATTTTCACTCTTTTGTGGGCTAGATATGAATGTTGGTGGGGCAGACATTGCAATATTATCTGTGAACTCATCCATAATATGTTAGTGGTACTACATGTTTTAAGAATCTAATTAACATGTTCACGTGGTAATTCATTTAAAAAGGAACAAATAGATTTATTGGTTGTAGGCTGAACTCTATATTTCTGCTATGTGGAGCCATAAACAAATCACTGTACTATCCTTGAACCAGAAAGTCATCCTCAAACTGTTAATGTGTCCAATTCAGAAATTGCAATGAGTGTCAGTTGAGACAGTGAATATGAAAGTGTTTTGAAAAATATTGAAAGCTATAGAAATGTATGAGGAGAGACTTAGGGAACTGTTGTCAGAAAGAGTTGAATTTGAATTATAAATCAATTACTAGTTATGAAATCCTTCTTACACAATTATACAATCTTCATTGTATAATGAAGATGATAACATCTGTCTTGCAAATTAACATTATCAAAATGAAGTAATATGAAATTAAGAGAATAACAAGATATTATGTGGGAGAGGATAATGATTTGAATGAAACAATCCCATGAGACATTTATCACAGGTCACAAAGGGTTGTCATTTATTACATGAAATAGTTCATGGGCTCTGCCAAATATAACTAAGTAGGGCAGAATCATAGATGATTAAGCAACATGCTTCTTGGTTAAAGAACTTTCCAAATCTTAGAAGGAGGAAAAAGGACAGGGTCTAGGAAATAAGGGAAGGAATTGAAGAGGAGCCAGGTAGAGTTTTATGTGACTGATCATACTTGTCTAAAGATAGGCTAATCAAGACAGTCTCCTAAGGAGGTCTATCTCTGTGTGACAAAGGAAACTAGATGGGTAAATAAAAGTTACTGGTTAAAGTTCCTGTTCCACATCTGAAAGACATTTTAGAGAAAGTGTTTTGCAAACTTTATAGTGTTATATAATGGTCAGCAATTATTATTAAATATATTATTAAATTATTGGCAATAAATTAGTGTGATAGGAAGTTAATAACACAGGAAGGTATATGAACTGTTTCAGTTCACTATTTTAGTATTTGGTGGCTTCCCATATATTTCTAGTGAAGGTAAGTCAACTGAACATGGGATTGGAGTAGTCCAGGCTGAAAAAAATACCCCAGGATTGGTGAATAGTGCTGTGGAATATGAATATGCCTCCCTTTTTAAAAGTCATAATGATACCTTTTATTTTTACAGCAAAATAATTTATAGTTAAAATATTTTCTTATCATTAAGATTAGATTACACTCAGAACCAGAAATTATATTCCTCTACATCTTCTTGCCATCTCCACTCCCACCTCCATCTCCTTTTTACAGATGAGAAACTGATAATCCTGAGAAGTTAAATAACTTGTCCATTCTCACACTGGTAGTAAGTAGCAAAGCTGAAGACTTGGATCCAGATCCTCCCACTCCGAATCTATCATTCTATCCAGCATGCCATAGGGCCTCCCAGAAGTGAGCTTTTCCTTATGTTCTTTGTTTTTGAATTGTCCTCTCCTGGATCACCTAATCTGGAAGTACAGCGGGCCTGATCCCATTGTTATTCAGCCTAGAAGCTTTGACTGTCAGTTTTTCAACCTCTTTAGCTCTGTTGTAGCTCAGAACGTAATCCACCAGACTCAGCTTCCTCAGAGATCACAGGCATTAAACCCAAACCCACTGTGAACCTTTCATTACTATGAGAAGGAAGCATATTTTATTGAAATCTGTTTTATGGGACCAATGTTAGTGTTCTAAAATTTAACTTCCATTGAGAGCTTGTTTCGATTACATTTCTGTATGTATTATATACCTACATTCTGGAGTCATAGTAACATGTTAGGTACAGAGTTATTTTAACCATTCACTTGTCAAATGCATGCCCTTTCTACCTCCACAACAACTCTTTTCTCTGTTGATGCAGCCATTACGATCTCTCAAATTCTCTCATCCTCTTTTCTCTAGAATATTGCAATACTCTCATACTTGTGGTCTCCCTTGCTCAGGTTTCTGCTCATTCTGTGAAACAACCAAAGTAATTTTCCTTAAGGATAGACCTGTTCATGTTATTCCTCTACTTAGTAAAACTCCAGTGGCTCCTTCTTAGCTCCATCATCCTCTTTTGTGGTTTTAATGCCCTTCACAATTTATTCCCCATGTAACTTTCCATCCTTATTATGCATTATTCCTCCTTTAATCAAACTGGTCTTTTCTATTTTTCTTATACATGGTCCTTCATCTCCTTTATGTCTTTGAATTGTCTTCCATTCCTAGGATGCAGACTACTTTCACCGTCACCTTATAGAATTAATTCCTTACTTCCTTCAAGATGCAATTCAAGCACTTTTTGTAATTGAAGTCTTTCCTGATTTCTTCAACTGGTAGTGTGCTCCCTTTGTTTACTAATTTGCAAATAGACACACACATACACATTTATACACATGCATTGTACATGTATACACTGTATAATATAATACACGTGTATCATTATACCTCTATGTACACATACACATTTACTTGTAATATATGTACATAATGTAGCTAAAATGCATATATTTACAAGAGAATTGTATACTATGTTTGCTTTTATATATATATATATATATATATATACACACACACATATTCACACATATATATGTAGATATGTGGGTCTGTATGTATATAAATATATGTGTATTCAGTTTAGAATTAGACAGTTAAAATGATTAAAATGTCCATACATTTTGACCTATAAGAGGTTCTTTTTACCAGAAATGTAACCTTTGTTTTTTTGTTTTGTTTTGTTTTTTTTAATAAAAAAAATTTTCATAAACACCAAAAATATTCATAGTGTTGCTTTTTGTGGTAACAAAAGACAGAAACAAAGTAGATGCTCTTTGAGTGGAAAATACCTAAACCAGTTGTGGTACATGAATGTAATGAAGTATTTCTGTATTATAAGAAATTATGAATATGATGCATACAGAGAAGCAGAGAAAGTCTTACATGAATTGATGCAAGGTAAAATAAGCATAGTTGTCTTCCTTTGTAAAATTTTACAAATGAATTTATACATATTCTTAGTTAGTATTGCTTTTGGCTATTTCTACAACTGGCAAAGAGAAAATACTTTCTGGTTAAGCTGGTTTCTAAGCTGTTTTGATCTCTTCATTGTAATAACTTCTGTGGAAAATAATAACAGTTAGTGTTTAGGTTCATTCTTCTACCTAATCTTTTGGTGTCACCAGTTGGTTTAAATAAATTGTTTTAATTGTTTACCATATCTTTTTTTTTTCATATTATTTCTTCTGTTTGTGTATTTAGTTTTGTTCTGAATAGGTCAGTGTTCTTACTCTATGTAGGCAGCTGGCTTGAGAAGTAACTCCCACAGCATTAGGTTATAGTTTCTAAACAATATTTTTAAACACATTTTTTTGCCCAAGTTTGCATTGAAGTAACAGTATTCAAATATATATTGATTTTTTAAATTTAATTTTTTTGTTAAAATAAAAGCAGAATTCAAAAAAAGAGAACCAGAAAAGGAAAACAAAATAAAACAACATCAGGGAGATTCAAACTATATAATAATAAATTACCAGTTCAAGAAAGAATATATAATAGTAGAAGAAATCATATTCATGAGTATCCATCTATTTTTTTAAACTTCTTGTAGTTTGTTCTTTTATTCTCTTCTGCATACCTTTTAAACTTCATTCTCCCCCTTCTCCCCCTCCCTCCCCCACTTTCATTATCCCCTCTTCCTCATAGCCCCAAGCAGGCTATAGTTAAGCTCGCACTGACCGGCACACACACACACACACACACACACACACACACACACACACACACACTCACTCACTCACACATACTCACCCCTGTCCAGCTCCTTCCCTCCTCCATCCCCCCAAAATATCTTTCGTATTCATTACAACTTTTTGCTTTAATTCTACTTTTTAACTTGTCTTGGTATTATTTAACCACCCACCCATGGATCTTTTCCTTCTCTTCTTCCCTCACCCTTTGTTTCCCTCTCTAATCATTTCTTCCTCTTTATTTCTTTATTGATTTTGGAGTATGCTCTCTACCCTTCTTGGTATGTATGTAATGTTGCCTATTTAACTGATTTGATGTGAATAGATTTTTAGAACTAGGAGCCCTTCTCCCCTCTCTGATGCTACTCTTCTATTTTTTCTCTGTACCTCATTTGTATCACATAATTACTTAACTCTGCCCCAATCTTTCTTTTGAGCTACCTCATTGTAGATGTCAATCTTAAATATATAGTATACATTTCCATGTAAAAAACAATTTGTCCATGTTAAGTTTCTTGAAATTAATCTTTGATATTGGTTTTTATATGCTAAATTTTCTATTGAGTTTGAGTTTGATTGATAGAAAGTCCTGAAAATCTGTAAGTTTGTTGAATGCCCATTTTTTCCCATTCAATATTATGGGTAATTTTGCTGGATATATCTTTGGCTGCAAACCTAGTGATTGCTGGTATATATGATTCCAGTACCTGGAGTCTTTTATTGTGGCTGCTGATAAATCCTGTACAATTCTAATTGTAAATCCAATGCATTTGAATTTTTTTTTCTTGTTTCTTGCACAATTTTCTCTTTAATCTGGAGGTTTTGAAATTTGGTAGTAATATTCCTAGGCCTGTGTGTTTTCCACAGAGGATCTCGTTGATGGTGGTGATTAGTGGATTTTTTCTGTTTCTACTTTCCTCTCATGTTCATTCACTCCAGGACAATTTTCTTGGATTATTTCTGGCATTATTGTGTTAAGGTTCTTTTTTTTGAACACAGCTTTCAGATAGTCCAATTATCCTTATATTTTATTTCCTTGATCTGTTCTCCAGATCTGTTGTTTTTCTTATGTTTCACATTGTTTTATTTTTTTATTCTTTAGAATTAGTTGTGTTATTTCTTGGTCGTTCATAGATTTCACTTCTTCCTGGCTTCCCCTTACCTTATTCTAGTTTATAAAGAGTTATTTTCATTTTTGAGATCTCCTTGTGTAGTTAGTTAACTTTTTTTCCCCCATAATCTTGCTTTTTTTAGATGGTTTTAATTTTTACTTTTTAGTTTTTTCTCAGTGTCTCTCATTTGACTTTTAAATTCTTTTTTCTTTGAGTTCTATAAATTCTCTCTGGAAAGGGAGCCATTTAAAACATTACTCTTTAGCCTTTTTTAACCTCATTTGTCTTCTTCTGAAGATGAACCCATCTTCACTATTCCCATAGTAAGTTTTTATGGTGGGGTTTCTTCTTTGCTGATCCATGTGTTTTTTTTTTTTTTTTTTTTTTAAATGAGAAATATTAGGGTAAGCATCGCTAATTGTAGGTTTGGGGGGATGGTTCCTATAGCTTCACTTTAGCTCTCCCTTCTGACAAGAGCTTCCCCCTCCTGCAGCTTGTAGCATCCCTACTTCTGCACTGTGTCCTGGTTCCTTCTTGCCCAGGGCAGCATCTCTGTGGCACAACTGTTGTTTCTAATCAGCAGAGGTTCCCTCAGTCTTCCTGGATTCAGACTGCTGATTCCACTCACGGGTTCCATAAGGTACAATTTTGTGTGGTTTCTCCTGAGGCTCCAGCCAAACCTAGCCAGCCCCAGGCTGCCTCAAGTGGTGTTTCTTGGAGCTAACCCAGAAGTATTTGCACTATATGTTAGGTTTTGGCCTGGGGTCTTACTTCCAGTCTTTTTGGATTATCCCAGAAGACCCCTATTCTTCCCCAAGCCTTCTTGATTTTTCAGCGTCTGTGCTCTCCCTGAGGGGCAAATTTGTTCTGTTTGTGAGGGAAATTTGCAGAGCCTAAAATTTACTGACCTACTCTGCCATCTTCCCAGAATCTTCCCTGTATGTTGATATAATCAGGAGTCGTGAGTTGACTTTTTCTTACCTCTTTTTCTGCAACAGAAACTGTTCACAAACTATACAAGTTATTTTCACCTTAGACATTTTGCATGTTTGTCATGAGCACTGTGATGTGAGATGATCAAATATCTCATGATGTTTCTTGTTGCCTTTGATCATGCAATTATAATTCATCACTAAATAGCCAGTTTACAGATGAAACATAATTTTTTTTTCCCCTTTGCTCCAGGGGCATCAGTAATTTTAACTGAAAAGATTCTGAGCACGATCTTACACTTGTTCAGAGTTTATTATTAGTTGTATTTCTTTTTTTTTTTTTTCTTCTTTGACTAAATGTGACCTTTCTCAGATAGGTCCTGTACTATAGACAACTAATAAGTTATCATTGTAATATGTCCCCTTATTATATCCACCCCTCAGTTCCTAATTAATGAAGCTTAATTACTTTCTTCATGCTTTACCAGTTAACTTTTCCAATAATATATTCACATCAATTAATATTTCTTCAACTCTTTTATAGTTTCACAGCCCATTTTATTATAGACATAAAGATAATTTTCTCCCCTTAGTTCATTTGTTAAGTCAGAGGATTGAACTAGACTGAGAACCCTTCTAGTTTAAAAAAAAAAAAAAGATAATTTATGATTAAATACAAAGCATTGATGGATTTGACAGATGCAAAGCCAATAGTTATTAGATAGTAGGGAACAGTAGAGTAATCACAAATGAAAAGATTCTGGCAGCTAAGATGAGTGACATTATAAAAAATGTGACATTATTGTTTAGCTCAATGACGTACTTTTTTCAAATGCATATGTTTCAGATATGTTGTTTTAGCCTTGAAGAGACCATTTTTCTTTTTTTTTTTTATTGTAACTTTTTATTGACAGAGCATATGCATGGGTAATTTTTTACAACATTATCCCTTGCACTCACTTCTGTTCCGACTTTTCCTTTCCCTCCCTCCACCTCCTCCCCTAAATGGCAGGCAGTCTTTCTTATATATGTTAAATATATTATAGTATATCGTAAATATACTATAACAATATATGCGTGCAGAACCTTACAGTGAAGAGATTATTTTTCTTTTTGTTTTTAATTTTTTTTTAATTACAGCTTTTTATTTATCAGTTATATGCATGGGTAATTTTACAGCATTGACCATTGCCAAACCTTTTGTTCCAATTTTTTCCCCTCCTTCCCCTCATCCCCTCTCCCTGATGGCAGATTGACCAATGTTATCATTGTAATATGTCCCCTTATTATATCCACCCCTCAGTTCCTAATTAATGAAGCTTAATTACTTTCTTCATGCTTGACCAGTTAACTTTTCCAGTTTCACTGTTTACATATTTAACCAGTTAAATATGTTAAAGTATAAATTAAATAACAAGATAATTATACATGTCCTAACAGTTATTTTGCTGTACAAAAAGAATCGGACTTTGAAACAGTGTACTATTAGCCTGTGAAGGAAATCAAAAATGCAGGTGGACAAAAATATAGGGATTGGGAATTCTATGTAATGATTCATAGTCATCTCCCAGAGTTCTTTTCGCTGGGTATAGCTGGTTCAGTTCCTTGCTGCTCTGTTGGAACTGATTTGGTTCATCTCATTGAAGAGACTATTTTTCAAAGCCTGGCATTTGTATATCCCCACTTCTCCCATATTGTGCTAAAATCTTTAATTTAGAATTATTAGTTACCATTGTTTCACTTTAAAGCAAGCAACTTTTAACTAAGATTAAATAAAGATGGATTAAAGTTGTTGGTGTGTTGAAAAAGGGGAATATTATTTCAGTTTTTGTGGAAAATTATTATAGCTGTAGCTTCCTTTTATAAATCCTCAATTTAGATAAACAAGATTAAACAGTTGAATTAAGATATTTAACTCCTATAACTTTTACCTAACTAAATGGGTTCTAATCTTGCCTCTGATGCTCATTCTCAGTATGACCTTGGGAATTAATCTGATCTTTCTGGGCTTCAGAGTTTTCTATAAAAAAAGAGAAGGCTGATTATGGAGAGCAGTTTTGGAACTGTGTTCAAAAAATTATCAAACTGTGCATATCCTTTGATCCAGCAGTGTTAGTATTGGGCTTATATTCCAAAGAGATTTTAAAGAAGGGAAAGAGACACACAAAATATTTGTGGCAGCCCTCTTTGTAGTGGCCAGAAACTAGAAACTGAGTGGATGTCCATCATTTGGAGAATGGCTGAATAAATTGTGGTATATGAATATTATGGAATATTATTGTTCGGTAAGAAATAACCAACAGGATGATTTCAGAAAGACCTGGAGAGAGTATAGTGCAATTCTTTCTAGGAACTTAGAACTTGTCCTATTAGTTGAATTGGTAGAGCATGCTGCAAAGGAGCCCAGGTTTCTTGGTTCATTTCTTTTACAGACCTGTTAATATCTCTTATCTTTCATTGAAATATTTCCAACTAAGTATTATTCTGAGATACTGACTTGGAATTGCTTTCACTCTAGTGACTTTTTTGTTGCAATGATATTTGTTGTGATGGATTTGTCCTAGATTTGTATATACAGGAAGGAAGTAAGCTTTTCATGTTGAATTAACAACTAAGTGAATCTATGCTCTGAATACGTTTAAAGACAAGAATGGTTATAGAGCAGTTTGAAGTTGAACTTTGCTCTTGGACGACAGTATAAATTGCATGGATTTCAGATCAGTCAGACAGTCAGTAAACATATTTAGCACCTGTATGTTGTGTTTCAGGCATTGTGGTGTATTGAAGCTACTAATACAAATAAAAACAAAAATAGTTCTTGCCCCTTAGGGAGCTTACAATTTAATGATTTCATATAAGACATTGTACTTGTTTGATTTGATGCCAAATTAGGTGGACTTAAAATTTTCAGCCTTTAGACAAATGTTTTTAAGTACAGCTCCAAGGGAATCTTTTCAAAATTACTATTATCATTGGAAAATTATTTTACCTTTCAATTGCTTAGTAATTTAGTTATTCTAGGCAAGTCATTGCATGGTAGTTTTTGTCATCCTGGATTGTCATGTTTTTTTAAGGGTTAGTTGGTTGTGACATAGATTTTACATATAATAAATCATAATTATGAGAAATCATTTTATAAAACCTTTTAGACTACATTTTGCCAAGGTGTCTAAAGTTTTTGTTGACATTTAAACTTCATTTTTCATTATAGCTATTTCACAGGGTCCTCTAGGTCAAGGAATGGACCAAGGAGAATAGGGAAGAGAACCCAGGGTCAGATGTGAATTATTCGGCTGTAATACAACAAATATCCTTAGCCAAAGGAGAAATCCATGTGTTGGTTCAGTGTTGTAGAAATGAGAATAATTTGGAAAATTTTGCTTGTGCACATTAAGTAATAATATTCAAAATTTTAAGCAGTTTATTTTCAGCAACTTCAGAAAATAGTTCTGGAGAAGGAAATTGCAAACCACTTTAGTATTTTTCCAGGAACATCTCAAATAAGGTTTAGAAGAGATAGACCTAACCAAAATTGACTGCAGAACAAAAGTACGAAGTACATTAGTGAATTAGAGAACTGTTAAGTACCATGCTAAATTAGATAATTATTGTCTCTATCAATTCCAGTGACTTAGCACCTTGTAAGAATTCTAACAGAGGTAATGTATCATAGATGAGATTTGAACCCAATCTTCTAACTCCAGATCTGATGTTCTTTCTAGTGTACCATACTGCTTTCTTAAATAAAATGCTATAGTTTTTTAGGAATACAAAACTACATGGAAAAATAGAAGTTAGAATGTAACAATTAGGAGAAATCAAAAAAAGAATGATTTGGGAAAGTGCCTTAAGAGCAGAGATTATCCCATTTTTGTCCCTTTATACCTCAAGTTAATACAGTGCTTGGAATATACTGTAGAAGACCTTTAAAAATACTTGTTGAGTTGAATTGGGAAGTCATGACTACTTGGGAGAATGGATATCAGCTTGGCTTCATGTGCGAGACATTGAGTCAACTAGACCTTAGATCAGGGGTCCTCAAACTTTTAAAATAGGGGGCCAGTTCACTGTCCCTCAGACTGTTGGAGGGCTGGACTATAGTAAAAACAAAAACTATGAACGAATTCCTATGCACGTTGCATATATCTTATTTTGAAGTGAAGAAACAAAACGGGAAGAAATACAATATTTAAAATGAAGTAAAAGTTAAATCAACAAACTTACCAGTATTTCAATGGGAACTATGGGCCTGCTTTTGGCTAATGAGATGATTAGTGTCTGATTCCATATTTGTCACTGGTAAAAATCTCATATTCAATGGAGAGCAAAATAGAACACTGCCATCTGAGTAAAAAACAATTGTCCTAATGTAAAGTGTTTTGGGAAGGAATTTTGTATGTATCATTAGGACCTGGCTTACCTATTCTTTCATAGGATTGGCAATAGAAGGTGACAGAGAAGAACAGAAAAAAAGAGGACAGATATCAATAACCTGTAGCTTCTATCCTTTTTTCTTTCTCTTCCCTGCAACTTCATACACCAGTGAGTTGCTTCACTGAAGGAAGATCCTGAGTAGTTCTTCTCCCTTGTTGCTTATATAGGTCAAACTCTTAACCCTAAACTCCCTAAAGTTATCTCCCCAGCCTTGTCTTGATGGAGTCCTTTCTTTGCCCAGGCTGCCTACAGAAGCCACTAATGCTCAGAGCTAAAGGAATCCTTCCTCCCAGGGCTTTTAACTAAGAAGACTGGAGATATGTTTCTTGCATCCTAAGTTAAAATTAAAAGTTCCTGGTAGAAACAGTCTTACATATCATTATGAGTTGGCCTTCTAACGAAATTTAGAATTATGTAGTTTTGGGAATCTTGGGCCATGCCACTTTGATAGTATTTTTTTTTTTTTTTTTTTTTTTTTTTTTTTTTTGGAGAAAACAGTCTTATGAACTTGACAAGGATGAGTATTTCAACATAGAAAAAAAATAGTACTAAGAATTTCCATTATGTAGTTTATCATTAAAAACTATTAAGTTTTAATATGATAGTAAAAAAAAAAAAATTGTCCTGTTTTTCTGAGTCTCCTCAGCAGCAAGATTATTGTTTAGAGGGAATAAGACTTATTTAAAGAAGCAACTACCACCTTGACCTTTGTATGTATTAACCTTCATCAGGGACTTATTATCTCAGGAGAATGTTAATGTTTTAAAGTCATAATGATTTGGTGATTTCAAGTACTAGAACTGAGACTAAGGGAAATTGCACTCAGTTGCTATATCTTGTTTTCTACGTCTGCAGCTTTAATAAATAGGAAATTTTGGCCTCCAGTAGTAGTCCATACTGATTCTATGGTCAGATTATATCATACTGATTTTTATGAATAGACAGGAGCCTTTTCCTGCGACATTTTTACAAGGAATGAGATATTTTATTAGTTGAAATGATTAAAAACAACAACCCACTTAACTTATTTGTGTTTTTCTACTAGGTACTTAGACTAGTTGTGTTTTTATTCTCTTTTGTTTTCCTTCTTAAATATATTTTTTCAGTTAACAGGCATTTATCTTTTTCTACCTTCTATCCTTGGTCTGCTTTCACAGGGGAAAAAAGAAAAGTTAAATCCTTATAACAAATATGCATAATTAAGCAAAACAAATTATTACATTCTTCCATGTCCAAAAATGTATCTCATTTTGCACATTTAATAAATTACCTCTCTGTCGGGAAGTTAATAACAACCGTCATCATTGATCTTCTTACCCCATTATTGTTGGTCATTGCATAAAACTTGAATTTTTAAGTTTTTTTACAGTTGGTTTTTTTTTTTTTTTTTTTTTAATGTTTGTAATTGAAAGAGAAATGAGATGAAATACCTAAAAAGTCAAGGAGCAAATGATTGGAAGACTATTTTATCCACACAAATCAGATTCCTATTGTTGCTGTTACTATTATAACATGTCTTTTTATAAGCTTGCAACTTAGTCATAGTGATATGGTGATTTCAGATATGGTGATGATTTTATGGTAAAGAGAGGGCTGGTTTCAATACCAGAGAAACCTGAGTTCAAGTTTGGCTTCTGACACATGCTGGCTTTGTACTTCTAAGCCAGTCTCTTAAGTCTCTAACTTGTGGGGAAATTATCTAATCTAATTTGATAGAAGGAGAATTTTACATTCATGGTTCCCTATACTAATGAAATCATAGCTCTAGTCTCTTTTACTTTACTGCCTGTTATTAAAGCTTCAATAAGATGATGATGAATGGATTCTTCTTAATTTTTCTGGGCAAAAAATTTAGCCTGTTTGATTTAATGGACAATTTAAGTGTTCTTATATTAAAACTTCAATTAATTCCTCCTACTTTCCTATAATTATCTACAAAAAATAAGGCTCCATAGGGAGTCTTAAAACCATGGCTGAAAAACAAATCCCAAATGTTTTCTTGAATATAGAGTTGAAGAATGGGTTTAGGCTGCTTGAGGTGGACCATTGTAATACTTGTTTGAAAACTATTAAAAAGACTATATAAAAATCATTATTATATGTTTAGAGGATACAAACTAGAAAGTGAAGTTTGTTTTCCTTCAATGAGGTGATTCTCCCAGTGCAGTCAGGGAGAATTTGTGTGAGTTTCCCTTTGATCTATGAGGGTCTAATGAAATGAAATTATGGGAAGAAGAGAGAGAAAGATAATGAGGAGAAACTTCTTCGTTAGAACCCTTTTAACTTTTGTGAAGCAACACTAGACAGAATTTTATCACGAGTAAATCTGTAGAGCTGACTGGTTTCAGAGTGTTGGCTTGAAGGAAACTGAAGAGGCTGTTTTGAGATCATATTTGGAGAGAAAATAGAGAAGACAGGAAAATGTTGGAAAAAAACTTTTTTCTTTTTGGACTATTGTAGCTTTCATATTGCAAAGAAAATAAAGATTATTTTTGTGAAGAGACTTGATTTGTTTTTCCAAATGAACTTAATGATATGGGACAACTATTTTCAAAAATGAAGGGGAACCCTCTGTTGTTACAATGAGAGTTTGATATGACTGGCTATCATCATTGCCAGTAAAATATTTTAAAGAATTATCATTGTTTCATTATTAATTTCATTGTTAATGCATTGAATATTCAATAACTTTAATATTTATTCAGTCTTAGGAGATTGAGGGTAACTTATTGGGAAAGGAGGTTTCCCTATTAATAGTTGATGATCTGAGATGGGAACTCTGCTTAATTGATTGATATGTTGAAATTTTATGGATTAATGAAGAAATATACAAACAAAGCCTAGACTACCCAAAATCTAAGGATGATGAGGTTAAATATGATGTAAAGGGCTGAAACTCTGAATAGGTGTACTGGAATCAGACAACTGAGCATTTAAGGCTAATTACTTATTGGACAATACTCTATTAGCATATGCTTAGAAAAATAGCCCTTCTCACTATTTTGTGCTGGCTCGATCTTTTGCCGGATACAGATGTAGGAGGGATTAGGGGGTGGAGTAAAACAAGCTAGAGTCACTTTGGTGGTGGATGAAGAGAAGGGAGGTTGTGTCCATCCCCTCATTTCAACCCCTAAAGACCAAGAATAAAGACCAAGAACTTTTGCTTATCCTGACTCCGGCTGATTCTAAGGCATCCAGGGTGCTAACCTGGATATCACAATATGAGAATAACTCAAAGTTGATAGGTAACCTGTGAGTTTGGTGAGCTATATACCTTTGTTAAATGTGAGGGATAGTCTTTCAAACTTTGCTACACAGTATTAAAAGAATCTGTTGTACTAAGTGGCAATTTTTATGTATTGATACAAAAATCTATTCTCTCTAACACACAATCATCATTAAGTTCTTACTGTGTGCTGAGCATTGGACATAAAAAAGACAAGAAATAGTCCTTGTCTTCAAGAAGCCCACAGTCTGTCATGCAAATAAGATCTATGCTGGAAAACTTTTTTATTATCTTGACAAAAACTAAAAATGTTAATCAGGCAGAATTTTCTCAACTAAAGTTTTCAACTTGTAAAATGAGTTTTCTTTGAATTATTATTTTCTTACTATTAGATGCTTGCTACTCAGTTGTCACTGGTGACCAGAATAACCTCCTTTTCCTCATAGAATGGACTTGGATACTTAGAGTCAAATGAATTTTCTCATGTGATTTATTGAAATTGCCAATAATGCACAATTGCCAACCAAATCCACATCTGTGCTGTAAAACCTGGATTGACTAGCTTTCCATCAGGGATAATTCTTCATATAGTGGCACTTATGCACATTTATGGTATGCTGATAATTTATGTTTATGCCGAGGCACAACAGAATTCTGAAGAGCTTTCTGCATCACAGAAATTAAATCAGATTCATTACATTTTAAAGTGTTTTATTATATCCTAATTCTTTGAAATTTTATATACAATATATTAGTTTGTATTTGCTTAAAGTATTTGATTAATTGAGCAAAATGCAAAGTAATAAAATTTTCCATTATTATAAAATTCACCCCTTAACAGTGAATAGAAAATATGTATTCTGTAGCACTGAATATTTTATGTTATCAAAAATGTTAATTTAGTTTTAAAAATGTTTTCCCCTTTTTTGTTAATCTGTAGTCTTGAAATTCTGTTTCCACCAGTTATGAAAAGCAAGCCCTAAACAGTTTATTCCATAAGCCTTGATTTCCTTGAGTTATTCAGGTAGTAAAAGCTAGTTGAGCTGTATTTTTCAAGTGCTTCTTATGACGAGATCTTATAGAAATAAATAGAAATATAGGATTGATATGAATGGATCATCCCTGTTGCTATTTGTAAGATACATACCACTAAATTTAATCATTTTTACATATTTTCAATTAAATCTGACTGATCATGTATGCCAGACATGGGATTTAGTTAGATGTCTGTATATTTGGTACCTTTAAAGGAAACAGCTGGTTCTTAGCAGTTTGGTAAGTAGTTATGCTCTTTGATGTAATAAATAGAAAAATAAAAGATTGTGATTTATGCCTTTATTGTATTCTTCTAAGCCGTGTCTAACTATGAAAAAATTGTCCCTCTCCTTTGTCAAGGAAATCTCATCTTTTTGAAAAAGCTTTTTTTGATGGATCCTCAAGAACATGCTCTAGGATTCACATACCAAAGGGTCTGTTTACGTAGTTTGTGCCAGTAAGGAAATGGAGAAGGAACTCAGGGTCCGGATTTGGTCTCCACCCCAGCTCAGCATTACTCTTTTTTTGTTGCAGAGGAACAATATGTGTATGAGAGAGGGGGGTGAGGGAAAAGGAGGTGGGAGAGGAAGTTAAGGAGAAGGGGGGTTAGGAAATAGAAGAAATAAGGATAGGGAAAGGAGAGAATTGTTAGGCTGATTTGTAAGTGAATTTTGATAGTTTAGTGTGTGGTCTTTTTGAGATGCCATGCCTTATACTCATAAATGAAAACAATATCATCTAATTTTATAATTCACATTTGGGAACTTCATTAAAGTGTTTAAGGGTCCTACTGCACTTCTCCCACTCTCCACCCCTCAGAACAGTTAGATACAAAATGATTATCTGGATTTTCAGGTAAAAGTAAGAAAAAATTCTATACTGGTTATTGTTAGTCCAAAGATACTTAATGGTTTTTTGAAGTAATAAGGTTTGGACAAGAAATTTGTTATTTGTGAAGCTACTTGTTGAATGGAGAGAAGATTCTGCATGTTCTGTGAACTTCTCATTTACACAAGTTTTTGATAGTAATGAAGAAGAATTGAGTTCCAGTCCCAACTAGGTCACTTTCAGTTAAAAGTAAAAAAATAACCATCTGTGGACTAGATAATCTTTAAAGGCCCTGAATCTGTGATCCTTAATGTTCTAAACAATAAACCTCTCTTGCCTTTTTCCTTCCTCCTTCCCACCACAGCTCTTTTCAAATGTTAGTGATTCCTAGTTTTCTGTTTTATATCTAAGCTATGAATGACAAGTCCACTATCTTATGTATAGAATTGGGATTTCTTTTTCCTAAATACATTGGCCATATAGGCTTGCTTCCATTCTCACACACTCCTTCCCTCCCTTTTCCCCTCCCTTTCCCTCTCCCCCTTCTCCTTCCTCTCTCCCTCTCTCTTCTTCTCTCCCTCTTCCTCTCTCTCCCTCTCTCTTTGTCTCCCTTCCTCTCACCCTTTCTCTCCCTCTCACAATCACACTCATGCACAAGATTCCATATTTATAGCCATACAAAATTATTTATGCATTTTATTTCTAGTAACTTAGCATTTTGATACCCAAAAGAATTTATGGTAATTTGTAACTTTGGAGATTTCTACTTTGCTAAGTAGAAAGATAATTCATAGTAACCTGGGTTCATTTTCACACTCTGTTACTGATTGTGTAACTTTGGGGAGGTCACTTAATGAATATTGGTTCTTTTTTTTATTATTATTATTTTTATTAAAAGAAGCTTGACACATCTCCTTAAGTAATTCTTTTTATATGGACTCACTGAATATATATAAAATTTGAATAAAGGGTGTCTATATTATTTTTATTTATTTATATATATATATATATATATATATATATATATATATATATTGAATAAAGGCTATGTATATGTATAATTTGAATAAAGGCTGTACATATCGTTTCCCAGAAAAATGATTAATAATTGATGGATGATTCATCATAAAAAGATGGCGGGTCAAATTTAAGATATTTCTTATAACTTTAGCATTTTAAGAAAAAAGCACTGGAGGACCCAGTGTTATTATTTGAAATGCCTTGGTTTACAGTGTTTTGTTGGCCCAGGAAAAGAATGATTATTTTAAAATTTTTATGTGGGATTTATTGGGATAATCTCCACCATTCTGAATCATTTTACTGGTGAAACTTCTATAGACAAGGTCACACATCCTCAAGTTTTTCAAGGACGTTAGAAAAGCTAATCACTTTTAATGTCTCCTTAAAATATATTAATTTTCCACAGGCCTAGGCCATTTGCGCTTCCTCAAACACATTAGGGAAACTTATTTGAGTGGCTTTTGATGTTTTTAACTTATTTTCGGGAAATAGAGTCAAGAGAAAAATTCACGTTTCCTTTTCAAAAATGAGTTTGGGGAGAGAGAGGAAGCATGTAAGTAACTGTAACAGGCAGTTAATAGTACCCAAGGGCATTAAGGGTCAATTGCATTGCTTCTTATTAACTATTTTGTGACCTTCTACTTAGTTTTCAGTCTTTGATTTTTTTTTTCTTTATTAGAACAAGTTTTTCCTAAAAGTGGCAGAGCTGATTAAGAAAATTCCCTTTTCTTTTGCATTGTGTGTATTGGGAATGGGGGGAATCGAGGATTAGGGTTAATGCCAATGCAGCACAAGCCCTAGCAGGCCTTATCAGGCTGGGAAAAGTATTTTAGTTTTAGCTTGATCCATATTGCCATCTGAGGCTTGTCTCTGTGAAGTTTAGAGACTCATTGTCAGACTAGCAATTGATAAAATTGGTGGGCCAGAGCAGCTTTAGAAGTATATGATTGGGCCATATATGACTAGTGGAAGTTCCAATTCTGGGGAAATCTGATCTTTTGAATTATTGTGGAAGCCATGCATATAATAAAGAATAAATACAGTGGCATTTAGGGTGGAGAAAGGGGAAAAAAGTGAATGTTGATCGGAGCTTTTCCTGCCTCATGAAGAATGGTTTTTAGTAAATGGCTCATCATGAATAACACGAATGACTCAAACTGCAGTCTTACTGCAGAGACAGACATAAAATATATGTTGACAGTTTTAAAGCATAGCAGAATAGGATAAGGGAAAAACAAATATATTGGTTCAAAAATAGAGCTCAGCAGATTGGAGCAGACTAGTCATCTATTCATATAACAATCTTATACATAGGCTGAATTATTGGTTAGAAAATTCACTAAAATTCAATTAATAAAAAAGGTTTAAGTTGTTTTCAAATTCACACTTAGCTGTATTGTTTCTGGAACATTTCTACTGAAAATGTCTTGAGGGTCAAATTATTTTTAGTTAGGCGAATAGTTACCAATTTCATTTTTAAAAAGATTACATAAGAAATAATTTGTTAGTTTAAAACGTGCCATGTGCACCAGTTTTTTTTAAGTGACTTAACAGTCAATATTTTGAAAGAATTTGCTTTATTATTATTATTAATAACTTTTTATTGACAGAACCCATGCTAGGGTAATTTTTTACAACATTATCCCTTGCACTCACTTCTGTTCCGATTTTTCCCCTTCCTCCCTCCACCCCCTCCCCCAGGTGGCAAGCAGTCTTATGTTAAATAGGTCACGGTATATCCTAGATGCAATATATGTGTGCAGAACCAAACAGTTCTCTTGTTGCACAGGAAGAGTTGAATTCAGAAGGTAGAAATAACCCGGGAAGAAAAACAAAAATGCAAACAGTTTACATTCATTTCTCAGTGTTCTTTCTTTGGGTGTAGCTGCTTCTGTCCATCCTTGATCAATTGAAACTGAGTTAGGTTTCTCTGTCAAAGAAATCCACTTCCATCAGAATACATCCTCATACAGTATCGTTGTTGAAATATATAATGATCTCCTGGTTCTGCTCATTTCACTCAGCATCAGTTCATGTAAGTCTCTCCAAACTTCTCTGTATTCATCCTGCTGGTCATTTCTTACAGAATAATAATATTCCATAACATTCATATACCACAATTTACCCAACCATTCTCCAATTGATGGGCATCCATTCATTTTCTAGTTTCTATCCACTACAAACAGGGCTGCCACAAACATTTTGGCACAAACAGGTCCCTTTCCCTTCTTTAGTATCTCTTTGGGATGTAAGCCCGGTAGTAGCACTGCTAAATCAAAGGGTATGCACAGTTTGATAACTTTTTGGGCATAATTCCAGATTGCTCTCCAGAATGGTTGGATTCGTTCACAACTCTACCAAATTGCAGAAGTGTCCCAGTTTTCCCGCATCCCCTCCAACATTCATCATTATCTTTCCCTGTCATTCCAGCCAATCTTACAGGTGTGTAGTGGTAACTCAGAGTTGTCTTAATTTGCATTTCTCTGCTCAATAGTGATCTGGAACACTCTTTCATATGAGTGGAAATAGTTTCAATTTCATCATCTGAAAATTGTCTGTTCATATCCTTTGACCATTTATCAATTGGAGAATGGCTTGATTTCTTTTCTTTTTTTTTTATTTAATAGCCTTTTATTTACAGGATATATGCATGGGTAACTTTACATCATTAACAATTGCCAAACCTCTTGTTCCAATTTTTCACCTCTTATCCCCACCCCCTCCCCCAGATGGCAGGATGACCAGTAGATGTTAAGTACATTAAAATATAAATTAGATACACAATAAGTATACATAACCAAACCGTTATTTTGCTGTACAAAAAGAATCAGACTCTGAAATGTTGTACAAGTAGCTTGTGAAGGAAATCAAAAATGCAGGTGGGCATAAATATAGGGATTGGGAATTCAATGTAATGGTTTTTAGTCATTTCCCAGAGTTCTTTCTCTGGGCATAGCTGGTTCAGTTCATTACTGCTCCACTGGAAATGATTTGGTTGATCTCGTTGCTGAGGATGGCCAGGTCCATCAGAACTGGTCATCATATAGTATTGTTATTGAAGTATATAATGATCTCCCGGTCCTGCTCATTTCACTCAGCATCAGTTCATGTAAGTCTCTTCAGGCCTTTCTGAAATCATCCTGTTGGTCATTTCTTATAGAACAGTAATATTCCATAATATTCATATACCACAATTTATTCAGCCATTCTCCAACTGATGGACATCCATTTAGTTTCCAGTTTCTAGCCACTACAAAAAGGGCTGCCGCAAACATTCGTGCACATACAGGTCCCTTTCCCTTCTTTATAATCTCTTTGGGATATAATCCCAGTAGTAACACTGCTGGATCAAAGGGTATGCACAGTTTGATAACTTTTTGAGCATAGTTCCAAACTGCTCTCCAGAATGGTTGGATTCGTTCACAACTCCAATCTGACAGGTGTGTAGTGGTATCTTAGAGTTGTCTTAATTTGCATTTCTCTGATTAATAATGACTTGGAGCATCTTTTCATATGACTAGAAATAGTTTCAATTTCTTCATCTGAGAATTGTCTGTTCATATCCTTTGACCATTTTTCAATTGGAGAATGGCTTGATTTTTTTATAAATTAGAGTTAATTCTCTATATATTTTGGAAATGAGGCCTTTATCAGAACCTTTGACTATAAAAATATTTTCCTAGTTTATTGCTTCCCTTCTGATCTTGTCTGCATTAGTTTTGTTTGTACAAAAACTTTTCAGTTTGGTATAATCGAAATTTTCTATTTTGTGATCAGTAATGATCTCTAGTTCTTCTTTGGTCATAAAGACCTTCCACTTCCACAGGTCTGAGAGGTAAAGTATCCTGTGTTCCTCTAATTTATTAATAATTTCATTCTTTATGCCTAGGTCATGAACCCATTTTGACCTTATCTTGGTGTACGGTGTTAAGTGTGGATCAATGCCTAGTTTCTGCCATATTAGTTTCCAATTTTCCCAGCAATTTTTATCAAAGAGTAAGTTCTTATCCCAAAAGCTGGGGTCTTTGGGTTTGTCAAAGACTAGGTTGCTATATTTGTTGACTGTTTTATCCCTTGAGTCCCTTGAACCTAAGCTCTTCCACTGATCAACTAATCTATTCCTTAGCCAATACCAAATGGTTTTGGTAACTGCTGCTCTATAATATAATTTTAGATCTGGTACAGCTAAGCCACCTTCATTTGATTTGTTTTTTTTCATTAAATAATTCCCTTGAAATTCTTGACCTTTTGTTTTTCCATATGAATTTTGTTGTTATTTTTTCTAGGTCATTAAAATAGTTTTTTGGGAGTCTGATTGGTATAGCGCTAAATAAATAGATTAGTTTAGGTAATATTGTCATCTTTATTATATTTGCTCCCTATCCAAGAGCATTTAATATTTTCAATTGGTTAGATCAGACTTAATTTGTGTGAAAAGTGGTCTGTAATTTTGCTCATAAAGTTTCTGATTTTCCCTTGGCAGATAAATTCCTAAATATTTTATATTATCAGTAGTTACTTTAAATGGAATTTCTCTTTGTAACTCTGACTGTTGGATTTTGTTAGTGATATATAAGAATGCTGATGACTTATGTGGGTTTATTTTATAACCAGCAACTTTGCTAAAGTTGTGGATTATTTCTAATAACTTTTTAGCAGAATCTCTGGGGTTCTCTAAGTATACCATCATGTCATCGGCAAAGAGTGATAATTAGGCTTCCTCATTACCTATTCTTATTCCTTTAATCTCTTTCTCAGCTCTTATTGCTATAGCTAGCGTTTCTAATACAATATTAAATAGTAACGGTGATAGTGGGCAATCTTGTTTCACTCCAGATCTTATTGGGAATGGTTGCAGTTTGTCTCCATTACATATGATGCTTACTGATGGTTTTAAATAGATGCTGCTGATTATTTTAAGGAAAAGTCCATTTATTCCTATACTCTCAAGTGTTTTTAATAGGAATGGATGTTGGATTTTATCAAATGCTTTTTCTGCATCTATTGAGATGATCATATGTTTTTGTTAATTTGGTTATTAACATGGCCAATTATATTGATAGTTTTCCTAATATTGAACCAGCCCTGCATTCCTGGTATAAATCCTACTTGATCATAGTGTATTATCCTGGAGATGATTTTCTGTAGTCTTTTTGCTAATATCTTATTTACGATTTTAGCATCAATATTCATTAGGGAGATTGGTCTATAATTTTCTTTCTCTGTTTTCAGCCTACCTGGTTTAGGTATCAGTACCATGTCTGTGTCATAGAAGGAATTTGGTAGGACTCCTTCATTCCCTATTTTATCAAATAATTTATATAGCATTGGAGCCAATTGTTCTTTAAATGTTTGGTAAAATTCACATGTAAATCCATCTGGTCCTGGGGATTTTTTCTTAGGGAGTTGTTTAATTGGAATGGCTTGATTTATTATAAATTAGAGTCAATTCTCTATATATTTTGGAAATGAAACCTTTATCAGAACCTTGCTTCTTTATATTTAATATGATAAAGGAGAATAAAACTTGGAAAGAAAATAAATTGATTAGTTATATTTTTTTTTTCCTCATTTCACTACCTTTCCAACATCAATATGCATTATTTCTTTCCATGTACTCTGTAGTCTTGTCAATCTGATCTTGCTATTCTTTATACATGAGGCTCCATCTTACATCTTTACATCTTTGTACTTTTTGTCCCATATACCTTTAAGAAACTTTTACCTTTTTAGAATCTCTGGTTTCCTTCAGGAAGGTAGAGGTGATAGTCATCTCAAGTGCCACCTTCTCCATGAGACCCATAGTGGTGGTCCTCAGCTGCTAGTACTTCTCACCCCTCAATTTGCCTTATATATGTTTTGTATTGTGTGTGTGTGTGTGTGTGTGTGTTTGTTTGTGTGTGTGTGTGTGTGTGTGTGTAGATTGATATCTATGTAGATATTGATAGATATGTGAATGTTTTCTAGTTAGAATGTATTCCTTGTAATAGAAGGTACTGTTTTGATTTTATATTTACTATATCTAGTATCTAACACATTGTCCAGTATTTAATAGGTACTTAATGCTCATTGATTGATTGATGGACATGAGTTAAATAAGTTTCTAATTAGAAAAATATTTATTTTTCTTCTTTTTTTAAAAACAGTTTCATAAATGGAAACTCTTATCTAATTTTCTGACCATTTAAATTATTCAACTTTTCTATGTGTTTGTTTTTTGTTGAGCAAGATTAACATTAATTTTCAAAAGCCACAGATGCCTTGAATTCAAACATTACTGTGGAACGAGTTCAGATCTCTTGATAGGCTATTTCATGGTGATATGCAACATGAATTGTTTGATCGCATTGATTGACCTTTGTTTGTTTTGTGCAAGAGGAGGAAAGTGGACTATTTTCTCCATGGCTTCTTTCCTTTCTTTGCTTATTTGTTGTGCTAATGTCTTTGGATTTTCATCAGTAAGTATTGTAAGTATTAATGAGCAATCATTTTTCCCATGATTCTTTTAGAATGCCAAATGCATTATCCTGTCTTTGAAATATGAATCCAACTGTCTATATTAATTCCCATGTTCATATAGTAAACCCTACACTTCTCTTGTAAAACAAGAAGCTAAATGAAAGATAAACAGCAAGAATGAAAACTGTATATCCCTTTAAATTGCCCGCTCTTCTGATAATGAAAAATCACATTATTTTTTTAAGTGGAAGGAAATGAAAAAGCATTTGTTATATATTATGTGTAAAGCAGTATGCTAAAGAGTACAATAAATATAGAAAAAAAACCATCTTTGCTGTCAAGGAGCTAACATTGTCAGTGGTAAGACAATATATGCAGGATACAATGTAAGTCACACGGAAAGGGCCACTGAGTATAGTGGCAAAAGCAGATGATAATTTGTCTTCTTTAATGTTGTTTCCATTGATAAACTCTGTTGGTTTCTGATGTTGAGCCATTTGTCAATGCCAAAGATTTTGGTGGTTACAACTTTATTTTCCAGTCTTCAGGAGCTGTGACTGGAGTAATTGAAGAGGTCACATGGGACATCTATGGACTTTAAATTATATATTTTGAAAACAAAGCCTTAACCATAGAACTTTTAACTCCACAAATTGTAGCATAATTTGTTCAGCATTTTGGCATTATCCAAGAAATTCCAAGACATTTGTTACTTTTGTAGTTTGATGCCAAGTTATGATAAGCTATTGTTCTTGGGTTGTAACAATTCCAAAAAATTTTAACTTATTCTGTTTGCCAATGGTAGAGTGAAGCTTTGCATAAAAGGAAATGAACACCTCAACCATATATCCTCCAAAAAGAGATTGTTATTTACTATTTTTAGAAAGACTCTTTATTTTTCTACCTTCAACCACATTCCTGTTGAATATAAGCTTACCTTGGGATACAAAATTAAGGAAAGAGAAGGAACTCTTTCAGAATTTTTTAATTTTGAAATTAAATGAATAGAAGTTTGGTTGGGTAGTCAAATAATGTTCTTTATAGTATAATCCACAATTTTCCAATTTTATCTCTTTTTTTTTTTTTTTTTTTAAAGCCAGGGAGATTGCTAAGGGACATTTTCTGATTCAGTGTTAAGCACTTTCTCACTTGCTCAAAATAATTTATATTGGGACATTCTGTAGGGTACACAAATGGCAGAATTATTCCAGAGACTTTTTTCTTTATATGACAAAAAATGGAGAGGATTTTGTAGCTGGTTTCCCCTCTTTACTTTTTCTTTGAAATGTTTCCTAATTTTGCCTTATTAAAATAGTCAGTTTTTTGTGTGTGAATTACCTCTTAGCTCATTTGCTCCAGAACGGTTTCAAAATCTTGCTCACTAGGCGATTTGATTGAATTGAACTCTTCTCTAAGATGTCCTTCCTTTCTTTTGGCAAGTGAGCTTCTTTGTAATATTTGTAGCATCATATTATTTGTTTGGGAAACTGAAATATATTTGGTCATACAAAGTATACTTACTTAATATTTGATCTTAATTTTTAAAGTTTTATTGTGGCTATCTGTCTATCTATCTATCTATCTATCTATCTATATTATATTGCCTTATAAGCACCATCTCCACTGAGTCCTTCAATATAATGGTGAAAAATATTTAAACAAAGCCAACCATCTTTGATTGTGTCTGATGTATTTTGCATTCCACATTCATTAATTGTCCCCTACTTCTTTATTGAGATGGAGTTATGTTTTTTTATTAGTTCTCCAGAACTACCTTTTATTTCATTCTCTTGTCTCTGATTTGTGTGGGTTTTTTTTTTTAATCTGTTCATTCAGGTCTTCCTATGTCTCTCAGAATTCCTCGTTTTTTATTTCTTTTGCTTCAGTAATACTTTATTGCATTCATATGCCATAATTAGTTCAGCTATTCCTGGTCAGTGTGCTTTCATTTCTTTAAAGTTGTTTTTTTTGGTATATAGATAGTTAAATGGCATTATGAGTAGAATGCTGTACTTGGAAGAAAAGAAGTCTTGAATTTGAATCCTTTTTCAGATACTTTCTAGCTATGTGATCTGTGGAAAGCTTCTTATCTCTCAAAGTCTTAATTTCCTCTGTAACATGGGAATAATAATCAGCATCTGGTAGAGGGTTGTAATGAGATACTGTTTTATGATATCATATTCATAAAGTGCTTTGCAGACCTTAATGCTATATAAATGCTATATATTGTTATTATTATGTCTTAAGACCTTTTTTTAACTATTGGTCTCAGCAAAACTTTTCTTATTGAGCACCTATTGTACTAAGGCAGTACAAGGAAAGTATGAGGGAGATGGACAGGGAGAGTGAGTGTTTCTCTGACCACAAGATGCTTTTGAAACTCGGAAGATTTGAGGAGACTTGTGTGATGCACCTTCTTAATTTTTCTCCATGGACCCTTGCAGTGCCTTTAAATTTACTTAGAGTCTCACCTGGTAAGATCATATCTAACCCAGATGGATAAGCTGCATGAAGCAGGCATTGTGAAGCCATGTTGTCATCAGTTCATGCCTCCACCAGGCTATACCCTTCCTTGGAACCTATATCTGGTCAGCAGATGGTTACCCATTTCCCCTCAGGGAGGCTGAGTGACCTCCTGTTATTGTCTTGGTCACCAGGGCTGTGAATTAATTTTTTCTCTGGGCTAATATGTTTTTCTCTCATTTAATTTTGATATAAAATCCCACTCACTTATGCTTGTGACCCCTTCCCCCACAAACTGAAATGCTCATACCAGGTTCTAACTTGATTGTTTTATGGTACAAAGGAGTAGGCAGTTAGCTGTCTTTTAGCTGTCTGTGACCAGATCATCTGAATTCTTCTTTCTTCCAGTTGTTGCCTTGCTCCTAGCCTGGTTTTCCACATGCTTCTTTTGGGGGGATTCTTTGTATCTATAACTTTTTACAGTCTGGAAACCTTGCAAAGCTCAGCCAGCTATCACCTGAGGGAATCAATCGCCTACACTGGAGATGTTTCTCTTGCACTTGCATTCCCTGCATGTCCAGACTGATCTGCGTATAAGCATTAGGATCATTTTATTTGGACCACATGTACAGGTTTGGGCAGAAAAGGAATAAGTAGTAGCTGCTGTGGCCACCTTGGCAGGTTACCATCTTTCCACTACCATCAACTATTTTTCCTACAGTATTGACAAGTTTCTTGGTGGCTTGGAAACCCCAAAGCTCCCACATAATATTTTCTCATGTTTCCTACTTGCTAGTAAGGGTTCTACTCACTTATTATTAGTTAGCACATATTGTAGTCCAGAATGAGGAGCGTTCTAAGACTTAAAGCTTAATATTTTCTTTTTCAGTTGCCCAGTTGTGTTATTGAGTAGAGAATTGCTCTTTCATTTGATCTCTTTGGGTTTAGACCTAGTAATGGTATCACCAGGTTAAGGATATGCAGTTTTAATAGCTTTTCAGACATGATTCTATATATCTTCCAGAATGGTATCCCAGTTCATTGCTCTATCAACATTTCATTCATGTACCTATTTTCCTATAACTTTTTAGGATTTTTTATTTCTTTTTAAATTAACTTTGCCAGTTTAGTGGATGTGAGGTGGAACTTAAGTTATCTTCATTTGCTTTCTCTAATTATTAGTGATTAGAACATTTTTCCCCCCATGGATAGCTTGGATTTCTCCCTTTGAAAACTATCTTCATATCCTTTCACCATTATCATTTGGGGAATAGCTTTTACTCCTACAAATTTAAATCAAAGGAATTATCAGAGATACGTTCTGCAAATATCCCCTCCACTAAGTTTCTTGCTTTTCTTTTAATTTTGGCAGCATTAATTTTGTTTATGCAGAAGTTTTTTAGTTTTCTGTAACTAATATTGTGTACTTTATTTTCTCTGATCCCTTCTATATCTTTTTTGTCCCCTATCCATAGATCTGATGAGTAATTTCTAATATGCTCCTTTAATTTGTTTTATGAACCCAATTGCAGCTTATTTTGGTATAGGGTATGAAATGTTTTTCTATACCTGGTTTCTTCCAGATTGCTTCAAGAAAAGCACAGAAAGGTAATTGGAAAAATATGTATTATTTAAAGGTTAAACTGTTTACATCCCTAGATTGGAAAATAATATCTGTAACTCTTGAGAACTGTATCTGTTACTGGGGCAGACAGAGGGGGGCATCACATGGACAAATGGTTATGAATGGACTCTGATGTGATGACATTAAAGAAAAAGACATTAAGGGGTAGGAATAGATCTCTACTGGAAAAGAGGAAAGGGAAGCTATAATAGGACAAAATTAGATCACACGAAGAGGCATGAAAGACTTCTTACAGTCTAGGGAAAAAAGGGAGGTGGAATTGAATATTGAAACTTGATCTCATTAATTTTGGCTCTAAGAGGAAATAACTTAATCATTCAGGTAGGTATAGAAATTTATCTCAACTCTATAAAGAAGTAGGAGGAGAAAGGAGAGAGAATAAAAGGGAGGAGGGTAGAAACACTAGGAAAAGAAGAAGTAGGGAAGTGGTGATAGAAAATAAGGTAATAAATGGAGTGGGTTAAAAAAACACTGTTAAGAGAAGGGAAGAGGTGATATAGAATAAGGTAGTGGGTGGGGTGGATAAAAAAAACTACTTAAAGACAGGGTGGAAAGAGAACAAAAGTATATAGAGTGAAGAATATAGGATGGAGAGAAATGTGAATGGGATAAAATTGAAGTGAATAGCAGAGTGGATTAAAAAACAGAATCATTTAATATGTTGTTTACAAGAGACACATTTGACACAGAGAGACACAAACAGAGTAAAAGTAAAAGGCTGGAACAGAATTTATTATGCTTTAGCTGAAATAAAAAAAGCAAGGGTAGCAAATCTGATCTCAAATAAAGCAAAAGCAAAAATAAATGTTATTAAAAGTGATAAGGAAGGAAAGTCCCTCTTGATAAAGGGTACCATAAACAATGAAGTAATAACAATTTTAAATGTATGTGCACCAAGTGGTAGAGCCTACAAATTCTTAGAGAAGATATTAAAACATTACAGGAAGAAATAGATAGCAAAACTATACTAATAGGGAACTTCAATCTTTCCTGCTCAGAATCAGACAAAATGTAACCATAAAATAAATAAAAAAGAAGCTTAGGGAGGTTAACAGAAGTTTAGAAGACCTATATCTGATAGACATCTGAAGAAAATTGAATAGGGATAGAAAGGAACACATCTTTTTCTCGGTAGTAAATGGCACATACACAAAAATTGACTATGTATTGGGGGATAAAAAAACTCATAATCAAATGTAGAAAGGCAGAAATAGTAAGTGCTTCCTATTCAGACCACAACACAGTAAAAACTATACTTAATAATGTACCAAGGAAAGATAGATTATTTAATTCCCAAGTAGTTTTTTGTCTATTATTAAAAAATAAGTGGGTCAAACAACAAATTACAGAATCAATCCATAATTTCATCCATGATAATGATAATAATGAGACAGCATACCAAAAATGTATGGGATGCAGCCAAAGCAGTTCTTAAGGAAATTTTATATCTCTAAATAGCTGTGTGAATAAAAGAAAAAGAAATGATCAGTGAATTGGGTATGCAATTGAAAAAGCTAGAAAAAGAACAAATTAAAAACTCCCAATTAAATATCAAATTAGAAATTCTGAAACTGGGACACTAATGCATTGTTAGTGTGGAGTTGTGAAATTATCCAAACATTCTGGACAGCAATTCGGAACTATGCCCAAAGGACTATAAAACTGTACATACCTTTTGATACCCAGCCATTACTGGGTCTCTATCCCAAGGAAATCTTAAAGGAGGGAAAAGGATCCATATGTGCAAAAATATTTGTAGCAGCTCTTTTTGTGGTAGCAAAGAATTGGAAAACGAGTAGATGTTCATCAGTTGGGAAATGGCTGAATAAGTTGTGGTATATGAAGATAATGGAATATTATTGTTGAATAAAAAATTATGAACAAGCTGATTTTAGAAAAAGCCTGGATTTATGAACTGGTGCTGAGCAAAACAAACAGAACCAGAAATACATTTTATCCACAAAAAAAGATCAAGTATGAAAGACTTGGTTCTTCTCAGAGGTTCAGTGATCCAAAGCATTCCCAATAGACTTTGGACAGAAAATGCCATCTGCATCCAGAAAAAGAATTATGGAGACTGAATGTAAATCAATACATGCTATGTTCATCTCTTTCCCCCCCTCCCCCCCCTTTTTTTTTTTTTTTTGTTATCTCTCCCATGTTTTTTTTTTTTCCTTTTGCTCTGATTTTTCTCTCCCAACATGATTCATAAAGCAGTGTATATTTAAAAAAATAAATGTTTAAAAATTTAAATTTCTGTGTGTATCTTAGCAGGTAGACTCTCAAATATTTTAAACTTTTCCATGTTATGTTAAATGGCATTCATCTTTTATCTCTTCCTGTTGGGTTTTGTTAGTAATATTCAGAAATGCTGTTAATTTAAGTGAGTTGATTTTATATCTTGAAATTTCACTGATATTGTTTATTACTTTTTTGGCCAACTCTCTAGGGTTCTCTTAATTAACTGTCCTATCATCTTTAAAAAGTGAAAATTTTGTTTCTTTTTTGCCTATGCTTAGCTCCTTGGTTTCTTTTTTCTTGACCTATTGATATAATATTTTGTTCTTGTCATTAATATTTTCTTTTCCCTTAATATTGGATCAGCCCTTTATTCTTGGTGGAAACACATTCTAGTCACATTGTATTACATTTGTGACATATTGACATAGTTTTCTTGCTAATATTCAAAAATATTTTTTCATCCATATTTATTACAGATAATAGGTATATAGTTTTTTTTTTTTCCCCTTTGTTTTGACCTTTATTGGTTTAGAGTTAATTATTCTTTAAATACTTAATAGAATTTGCTTGTTAATCATCTGGACCTGGGGTCTTTTTCTTTAGAAATGCATTTATGGTTTGTTCAATTTCCCTTTTGAAGATTTAATTGCTTAGGTCCTTTATTTCTTGTATTAATCTTGAGCATTTTATATATGTTTGTAAATATCCATTTCATTTAGATTGTAGGTTTTATTGGCATGTAATTGATCCAAGGTTATTCTCATCCATTCAGTAAATCAACAGATATGTTTTAAGTACTATATGTATGTGAAAAGCACTGGATGCTAAATGAGCAGAACCAGGAGATCATTATATACTTCAACAATGATACTGTATGAAGATGTATTCTGATGGAAGTGGATTTCTTTGACAAAGAGACCTAATTCAGTTTCAATTGATCAATAATGGACAGAAGCATCTATAGACTTATACATACAATAAATAAACCCTCCTCACAAGGAGTTCACATTCTAATAGGTAAAGTAATAAAGACATATTTAAATATGTACAGAATAAATATTAAGAGAATGGATAGAAATAATTAAAGTCAAATGTAAGGTTGATTGAGTAGGCATTGAAATTTGGGGAATCAGATTCAGGCTGGAACAAATCTACTATGAAATCCCTAATCTTTCATGAGCAACCAGCAAGGAAATCTTCCTCTTTTTTGTCAGGTGGATGAGTACAGTTTAAATTCACCAGCAGAGACAAATTTGAAGGAAAAAAGAAGTAAGTGGAGGGTAGGATGCAGATGGGGATAAGGATGACCCTGCCCATTTTCCCTATTAGTAAGAGGAAGGAGTAGAGTTGATTGACTCATATGTATAAAAGCTGATATCTTTTTTTCCCCTTTTTATAAGCTGGACATACTTCATTCTCTCTTCGTCTTTCCTTGTTATTGCCTTCTTAAGTTTATTCCACAGATAAAGGCAGGGAAAATCCTAAGTTCTTAAAGTAGGAAAAGGACCATGAAAATCATCTTGTTCCAACATCTTTCTGAGACCTGGAAGGTCCATTGATTTGCTCCCCACCATATGGCTAACGAATGGCACTGCTGAGATTTCATCTTGAGCCCTGAAACTCTTTGTTCCATGTGCCTTATATTCTGTCAGGTGAGCTCTTGGCATGATTCACAGTATTTTAAGGTCAGACAATTCTTTTAGCAGTAAGATGCCTCATTCTGGGATTGTTGTTGTTTTTTCTCATTCTCCTTCATCTCTTTCTTATTGATGGACAGTTGTGATATTGGAACATTTTGTTGTTCATTTTCACTTGTGTCTAACTCTTCATGACCCTATTTGGGTTTTTCTTGGCAAATATATTATAGTGGTTTGCCATTTCCTTCTCCAGTACATTTTATGAATGAGGAAACTAAAACAGATTTAAATGACTTGGCTCAGAATCACATAGACAGTATGGTCCAAGGCTGGATTTGAACTCAGTTGTATGATTCTTCCTGACTCAAGGCCCAGCACTCTATATGCTGTACTAGGTCATGGGGCTTTGAATCCCAGACTTGGAGATTTACAGAATAACTGTTTAGAATGTTAGGGATGTTGGAAATAATTTTCAACTGCATACTGCCATCATTATGGACATTATGCCATTGGTTTTTACAGCCCTGCTTGTGTTAGTCATTGACTGAGTATTCCTTTTGTAGCCCAGAGTGCCATGGAGCACATGGCCTGCAAACAGAGTGACAAGAATGGCAGCTGGAAGTTGTCACCAGTCAGAAATTATTTGTATGTGGTAAGGGGGAGTGAAGTGAAAATATGAGAAAAATGAGAAGAAGCATTCCATTTCATCTCCTTTCTTCTCATGAGACTAGAGAGAGATATGGTTTGTTTTGATGATAGCAAAATGTACTAAAAAGAATACTGACCTTGAAGTCCAAGACTTGAGCCTCTGTCTTATGAATTGTTAGCTCTGTGATGGTGGCCACTTAATTTGACTGAGCTTCCATTTTCTCACCTGTAAAATGAAAATAATAACATGCAACCCACTTACGAAAATTGTTTTGAAAGATAACAGATAAACTGCTTTAGAATCATAAAATTCTATATTGTAAATGCAGGATTGTGATGGTTAGTTCACATGAAGAATTGTGAACTAAGGCTCTAGTTCAGAAGATTGGATCTGAACTTTTGAGTTTTTAAAATTGCTGAATATTAACACTTTCGACACTCCCTTAAACACCCCCTCCCTCTAAAAAAACAACAGTGAATTTTACAGCTATTTTCACACTTAGTTTATAGGATTAAGCTAATCTCAATTTGATTTGAGTGCTAATCCCTGTTTGGAGTCCTAAATCCATTAAAAAAAAATGATTGAAGACCACGGGAATAAGAAGCTACTCAGCAAGTATTTATTAAATGCTTACTATGTGTTCCGGCACTATGCTAAGTTCTAGGGATGCAAAGAAAGACAAAAGTAGTCTCTGCTCTCAAAGAGCTCCCATTTCTAATGGAGGACATAAAAACAACTATATACAGGATATACTGGAGACAATCTCAGAAATAAGACAGTAGGAGAGGCAATACAAAAATGCAAACTAAAGATCTATTCTATGAAGTTAGCCAAGTTCTAATTGATTCTAATGGTACCTGTATATTTTTATTAGATTGTATCTAGTATATGGTACCTGTATACTAAAATGCATATTAAAGATTTATTCAATAAAGTTAGCTAAGTTCTAATCGATTTTGAGAACTTTTATCTCTAGTATATGGTACCTGTATACAGTAGGTATATACTGCTATAGTTAACATTTGTATCCTAGTTCTGCCACTTACTATTTCCATAATCTTCAGTAAATTACTTAACTTCACTGGGCCTCAGTTTCCTCATTTGTAGAATGAGATGTCTGGACTTGATAAGTTCTATAGATCCTTCCGATCCCAAATATATGAGCCTAAGTGGGATGACTTTATTGAATTGGTACTATTAGGTTTACCCATTCCAGTGACCATTTAAGTTCTTATGTATATCATTCTATGAAAAGAACAAAACTATTTAGAGTTGTAAGATGCCTTAGGTAGAATCTAGTCTAGTTCTTACTGGAGTTCAACATTTTATTCAACAAGTGGGTATTTACGCATTGTTTGAATGTCCCTGGTAAGGTATCTTCACTGCTTCCATGGCAGGCCATTTCAGTTTTGGACAGATTCAGTGTTTAGGAAGTTTTTCTTTACATCAAGTGTAAATCTTACTTTTTTTTTTTGGGGGGGGGGTCATTTAATCATTTTATTAACAAGGCCAACAGGCTATTAAAAAGAATAGTCATTTTGCCATTTCTTGTAGACCAAAGATAAACACTTTATCAAGGGTTTCTTGGGACTTATGATGGAAGACAATATGAAAGGGGGAGGAAATGGATAACAACATGGCTTGACAAAAATCAAAGGGGGCAATCATCTTTGATAATATTGAAAAAAATCAAAGAGGGTAGTGATCTTTGATAAATAGACCTTACAGATAAAAGATACAAAGGAAAAAGTAGTAAATTTGACTCTTGACATCCCTAATAATTGTTCCTTTTTCTGTCACTGGGAGTCAAGCAGAACAAATTTAATCCATCTTCCACATGCTAACCCTTAACTTGAAGATAAGCCTTTTTTTTTTTTTTTTTTTTTCTTTAGGCTAAACATCTTAATTTCCTCTAAAGTATTCTCATATTATGAGCAATATCTATCTCGTGGCCCTTTTGTGTTACTATCTGTATACTCACTAATATTTTCCCCTAAATGTTATTCCCTGAATTGTTGTCTTCTTGTTTTGTAACTTGAATATAATTTATACTTGAGAGCAATTTGTAATTATGCCAAAAAAAACTCTTTTATCCAGCAATACTACTACTACTAGGTCTATACATGCAACGAGATTTTATATATAGATTTATATCTATATGTACAAAAATATTTATAGCAGCTCCTTTTGTTCTGGCAAAGAACTGGAAATTGAAGGGATGTCTATCAATTGAGGAATGGCTGAACAAATTGTGGTATATGGATATAATGGCATACTATTGTGCTATAAGAAATGACAAACAGGATATTTTCATCAGAATTTGGAAATACTTACACAAACTGATAGAAAATAAAATGAACAGAACTAGGAGAATATTATATATAGAAACAGCAATATTATAGGATGATCAACTGTAAATGACTTAGCTGTCCAAAGCAATATAAAATTCCAAAACAGTTCTAAAGAATTTGGGATGAAAAAAATGCTATCCACTTTCAGAGAAGGAACTCATGGTGTCTGGATACAGATTGAAACACATTAAACTATTATTCTTGGATTTCTATAGTCTTTAGTTCTTTACAGCATGGCTAATATGGAAATGTTTTGTATTACTATACATATATGATCTACATCAGATTGTTTGCCATCTCAAGGAGGAGTAAGGGGAAGAAAGGATGGAAAAAATATGGAACTCAAAATTAAAAAAAAATGAATGTTAAAAGAAGGGAATGAATGAATTTATCTTGTTAAATTGCTCTTCTGAATAGTTGGAATGTTTCACAACTCCACCAATAGTGTATTAGTATCCCTTTTCCTCCTACATCCCTTCCAACATTTGTTTCCTCAGTGACTATTCTAATTCCTTCAATTTATTTTTTCTTTTCTTACTGATATAGCTAGGATTTGTAGAACAGTATTGAATAACAGTGATGATAATGGGCATCCTTGATTCACCCCTGATTTTATTGGGAAGGCTTCTACCTTATCCCCATTATTGATAATGTTTGCTAATAACTTTAGATTGTTGTTGTTGTTTTGGTATTTCAGTTGTGTTCCACCCTTTTATGACTATATCTGGATTTTCTTGGCAAAGGTACTAGAGGGATTTGCCATTTCCTTCTCCAGCTCATTTTACATCTGGGGAAACTGAGGAAAATAGGGTTAAGTGACTTGCCCAGGATTACACAGTAAGTGTCTGTGACCAGATTTGATTTTAGGAAGATGAGTTTTCTTGATTTCAAGCACTATACTTTATTCACTTTACCATTTAGCTGTTCCTAAAAGGAAACCTCCATTTATTCCTATTTTTTTCTGGTGTTTTTAATGGGAATGAGTGTCATAGTTTGTCAGAAATGTTTTCTCCTTTTCTTGAGATAATCATGTAATTAATCAGTTTTGTTATTGATAAAGTTTTTCCTATTATTGAACCAATCTTACATATCCGGAATAAGTCCCACCTGGTCATAGTAAAATGATTTTTGTGATATATAGCTGTAATCTCCTTAATAGTATTTTATTTAAATATTTTGCATCAGTATCCATTAGAGAAATTGATTTTTGGTTTTCTTTCTCTGTTTTGCTCCTCCTGTTTTAGATATCAGCACAATATTTGTGTTATGAAAGGAATTTGGTAACATTTTACTTCATTTTCCAAATAGTTTATATAATGTTGCACAGTTATTCTCTAAATGTCTGGTGAAATTCACTTGTGAACCTATCAGGTCCTAGGGATTTTTTTCTTAAGGATCTCATTGATGGCTTCAATTTCCCCCTTCTAAAATAGTCATTTAATTATTTATATATTTTATATAATTCTTTACATTTATATAATTATACAATATTTATATAGTTAATAATGATTTTAAAAAATCAAATTAATCCATTTTTGTCTAGTTTATTGTGTTTTTTCCTTCCTTAAAATTAAGTTCTAGCTTTATTTATCAGTTCAATGATTTTCTTACTTTCAGTTTTCTTAATCTCTTCTTTGATTTTCAAGATTTCCAATTTAATTGAGAATTTTAAATTTGATCTTTTTTTAGTTATATATTTAATTCATTGATCTTTTCATTCTTTAATTTAGTGTGTGATACAGGCATTTCATAAAATAATTTCCCCTAAGTACTTCATTGACTGCATCTCATAAATTTTGGTATGTTGTCTCCTTGTTTGTGATGACCATGTATTTTAAAATCAGCTGGAGTCAGGAATTCAGGTTAAGAGAAAATCCTCAATCTTTATTCTTTGCGGAGGTGAAGGGGGAATGGCGATAGGAAGTGAAAGCAGTGGTGACATGAACCCGACCAGCCATACCCCTTCCTCTCTCTCTCCCACCCACCAAAATCGTCTCTACGTCATTTCCTGTACAACACATCAAAACTTGTACAGAGAGTAAGCAGGGCCATTCTTTCTCCAAGCATATATTAATAGAGTATTGTCCAATTGCTATTTAGCCTCACGTGCTTGGGACCTCAGTGCATCAAATCGAGCTTCAGCCCATTACACTTGTTTGTCATTCTTTTTAATTAAATTATTTGTTATTTCTGTGATTTATTCTTTGACTCACTCTCTTTCTTTAGAATTATATAATTTAGTTTCCAATTAATTTATATTCTATGTTTTCCTGGCCCCTTACTGAATGTAATTTTTATTATGAACTGAAAAGGACACATTTACTATTTCTACTTTTGTGCACTGGGTAGTGGAATTTTTATGTCCTAATATATGATGAATTTTTGTGAAATATTTCATAGTAGTGATATTGAGTTATATTTTTCTCCAGGTTGCCTCACAGCGTATCAGCTCAGTGGACCTTTCCTGCTGTAGCCTGGAACATCTCCCTGCCAACCTTTTCTACAGCCAAGACCTCACTCATCTCAATTTAAAGCAAAACTTCCTAAGGCAAAATCCCAGCTCACCAGCTAGCAGAGGACTTGGTGAACTCAAAAGGTAAGGGAACAAAATCTTGTTGATTGATGACTTTTTAAATTTACTTTTGTACTTGTCACATATGTCACATATACAGGACATCCCAAGTTTTAGAGCAGTTTCTCTTCCTCTCTTCCATTCTTTCTGTCTAGGTAGATAAGGGACAGAGCCAGATAAAGAAAGAATGCAAAGATTTTTCCATTCCCATTTTATGTGGCACCATTCCTTCATATGTCCTTCACTTAGAATTTTTAACTCCTTTTAGTTGATGAAAGTAACACTCTTGATTTGTATATATGAAAAAGAGCAAGAACCATTCTTAACTTATCCAGAAAGTGTATGTGTTAAATAAAAGCTAATAATTTTTGGTGTGACATCCTTGAATTATAAATGTTTGTTCTGATTAAATTGTTTTAATTCTATAAAGACTGATCTCTAAAGATCAGTTTCTTTGTGAAATCACATTTCCTTAGAAACACGGAGCCAGGACTTAAATTTATCATCACAATGTTATATGAATTATAAGTGTGTATTTCAAGAGTCATATGTTAAAGAACTAAGATTTCAGCCTGACCCTAGAGAGAGAACAGCATGGGACTTAATATCTTACATTGACTTGAGAATTTAGGATTGAATAACATTTAGAGCTCAAAGGAACTATAGAAACCAGAAATTCAACCTCTCCATTTTACAGAGAAGAGGGAGGCTCAATGAGGTTAAATGTTTTCATGTGGTAATGTTATAGAGAGACCATTTGGTTTTGGACTGCAGTCACTTGGGTCCAAATTATGTTCCTATAACTATGCTAAAGACAATTTTTTCTTTATTAAAACAATAATTGCCGAGTCTGTGATATATCAGTCACCATGGTCTACCATGCTTTTTGAATGACAGTAATTATTGCAGCATATATTCCAGCATTTGAGGCCATTGTTTTTGTTTTTTTGTTGTGTGTGTGTTTTGGGGATGGGGTAAATTTTTGGTATTTTATCATCATATTTGTGTATATGATTTGCATGTCTCATGCTTCCTTAAACATTTATCTTTCTAGATTATTTTATCTGTTGCTTAAAATATCTTTAGCATAGGATTACTGAAGAAGGGGATATATGTGTATATTGCTTTCATTTATATATAGATTATAGAATGTTAGGACTGAAAGGAAGCTTAATTCATTAATATATTCAATAAAATTAGGGTAAGGGTCTGTGATTGATATGGCATGTGTTTTAGAACACTGCATCTGTAGTCAGGAAACAAGCAGTTATCAACACTTATTATACACCAGGCTCTGTGCTAAACGCTAGGAATGCAAAGAATGATAGAATCATGATCTTTTCCCTCAAGGAGCTCACATTGTAATGGGAGAAAGAACGTGCAAAAAGAAAAAATTGTACTTAAAAGATGTATAAAGTTTAAGTGGAAAGTGCTTTCCAAGGGAATGTCCTGGGCAGAATAAAGGAGGGAACTGGGAAAGGTCTCCTGCAGAAGGTAGGATTTGAGCTGATTAAGGAAACCAAAAGTTTTAAGATGATTCACATTATAACTGAAATGTGTGCGTGTGTTTTCCACACATACAAACAACTATAAAATTTACTGAGTGCCTGCCATGCACAGATCTTTTTGTTTTGTGCACAGTAGACAAAGTTTCTATAAGATAAAATGCCTTTCCCTATTGGGTTAATGGATATGAAATCTATATGTAGTAAGTACCTAAAATACTAAGTAATACATTGAGTACATAAAAAAATGTTCAAAAATTGCTACGAAAGAAGATGATTACTGATGGATGAGTTCAGAATAAGGGGTGTAGAAATAATAGAAAAATTTTCAAGAAGGAAGTTCTTGACTCGGGCTAGAGGTAGAAATTCAGCTGTTGTTATTGTTGGGGTAAGGGGCAACATCCCAGGCATAAGGAACAAAATGAGCAGAGGTTTGAAGGCAGGAAATGTAAAGTGTAAGCATGGGCATCAGATATCTAATTGGCTAGAGGACATGATGTGAAATAATATAAGAAAAGGCTGTAGAAAGAGGGTGGCACTAGATCATAGGGGATTTAGGTGTAGAGAGTTTGACTTTTATTGAGTAAGCAATCAGGAGTCATTGAAACAATTTTGAGTGGAGGGATAACATGACTACTCCAGTATTTAAAGATTGCTCTGGCAGCAATACAAAGAATGGCTTTCTTTTTCTGTTTTGGGAAGGAAGAAAAAAAGAATGGAAGACCAGTGAAGATTTGAGAGAGCTTGCACTTAAGGGTTACAGTAGGAATAGTAACTGTTTACATTTATATAGCACAGTCAGGTGGAACAAGTGCCTTCTGCATCACAACTCTGATTGTGTATGATAAGTAGTATAAGTATCATTCTACTTCTGTTTCTCTGTTACCGTCTCTACTTTTTTTTTTCCCCTCATCTATCTGCCTTAAGATGAGAGAAACTGAGACTCAGAGAGGTTTAACACAATTAGTACCTTTCAGAACCCGTTGGTTCTTTTAATTGCAAGACAAGTTCTTTGTTAACTGTTTCTTTTTTATTCACCTCCTATATTCCATTTAACTTTCCAACATGGAAAACTGAATAGCTTATAGTGCCATTCACAGAAATAATGAAGTTAGAAAGAAGAAGAGGTTAGGAAAAAAGGTAAGCTCAGTTTTGGATCCACTGAATATGTGATATTGATGAGACATCCAAATAACAAGGATTGTTGGGCACTTAGGGAGTTTTGAAATGCGTCTTACTCCACAGGCATTTACCTGAAATACAAAGTATATGGATATCAGAATAGTTTAGGTTCACTCTTCCAAAGATTTATTATGCGTTCTGGAGGTAATTTGGGGGAGAAACTGTTCTGAACTGTTCTGACCCTAGAATTGCCCTTCTCGAGGAGGATCGTTAAACCATAACCCTTCCAAGTTGGCTGTATAGTGCCCAGAGGCCCAGTTTTTTAGGAATAGACTCACATAATCCTAGGACCCTAGAATTGAAGGAAACCTCAAGCTACCTATCATCTTTTAGGCAGGCAGGCAAGACCTCATTACTATCCACCTTGTATCAAGGACTTGAAAGATCAGTCAGGTGTCACACTTGGCAGCAGTGACATAAATCTCACTGATTAGTTACTGCATCCCTGATGCCAGGGCATCAGGCTTCTCTCAGAGCTCAGAAGAAGTGTCTTGTAAGCAAAGGCCATGTATTAGTGCCTCTCATTGGCTATGGACAAGTGTGTAGGGCCTCTAGGTTTTGATCTGAATTACAGAGGCTTGGTTGACAAGAAAAAAGTGATTATTTGAGTATAGCATGCAAGTTAGTAAATACAAAAGATGTAGGCTGTGAATTATTTTAGAATTTAGGAGGCTGACTATACTGTACCTGTCAAGGTCTTTGTGGCACAGTAGTTTTATTTTATATTGTTGATGCTTTGATCACTAAATGTTGGAATCTTTACAAACTGTTAAGCCATTAGAGTTGATAGAGACAATAATTATCTAATTTAGCATGGTAAATATGATTGATTTGATCTTAGAAGGAGATATTTTGGGCCAGAACTTGAAACAAGGTACTAAGTACAACTGATAGAAATGATGCTTGTGTTCACACCTTTAGAGAGCTCATAGAAACAAGAAATATTTAAGTACTTATTGGAGTTCACATGATGTAGTATGAGATATCCGAATTTACACCTCTCTTAAGCCCTGCCTCCAGAAGGAGGCGTTAACCTTTGGGAGATCATATATATAGAGGAAGCGCTTAGAGCTTGAGGGGTCTTACTTCAGAACATTGACTGGGGTCGGAGAGGAGCACTCTGGGAGGAAGCCGAGACAAGAAAGATTCATTTTCATCTTCCACCTTGGTGCTGGCTGCAGACTAAAGAAAGCAGAGGCAGAAGCCAAAGACAAAGCTGCAAGAGCTCTTAGAACCAAGCAGAGAGATAGGCCTCTGAGCTAACTGGGCTATATTGAGGGACACAATAAAAGATCTGAACTTTTATCAGCTGGCTGCGATTTTGGGTGATTATTTACTTGTAACTGAACCTAAAGCTGCCTCCAGAAAACCTCCCCGAGAAACCTGCTCTCCCCCAGAAAGAATCATTATATTATAAAGAACAAAAACACTAACATTATGCCAGTTTTTTGCAAAATCATAAATCATTGAAGTTAGTTTTCATTTTAGTTATCTCAGATAAAAGATTATTAAATAGGTCATTTAGTTACCCTTATTCTAATGTTTGTCTAGTTTCTCTCCTCTGTAATGTGGACCAACTCAAGGGCAAGGCTGGCTCTAGAGATGACTGAGATGCACAGAGTTGCCCCCAAAGTGTTTCTCAGTTCTTCTCTATGGGCCCATCTACTCTAGCCTCTTCTCCTTACAGATTAGGACACAAGACAGCTAAATTATATGATGGAACCAAGGTCACACAGTTGTTTTGGAGAAGAACCAGGATTTAAATTTAGCTATTCAAAAGCTTCTTTATATTAAGACACTACTCTACCCTTGGCTTCAGTCCTTCAACCTGTTCTAGTTTCTAAATTTTGATCTTTCACTTTTTGCTGGAGCCCCCTAGCCATTGGGCTTTCTTAGTGATCCTGTTGGCCCTCTGAGTTCAGGGATCTGCCACACTTACTCCCTTTCCTGCTGCATGCACCACTGTCATTGAATCTTTGTGTCTGATTATCCTTTTTTCTCTGACTCCATCACAGTCTGCTTGTATTAAAAAAGTAGATTTACATATATGATAGAGGAGAGTATCAGTTTTAAAAAGGCAGCAGGATAAGGCCTTTTAAAGTATGTATAGAAGATTTCTCCTTAGCCTAACTGGGTATCTGCCAATTTGCACTATAATCTATCTTTTTAAAAAGTGTCCTGGACTAATTCATGCCCCCCATAGAAGAGTCCTTGTCATATTATGGATATAATATTCTTTCAGATTCAAGTTCAAAGAACAAATAGAATGCTATCAAACTATAATTTGACAGGCACAGAAAATTAGTTACGCTTCAGCTAATTCTAATTCTTGTAATAAAGAGTAAAATAGAATGGAAATCATTTTGCTTTTAGAGGAGATTGGATCTGATTAGGAGCAACACAGTCTCATTTGTTTTAAAATAGCCAGTTTACCTAATATCCATTTATCCTGGTAAAGATGCTATTTGTTTTAAATCACTTTGTAACCTTAATGATGGAAAGGCATGGTGCTTCAGAATTGACCACTATTTCTTGGCAAATATTTTGGCTAGATTGCTTCTTCTGCTTCCTTTGTTTGGGGGGTGGGGTGGGGGCAGAAGGAATATTTCTATTTTTAAACTCAGGTACAAATTAACAATTTATGATTTATGAGAGATATTAAAGAGCCTTGAATTTGATATGTTTATTATGGAAAACTTTCACAATCCATGCTGCTTTGTAAGATTTTTTTTTTTCCTGTTGCTATCTGTGTGGGGGTGGAAGTAGGTTGGGGAACGTTGGTACATAAGGGAAGGGTGACTGTTTTGTCAGGCATCTCTCATTTGAGTAAGCTGGTTTAAAGCCCAACTGAGTTATTCACTACCCACCAGTAAAGGCTTTTTTTTTTTTTTTTCTAATGAACCAAGATAGGCATTTATAGGCAATTGTTCATAATAGCACTATTTACAAGTTTGTATTTTTTCTTTTATTCTTGCAATTAAAATTAAGATATTTAAGAATGTGACATACTTTTAAAAGGCATTAATGCAATCTTTTATATTTAAATATAGTGATGATATTTATTCCTTTTATTTGTAGCTACTTAATTTCATTCATATTTTCATGTGTATTAAGTCGTATAGGTAAAATATATAGAGAGTATATCAACAAAAGAAAAGCTTTATTGTACAATAATTCAGAGTCTGATTCTTTTTGTACAGCAAAATAATGTTTTGGTCATGTATACTTATTGTGTATCTAAGTTATATTTTAATATATTTAACATCTACTGGTCATCCTGCCATTTAGGGGAGGGGTGGGGGGGGGGTAAGAGGTGAAAAATTGGAACAAGAGGTTTGGCAATTGTTAATGCTGTAAAGTTACCCATGTATATATCCTGTAAATAAAAGGCTATTAAATAAAAAAAACAAAAAACAAAAGAAAAGCTTTACTAAAGAACTTACACCTAGACCAAAGAACAATTTATCCCCTTAGTTTTTGTGTTTTTACTTGAGCATAAAGATATATATATATATATATATATATATATATATATATATATGGCTCACAGGCAGAAAGCATGTCTGAGCCTATTGTTGTTTATCTTGATAAACTGGGGAGGGAGATTTGGAGTGTTTCATTGACCACATATCTCAGCCATTGCAGAGTTTCACAGTTGAGAATTCTGGGTCAATAAGTTCTAAAATGTTTTGGGATCTCTTTTTTTTTTTTTAAACCTTAAAAAGTTTTCCCATTTTTCACAGAACATTTAAATTGGTATTTGTACCAGCCTTCTAAATTAGGAAAGATGGCATACTGATTTTATCCATGGGTCAGCAGTTAAGAAGGAAAATATTGTTCTTGGAGTTATAATTATGTTTTTCCTTTATTGACAAAGGAACTTTTCAAGCTCTAGTTTTCAAAACACAGGAGTAAAATCAGAGACATTTTTGTATGTGTGGTTGTAAAGGTGTTTTTTATTTTTCCTGAAATTAAATTTGTGACCAACTAATACTTATTTACTTCTGCTCAGTTTGGAGGTACAACTCCTTTAAGTTAAATCTGGCCTCATTCCTTTAATTTCTCTCCGATTTCAGGCAAGTAACAAGTCTTTGGGTATCAAATTCCTGGTTTGTAAAAGAAAAGAGTTTGGACTAAATGACTTATAAGGCTTCTTTGAACTCTAATTTTATGACATTATTCCCTGAATATGTCTCTTTTAAGTGATTGAAGCTATCCTAGTACTAAGTTTAATATTTTCAGTAGATAACATACCTTTTAGAGGGCAGAGGGAGGAGAAAAAGCCATAAAAATTAAGTGACTTGCAGAGAGTCACACAACTGGTACATGTCTGAGGATGAATTTGAATTCAGGTGTTCTTGATTCCAAAGCCTGTGCTCTGTCTGCCCCTAATCATTCCTTTTTAAAAATTAAAACTTTTAATAATTGAAATTTAAAGACATATAATTCAGGAATTAAAAAAAAAAACAATCCTTTCATAGTTGTTTAAGTCAGGAACTGAAGAAAATACTTTTCAGGTAGTTTGAGATTAAAGATATTTCTGATAATTTTCTTTATCCTCTCACCTGTCTCTGACTCTTTTCTCCTTTCATTTTTTGTGATAATCATAATAAAAAGAGAATTTGGTATTCTGCATTTCATTGTTTGCTAAGGAGACCAAAATAATGAAGACAAACAAGATTAATTTTATATTTTAAGTTGGCATATTTTCTTGCTGATAGGTCATTATTTTAAATTTGTGTTTTAATATTGGATCCATAACATTATGAACCTTTCTGTACAACATTAATTTCAATGTTCAAAATTACATTTTATCAGATATTCTGATTAGTTTCTTTTCATGAATGTTTCATTAAAATTGTTATCTATTGATAATGATTCAATGACAAAATATTCTTGAAATTTGCTGTTAGTTCTGATATTGGTATACTTACTTGATATCTTGAAAACAGTATTGTGAAGTCAAATGCAAAAGCACAGTCGGAATATTCCAAAGATATCTTCAACAATTTTATTTTTTAGGTTGTAAATTTTCTGTCTTGGGAAGTATTATTTTTTTTGAAATATTTAAATTCAAATGTAGTTAGTCATACCATTGTGGAAATAATAAATTTTTTAATTTGCTGAAGGGCATACTTCAAAAGGAAACAGTGATAGACTTCATAAAATGGTGTTAAAAACATCAACAAAAACAAAAATAACCACTTAACTCTAGATGTTAGGAATCAAATAGATTATGAATAATTTTTTTCCCCATAGCAGTATCAATAACAGTAGTTTCTTCATTTGATGGCAACTTTTTTATTGAATTATTTTGATTTCTTAAGGCAAATGAATCTACTGTCTCTGGCCTGGGTAGTTTAGCTGGCAGAGAGGTATAGAGGGTGGCCAGTAGAAACTTTTTGGGAGACCCAATGAATATTTATGACTTTATTTTCCAGGTGAGTGCAACTGCTATTAGCAGAACTCAAATGTGTTTCAAGGTATTTGTTAAAATATTGCTTGTTTGTGGAGCTGTGGGTATGATTTATACTATAGTTGATTCTTAATCAGTCCAAAGTAATGAAACACTTGTACACCAAATAGGTGTCAGATTTTCATAATTCCTTTGGGTTTTAATTTTTTTTTTTGTTTCCCTTTGGGTTTTAATTTTTTTCATTCTTTCCCACATTCATTACACAGTGTACCTTAAAAATATCTATTTATATTAACATTGTTGAATGTACTACTAGTTTTCAAGAAGAAGCATAAGAGAAAGAATGACACAGTTTTGCTTGTGCTCTCACTCTGATATTTACCAGCTTTGTGAACTTGGGCAGCTAAATTAGGTAGATTGGGCTTGGAGCTAAGAATGCCTACTACAGTTACTTACTAACTGGTGTGAACCTGAGCAAAGTGTTTAATTTTTCTTACCCTGATCCCTCATCTGTAAAATGGGAATAATAATAGCACCTACCTCCTAGAATTTGAGGCTCAAATAATATGATATTTGCCTGTTACTTGGATCATCTTAAATGTGTGTGTATATACAAATACATATCATGTATGTTTATTATTAAATGACTTAAAGTTGAAGCTTTTTCCTAATTCCATAAATTTTATTTTATTCTGTTTGCAAGTGAAAAAGTCCAAAATAGCAATCATATGTTGCATGCCTGCTTTAAGAATCAAAGATTATATAAAATCCCCTTTAATCATAAATCATTATATATAAGAGCTGTTACTGTTATATACACAGCAGCAAGAATTATTGATATTTATGTAGTGCTTTAATGTTTGCAGAACATTTCATCTACAGTATCTTATTTGAGCCTCAGTTGCTGAGTTTGAATCCTGCTTTATATACTTGGACGAGTTCCTTGCTTGCTATCTGCTTCAGTTACCTCAAGTGTAAAATAGGAATGATGATAACCCCCAACCTCCTAGGGTTGATAGGATCACATGAGATATAGTATGTTTAGAACTCTTGAAAAATCTTAAATCATGTATAAATGTTGGCTGCTTATCATTATTATCATTGTTATTATGTGACCAAATCTGAGTCTTAGAGAGTAACTTGCCATTGTAAGGATGAAAAGAAGGATTTTAATCTAAGTATATCTTCTTCCAACTCCAGTGCTCTAATGACTCCTCCACATTTCCAAAGCACTTTGTGCATGTTGCATAAAGAGAAGGTAAGAGCAAAGAAGGGAGAAGCTGGATGAGATCAAGGAGAAGCTAGTAGGAATTTAGCTGGCCCTGGTTAAAGGTAAGATGTGGGGACTCAGTATAGAATGAAATAATCCAAAAATATATTATTTGAAAGAAGTTAGGCCTTACATAATTGGGACAGGAAGTCCCTGGACAAATAGACATTATAATGTTTCATTTATATGAAAGTCTAGAAAATGTAAAGGGGAAATTGAACTATGTCAGTAGCTAGCTGATAGGATTTTATCAGTGAAAGTGACTTTGAAGAAGAGGTATTGTGACCTGTTGTGCTTCTGTTTTCCAAAGCCCATAAGATTTTTTTTTCCATCTGATTTGATGTTGAAATCTTCCATCTGTGTTGTCTTTCCTATTAGAATCTGAGCATCTCTAGAGCAGTCTGTTTTTCAGTTTTTGGTGTATCCTCAGTGCTTGGCAGAATGCTCTGCACATAATAAGTGCTTAATTAATACTTTTTCCCATTCATTTGTTTATAAATTCAAATACTGCAGTTTGGGCTGGTAGACACCAAGTATAGCTTATTGACCAGGATTAAATAATCATATATTAGCACTGGAAGATCCTTAGGAATTATCTAGTCCTGTATAACAGAAAAAAAAGTAGCATAGGAGTCAAAAGATTTTAGTTTAAATCCTTTCCCTGATGCTTACTACTTGCATGATTTTAGCCATCAGTAATAATACTAACAATGAAAAAAATAGCTTTTGCTTTGAGGTTTGCAAATTTTTAAATTTGTTACCTCATTTGATCCTTCCACCAGTTCTGTGATGTAGGTACTGGTATCCTAATTTTACATATGAAGTTGAGAAAGGTTAAGTGCCCAGAGGCACACAACTAGTAAATATTTGAGGGAGGATTTGAATTCATGTCTTTATGTCCAATGTCACTATATCACTGTATCGTAGTCTCTCCCAGAGTTTTTTTTTCCACATCACTGAAATAAAGGCTGCTGGAATAAGTTGTTCTCTACAAGCCTTTCTAGCTCTAGAACTATGATCCGATAAGCACCCCTTCCCTCCTTTTTTTTTTTTTTTTTTTTTTTTTTTAAACCAATGGAGAAAGTCAAATTGACTGACTTGCCCAAAGTCATACACAGGTATCAAGTGGTAGAGCCACAATTGGAAATGCAGGTTCTTTGAGTCCAAACTGTATTCCTCCCACTTTACCACCCTAATAATTGAAAGCAATTATCCTTGCCAGATGTTTTTTTACAATCTTTAGAATTTAGAAACAGGATATATATGTAATGTGTTGTTGTTATATTATTTGTTTTGGATACTGGGAGGCCCTTTCAAAGACATCTAACTTTTCTGTAGCTGATTTTTAACCTCTTGGGAAGATTTCTACTCTTTCACCTTGAACATTTGATCAAAGAAAAGTCTTTATATGATGATTGTTATAGTAATAGTTGACATGTCAATATCATTTTATACTTGTTATTTCATCTGCATGACATGCATATATTGCTTTTTGGGCCACTATGCTGATTTCTGTTAAAGTTAAAATTCTGTTAAATCTTTCTAGTGAAACCATTTTGAAGGGAGGGCATATCGGTTTATCTGTATTCAGTTGCAGGTTGCCATATTTTTGAATCCATTAAAGATTCTCTGCAACTTTTTGAAGAAAGGGTATTTTTTTAAAAAGTCTTGGCATCATTCCAATTTGGTTATAGGATTCTACCTTACTCCATTCTTTTAGTAGCTGTATTGTTAGTCTTGTTTTTAATTCTATAGGAAAGACCCGAAGGCCTGGAGGCCTTTTTTTTTTTTTTTTTTTTTTTTAATATATATTTGAAGAATACCAATACATCCTGATCAGTCCACTTTAACAATAATGTTATATTTACTTTAAACAGATTTTAATCTGTTGCAGACATTAAAAGTATAAGAAATTAAGAATGATTCAGGTACTCCCAAGCATTTATAAACTGTGATATGAAATCTGAAGTCTAATTTGACAATTTTGCTGAGAAGCACTAGATTAGAGAAATTTTTCGTAGAACATTTCAAACTTGAGATGGCTGATAATTTAGCTGATAATTAAAATCTACTTACAGGTCTTAGAGAAAGTGGCCAGCACCTATATTATTCATGTAATAATGTGTGCATGTATATTTGCATGTGTACACATATGCTTGCTCATGCACTATGCTGCTGAGAGAACTATGCTTTTTCCTCTTTTTTTTTTTCCTGCTGCCATCCCACTGATTGGTAAGTAGCCAGTAGGCATGTTCTAGATTCTGGTTTTGAAAAATTATTTCTTTCTTTGGACGATATTTCTTTCCTCCTTCCTTCCCTTCTTCTTTTCTTTCCTTCTGCCTTCCTCCTTCTCTCTCTCCTTCCCTTCTTCTCTCTGCAATTTTGGGCAAAGTTGAAGGTTTCCAAGGAGCCTTCCAATTTTTAAGACCGAGCCTGTTTTAAAACAAACTAGAAGCATTGAAGAGCTACTCTGATAGAGTTCTTTCTAAGAAATTACCAGTGTTTTTGTTGCTGCTCCCAAAGAAAGTAATGACACTGCCATTGAAGGAGGAAACAACCTTATCTTTTCTTAGACTTAGCACTTGTGGAGTTATGGTGATGAGAATGTGGAAAAATAGACCTCTACTGCCAGTATTTAACAGTGGATACCAAAGTGAGAAACACTAGTTCCTCTTTGGGGTGCTTCTAGGCAGTCTTTAGGGGAAATTGGTTTTTTGAATTCAAGTCCTTAAGCTTACCTCAGTTTCTCTGAATGTGTTGTGTATGTAGTAGTGGGGGTGAGAGGAGGGAATGAGAGCATTATTTGGCATGTGTTATATAGCCGAATTGATGAGACAAGGCTCTCTGATCATCCATTATTCAAAATCCTTCATCAATCCCCTTTGCCTACTAAAGTTCAAACTCCTTGGCTGCTGGCAGAATTACTTTCCACAAACATTTGTTGTATTCACGTCCTGAGTGCAAGGCGCTGTACTTGTTGCCAAAGATGCAGAATCAAAAACAAAACAATCTTTGCCCTCAAGGAGTTTATGTATAGGGTTACTTTGTGTGTAACAAATAATGTGAACTGTGAAAAGTAATTCAAGAGGAAGAAAGGCCAAAAACTGGCTTTTGTGTAACACATGGGGCAGCTAGGTCAAAGCTGGCCTCAGGCACTTCCCAGCTGTATGATCCTGGGCAAGTCCTTTGCCCTTGTCAGCCTCATTTTCTCATCTGTAAAATGAACTGGAAAAGGAAATGGCAAACCTTTCTATTATCTTTGGCAGGAGAAACTCAAATGGGGTCAAAAAGAGTTGGACATGACTGAAAAATGATTCAACAACAAAACAAGTATAACACGTAGGGTAGGAGCTGTACTTTGAAGGAAGATTTTATAAAGCTGAGCTGAGCAAGGGTAACAGTTATGACACTGGAGACTATTTGTCTTGTGTGGGGAATAGCTGTATGGGAATATTTAAGAGGTTGGAAAGGAAGGTGGGAAACAGATGGCAGAGGGCGTCAGGCATTCCCCTGAAGATTCTGTATTTTATCCTAGAAGCAGTGGAGAGATATTGAAAGCTTTTGAGCAGGTCATGACCAGTCTATATTTTAGGAATATCTTTTTGACAATTGTGTGGAAGATGGATTAGGGAGGGAAGACATGGGAGGTAATTAGGGAGTAATCACAGTATGTGATGAGGACTTAAGTTACAATGGAAGAAGTGTGGGTAGGATAAATAAAATGCAGCAGCTAGATGGATATAGTTGTTGAAGAAGATCAGAGTCTGAGTGAATCTGGGTGACTAAAAGGATGAAGGGATGTCAGCAACAGGGAGAGAGGATTTTGGAGGATGGACGGGCGGGAGGACAGGGATGGCAAATAAAATGAAGCCTGTTCTAGACATACTGAGTTTGAGTTCTATCCTAAACATTCCTAATTTGCCATTCTGTCTTCTCTGTGCTCTCAGATATTTAAACTGAACTACTAAGGACTTTTGAACATGGGCTTGCTCTTCTATCTTTGTGCCATGGTTCAGTATGTTCTCTTAAACCTTGAATCTTCCTCTTCATCTCTACCTGTCAGATTTCTACTTATCTTCTACAGTAGGATTCAAATAAAATCATTCCTGATCTCTCTACTCATACCTCCCTCCTGTAACTAGGTGTTATCTCTCTAGTCAATTAGCAAGCATTTATTAAGCACCTACCATGTGCCAGGAACTGTGTTAAATGCTGAGGATAAAAAGAAGCAAACAAAGCAGTATCTGCCTTTAGGAACTCACAGTCTAATGTAGTTTTTAGGAAAGTTACCAAATTCTAACTTCTGTCATGGCTATTTGTATACTTAAACTGTTCCCCATCACTCTTCCTCCCCACTAGATATATGCCTGTTGGTGTTTTTCTTCTTTAAAATACAAGAGCTCTCTCTGGGAGAGAGGTTTCTTGGGGAGGTTTTCTGGAGGCAGCCTTAGTTTGTTACAAGTAAATAATCACCCAAAACGCAGCCAGATGCTAAAAGTTCAGATCTTTTATTGTCTCCAATATAGCCTGGTTAGTTTTTCTTAGAGGCCTATCTTTCTGCTTGGTTCTAAAAGCTCTTGCAGCTTTGTCTTTTGCTAACCTGATTAGTTTTTCATAGAGGCCTTTCTGCTTGGTTCTAAGAGCTCTTTCAGCTTTGTCCTTTGCTCCTGCCTCTGCTTTCTTCACCCTCCAGCCAGCACCAAAGTAGAAGATGCAATGAATCTCTCTTGCCTCGAAGAGAGGGCTTGTGGGCTTCCTCCCAGAGTGCTCCTCTCCGACCCCTGGGAATGTTCCCAAGTAACTTCCTTGAAGTTCTAAAAGCTTCCTCTATATATATGATCTCCCAAAGGTTAACTCCTCCTCTGAGAGAATGGGATTATGGGTTTCTCCCAGCGTGCTTTCTGGCCCTAAGAGCTTCAAGGGAGGTGTGAATTCGGATATCTCATACTAAACCCTGAAATCTCCTAAACGTGTGAACTCCAATGAGTACTTAAATACTTCTTGCTTATAAGAGCTCTCTAAAGGTGTAAACACAAGCATTGTTTCTATCAGTATTAGCAACTTATCACCTTGTAAGGATTCCCTCTAAGCTGTGAACCAATAAGCACTGTATCAATTCCATTGAGTTAACACCAGGATTCTGACATCTCCTTTGAGTTTTCACCTTGTTTCAAGTTGAGTTGACACTAGGATTCCAACATATGCCCTTGAAGACAGGAGCTGGATTTTATTAAATTTCATATGCTTTTTAAATTGTAAGCTTCTGTCTTTCTGTGTCTCCAACATTTAGCACAGTACCTGCAATCATGATAGATGCTCAACAAATATGTGTTGACTTATTCTTCAGCATATAGATCCTTATGTATAATCAGTGCTTAATAAATGAACATGTGAGATAGAGAATAATAAGCATATATTTTACTATACGTAGTAAAATAGTTATTGGATTTGTTTTCCAGTCAATCATAAATGCTTCATATGCAGGTAGGACAATATTTGAAGGTGGAGAATGAATAGGGGAGGATGACAGACTGGTTAGCAGGAATTAAGGAGCTTAGAGACTATTTTTCTTTTAATAATATAAACAAGGTGACTTATTTGTTCTGGTGAGGGTTTTTTCCTCTATTATGTTCCACTTTCCTTTAGTAATATGTTCCATTTGATATGGATATCATTTAGTTCCCAGATATTGTAGGGCCTGGTAGCTATTCAGAGAATTGTTCATATCATGCACATCTTTGTAAGGATAGACTGGAATTCTTTCCAAGTTCAATGTAGCGATTAAAGAAAAAATGTTTGATTGAATATTTAAATGTACTTTTTTTTTCTTCGTTCTTTTTAAGTATCCACATTCCCTCAACCTAAGGGAAAAGCTACACTCATTTAATCTTTCATCACTGATGTTGGAACAGAAATGTTCTTTTTACATATATGGTTTTACTTTAGGGATTAGGCAATTTCTTCTTAACGAAGCCTAAATTGGTTGATTGTGGGCACATCCTGCTCAGGAGAAAATGAATAAATTCAGTCATTTACAAAACAAAGATAGAACCATATGTCAGTCTTGTAAAAGGGATTTAACTGTAACATGTTGAATTGCCTTATATTTGGCTTTTTAATAATTATGTTGCTAGCTTGTTATTTAGAAAAATAGCTTGTGAAAAAGAGGTATGGTGGTTGTTTTCATTCTGAATGCTTAAAGCCAAATGAGCCTCTGTCATCTTCCTTAAAAGGAAATGAATTTATGGGGGAGAAAAGGGGATTTGGATGAGGATGATCTATGGCTTTTTGATTTCAACCATAAGTATGAATCAATGGTAGTCCAAAGATGGCTTTTTCTTATTCTTTATAATTCATTATCTTCTTTCAAGTTTGTCACATGATGCACTTGCTTGATTTTTATATCCTTAATTAAAATAACTTAAAAATAAGTCTCCTTAAAATTTGGTTGAATGAGAATAATATATTAAATAGCAGTATAATATTCTATCAATTGTTGACATTAATGCATTCTTTTGTACTTTCAAATTCTATTTTTATCTTTGTGTCATGGGAGAAAATGGTATCTGGTTTGTGGTTTTTATGTCATACTCATTTTTTCTTTCAAATTTGAGACAAAAGAGAAAGTTTCAGTCATTCTTACTGAGACAGTGGTATACAATTTAATTCTAGTTTTAAAAAGTAAAATATGCATGCATTTACTTTTCGTTTTCAAGTCACTTGAAGTGATATGCTTGTCTTTCTTGGTGACACCCAAGTGTTATTGGTAGCTTTTTTTGTTGTAGTTGTTTTGGCCTAAGCTAGAAAAGCTGACCTTATGGTGCTATATGAATGGTGTGGTGCCCAGAATTGCCATCCTAGAAGAATCAAGGTAAAGAGCTGACCATGAAAGACAATGCTGGGCCCTTCCACAGAAATACCACAGAATTTCATATGGCAAAAGATGTAAGATGAAATACAAAGCAGGGTATTGAGAAAACCAAGAATTTCTGGGTAGATAATTGTTAATAGTAATTGTAAAGTCCTTGATTAGAGCTGAATTTTGGGGTAGATGGAATTTGAGGGAGTGTGGAGAGGAAGATGACCATGAACAGTGTGGGTATAGACAAAAGGTTGGTGTAGTCACTGCTTTGTGGAGAGTAGGTGTGCATAAACAGGATTGAAGTATAACCAAAAACCCTGTACTATGATGGTAGCCTCTTGAGGCATTATATATTGTGTCTTCATGGTTTCTTTCCCTCTGTGTAGATGGAAGACTAATCTTTTCCCTTGTGTTCAACCCCTCGTCTTCCCCCCCCCACCCCCCGAAAGTGTAAGATGAAATGGATTGTTTCTGTACATAATCTTGATAGTGTGTATAAGTTGCTTGAAAACAAATCTAATTGAGGTAAAAATTATTATTAAAGACCTTATAGAAAGATTCGTGTTTTTTAACTCATACATTTTCATCTCGGAACTTTAGGATCATGTGAGTAATGGGATGCATGTTTTATGATTGAGAAGGACTCTTACTATTATTCCCATTCTAAAGTCATTCTTTGGGAAAGACAAGCAAAAAGGAATGTCAGTAATTGAAGCATTTTGTTCTCACCCATTAGGAGGTTTGTGCTACATTTGGAGAAAGTTCCCTTAATAATATTTCATTTCCTTGTTGTTGTGCTTAGTTTTTATAGATTTTCTTGGAAAAAGAGAAAAACTAAACAAAAAGTACATTTGGTTTACTTTTAATCCCATTTTTGCCTTAATAAATGCTTATTGAATTGAACTGATTGACTTCTGTAGAGTATATATTAATGCCTCCTTTTTTGTCCTCTTTTTCTTCATTGTATAAAATGCTTTCAACATCAGAATCAGTGAGTCAATATCAGAGACCACTGATAATTTGGTACTGTTCCAGTGTAACATCCTCCAAACCATTAGGGATTCTGCTGTTAATAATTAATGAAAAATAAGACCTGAGTTTCTGTGAGCAGGTGCCTACCACCCTTCTTTACTAGCGACAAGACATTTGCACAACTGAGTCTATTAAGTCTATTATTAGTATTTACTCCTATAAGATAAAAAGTCAGTAAACATAGACTGGGCTTTTATTTTTATTTTTTTTTCTTTTTTTTTTTTGAGAAGGAAATTACTTTTACCCAGGGAGTTCCTGTTTAATTGGCCCTCTGTGGTAAGTAATAACTCAAGACAGTAATATTGATTTTTTTTTTTTTTTTGATTAAGCATATCAAATGAAACAAGTCCAACTTCCTCTGTCTGGTTTTTGTAACATTTATTTTAATCATAGATGGAAGAGTATTTTAATCATAATTAGAAGATATTTTTAAAATTATATATCTTTCTACCATGCCCCCATTTCTTTTGAGTTTGAGACTGTTATCTATAATATCCATATTCTTAGTTCCTAGAAAGAAAATTATCCAAAACATTGGTCTAGATGTAAGCAAGGCTCATGATTTATCACTAAGTGAGAGTATTCATTGAGTAGCGGCTACCTCTTAGACTTTTCACAATAGGACTAGCTCTATAATACTTATGTTTTATTTTAAATAGGAATTTTATTTATATCCCATTTTGCTCTTATTTAGAACATAATTATTGAAGCTCCCTCATCATAGGCAAACCTGTTATATGGACATGTCAGTGATAATCTGATGATATGGGAGAAAGAAGTAAAATAAGGAATTGTTATCTTTAAAAACTTTTAAAACCAATGTAGTATAAAGGAAAAAGCATGTTTATTAGGAATACTTGCCAGATCTTCATTATTTGTTTGTAAATTTATCTATCTATCTATCTTGCTGAGGCAATTGGGGTTAAATGTCTTGCCCAAGGTCACACAGCAAGGAAATATTAAGTATCTGAGGCTAGATTTGAACTCAGGTCTTCCTCACTTTAAGGCTGGTGCTCTATCTGCTGCACCACCTCGCTGCCTCCTGTTTGTAAATTTGTTACTCTTTTTCATTCCAAGTATGAACATTCCAATTATGATGTGATATTCTTTTTCTTGGGATCCAAGGTATCTTGAGATTAGACAAAATGGTGTTTCTTCCTCTTGTTTTATTGCTATAGAAAATTAATTCTCTTGCTCCACCCTTTGTATAGTAACTATAGATAACTTGTTAGGGAGGTCTGACTGTAGGTCTCTTGACATTTTGTGAATACCAGTATACCAATTAGGCAGTACATCTGTTTTCCCAATTTTTGCTACAAAGTCTATTTCCTTTTCTACTGATAATAACTCCTCAATGAAGTCTCTTATACCTTTTCCACACTGAAATAAAATCTCAAGCCTCTATCCAATAAACCATATTGAAACATTTTTTGTAGAATTTCAAGTCATGTCTTGAGTCTCCCATGTTTTCCTAGCAAAATTGATTAAAATTTTAATATATGTATTTGGTTTAACTGACAATCTTTTTGACACAATTGTTTAACAAACTAAATATATTTTTCTTTAACTTTTGAAAATTTTATTCATAGAGCTAGACATTTAGTCATGATGATAACTTGGCTCTCATTTATGGTGAAGAACAAGGAGGAAAAAATACTTTTCAGTCTAAATTTGTAGCTAAACGACATTCACATTGGTGTATGCTGCCATCTAGACAAAAAAGGAAATGATATATTATCAAGGTAAAACAAATTACTACTATATTCCCTCTATAGCAATTTGAAGGTCTGTGTTTGTTAGGTCTCATTTGCTGCTAATTAGAGATTATTGGGAATCTGGAGAAAAAAGACTAGGAGGAAAAAGGTAGGGAAATTAAGAACATTTGGGGATATGTGGTCAGATAAAGTCTTTATATGCTTTGGCACTTTTTTCCCTCTTAGGTATATTCTCACTACTAGATATTTCATCATTTTATGATAATGTTGTGCCAAGTGACCTTAATATTTCAGGGTTTGTATTTGGGGAATAAAATGAAACTTCTGGTCTCCCTTTCTCAGATAGTTTTTTAAAACATAGATTTATAATAGATTTTCCTTATGTAGTTCTAGTTTGAAAAGAGAACTAATGAGATTATTTTCTACATAGGAGATCAAGAGTAATAGTTGATAGCACTTCCGAGCTGTGTTACAAACACACTGGACTTGATTCTATGTGTTCTCTATAATTATTTAATTCTTTTACATTCCTAGGTAACTGTTACAAAGAGTATAATGATAATATTGACTTAAGCTTTTAATATGCATCCCATTGCAGGAAATTCACTGTCATTCTTTATATCCAAAGATGACCTTTGGCAGAGAAAGACTGATGGGAAGGTTAATGACTCATCAGTTATATCTTCCATACTGCATTCCCATGTAGGCTCTTCACTGAACACTATGGCTGCTGTTTCTAGAGTTACAGTTCCAAATTTGAATTTTCCACAAGCTGCATTGATAACCTGAAATTTGTCTTTAAAATCAAGTTGTTGGCTTCTCTGGGGATTTGATATTCAGACCTCCAGAATGAATGATGGGAGAATTTAATAGAGATCTTGTTGCCAGAAGTTTTATTCTAGAATTCTCTAAAAACATTTGACAACATTTGGCAATGTTTCTAATAGAGGAAAAGCTTTGCTATTGCATAAATCAGCATTCACTAAAAGCTACCAATAATAGCCAGTTGGCTAGTAGCTGTCATCATAAGAAGTCATCAGCTTCATGTATTCTTATCCCAATTCCCATTCTTACAAATAAATCTCAGGTCTCAAAATAAGACTTCATTTTTCTCTCAGGAATCCAGGGAGTATCCCATAAGGAATAGCTTGAACTCCCACTGGTGTCTTTCCCCCTCCAAGATTATCACTTGAGAATCCCTTGGTTCATAAATATGTACAAAGTCCAGAGGAAATTGTGCTTCTGTCTAGAGAATGCATACAATCAAGGAATAACTCATAGTTCCTAGTTGCTAGGAATCCTTTTTTTTTTTTTTTTTTAACTATTCATGTGGTGCTAGCAAAAATTTCCACTTGAATGTGGTGAATTGTCCTTAGTTCCTAATTCAGATATTGCCTCTAGTGATCCTGTAATCCTTTGAGAACAGATGAAAAGTACAAAATTTTCTGCAACTTTCAAAACTCATAAGGTCCCTCTTCAGCCAAAGTGGGAAGTTGGAGAAGGAGACCTAGTCAAAACTAAGAACTCCTCTCCCTCCGACCCTCTCCTGTACTTTTCCTCAAAAGCCACACACTTAACTTTTTGAATGATTTTGATTATCTTTCTCTGTAATTTATAGATGACTCCTAAGCTGTGGACAACTTCCCTCAGCCTATCCACACATCACTTTTCTGCATCACCTGGTGTGGTGTTCTTGTTCTTTAAAATATGATGGTTCTCTCTGGGAGCAGGTTTCTTGGGGAGGTTTTCTGGAGGCAGCCTCAGTATCGGTTCAGATCAATAATCACTCCAAATGCAGCCAGGTGATAAAAGTTCAAACGTTTATTTCTTATCTCTTTCCAAGCCCCGTTAGCTTTCTTAGAGGCCTCTCTCTCTCCTTGGTTCTAAGAGCTCTTGCAGTTAGTTGTCCTTTGCCTCCGCTTTCTTCAGTCTCCAGCCAGCACAAAGGTAGAAGATGGAATGGATCTGACTCCTCTAGCTCAACTTCGAATGTCTCCAGCCAGCACCTTGGTGAAAATTGGAAATGAATCTCTCTTGCCTCCAAGAGAGGGATTGTGGGCTTCCTCCCAGAGTGCTCCTCTCCCACCCCTGGCAATGTTCCGAAGTAACTAACCTGAAGCTAAGAGCCTCTTTATATATGCTCTCCCAAAGGTTGCCTCCTGTGGAGGCAGGGATTAAGGGAGGTGTGAGTTCACAAAGTTACAAAGTTAACTTTTGTGAATCTCCCATACTTGTGAACTCCAATGAGTAAAGGTGTGAACACAAGCATTGTTTCTCAGTTCCATTTAATACCTTGTTTCTTCCGGCCAATAAAATCTCCTTGTAAGATCAGATTAGTCATATTGAACCATGCTAAATTAGATAATTATTGTCTCTATCAACTCTAATGACTTAACAGTTTGTAAAGATTCCAACAACCTGGCAGTTAACTGAGTAGTAGCCTGGTGGTACAATGGATAAAACACTTGACCTGAAGTCAGAATGACCTGAGTTCAGATATGGCCTTGAATATTTATCAACTGTGTGATTATTCTCTAAATTCAGTTTTTTCATCTGTAAAATGGGGAAAATAATAGCACTTACTTCTCAGAGTCATTTGTAAAGATAAAATCACATCATGATTGTAACATGCTTTGCAAACCTTAAAATGGGACACATTTTACATTACAAATGTAATTATCACTGTCTTATTTAAAATGAATGAGATGACTGGGCAAATGTCAACTGTGTATAAAAATCAGAGTCATTGAGAGAAATATGAGTTCTGTTTCTATAGTTAATTGATTACTGATCAATGACTTTGACTTTGAGATAGAAGGGCATTCTCAGCAAATCTAAACCTGTAGTTTCCAGTTAACTATGGGGAAAGGTGGTGATAATAGATTTATTGTGGGGAGTTTGTATGTACAAATGTAAATCTGTAACTGAGCAAAACATTCTGCTATACAATTGGCAAAGCATTTTGTTTATCCATATAATTTTGACTCTTTTCCAAAGGTATGTAGGTGCTATTGTGATTAATAAATATAAACTACTTTTAAAAGGGTTAATTAAGCTTTTTGTATTTTCTTGTTCAAGGGTATTAATAATATAGCATTATATATCTCCCAAAATCACATTAAAAAAGGTTCCTCCTCCTTTCAGAGTTTGAAAACCACTGTTCTAGACTTTGACCACTTTTTTTCTTTTTCTTTTTGATTTTTTTCCTTACTAATATGTGGTATAGGACATATGTAGAGCACCATATTTGAAAATAGAGGATCTGAATTGAAATCCACACTCTGATGTGCAGGAGCTCTGTGACCTGGGACAAGTCACATTCTGCCCTCTTTTCAGTTTCCTTCTCTATTAGGTGAGGGTGTTGGGCCAGATAATTTCTAAATTCCCACCAGACTATAAGCTTTGATTCTATGTTCATCTTTGTTACTGTATTTGACTGTAACTTCTCAAGTAAATGTATTTTTTTACTTACTTGGGGATTTTTAGATTCATAATGGTTTCTTCCACACCAAGGATACCTTACCTAACATTGTTCAATGGTCCTGGGAATACAAAATATTAAGTGAAGAAATGTTATAAGGACTGCTAGTTCCATAAGAATAATACTCTGAATGGGTGGTCAGCCATCCATGCTTTGATTCAGTGGGCTTTTGAAATAGGATAAGGGTTTGTTTTTTTAATCATGTGTTAATGATGCTATTGCCAAATGATGTTGATCTGGGCCATCTTATGCAGCATGTGACAGACATAAACAGACATCTGAAAAATGGATAAATAATACAGCAAGTATTGGGTAAGAAACAGTAAAAATAATTTTTTAAAATTTAATTTAAAATTTGTACTTGCTACTGTGAAAGATTTATTTTATACTTAGCCTTATTTATTTTAGGTCCTGTACCTAGCTATGACAATTTGCTTGTTATGTTGAACTGGTGTACCTGAGAAGCTTTGTGATATGCTAGGAAGGCTGAATAATTCCAGGTCCGATGTTAGATAATAATCACAGTGTGTTTTTTTCCTTTTTTGACATTTTTTCAAAATGAGGGAGATGGGGGAAGGAAGGCCAATGCCTCAACTATTTCATCTCCTGTATTTCTCCCAACTGAAATATTCAATTCCAAGTGCCTACATTTCTACACTATTTCTCCCTCTGTTTTAAAAGACAGAAATTAATTTCTTCCCTACTATGCACTTAAGTTAAGGTGAGCTTAAATAGAAGAACTGATTTTGTGTGAGTCTTCTCAATTTACCTGAAAGGTAAAATTGTTTGAAAGTCATTTTTGAAAGGACTTTTGTTGTCTTCTGAGTCTGCCTCCAATGCACAATGTGTGTGTGTGTGTGTGTGTGTGTGTGTGTGTGTGTGTGTTCATATGTTTTTCAAGGAAATATAGAATAAAACAGATTAGAATTTTGATGTTGGTGAATGAACTCTGATCTAGATCCTCGGTCATTAGAAATAGTCTGCTTTGTTTGTTAAACACATTTTTGCTGAACATTGTGTTTTCCTTCAAGTAGGATTGGGAATTTAAGATACTAGCACATTAAAACTATCCAAGTACCAATAAAACCAGTAAACTAGCAATAAATCAGTGGTAGCAGGAATGGTGCTACTATTTCAGAAATAATGACTAATTTAAGATTTTTTTAAAAGGGAAATAAATAATACTAATTGAGGTAACCTCTGCTGAGGGGACTCCTTGCTTTCAAATATTTAAATCTGACACACATCCTCTCACTTATTCAGTTCTCTAGTCTGTTGTTTTGAGTAATTCTTAGAGGTGGTATGGTCCCTGTAAATCTGGTTGCATATATTAATTTGCCCAAGAGTTCTGTTACTGATCCAACTGCACCTTCTTAGATTGCATTTTAAGTTTCTGAGCAGGATGTTCAGAACTACTGCTCAAACTCTTTTTTTTTTTTCCCCAGTAGTTTGCAAACCTTTATGAAAACTGAGGCTGAGTTCTTAGCTTATAAAATTCTGAAACAGAAATCTTACCCCATTTGTGCCATTTTGGAAAATTTGCATTTCTTCTTTGACATCACTTCTAATGACTGTCTCATGTTGTTTCTGAAATGTTCAAGAGTACTGAGAAGAGAATCTTAATTTCATTAATTCATTATAATCAGTTTTGGAACAAGACTTTTTTATTCGTTCCTTTATGACGAGCTTTATACTCTATGGAAAATCCTCTCTTGAAGTGCTCAATAGATAGTTTTGTTTTTTCCTATTATCTTCTGACTTTGTATTCCATTTAATAACATATTGAATAAAACAGCAACACCACCAACTTAACAAATAAATTTGCAAAAGGATGCACACATTTGTAATCCCTGGTCATGTAGAGGTTTCAACTAGTAGATCAGTTAAGTTTGGAAGAAGTTGGAATTTCTGTAGAGTTAAAATTCATGGGGTACCCACACTAAAACTTTATTAATTTGATGAACTCTAGAGAGTAGGGAGGAGCATTCAAACTGCTCAAGTAGGTAAGAACCATTGGAAAAAATAGATCAGGTCTGTGCTGATCAGCAGTGAGGTCAAGCCTGTGAACAGCTGCTCATACTTCAAATCTGGGCAAGACAGGAGATCCAGATTTGAAGGAAAAAAAATCCAAAGTCTAATATGTCATTGGTTGAAATATTTATTTTCCAGTGGCAAATCTTCTAAGAAAATCACAGAATCTGAGAATTGGAAATGACCTTAAAAACTACCAATTGTAAACCTTATCTATATAGGACTTCCTTCTAAAACTGAGGTTCTTAATGGGGCCCATGAATAGACTTCAGGGGTCCATGAACTTGGATGGGGGGGGGGGGGAATTACATCTTCATTTTCACAGACCTATAATTAGACTTCAGCAAATTTCCCTCAAATGTTTAAAAAAAAAAAAATGTGAGAAGGGGGTTATCACTGGATTTCTAAGAGTCCCATGGAACAAATAAGATTAAGAATTCTCTTTATGATATCCCCATTAAATAAGTGGTTATATAGCCATCTCTTTACAACTTTGTAAGAAAGAAACTGATAAAGAGAAATATTTAGACAATCTTATGTCTTAACTTGCAAAAAGGATAAATTAGAGGTAACAACGTAAACAATATTATAAGTATATACAAGTAATATAAACAATAATTCAGAATGAGAATAATAATAATTGACTTTTATCAGCAAAGATGAGGAAGGAACTTTGTTTGTAATGACCAGTTTTGTAGGTAGGACAAGTATCAGAAGAAGCCACTGCTCCTCAGAGAAGTTAAATGATAATGATTTGCCTATAGTTCCTTAGTTAAAAGAAAAAAAAGTGTTAAAACTTCTGACTACCATCTAGATCTACTTCTTTCTACTTTATCGCACCTCTTTCTGCATACACTAACAGTCAGGCACTGTGCTAAGTACTGAGAATACCCCCAAAAGACAGGTGACAGTCCATGCTTTTGAAGATTTCACAATCTAATTGGGGAAACAACTTGCACATAACTATATACAAACAAGCTATATACTGGATAAATTGGAAATAATCAACAGAAGGGAGGCCCTAGAATACAGAGGAACCAAGAAGGACTTCTTGTAGAAGTGGTATTTTAGCTGAGACTTTAAGGAAGCAGAGATTAAGAGGAACGAGAACAATATCATTGTTATCAATAACTAACATTTATATAGTTTCTAATTATAATCTCATTTAACACTCACAACAATCCTGGGAGATAGATTCTATTATTATTCCCATTTTACACATGAGGAAACAGAGGAGGCAAATGGCAGTTTAGTGGCTCATCTAGGGTATCACAGCTATTAAGTATCTGAGGCTGGATTTGAATTTGCATCTTCCTAATGCCAGGCCTGGTGTTCCATCCACTGTGTCACTTCAGTGTAACTTAAAAGAAAAACTTTATCAGGCATGGGGGGGATAGCTGTTGAAAATCCCAGAGTTGGGAGCTAGCTGTTGGAATAGTAGCAAGGAGGGTATATTCATAAGCTATATGGTGATTTGGGGATAAAGGAAATGAAAATACTAGAAAGGTAGGTGAGGGCAGATTAAGAAGAGCTTTGAATGCCAAACAGGATTTTATATTTGATCCTGAGAGTGATAGAGTCCCTGGAAGGGGCTGATTGATGTGTGCTTTAGAAAGAACATTTTGTCAGCTAAGTGGACATGAACTGGCGGAGGGTGCATTTTGTGGTACTGTATTTCATTTGCTGCAAAGGACATCGATAGTAATATTATTGAAGGCTGTTAACTGAATTTTTCAAAAAGCCCTGTTATGTGATATTTAGGAGGTCATGCTGTTTTTTTTTTTTTTCTCTGCACTTTAGAGAAAGAGGCAAATGAGAAGGAATAAAATTAAAGCCAGAAATTTATTCAAGGAAGTAAATTTCTTCTCCCTTAATCCATGTATCCAGTCAGTTATCAAATTTCGTCACTTATACATCCCCAATAGCTCCTCTTTCTTTGTTCTTATACAAACCTGTCCTTGATCTTAGGCTTTCTCTTTGTTATTGTTCAATTGTTTTTCAATTCTTTATGGCTCCATTTAGGGTTTTCTTGGAAGAAACATTGGAGTGGTTTACCATTCCCTTTTTCAGGTCATTTTACAGATGGTGAAATTGAGGCAGACAATGACTTCCCCAGGCACACACAACTAGAAAGTGTCAGAGGCTGGGATTGAACTCAAGTCATCCTGACTAGCGCTCTATCCACTGAACATCTAGCTGCCCTCTAGGCTTTCTTTTAGAATATTGCCAAAGCTTCCTAGCATCTGGGATGGAGTAAGAGGGAGAATGTTGTTACATCGGGTTACAGAACTCATTTTGCCTATCTTTTGTTGTACTGAATAGAATGCTGTTCCTCCATTTGGAAAGACCTGGTTTAAAATATGGTCTCAGTCATTTACTAGCTATATGACCCTGGACAAGTCCGTTTCCACATCTATAAAATGGGAGATGTTAATAAGTACCTATTGGGCTTTTTGTGAGGAGAAAATAAAATGATAATTATAAAGTAGTGCCTGGCACATAGTAGGTGCTATATAAATGTTAATTGTTGTCATTGTTATTTATTAACATTAGTTCAACTCTCATGTTTACTGAATGATTGATTCATAACTTTTTCAGGTTATAAGTAGATATTCTAGAGCAGGGTTTGGCAAATTTCAGTTCTTGGATCAATTCCATTCTGCAGGCCTGGTGGGGGTTTTTTGTTTTTATCTTTGTTTTTGTTTACAGTTTTAAAATCATTCTTCACTCGTCAGGGTAATTTAATCTGCTGGCCATGGTTTGCCAATTCATGTTCTGGAGCATGATGCTATTTATTGGGTCTAGCATGATTCTTTTGGAACCTTAAGCCTAACTATGCTCACTGATATGACTCATTCATCAGAATAAGTACCATTGACACTCACCTGTGAAAACTGTATGTATGATACCAAAGAATCTCCCTTGTTACCTTTGGTAGACTTTAAACTTTTGCCTCTTGAAATCTTCTTTTGGCTCAAGCATTATTTTAGTTATCCAGCTACAGACAAGGGAGAGGAATGGTGTAGGGGGAGGATACAAACATATAAGAAATATTGAAATGGTCCTGAATATATTGCGTTTTAATGACATTGAAATTTGTCACAGATATTTTAGTAAGCTTGTGTGATATGAGATAAGTAGTACAAAAATTTTGAATTTAATTAAATTAATTTGAAATGTTTGCTTTTACATATATGTTTTCACTTCATTTGTAGTTGCAAGGTTGCATTTGGAAAAAGATTAATCTATTATTCCCATTTTTGACATGGGAAAATGGAAACACAAAACTTTGTTCTTAGCATAGGAAGAAACATTTAAGTGGCACAGTGGGTAGAGTGCTGGACCTGAATCAGGAAGATCTACTTTCAAGTATAGCTTCAGGCAAATTTACCAGCTGTAACCCTAGGCGTGTAGTTTACCACCTCTTTGCCTCATCTGTAAAATAGGGATGAGAACCTCCTGGGTTGGTTGTAAGAATACATTGAGATAATATTTGTAAAATGCTTTGTAAGCCTTGAAGCCTTATGTAGCTAACTATTGTTACTTTAGATGGGACCCTGACTTTGTCCTTTCTGCTGCATGGTCATACCTCCTGTGTCCTATATAAGCTTACTAATTACCAAATAATGGGACAAAATTGAAAGATTTACTCTGGTGATTAAAGTTATATCTTTGTTTCAGGTTCTGTAGAGATAAGATTGTTGAATTTTGAGAAATACACTGGACTGGAAATCGGGCAGGAAATCCAGATTAGTCCTGTCTCTGTCCTATATAATTTTATGCACGTCACTTAATCTCTATGGACATTAATTCTTCACCTTTAAAATGAAATCCAGAATGAAAACTTTGCTCCTTTCATGTTTTAGAGTTCTATGACTGTGACCTTTTTTTCTCTCTTCTTTAAAAAAATTTGTTTATTATAGGTTTACCAAGTTGAAGAGCCTTAATCTTTCCAATAACCATCTCGGAGATTTCCCTCTGGCAGTATGCAATATCCCAACCTTGACTGAGCTGAATGTGTCCTGCAATGCCCTAAGAACTGTTCCAGCAACAGCAGGAGATATGCACAAGTATGTTCTGAAAGCCTCATCATAGAGTATAACTCATGAGGTTTTACAATATCTAATGTTAAATCATTTTCTTGGCTGTGTTGGTTCCTTAAGTATCAACTTTCACCCCCTAATTAAGCAGTTGGAAACTGCAGACAAGGTAGAAAACTCATTGGTTTTCTTAAATTTTAGTAACAGAAAAATAAAATTTTAGGATTTTTATTGTTTTGGTAAAACTGAAAAATCTATTTGGGTGGGTTGGTTTAATTATGGATGAAAGAGGTAAACTTCCATTGCCTGTGTTAAATAGCAAGATTTGGGAATGATCTCAAAATAACAAGGGATGTGATGGCTGTTTTGGACTTTTGCCATAGTTAGCAAATATTGTTCCCTGTTATGTTTACCCAAGTCAGGAAAACTATTCATCTTTTCAATTTTGTTTTGATTTTTACAGATGTTTATTACCATGCTCTCTCTTGTGCCTCACTCCCTCATACTCTGTACTTCTCTGGGTGAACTACAATTCATTTTGCCAGTTGTGTAAGCTATTACTTATGCTGGAGTTCTGTGCTCATAAAAAAGAAATGCGGTTTCAAAAATCTGTTGTGTTTCTCTCTCTCTCTCTCTCTCTCTCTCTCTCTCTCTCTCTCTCTCTAGTTTACAGACCTTTTTGTTGGATGGTAACTATCTTCAGTCCCTTCCTGCTGAGCTGGAGAATATGCAGCAACTCAGTTACCTAGGACTCTCCTTCAATGAATTCACAGACATTCCAAAGGTTTTGGAGAAACTGACTGCTGTCGATAAACTTTGTATGTCTGGAAATTGTATGGAGATGCTCAACCTGCAGGCTTTAAGAAGAATGCCACACATTAAACATGTGGATTTGAGGTAACCAGTTAATAGGAGTATGTTCTTCCAAGTGAAAAAAAGCTAGCAATTTTGGTACTTTCTAATTTGAATTATTATTTTGTATTTTAGGATAGGTTGTTCTCTTATTATTAAACTTTATTCAGTAGGTTTGCACAACCTTATTCAATGACAGCCACTGTAAACAAAGCAGGCTAATTGTAGCTAAGGAGCCAAGGGCCACTGGTCTGCATATAATATATAGTACATGGGCAGAGGTGAGAGATTAATGTTTTAGAGGTGACATGTCATTGGGAAAATCCTTTTTAAACGGTTCTTATCCTCATTGACCTCTTTGTATTATTCACTTTATTGATCATGCCCCTTTTTCTTGAAACACTTCTTGGAGTCTGTGAGTCTACTCTCTTCTTCTATTACTTAGGTAGAACAATGAGCCTGGAGACAAAAAAAGCTGAGTTTAAATGCAGTCTCAGACATTTCCTAGCTGTGTGACTCAAGTTACTTAAGTGCCTTCTGCCTCAGTTTCCTTATCTGTAAAATGGGAATAATAGTAGCACCTCTTTCCCAGGATTGTTGTAAGTTTCAAATGAGATGTCTGTTTAGTAAAGTGCTTAGTATGTACTAGGCACTTAATAAATGCTTGTTTCCTTCTTTTCTTAAGTTTCTCATTCTCTGTCACAGTCACTTTTGTCATCCATAAATGGTATTTCCTAAGACTGCCTTTTACCTTCTTCTTTTGCTTATTTGTGCTTTCAAATTAACTTATCCTATATATTCTCATAATTTTGACTTAACTTTTTGCAAGTAACTTTGCTCTCTACAAACTTTTATCTCTAGCCTTGACTGTTCTGTAAACTTTAGTACTATATTTCAACTTTGTTCTAGACATCTATAGTATAATTGCTTACCTAGCATATCAGATGACAAATCCAAAAACAAAAACAAAATCAAAAAAACATTCATCATCTGGTTCTTTCTTGTGATTTTTATGACTTCTGATGACTTTTACCTATTTCCTGGAGGAAGTACCTACATGAATAGAAGGTTGAACTTTGAATCAGGAAGAACTACCTCATTTTCTAGCTATTTAAGCCTGGTCAAGTCATGGACTCTCTATCTCAGTTTCCTCATCTCTTAAATGAGTATAATAGTGGCATCTCCCTTCCGGGGTTGTTACAAGAATAAAATGAGTTAATATTTGTAAAGTGCATTATAAATCTTAAAGTATTATGTAAATGGAAGTTACTACAATAATGACAATGATAGTAATATCTCCTAATTATCTAAACACAAAACTTGAAGTTACATTTTCCTTTTGTTCCTTTGTTCTTTTATTTTCTCAGTTTTCTTTTCCAAATATTTCTCAGATTCTTTCTTTCTTTTTTTTTTTTTTTTTTGACTTTTACTGCTACCAATAGGAGATAATCTAGTTCACCTTCCTCATTGAACAAATAAAAAAACTTAGACCCAGACAAATGAAATTAATTTCCTGAGTCACATAGGTAGAAATCAGCAGAGATCACCTTATGTTTCTGCTTCTTTTTACTCTTAGCTCAGAGGTTCCCTAACTTGGTTCACAGTACCCTTGCTTTCTCATTTGTTTTTTCATAGTGTTCCTAAACCAAACCAAAAAAAATATTTCTTTAGGTTCAAATGACTTAATAAGTATTTATGTCCTAGTAACTTTGTTGTATCTAAAAAGTAATTGGAAGAAAAATAATATTTTTATTTCATTCTTATATAACCATAATTACTTACTAAAGGGATGTTATCGGTGGGGCACTGAACAACTTCTCAAATCTTGGAATCAGCTTGAACACTGCCAACTTCATTTCCTGTTTCACATCAGTTTTCATGTGATACTTGCATTTTATCACAGCAACCATGGAAAATCTAATTCTGTAAAAATATGATGTTCAAAAATTAGAAGTTATATATAGAAGCTACATCTCTCATGTAGAAGTTACATATCCAAAAGTACAAGTTAACAAAAAACAAACAAACTCACATTAGAGAATATCATACAAATTAGTATAGCACAATCTCATATAGAACAGTGAATTACCCAAGCTTAGGAGTTCTTTGGACAGTGCCCAATAGATGTTGAGTATTTCTTATTTCCCTCAAAAATTTTAAATGATTTTTTAAATTAAAATTTTAAATTCTATATTTGTCTATATAGTTTGTCTTAACTGAGATCTTAACTGAATCCTAAAGGATTGTTTTTTAGTAAATAGACAAAATTGAAAACCTTGATTGGTCTAGAAAGAGGATATTGGTCATCATAGAACTTCTTTTCTGAATCGTGTCAGGGAAGCATCACTAATTTAAATAATAGTCTTTCCTGCTTTTAAAGATTCTGGGTCTTATTTTTTCATCTCTTTAGACCTATTACTTCTTTTGTGATTTATGATTAATAAGTCCATTGTGTATGTTTTTGATGAGGTACTTTAGCATAGATTTAGAGGCAGTCTGAGAAGGGGCCTTTGCCATTCAGTTCAATCCTGTCACTTTTTATAGAAAAAGAAACAGATCATATGAAGTGGAGTTATTTGTGTGAAGTTATAGAGCTTTTAAGTGTCAGAAACAGCTCAAGGTTAGGTCTCTGATTTCAGGTCCAGTGTTTGAATCTCTTCTAAGTAAATGATGCTTTCATAGTTATTGAAATACTAGTTGGAGGAAGAATATTTCTAAATTCTGGTGACATTTTATATCCAATGTGAAGTCAATTTTCTTGCCTGCATACAAGTTTTAGCAGCATAGGGAAACTTGGAATCAGATTTTTATTTTACATCCCATTTGCAGAATAAAAATAGAGAAGAGAAAGAATACCAGTGGGCTGCTTACTGAATGGTTGGTTCTCCTTATAAACCTCCGTGCTTTCCTATAGTAGATTCTGAGCACACATGCTTTGTCCTCCTAGGCTTTTCATTTGTTGGCTTAACAGTCTGTTTATAAGGGTGACATGACACATTTCATCTTTCCCATTCATCATTAAAACTCATGATGTGGAAAACTGCCTTACCTTGATGGTTGGAAGTGAAGATGTTTCCTATAGCCCAGCCTTAATATTTAATGTTTTTTCTCTCAAATGGCCATTACTTGATTTAGTGAGTTCCTACCATTCCATTTGAGAAGTTGCTTTTGGGGGCGGGGGGGGGGGGGGGGGGGGGGGTGGGGGGGGGGGGGGGGGGGGGGGGGAGGAAGATCTTGGAACTTTGTTATTTCAGTAATATCAAATAAAGTTTTTCTGGAGGAAAGTATCATATAGCAGAGTAGGAATTGGGAATTTCCAACTCATTTTTGCAGCAATATATATCCCTTTGTCATGTTGATCAGTATTCTCAGTTCTCTTCTATGTATCTTAGTGCCCAAAGTCATCTGACATCTCTTCTTAGGGAACATTTTACAGAGAGCTAGCTGATTCTCTATTATACATTCTGCTAGTTTAAACTTAGGTTCTAGTCCAACCTCTGATACCTACAGACAATATGACCTTGCACATATTTTAAAGCCTCTTGGTATGACAGGCACCTCTGGCTCTACAAATGGATGAGTAGATGCTGATCTGCTTCAATAGTGGACATTTCCTAACTGGACTTCCTTCTACCAATGGAATCACAGATTGAGTCTCAATAAAAATAGATACTGCAAGACTTGTTTTCCCCCTACGAACTCTGTTCCATCCTTGGATTGTTGTGCCTTATCCTGTGACTTTTAGTCACTAAACCTTTGTATGCCAGATTTATATTCATTTTAAACTTTCTCATTCCTAGCAAGTCTTAGGTGCACAGCAAAAGCATCAGTAGCTCATTCTCAGCCTTGTGACAGCTTACCTTTTCCCCCTTTTCATCAGACTATGCTGTATTTATAAGTTTTATCAGTTAATTTCTGGATTCAGCCAAAAGCAGAAGGGTGTAGTGGAAAAAGATTGAGAGTCTGAAGATATGGGTTCAAACCCTTGTTCTGCTACTTACTACCTATATATATTTGGTCAAATCATTTAACCACTTTGGGTGTCACCGTTTTCATTTATAAAATGAGAAAAATAGATGTCCTGCAAGGTCCTACACTAAATCTTAGGATAATTGAGGTATTATCTCTCTATTCCCCTATTTATTTTCTTGAAGATTTGAATATTTCTTCTAGTAATGGACATTCCAGGAAGTTTGGGCTTTTTGCCTTTATGTTGTCTCCAGTATGATATCCATGATTCTCTTTTTGCCGAAATAAATTAAATCTGTGAGATGATCCTCTTAAACTAATTTCAGATGGACTCCTTATGCTAATTTTTCCCCAGCCATGATTCTCTCCATCATATTTAAGAATGTATCATCTAAGTTAAAATCCTTGTGAGTTACAAAATAGGGAGAATTGGTAGAGCTAGCCATTAAGACTAATTCAGAGAGCTGAGAATGGAATAGTAAGCCTCTGAAGTACCTGGTACCACCAAAGTAAGAATGAGTGGAAATTAAATAACATCTTTATTTGAATTTTCTTCTTCTTGCCCTAAGATTGAATATAATTAGGAAGCTGATGGTGCAGGAGTTAGACTTCCTTCCACATGTGACTCAACTTGACTTGCGAGATAATAAACTTGGTGATCTGGATGCTACAGTTTTCAACAATCTTGAAGTTCTGCACTGTGAAAGGAACCAGTTGGTGACACTCAATGTTTGTGGCTATTTGCTAAAAGCACTCTATGCTTCTTCAAATGGTAAGTGACCCAAATAGCACCAGCATCCGTCCTTCTGCTACCTGTGCTTCCTACTTCCAGTATTGTATCTGCCTTCCTTCTTCAGCCATCATGTAATTGAAAATGTTAAATGTCCTAAGTGTTGGATGTGAAGGAGGGAAAAATTCTGATTTGGTGTCAAGAGTAGAAGATGGAAAGTTGTAGTTTTTCTGTTGTTCCTCATAATATTTTATTGTAATTATTAAGCTTAGTAATCTCCTTTTCTGTCAATGTCAAGAGTAGAAGATGGAAAGTTGTAGTTCTTCTGATGTTCCTCATAATATTTTATTGTAATTATTAAGCTTAGTAATCTCCTTTTCTGTCAATGTCTGTTCTTCTTAGAAGTGTGTGGGGGGGGGGGGGGAACCTAGCCTTCTTTTAGAGCTATTTGGTAACTATGTCTCTGAAGAGCAGAACAAGAATCTTCTCTACAGCAACAGATTAATTTATAGAAAAAGCATCATGTTTTAGTGGAGAGGTGGAATCCTGGATTTGGAATCAGAAGAACTGGGTTCAAATTCTGTATGACTTTGTACAAATCTCTGGGCCTCAGTTTTTTCATTTACAAAATGGGCAACACAAGCATCCATCTCAAAGGAGTGGCACAAAGAAAGCATTTTACAAATGATGAAATGTTAAAATAAATGCACTCTTTTTGTTATTGTTATTAAATAACTAGAAAGGGAGGCTAGTTAGTAAGCTAAGATAATATTGATGCAGGGGATCATCTTTCCAGGGCTTCTTCATTGGATTGTCCTAGAATCCAAACATGGACAAATTACAAGAGATCTATGAACTTGGATGGGTAAAAATTATAACACCATTTCAATATAATTGGTTTCCTTTACATTCTATCTGAGAAATGTCCTGAGACTTTACCAGACTGCCAAAAGGGGAACCTGACACAAAAAGGTCAAGAATTCCGATGTAGTCCAAGGATTCTTAACCTAATTTTAATAGAAGAAACTGAATCCTAGACAGGTCAACTGATTTACTCAAGATTATACATGTGGTAAATAAGTTTCTGAAAATAAGTCCAGAACATTTTCTACTGAATCAAGGAAAGCACTTTGTAGTGCTAAAGCTAACTGGAAATGTCATAAAGAAGAGATATATGAGGAAATACGACCATTCTGGAAATCTCTTCAAGAGGGTTTAGTAATAACTATATGATATATAATTTACATAGTATTTTAATAAAGGCTTACAAAGGACTTTATATATATATGTGTGTGTATATATAAATGTATATATATATGCACATATATATGTGTGTGTATTATATATATGTATGTGTGTGTGTGTACATATATATGTGTATATATGGGTTGTTGTTGTGTGTGTGTGTGTGTATATATATATAATACAACAATGTATATATAAGTGGGTTGTTGTGAAGATGAAGTGAAATTATATATATATATATATAATTTCACTTCATCTTCACAACAATCCACTTTCCAATATATTTAATAAAATATTTCTTGCTCATAATTTAAAAGTTAGTGACAATTCATTTTTTAAAATGTATTTATTTAAAACAGATACAAAATGGGGGGAAAAAAAAACAGAAAAAGAAAAAACAGTGGCAATTCTGATAAGCAAAGATCACAAGGAAATAATCCCTAAAGTTGAGATTTCAGGCCCTCTTTTAGTTTTAAAAAAAAAAAAGTCTCTTCAACAGATGCTTTTAAAATTATCCTTTGTTTTGCTTAGCACTTTCTTAGGATTCTGAAGAAATGTTTGTTAGACTTCAGCCCTCAAAGAACTTAGTTTTTTGGGGGAAATAAGACATGTAATTATTATAAAGAAGTATGAAACAAAATATAATCACATCCTTAATTATATACTATGGATTATATATACCATGCAGATTTGGAAATGGGCAAAATCAGTATGAGCTAAATTGTGAAGAATGGTTAGGCTTAGGATAGAGAAAAAGGGAATCATTCAACATTTATTAAGCACTACTATTCCATATGAATTGGAACAAAATCACAGAGGGGTAGGTATGTGCTTGATATAATCAGGGGACTGTGATGAGATGGTAACTTGAAACATTAACTCTGACAGGTCAAGGAACTTAAGACTCAGTCTAGGAAACATTAAGGCTCTAAAGCAGGGAAGTAGTATGTAGTATGTTAAAAACAATATTGTGAATTGTTATAAAGTATGGTGAATAGTCAGGCTGTTTAAAGTAAGAGAACCCAGAATCACGGAACTAATTACTTCAGTCATCCAGGCATTTACAAAGTTTGTGCCAGGGCACATGGAAAGAGGCAGCAATGAAGGACAATTTTGAAAGAATCATTAGTAAGCCAATTCAGCAAATATTGTATGTATACTAGGGACATGTAGAGGCCTATGCCTGCAAAGGTGAAAGAAAACAGTCCCAGCCTCAAATTAATTTATTATGTAATGGGATAAAACAATAATAAAATATAATATTTTATATGTGCTATGAGAAGCTTAAGGAAAGAGCAATTACATCTTGATTGAAATGTGTAGCAGTCTCTCAAATAGGAATCAAGCTTAGAGAGACAATACAGGCCATAGATGCAGATTGGAATGCCTTTGATTATTGAAGGGATTATTGAAATCAGAAGAAAATTATGGGTGAATTTCGCAGAGGAGTCAGTGAAAGAAATGAAGAGATAGGAGAGGAACAGGGACAAGGAGATCACAGTATCATAAAACCCATAGACACTCCATGTCTTAGGGAGGTTGAGCATAAGGACAGTTAAGAATAGATACTGGATTTGACTAGAGAGAGAGTCATTGGTAACTAAGAGTAATTTGGTACAGTGGTAGAAGTAGAAAGCTAGAGGAAATTCCCAGTATCAAAGATGCATAAAATTAATTTGTTAATCTACCAATTATAACAGCATATACATATCAAGAAGAAGAATGGAGAGCTAGATACATGAGTGGGGGGAAAGTGATAAAACTTTTAGTCCATCAGATAAGTTTTGATTGCATGCAAAAGATCCATTTAGTGTTTTTTTTTAAATTTTTTTTATTGTATCAGAGCTAATGCAAGGGGAGGAAAAAAGATAATAATGATATCTAATCAACAAATTTGCCATTTTTACAGTATTTTCATATCTAGTTTTTTTTTTCCCCCTCCCTTAGAACTTGTTCAACTCGATATTTACCCAGTTCCAAATCATCTGACATTCATGGATGTTTCGAGGTAAGAACTTAGTGTGCTAGAATTGAAATGCTTATTTAAATTGTTTAAAAGTTCCAGTTGAATTCACGTATAAACACTTTCTTGTACGTAAAATATGTATTTAAAACTTCAGTGTTGTTTCATCAGTTTTTAATATTTAGGCTTTAAAAGAGTGCTTGAGAAATCTCTCCATTAAAATGCTCTATTCACAGTAGTATAAGTACCTCTAGAATAGTGTCTCATAGTCCAGACATGAACACTTGTACTCAATACTGTAATACAGCCTAACTAGTCACTAATAAACCAAAACAATGCATGGGGGGGAGGGGGAGGAATTCTTAATATTAGTTCTAATTTTGTCATATCAATTAACTGAGCATCTTTTGACTAGAGCTCTGACAGTGGAGAAACAATATGTTGTGATAAAAATAGCAAGAAAGTGGAAAACTTAAGGAGGCCTCAGTTCAGCCAATAACTATCACTTCATGCAAGAACATTTTGGACCTTGATTTTTGTTTTATCTTTGTAAGAAAAGAATTGGACTGTATGATTTCTCCATTTTGTGTTGTGCTCTATCTAAACTGTGCTCTAAGGCTTTTCTTTACATGAATTAGGGGGAGGAGTGGCTAATTTAATTTATACTGAATAACATTTTCCCACCAGGGTCTGCATTTCTGTCTCTCCCTTGTGGCATTTTTAGCTATGTCTCTGCCAAAGGATCCTGGTTCATAAAAGTCAAGATTTAGATTATATATCCTGACCAGGCTCCTGGTGTCATTTTAAATAGGAAAGTTAAATCACATTTGGGCACAAAATTGTGCCAAAACTGTGGTATTTATGCCCAACATCCTCCTGTTGAAAAGAATGTTATAATAAAGTTGATCCTAAAGCATTAGAGGTGTTTGTGACTCTACTATAAACATGCACGTACTTATACATAGTTTGAATATACCAAATCCATGTAAAAATATAGCATAATAATATAAATGCTATAGGTATAAGTATAGTTTGTGCTTAAATATAAATAACATTTAAAAGTATAAAATTCAGTTTACCAAAAAAGAGTTTTAGAATTTCGGGCATCTAGAAGAGAACATAGCATATGGGGAGTGGGGTCCAGGATATATAGACTGCCTATATATGCTTAACCCTATAAAGTTAACTTTATATTTTCTTAGAAAATACAATAAATTAATTCACCTAATTTTCTTCTATGTTTCATAAACTGGCTCAAGACAGTTCCAAAGGAGCAGATCTAAAAATGTATTTAACAGTAGCCACAATGATATGAGATATAGATGGCTTCCCATGCTGGTTGTTTTAAAAGGAGAGTATTTATTTAGATGTAGGGAGGGGTTCTGGCATTATTGTTTTAAAAATAATATATCACCATGCTGATTGTGAATAAGTAACTTTGGGCAATTTTAGCACTTAAGTAAATGTTAGAATTTCTCCTGTCCCAAATTGCAATCTTATCCTTGTTATTTTTAAAAATTATGTGAACTTTTTATTCTCTCTTTCTTCTTAAATATATAGTTTACACATTGTGATCTGAAGGACAGAGCCTCGGACTTAAAATAGAGGTTGTCTTTGGCATCTCTTTCATCCTAGGACCATAACTTAAGCTAAAAATTAACTTAAAAAAAATGTATCTTCATTTGTAGGAACCATCTAGAAAGTGTCCCTGAGTGGGTATGTGAGAGCCGCAAGCTAGAAGTGTTGGACATTGGTCATAACCAGATCCGTGAGCTCCCTGCACGGTAAGTACAATAGACAAAAGGACCAAACCTGGAACTAGAAGTCACACAGAAAGAACTGCTGAGTTAGTATGTATCTTGTTCCTGTGACAGAAAAGCTTGTTTTCATCTTTTGTTTGGTGTCTTTTACCTCATGTGGTGTCATCAGGCTATAAACTTGGCCTGGCCTTTTCTTCTTTACTTTCATACAGTGAAAAACAGAATGTGGCTTTGGATTTCAGCCAAACATTTTAAAGCAGTGCAGGGTTAGTAGTGGAAATTTTTTATTTCATTTCATAAGCCAAAAGGAATGTTCAAAGACGTGGCAAGCCATTTGATGGGGCCACCTATAGGATCTTAATCCTTTTGGAATGTACCATTTGTACAAATTGACTGTAACAAATGACTGCCTCACCTATTCAACATAGTTCTTAAAAAGAAATTTTCATAGATTTTTAGGTTGTTAAACCTTACACTGAGTGGCAGATTTTGTTTTGTCCATGAAATCTGTGCCCAGAGACCTTTCCTTTTCCTCTTTTTCTCTTCTCTTTCTCTCTTGTCCCCAATTTTCGTTTGTTTCCTAACCTTTAATGAAGTGACCTCCTGGATTTATAGAGAGACTATATGATCTCCAGTGTCCCACAAAAAAAAAAAAAAAAAAAAAAACAACCAAATACCACACCAGAAATATCCTTTATTTTCAAATTTTCAAAATGTGCAGCTAAATAATTTGGGGATATCAAACTAGGTGATTGTTGATTCAAAGTACATTCACTCTCTTACTAGTCTTCCACTAGTCAGTAAATCAATCTGAGGAAACATATGGTACCATGTTTGTTCATTTAGTAATATAGAATCAGATTCTTTCATGAAAACACCATTAAAGGAGTGTATAAATCTTTTTTCACAGGAACTTTTATATAAGAAAATCCTTCCAAATAACTGTTAGGAACATTGATGGATAATAAAATCACATTTTCTGTTAAAGAATTAGGTACTTATGGAACATACATGGTTAGTTGACTTGACCAAGAGCCCCAGAAAGTTATTTCAACCAAATACTAATAAAGCAAAGGTTACTTTTTCAATCCCTACAATCATCGAATTATTTTTGTATAGTATATATCCCTCAATTGCATTCCTAACTAAATGTAGCTCCTTTGCCAATATATAGCCTTATTATTATAGGGAATAATTAAGTATATGTGGAGCAGTGCATTACTAAAATAACTCTTTAAGTATATATTAAGCACATATTTAAGTACACATTGGGTTAGTAGCCTCTCAGGAGAACAGAGACATTAAACAATTTACTGAGTAGGAAAGGGGGTATTTAAGAATACTTCAGAAGTATTTAATACAAACCTCTACCTGAATAAAGTTTCTCTTTACAAAATATTGGCAAATGGTCAGCCAGTCTTTAATGACCACCGGTGAGGAAGAAATCACTCCTTTCCAGGGCCATCCATTCTACTTTTGGATAGTTTTTATTAGGAAGTTCTTTCTTCAAGCCTGAATCTGTTTTTTGGCAGCTTTCATCCATCCTTCCTGATTCTGTTCCCTGGACAGAGCTAGATTTTTCCCCTCTCCAGTCATCGCCACCATTTCCTTCAGGGCCTTGGAAAGTAATGCATTTGGCCTAGCAACTTGGAATTCATCAAGGACATATAGGTTACCTTTTTTACTGTCTTCCTAATTTGGAACATCAGCGCCTGAGGAGCCATTTCTGGTCTGTCCTTCCAGACAAAGCTTTTTCTCCTTTGCAGAGAAAACAAGCTAAATAAGGATTAAGCAGTTCTTTCTTCCTTCTGTCATATTATTTACCATAAGCAGTAGTCCTTATATACCTTCTTGATGTACTTATCATTATACAAAAATTTTTTTATTCTTGGTTTTCCTTGTCAACTTCAAGTCATCGGTAGTCTTAAAAACTCCAATGTAAATCTTATGGAATGGTGCCATATTTTTGGATTCTACTTCCATTATGTGTTTTCTAGTCCATCATCTGCACATATCTTTTTTGAATTTGAGTTGATTCATGAGTTCCTTCTTGGACTCTTGAGACAAATTCCCTTTTTCATTCTCATCAGTTTTTTTTTTTTTCTTAAATTTATGTTTTTTAGAAATTTCTTCTTCTTTCCTGCCCACCCCAGGCCAGTGGCCTGTGAAGAACTTTAGTCCATAAGATCTCATTTATCCTTTTTCTTTACCCTTTGAAATCTCTTTTTCCCCAAATCTAGGGTGTCTATCAGTCTATACCTGACTTTCTTTCTTTATCACAAATTCTACCATGAATAACACTTTCCTTCTGAGTTTGTATCTTAACTTATTCTTATTTCTTATAGATGGGAATTAGATCAAGAATGGCCATTGTTTCTTTCACTGGTTTTTTGTTTGTTTTTTTTTTTTTTTATTATAGTAACTTTTTATTGACAGAATCCATGCCAGGGTAATTTTTTTACAACATTATCCCTTGCACTCACTTCTGTTCCGATTTTTCCCTCCCCTAGATGGCAAGCAGTCCTATATATGTTGAATATGTCCTGGTATATCCTAGATACAATGTATGTGGGCAGATCCAAACAGTTTTCTTGTTGCACAGGGAGAATTGGATTCAGAAGGTAAAAATAACCCGGGAAGAAAAACAAAAATGCAAACAGTTTACATTCATTTCCCAGTGTTTTTTTCTTTGGGTGTAGCTGCTTCTGTCCATCATTGATCAATTGAAACTGAATTAGGTCTCTTTGTCAAAGAAATGCACTTCCATCAGATTACATCTTCATACAGTATCGTTGTTGAAGTATATAATGATCTCTTGGTTCTGCTCATTTCACTTAGCATCAGTTCATGTAATTTTCTCCAAGCCTCTCTGTATTCATCCTGCTGGTCATTTCTTATAGAACAATAATATTTCATAACATTCATATACCACAATTTACCCAACCATTCTCCAATTGATGGGCATCCACTCAGTTTCCAGCTTCTAGCCACTACAAACAGGGCTGCCACAAACATTTTGGCACATACTGGTCCCTTTACCTTTAGTATCTCCTTGGGGTATAAGCCCAGTAGAAACACTGCTGGATCAAAGGGTATGCACAGTTTGATAACTTTTTGGGCATAACTCCAGATTGCTCTCCAGAATGGTTGGATTCGTTCACAGCTCCACCAACAATGTATCAGTGTCCCAGTTTTCCCACATCCCCTCCAACAATCATCATTATTTTTTCCTGTCATCTTAGCCAATCTGACAGGTGTGTAGTGGTGTCTCAGAGTTGTCTTAATTTGCATTTCTCTGATTAATAATGATTTGGAACATTCTTTCATATGAGTGGTAATAATTTCAATTTCATCATCTGAAAATTGTCTGTTTATATCCTTTGACCATTTATCAATTGGAGAATGGCTTGGTTTCTTATAAATTAGAGTCAGTTCTCTATATATTTTGGAAATGAGGCCTTTATCAGAACCTTTAACTGAGAAGATGTTTTCCCAGTTTGTTGCTTCCCTTCTAATCTTGTTTACATTAGTTTTGTTTGTACAGAAGCTTTTTAATTTGATGTAATCAAAATTTTCTATTTTGTGATCAATAATGGTCTCTAGTTCGTCTTTAGTCACAAATTTCTTCCTCTTCCACAAGTCTGAGAGATAAACTATCCTATATTCCTCCAATTTGTTTATAATCTCGCTCTTTATGTCTAAATCATGGACCCATTTTGATCTTATCTTGGTATACGGTGTTAAGTGTGGGTCCATCTTCCACTTTTCAAAGTTTGAAATTATCATTAAATCAGTTCCATAGAATTTTTATAGAAGTGGGGTTTTTTTTTTTTGTTTTTTTTTTATTTTTTGTCAGAGTGAGCTCCATCAGGGGTCCAGATGATTAAAGTCCCCCAGCTTGACAAAATGATATCTATATGTCAAGTTTGCGATGACTTTCCTCAATTATTTATTCATCTAATCTGTTCCTTTTGTATAAGGCACACTATACCTTTCTAGAACTATATTTCATTCATAGATTTCATCCCACCAAATGCCAATGATATGAAAAATATATTCTTTTGAGCCACAATGTCTAGTTTATATTGTACATCCAAAGTATTGGGTTTTATTGCTGGTTCTTTTCTTTAATTTCTGTGGTACTCTGTACTGCTATTCTTCCTACATTGTGGCTTTTGTCTATTTCATGAATGTTTGAGTGAATTTTTTTCCTTTTCTTTTTCAACATAAAATCTTTGGATTATTTTTGCAAGATTCCAGGCAAATTTATTTTTAACAGACATTTAAAAAAAAAAAAAAAAAAAAGCATGCTCCATCTTTGGCCAGAAGAATGTCATTAAACTATACAGTTTAAGCTAGGGTCCATTAATCTAAATCTCATCTTTAAACACTTATTTTTAAAGTTCTCTTCCCAAGTTTACCTTTTTCTCTTTTCAAGCCCTTCCTTCTATAGACTAGCATTCCTTTGGGCTTCTTTAGAATGTTTTTCTCTCTTCTCACATTGAACCTTTCTCCCCCCCCCCTTTTTTTTTTTTTTTTTTTTTTAAAGAAATACTTCATTCTACCAGATAACCTGAAAAGATGAGAGACATTCTTCCAGCCTCTTTGCCTTCTCTTCTAGGATGAAAACCAGAATGCACTTAGATCATAGATAACCACTATGAATCTTGTTGCAAAATTCTTGGTTCTCCATACTCATTGAAAGTGAGATCCTTGACCTTCCCCCCTTTCTTGACTAGTGTGAAGACCGCGTATTTTAAAATCAGCCGGAGTCAGGAATTCAGGTTAGGGGAAAATCGTCAATCTTTATTCTCAGTGGAGAAAGATGGGAGGTGGAAGGGAATGGGCAATAGCAATGTGTGCAGCTGAGTCAAGAAGCTAGCTAGACCAGCAGCCATAGGACCAGCAGCTCGGAGTATGGAACCCAGGCCAATCTCTCCCAGCTTCTCTTCCTATCTCTCTGTCTCCACCCACCAAAATCATTATTTCCTATACAACACATCAGGACTGCAACAGAGAGTGGGCAGGGACCATTTTTTATCCATTCATGTATATTAATAGAGTATAGCCCAATTACTATTTAGCCTCACGTACTTGGGACCTTAGTGCATCAACTCAAACCTCAGCCCATTACATCTCCCGCTTTCTTTTGTTTTAGAACACAGGTGGTCATGCCATCCCTGACTCTTCAGGGAGGTCAGAGCCCCCAAGGGGAGGTGATCACACCCTCCCTGACTTCTCAGGGAAGGAGGTGATCACAGCCTCCCTGACATCTCAGGAAGGGAGATGAAAAGCACCAAAGGGAAGTGGGGGTTGCTAGCGGGTTTCTGGGCTGAAGGGTCTTATTATGCACAAACCCATCAGCTTGGGAGGTGTTACACAAGCATATAGCAATAACGCAGAGGCTATTAGGGATGACTCTCCCCACAGTCAGTGCAGGCTCAGTGTGGTGTAACAAACATGAATTGTACATGCAAGTAGCGGAATAGTAAACAATATAAATCAACATGGTGTTGGAAAAGATCACCAGAAGTCCTAGAAGGAGGATATGTAAACAACAGTCACACATACGCCTTCTTCAGCAGCCAAGAGATAGTCCAAAACCAATCTATTGTCCATTACTTCACATGTCAGGAAATCCAATGATCCCCCTGAGTTTTTGAAGTCCTGCAAAAGTCTTTTTATGTGTTAGGGAATCCAATGATTCCAGCAGATTTTGAAGTCCTGTAACAGACTAGTACCTCTGTTAGAGAGCTTTCTAGCGTCTAACTTGTAGAATTTCCTCAAATAAAGTTATTGCAAAGTCTCATGTTCTCTCTTTTCTCACTCCATACTAAAAGATTCTCATTAGCAAGCTGATAAAACTCCACACCTAATTTAAGCACATAGAGCCTATTACATCTTTAATTGTAGTATATTCCTTCAGGCAACAGCTTTATAATATCTGAGATACAGTCATGGTGTTTATTGCCTATATTCTAACTCTCAGAGGCAACTAGGTGGTATGGTGACTAGAATACTGGGCCTGGATTCAAATCTAGCCTTAGATACTTATTGGCTGTGTGGGCAAGTGAGTTAACTGCTGTCTACCTTAGTTTCTTCAACTGTAAAATGAGAATTATAACAACACTTTACATTCCAGAGTTATGAGGATTAAATGAAATATTTGTTAAACATTTACTATGTACCTGGTACATAGTTTAAGAGTTTAATAAATGCTTGTTGTCTTCCTTCCTATGTTAAAGAGATAAAAACAAAAGAAAATATAGCTGACCTTTAATCAGAATTTTTTCCAAAGATATTTTATCTTAAAATTTAGTGTTTATGGAAACTTATTATTAATTGTGTTGACCACGTATTGTAAAATCAGCCGGAGTCAGGAATTCAGGTTAAGGGAAAATCTTCAATCTTTATTCTCAGTAGAGGTGAAGAAGCATCGGAGATAAAGGGGAATCGGAGGTGAAGGGGGGATCACGATCGCAATGTGTGCAGCTGCGACAAGAAGCTAGCCAGCAGTCTCCCCCTGCCTCTCTTCCTGCCCCTTTGCCTCCACCCACCAAAATCGTCATTTCCTATACAACACATCAGGACTTGCACAAAGAGTGGATGGGGGCCATTCTTTCTCCAAGCATATATATTAATAGAGTATGGTCCAGTTACTATTTAGCCTCACGTGCTTGGGACCTCAGTGCATCAACTCAAGCTTCAGCCCATTACAATTAATAATCATAATGATAATAACTATCACATATAGTATCTATAGAGGTAGCTATAGGATTAAGTGGAGAGAACCTGGGCCTGAGGCACTAGCTATGTGCCTCTGGACAAGTCATGTAACCTCTGCTTTCCTTAATCTATTGGAGAAGGAAATGACAAACCTCTCCAGTATCTTTGCCAGGAAAACCTTATATGACGTCACAAACAAATGGACATTTGTTGAATGAACAACAAATATAGTATCTATACCTTTTGTCAGGCACTGTGCTAAATGCTTTACAAATATTATCGCATATTTATCATCCCGATTATCCTGTGGGGTAGATGCTAAGAAATGTTACTCCTAAGCAAAAAGTTGCACATTATATGAGGTAATGTCTCAGTGTTGAAATTCAACGTAAGAGAAGAGAAATAGGAAAAAAGAGCAGAATTTGTTACTCATATTTTTTAAATGAATGTTAATTTTTTTTACATGTGGGAAATAAATAAATCTTAGGAAAAAGTCAGTGCCCAAATTTTATCTGCATTGGAATCCAGTATCAGAAATGGGTTATATCTTGTGCCTGACTAAATTTACATTCTTGGGGTGGAAATTAGATGAGAGATAATATTGGCAAAAGTTATGTATTCCTACTCCAAACTGAGCTATATTAGTTAATACTAACTTAACTAACTCTTCCATGGTATCTTTCTCAGTCCCCAACTTTTAGCATATGTGGCCAGAATCTGATTTTATTGGTTATAACAATATTAGAAGTTCTACCCCAGTAGAAATGTCATTTTAAATCTCACCCAACAGTTTTCTTTCATTTTACGTCTAATCATCAATAGGAGGGAAAAAAGCATGCCCAAGTTATAAACAACTTTCAAATATCAAGATAGAAAAATAGATTAGATGAATTTTATTCTCAACACAAGTCTTTTCTAGTCATTCTAATATTAAACAAAAACAAAATGGGAACTTCTTCCTTCCCCCCTCAAAAAAAGCAAAAAAGAGAAAAGAAAAAAATCCAAACACATATAGGTTGAGAGACAAAGGTAAAAAACCCCTGTCAAACTATGAGTCTACAAGTGAAGAAAGAGTAGTACAGACTAAACTTTTCTCTATGTATGTGGGGAAAAATAAAAGAAAAAAACTTCTAAGAGGCACATAGGTGTTACAATGAATAGAGAACTGGCCCTGGAGTCAGGAGGATCTGAGTTCAGATGTAGTCTCAGACACTAATTAAGCTGTATGATCTTGGGCAAGTCACTTCCTTCCTAGTTACTTCCTTTGATTAATTAATAATTAATCAAAAATATTTGTACCACATTTCTGCACTAAGTACTAAGTAGAATGATTGATTCTTTAGAGATTAATTGGATAACTGCCATATTCAAAGTCTTTTCTTCTTCCTTTCCCAATTTTTTTTCTTTTTTTTTCATTTTCTCTTTTTTTTTTTTCCTTTCGAGTAAAATTGATTTATTGACTAATGAGTATACTATAGTTATATGTAGAGTTCTTTAGCTATTTTTCAGTCTTCTCTAACTCTTCATGATCCCATTTGGGGTTTTCTTGGCAAAAATAACTGGAGTAGTTTGCCATTTCCTTTTCCAGCTTATTTTACAGATGAGGAAACTGAGGCAAACAGTTTAAGTTACTTGCCCAGGATAACACTGCTAGTAAGTGTCTGAGGTCAGATTTGAACTCAGGAACATGAATTTTCTTGATTCCAGGCCAGCACTCTATCCACTCTAACCATTTAGTAACTTACTGATAACTTGTATGTTTCTAATAAAATTTTGAGAGTTCTTCAGTCTTTTATTTCTCAAGTTTACTCAAGTTATTTGTTTTTAAAGGAAGAGAAAAATTTGAGGTGTAGATAAACGCCTACCTTGGGCTGAAACAGATTTGTTAGTTGCTTGGACCCTTTTGATCTATGTAGTTTTTTGAGGTGGAGGAGGGGTGGTGGCAGATTTTCACTGTATTTAATTTTTTAACTTTTTTTCAATTCTTTTTCTTCTTAAATCTGTTGTGTTTTTCAGCTTGTTTTATAATAGTAGTCTTCGTAAACTGCTGGTAGGCCATAACCAGCTAACCAAGCTACCAGAAAGACTGGAGAGAACCCAGGTAGAAGTCCTGGATGTTCAGCACAACCAGCTTGTTGAGTTACCACCCAATCTCCTGATGAAGGCTGACAGGTAAGGGAGCCACAGGAGCAGTTAGTTCTGTTGTTTCTATTAAGATTTATGTGCATGGGATCAAGGTCTAGTATTAAGGCAGGAAGGGGATTTAGAGTGGAAGTGGTTTGGAGAACACAAGTAACATGTCTTTTGTGTGGTCTTTGGACACAGTAGACAATCTTCAGGATAAAAACCAAATATGGTTGCCTATACTTTTGCTTTTTCAGAGCTTGTCACCTTTAGTTTGTGTAAATTTTCTGACTTTTCTTTCAGTTTTATACTGTGTTTGTGGACAGATGTTACAGATAAGCTCTTTGTCTTAAAACCATGCATATTATTTCCCTTGCCTCTTCCCTACATTTTTTGAATTTTGCTACTTTCCCCAAAATTTAGTACCAACATGGTTTTGCTAGAAATAGGTAGGGTACTCATTGTCTTAGTTTTCATTATGGTGTGACTCTTTTTGCAATATACATTTGTGAGTTTTGGTGATAAATGTGGTTTTATTTGGAAGAATGTCTTGAGTTTTTTGCCCTTTCCTATCTGTATTGAAGCATTTGCCTCAATTTAGAAGAAAAAAATTCCCAATTATGGAGAATTTTAAGCATTTCTGACTTTTTGCTTATTTAAATGTTTCTAGGTTTTTGAGTTACTGCTTTATGTGGTAACCTTTCTATAAGGAGTAGAATACAGAATACAGAGTAGACTTAGAACTTCCAAGCTATCCTTGTCCCAAAGTGGATAGAATTTGGCAAACATTGATTGTTTCATTTGCATTTGTGTTGTGCTGTGCTATGGTAGGCATTACTAGTACACTCCTGTCTTTTCAGAGAGCTTACTATCTAGTTGGGAATATAAGAAATATCCACAGAAAGTGATCATATACATTATAATATAAATACAAAGGAGAGGTCCAGGCAGAGTAACATCAAGGATATAAGAGAGCTTGCTTCACTTAGCTCTGGGGAGATCATGGAAAATGGAAGAGGTGTTATATAAAGTGGGTCTTAAAGTAAAGGAAGGATTGAAATATGGGTATGAACAGATAATTCCAGGATTCAAATGATGGCATAAAGAAAAGACACGTGGACAAGATGATAGGACAGCATTGGAAAACAGTGAATAGAGAGGATTTGTTTGAGCAAAGAGTGACAGCAGGTTAAGGAATGACTGGAAAAAGATAAATTAAAAGCAAATTAAAGAGGATCTTACATGGCAAGGGAAGGACTTTATACTTTTTTTCATAGGTAACAGGGACCCATGAAGGTTTCTGAGCATAAAAGTGATATAGTCTCCATACAGCACTGTGCAGGATACATTGGAAAGGCAAGAGACTAGAAGCAGTGAGACCAACAGTATAGGTAGCAGATGATAAGGACCTGAATTAAGATGGTTGCAGCAGCAATGGAAAGGGAAGGGGAATGAGAGTTTTGGATGAATTTAATCTTCCCTCATCTTTTTTCCCTCCCCAGTCCTAAGAGGACTCTAAGGTTTTGAGCCTAGGTGCCTGGTAAACATAATGACTCTTAATTGGTAACATTCTCTTCAGGGCTCCAACATTTTCTGCCACGTGACACTTGTACAAATTGTTAATGGCCTGAAAGAGTTAATTTGCTTCCCACCCTCAGCTCTTAAATCCAAAAGCTATGAATGACTTTGGATCCCCCAAAATGTAAAGCTTAAGATGCTTACTAGTATGGCATTTAATACCTTCTCCATTCTGGTGCCATCCCGCTTTGCTTCATGTCACAGGCTCTACACTAAACCAGAGAATAAACTATTGCTATTCCTTCAACAAGACCTTCCTCTCCTCTATCCCTTTGCCAGTGCCATTCATTATGCCTAGAATGCTCTTGCTCTACCTCTCAAGTGCACACTAATAGATAAGTAAACACACATACATATACACAGACACACATATATACCTGTACACAATACATGCACACACTATTCCTGTTGAAATCCTATACATCTTTTGAAGCTAAACTGAGATGGGGGACTCAGACCCCCAAAGTTTCCATCCATCCCCTCCACACCACAACATTCAGTTACGTGACTCCACATTGAGTCCTATTGTAGAAACACTTGGTTAATGGTCATACTGCTGTTTAGTATGTTATTTATAAGAGAGTGTGTAAGACTTCAATTGGTAGCAGAGTGTCCTTAAGTGGGCCAGTGTCTCCTTGATGGGGGGGAAGGGGAGCTTCTTGTTTGCCATAAACAAAAGACAGTTGCTTGCACAGTAGCTAATTTTTATTGAATCCAGGCCACAGCAATACGCAAATTCCCCCCAAAGATGCTAGAATTTCTGCAACTGGTGCATCAAGAATTAAAAAGCAGTCCCTTGAGTCATTCTCTTGATGGAACTTCAGATTTAAAACCATGCTGGTTTCCAAAGAATGTTTGTTATCTTGATAGCCAAATATCAAATCTTACATTGAGCTTTTTTCTTTACTAATCAATTTTCCCTGCTATAGCAAGTCTGAATATGGTCTTTTTCAATTGCTTGCTTCTCTAAAATATTAAGACTTTCAGGTGGTATCCTTTGAATAATTCTGCTCTGCCTTGAAAGCAGAAAGGAAATTGGCTTGTTCTTTAGCCAACTAAATAACCAAGCTATTTATATCTTTTTGACTTTTAGTCATAACTCTCTCCTAAAGGTAGATCAGATCAATATTTCACACTGTTTTAAGGTAGATCATTTGACTTATGATTTTGCTTCCCTTGTTTAGCTTTGAATGTTGTTTTATTTTAAGTTGCATTTCAGTAAAACTCAAACTATAGAGACAGATGCATGAAGTGTGATGGGCCATATGTTCCTGAGGATTTGGCTGTGAGTTTGTATCTTTTGATCAAGATAGGATTTAGTTCTGTTGGTTGAACTGGGAAATAGTCCAATCTGGATCATATTGGCATGGATCGCTCTCTTTCCATCTCCCATTCACTTGATAGTGATTATTTTCTTGGCTGAAAGTAAAACCAGGGGGACTTTCAGTTAATCAGTTCAGTTTTTACTGGCAGATGCTGCTAGGAAAGTAGATAATTCCTAAGGGTCACTAGAGTGTGTTAGGACCGACAGGGGCACTGCCGACTTTCTGCTCCAAACCTGCATTCTGGGAAGTAACTGGGCCTCCCGTCCATTCTGCATCTTAACTTTCCTTTGATGGCTGAGTTCTTTCTTCTGGTGAAGTCAATTCAACTTAATAGGATGGGTTGGCTGACCAAATAAAAAGGAACAATGTATGTGTGTGTGTGTGTGTGTGGGGGGGGGGGTGTGTAGGGAATGAAAGCTATAGATAATATAGAGATATACATAATTATAACACTTTCCCAGAAATTCCTTTAATTATTATATTTTTCTAGAGAGAATTAAAAACATAATTTAATCTTCTATACAGAAAAATTAATATATATTAACCTAGATAATTATATAATTAGATTCTATGTTAATCTGCATATTAACTTATATAGCTAATGTAGTCTATGTCTTTATATATAATATGTAGTTAATGTACTCTACATTATAATCTATAGATTTATAGATGTATATATCCATATATAGATTAAAATCTCTTTCTATATATTTTACCTATACCTATACATATGTGTGTGTGTGTGTGTGTGTGTGTGTGTATAGGTATAGATAAAATAGTCTGTTTTTAATCCCCTCATCACAAAGATAGGATTATATGTTTGACATTTCTGGGGAAATGATATATCAATATAGATATCTATATATCTACATAGAAATATCAAACATGAGTATTTTTATCCTTTTACCATAAGTATAGAATTTAAAGGTATGAAAATGTGTGGAAATGGGTTGTGATTAAATAGATATGTAAAATGTGATTTTCTCTCCTCACCACAAGAATAGGATTTGAAGGCATTTCTGGGAAATTTTGTAGACACACTAGCGTACTCCTTCCCCCCCTACAAATGCAACAGGGCTATTGGGTAGGATTTTATAGTTAGAGGGCATATAAAAATGTAGGGGGAGGGAACCCTGTGTTTACCCATTTCTATGTATTGGAATAATTTCTAGCCACTGTTAACTAGACTGATACTGATTGAGAGGAAGCCAGCCAATATTGGAGGACACAGGAGGAGCATAATAAAACAAGAGCCTAATTCCCTTCCTCCTCTAGACCAGGGCTTCATAATTTTTTTCCATTTGTGATCCCTTTTTGCTTGAGAAATTTTTACATGACCATGGGTACACATACACGTACACATACACAAACACGTTAATAAAGCATGTGAAAGTGGAAGATTCGAGATTTGGCAACTTACAAGGTAAATGAACGAAGCACTGTGTATTCATAATGAGCTCCTAGCCTCCTGCACCTTCCAATTCTTTTTCATACTGTTGGGTAGTTGAACCTTCCCCAACTGATACCGTGAAGTTGATTTTTTTTTTTTTAACCCCAATATAATGTGCTATACAAAGTCCCTTGTCCTTCAAGATCTTTAGGGACAAGAGGGTTATATATGTATAGGTAGAAGGTGCCTCAGAGGCCATTTCTTCCAATCACATCATTTTGCAGATGAGGAAACAGTCCTAGAAAGGTTGTAATTTCAAGATGGCTGAGAAGGCACACGCAACTTTCTAAGCTCCTCTCATTCCCCTCATAACCAACTATTTCATCCAGCCTCAGAAATAGCTCTTCACTGCTTAAATTCATGAAGATCAGAAGCATACAACTTACCAGCTGAAGTCAATCTGGAAGATCACCAGGAAAGGTTTGTCCTGAGGGGCCAGGAACAGACTAGCACAGGCAGTGAGAGACTAGCATCCTGAGCAGACTAGGGGCAGGGGTGATCTCTGTGGCTAGAGAAGTTATAGAGACCACTCTGCTATAGGCTAATTGTTCTGCCTTGATTACAAAGCAGTAAACTGGCAGAGAAATTAAAGCGTAAAACAGAGGGTACTCTACAAAACGCCCGAATCTAACAAGATCTGGCTGTAGCTACTCAAACGGGGAAGTAACTCAGGCAGACTGAAAGCACCTCTGCAGCCACATCCTGCAGTTCAGGGCTTTTGCAGGGGCAGTTACAAACCCACTCGGCAGGGGGGCACAGTGTGGGGCTCGGCCTGGGGCAATAGAACTTCCCCAACAGGACTGTGCTTCCCAGAGCAGAGACACTTCTGGTCCCTGCAAATCCATTCACTGCTCAACTGCTAATACCCACAGCCCCAGGGCAGGATTTGGCTTGGGATAGTGAAACTCTCAATGCTCAGTGTCTAGCCCCAGGGCAGTCATCTCACACAGCAGGGGTTCTTTGCAGGGCACTTTTCCAGCTCTGCCCTGCAGGCCTGAGTTACTTACAGGTGGGGAACTCTTTCCCAGAGCACTCCACTACCTTGCTGCAGCCGTCCATACACCTCTCACTGCTCTGCAGAGGAAGCTGGTAACCACCTGGCCTTGAAGGCATACCCTACAGGCTTCAACAAAATGAGTAAGAAAATCAAAAGGAAGACTGATAGTTTCTACTCAGAAAGAGAACAGCTTTTCAACCCTGAAGAGACTTAATAGCAGACAGTCTCCAGACAATTGTTGGTCCCCAATACAAAAGGCTCTCCTAGAAGAGACTATTAAAAACCTTAAAAGAGAACTAGAAGAAAAATGGGGAAAGGAAAGAGAAGCTATGCAAGAGAGTACAGAAAAGACATATAACTCACTAAAAGAAAAATTTGATAAAGTGGAAAAAGAAAACAACCTCCTGAAATGTGAATTGGAAAAGGTAAAAAACTTGAAAGAAGTGCAGGGAAACAAAATTTTGTGAACTGGAGAAAGAAAATAACTCACTTAAAAAAAAAAAAATTAGTGGAAATGGAAAAAAAATCCATAGAGCAAAACAACTCATTTAAAAATTCAATTGGACATATACAGAAAGAAGTAAAAAAAGCTAAAGAAGAAAATAACTCTCTAAAAATCAGAACTGAACAAACAGAAATGACTGATTCATTGAGACAGGAAGAATCAGTCAAGCAAAACCAAAAAAATGAAAGATTGGAAAAAAGGTCAAATAATTACTTGGAAAAACAACAGACCTGGAAAATAGATCTAGGAGAGATAACCTAAGGATCATCGGACTACCCGAAAAATATGATGAAAAAAATAGATACTATTTTACAGGAAATTATTAAAGAGAACTGCCCAGAAGTAATAGAACCGGAAGGTAAAATAGACGTGGAAAGAATCCATCAAACATCTTCTGAAAAAGACCCTAAAATAAAGACTCCGAGGAATATTGTGGCCAAACTTCAGAATTTTCAGACTAAAGAAAAAATTCTACAAGCAGCCAGGAAAAAAAACAGTTCAAATACCAAGGTGCCACAATAAGGGTCACACAAGTTTTGGTGCCTAACATTAAAGGATCAAGGGCCTGAATTTGATATTCAAGGACAAAAGAACTTGAATCAGCCAAGAATAAATTCCCACTAATGAGCATTTTTTCCATGGAAGAAATGGAATTTAATGCAAGGAATTCCATCTGTTTCTAAAAAAAAACCAAACAAACAAAAAATTTGATCTCCAAAACAGGACTCAAGACAAGTAGAAAAAGGTAAAAAGGAACCTTTGAGAACTGTATTTTTGTTTGGATGTACAAAAAAACCACTTATATAATTTTGGTTTTACTGATATAGCAAAAAGGAAAGAGAAATGGAAAGGGAATAATGTCAGAAAAAGGGAAAAGGGGAGATAAAAAAGAAAAACTACTCAAATATGAGGCAAAGGAAACCTATCAATCTGAGGGAACTTAGGAGGGGGAGGAACATTTGGCAATCCTCCCATCGAGTTGGCTAAATGGAAAAAATTGACATTTGTTTTAAGAGAATCTTCTCCCACCCAAAAAGTGGGAGGGAAAAGGGAAAAGGAAAAAGAGTTAAGGAAGGGTATAAGAAAGGGAAGGGATTCAAAGGGAAGAGGGAGGGATACAAAGAGGAGAGCTAGCTGAGGGTAAGTGGACCAAAGTTTATCCAAGAAAGGGGGAAGGAGGGCAAAAAATGAAAGCATAATCTGGGGATATTAGGGATGCACAAAAACAGAATTAGTAATTTTAACTGTAAATTGAATGGGATGAACTCCCCCAAAGAAGGCGGATACAGACTGGATGTCAGATCCCTACAATATTTGTTTAAGGAAACACATTTAAAACAGGGAGATACAACAGAGTAAAGGAAAAAGGCTGGAGCAGAATCTATTATGTTCATAATCAAAAAGAGGGGTAGCATCCTTATCTCAGATCAAAAAAAGCAAAAATTGTCTAATTAAAAAGAGATAAGGAAGGAAAATTTATCTTGCTAAAAAGGTACTTGACAATGAACATTATCTCTATTAAACAATATGCACCAAATGGTATAGCATCTAACTTCCTAAAGGAGAAGTTAAGAATTCAAAAAAAATAGACACAAAACTATAATAGTGGGATTCAATCTTGCACTCTTAAATTTAGATAAATCAAAAAATAAATAAGAAAGAAATTAAAGAGGTAAATAGAATATTAGAAAATTATGTATGATAGATCTCTGGAGAAAACTGAATGGTGACAGAAAGGAGTATACTTTCTTCTCAGCAATTCATGGAACCTACACAAAATTGACCATATATTAGACATAAAGACCTCAAAATTAAATGCAGGAAGGCAGAAATAGTAAATGCTTTCTTTTTAGATCACAATGCAATAAAACTACATTCAACAAAAAGTTAGGTGTAAATAGATCAAAAAATAATTGGAAACTAAATAATCTCATCTTAAAGAATGATTGGGTGAAACAGCAAATTATAGACACAATAATTTCACTCAAGATAATGACAACAGTGAGACCTCATACCAAAATTTGTGGGATGCAGCCAAAGCGGGAATAAGGGGAAATTTTATATCCTCAGAGGCTTACTTGAACAAAATAGAGAAAGAGAAGGTCAATGAATTGGGTTTGCAACTTAAAAAGCTAGAAAAGACCAAATTAAAAACCCCCAATCAATTACTAAACTTGAAATTCTAAAATTAAAAGGAGAAATTCATAATATTGAATGTAAAAATTGAATAATAAAATTAAAGAGTTGGTTTTTTATGAAAAAAAATAAAATTGTAAACCGGTAAATCTATTAGAAAAAGGAGAGGAAAATCAAATTGTATCTTAAAAATGAAAAGAACTTTCCACCAATGAGGAAAATTAAAAAAATAATAAGGGGTTACTTTCTCAACTTCCCAATAAATTTGATAACCTAAAAGGAAATGGATATCAAAAATATGGGTTCCCAGATTATCAGGGGAAGAAGTAAATTGCAAATAGTCCCATTTCAGAAAAGAAATAGAACAAGCGTTCAACTCCCCAAAAATCCCAGGACCAGATGGTTTGGAATTCTACCAAACATTCAAAGAACAATTGTCCCAATGCTTTGTAAACTATTTGAAAAAATAGGGAATGAAGGTCCTAAAATTCCTTTTTATGACACAGACATGGTCTGATACCTAAACCAGGTGGTTGAAACAGAGAAAAGAATCTCCCTAATGATTATTGATGCTGAAATCTTAAATAAAATTTAAAAAGACTGAAAATCATCACCAGGATAATACACCACGATCAGTAGAATTTAACTAGGAATGCGGGCTGGTTCGTATTGGAAAACTATCAATAATTGCCCTATTAATAACCAAATTAACAAAACTATATGATCTCTCAATAGATGCAGAAAAAAGCATGTGAAAAATCCAACATCCATTCTAAAAAACACTTGGGTATAGGAATAAATGGTTTCCTTAAAATAATCAGTAGTATCTTTTAAAACCATCAGTAAGCATTTGGGAACAAACTCAACCATTCCCAATAAGATCAGGGTAAACAAAGGTTTAACTATCCTTTACTATTTAAATTTGTTTCTAGCTTTGGCAAAGAGCTGAAAGAATTAAAGGAATAAGAATGGCAATAGAAACCAAATTTCATTTTCTAATGATATGAGTATTAGAAACCCCAGAATTCTACTAAAAAGTTATTGAAATAATCTACAACTTTAGCAAAGTTGCTGGTTATAAAATAAACCCAAAAGTCATCAGCATTCTTATATACCTAACAAAATCCAACAGTTACAAAAAAATTCCATTTAAATAACAATGAAATAAAATAGGAATCTATCTGACGGGAAAATAAAACTTTATGAGCAAAACCAAAATACTTATCCCAAAATTAAATCTAACCAACTGGAAAAATATTAAATGCTCTTGGATTGGCGACAAATAAAAAGATGACAATACTACCTAAATTAATTTTTTTTCATAAATAACTTCCCAAAAACTATTTTTGATGACCTGAAAAAATAACAAAAAGTTCTTGGAAAAACAAAAGGTCAGAATTTCAGGAGTTGATAAAAAAAAATCAAATGAAGGTGGCCAGTTGTACCAGATCTAAAATTATATTATAAAACGGGTTATTAAAACCATCTGGTATTGGCTAAAAATAGATTAATTGATCATTGGAATAGGTTAGATTCAAAAGGACAAAAAGGCCGCTTTAATTATCTAGTGTTTAAAATCCAAAAGACCCAGTTTTGGGGACAAGAATCATTATTCCAAAAATTGCTGGAAAATGGAAATTAGTATGGCAAAACAGGCATTGACCCACATTTAACACTGTACCCAAGATAAAGGTCAAAATGGGTTCATAATCTAGGCATAAAGAATGGGTTATAAATAAATTGGAAGGGATAGGATGGTTTATCTCTCGACCTGTGGAAGAAGGGGAATTTGCCAAGAAGAACTAGAGATCACTATTGACTATAAAATAGAAAATTTTTGATTATATCAAATTGAAAAGTTTTTACAAAAAATAATCAGCAAGATTAGAAGGAAACAATAAACTGGGAAAACATTTTTCAAAGGTTTGATAAAGCCATTTACAAAATATATGAAATTGATTCTAATTTAAAGAAATCAAGCCATTCCAATTGATAAATGGTCCAAAGGATATGAACAGACAATTTCAGATGAAGAAATTGAAACAATTTCTAGCCATATGAAAAAAGATGCTCAGAATATTATTAATCGAGAAATCAAATTAAGACAACTCAAATATCCTAACACCTGTCAGATTGGCTGGCAAGGAAAGATAACATGGAATGTTGGAGGGATGTGGGAAAACAGGGACACCGATACATTGTTGGTGGGTTTGGGACAATCCGCCACAAAATTTTGGAACTTTATCTCAAAAGTTATCAAATTCTGCATGCCCTTTGACAGAGTGTTTCTTGGGCTTATATCCCAAGGAGAACCCAAAGAGGAAAGGGACCTGTATTGCCAAAATCTTTGGGGCAGCCCTTTTGTAGTGGCTAGAAGCTGGAAAATGAATGGATGCCCATCAGTTGGATAATGGTTGAGTAAAGTGGTTTAGATGTTTGGAATATTATTGTTCTGTAAGAAATGACCACAGGACAAATACAGAGAGGATTGGAGAACTTCGTAACTGATTCTGAGTAAATGAGTAAATCAGGGACATTATATACCTCAACAACGGTACTGTATGAGGATGTATTCTGATAGAAGTGGATTTCTTTGACAAATAGACGATCTAGCTCAGTTTCAATTGATCAAGGATGGATAGAAGCAGCTACACCCAATGAAAGAACACTAGGAAATGAATGTAAACTGCTTGCATTTTTGTTCTTCTACCCCGGTTATTTATACCTTCTAAATCCCATTCTCCCTGAGCGACAAGAGAACTGTTCGGTTCTGCACATACATGTTGTATCCAAGATCTATTTAATATGTATAGGACTGCTTGCCATCTGGGGGAGGGGGTGGAGAGAGGGAGGGGAAAAAATTGGAACAGAAGTGAGTGCAAGGGATAATGTTGTAAAAAATTACCCTGGCATGGGTTCTGTCAAGAAAAAGTTATTTAAAAAAAAAAAAAAAAAGAAAGGTTGTAATTTGCCAAGGATTATATTGTATTGCCCAGGGAGAGATCATCAGAGATAGGATTTGAAGCCAGGTCCTTTGTCACTTTGTCACTAAAGCTTTCCCTGTTCACACTGACAGATTTAAGTATTTCTCCCACTTTTGTCATCTGCAAAGTTGATAAATGTAGCATCATCAGTTTAAATAATAAAGGAACTAGGCGATGTTTAGCCTGTAGAAAAGAAGATTTAAAGAGAAGGTATGGTTATAAATTTAGAATTGGAAGGGACCTTAGATATCAGATAATATTATCCTTCATTTTATAGGTGAGGAAATAGAACTTCAGAAGTTAAGTAAATTTTTTGAGGTCACAAGGACAGCTAGGTGGTGCAATGGTTACAGTGCTGCTCGGAGTCAGGAAAATTCATCTTCGTGAGTTCAAATTTGACTTTGGACACTTAGTAGCTGTGTGGCCCTGGGCCACTTAATCCTTCTTGCCTCAGTTTCCTTATCTGTAAAATGAGTTGGAGAGGGAAATGGCAAATCATTCCAGCATCTGTGCAAGAGAACCCCAAAAGGGTCACAGAATTGGACATGACTAAAACAACTAGACAAAGAATGTAGCTAGTGACAGTTGTCTCCGAATTTTTTAACTATCTTTGCATAAAAGGATAACTTTTTATGAATGACATCAGAGAACAGAACTAGAAGTAATGGGATAAAAATATACAAAGAAACAAGTTTCTGCACAATATATAATAAAAATCTCCTAGCAATTAGAACTGTCCCTAAGAGAAGGAACTTCTTTAAGATGTAGTTAGTTTCTTCTCACTTTGAAAAAAGACTCAACACACTTTTGTAAGTATGTTCTAGAGGCAATATTTATTGAGGTACAGGTCAGAGTTTATTTGTTATATCTTAATGTTGAAATTTTCTTAATCAGTTCACTTGCAAATTGAAGTTTCAAAACTTCCTAAAACTTCCAGGTATCAGAACAAATAATATTAGGCTTGCCCACCCAGGTTCTTTGGAGAAGGCAAATTGAATTATTTCTTTTGAGAGAAAAGAACTTTGAAGATTTCTGAAGTGTTTCCTATCCAGTAATTTAGTTCTTCTGCTTTGAAATAATGCTTAGAATTCAGAGAGCTAAAAGGACAGATTTTAAAGCCAGAAAGAATCTTAGAGAACATCTTTTGTAATGGTTCTTAGCATTTTTTGTGACTTCCTGGGTAGTCTGATAGATACTAGAGACCCCTTCTCAGAATACTAGGTTTTAAATGATTAAAATATATAGTAGTAGAAAGGTAACCAATTATATAGAAATATTTTTATCCAAATTGTTTAAAAAACCAAGTTTCCGGATCTCAGTTTAAAAAACCCTGAATGCTAAATACTTTGCTTTACATATGAACAAATCTGAAATACAATTACAATTTGACTTTGCAACATAAAAGACATAGCCAAGGATATATATGACTGGAAAGGGAAGTGGGCTATTAGGGACTGAGAGTGGGGATCACAGGAGAGTCTGCATGTTATTCTAGTATCCATAAAATAATTGAAGGAAGTAAGCATATTGGATAAATTCTCTTATGGAAGGACATTAGAATGTGAGCCTGCTGAGGGCAGGGACTATTTTTACCTTTTTTTATATCCCCAGTGCTTATTTAGCATCATGGCTGCACATAATAGATTCTTTAAGTTTTTATTGACTTCTGATGATATATGGGAGAATCAGATATCATAATTATAGCTAGCATTAAGATTTATAAGGTGCTTTGTATATGGTAACCTCTTTTGAGCCTCACCACAACCGTGTGAGGCAAGCGCTAATAATATCTCCTTACAGATGAGGAAACTTGAGTGAAAGAGACTAAGTGACTTAGTAAGTATATGAGTCTTGTTGACTCCCAGCACTCTTATCCGCTGGGCCATCTAACTGCCCCCATGAGAATGTGAAGACATAAGTTGTTTCCATTTGTATTAAGGAAGTAATTTGTGGATCCATTGAAATACTAGGGAGATGAGCTAAAGCAGTTAATTCAAACTGTAGTCTAGGATTAACTGTCCCAGAAACCCTTCCCAGCCCTATCCCCCTGTCTCCTTAAATTTATCCCTTAAATGATGTGAACGCTTTTTAAGAGATTGTGAACTTCAGGCTAGAGCTGTCATTTTTATCATTGTGTTCCCAAGGCTTAGCACAGTGTGGTACACACAGGAAGAACTTAAGTTCATATATGCATGTGTGCGAGCATATGAAATTTTTCAGGTTTTGTTATTTTGATATTTCCTGTCTCTAAAATTTAGATGTATAATCTATATATTATATTCCCTTACTCCTATTAGGTAAAAGTAGTATGAACATAGTAGTCTATCAGAACCAAAATATAGGATTAGTCCTTTTTTTTTTTTTTTTTTTTTTTGAGTCATATCTGACTCTTTGTGACCCCTTTGGGGATTTTCTTGGCAAAAAGACTGGAGCATTTCCTTCTCCAGCTCATTTTACAAATGAGGAAACTGAGGCAAACATGGTTAAGTGATTTGCTAAAGTCAGTCAGCTAGCAAATGTCTGAGCCTCGATTTTATCTTAGCTAAGTAGTCTTTTGGACTCTAGGCCCAGTGTTTTATCCACTTTGCCACAGCTGGCTCCTATGGGACCATAGAAACAGAGTAAGACATGACATTAACAACATTCTGTTTGATAACCATGATGTTTATATGTCATTTCAATTTGGTAAAATGTTAAACCAAATTCTGTTGTTTCATTTTACACTGTTGGTGGTGGAAAAAGTAGACAAGACTCTAATGCCAGTAAAGTAAAGGACAAGATTTAGCCTTGAGATTTTAAAATGAGCAAGAGTGGTAAACTACTTAAGGAAAATATCGATGAGTCAGAACAGATGAACAGAATGTGCCAAGGAAGAATAATACAGCAACTCAGAAAGCAGGAAATGGATTTGTCTCTTTGCTGTTGTTGCTGGATATGTTCCAAATGCTTGAGGGCAGGAACTGTGTCTGTGTGTTTGCTGAGTGTAAGAAATGTCACTTTTTGCTAAACAGATTTTTTGGAGGTGGGTATCATGAGATTTATGAAGTTATTTACATGTGGTATACACTGGCCTTAATAGTACATAAATAATACACTGGGCTGACCTGAGGCATTAATACTGTAAAACTTCTTCAGAGGGGGAAAAAAAAAAAAGAAATGTAACTTTTTAAAAATTATATATAATAATGGGGGGAAAAGAACATTACATAGGGCTTTTGGTAAGAATGCATCACCACTAATTTCAAAATTACCAGAGATCTTTGGTAGCCCTTAGTAAGTATTTTATGGTGATGATGTAAAGCTTGTGAAATCACAGTATTATACTTGACTTGCTTAAACAATTTTCTTCTTTTGTAACTTTTCAAGGCATAGTTTAATTTTAATTGATATGAGATTCTATATAGATAACTCTAGTTTTTCAACGTTATCATTTCATAGATTTCATAGGTTTCAACCTATCATTTTGGCCCTTACCAGCACTGGTGTGCTGTAATGGGACTGTTTTTTCCTTTAGGCTTAGTTTACATGTTATCTTTAGGGTTTTGTGTCTAATTTTAGTAAAAATGGGGTAGTCTGATATGATTGGGGCACAATTCTTGTCACATGAAGCAGTTTTAAAATAATGTTTTCAATAGCCATTGTGAAGAAGGTCCTAAATTATGGATAATGAATGAATTGAATCCAAAATATACTTCAAAGAAGGCTTGAAGGACTTTTTGGAGTGACTTGAGGAGAACGTAAGTCTGTGTGAAACAGGGATTCAGATGAAGTTTAACAAAGCAATGTTAGCTTCATATCAAAAGTGAAGAATTCAAAAGTGACTTGTTTAATCCAGTTATATGATATGATACTTGATTAAATCTACTCAGTTTGTCTATTACCAAAAGTTGTAGGGAGGAAGGCATTTTGTGCTTCCAAGAGGATGGATAATATTGGGGTTTTTAAAAACATTGTAATCATTTCTCTCTTTCAGGCCAATAGTATGCTCTTTTGACTACTAACAAGAGTAGTGATTAAGACAGGCTTATTCTTTTCAAATGGAGTCCTCTAGAACTGGTGCTCCAAAAGCTAGCTAACCTAGTTTTACTTCCTGGAGGGGGCTCTCCCTCCCTTCCATTTTTCATGAAGAGAATACATAGTTATATAATTATAGTAGGCAAGTATCAATATGAGAGGACTATAAATCTTTTTTTTTTTTTTTTCAAAAAAATTTGCATGTTTCATCCAGAAGTTGTGAAATATTTGTAAATTTTTTTAGTAGTCTGCTAGGGAGATATCTTTTTGTCATTGTTGCATTGTTTTCCAAATATCCTTCAGTTTATAAATCATTATTATTTTTCCTTTTTAAAATTTGGGGAAAGGAAATAAGCCTTTATTAAGCACTTACTCTGTCAGCCAAGATGCTTTACTGTAATGTTCTTCTCTAAAATATATTGTTCTCTGGGAGCAGGTTTCTTGGCAGCCTTCTGGAGGCAGCCTTGGTTTCAGTTCTGAGTAATCACCCCAAATACAGCCAGGAATTATAGTCCAAATCCTTGATTGTCTCCTTCAAAGTCTTGTCTCTTTTCCTGAGGCCTGGTTAGCTTTCTTAGAAGTCTTCTGTAGTCTTGGTTCTGAGAACTTGAGCTCTGGCTTCTGAATCTCAACTTCCAAAGGTTTGTGCTTGAGCCTCCAGCCACAACAAAGATGAATGATGGAATGAATCTGTCTTCTCCCTGAGAGCTTCTAGTGGGCTTCTGTTCTGGTGAGCTTGTCATTTAGTAGGCTTGTCCTCTTGGCCCTGAGAGCTCCTCTTATATATGCTCTCTTAAAGGTGTGAATTTTGTGGAATTATAGTAAGTACCAAGTACATGTAAATTAGACAATCATTATCTCATCCACTGACTTGGCACCTTGTAAGAATCCTAACACTTTACAGATATTAACTTATTGAATTCTCACAATCCTCTGAGAAGTAGGCCCTCTTTTATTATGTTCATTTTACAATTGAAGAGACTGGAGCAGACAGGTTAACTGACTTGTCTAGGATCACGATAGCTAATAAGTGTCTGAAGTCAGATTTGTACTCAGGTTTTCCTGATGCCAGGGCCAGTACTCTATTGACTATTCTATGTAGCTGTCTAAAATAATTATGTTTACATATACCTGATTATATCTAAATCAGTTTATCTTAAAGCAATTGTCTCATAGATTTGCCTTCTGCCCAGTTAGTTCCAGTCCCATGTTGTTTCAGAGTGCTTCAAATTTAGGAGAAAAACAAAGGTTTATTATTTAGTTCTCAGTTATTCTTGCTTCTTAGTTTTTCATTAGTAAGTAGCATAAGAATCAAAAGAAAATTTTATGTGTTCAATTTTTAGGAAAATGGAATGCTGAAATTAATCTCATTTCTCTTTGAGGCCAATTTTAAAATTTGTATCAATGCAAGTTTGTTTTTTCCACTGTTAGCATACAGTAACCATAATAATTTCCCATGGTTTTTTAATTGTCTGCGTAGCCTTTTCAGGCTTCCTTAGTTTTTTTTTTCCTTAAGTCTTCTGAATAAATGTTTCGCTATTGGGAATTGTTCTATTTTGGGAGAGCTGCTTTTTTCCCTAAATGTGGTTATGATACAATGGAAAGAACTCTAGACTTAAAATCAGAAGGCTTAAATTCAAATCTTGCTTCTTCCCATTTTACTATCAGTATTTATACAACCTCAAGTGTATCATGTTTCCCTTCTCTTCCTCAGCTCCCTCCTGAAGATTTGGAATGGAGAACTTGTAAGACCACTTCTCGTTGTAAATCCGTTAGTGGTATAAGGCAAAAGCAAGCCTATATGAGAATTTTTACTATGAACTTTTCACAAAATAAATATTTATGTACTGTGAAGAGTAGAATTCTTTGGCATTAAAACTAATATATTTCGAAAAAAGTGATATTAAGATAGCCTTCCTTATGTTTTCCCAATGTGTGTTTTATATAAGGCTCCCACCTGCTTTAACTGATTCTGGTCTTATTCTGCTTGTAAATGTCCCCTTTTTTTCATTATTGACCAAAGTGAGGTTTGTACCAAATCCATTATTCAGCATTTTGCATCTGTCTATGTGGCTGACAAGAACTTTTTCCCAAAGACCTGACTACTTTTAAGATGATCTAGGAAGGGGTAGTATAATAGCCATAATTTTGATCTTTATTTCAGTCTGTCAGGAAACAGATCTATCAGGAAATAAAATGACAGCCAACAAAATTTTTAATTGATCTCTTTTCTGTTAAGATATTCAGTGAATGTACATGAATATAGGTTGTAATGAGTGAACAGCAGAATTGTTGTATTCTTGATGATTCTGTTATAGGGTTATCTATTATCTATTCTTTATTATCCCCCAAGTTTTATTTAAAATAAGCAAATTCCTAACTCATTACTTCAGTTCCATTCTTGAGATTAGATGGAAGAATGGAGAGGTAAAATGGTCTTTTACACTAACTGTTAATTTAATTAAGATTTATTTCAGTCCAAGTAGCTTCTGTAATAAGTTATAGTGGATACTCAAAATGTTTCATAAATGAAATAACCATTTTTACTAGATGCATCAGAAAATGCAATAGAAAATAATAATTATCTTTAATGGCAACATCCTTAACTCATAAGATCGGATTGTTTTCCCATTTTGGAGATGGATCTTTCAAGCTAAAAAATGATTTCATTGTCTTTTTCTAATCTTCCTTCCAGAATAAAACATCAGTTGAAAATACTTACTTGAAAATAAGGAAAAGATAAAATGTCTAAAACGTCTGTATTTGTAAATCTAAGGGAGTATTTTTTACAACATTTAAATGTATAGATTTTTGCTTTTTCAAGCACTATACCTCATTTGACATTTGCAGCTATAGGCAAATGTGTTATAATTTAGTTCAGCAGGCTTTTTTAGGGAAAAAAGTATTTTGTTGTGCTCCCTTAATACCAGAAAGGAGTGAAGAGTGGAAGGCAGAGGGAGACTACTTGCAGCAATTTGGCTTTAAATTGTTCTTTTGGAATGGAAATTTAATTCATAACAGGTTTAATACCCAATAGCTGTCTGAAAAAAAAAAAGCAATTTTAATCCATAGTTCCTAAAATTTTTATAGTATCCCAGTGCCTTGCAAATAAAGTTTGCTTTTTTCTTAGCCTGGTATTTAGTGCCATTTATAAAACGGCACCCACTCGGCCTTATCTCAACTTATTTCCTTGTACCAAAATCGTGTAAGGTCCTTAAGTTCCCTCCCTCCCAACTCTCTTGTGCCCATGTGCCCATGATTTTCCCTGTGCTTGTAATGAAATGTTGCTCTCTTTTTACCCCATCAAATCTCTAAGATAAAATGTTATAGTGTTTCATGACTCAGCTTAACTGCAACTTTTCCACCAAACTATACCTATACCTGAACTCCCTTCTTAGAGCACTGTTTTTATTCGTTCTTTATATTCTCCACTGTCTACTTTGAATTATATTGATTTGTGTGAATCAGTATAATGTGTTTCAGCTCCCTTAAGAGTTTATAAGATCCTTCTGGATAGGACAGGGTCTTTGCCTTTGCCAGTTGCACAATGCCTTGTGAATAGGAGGTACCCAGTTAATGAAGAGGATGAGCAACAGCAATAACCATCCTTTGTATAGTGTTTTGTGGTTTATGAAAAATTTCATTCTTGGGAAATCTGTGACCTGACAAGCATAAAGATTAGTATCTTGGTTTGGTAGTTGCAGAAACTGAAGTACAAGAAAGATGAATGACTTACTCAGGATCGCCCAGCTTAATATTGAAATAGAAAATCAGGGCCACAAGTAAATGAAAGCACAAATGCTAAGTACTTTAATGACTGTAATTAACAAAAGAAAATAATTATTAAAAAAAATTTTTAAAGCTTTTTCTCTGGTTGGAAATCTTCACAGAGCCATTTTTAAAAAGTATACAATATAGCTTTAGTTCTTCCTTTGAATATTCCCATTTTCCCATTTGGAACTTTTTCTCTTGACAAAATGGTGATTTCTTCAAGGTTTGGATTATTTGAGTGTCATAAACAAAAAATGTTGATAGTGAGAAAGGATTTTAGAAATCAGATGGTTTAGCCCCTTCCTTTGTTAAGATAAGATTAAATAACTTTGAGAGGTATTGATTAACACGGGAATTTCTATATTTTGCAGCTTGAGGTTCTTAAATGCATCTGCCAACAAGCTGGAAACTATCCCTCCGGCCACGCTTTCAGAAGAGACAAGTAGTATCTTGCAGGAGCTGTACCTGACTAACAACCACCTCACTGACAAGTGTGTGCCCTTGTTAATAGGGCATCCTCACTTGAAGATTCTGCATATGGCCTATAATCGGCTTCAGAGTTTTCCAGCAAGGTACAGGAAGACTTTCAAATTGTTCCTTTAATTACACTTTTTTAAAGTATAATCAATCCTAGAGAGTAGGAATGAGTAAAAACAAAGATTGTATGTATGTTTAAAAAAGAAAACAACTACTATGTTTCTGTCTTCAAGTAATTTAAATTTGGTCGTCATCTTTGCTTTATATAATGACTTTATGCAAATTATGTGATTGTGCTCCTTTAACAGGGTTGATCAAAGCATAATTAGTTCTCAACATAACACATTGAAATTTGGAGGAGGGAGTTCTAATGCCAGTTCTCTACATTGATGAAAACACATCTGGAACTTCCTCCAAAAAAAAAAACAAACAGCAATAACAACAGATCTGTGATTAGATAAATCACATTCTGATTTTGTTTATGTTTAATCAGCTGAAATCTATTAGTATCAGCTAAATCTATTAGTATCCTTCTTTCTATTAATACTCTTCTGAAAATGAGTCTATCAATCAGGGACATAAAGGCTATTATATAGCAGCTACTTCTGTATTTATTCACAAAGTCATAGAATAGTGTCTAATTCACAGATAGGAATGACCTTATTTGTCACAATTCAAATAATTTGTGCTAACTAGAAACACAGGTTTGATATTTATGGATCTTTTGCATTTAAATGCAATAGTATTACATTAACATTTTTTGAAAGTTTTAATAACTATGTACACATACTTAATCTTATTTGGATGATTTTACTTTGTATCTTCCTATCAGATCATATTCATTAAACAAGTTTGGACCTGGTACATACATATAAAAGAAGCATATATTGTATTTAATTGCAGCATTTAAATTGTGCCAGAATTAAAATTGTACCTGGTCTTCTATGTTCTACTGCCATTGAAGTTGTTTTATCCTTGTTAAATGTTATATTGTTTTTCATGATATTGCCAATCATTAAGTATTGTTGATCATGATATTTTTTTTCACATTATACCTCAATCTCCTTACTCTTCTAATAGAAATACTATCTTAAAGTCATAAAATTATACAATGGCAGAAAAAGAGATGTAAAAGGATCACAGTGTCATCCCTTTGCCTTCACACTAGTGAATTGTTAAGTTTTCAGGACAAATCTGTTTCTCTTGGTGAAGATCTCTATCGTGTTAGAGACTTAACCCATTCAATATCTTTAGTTCTAGAGGAATCTTCATTTTCACTAGTTGATGTTAGCCTTATACCACTTCTGATCACAACACCTCTACAACTTAAGTTTCATAAGTTGGTCTTGCTGAAAAAGGCCATGGTCTGGTAGTGAGTCCTCTGGACTAGAAGAGTCCTTAAATGGTCACCTGTTGGATCTGTACCTGCAGTCTTTTTGCACAAACTACAAAAGTCACATGTTGACCACAGAGAGACCTAAAAAAGTAGAATTTTAACCTATTACTCATATTTTAAATTACTCTAACTATGAAGAAATTCCTTTTTGAGCCCAATTGGGATTTCTCATGCTTTTTATCTGTTTTGTCTTCTTTCAGAGGTGAAGAGTACCTGAGTATCAGCTTTCATACACACACATATGTATCTGTATTTAAAAACATTTATATACTTTCAAAATCTTTGGCTAAAGAGCCTATTTCTCTTAGCTTTTCTCCTCACTGGACCTATTTTCTAGGACCTTTATAATTTTCGCCATCTTTCTAAGAGTTTTGTAATGTACAGTGTAATATGATTTCCAAGCCCTTATATCTAGTATATGTTCTTTTTAATATGTCCTAGTACCAGAGTGCTTTATGAAAGGATCTGGATTAACATTGTACAAATCTGTGACTCAATACAGTTTAGTAATGTGAATTCCATAGGAGAAATGTTAGGTGACCAATGACATGTTATCTTCCAGAAATAGTTAAATAACTTTATATTTGGAATAAAAAGTCAAAAGATATTGTGGCAGTGAGAAGACAATTAGAAATTTTCCTGCTGACTCTTTTAATCACTTAGTGTGTTATAAGAAATCAAATAAATGTGAATAAATAAAAACTTTAATATAAATAAGATTATTGTAATTATCAGAGAACCTGGACAAGGGAATACAGAGCTATCTTTGAAGTTAGGAAGGCCTGAGTTTAGCTCTTGACACATATTGACTGTGATTCTTAGCAAGTCTCTTGACCTCTTTGTACTCTGGGCAACTCTCTAAACCCAAGTTGTAGAGAAGGTATCATCCTGCATTGGCAGAGGGAGTTTTCCCCCCTTTTCCCAAATCATTGAGAAATGGAGTAGGAGTGAAGGGAAAGATGGAGAACAGTATTGGGGGAATATGTGTTTCTCTACATGGAGGTATGGGGAATGATTGTTAGGTGGAGCCCACAGAATTATTCTGTAACAGAACAAAATATTGGTAGATAGGATGGAATTATATCTGAATGAACAAAGACATATATTAAGAATAACTTCTCATTTGTCCAGGCTAGAGACACTGGAACATTTGTCCATTTTTGTATAAAAGTATAGATTGTCTCTCAAATACTTTGATATGAAGACTGCCCTGTACCAACTATGAGGCAGAGACTTTAACTACACAGTCTCTCCAGATGCACCATATCCTACTTCCAACCCTTACTAACCTTTGACGAGTCATTTAACTTTTCTCTATGCCTTAGTTCCCTCATCTGTAAAATGACATAGTCAGATTTAATAATCTCTAAGGCCTTCCAGCTTTAAAGGTGATCTCTGATCTGTATTCCCATCAGTCTCACAGAAATCCATTTTAAAAGGAGTCTTTTAAGAGAAAGAACATCTTTTAACAAGATATTTTGTTATATGATTTCTCTCCCTTTTCCGATCCCCATGATTTTCATCAATATAGTAAAATGGCCAAACTGGAGGAACTGGAAGAAATCGATATCAGTGGGAACAAATTGAAAGCCATTCCAACCACTATCATGAATTGTCGACGAATGCATACTGTGATCGCTCACTCTAACTCCATCGAAGTCTTCCCTGAAGTCATGCAACTAACAGAAATCAAGGTATGCCTTCTGGTCCCTTAAATGATAGATTTCAGGGGCAGCTAGGTGGCGCAGTGGATAGGAGCACCAGCCCTGAAGTCAGGAGGACCTGAGTTCAAATTTGATCTCAGACACTTGACACTTCCTGTGATCCTGGGCAAGTCACTTAACCCCAATTGCCTCAACAAAAAGCAAAAAAAAACAAAACAAAAAAACCCTAAATAAATAAACAAACACAAATAAATATGTAGATAAATAGATGGTAGATTTCAAGAAATGAAAAATGAATTTCTTTCCTCATTCTTCATCCATTACATGTGTTTTGAAATTTGGTTTTTTTGATTTACTTTGAATGAAGAAAAATTATATAGCTCTCTATGGTTGTAGCTAATATGGAAAGAACACTGGATTAAAAGTTGGGAGAACTGATTTAAACTCTGGCTTTTCTGTGATTTGAGGCAAATTATTTAGCCAAGTGTGTTGATTTCTCCATTTGTAAACTGAGATAATAGCTACTCTTAAAGTTGTTATAAAAATCAAGTAAGATAGTAAATATTAAAGTGTTTTGAAAAGCAAGTATTTATCATTCTAAAGGAGGCTCTCCATCACAGAAGGACATAGAGCATAAATATAAGGAAAAGAAAAAGATATTTTAGAAAACTGGTTTTTGATTTTCAACTTCATGTGATCTTTTGAAAAATGCCTCACTTCTCAGGTTTCATTTTTCTTCTTTGTCTTTAAAATAAGAAAGTTATCCTAGATAATAATCACTAATGTCTCTTCCAGCTATGAAATTTACTCTTATTTCCTTTTTAACTTATCTATACTAAAATTTACTGTTTGATAAAAATTGCTGGGAAAATTGGAAACTAATATGGCAGAAACTAGGCATTGATCCATACTTAACGCCGTACACCAAGATAAGGTCAAAATGGGTTCATGACCTAGGCATAAAGAATGAAATTATTAATAAATTAGAGGAACACAGGATAGTTTACCTCTCAGACCTGTGGAAGGGGAAGGTCTTTATGACCAAAGAAGAACTAGAGATCATTACTGATCACAAAATAGAAAATTTCGATTATACCAAACTGAAAAGTTTTTGTACAAATAAAACTAATGCAGACAAGATTAGAAGGGAAGCAATAAACTGGGAAAATATTTTTACAGTCAAAGGTTCTGATAAAGGCCTTTTCCAAAATATATAGAGAATTAACTCTAATTTATAAAAAATCAAGCCATTCTCCAATTGAAAAATGGTCAAAGGATATGAACAGACAATTCTCAGATGAAGAAATTGAAACTATTTCTAGTCATATGAAAAGATGCTCCAAGTCATTATTAATCAGAGAAATGCAAATTAAGACAACTCTAAGATACCACTACACACCTGTCAGATTGGCTAAGATGACAGGAAAAAATAATGATGATTGTTGGAGGGGATGTGGGAAAACTGGGACATTGATTCATTGTTGGTGGAGTTGTGAACGAATCCAACCATTTTGGAGAGTAGTTTGGAACTATGCTCAAAAAGTTATCAAACTGTGCATACCCTTTGATCCAGCAGTGTTACTACTGGGATTATATCCCAAAGAGATTATAAAGAAGGGAAAGGGACCTGTATGTGCACGAATGTTTGTGGCAGCCCTTTTTGTAGTGGCTAGAAACTGGAAACTGAATGGATGTCCATCAGTTGGAGAATGGCTGAATAAATTGTGGTATATGAATATTATGGAATATTACTGTTCTGTAAGAAATGACCAACAGGATGATTTCAGAAAGGCCTGGAGAGACTTACACGAACTGATGCTGAGTGAAATGAGCAGGACCAGGAGATCATTATATACTTCAACAACAATACTATATGATGACCAGTTCTGATGGATCAGGCCATCCTCAGCAACGAGATCAACCAAATCATTTCTAATGGAGCAGTAATGAACTGAACTAGCTATGCCCAGAAAAAGAACTCTGGGAGATGACTAAAAACCATTACATTGAATTCCCAATCCCTATATTTATGCACACCTGCATTTTTGATTTCCTTCACAAGCTAATTGTACAATATTTCAGAGTCTGATTCTTTTTCTACAGCAAAATAACGTTTTGGTCAGGTATACTTATTGTGTATCTAATTTATATTTTAATATATTTAACATCTACTGGTCATCCTGCCATCTAGGGGAGGTGGTGGTGGGGGGGGGGTAAGAGGTGAAAAATTGGAACAAGAGGTTTGGCAATGGTTAATGCTGTAAAATTACCCATGTATATATCATGTAAATAAAAGGCTTGTACTATCTGAACCTCAAGATAATAGGATTGCCTTATTTGTCCAATAGCAGTAAAAACTTTTATTCACCTAGCATGTGTTAAAATCCTGTGTAGAGAATGCACACCTCTCTTTTAGAAGAAGAGATTGAGGCACTTAGAGATTCAGTGACTTGGTCTAAGTTCTTTTCCTAGGTAAAGAGTATTGTTCTACTTTATAGAATCATAGATTTAACACTGAGAGACCTTTAGGGACATCTAGTTGGACTTCTCCCACCTATCATTCCAATTTACAGATGAAGAAATTGAAGTCCAGAGAAATTATGACTGACTCAAGAAAATAAGAGAAAAGACAGAAAGAGGTATGATTAAAACACAGGTCCCTTAAATACAATTTTATCTCTTTACAATACTTTTATATTTTTCTGTGAGTTTAATTTTATTTAAATAAATTTTTTTAATATGTTTTGTTTTCACATCTTCATTGTTTCCAGGTATAACCTCCACCCTTTGCTAGCCATTGAGCTGTCCTTATAACAAAGAGTTAAATAAGAAAGCAGTAAGGAAAAGCAGAAAAACACAGTCATTTAACAAATCAGTCCTATCAGATGCCATATGCAGTTCTTTTCTCCCATACTTCCCTAGCTCTGCAAAGAGGGAAGGGAGTTGCAATTTCCCAAAACTTCTCTAGGCTAGCATTGCTGTTTTAAAGCCCATTTTTATTATTTGTTTTTTTTTTTCTTTCTTTTTTTTATTATTATACTTTTTATTGACAGAGCCCATGGGTAATTTTTTTACAACATTATCCCTTGCACTCACTTCTGGTTCTGACTTTTCCCTTTCCTCTCTCCACCCCCTCCCCCAGATGGCAAGCAGTCCTATACATGTTAAATATGTCACAATATATCCTAGATACAATATATGTGTGCAGAACCGAACAGTTCTCTTGTTACACAAGAAGAATTGGATTCAGAAGGTATAAATAACCTGGGAAGAAAAACAAAAATGCAAACAGTTCACACTCATTTCCCAGTGTTCCTTCTCTGGGTGTTACCGATTCTATCCATCATTGATCAATTGAAACTGAATTAGATCTTCTCTTTGTCAAAGAAATCCACTTCCATCAGAATACATCTTCACACAGTATTGTTGTTGAAGTATATAATGATCTCCTGGTTCTGCTTATTTCACTTAGCATCAGTTCATGTAAGTCTCGCCAATCCTCTCTGTATTCATCCTGCTGGTCATTTCTTACAGAGCAATAATATTCCATAACATTCATATACCACAATTTACCCAAACATTCTCCAATTGAAGGGCATCCATTCATTTTCCATTTTCTAGCCACTACAAACAGGGCTGCCCCAAACATTTTGGCACATACAGATCCCTTTCCCTTCTTTAGTATCTCTTTGGGGTATAAGCCCAGTAGTAGCGCTGCTGGGTCAAAGGGTATGGACAGTTTGATAACTTTTTGGGCATAATTCCAGATTACTCTCCAGAATGGTTGGATTCGTTCACAACTCCACCAACAATGCATCAGTGTCCCAGTTTTCCTGCATCCCCTCCAACATTCATCAATATTTTTTCCTGTCATCTTAGCCAATCTGACAGGTGTGTAGTGGTATCTCAGAGTTGTCTTAATTTGCATTTCTCTGATCAATAGTGATTTGGAACTTTTATTATTTGTTTAAAGAATACCCCCAGTTTAATTATGCAAATATTCTTTTATGTATGATTTTTTCTTTTTAATCATGAGGAGGGAAAAAGATTTTCCCAATAAAAGTTCTATATGGTAGAGTTTAATAATACTGATTTTTAAAATAAATATCATTATTGCATTTATATAAAAGTCTCTTATGAAACTTTAAAAATTCACTTTCAGCAGCTACAAAGTGACTACTCAATACAAGCCTCTGATGTGGAACAACTGTTCTTGGCTGAAACTTAGCAAAGCTCAGGAAACTGAGGCTTGCAGCAAATTGTTTTCCCTCTTTGACAGAGGAAGGAGCCTGACAACTAAGTTTTTCAGGGATTCCATCTTTCTGTGTGACTATTGAACTCTATATCGTAAAGCAATTGTTATATTGTTATTTATAGGCTGCCCAAGAGGATACCAAACACAGAAATGAAAAAGAAGTTTCAAGATTAACCTGTTTTTTTAGACATTGTTACCTTGGCTCACCTTTAACATTATAACTACAGTTACTTTTTGTTCATATTTTAATAAATAGGCTTTTTTTTATTTTTTTAAGGGACTTCATTAGAAAATATATCCAGTAATCCTTTACAGTTTTTTTAGACCTGACTTTATCTGGAAAAGCTTGAAACCTGACAATTTATAAATTCCTTAGGGCCATATTCCTCTCAGCCTCTTGTCCTCAATATCTCCCCTGGCTTTCCCATTATGTGCTTTCCGGTTTTTTTTCTATTCATTTTAAATTATGCTTCTTATGATAGTAGATGCAGAGTTGGAAGAAACCTAAAAGGTCACCTAGGCCCAGCTCTTCATTTTATAGATGAAATAAGTGACTAATTGAATGGAGGACTTTATTTTTAAAATATCTAAATTGGTATTGTAATAGCTCTTCTTTTAAACTGATGGTGTTTTTAAAGTAACAAGTATAGGCATGGTTATTTAGATCATTCAGAGATAAATTATTTGTGAAAACTAGTTCCTGGATCTCAAGGAGTCCTTTTCAAGTAGCAGATATGCTTATGAGATATTGCCTTATAAACTATGCTCTAAAAGCCTATTTGTATTTTGTTTTTGTTTTTATTGTAAGAAATTGGATTCCTTCTCTCTCCTACATTGGCTTTTACAGACCTGCACAGTAATAGTCTTAGGTGAGAGTCTCGCCTCTCTGCTCAGGCCCTTTTGGAAACTACTGAATGAAAGGGGCCCTTCCTGTGTTATAATTAAACCTTAGTTACTCTGTCAAGGAGAGAATTGGTCTTGGTATATGTAAACTTGTGTCTAAGCCTTGTCCTGAAGTTTGTTTTCTCCATGAATGGTATTTAGCAGATGAGTAGCCATGGATAACAGAACAGCATCAGGGTCTACGTGCTTCAAAAAAAGAAAAAAAAAAAAATTAAATTATAACCAACAATGGCCACCTCTATGTCTTTTGAAGTATTGCTTTTACAGTAGAATGCCGACTTTCCAGTACCAAGATTCTTCATTATTGCTGCCAAAATACTAATGTGTCCTAGTTCTATTTGGGTTATAAATGTAGTTTAAGCAACAGAAAGAAATGGTGGCTTATATAGTGGACAAAATGTCTTATTTAAACTTCAAGAGTACATTCACAACTTTAAAAATGCAGTTTCTCTGGCTTTATTATTTAATTACAAGATTCTGTAGTACTTTTTAACATGTTCAAGTTCCTCAAAAGAAATTTCTCTTTCTTATTCTTCTGTTATTCTTACTCCCTTCTTTCCGTAACAGAACAGACCCATCTCCAGGAGGGGCTTGAATTCAGAATCTCAGGGTGTAGCTAGGGCAGAAAGGAAAGATTTCTCTGCTTGGGCTGCATTTACCTCTTAAGAACAGTGGCCATGGAGGAAGCTGAAGGTCATTTAGAACTGAGTACCTTTTGTTTTTTCTCTGAAGTAGGATGAAAAAGAAGATCTGAGTCATAAACACACAGACAAAAGACATGGTTGTAAAAGGTGTTAATTCATGGGAAATAGGGTAATAGATGGGGTAGAAGGGAGCCCCCTTTTGTGGAAGCTTCTCTGATGAGGGTTGCGGGTCAATCAAGGTATCAGTTTCACTGAAGACCTAGCTCAGTCAATCATAATGACAACAAAACTTCACATTTATGTAAGTTCTTAAAGTTTGAAAAACACTTTCTCATGACATAACTATGAGACAGATATACCTGATTTGCAGATGAGTAAATTGAGGCACTGAAGGCCTGAATGGCTTGCTGCATTTGCCTAACTAATAACTGCCTGAGATTGGATTAATATCCAGGTCCCCAAATTCTTTTAAGTCCAACACTATCTGCACTGCTCCCAGCTTCCTTTGTAAAGTTAATTCTCTTTAGTACTATTCAGATAAGTGTTTGCCTCTCATGTGTTTACCATGTGCAAGGTATTTTGCAACAGGAATGAAATATGAAGACTCTGACCTCAAGAAACTTAGTCTAATAAAGTGCTCAATGCTTGGTGCAGAATCACAACACATTTACAAATAAATCTTATGCTAGACAATGTGATAGGGACAAATGAAAGACACAGTATTTGAGCTGCCTGTTAAAGAAAAAAGTTCCAGAGAGAGATCAGTGAGTCATTTTCATTGGAGATGGCTGTTCCGAATGAAATGAATGCCACAGATACTAATCTCCTAATTATAAGGCACTGTCCTGTGGCATGTTCTGGTAATGCAGATGCAATGAAGAATTATAAAAATCTCCTTGATTTCCAGATCTTTATAGGAGGAGACTGGAAAGTAACTATTAGTCAAGTTTATTTGGAATTCATAGTGTTCCAAATGAAATAGAAATGTGTCCCCAACTTGTCACAAGGGATTAGAATATTGTACTTAGAGGTAGGAAGATTTGAATTTAAATACCACCTCTGATACTAATTAATTCTATGGCTATAGTCAAGTCATTCACTTAACACATCTATGATTAGAAAGGATAATAATACCTGTGAGAAGCCACATGGCTTTTTTGAATAGAGAGCTACCCTTATAATCAGGCAGAACTAGGCTTTATAAGCCCTGCCTTTGGCACATATTTGTCTATGACCCTGGTCCAAGCAAATCACCTCTTCATTCCCCTGGTAATTAAGTTGTTGGACAATTGCCATTGAGAAAAAGAGCAGAGAGAGGGGGAATTTTCCTCACTATGTAGCTGCCTACACTAATGAAATCATAGATCTAAACAAATTTAATAGCTAAAGTAACTGTGGCCTCAGAGAACCCAGGAAGGCTGGCCTCAAGTGTCATCTCTGACATCTGCTGACTATGGAACCCTGAGCAATTCATTGAACTTTTCAGTACCCAAGCTGCTTTTTAAAAGTATAAATTGTACAGTTCACTTGTTAGTCTCCCTTACTGGTGGAAAGTTTCTTCACCAGGCATTCCTTAACTCTAAAAGCTGAAGTGTAGTATACAAAAGAAAATTATTTGTAAAAGGCTTAGGATACAGTGGGGGAAGTAACTTGATTCTGGCTAGTCTCTAGCCACTGTGCTCTCTACCTCTTCATAGGAAGACTTTAAAGATCAAAAGTCTTGAGCTGTAGTCTCCTTCACTTATCTAATCTTTGATTAAAATGATTGGGTGAAAAGACCCAATTTTATGAATTTCCTGCATGGTATGTGCTAAATATGATTAAAAATAATTGTGGTACTTGCTTAACTTACATTGAATTGCTTGCTGTCTTAGGGAGAGGAGGGAGAGAATTTTGGAACACAAGGATTTTGCAAAGATTTTTCTATCTTTACATATATTTGGAAAAATAAAGTAGTATCAGAATAGTTGTATTCAACCATCAACAAAATAATTGATACAACATATTTGAAGTTGTGGGATCTGCAAATTCAGTATATGTATTTTTGTAAAATAATAAGACATTTTTAAAATCAAAATTCCTAAATTATAAGGGAACGGATTCTGCTAGTGAGATACAAGTAGATAAATCTGGTCCTAAGAATTGATGTTCATGCCTCAGTTTATACAATAGATGTGTTGTTGAAAAATGGCATGTGAAAGGAATATTTTTAAAGCAGATCATTTTTAGCTTACTAGGTGAGCTCACTACCTCAAAGAATCCTAAAGTCAATCCTTTGATTTTTTTTTCTTTCTCATTTTTAAATTGCTTTATATTTTGTTATTTATTTAATATTTTCCCCAGTTACATTTAAAACAATTTTTTGTTTGTTTTTTAAAACGTGAGTTACAGATTCTCTCCCTTATCCCCACCCCGAACCCCCATTAAGAAACTGCATATGAAGTTATAAAAAAAACATTTCCATATAAGTTTTATTTTTAAAGAAAATATTGTTTTTGTTGTTTTTTCTGAATGCATCTTGCTCATCATTTCCTATAGCACAATAATAATATTCCATAACAATCACATAACACAATTTATTCAGCTATTCCCCAATTGATGAGCATCCCTTTGATATCAATTTTTTTACTCTGAGACTTGCTACAAATATTTTTGTACATATAAGGTCCTTTAGCTTCTTTTTAAAAATTCACGCTTCTTTTTAAAAATCTCTTTTGGTATTCATTCTTGGTACTGGTATTATTAGGTCAAAGGAGATGCATAAATTTATAGCCCTTTCGGCATAGATCTTTTGATCATTTATCAATTGGCGCATGGCTCTTATTTTTTATTAATTTGACTCAGTTCCCTCTGTGCTTGAGAAATAAGACCTTATCAGAGAAATTTGCTTCAAAATTCTTTTTACAATTACTTTTACTAACTTGTATGTCCCCCCTCCCCTCCATTTATTCTATTTTTTTCTTTCCTTTCACCCTGCCCATCCTCAAAAGAGTTTTGCCACTGACTTTTATGCCCTCTCTTTTATCACTCTCCCTCATTCCCATATCCTGTTCCCTTCCTATTTTCCTGCAAGGTAAGATAGATTTCTAAACTCATATTGAGTGTGTATTTCCTTTTTGAGCTAATTCTGATGAGAGTAAAGTTCACTCACTCCCCTTCTCTTCTTCCTCTTCCTCTCTACTGTAAAAGCTTTTTTCTTCCCTCTTTTTTATGGCAGATAATTTATACTATTCCACTTTTCTCTTTCACTTTCTTGTAGTACATTTCTCTTTCCTCTCTTAATTTCATCATTTTTTTTTAGATATTTTACCTTCATACTCAACTCATACCTGTGCCCTCTATCTATATATATTCTTTCAAACTGTCATAAAGTTCTAATGAGTTACAAGTTATCATCTTTCCATATAGGAATGCAAACAGATAAACCTTATTAAGTCCCTTATATCATTTCCTGATTACTTCCCATTGCTTCTCCCGAGTCCTCTATTTGAAAAGTCAGCTTTTCTGTTCAGCTCTGGTCTTTAATCACAAATGTTTGAAAATCCTCCATTTCATTGAATGATCACCTTTTCCTCTGAAAAGTTATACTCAGTTTTGCTGGGTAGGTGATTCTTGGTTATAATTCTAGTTCTATGCTCTCTGGAATATAATATTCCAAGCCTTCTGGTTCTTTAATGTAAAAGCTGCTAAATATTATATTATCTTGACTCTGGCTCCACTATACTTGAATTGTTTCTTTCTAGATGCTTGCAATCTTTTCTCATTGACCTGAAAGTTCTGGAATTTGGCTATAATATTCCTGGGGAGTTTTCATTCTTTCAGGAGGTGATTGGTGGATTCTTTCAATTTCAACTTTATCCTCTGTTTCTAAAATATCAGGGCAGTTTTCTTTGATAATTTCTTGAAAGATGATGTCCAGGATCTTTTTTTTTTATTATGACTTTGAAGTGGATTAATAATTTTAAAATTCTCTCTCCTGGATCTGTTTTCCAGGTTAGTTGTTTTTGCAGTAAGACAGTTCATTTTTTTTTTTTTTTGGTTGTGCTTTGTTATATTTTTATTTCTCATAAAGTCATTAACTTCCATTTGCTCAATTCTAATTTTTAAGGAATTATTTTTCCCAGTCAGTTTTTGTACCTCCTTTCCCAATTGGCCAATTTTGCTTTTTAAGGTATCCTTCTCATTACTTTTTGTATTTCCTTTTGCACCTCTCTCAGTTCTTTTCTTAGTTTTTCCTTTATCTCTTTTACTTGATTTTCAAAATCTCTTTTGAGCTCTTCCATGGCCTGAGCCCAATTCTCCTTTTTTTTGGAGGCTTTGGATATAGGAGCTTTGATATCTTCCTAGTGTGTGTTTTCATCTTCCTTGTCACCATTAGTAACTTTCTGTAGTCAGAAACTTTTTTTTTGTTTTCTGCTCCCTTTTCCTAGCCTGTTACTTGGCTTTTAACTCTGAGTAGGGCTCTGTTTCCAGGGTGAAGAGTGTACTGTCCCATGCTTCAGGGGGTTTGTGCAGCAGCTTTCAGAAATCTTTTTAGGAACCTGACCACAGGCCCTTAGTGTGCCATAGTGGTGCATCTTGCTTTGCTGACCCTAGAGCTGGGGTTGAGGCCGGGCCTTTACTGGGGTTGCCATTGGGCTCCCATCCTGGTACCACAGGCCTTTCCTACTGACCTTCTAAGTCCTCTTTTGTGTCTCTGGGCTGAGAGATCTGGAAGCCACCAGCATTGCTGCCAATTCTGGGGATGGTGCTGTGCTGGCTCAGCCTGCACCAGGAATGTATATTGACTTCCCACCCTGGTGTCACAGGCCTTTTTTTGCTGACCTTCAAAGTTGCCTTTAGCTAGATGATGTTCTACTCTGTTTTTTGGGGTGTTGAATTGCTCTAAAATTTGTTTAGAGTCATTATTTGAAGGAATTGGGAGAGGTTGAGTGAGTTCCTCCCTTTACTTCCATCATTTTGGCTCAAGTCAGTCCTTTTATAAAGTGAGAAATCTTAATGTAACATGTTAATCAGTAGCTTCCATTTGATTACCCAATAATGAAGATTTTTCACTTTTATTATTTTAAAGATTATGTCTTTAAAATCTACTTGAAGAGAATGATGTAAAGGAAAGGAAAATATGGTTTATAAGCAATTAAAGGCTCTTCCATCACAACATTCTTTATGTTCATGCAGATTAAGATTCATTTGAATTTTTAACAATTATGAAGGAGTATTGACAAAAAAAATAGGACTCCATTTTTTTGCCTTGTGAATGACTTATTATAAATTCAGTATGAGTCAAAAGTGTAACGTGACAACCAGAAAAAAATAATTTTATACTAATCACTAAAATGGAAATGAATTCAGGACCAGGGAGACAACAGTACCACTCTAACCAGTAAGACCATATTTGAAGCATCATGTTCAGGTTATACTAAATATGTCTCAAGAAAAGGGAGCCAGGGTGGTAAAGGGCCTCAAGTTTAGGCCTTGGAGTATTAGGTGAAGCAATTGGTGACATTTAGTTTGGAGAAGAGAAGATTTAGGAGGAATGTCATAATTGTTGTCATTTCAGTCATATCCGACTCTTTGTAATCCCATTGGGGTTTTCTTGGCAAAAATACTGGAACAGTTTGCCATTTCCTTCTGAGACAAACAGGGTTAAGTAACTTGTTTAGGGTCCCATAGCCAGTAAATATCTGAGGCTGGATTTGAACTCAGGAAGCTCTCTATCTGTCCCTTGCTCTACCTTGCTACCCAGAGTGATCGTTACTTTCATGAATTTGAAGGACTGTCATGTGGAATAGAGAGGGATTTTTTTCTTTTCTACTTTGCTCCAGAAGGCAGAACTAACTAATAAGTAAAAGAGAGAAAATGCAGAAAGTCAAAGATTTTATGGAAGGAAGGATTTTGTAACAAACAGAGTTATCTAAAATTGGAATGAGTTTCATAAAATGGTGGTGGCTTCCCCTTTGCAAGAACTCTTTTAAACAAAGGTGGAAAGATCACTTATTGACTGTCTTGCCTTTTTATCCTTGTCTTGGATATGTGTATCTATATCTGTGTCTGGATGGACAAATATACAAATACACATATACATACATATGTATGTGCCATCCTTCAAACACCTCCCAGTTTTTCAACTTGCTCATTTCCTTCACCCCTCTTCAATTGCTCATAGAGATAATCATTAATCATGTTCTCAATGTTGTCATCATCCACAAAAGCTCTACTTCCATGTTTAGGAACTCAGAAATCCCCTTACCCAATCCCAATCTGTTGCTATTCCTCCTCTCCTCCTGCCTTGCATTCATAAGCTTTGTTCTGTGTCCACACCATCACCGGCAGTACTTTCCCCTCTTTGTTCTTTCCCTGGCTGTCCCTCCTGTCCTGGCTGCACCTTCCTCCCCTATCTTCACCTCATAGTGAGCCAGTCCTGCTCAGCCCTGCCCTGTTCTTGCCCTTTCATCCAGCCAGTCTTACCCTGCGAAGCCTCAGCCTGGGACACTCTCTTCTGCCTTTCTTTTTACTCATGTGCTGCTGAATGAAGCTGGAGAAAGTCATGAAGTTCTGCTGATGGGTCGCTCTACTTCTCACCCCCACTTTTCCCTATCTGGTCTGTTGTTGAGGCCTGTCAGTGTCTTTTACCTTTATAACACTTCAGGAGTGTTCTTCTGTTGTCTGTTAGGTTGGCTCCCTGCATCAAGTTTCTTCCCTCTCCAGTCTGTCCTCCCTTCTGCTATTGAATTAATCTTTCTAAAATACAGGTTTGACCACAACCTTTACTCAGTTTTAAAGCTCTTATTAGCCTTTACCACTCCTCCCCCACCTTTTCTAGCTTAGAATTCTCTGCCTTCTTGCTTCCTTCTTTTTCCTTTAATTCTAGGGCCTCCACTCTATTAATTCCTTCAAATTTGTCCTGTTTTTTTTTTTTTTTTTCCAATTTTGTATGTAATTGATTTTATATTGTTTCTTCTATTAAGCTGTGACCTTTTTGAGAGCAGGGACTGCCTTTTAACCTTTCTTTGTTTGTATTCCCAATTGGTTCATGCATTGGAAGAGTGCTTAGACTTGAGTTAGAAAGACTTGGGTTCAGATTCAGCCTCAGACACTTGTTAATTTTATGATACTGGACAAGTCATTTAACTTATGCTTTAGTTTTCTCAACTATAAAATGGGAATAACAATAGCCAACTATCTTTCCCTGGTGGTTTTAAGGATCAAATGAGATATTTGAAAAGCACTTAGTATGGTGCCCGGCACATAGTAGGTACTATATTTAATGATATGCATAATAAAAATTTATGTATAAATTATTATTATTATTATTATTATATGTCAGAACATTTGGGTTTAAGTGTTGAGTCAGCATCATACTAGGTCTATAGCCAAAAATCTCTCTGGGCCTCAGTTTCCTTTTTTGTAAATTAGACTAGATAACATTTCAGGTTCATTCTAGCACCTAATCTATGACCCTGTAGCCTGCCTTTCTAGTTCTGCTTTATATTACCCCCCCTCCATGCATTCTATGCTTCCATTCATATTGGACTAACTGTTCACAGAGCTTCACCTCTCCCTGGAATGTGTCTCTTCCTTATCTCTGCCTTTTAGATTTTTCCCTAGATATTCTTCCTTCCCTATGTTGACTATTTACTTGTTTCCTTTTGCCAACAGCAAGGTTTCCTATAAGGCAAAAATTCCATATGGGGATTTGTTTCTTCTAAATCCATAGTAAAAGTTAATAGCTTCTAGCCCAAAGAGGACAAAAATTTGTTCTTTTCTTCATCACAACTTGGTTGTATAGAATAAGAATTATCTTAAAAGTAGAAAGAAATTCAGTCAGAAGTTAAATTACAGATTATAGTCAATGCCATACATGAACCACTGTGGTGCTCGATAACTAGAGGGAACTAGATAATCTTTGAGTGCAGTGTCTGGGAAAAATTAAGAAGTAGTTAAAAATTCCAGATGAGATTTCAAGACTGATTAAATCCCAGGCAGATGCATAGTACCCAGAACATTAGAAAACCTGCTGTGACAGTTTTGTGGATGAAGTGTAGAAGAAACTAAACTAAACAAAGAAATTTTCTAACACTAGAAAAATATATCAGAACAAAGTAAAATATTGCAGCTTTTGTGGTGCAGTTGTAAGTGATTATACCCAACCATTTCTTTGAAATATTTGACTCTTTTGCATAAGCAGCTTGAGTTCATGTTAATTATTACAGTGCCGTTATCTAATTAATACACTGCCATTATCTAAACATGTTAAAAGTCAGCAGGGGTAAGTTTTGATATGAACCATGAATCATTTCACAACCATGAATGATCTTACTTTTGTGGGAGTTGGATTATTTTGGTTTTGGCATTTGTGCCAGAAGTTTGTTTTATATAAAGTTAATTATTGGCAGAAGTATTGTTGGGTGGGGTTGTAGCAGGGCAGGGGGGAGGGAAGACAGGTTTTCTCTGCTAGCCAAGATTCATCCAAATTCAGCATTAGATACTTCCTAAACCATGTTTCTTTTTTTTAAACTGTTTCTATTTTAAAGAAATCTCAATACAATGAAGCAGTGTTATGTAATGGAAAGAAGGCTAGATTAGAAGTCAGAAAACCTGCGTTTGACTCTCCATACTACCATTTACTAGTTGTATGACCTGGGTTGAGTCTTTTCAACTCTTTCGGCCTCAGTTTCCTCATCTGCAAAATAAAGGTATTGAGCTACATTACTTAGGATCTTATAATTCTGAATATCAGAGATGGAACTAATAACAGGGTACTACATCTTTCTGAAAGCATTTACTGAGCTCATATGTGCAAGACACTAGAGGAAAAAGTCTACCATTAACAAACTGATTGACTTTAGACAAGTCTCCTAGCCTGTCTGGTCCTCAGTTTGTTGTTCTTGTTGTTGATGTTTTGTTTTGTTGTTATTGTTGTTGTCATCGTTTCATTGTTTTGTTTTGTTTTGTTTTTTTATTTGTAAATTAAAAGTTTTCTCTCCAAAATGATTCTATGAGTGCAAGACAAAGCCTCTGTCATCAGGAAGCTTTGAATCACTATATGTAGAGAGGTGCAATGAACAGAGCACCGTGGAAATGTACAAAAGTAATAGAAATAACAAGAATTCTTATTGATCTAGAACCTTACCCATTTGTAGAGTCCTGTCTCAGAGAGTTCTGTGATAGGTGATGCCAAAATTATTATCCTTATCTGTACCAATGAAGAAGCTAAGATGCAGAATGGCCTTACCTGGAGTAAAGGTTTGAACTGATTTTAAGTAGACCCTCAGCTGCCTACCAGCTAAATTTTATATTTACTGAAATGACTTTATTTCCAGAAAAGGTATTTTCATAACTTGTCCAGCAAAACTTTGAACTTGTTGTAGGTTTTGTTGTTATTTCCCCTCAATATTAAGTGGTTTTCTTTTTAGTATCAGAGGTAGAATTTTTAGTTTTTTTTTTTTTCCTTTTCTGTAAGATGCTTATGCATATACACATACACTTGTCATTGTCAGAACTTTCTTTAACTATTTCATTTCAATATATTTTATCAGTTTGCAACTCTGTTCTTGAAATTCATTCCTGACAACTATTGTTGATATTTAGCTAATCAGATTTGTCTATGCTTTCTTTGGTCAATGTAATTTCACCAGTTGCAAGTAAGAACTGTTTAGTCCCTCATCTTTTGAGGTTTGTTCATTTATACTGTACTGACTCAATTTATATTATACTTTCTCAATTTTCAATTCCAGTCATACTCACACAACACAGCTCAACAAATATCTATTGACTGCTTTTATGAGCAAAACACTGTATTAGATGTAGTGAACAGAGCATGGCACCTTGAATAAGCTTCATTTTCTTCATCTGTCTTTATCTGTCAGGATTTGGAAAAAGGACTGAAGAACAATGCTTAACATAGAGATGGCAGACTCAACCAGAATTCTCTCATATGCCCAGATTAAAATGTAATTGGCAAATGTTTAATGTAATAAAGAAAAATATACCATAGGTTAATGTTAATTTGTGATTTTCTAAGCCAATATTTAACCTATAGAAATCCACTTATTTTTGTTTGACACCTTGGTCTTATAGTGTTATTGTGAGAATAAAATGAAAATATATAAAGGGCTTTGTAAACCTTAAAGCACTATGTTTTCATGCGTTGTCTACAATAACACTAGTAGTTGGCAAAAGTCAGTAGCAGAATTCTAAGACAGGTCTTTCTAACATCATATCCATGATACTTTTCATTATAACATGGTATCTTCAATAGGGGAGAAAGCTATATATACAGTTTAACTATATAAGGAACAACAGTATTGTAGGAAAGATCCAAACGCAATACTATGAAAGCATAGATGACTAAATTATTTGCAGCTGAGAAGCCTAAGAAAGGCTTTTTGGAGGAGATGATATCAGAATTGGGCCTGTTCTAGTTATGGTTCCTTCTCTGGTGTAATAGATCACTCACAAAGAACCCTTTAAGAAAAACACCCAAATACCTCCAAGTAAACCGCAGGCTAGGAAAGAGAAAGCAAGTAAAAAGTAGTGGCAGGAAAATTCACTGAGATTCTAGGAGTTCTCTACCAGTATCTCAAAACTTTCTCTGTTTTCCTTGCCAAAGAATTCACAGCTATTTCTCACCTGAGGACAAAGGTACAGAAGCCCAAACAAAGGTCTCCTCTTGGTGTCTTGGTTTTTAACACTGTTAGTGTTGTGGTATCATGGAGTTAACTCAAGACTCCCTGGTTTATCCTGGCCTAAAATAGGCCTTGAATGACAGAAGAAGGGCTTTCTGGTTATGGAGAATTTGGTGAACAAAAGCATAGAGTTTATTTTGTAAACAGTAAAACTAGAGGGATAGGGTAAATAATGATAAGGCTAGAAGGAAGGTAAGGAGCAGAGATGGAAAGTCTTGACTGTCAAACTAAGATTGGATTTTAATTTTTTTAAAAGCAGTCATCCACTATCACTGGTCTTTTGGGACATGGAGAAGAATTATTTCTTTCTTACACAAATATATTATTGTGTCAAGTAGAAGACATGGTACTCAAAAGTGTTGATTTTCACTTTGTCTAGATTTCTTGTCCGTAATTATGTAAGTCTTTTAAAAGGGAATTTTAAACAAAACTTTTGTACATAGTTTTAACCTGTTTTAGATTTCTAAATAATTTTGCATTATTCAGAAATTTAATTTTTTCTTTAACCCTTCTTCATTACTGTTAACTAATATATTCCCAAAAGCTAGACCATCTAGGTAGAGAATGTTGGCTATTTATCAATTATCTTTTCAGTTCAGCGTGTTTTTAGCATACTTTATATCCTTCCTTTCTCTGTCATCCAGGAAAATTTCCATTGATGTGACAATATTCATTCCTTATTCAGTATGGCTTTATGTTTGCAGATTAGTGTGCTCTATTAAATGGCAAGTCCAGATAATAATTTTATCTGCTGTATTTCACTGAACCAGTTATTTATTTAATTTTCTTTGGAAGCATGCCCTTTCATTTTATAAATGGATAGTTCCCTCATTTTGAGTACAATGTCTGTTATAAGTTGCATTTTGGTAGTGTCTTATTTGTAACCAGAACCTCTGTGATCAAAACAGCTGCAAAGATTATGTGGGCAGTAGAGAATCTGGAATATTTCTGTTGATACTTAATTAAAATTAACAATTTTTTTTTTTAAAAAGGAAAGAATGAAGAGTGTGTAGCATTAATTGTGATTCTGTGATCTGAGGAAAAGGTACCAAAAAAAGCATTTACATTGTATTTAATTCAATTGCAATTAATTTAAAGGCTGCTTTATGTATTTATGGCAGAGCAGTAAACAAACTATCTGATCTTGCCAGATTCAGCCTCTTTTAAAGTACTGAATGGTCTTACCTATGACCTGATTAACCAAAAAAAGGGTAGGACCTTGCGACAGAACTGGCCAATTTCCAAATTTTTCTCCTTTCTTTACTGTTTTCTCTTGTTCCTTTAGTGTGTGGACCTGAGCTGTAATGAACTAAGTGAAGTCACATTACCTGAAAACCTGCCTTCAAAGCTACAAGAACTAGACTTGACTGGAAACCCTCGGCTTTCCCTGGATCACAAAACTCTGGAGCTGTTGAAGTAAGTGTAGTTTTCCTGAAACATAGTTGATTGCAAGATTATTCACAAATCCATGGGATGTCTAATCCAATAAAAAATACCGGTTAGACACTCAAGAGAGATTATTACTCTGCTACCTAAGATTCACTGAGAGCCTTTTCAGGAGCAAATTAGAAAACTAGTAGATCTGAAAGTTGGCATCTCCTAGAAAAGTGGTTGTTTTCTTATGGACAAGAAGCTCTTCCACTCAAAAATTAGCCCTAGAGTAATTTTTACCACTATCCATTGCATGGTAAAACTAAAAAGAGAAAGCAAACCCTACTTTTAGCTGGTAATCACTTTTAATTGCTAGTGCCATCCATATCGTTTGTGATAGGAACTGGACCAGTAATTTCTTGAGTATGGGGAGCTCACAGGTGAAGAAACTCCTTCTCCCAATACAAGTTAGCACTCTACTGATCATAATTTTAAAGAGCTGCTCAGAGTACCAAAAGTTAACTGATTTGCTGGGGGCTACATATCTGATACAAATAGGGGTGGAATTTTAACCAAGCTTTTGACTTGGAAGCTCAACTGTACAATACACTGCTGCCTTTTGTATCTGTACCATTAATAAGCTTTAGTTTGGGAAAAGCCTTTAAAGTGATATTCATTAATTTTACCTTCAGTTGAATTATTTTGATCATTCTTAGTGCCACTTTGGATATATTTTCCTATACTAGAATGAAGAAGTAGACTTTGGCATATATCCAAAGTCTATTAGTTTATTAAAAAGGAAAGAACACCGACCCTGGGAGTGAGGAGAAATAGATTTTTTCTGCTACTAATTACTTTTATAAACTTAAGTAAATCACTTAACTTCTGAGCCTCAATTTTCCCATCTATAAAATCAGGAAGTTAGATTACTCCAATGTTTTCAAACTGTCTTTCACAATCCCCTGGGAATTCTATGAAGCAGTCTAAGAGATTCTGGGGAGGAAGAAAAAGTATAATGTTGTAGTGTTCTCTTTTCTCAAATATAATTGTTCTTTGGGAGCAGATTTCTTGGGGAGCTTCTGGAGGCAGCCTTAGTTCAGTGTAATAATCACCTCAAATGCAGCCAGGGATTAAAGTCCAGTCCTTTTATTGTCTCTTCCTAAATAGCCCAGTTAACTTTCATTGGTTCCGAGAGCTCTTGTTGTTAGTCCTTTGCCTCTGCCAGCTTCAGCCTCTCTTCCGAATCCCCAGTTCTGCCTGACTGCAGTCTCTGGCTTCTCAATCTCTTCCACTGACTCCTGCTTTCTAAATCTCTCAAAGTCTCTAGTGCTTGTCTTTTTATATGCTCTTTTAGTGGTGTGAACTCAAAGGTTGACTCCTCGTCTGATAGAGTAGGATTGTGACTTCCTGACTTGTGAATCTAGAATGCTAATGTGTGAACTCTTAAAGGTGTGAACTCTAAACTAGAGAACTGCTAAGCATGATGCTAAAATTAGACAACTGACTTATCATTTTGTAAGAATCCTAACATAATGTCAGAAAAAAATACATAGCAAGATCTTTCAGCTTGACTTAAAATGAATAACATTCATTTATATTCTTAGTATTTAAAAAGAAAATCCATTCTGCATCTTTAAATCAATGGCTGATCATGGATAATTGGATAAAATCAGGAAAAAAAAAAAAAAACCAAAATAAAAATAAGAGCAAAGTATAAACAAGCAAGTCTGATGACGAAACATTCACAGATGTCATTTTGAATACCCTATATTAGATATAGAAAAAACACAAATATAATCCACTAGGATAAAGATTGTAACTGAGCCTGTGATTTCACTGATGTGGAAAACTCCCTCTCCTTATATAGATATAATTTCAGAAGGGCTGCAGAGTTTAAATAGTTTGCCCAAGGCGGAGGGAGTGGGGGGGGGGGGGTGTCACATAACCAGTATTAGGCATATGCAGGACTTGAATTTAAGTCACCTTCACTTCAGGGTCACCTTACTATCCACCATGTCTTGTCTCTCTCTAATTCATGTTTACTTCTGGTGGTCCTAAGGTGCATGCCCTATGTAATTTGTAAGATAATTTTTTAAACTGATTCTGTCATTCTAGTAGAATTATATAGACATAGAATTACATAGACACATAATTATTAAAAAAAAAACCCACATTTTAAAAATGAAAATACAAAGAGCAACAATTCCCTAGGAATGCCGGCTAACAGTAGCATGTGGAAAATTGAATCTGTTGTGAAGCATCTTATAAAAGTATTATATTTAATATTTTTTCCATTTGTACTCCCCATATTAAATAGCTACGTTCTCACTAAGTAAGAAGTGATATACCTCAAATACAAATTTAAAAAAAAATAATAATCCTTGAATTTTTTGGTGCCATTTGTTCCATTTTGAAAAAAATAATTGCTGAGTTCTTACAGAGATTTTTACTAAAGTGTTTTTGAAAAACTGAAAGACACCAAACTTCAAAGCAATTGAAAGAACCATCTAACCAGTGATTGATTCATCAAAAACACTTAAAGTTAGTTTTTCTGTTTTTGTTTTGTTTTATTTTGTTTTTATAGACATCTAATTGGTAGGTACTGTATATAAATATCATGGAACCTTAGAGAAAAATAAACATTTCAGATTTGGGACTATCTCTGTTCTATAGCAGCCATGTTGAGATACTCTTTTCATTTATCCTGAAGTTGTTTGCAGTATTTTGCAAATTATCTTATTGTTAAACTTCATTAATTTAATGTAATTGATTTTTAAAAATCTGTTTAAAATTGAATTACTTACATTTTGCTGCTATTTCTATAAGATTGCCTCCATTAAAATGGTTATTGCTTACAAATTGATAAATTAAAAGTTTGTTCATATTATAATCAAGACTTAATTGAAAGTGCTTTCCCATATTTATCTTATTCTAATAACATTCCTATGAAAGAAAGAAAGATGAGGATAATTCTGGTCTTCAGAATGGGAAATTAAAGGCCAGAAAGATTGTGACTTCATTTTTTAAGCATCTTAATTAGTGTCCTACTGATGCTTATTTTTACACTGATGTCATTTCCCAGTAATCTTCCTTCCCCAAAGAACACTCTCCTTTAACAAAAATACTGTTAAGCCAAATAAGCAGTCAAATTGATTATATGTGACAGCCTAGTTCTCACTGAAGAGGTGGGGTTGTCTCCCTGATCAGTTATTTGGAGTCAGAATTGGACAACAAATTGTACTTAGTTTTGAAATTTTCAGTGTTTTCTTTTACATTATTGTTTATTATTATTCCCCAAGTTTAGCTACTTCATTTTGCATTAGTTCAAAAAAGTTTTCCCAGGTTTCTATGAGTTCTTTATTTGTATCATTGGTCACAATGCATTAATGTTCCATTACAGTCATATATTGTAATTTAAATAGGGATTTCTCTAAGATGTTGATTTTCCAAGATCACACATGATGATTCAGGTATAATTTTTTTTAATTTCAGTTCCATGAAATCCTCACTTGATCTTCCTTTTCCCACTATCATCCTACATCTCTTCTGCCCTCTGCATCAAATATTGCACCATCTGCAATAGGTGCTTAAATTTTCCTCTCCTCTTCTTTTTATCTCCTTACAATCCAGCTTGCAGTCTTATTATTCCACTGAAACTGCTCTCTCCAAAGTTACCAACAAGTGCTTAGTTACCATGAATTAGTTACCACTTAGTTCCAGTGGCCTTTTTTCAGTTCTTGTTTACCTTGACCTTTCCGCAGCCTTTGAGACTGTTAATCACCTTTTTCTTAAAACTCTTTTCTCTCTAGGATTTTGGGATACCAATTACCTGGTTCTCTTACCTATCTGACCACTCCTCAGTCTCTTAGATTCTCATCCAGATCACATTCCCACTAACCCTATGCATCCTTAAGGGTTCTGCTCCAAGCCTTCTCTCTAGAGTGCTTCCCTTGGTGATCTCATCACTTCCCATGTTTTAATAACCATCTCTATACTAAGGATTCCCAAGTCTCCTTGTGTGCTCCACCTTCTCTGCTAAACTCCAGCCTTTGGTCCCCAATTGCCTTTCAGATCTCTCAGACTGTATGTCCTGTAAACAACTGAAACCCCTGCCTTAAAACTTCCCCCCTTCTGCCCTCCCCGTTACTTTAAAGAACACCATTTTCTCAGTCCCTCAAGCTTGAAGCTTAGGAATTATCATTACTATCTTTCACTCCCCCTTCCTCACCACCCAACCCAAGTTGGTATTTGGGGCCTGTTAGATTAACTTCTGCTACATTTCTTACATCTGCTCCCTTTTCTCTTATGACACTGCTGCCGCTATCACGTAGGTCTTCATTATCTCACAACTGGAATATTTCACAGCCTGATGATAGATCAGTCTGCCCTAAGTCTCTCCTCATTTCCATCCATCTTCCATTGAGCCATTAAAGGTATTTCCTAAAGTTCATGTCCAACCATGTCACTCTCCTAGGCAATAAACTAGTGATTTCTTCTTGTTTCATGAAGTAAATACAAAATCTTCTGTTTGACCTTCAAAGCCTTCCATACCAGTCTTCAAACACATACATATTTTACGTTTCTAGAAGTTATTTCACTTTTAAATATCTGTACCGTGTTGTAAATACAATCATTTAGACCTTTATTTTTTCAGAATAATTTTCAGATAAATCAGAATTATAATGTGTTTTAATTTTAAAACCTTGACAAAGCACATATTCTGGATTTTTAACAAATTGGTATTAATAATCTCAATCTATTTATTGCATATCCCCTCCTTTTAAGAAGTGTTTTCAAGATTCAAAATCATACTTTGTTTATTAACAAGATTCTTCTTGAATTTAACCCTTAATTCTTTTGGATAAAGTAAATATTTTCTATATCTATCATGAAATTAGGACTTTGCAATGCCTTGTTTTAATTTACATGTACAATTTTACTAAAAAGGCTGCATGAATATATTCCCTCATCTACATTATAATACATTATAATATTTTATAACATTGGGTTTTAGCACCTACAAAGATTAAAGTTTAATTTTTCCTACACAAAAGTAATAGTTTCAAAACTATTTTTAAAGTAATTTTTATTCTCCCTTCTGATGGCATAAGATTTAACTTAACTGACCCACACCTTAGACATTGCTGCCTCCCAGAGTATGAAATGAGAACTACAGTAATAAGTAAGCAGGGCAGTTTATAAAATATTTTTATTTGGAGAGGCTGATTGTTCTATTCTGTAATTCAGTAACAAACCTAAGCTTCTCCTCTGTTTGGGGCACCAGGCTAGGGAATTCAGGGGTTACTAAAAAAGCTTTATGTGCCTGAGGTTTCTGGTCTGATGAAGGACCAATCTCGCAGTCAAAACATCCCATTGCAAGTCCTGAGAGAGGCACAGAAAAAGTGGCATTAACACTTGATGCTTTGGGTGTTTTATAGATAGATAGAAAACAAAACTACATGCAGATATAGACAGTGCTCAGACCACTTTGATGTTCTCTCTTTTGATCCCCACAAGTCCTTGATCACCTTTTTACCAGAAACTGGGACTCATGGCTACCAGCTCAGTTAGTTAAGTGGGTGCCAGGAGCCCGGCTCTGGGCCCAGGTATTATAGATAAGGGAGAAGTGAACTCCTTAAGAGGACACAGATCTATGGAGTATAGAAATTCATGTTTATCCCCCTAATCCTAGTATAGTATTACATGGTCCAAGTTTAGTAGCTGCTTTGTGAGTCCTAAAGTCCCAGAACAACAGCATTACCTTGGGCAAGTCACTTAGTTTTTTTCATCTTCAGTTATTTCATTTCTGAAGTGGGGCTAATACTAATTCCAACTTTAAAGACTATATAAATGTTAGCTATTGTTATTTGTATTATCATTACTTGAGATTATAAAGGGGCTAGAGAGAGGGATGCAATTTGGGAATGAAAAAAAAATTTTTTTAATGGGAATAGAATCAATACTTACTCCATAAAGCAGGGTAGCAAGGAATTTGATTCCTTGGGCTTTAGAGGAGGGATGTTTGGATAGAGAATAGAAGCCAAATGCTTGAAAGCTGGGGTCAGGCTAAATTATGTAGAAACTTGAATGCCAGTTTGAGGAGTCTAGACTTAATTCCATAGCTTTTTGAGGAAGAATATGACATAACTGAAATTACACTTTAGAACAATTGATTTGTCAGATGTCTGCGTGTTGGATAGATTAGGACAAAAAGAGACCACAAACTAAAATGCTAATTTGGAGGCTAATTGCAGTTGTCTATTTAAGAAATAGTGGCATTCAAGACCTGAGCGGTAGCAATAGAAGTAGAAAGGAATTATAATGAAATTATATCCCTCATTGATTAAAAGTAAGCCTTTCTTGGTATCTTAGATTTAAAATTAATTGGACTAATTATTCTTATTCTTTTAAAGTTGGAACAGAGTGTAATATATTTAGAAAGAGAAGCACAAAATTAGAAGTTAGAAAACTTACTCCTTGTATTGTATGAACTCAGAAAGATTATTTAATCTTTCTGGGCCTCAGATTTCCCACCTATGAAATAAGAAAATAGACTAGATGATATCTGGACAGTCTTTTAAACTCTGAATTTTATAATACATTTATATTTTAATTTCATTTGTAATTTATGCATTAAATTTTGCAATGCAATGCAATATAAATTTGGGGTTCTTTGCACCCCAAATATATCACATCAGAATTTTCTAACCTGATTTTTATAAGATTTAAATTAAAATGGTCTTATTTAGTAATTGAATGATATATGTTTAGCTCAGATTAGTTTAGGAACCTAGGGTACTTACCAGTCCTTATAGGAATCTCATTTATTTCTCCTTTCTTTTTTTCTGAGACAATTGGGGCTCAGTGACTTGCCCAGGATCACACAGCTAGGAAGTGTTAAATGTCTGAGGCCAGATTTGAACTCGGGTCCTCCTGACTTCAGGGCTGGTGCTCTATCTACTGTGCCACCTTACTGCTATTTATTTCTTGACAGAGACTTCTATTAAGAAAACTTTGGGAAAATACAACATCTAATTCTTTATTAGTGGAGATTTTATGAAACAGTTACTCATTTATTCTTTATCACTAATGTAAATCCAGTAAAGAAAAATGGTGATTGAAAAGATTCACGATTATTTATGTAAGTTTCCAGACAAATGACAATATTTAGGGTTCATTGGGAAAACAAACCAGAAGAAATGAGATAGTCTGTCAATTTAGATTTATCAGCTGCAGAGATTTTTAAATTTCCATCAAAGACAATGTTACAATTCTAGCCTCATCAGTTCAAAACATGAAATAAGTGTAACTTCAAGTACCCTGTACACATTCCCCCACCCTGTTTAAAAAAAGGAGGGGTGGGGGAGGTTGGGGGAAATTTTTCCAAACTAGCAATTCCTTAGGAGAAAAGTCTTAGATTTGACCCTGAGCTATGTTATAGTTTTAAACAGCAACTCTAATGCACAAAACAGTATAAATAATATGAGGAAGAAATAAAATACTTGCTGTACCTATCCATGGGAACAGCCTCTGTCCTGAGGCATCATAGGTGGACTCAAAGCAAATTTCACATGACTTTCCTCTGTCAGGCAGATTCTTCTAAAGTTTTTATTATGGTTGTATCCTCCTGTCATTAAGAGTGAATCACATTCCAGCTTTTAAATATTAGCTGCACAACATTCAAGGGCGTAATAGCAACAGTTCATGTTTATAGTTTCTGAAGCATTTCCCTCACAACAACCCTATTAAGGAAACAGTAAAATTATAATTATCCCTATTTTGCAGATGAGATTATGTCACTTTGCTAATGGTTATGAAGCCTGTAAATGGTAGAGCTGGAACTCAAATGTTGGACTTCTCAAGTTCAATACTACCCTGTGCTTGTTTATTGCTTGGTTGTGTTTACCTTTCTCTCTAATGAAGCTACATTTAATCTCTTTAGAGGTAAATAATTTCAGTTATTTGTTCTGGTGTTTTGTGGTGAACTGTGGGGTCTGGTCATTTTCTTAAACAGTAAAATTGTGCATTAAATTATCAAAAATCACTTGCTATAACTATATTCTCTTTGTACTCTTTCTTTCAGAATAAAGAAATGCCATTAGTATAGACTGATTTTTTAAAAAACTAGATATGTTTTAAATCCATAATAGGATAGTTCTGGCATCTGACTCTCATTTAAATGTGTGTATAATGCTACTTGGAACATGAGAGATTTGATTTGCTTATTTTTGTTTGCTCTCCACTGTTTGTGCAGAGAGAAAAGAAGGAACAAAGGAAAGAAGGAAAGGAGAGAGGGAGGAAAGAAGGAAGGAAGGGAGAGAGAGAAGCAGGCAATGAATTTATTTTATTGGTGCTAGCTGGGCCCTGGTTTGCAGATCTAAATTAAAGGTATCATCAAATGCAGTCCCATGTGCATTTAGATTCCAAGGAAAATCATCCACACATAGTAGGAAAATAACAAGGAAAAAGAGATTCACTAAAAACAAGGACAAATTGGGATTTACAAGCATTCTCAGTAGAAGACATTGTTAAAGAATTTTTAATGAATTCGGATGTTTGTTCTTCCTTTATTGGACCAGTGAAAGATGCTGGTTTCTTAGAAGTTTTTGCATTGTACAAAGTACTTAGTACCTTTTTGAAAAGGAACAGACTATTACAAAAGAAGTAAAAACCTTCCTAGAGTCTTAAGGTTTTTGCCTTTTAAGAAATACATTTCTGAAGATTCCCACTACATATGCTTAAAAGGTTACATAAGAAGTAGTATTTTTTTTTTTTTTAATAAAGGCCAACCCATTCTGATAGTAGAAATTGCCATTGCTATCTTTTTTCTTCACCTAGAGGAAGAGCTTTAACAAGATTGAAAACTTGGGATCAGATGCAAACCTTCCATGTAAATGTTGCTTGCTGTAAATAGAAATATTAACTTGAGGACTTTTGGCACTTTACTTTGGCGATATCTATGATTCATGAGTCCTGCAATTTCTTAGACTACAGAGCAAAAGTATATACTAGTGGTAGTCATAGAACTATAAATTGCCATCTGAATAAAGTTTTGAAAGAAAAATTTAAGGAAATTATCACCAAAAATATTAAGAATAAAAATATTCATGCAAGGGGAAAAAATTGTTATATCAGCACAGATGTTAGTCAGATATCAATTTACTCCTTAGTTGAGCTATTCTTGGGTCGTGTACAGTAGTTCATTAAAATTTTAAGGTAACCAGCACTAAGAAATAACTTAATTTTTTGGAGTGTCTTCCTCTCCTGCTACAAGTTGTAGTAGAAGTTGAGTGTATTTTGGAAAGCAACATAGAGAAATGAAAAAAGTATTAGACTTGGAATAGCATGGTCTGAGTTCAGATCTTCTCCTTGAGGCTAGCTATGTGACTCTGGGGCAAGTCTGAACCTATAACATGGGAATATCAGTATCCATCTCACAAAGTGCTTGTGAAGAATATATAAGATATATGTATAAAGTGCTTAGAAAATCTTAAAGGGCTATATAAATGTCAGTCAGCTATTGTTATTGTTGTTAGTTGACATATGTTAATTTGCTTTTATTCCACAGCTATAAAGCAAATACACACATATACTCACATACTTACTGTATAAATGTATTTTAGCAATAGGAAAAACCACATTTATGATGCGATAACTGTTGTGTCCTGCTTTCTAGAGTCCCCATGCCAGAGTGATTAAAATATTGAGTCCTGCTTTCTAGAACCCCCAAGTTGGGGTGATAAAATGTACCGTTGCTTTCTAGAGCCCCACTGTGGGGTGATTAAAATATATCTTCCTAGTGAAGAAGTGATGAGGTGAGACTCTTGAGGATGATGGAAAAATGGAGTCCATTTATTACAAGGTCTTTCCCCTTTTTATACCCTTATATAACAAAAACAACCCTGGGCATGCATTAAGTATATACTATGCACCCACATGAACAACTTGTTAGATATAGATGACTCTGCCACTTGCTGTCACTGTGCTTCAATCACAACACAGGTTTCACCTTCCCCTGACTTCTCAGGAAGAGCGAAAACCCTTAGGGGAGATGACATTGTCAGCAAGTTCCCTCTCAGCTGAAGGGTCTTATACCTCACCCAGAGTTCCCCCATTATCTGTGACCCTCTACAGATACCCAGCCATTTATAAAGTCAAATCAACAAATATTTAAGTACCTACTATGTCCCAGGCACTGTGCTGGAGATACAAAGAAAAGCAAAGAATAATTTGTGCTTTCAAAAATCTCATAATCTAATGAAGGAGACAACTTGAAAATAATTATACGAAATATAAACAACATAAGTTCTGAATAATCAATAGAAAGAAGGCCCTGATGGTGAGGGCAATTAAGAATGGTTTCTTGTCCAAGGTAGAATTTTAGCTGGACCCAAAAGATCCAGAGAAATCCAGGAGGGAGAGAAGAGGAAGAAGTAGATTCCAGGACAGCCAGTAGAAATTTCCCAAGTCTGGACATAGAGTGTCTTGTGGAAAAAACAGCAATGACAGTGTCATGAATCACAGAGTCCATGGAGGGTAGAAGAAGGTTTGGAAGGGGTCAGACTTTAAAATCTAGACAGAGGATTTTTTATTTAATTGAGGTGGTGATAGAGGATGCCAGTAGAATTTATTGGAGAGTGCAGTGACCTTCTCTTTAGAAAGATCAGTTTGATAGCTGAGTGGAGCATGACCTGGAGTGAAATTAGACTTGTGGCAAGGTATTGTAGTAGTCCAGGAATAAGGTGATAAAAGCCTGAAATGTGGATGAGAGTAGTGCCAGGAGAGAGAAGGAGCCTTATGTAATTAATGCTACAGAAGTGTCAGTGTGCCTTGACATCAGATGGCATATGAGAAGCCCATGAGGGGAGAAGGAAAAGGAAGAAGATACTATTGAGAGAGAATGAGGAGTTGAGGGTGACAACTAGATGCTGAACTTGGTAACTAGAAAAAATGATAGTACCCTCAACAGTATTATAAATCTATCACTAACAAAATCCAACAGTCAGAGTTACAAAGAGAAATTCCATTTAAAGTAACTACTGATAATATAAAATATTTAGGAATCTATCTGCCAAGGGGAAATCAGAAACTTTATGAGCAAAATTTCAGACCACTTTTCACACAAATTAAGTCTGATCTAACCAATTGGAAAAATATTAAATGCTCTTGGATAGGGCGAGCAAATATAATAAAGATGACAATATTACCTAAACTAATCTATTTATTTAGCGCTATACCAATCAGAGTCCCCAAAAAATATTTTAATGACCTAGAAAAAATAACAACAAAATTCATATGGAAAAACAAAAGGTCAAGAATTTCAAGGGAATTAATGAAAAAAAAAATCAAATGAAGGTGGCTTAGCTGTACCAGATCTAAAATTATATTATAGAGCAGCAGTTACCAAAACTATTTGGTATTGGCTAAGGAACAGATTAGTTGATCAGTGGAATAGATTAGGTTCAAGGGATAAAACAGTCAACAAATATAGCAACCTAGTCTTTGACAAACCCAAAGACCCCAGTTTTTGGGATAAGAACTTACTGTTTGATAAAAATTGCTGGGAAAATTGGAAACTAATATGGCAGAAACTAGGCATTGATCCATACTTAACACCGTACACCAAGATAAGGTCAAAATGGGTTCATGACCTAGGCATAAAGAATGAAATTATTAATAAATTAGAGGAACACAGGATAGTTTACCTCTCAGACCTGTGGAAGGGGAAAGTCTTTATGACCAAAGAAGAACTAGAGATCATTACTGACCACAAAATAGAAAATTTCTATTATACCAAACTGAAAAGTTTTTGTACAAACAAAACTAATGCAGACAAGATTAGAAGGGAAGCAATAAACTGAGAAAATATTTTTACAGTCAAAGGTTCTGATAAAGGCCTCATTTCCAAAATATATAGAGAATTAACTCTAATTTATAAAAAATCAAGCCATTCTCCAATTGAAAAATGGTCAAAGGATATGAACAGACAATTCTCAGATGAAGAAATTGAAACTATTTCTAGTCATATGAAAAGATGCTCCAAGTCATTATTAATCAGAGAAATGCAAATTAAGACAACTCTAAGATACCACTACACACCTGTCAGATTGGCTAAGATGACAGGAAAAAATAATGATGATTGTTGGAGGGGATGCGGGAAAACTGGGACATTGATGCATTGTTGGTGGAGTTGTGAACGAATCCAACCATTTTGGAGAGTAGTTTGGAACTATGCTCAAAAAGTTATCAAACTGTGCATACCCTTTGATCCAGCAGTGTTACTACTGGGATTATATCCCAAAGAGATTATAAAGAAGGGAAAGGGACCTGTATGTGCACGAATGTTTGTGGCAGCCCTTTTTGTAGTGGCTAGAAACTGGAAACTGAATGGATGTCCATCAGTTGGAGAATGGCTGAATAAATTGTGGTATATGAAAATTATGGAATATTACTGTTCTGTAAGAAATGACCAACAGGATGATTTCAGAAAGGCCTGGAGAGACTTACACGAACTGATGCTGAGTGAAATGAGCAGGACCAGGAGATCATTATATACTTCAACAACAATACTAGATGATGACCAGTTCTGATGGATCAGGCCATCCTCAGCAACGAGATCAACCAAATCATTTCTAATGGAGCAGTAATGAACTGAACTAGCTATGCCCAGAAAAAGAACTCTGGGAGATGACTAAAAACCATTACATTGAATTCCCAATCCCTATATTTATGCACACCTGCATTTTTGATTTCCTTCACAAGCTAATTGTACAATATTTCAGAGTCTGATTCTTTTTGTACAGCAAAATAACGTTTTGGTCATGTATACTTATTGTGTATCTAATTTATATTTTAATATATTTAACATCTACTGGTCATCCTGCCATCTGGGGGGAGGGGGTGGGGGGGTAAGAGGTGAAAAATTGGAACAAGAGGTTTGGCAATTGTTAATGCTGTCAAGTTACCCATGCATATATCCTGTAAATAAAAGACTATTAAATTAAAAAAAAAAAAAAAGAAAAAGAAAAACAGTATTATAAATCCTATTTCAAATGAAACAGTAATGAGAAGAGTATAAATAGATTATGTAGCATAGTGAATAGAAGGTCAGTCTTGAAACTAGGAAGATATGGATTCAAGTTCTGTCTCTGAGACCTACTGACTATGATCCCAGGCAAATCATTTAACCTCTCAATGCTTAAGGCAACTATCTGTGACTATAAGTTACAGGGAAGGATCTGATCTACATTGATAGGATTTTCCTCATGTGACAGTTTTCTAGACTAGTAAAATCAGAGATCTGTTCTCTATCCCTGCCTGCCTCTGCCCTCAAGGAACTTACATTGTAATCTGTTGGTCTCTGTGATAACTGGGGAAAGAGCATGTAGCTTTGAAAAGAGATAGTGATGTGACCAAAGATGAACTAGAGATCATTATTGATCACAAAATGGAAAATTTTGATTACATCAAATTAAAAAGCCTTTGTACAGACAAAACTAATGCAAATAAGATTAGAAGGGAAGCAACAAACTGGGAAAACATCTTCACAGACAATTTTCAGATGATGAAATTGAAACTATTACCAATCATATGAAAGAGTGTTCCAAATCACTATTAATCAGAGAAATGCAAATTAAGACAACTCTGGGATACCACTACACACCTGTCAGATTGGCTAAGATGACAGGAAAAAATGATGATGAATGTTGGAGGGGATGTGGGAAAACTGGGACACTGATGCATTGTTGGTAGAGTTGTGAACGGATCCAACCATTCTGGAGAGCAATCTGGAATTATGCCCCCAAAGTTATCAAACTGTGTATACCCTGTGAACCAGCAGTGCTACTACTGGGCTTATACCCCAAAGAGATACTAAAGAAGGGAAAGGGACCTGTATGTGCCAAAATGTTTGTGGTAGTCCTGTTTGTAGTGGCTAGAAACTGGAAAATGAATGGATGCCCACAAATTGGAGAATGGTTGGGTAAATTGTGGTATATGAATGTTATGGAATATTATTGTTCTGTAAGAAATGACCAACAGGATGAATACAGAGAGTCTTGGAGAGACTTACATGAACTGATGCTAAGTGAAATGAGTAGAAACAGGATATCATTATATATGTCAATGATACTGTATGAGGATATATTCTGATGGAAGTGGATTTCTTCAACAAAGAGAAGATCTAACTCAGTTTCAATTGATCAGTGATGGACAGAAGCAGCTACACCCAAAGAAAGAACACTGGGAAATGAATGTAAACTGTATGCATTTTTGTTTTTCTTCCCGGGTTATTTTTACCTTCTGAATCCAATTCTCCCTGAATAACAAGAGAACTGTTCGGTTCTGCACACATATATTGTATCTAGGATATACTGCAATATATTTAACATATATAGGACTGCTTGCCATCTAGAGGAAGGGATGGAGAGAGAGAGGGGAAAAATCGGAACAGAAGTGAGTGCAAGGGATAATGTTGTAAAAAATTTCCCTGGCATGGGTTCTGTCAATAAAAAAGTTATTATAAGAAAAAAAAAAAAAAAAGAAAATGAGAAATGCTGGAGGAATATGTAACTATACTGGTACTAAAGCATTGTTGGTGGAGTCCTTGAACTGCTCCTACCATTCTGGAGAACAACTTAGAACCATGTCAGAGGACTTACTCTTTGACCCAGCAATACCATCATTAGGTCTATATCCCAAAGAGATTAAAGAAAAATGAAAAGGACCTATATGCACAAAAATGTTTATAGCATCTCCTTTTGCAGTGGCAAAGAATTAGAAATTTAGGAGATGCTCATTAATTGTAGAATGTTGAACAAGTTCTGGTATATGATGAGCAAGATGGTTTCAGAAAAACCTGGGAAAACACACTCAAACTATACAAAAAGTGAAGTGAGCATAACTCACAGAACATTATATACAGAGACAGCAGTATTGTAATGATGATTAATTTTGACAGACTTAATTACTCTGATCAACACAATAATTGAAGGTAATTTCAAAATATTCCCTATATAAAATGTCATTTAACTCTGGAAAGAGAACTGAGTGCAGATTGAAGAATATTTTTTTTTCATTTTCATTCATTTTTTTTTGCCTTCTTCCTCCTCCCAGAAAAAAAGAATACAATAGTGTCACCATCTTTTGCTGTACCCAGATTAAATCCGGAGTATTACATTTAGTTCTGGGCATTACATTTTTGGAAAATAAGTGATCAGCTAGAAAAGGATGGGCAGAGTGTTGAGTTTTCTAATACCTAGAAATGTTTTGTGTAGAAAATAGAAGATTTAAGGTGCTAGGATAACACTTTTTAAGTATTAAAAAGCCTGCCATGACAAAGAAAAGAAAAAAAAAAAAAGAGATAGTGAATTTCAGAGAGATCTGGGAAGACTTAACATGAATTGATGCTAAATGAAATGAGCAGAATCAGAAGATCATTATAACAACGATACTTTATGAAGATATATTCTGATGGATGTGGCTCTCTTCAATATTGAGATGATTCAAACCAATTCCACTTCTTCATTGATGAAGAGAATCATTTACACTCAAAGAGAACCGTGGGAACAGTGTGGATCACAACATAGCATTCTCACACTCTGTTGTTGTTGTAGTTTGCTTGCATTTTTTCTCCCTTCCTTCTTGATCTGATTTTTCTTGTGCAGCAAGATAACTGTATAAATATGGATACATATATTGGCTTTAACATATATTTTAATATATTTAACATGTATTGGACTACCTACCATCTAGGGTAGGAGGTGGGGAGAAGAAGGGGATAATTTGGAACAGAAGGCTTTGCAAGGTCAGTGTTGAAAAATTACCCATGCATCTTTTTTGGTAAATAAAAAGTGTAGAGGACAGCAGATTAGTGGGAGAACTCTGGAAAAGTATACTTGAAGCAAAGATGCTTACAGCAGGGTATTTACTCAGTGTGATTGATGAGATAATGATTCTCTAGTTCACATATACTTAGTACTTGTGTGATATGGTGATGTAATTGTACTAAGTTCTACAGTTGGCACATGTTTTGTGTGCTGTAGTGATGTAATTGTACTAAGATATTTAAGGGCTGAGAGGACTGGAGACAGAGTGTATGTATGCTCAAGCTTGATCTCAGACTCACAGACTCCAGACTCTATCCCTGACTATTCTCATCATGACTCTCTTGCTAAGACCAAAGCTCATCCAGAGGTCCTCCAGAAAGCTAGCTCAGACATTACAAAAAAGCTTTAATTAAAAAAGAAAGAAAAGGCATAATGAGTAGAGCCATAAGATGACATTCAATTGACACTTTTCTGAAGCAATGAGAGTGTAGATTTGTTTACTGTTCCCAGTACAAGAGAAGGCTATTCCTTTGGATTCTTGGCAGATTCAGGTGGCTTGAGGTGAGTAAATGTGTAGAGCTTTTCTCCCTTAGTACAGCATAGCACACAGAAGAGGAGCTAGAGATTTGGTTGGAAAGGTCAGCAGCATCAGGGTGGCAGAGCAGGTAGAAAAGATTAAACCTTTCCTGAAGCTACTGTCAGTAATTTATTTTGAAATTTTTCCTAATTTAGTGTTTCTGTATTAGGGTTAGTCTGTTTCTGAAAAGATCATGGCTTGTCAGAGTTGAAGTGGGGCAGCTGAAAAATTTCCTATAACTTATTTGTAATTATTTAATCATCTAGAATCCTAAGAATGGAAAGTTGAGAAGCCATAAGCAACAAATAAGGAAATACTTGGAGCATCAAAAATTAATTTGTGTATCAGGAAAGAGGGAAAATTGACTAAGTCTCTTAATATCTCAAGTTTCCATAATTTCAACAATATGATAGCTAGTCCTTCTACAAAGCAAATTACAGCCTCTCTATATTTTATCATGGCCTACCTGAGTTACTGTGACCAAAAAAAAAGTGATTCTGTGGTTAGTAATGAATCTTTCTTCTGGCAATCAGGTGAAAGGCACACTGTCTTTCTCTTTCTCCCCCTCCACGCCCCCCCTATAATCTGTCTCTCTCTCTGTTTCTGTCTCTGTCTCTCTCTTTTCCCCCCTCACCCCCACATCTCCGTATAGGTCCATATTTAAGAACTTTTCTACTTTGTTAGGCATAGCCTTCAAGAATCCAGGGGTCAATTCTTCCCCACAGTGAAGCATAGTAATTTTGCTTTGTTGCTCACTGTGTTTACAAGTTGTGTGAATGATTCTTACCTGTATCTCAATGATGTTTGTTTTCTTGTATCATGGCTGGGGATGGTTCATTTAACTCGTGTTATACAGCAACTGTCTAGTTCAATTAATAGTTTGATCTTGCCAGAAACAAGTTTTGTAGGTTTGGTGTCTACACCCTCTGATTTATATAGTCATAAACAACAAGGTATTTGCTACTACTAAAGATTGAGAAGATTCTTTTGCATACCCCAAGCATAATGATAAATGAAAGAAATGTTAGCATTCTTCTTGGAATGCCTTGAGAGTTTGAACTAATAAAGTAAAGCTGATGCTTTTCACTTGGCATTTTAGTAATTTCTTTTTCCCTTTCCTATCACAGTAATATCCGATGTTTTAAGATTGACCAGCCTTCAGCTGGGGATGCTTCAGGAGCCCCAGCTGTATGGAGCCATGGCTACACTGAAGCCTCAGGTGTAAAGAATAAGTAAGTGGATAACTTTGGAACAACAGGTGACTCCTGCTTTCTTCTCAGAGTCCAAGTGAGAAAGAAGAATCCAGTGCTTGCTTTTTTCATACAGAATTTAGTGGAGGATATTTTTCTCCCCAGAATAAGATGGGGCCCATGACTTATATTTGAACAATAAGCTAAGCCTTCACTGGAGGGATATCATTTCCTTTTCCTTGTTAGAGAACTTACAAGGAGATGCTGTAACTGTCACATTATGTCTCTGTAAGAGAAGAAGAAAAAAGGAATGAGTGTGGGGAAAGAAAGATTATTCATCTTTATAATTATATTTATGATGTTATAATATTAATCATATTAATAATATATTATTATTATGCTTATAATATTATTATATTCATCAAGAATTAACCCTTAATATTTGGTCCTTCTCTAACCCTTTTTTCTCACTTTTTAGGTTATGTGTTGCAGCCCTGTCAGCAAATAATTTTTGTGACAACCGGGAGGCTCTATATGGAGTCTTTGATGGAGACCGCAATGTAGAAGTGCCATATCTTCTGCAATGCACAATGAGTGACATTCTGGCAGAGGAACTACAGAAAACAAAAAATGAAGAGGAGTACATGGTCAACACTTTCATTGTCATGCAAAGGTGAATCTCAGAGCTTTTCCAGCAGTCTGTGATAGCTATAACTTAACCAGTCATTAATCCATGAGGATTTATTCAACATTAGCTGTATGCCGGATAATTTGTGGAAGCATACAAAGAAGGAAGTGAAGCAGTCACTGCCCTCAAAGGCCTTACATTCTGATGGGAGTGTTCCAATGTGGTTTCTTTAGGAATCATTTTCTACCTTTGTGTTTGTCTAGCAAAAAAGGGGGGGGGAGGGATATATTTGCATTACTTTGATATATACATTAATGTTAGGGCATGTATTCACTCTCAGAGAGCCTTACATAAGGCTATCCAACCTGTACCTTTAAAACTTCCAACTTAATTTTAGGTTTATTACCCTTTCAATGCACTCATTCTGTAGTTAAGTGAATAATATCCTTGGGGACTTGAGTCTACCTGAAACTAAGCCCAAGGTACCTGTGATCTGCAGCCTTGCTATAGAGTGAACATGAAACTACAGAAATGATAGAATATTTTGGAGCTCCTCTAGACCTTCCTAAGTTGGGATCTGTATTTAAAGAATTAATGTTTCTGTTCTACAGTGTCCATTTTATGAAATTCAATTCACCATTGAGGGATGATGCAACAACTTGTGCTCATATATTTTCAAAGTTGAGACAGTAATATTTTAGACCAAAGGATTATGTTTCTTCTAGACTAGTTTCATTTTTGTTAATAGGAGGAAATAGAGTTCCTAATGGCCTGTTAGATTATTCCCAGAAGCAAATGTGGTTAACCCTTTGTAGGCATAATATTGGCTGTGCTTTGGGGGGTATGAAATATTATTCCCACTAGCATGCACCAGGAGCATCTGACTGTCTTAATTAAAACAGAAGGCAGGGTGGGAGAGACAAACCCTGATCTTCCCAGCATTTTGTCAAGAAAAACTATATACCAGGGAGGGCTGTGTGTGTGTGTGTGTGTGTGTGTGTGTGCGTGTGCGCACGCATGCATACAGACACACACACACACACACACACAGTTTTTTTAGTTCACAGATTCCAGGTTAGGAATGCCCTATCCTAAAAGAAGCAGTTGTAGATACTTACGAACTGCCTCTGGAGCCCGGGAAGATACAAGGTCATTACATTGAGAAAAGTAACTTCTAGTTTGAGAGCAAGGGATTTCCCATTCAAATATTTGATCATTCCTTTGTCACTTTGTTGCCTTAGAGGGTGGGTTATAAAAGGATTGTATTTATGAGTAAATTCTATACTGCTCATACTTGCAAGATGGGGCCAGGAGAAAAGGAAAAGACAGGGCAGCTGGGTGGCGCAGTGGGTAGAGCACCAGCCCTGAAGTCAGGAGGACCTGAGTTCAAATCTGGCCTCTTTAAGGGCCTCAGGCACGTAACACTTCCTAGCTGTGTGACCCTGGGCAAGTCACTTAATCCCAATTGCCTCAGGAAAAAAAAAAGGAAAGGAAAAGACATACTCATGTTAAAAAGGCCACAGGAACAATGAAGCTCTTCTTAATCTTCTCTCCTACCCCCAGCCCTTTCCCTGAAGGCTTTACCCCAAGAAGTTGGTACCAGATCCTAATCAGGATAGGAAAGTACCTACTGAGTTGCTCATAGTTAGAATCAGACTTCCTGGGGACTGATTTGTTAGGGGCTTTTTAAAGGCCTCTTTGGAACTAAGGTGGTGGGATGTGTTATTCCCCCATCTCCTGCATTTTCAGGTTCTGGTTGTATAACCTCCTATTGACCATTGACCACTGGAGTGTGAAGCACAACTACTAAGATACATACCTACCATCTTTTTTTTCCCCTCAGTGGTTGCCTCCTATCTTTGAAGCAATCAAAAAGCAGTATTACTCTTAAGTAGCTATGAATCATGAGAAAGCTCCATTATTCTTGGGGAGGGAAGCTTTTCTCTGATTATATATATATATATATATATATTTTTTTTTTTTTTTTTTTTTTTGAGGGATACCAACACATAAAAGAAAGGATTAGAAGGGTCTCTCCCCACCAGAGGCTATGGTTCACTCGGTTTGCTATCCTAATGCTTTTCACCATTCTCATCCCTTCACTTTATCCTTCTGATGAGAAGTAAAAATCTTTATTTTCTTGAAGAGTAAGGCTAGAGCCCTACTTATTCTGGCCGGGTCTGTGAACCTTATTTAGAGAGTAGTAGCCACAGGCTATCTAGAGCTCTAGGACCTGAATTCCAGACTTGTTTCCTCTCCCATTTGTCCCTCATTTTTTCTCATTTCTTAATGGAACATGCCACATGATAATATTTAAAATCTTGAGAAGGGATACATGATAGAGCAGTGGGTAAGGAGATAAATCATAGACATAGTGCTAGTGTCATTGGTAGAAAGTTTTTTCATAGAAGGTGTATTAATTGGTCTTAGTGAAAGATGGGGGTGGAGGCTCGAATTTACAATTCTTTAGTCACAGGATTCTAGTTCATAAATGATTTTGAAAGCCTTGAATTTCATTCCTAACTCTCCCACAAATTAAGCCAAGGCAAATGATTTAATCTTACAATCTTCATTTATGAACTGGTAGTGTTTCTATTGCCTATAAAGGGATAATATGAACATAAGTAATATAATGAGGGATAACTTAGCTAATGGTGCTTACTCTAGTCCTGAGATGCTTGTCAGAAGTTGCAGATGCAGCTGGTGTCTTAATGAGCCTGTGGATTAGTAACCACTAATAAAAGGTTAAAACAGAAGTCCTAGAATAAGTAATACCAGTCTACAAAAGCTCCTTTGTGCATAGCAGAAAAGTGGATTGCCCGGATCTGTAAGGTAGATAACTAACAGTTTGAAAGACAGAAAAAAAAATGAGTGGATTTTAAAGTGTAAATATATTTATATATTTATCTACTTATATGCTTATAATAACTTTAGTAGTTGGCTCTTCAGTTTACCAGTCTTAGACCCAGAGAATGGAGACCAAAATAACAAATTAGTAGTTGTCTTGAGAATGTGGTGACTGAAGAGTATATTATTTATGTAGCCAACTGTGTGTAAGAAGAGCACAGGGACTCCTTTATTCCAGTTGATTCCCATGGCTGTTAAAGGTAAAGTGACCCTTCCCACCAGTTGTGTTGAGATTCCTTTTTGTATAAATAAGTGTGTAATATGTCAAATTCCATACTGTCTTTCTTCCTCTGTAAAATTTAACAGCCATGTTTTGATGAAAAGAGCCTGAATTGTATTCTAATGAATTCTGCCAGATTTTTTTTGCCTTCAAACTTGTACTCAATTGTGTAGCCTCTCTACTGAAATGAATAAAACAAATGCGTGTTGCTTTGTCTTTCTCTCCCTCAAATTCTAGGAAACTTGGAACTGCTGGGCAAAAACTTGGAGGCTCTGCTGTCCTGTGCCATATAAAGCATGATCCTATGGACCCAGGAGGATATTTCACCTTGACCTCTGCTAATGTGGGAAAATGCCAAACAGTTCTGTGCCGGAATGGGAAACCTTTGCCTCTGTCGAAATCTTATATCATGAGCTGTGAAGAGGAATTGAAGAGAATCAAGCAGCATAAAGCCATTATCACTGAGGTGAGTACATGGTACCCCTGTGAAGCAAGAGAGGGAGACATACCTGAGACTCACTGCTCTTTGCCAAAGACCTGCCCTGCCAACATTTAGCCATAGTCTTTCGCTTGGGATAGCATGACTTGAAACTCTGGATTAAAGTCAAAATTCTGAACCCAAGTGGCATTTATCAGATTATTTTCAGAATGGTTCAGAGATGTTTTTAGGGCATTAATAAGTCCTTGATCTCAATTTGTAAAATGAGGATAATGATGGCATCTATTTCATAGAGTTGTTAAGAAGCAGCTTGATAATACAGTAGATGGAACATTGGACTGGGAGTCAGAAAGGCCTAAATTCAAATCCTGTCAAACAGTAGCTGTGTGACTCTGGACAAGTCATTTAGGCTTTATTTTGTCTTAATTTCCTCATTTGTAAAGTGAAGCTAACAACAGGGTTGTTGGAAGGATCAAATAATGTTTGTAAAGTTCTTTGTAAGCTTTCAAATATTATTTTAAATGCTTATTTCGCTTGTACTTGTTATTAAGACAAAATGAAACAAGGTACTTTGTACAAACAGTTCTCATTATTATCTTTTTCAGTGGCATAAAGAGAAATTGGTAACTTAGAAAATCTAGATAGTAATGCCACCAGTTATGTCTAAGCTCTTAATTGTTTACTATTTCTTTGCTTTAGGTATGGTCACTTCAGCCCTAATTAATGAGGTCATACCGTAGCCTGAGGAGATTTTTCAGCCCTAAATGATTTTTCTTGCCTGTCCATAAAATTATGCTGAAGTTTCAATGTAATTATTTTCTTGGGTCTCCAGCATAGGTGTGAAAGATTTGAAACATTTGCTTTTTTTTAATTATATCATTAGTTAAACTCCTTTAGCCAAACTCTTGACAGAATTGTCTTCTAAATTCCATCCTGTATTATATTGTTTTCAAGTTCCAGTATAAGGGTAATTTTTTTTTTTTTATCCTTTCTGTGATGAAAACAGAAAGGTGGATATTATAAGCAATTTTGTGATATTAAGCTGATGATAACAAGTAAAGAGTTTAAGCAAATAGTACCAGACATGATTTTGAAATTGAACTTTTCTTGCTTTGAAAACTAAAGAAATTCTTTCTTGATTCTTTAAAAGAATTCCTTTCTCCTTGATCCCATTTCTATTACTGTTCCTTTATTTAATATGAGCAGAAAACCAAATGAAGTTGGTTGGTAGTTCCCTTTTGGTATCACGGAAGGTTTGCTCTTAATTTGTACCCTTTAAGAGAAATCAGGATAGGAAGGAGGGAAATGTGTGATATTAGAGGAAACAACACTTTTAAAGAATTAATGGAGGATTAAAATTTTGTTTACAATCTTTTTCTTTTTAACCTATAATACTTTCCCCCTCTCCCCCCAGGCAGTTGGGGTTAAGTGACTTGCCCAGGGTCACACAGCCAGGAAGTATTAAGTGCCTGAGGTCAGATTTGAACTCAGATCCTCCTGACTTCAGTGCTGGTGCTCTATTCACTATAGCACTTAGCTTTCCCTCCTATAATATATATATTTTTTTAAATACAGTGTTACCCTGTTTTAAAGTAAAGCCTGACCGTTTTATATATGCCTATTATATAACTTCTTTTATAAAATCATTATATTCTTTCTGTATTGTGTCTGTATGTTGTCAAAGTTTATAGATTAAGATGAAATTCTACCATCAGTGGATCACACACACAAAAAAAAAATAAAACCATTAGCTGAAGTAGAAGGCAGGCTAACTGATGATGGAACTTTTTTGGCCATGGGAACTTGGGAAACTAAAGGGAAAAGTAGCCCTTCAGCCTGTTCTGCAGTGATGGTAGCAGGATGGTAGGAAAGTAGAACAGGGTGCCAAGAATCACAATTTTTAGACCACCAACAAACTTTAATTTGGCTTGGTAATCTAAATGTGGGATTGTTGTCCACACATCAGTGAGTGAGCATACTACTAGACAAACTGAATTAAATTTACCTTGACATTCTTTAAAATTGGAAGAAAGATGGAAGGTTTTCAAAGGCAAAAAAAGTAGTTGGCAAAATGTTTATTTTAAGCTCCACAGCTACAAGAAATATTATTATTAATATCTTTGAATATGTATTGCAAAACAACAAAAGCAGTTGCAGAAAAGATCACCATGAAACTGTAAAGCAGTTTGGAAGGAATTAGGCATAAGCCAACATCTCATACTATATTCCAAGATAAGGATAAAATGGATAAATGATGTAGACATAAAAGGTAAAACCATAACTTAATTTGGAAATTGTGGGAAAATGTACCTGCCAGATCTATGGATAAGAGAAGAATTAATGATCAAAGAAGAGATGGAGAAGATCACAGGAAGTAAAATGAATTATTTTGATTATGTAAAATTAAAAGACTTTTGCACAAACAAAACTAATACAGCCAAAATTAGGAGGAAAACAGGAAACGGGGAACAGAAGGAGTTTATAGAAAGTGTCTCCAATAAAGGCCTTATTCCTCAAATAGTTAAGAGAAGTGAGTCAGTTTTATAGAAATAAAAGTAATCCCCCTGTTGATAAACAGTCAAAGGATATAAACAGGCAGTTGTCAGAAGAATTCAAAGCTATCAGTAGTTATATGAAAACAAATTCTAAATCACTAGTGATTATAGAAATGCAAATTAAAACAACTCTTGACATGCCACTTCACACCTACTAGATTGACTAACATGATAGAAAAGGGAAATGATACATGCTGGAGGGGATGTGGAAAAAGTGGAACAATAATATGTTTGTGGAGTTGTGAACCAGTCTACTCATTCCAGAGAACAATTTGTAACTACACCCAAAGGACTATAAAACTGCACACCCTTTGACCCAGCCATACCACTACTAGGTCTGTATCCCAAAGGGATGAAAGAAAATGGGAAAAGACCCATTTGTACAGAAATATTTATAGCAGCTCTCTTTGTAATTACAAAAAATTGGAAATAAGAGAATGTCCATCAATTGAGGAGTGGCTGAACAACTTGTAGAATATGATTGTGATAGGATACTATTGTGCTATAAAAATAACAAGGAAGATGATTTCAGAAGAAAAAAAAAACAGGGAAAACTTAATATGAACTCACACAAAATGAAATGAACACAATTAGGAGAGCAATGTGCACAATTAACAATAATACTGTAAGGATGATATACTGTGAAAGACTTAGCTGCTCCAAACAAGATGGTTCTAGAGAACCCATGATTAAAAAATTATGTCCATCTCCAAAGAGGAAACGGATGAATTCTGAATACATATTAAGCACACTTTTTTAACTTTATTTTTTTCTTGTTTTTGTTTTTGTTTTTGTTTTTGTTTTTTTCCAACATGGCTAATAAAGATATATGTTTTATATAATTTTGCTGTGGAGTAGGACAGAGAATTTGGAACTCAAATTTTAAAAATCAATGTTAAAAATCTATTTGTAATTGGTAAATATTTAATGAACTAAGTTATAGTGGAAAAGTGGGGTGTTTTTTTTTGTTTTTTTTTTTAGAAAAGACTACCTCATTTATTTACCAATATGAGTTGTTGAGGATGATGCTGTAGAGAAATTCCATGATGAAACTGATACTTGGTGACTTTGATGAAAAGGAAAGAATGATGAGGATGGAAAGAATTCTAGAAGAAAGGAGGGAGGAATTCATATAACTTGGAAGATGGAAATGAAAGACCAAAGAGTTGTAGATTATACATAAGCATTATAAAAAACATTTTCAAAGAAAGAAATAAGAATTGATAGGTGCTAGAAATGGAAAGCACCAAATAACAGCACAGAGAATGAAATTGATTATATTTTTTAAACAAATGTGAAAAGACTTCTTATAGATGTGGCAGTTACCTTTGAGTCAACTGTCTTGCAGTAGAAACTAAAAACAGAATTTATAATAAACAAAAAGAAAGACTAGCCAGGAGAAAAGGATATGGTGTATAGTGTTAAAAGAATTTAATCCCGATTTAACTAAAGCAACCATCAATAAAATGGAAAATAGACAACCAAAATAACATTAATGATATATATATATATATATATAGTATAATAATTCTATCCAGGAGTTAAACCAGGGGTCCTCAGACTTTTTAAATAGGGGGCCAGTTCACTGACCCTCAGACTGTTGGAGGGTCGGACTATAGTAAAAACAAAAACTTTGTTTTGTGGGCCTTTTTTTTTTTTTTTTTTTTTTTTTTAATTTAATAGTCTTTATTTAAGGATATATGTGGTAACTTTAAGTTAAAATTGCCAAACCTCTTTTCCAATTTTCACCTCACCCCCACCCCCCCTAGATGGCAGGATGACCAGTAGATTTAAAATTATTAAAATATAAATTAGATAACAATAAGTATACATGACCAAAGCGTTTTTTGCTGTACAAAAGAATCGATCGAAATATTTAAATTACTTTGAAAAATCAAAATGCAGGTGGGCATAAAATAGGATTAGAATTCAATTAATGGTTTTAGTCATCTCCCAGGTTCTTTTCTAGGCATAGCTGGTGTTCAGTTCATTACTGCTCCATTGGAAATGATTTGGTTGATCGTTACTGAGGATGGCTGGTCCATAGAACGTATATATAGTATTTTGGATATAATGATCTCCTGGTCCCCTTTTTCCTCAGCATCAGTTAATTAAATTCTAGGCCTTTCTGAAATCCCTTTGGTCATTTCTTACAGAACAGTAATATTAAATATTCATATACCACAATTTATTCCCATTCTCCAACATGGACATATTCAGTTTCATTTTAACCACTACAAAGGGCTCCAAACATTTGTCACATACAGGTCCCTTTCCTTCTTTGTATCTCTTTGGGATATAATCCCAGTAGTAACACTGCTGGATCAAAGGGTACAAGTTTGATAACTTTTTGGCATAGTTCAAACTACTCTCAGAATGGTTGGATTGTTCACAACTCCACCAACTGCATCAATGTCCCAGTTTTTCCCGCATCCCCTCCAACAATCATCATTATTTTTCCTGTCATCTTGAATCTGACAGGTGTGTAGTGTATCTTAGAGTTGTCTTAATTTGCATTTTCTGATTAATAATGACTTGGAGCATCTTTTCTATGACTAGAAATAGTTTAATTTCTTCATCGAAATTGTCTGTTCATCCGACCATTTTCAATTGGAAAACGATTTTATAAATTAAATTAATTCTCTATATTTTTGGAAATGAGGCCATCAAAGAAACTGACTGTAAAATATTTTCCCATTTATTGCTTCCCTTCTAATCTTGTCTGCATTAGTTTTGTTTGTACAAAAACTTTTCAGTTTAGTATAATGAAATTTTCTATTTTGTGATCAGTAATTCTTAGTTCTTCTTTGGTCATAAAGCCTTCTCCCCGGTCTGAGAGGTAAACTATCTGTGTTCCCTTTTTTTAATTTCATTCTTTATGCCTGGTTTTTGACCCATTTTGCCTTATCTTGGTGTATGGTGTTAAGTATGGATCAATTGTTTCTGATATTAGTTTCCAATTTTCCAAATTTTTTATCAAACAGTAAGTTCTTATCCCAAAAGCTGGGATCTTTGGGATCAAAACGATATATTTGTTGACTGTTTTATCCCTTGAACCTAATCTATTTGTGGGCCTTTAAATAAAGAAACTTCATAGCCCTGGGTGAGGGGGATCAACGTCCTCAGTTGCCGCATCTGGCCCACTGGCCATAGTTTGAGGACCCTTGATAAACCATTGTAAATTAATTGCTACATCAAGGACACCAACAAACCAAAAGCCCCCCCCCCCCAAGTCAACAAACATTTGACTTAATAGCAAGATAAAATCGGCTGCCAGCCCAGTTTTAATAAAAGTAAAATCTTACAAAAGATGAACATTGAGCTGATAAGGGTAGGCCCATTACCAAATATCCTGTTAGGTGCAGTTTTGGAATGAAGCTGGGTAGCACAGTGGATAAAGTGCCAAGCTTGGAGTCAAGAAGATTTGAGTTCAAATTTGCCTCAGGTCTTTACTAACTATGAGCCTCGGTAGGTCACTTAAATTAATTTGCCTTGATTCCTTATTTGTAAAATAAGCTGGAGAAGTAAAAGGCAAATTACTCCATTATCATTGTCAAGAAAACCAAATAAGGTCACAGAAAGCCAAACATGACTGAAAAATGACTGAACACCAACTGTGAGGTAATCATAAAGTAATCAAATGACTAACATAAAAAGGTTTACTCAACTCTTAAGAGAGGAAGGATTTCCAACAAGGATATGGTGAGATTTATCTTCAGCTTTAGTGGATGGAGTCTCTTTTATCTCCTCGTGGAAATGTATCTATTTGGTCAGCTGGGCAGATTAACTCAGGCACTCATCAAGTTTGAGAGGTTTCTTGTAGGAGGAACTTTTAATGTTTTTAAGTGTCAGAAACCAGTGTCAGGGAAGCAAGGGCCAATCAATTCCTGGGGACAGCTTTGTCTTTTCTTAAGGAAAAATATTGGTAGATGTTAGTCTCATCACACTGGATAAAAGCAGGGAAAGATAAAATCAGATAAAAACCAGGCAAGAAATCTAATTTAGCAAAGTCATCCCAAGTGCATTCAAGGTGAAAACAGAAAAAGAACTACAAATAGGAGGAAAATGGAACATATTTGCAAAAATTATTACAGCAAATTTTTCTTATCAAATATAGTAGAGCCACAACATCTGGGCCCTAAGTCCCTGAAGTGCTTATGTAGAAATAGAAAAAGATACAAATATGATGAAAGTAGTGAATGAGACAAACACATCTTTTTGATGAGGTGAAAGTTATGAAGGCATTGTAGGACTGATAAAAGTACTTTCCTTTATCAAAGGTAAAAATCTCAAATGTTTTTTATACCAGAAAAAGTGACCCAGAAAACCTCATAACAATGATCCCTCTGCCTACTTTCCATCTATATAAAGTATTTATGCATGTTTTCTATTCATAAATTGAGGACACTTTTGATGAGAGAATATCAGGAGAGAGCAAGTAGGCATAAAAAGTGAGAGAGGGATAGATGCTGGCCAAAAGTATTCACAGAATCCATGTCAAGAAGGAACAATTCCTGAGTGAAATTCTTAATTGATCCTGTTTTCAGTTAACATTATGATTAATTATGTCAAGCCTCAAAATAAAATAAAGCCTCCTAGAAGAAATCCATAATCATTAAAAAAACAACAACAACAAAAAAAACCTGACCTTTTTCCATTGCCAAGACAAAATGGGATATAGAATGCCTATGTTGCCTATGTTCAACATGCATGTTCATATCTATGTTACCTGCATCTGATTAGATACATATTATAAACTCATCCAACAGAGTATGTATGCATGGAACAAACAATACAGATGGACATTGATCTGGATTGAGAGTTGCAAAGGGAAAGATCTCAGTCGGAATTATTTTCATGAGATTGTAAAACACTTTTTTACTCATAACATTAAAGATACATTTTTTCAGTACAGACATTTTTTTCAGTGTTGATGTGTGTCCTCAAGACCTGGAACACTACAGGAAGAACTAAAGATGAGACTCACACAAAGGGCAGTGCAAAGGCTTATGGTAGTGAGCAGGCTGTGTGAGGCACTCTGAAGAAGAACAGGAATATGGAGATCAAGGGATCATATACAGAGAATCTGGTGGCAGGAGTGTGGGACTCCAGCTAAGATGCATCATGTATACCTTTTCAATGTCAGGAGAAATCCCAATAAAAATCTCATCTTTTACCTTAAACCTTTCCCCACCCTTCCAGGAGCTTCCCTTGTTAATCTTAGCCCTGAAAGACTTCCAGCTTATGGAGATAGAAATTGGCACTCTCTGTTTTCACATTTGTAAGCTGAAAGTTTGGAGGGAAGAATAGTGCCTTACTTTTGGGAGAATTTTCTCTCATAGAATCCTACGTTGGTTGTGGTGGAAGGTAACGGCCCTATGAGAAGTTCATCCTCTTTCAGCATACAAGCTTGCATGCATTAGCTTCGACTCCTTTTGAATTGTCAGTGTTCAGTCCTTGGGTGTTCAGGACAATTCATCTCCAGAAAATGACTTCAACTACAAAGACCACCCCAAGTTCTTCCCTCTCTTTCCTGACTACCCCGCTGTGGGGTTTATGATGCCGGGTCAGCTCTGCAGTGTTTCCTTTCCTGTGGTGGGGGTGACGCCAAAAGCACAGATGACTGTTCCCACATAGGCAGGAAGAAGCTGACTTTTCACTCTCCATTCCATATCTCCCTCTCCTCTAGGATGGCAAGGTGAATGGAGTAACTGAGTCTACACGGATCTTGGGCTACACTTTCCTGCACCCCAGCGTGGTTCCCCGTCCTCACGTGCAGTCGGTGACACTGACCCCACAAGACGAGTTCTTCATCTTGGGCAGCAAGGGGCTGTGGGACAGCCTGTCCATCGAGGAGGCAGTGGAGGCCGTGCGGAACGTGCCCGACGCTTTAGCCGCGGCCAAGAAGCTGTGCACACTGGCCCAGAGTTACGGCTGTAACGACAGCATCAGCGCTGTGGTGGTGCAGCTCAATGTCACCGAGGACAGCTTCTGCTGCTGTGAGCTCACCGGAAGTGGGGTCCCCCCTCCAAGCCCAGGCATCTTTCCTCCCTCGGTCAATGTGGTGATCAAAGACCGGCCCTCCGACGGGCTGGGAGTGCCCTCCTCCAGCAGTGGCATGGCCTCTGAGATCAGCAGTGAGATCTCCACCTCGGAGATGAGCAGCGAGGTGGGCTCCACAGCCTCGGACGAGCCCCCCCCGGGAGCCCTGAGTGAGAGCAGCCCGGCCTACCCCAGCGAGCAGCGCTGCATGCTCCACCCCGTCTGTCTGTCAGGCTCTTTCCAGAGACAGCTCTCCAGCGCCACCTTCTCCAGTGCCTTCTCCGACAACGGCCTGGACAGTGATGATGAAGAGCCCATCGAAGGGGTCTTCACCAATGGCAGCAGGGTGGAGGTGGAGGTGGACATTCACTGTGGCCAGGCCAAGGAGAGGGAGAAGCAGCAGCAGCTACTGCCTCAGGTACCCACCGAGGCCAGCGACGAGGGCATTGTGATCAGTGCCAATGAGGACGAGGTGGGGCTGCCCAGGAAGCCCGACTTCTCTGCTACCGGGACCATTGGGCGCAGGAGAGGCAACGGCTCTGTGGCCCCCCAGGAGAGGAGCCACAACATGATTGAGGTGGCTGCCGATGCCCCTCTCCGGAAAACGGGGGGCTACTTTGCAGCTCCGGCTCAGCCTGATCCCGATGACCAGTTTATCATCCCACCTGAGCTAGAAGAGGAAGTCAAAGAAATCATGAAACATCATCAGGAGCAGCAACAGCAGCAGCAGCAGCAGCAGCAGCAACAACAGCAGCAGCAGCAGCAGCAGCAGCGGCAGTATCAGATGGACCAACTGCCAGACTATTATGATACACCACTATGACCCAGTGCAAGTACTGTTTAAAAAATAATAAACTAACCAGAAAAGACTGAATCGCAAGAGTCTCCCAGGCTCACATTAAACCAGGGGTTTTACTCCACTTTCTCTTCCCTTCCACTCTCTTTAAGTCCCTCATTTGCCTTTGCAGCTAATCTGTAGGTTCTCTTCTTTGTTATTTTTTAATAATCACCACTTTTCTTCTAGTAATACTTTACCAATATAATTTTAACTGGTTAACTCTTCCCTTTCCCCTTTTCCCCTCCCCTAACATATCAGAAGTGTAAAAACAAAGAACAAAAGGTTTAATATATTGCAGAGAAACAGATAATGATGATGTAATATTTTTTAAAAATGGCTTTTTGTTGTTGTTGTTTGTTTGTTTGTTTGAAAGACAGGGCAAGTTGCCAGTACTCAATGATTCAGTAATATTGTAATACTGTATTTCTTTGGGGGAAAAAAAGGCCTTTTTCTTTTTCTTTTTTTTTCTTTTTTTTTTTTTTTTTTTTTTTTTTGTCTTGAAAATGATAGACATTTGTAGAATATGGAGACTAACTCCTAGGAGTTGCTTTACTCTGTCAGGTGACTGAAGTCACTGAGATTCACTAATTTTCTCTGAGAGAACAGTTGATTGGGAAATTATTACTGTAAATAGCTCAGTGTTGTATAGTAATGCTTAAAATGTTTTGTAGTCTCAGCATAAGGACACAGCCTGAACAACTGACTTTGTGTTCTTTCCCTCTCCCCTCCCAACCCCACCTTATTTATACCTGGCCCTCCAAGGATTTCAATTCATGCTCATTTTGTGGTGAGCCTACGTGGCCAGACCAGCTATCTCTACAAATAAGGTGGTTCTTAGACCACTGAACAACAATCTGTGTCCAGTGGGCCTCTGATTTTTTCCCCTTCTCCTTTTCCTTCCCTTAAATACTTACTTTTCCAGACATTTTTTTATTTGTGTTCCTTATTGCTGCCACAACCAGCATGATTGTATAGAGCTCATTTAGATCATTTACATACCAAGAGTTATATTAAAGCAGAATGCACAAATGAACATGTCATAATTTTTGTTATAATAAATATAAAATTTACAAGTAATGGGTCCATCTCCTTTTGTCTGAACAATCAGAAGTGTTTTAAAAACTACCATCCAGTACAGGCTTGGAGAGGACTGGGACACTCTGGAGATGTTTGTGGTTTGTCAAATGACCTCTGTGTTGAATATTAATCTTTTGTGATTATTTTTTCAAATATCATATCCTGAATTGAAAAGGAAAGTCAAATTTCCCTAAATTCCTGTTGGTTTCTGTGGTCTGGTCTTATAGCTCTTGTCTAAGTAGGAATTGAAGAGGGAGGGGAAGTTGCAGCAGTTCTCCTTGTTCTGGAAGCTTGGGGATTATATTTATTATGCTGTTTTCCACTTACGGTCTTGAATTCAGACCATCTTTATCCAACATAAAGGAGATTTTGACAGAAACCATTACAGATTAGGAAGAAACTTCACAATCTCAATTGAGTTGTCCACCTTATTTGTACAATTGTGTTTTTCTTTCAAGCTTAACCAACACCATTTTGGATCCATCATGTTGAAAAAGATATTACTAGTCTGTCCTTCCATATGCAGAAAGACAGATATTCCTATGCAAAAGATACTCCATAACTTGTTGCCATGAATAATATATTTATACCATAATTATTGTGGGAAGGCAACATTTATCAATCTGTGAGTGATTCACTTGGGTTTTCTGTCCTCATGCAGCTAACCCAACTGTGTTGATTGCTTTGGAGCTCTTGAGTAAAGGTATTCATACATCATCTGAGAAGCAGAAGGAAAGACAGGTACCCTTTGGGACTGCTAAGGCTAGAGAAAGGGTTCTGCTCAGGTAAGACTGAGTTCCATAAAGTAAATAAAAGAGAACCATGGGGACTTGAGGATGTTTTGGAACAGTCTACTTTTAACAGCAAATACTTTTTCCAGAAAGGAAAGAGCCACCTCTGCCATTAACTAGTTTTGACCTTAGACAAGTCATATAACTTCCCCAGATCTTAATTTTCTTATCTATAAAATGACATAGTTGGACTAGACGAACTTAAGTATTTTCTTAACTCTAACATTCTGTGGATTCTGAAGTACCTGAGTCATATTCACATCAAAGGCTTCTCTTTCTATATGTTGAAGATATTCCCATTTAACTTTAGGTAAGCGGATCCAGATCAGGTAAGTGAGACTCAAGTTTTTCATTCTACTACAGAGCTCTGAATTTTTTTTTGGTATATCTAAATCAATTCTACAGTCAGTCTCATAAGGCTGCCTATGACAGTTTAAAAAAAAACAAAATGACTTATATGTTCCTGTTACACTTCTTCTAAGTCCAAACACCTAGAGTAGTGTTTACTCTGGGCCAGGGGATGCAAGGGTCTTTGCCGTCATGGATTCCAGAGTGCCCGGGGTAGAGGCTTACCTAAATGTTTGATTTTACCATAGGCCAAAGTGTTGTTCTAGAGCCTATCTCGGTTTACTCTAAAGGATGGTCCAGAACTAGGCCCAGTGTGAGGATCACAGAATGAGAATGTTTCTTTTTGAACTACAAGGGAGAAGATAGTGGTTGTGTGGCAAAAGCAGGACAGCGGGGTCTTTGGAGGTAATTCATAAGGCCTGAAGTAACCCATCCTCTCTAGAAGCAGTCTGTACCCCTTCCCATTCCCTATAATGGGCACAAGAAGAGTTAATGTGACTTCTATTGACATTTCTGTGGTTTATTCCAGAGGGAAGCTTGCTAGGAGTTATCTAGTCATTTCATATCTATTTATAATTAATTTTTATTTATACTGTTACATATAATATCAATATTATATATATATATTACATATAAATATTATTTATAATTAAATATAACTTAATAAATAATAATTAAAATAAATTTAATTGAATGTATACTGGTCTTCTACTTGCAAAGCACTGTTGTAGGCACTAGAAATACAAAGTTAAAATGACAGCCCTGTCTGCTAGGAGCTTATATTTCAGTTTACAGAAAGAAGAGCGATGACCTGTACTCAAGTCTAGAACCAAAGGAGAGAATAAGCCAAGAGTGCTAAGGCTCTTGGGAGGAAGGGCATAACACTTTCAGCTGGGAGTGTCAGAGAAGACTTTAGGGAGGCAGTGGCATATGAGTGAAGCCTTCAAAGGAGAGAATTCTAAATGACACAGGTGAGAATGAGATAAGTTCTAGTCATGGGAGAGAGTTCAAACAGGCGCACTGAGTTTGGAAAGGTAAAGTCTGATCTGAGGAATATCGGATCCAACTTGTCCAGAACATAGAGTGCATGGTGTAAACTATGAAAAAGAATATACTAGAGGAAATAGCCAGTGAGATTTGGGAGGAATAATATACTCAGAGGGGTCTCTTTAGGAAGTTTATTCTGGTATCTGCCTACATTGGATTATATAAACAAGAAGGAAAGAGACTAGTTGGGAGCCATAACCCAAGGAGAAAAGCAATAAAGGCCATGCTAGGGAGGTAGAAAATGAAATTTTTGTAGAGGTGGCAATTGATTATATATATAGGATGTGGGTAGGGAAAAAGAGTCAAGATGGTTCTGAGGTTTCCAATATGGATAACTAAGAAGATAATGCCATCCACAGAAATGGGGAATATGTGGAATTCTCTGTCAGACATGTGTGGAGTTAGAGACACAGAACATGCAAGTATCTGTGTGGCTACAGTTCCATGCCAAGGACTGAACTAGATAAGTACATGTGGGACAGATGAGATCACCAGGCAAAGAGAGCCTAAGAACAGAGCCTTGATTCTTAGCAGATGGAAGAGGAGGGGCAATGGAAGGAGAGAAGTAGAAAAAAAAAGTCATTGAACCCAAGGAAGAACAGAGGGGTGAAGTTAGTCACCAGGGTGGGATACTAGAGAAAGATCAGTCAGGGTGGAGTAGAGATTTTGAAAGGGCCATGGAATTTATCCATCAGAATATTGATAACCTTTGACAACAGTTTCAGTAGAATGGTATGTTCTATACCATTAAAAATGGCTAAGAAATGAACTAGTGGTGAGGAAATGAAAGCAGGAGGATATAGGGGACTTAGCAGTGAAAGCTTTTGTGTGTATGTGTGTGTGGGGGGGGGGGGGGGGGTTGGTTATGTTAGGCAATAACTTGAAGAGGTAGAAGCCAGAGAAGTTTTCTAGGAGAGTATCTGGGAAGTACGTTTATAGAACTTAGAAACAGTTTGAGAGTGTGTAAACTCCTAAAGAAGAAGATAGTATGGAATGAGATGAAAAACACAGATGGTAAGGTTAGCCTTGGCAAGAAAGTCCATGTCATCTGAAACTGTAACAAAAGGGTTTGGGGAGTGTGGAAAAAGGGAGCCATTGGAGGTCATGACAGATGGTTTCAGTTTTAGTAAAGTAGGAGACCAGAGCATTATTAGAGCCAAATGGTGGAGAATGAAGATTTGAAGATTTGGAATAGATGCTATGGGGAATAATTAATCAAAGAAGTAGGATAAAGTAATTTTATTAAATTGTGCTCACGTACTCAGGGTCCATTTGAGACTATAGATACCTAGTTTGTAATCCTGTATGCACAGTTCTTTGACTTTTTTTTATTTTAGCAACTCAGAAGACTGATAATGCAGTAACAGAGTGGTGTGTTAGGATTTAAATAGCAGGCAAGGTGACAAAAGAGTCAAGAATGTACTTGTTGAGCTAATTAATTGGAGAGAGTTTTTCTAGACTAAAGTTCAAGACTAAAGATAGGTTGAGCAGTGCTTAGGAAGTAAGGAATTTTAGAGATTAAGATCTTCCTCCAAGAGGAACAGTTTATGATTGCAGATAAAGTCTTAGGAAAGCTCACCCCTGTGGATAGCTGAGGTGAAATGGAGACTGTCATCATGGAAACTGAAGCTTATTAATTAGAAAACTTTAAGTCATCATTAAAAAAAATCAATCACCAATAAAAAAGCCAAACGTTACAAATGGAGAATGAAATAGCAAATGTTGAACCTATTAAAAAGGAAGAGAAATTAATAGATGACAGCAACAAGGATCTCTTATCTGGATAAAAGAATATAGCATGTAGCTTTAGCTAGGGGGTAATCAAGGGAAACTTTCAAAACAGCGGGGATGGAAGTATGCATAAAAGAAACAGCCAATATTGGAGAGAGTTGTAGGGAATGAGATAGATACCTTTGGGAGAAAACCAGATTTCAATTATTGATTCAATATAGGAGTAAGGAAGGGAAAGATTGAGCATGAGGGGAAATTTCACAGCAAAGTAGGAGCTACGAAGGGCATGATGTAAAGGAAGAATAGGGACAGGGTAAGATGGATGACGATGAATGCCGAGAGTTAACATTGAAAAGAGATTTCTGTCTCCCACGGGATCTGGACCAGGAATTTCAGGAGCAAGAGGTAGCTATTTACCAGTCATAAAGATGTGAATGAAAAATGGCAGTACATTTAGGAAGAGGTTTGTTGACTAAATTAGCCCCCGATTTCTAATTAGAACACTGATATAAAAGAGTTTCTTCCATGTAGCCCCTGACTTGCAAAAATGAAGGTAAAGGTTGTGCAGTGTCTTGAAGCAGAGAGCACTTCCAGTTCACAAAATGCTAGGCTAATTGCTGGGTTGAAAAAAATGGGAGGGGTCAGGAAGAAACTTTCAATATAGTTAGGGAGATAGAACATGAAGAGATATTTTATGTAAGATGGCATATATGAAGTGATACAAAATAGTCACAAATGGCCATCTTTTAGATCAGAACTCACTGATTTCTTGTGAGCTGTCCCTTTTTCCCTTTGAAATCTTTTGTGTTTTTGGGTGTGACTTTTTTGGGTGTGAGGGATACATCTTAGGAAGGATGACCCATCATCCTCCTTCCTGTACCAAGATCCCTGGTCATTAAATTTGCCCACAATCCTGTAGTCCAAAACCAATATCTCTCAAAACCCAGTCTCCATCTCCAAGCTTGCAGACTGGCTGGTGGTTGGAATGGGACCTCAGGACAAGGCTCAAAGTCCTGGATTACAGCTGTGTCCCCTGCATTGCTTTTGTCCCAGCACCACCTACTGGTGAGGTCAGACATTGGGCTGAATGGGACTGGGAAGCTTTCTCTTAAAAAGCAGAAAGTTGATTGTTTCTTTCCTATCCACTAAGGACATCTCTGAGACTATTTTTGTAGCATTTGTTATTCATGGAGCCTTTGCTGACATCTCGGTTTCTGAAAGTGTCTCAAATGATGGATGATAACCCAGCCCCTAAGAAAATCAGTATCGAGAAACTTAGTTCCAGAGTACCTGGATAAACATAATGGATCTTGTCATGGAACTAGTGGTGAACTATTTTTCCCAATTCTGCCAATAATGGGAAAAGCGTTGGATTTGAATTCATAAATCCCAGGTACTTCTCAGTGCCTCAACTTCTTCCTCTCTAAAGTACAATTCTGACTAGACGGTCTCTTTCCCTCTGAAATCCTCTGATCAAAAGCTTCTACCTTTTTCAAGTCTAGATTGACAGCTTTAAATACTGACTTTGTAACTAACTTCTGATATTCTGGTTTTCCCAGAAAGATAAATCCTCAGCTACCTCCTCAAACACAAATTAGACAGCTCATTTATAGTCATCATCCCTGTTAACTTTACAAAGAAATTATTCCTACTGGACTATATTAAATCTTGGTCAAATTGTTATGGAAGGTACTTTTGAAATCCACCTATATGGTACCCAAAGACTGAGAATGCCTATATAACTGGGAGTTGAAGAATGGCCAAGATGGGAAAACCTAATTAAGAAGCACAACACAGAAAATTTCTTCCTTTGTAAAATGAGAGTTGGGCTATATCAATGGTGTCTAACTCAATTAGAAAGTAGGTCCTTTATGGCCACATTTTGACAGCCACATATTAACATGATCTACGCTATACTGGATTTTCATTTATTTATTTTATATTTCATGTTATTTTATTTCATTTTATTCATTTTCCAAAATTATTTCCCAATTACATTTTAATTTAGATTGCAGATGCTTGACCCTTCTGAACTAGCTGGCCTCTTAGAGCTCTTCCATATATGCATCTGTGATATTCTTCACAAATTTTAATGGATTTCATTGCTGACATTTTTCATTGTTGGAAGGTGTGATGACAGCGTGGATATACCCTGGATACCTTAGAATCAGCTGGAGTCAGGATAGGCAAAAGTTCTCAGTCTTTATTCTTGGTCTTTAGAGGTAGGATTGAATTGGATGGAAGCAGAATCTCCACGATCTTCCTTCTTCAGAACTCTCCTACCGCCAAAGTAACCCTGGCCAGTCTTTCTCCACTCCCTGGTCCCTCCTACAATTCTCTGTATACACCAATTATCGAGCCAGCACAGGATAGTGGGAAAGGCCATTTTCCAAGCATATGCTTATAGAGTATTGTTCAATTGGTAATTCGTCTTAAGTGCTTGAACCCACCTCAGTGCATCAACTCAAGAGTTTCAGCCCTTTACAGGACAGGGTGAGGTTGTAGATTTAAGTTTGAAACCCTCTGGATGTTACTTTTTTTAAATTTGCAAAATAAGGGAATTGAGCAAGATGATCCATAAAGTCATAGTAAAATAAACAAAAATTAAAAATAACCTATGATCACATAATCATGAAGTGGAATCTCCTTAGTTTTATTTTCCCTCCAGGTTGTAGAATCCTGTTCATTCCTGGATTTATTTCCTCTTTCTCCACCTCTAAAGTGATACAAATTATACCAAACTTCTCTCTTTACTAATATCAGATACACAGTATGGTGTGGTGAAAAGAGCCCTAAGTTTAGAGTCCAAATACCTGGATACAAATTCTTGCTTTGCTATCCATTATTCATCTGATTTAGCCAAATTATTTAGCCTTTTTAGGCTTCAGATTCCTTATCTATAGGAGTCGGGAATAAGTGATCCCCTCCTATGTTTTTTCTGATTCTAATTTCTATGGGAAATTAACCCCAAAATGAAGCTTTCCCTAAGAGTTATTACTCAAATCGCAACTGAGCAAAGTATTGATTGGGCATACCAGCCACCGTTATGAACTAATGTCAGCAGTACAGTATCATAGGAAGAAAGTTGGAGTACTTACAAGCCAGAAAACCTGGAGGCTAATCTCTTACATGCTTTGGGACATTGGGCAAGTTAGTCTGCCCCAGTTTTCTTATCTATAAAATGGCCTTAAAGAAAAAGCCAAGTTAAAATTCCACTTTCTCATCTATAAAATGAAACCTACGTAGAGTTTTGAGGAACTGAGATAATATGTTTATAAATACTTTTTGAAGAGTTGAAGGCCTCATATAAATATGGGGTGGGGATTGAGAGTAATAACTGAGTTTGAAACAATTTGGTTGGGTGCATTTCTACAGTTGCCTTGAATTCTCTGAATTTTGGGAGAGATTAATGTTAGCTGGAAGAATGGCTTTTCTTAAGTACTGAGTATGAGGAACCCATAAAAATGAAGTGGTTTTTCCTAGATTTTTCTTCATTAGCAATTTCATTTCAGCCCCTAACAGAAATACAGTGCTCTATTGATTCTATTCAAGAGAAAGACACCAAGATTTTTATCCTTTTCTTCCCTTTCTCAATTGAGTTAGTCCCATTGCTTAGTACTTTTTTGGTGGGGGAAGGATAGAAGAGTGAGGAAGAAAGGAAATGAGTGGCATAGAAACTAAACTACAATTACATTTTTAAAAGCATTTCTAGAGTCTTTTTCCATTTCTTTCTGCATATCCCAATAATTATCATTTAATTTTATCTAGCTCATTTTCTTCTAATTATCATCATATTCATTGAAGGAAAACTGAATTAGCATCTAACAGGTGATTTTCCCCAGATCTTTATATTTCCAGATATTCATTTCTATCCTGAACTCATTTGTTAGGAAATTTGCTTCTAAAAACTTACTAGGAACACTGTTACCAAATTTCCATTTTGGAGTTCTTAAGACCCTTTCTATTTACTGAGAACTGTTGTGTAAGGCAGAAATAAATCATGCATATAAAGAAATTTCTTTTATTTGCTTCATAATTTATGATATTGTAAAAAAAATAAAATGTTCCTCCTACTATCCTTTCAATATGTTAAAAATAACTGATTTAAATGTGTGACTCATTCCTAAGCCCCCAGTGCATACCATAAACATAATGGAATGCACCTCACCCACTGAAAGTTTCAAGTTTAGAGCAGGTAACCCCAGCATTCTACATTATTTCTCCTAGGGGACAATTCAAATGTATGAAAGAGCTGTGTTGTGTGTAGGCTTTGTAGCTAATCTTCTTATGCCCATATTGATTATTCTCAGGCTGTTTTTAAATTAAAATTTTGTCATTGCTTCCTATGGATGAGAATGTTTGGAATTTAAAAAAAATTTTTTTTTTTCTTTATATTGACACTGAGCAAAAGTAATAGGAGCGAATGGGTTGGAGAAAAGAGGTAATAATAAAGATTTACAGAAGCATGGAAGGACCATTGATGGTCTGAAATGTACTAGATTAACCTACAAAGGTCGGGGCATATTAACTCAGATCTCTGGAACTCTGTGAAGCAATGAAGATAAATCATAATATCCTCATCTGTAAAATGGGAATTAGAAAGAGCCAGCCTTAAAGAAAGAGCCAAGTTCAAATCCCACTTCTGACATACATCAGTTAAAGAGATTTGTGAGTCACTTAACCTCTAAATGCTCTCGGGCAACATTGTAAGATGGGAAGGGTGGGAAGGGAAAAAGCATTTCTATAGCAACTACTGTGTGCCAGACACTATACTAAGCACGTTTGTGCTAATCTAAAAATATTACCTCATTTAATCCTCTCAACAGCTCTTGGAATTAGGTGCTATTAATATCCCTCATTTTATAGTTGAGGAGACTGAAGCAATCAGAAGTTAAGTGATTTAAGACCACATAGCAGGTAAGTATTTGAGGCTGAATTTGAATTCTGGCCTTCCAGACTCCAGCCTTCTATACTTCCCAACCGCCTCTATGGAAGATTTGAATTAGAGAGCGAGCACAGATCTGTGAGGGCTTCCTCACTGGGGGTCCAATGAAATCACCATTCTGGTTAAAAAAAACTTTAACATCCTGAAAGGTGGTAGTAAAAGTGTGTGTGTGTGTGTGTGTGTGTGTGTGTGTGTGTGTGTGTGTGTGTGTGTGTGGAGAGAGAGACAGACAGAGAGAGAGGGATAGAGAGACACAGAGAGAGACAAAGAGACACAGGGATAGAGAGAGACACAGAGACACAGAGAGACAGAAATAGAGAGCTATCTAGTTTGTCTCTTACCATATACACACACTGTACACAGACACACACAAATGGGAGGCAGAAGGAGCAGAACTTTAATTCACTTGCAGATGCTGCTATACCAAAACAACTTTGTTGTAAATCTGTAGTTCAGGTCTCAGCAACTCACTTGGACCTTGTCCATGACCCTCCAAGCCTTCCCATCCTAAATGACTCATGTCAGTGCCAGGGTATGTTTCCAAATAGTATTGGGAACATGCTGTGACCTTCCAGCCAAATGGTTTCTCAGGCCAAGATGGCTCTGATAAGAGATGCCCTTTTCCAAATATATAAGACCAGATCCCCTACAAGGAAGTCAGTCTCACTTCAATCCTAGAAGAATCAAATCCCACTTCCTTTTTTTTTTTGGTTTGTTTTTTTTACTTTCATTTAGGAGTACATTTAACAAACAGTCACCAAGCATGGTACAATAGAAAGGGCACTAAGTATAGTAATGGAGGGTTTGGAGTCAGAATTCTTAAAGAAGGCTGTCTTTGTTGGCAAGACATAAGTTATACTTTTCTCTTTGGAAATGAGACATGTGAAGGAAAAAAAGAAGATCCTCTGTCATGACAGACTAAAGTCAATGCTTTCCCTGAAGTATTTTCCTTCCTTACTTCCTCCCCTCCTTTTCCCCCTCCCTCCCTTCTTCCTTCCTTCCCTCTCTCCCTTTCTTCCTCCCTCCCTTTCTTTCTCCCTCCCTCCTTCCCTCCCTCCTTCTCTCCCTTCCTTCCTTCCTTCCTTCCTTCCTTCCTTCCTTCCTTCCTTCCTTCCTTCCTTCCTTCCTTCCGTGATCCAGATGTCAAGTGATTAACTTGAGCTTTACCTATAACTAGATTATCACCTATATTAAAATGTAAGTTTCAAAAAATTTAATCTTAAACTTACCTCTATCTTATGTGGATTGTTGAGGTCATCAATATGAGTGCTCTCTCCAATGGGGAATGCAAGCCAGCCACATTTTCCTAATCTTTGCATTTCATCTCTATGTCCTTCTACAAGTACTCTGAAGATGTTCCATTCAATAAACCAGAAGCATTTCTCCAGACCTCTGATATCACATGGATACTAAAAGAATATAGAGATGGTACAGTTATCATCTCTCTCCTTCCATATGTGATCAACTACAACATCTATGTACAATATCTTTTCTGTTGCTTCTCATGCACAATTACTTTTTGCTATTGTGTTGCTGTCTATGTTCACAATATATCCCTTTCCTTGCCCTTTGGATGATCTACAGTGTCAAATCTTCAGAGATCTTCTATCTTATCTCTCTCCACCATACAGCATCACCATAAGAATATGGGTTTAGAGGAAAAAAAGACTTATTTCAGGAAGAAGTTTGGCATCAGCATGATAAATATGAAAATATGTTTAAAAGAATTGCATTTGTTTAATTTATATGGGATTACTTGTTGTCTAGGGGGGACAAGAGGGAGGGAGGGAGAAAAATTTGGAACATAAGGTTTTGCAAGGGTGAATGTTGAGAATATCTCTGCATGTATTTTGAAAAATAAAAAGCTATTGTAAAAAAACCCCAAAAAAACAACTCCTTTCTCAAAAAAAAAAAAAAAAAAAAAGTTTGGCATCACAAAAAGCATTGCACAATTTTTCCCATGTAAGCCCTCCCACTCTTTCCTTTTCAATTCTAAACTCAGTTCATTTTCCATCTGCAGCATTTGTCCTAGATATACAAATATAAATACAGTTGAAATAACTAGAGATATAGAGGCAGCGAGGTACCTCAGTGCATAGAGCGCTGAGCCTAGAGTCAGGAAGTACTGTGTTCAAATCCAGCCTCTGAGACTTACATAAGTCACTTAACCCCTATTTGCCATTATCCATGCGAGAAAAAAACAGTACCTTTGCCAAGAAAATCCTGTGGACAATATGGGCATGTTATCCACAGGGTCATGGAGAGTTGGACACAACTGAATGGCTGAACAACAATAGATATGGATAAGCAATTTTCCCCAAAGTCCCAATAGTTTTAAACTATTAAAGCTTAAAGATATGCAGATATAGATACAGACATCTGCGTATACTAATGAACTTGCTTAATAGTAAGTTTTACTAACACATTTTCTGTCCAACTTTATATTATGAGTGAGATCAGTAGTTCTCAAAGTGGATTTGCTTGAGGGCTCCTGAGCCCTTTTAGGAGGTCCAGGAGGTCAAATCTGTTTTCATAACAATACTAAGACATTTTAACTTCCATCATGGTAAATGTACACGGATATAGCCCACAAAAATAAAAGATCTTTAATCATACCAGATCTTTGTCTTGTAAAGCAGTAATTATCTAAATAATGTGGTTCGAGTTAATAGAGTGGGTGGTCAGTGGAGTAGATCACATTATAGTAAAAGATTATCATAATCTATAGATCCTCAAACGCAAGCTTTTGAAACAAAAAATCATTATTTCACAACAACTGCTGGGAAAACTGGAAAATAATGTAACAGAAACGAGGTATAGATCAATATCTCACATCATGTACCAAGATTATGTCAAAATGGGTATATGGGATACCATATGCAAATTAGAATAGTTATTTGTCAAATCTATGAAAGAATTAAAATGAGAGAAGATACAGAGAGTATTACAAAAAATGAAGTAGATAATTTTGATTGTATAAAATTAAAAAGGTTTTGCATAAACAACACCAATGCAATCAAAATTAAAAGGAAAGCAGAAAATGAGGGAATTTTTTTTTTTGCAGCAATTATCTCTGATAAAGGCTCAAATATATAGAGAACTGATTCAAATTTATAAAATACAAGTCATTTTCTATTGATAAACAGTCAAAGGATGATGTTAACAAGGCAGTTTTCAGACAAATCAAAATTAGCTATATTCATATGAAAAAATGCTCTAAATCACTATTGATTAGATAAATCCAAATTAAAACAACTCTGAGGTGCAACTTCATGTCTGTCAGACTGGCTAATATGACCAAAAAGAGAAAATAATAAATGTTGGAGAAGATATAGGAAAACTCAGACAGTAGAGTTGTGAATTGGTTCAACCAGACCTAACATAGTCTGTAGCCTATAGACATCCAAAAAAGAGGACTTATTTGTACAAAACTGTAGTGGCTTTTTTTTTTTTTTTTTTGATGGCTAAGAATTGAAAATCAAAAAGGATCTCCATCAGCTGGAGAATAGCTAAACAAGGTATATAATTGTTATGGAATATTATTTTTCTATAAGAAATGATGAGCAGGAAGCCAAAGATTTACATGAACTGATGCAAAGTGAAGTAAGCAAAACTGGGAGAATGTTGTCCATGATAACAGCAATATTGTATGCTGAAGAATTGTGAGTGGTTTAGCTATTCTCAGCAATGTAATGAACTAAAACAATCCCAAAGGATTAATGATGAAACAGATTATCCACGTCCAGAGAAAGAATTGATACTCTCCTAATACAGAGTGAATCATGCTATTTTTCACTTTCTTCCATTCTTTTTTTTATTTGAGTCTTCTTATACAAAATGACTAATATGAAAATGTTTTATATGAATGCATATGTATAAATTATCAGATTGCTTAGTATCTGAGGGAGGGAGGAGGGGAGTCTTGAAAGGATAGAATTTGGAAACTGAAATTTAAAAAAAAATGTTTCAAAATTGTTTTAACATGTAATTGGGGGAAATAAAATATATTTAAAAAATCTTTGAGAGGGTCCTCATTTAAGAGTAGAAAGGGATACTGCATTGAAGTTTGAAAACCGACATTCATCAGCTAGCAACTGGCCACACTCTCCAGTGCAATTGAGCCAAATTAAAATATAATTAGGAAATCTTTAGCAAAAATAACTATTCATTAAACTATATAGATAGCCTTGCATTTTAAAACTAAGTCAATATATGATCTGTAGTGATTCTTAGGTGTGGATTAGTGGCCTCAGTTTCTATTTGGATTTGAAACATTGATGTTTCATTGGTGACGAAGAAGTATTCTTCATCCACTTAGGTTTTTTGGTATAGATAGTTAGGATGAGCTCTTTTGAGTGATCACGAATTTTATTGAGGGGATTCTATAATGTTCTGTGTATTTTTAATATAATCCACAAACAAGCTCATCTGAAGGACTTCATTCTCAATAGAGAATGCTTTTTTGCCTTTTAGGTCCAGTACTGAAGACCCTCCTTGGTAGAGTCAGATGAATATGGAGCTCTTTCCTGAATTAGCCTTTGTCATGCTTTCACTTCTCACACCTGTTATTTGTTCCAAAATGCTTTTTAAAAAAAAAAATAATAATTCCCGATGATCTGTATGTTTTCTTAGACACTTTCTAGCTCTAGATTTTCTGATACTGATGAGGTCATTAAGTATTAGAGTACATAGTGATTAAATCTGGAGTCGTCTTTGAAATTCCTCCTAATATTTTCTAATAGCTGCTGGTACAATAGCTATAATGAATTCTTGTGGTGGTCTCTTTTTACTTGTGCTTATCAGGTGCTACACAGCAACGTGGTAACCAAAACTCATGAAATAATAATGCTTTTTGGCTACCTTTGGATATATAATAAAACCAGTTCTTCTGACTCCTTCATTTGCCTCTCCCAGAAAAAAAAAAAAAGCAAACCTATTTGATAAATGATATTGTTTGATCCTGAAAAAGTATAATTTTCCCTCTTAGAAGAATAGATCTCTTAGAGGACTGTTCTCAGAGAGAGCTGATTTAGAGGGAGCATTGTATAGGACACCTGGAAATCACCCAGGTACCAAGAATTAGAAGGCCTGAGTTTGACTCCTGGTCTCACTACTTATTACCTTAGATAAATTACCTCTCTGGGCTTTAGTTTCCTCATCAATGAAATGGAAATAATCATATTATTATTATTATTGCTTAACTTGTAGGCCTGTAGAAAGAAAAGTATACTTTTATGCCACAAATTCTATATAAATGTGAGCTTATTATTAGGATTTAAATTTGGCTACTGATAAAACTGGGGGAATGAGGAAATTGATAAGCAGTATGAGAAAAGCATTTCATGTCCTTCTCACATTTTTCCTTTAACTGGCATACAAGTTTCAAAGATCTCTTTGCTTTTTCAGTCTAGTTATTTGAACTTTATATAGCATTGGCAGCTTGCGGCTGTACAAATAAATACAGCTTTCTCTAAGTCTGGAAAGCCTCTTATTCAAGAATGTATCCTTCTCATTTAGCCTCAACTGGGGTTCCTTGTGTTGTTTATGAACCAATCATGAAATGATTATTTTGTAGGCAGATATATTAGCTTGTAATTCCTTTAAAATTGCATTTACTAAAGAAAAAATGGAGAGCTCAGTCTAGATAATCAGATAATTCCTTCACTGAACAAATGAGCATAATTTTTAGTCCAAGGCATGTGTTCTGGGAACTAGCTGGCTTATTCTCATTCTTAGTTGAGCCAAAGGCAAATGGAGCAGATACACACAGTGCAGGATTTCCCCAGCAAGGAAGAGATTTCTTAACAAGTGAAAGTCAGGGTTGATTTATGGAGAACATTGGGTTCTTCTAAGAACACCAGTCCCCAGCCATACAGCATTGTAAATAGTGTTAGAACAGAATAATAGACACCTAGGGAAAGGAAATAGACCTTCTTGCCCAGTGGCTTCCCTGAGGGTGGTGGACAGGTACCACCAGATACACCTATGTCCTAGAAATTTCTCCTTAGGACACTGAAACAATGTCCTACACAGACCCTCAAAGCTCCCCTGTGTCAATCCTCCAAACAATACAAATCATCTAAAGGCACATTCTTCCTAAAATAAGTCATATTTCATAAATCTACCTAAAATAGGTATAGCTCTTTCTGCCTTCTTAAATTTCTCACTAATGTTGCTGCCCTAATCAATCAATCAATTGGAAAGTATGTATTAGGCAACTACCATGTGCTGTGCTTGGTGCTAGAGATAAATAAGACAGAAGGCAAATATCCATGCTCTCAAGAAGCTTACATTTCTCTGGATATAATATATCTATATAATATGTTATATATAATAGTACATAATTATATAACATATTATATTATATAATAATATTATTTTATTCACATAAGAATAGTTATTAAACATTCTACCCATAAAACCTTCACGGCATCCTCTCATGCACAGTGTCAATGAAAAGATGCATATGTATGGAGCACAGAGGAACACTTAGCACAGTGCTTGGTATATAGGAGATGCTTAATAAATATTTATTGACTGATCTTGTCATTAGTTCAGTTCCCAATGCCTGGGGCTAAGTCTCCCTCTGCTAATAAAGCTCTCTAGCCAAGTGCCTTGGCTTATTGAGCCTTCTCCCTGCTTGGCACATTGTCTCCTCTTTGACAAATTGGCAAAAAAATATCTCTGCAAATGCCACAGGTGGGAGTGGCTAAGGCATAAAGAAAGGCAGAAGCCTCTATTCTCCAGAAGCTCCTAGCCTAATGGGGGAGACAATATGTAAATAACTATATACAAATAAGAGATATATAGGGGAAAAGATAATTAAGAGAGAAAGTGCACCAACATTAGGGGGAAAGCTTCTTGTGGAAAGTGAGATTTTAGCTGGGACTTAAGTAAGTGGGGAAACCAGAAAGGAGGGAGAAAGGGCATTTCAGGCATGGGAAATGGTCAGTGAAAATGCTTCCCCAGGAGATGGAGAGGCTTGTGCAAGGAACTGCAAGGAGACCAGCATGATTGGAGGGAAGAGTACCTGGCAGGGCAGGGAAGTTCCTAAGGTATCTCACTGTAGGAGAAGACCAGGATAGGAGAGGTTTTGAATGCTAAATAGAGGATTTTATATTTGATCCCGGAGGTGATAGGGTGCCACTGGGAGGGATGACATGGTCACACCTCTACCTTAGAACCATTATTTGGACAGCTGAGTAAAAAAATGAATTAGAATAAGGAGGGACCAACCAGAAGCCTAGTGTAATAGTACACATAGATGATATCATGTGCCAAAGTGCTGATAGTATCAAAGAGGAAAATCAGATGCAAGAGGTGTTACAAAACTAAAATCGACAATACTGGGCAACATATGGAATGAAGCAGGAGAGGGTGGGAGAGTGTGAAATAGAGAATGAAGAATTAAAGATAACACCTAGCTTTGAAACCTGAGAGCTGGGAGAATGGTGATGTTCTTACAAGTAATATGGAATTTAGGAAGAGGAAAGGGTTTACAAGAAAAGATTAATTCAGTTTTTAAAATATTGAGTTTTTTATAGTGGCAAGGAACTGGAAATTTAATAAATATAATATGTAATTATAAATTAGATAAATAATTATATATTATATTATATATAATCACATATATATAATATAATGTATATAATATAAATACTTTTTTTAAAAAAGACATACTTCTTGGAGAGTTTTGCTTTTAAAAGGGCCACCAGGGGCTTAGCCAATTCTTTAGTCCAAACATGGCTAATTCTATATATTCTGATTGAGGCACTTGATATCTAATAGCGGTATAATATAGTGGATAAGGCACTTGACTTGGAGTCAGGAAGACGATTCTGATACTTATGAGCTGTGTGACCCTTTTAGAGAAGTCATTTAACCTTTCTAAGTCTCAACTTCCTCATCTGTAAAATGAGCTTCTGAGGTTCCTTTTTGCCATAAAATCTATGATCTTGTGGAAGTAACTAAGTTCTTTTCACTTCCCCAGAAACCTTAAAGGCTTGTTCCTGTTAGTTGCTCTCTATTTCTGTAATTTCATCAATTTGATTGAGGTTGGGGGGAGAAGCAGTTGATTAAAGGCCTTCCAATCAATTCTTCCCTCCCCAAGTACAAGTATATATGCAAAGCACAATTCAGTTCAACAAACTCTGTATTCAAATGCCCCAGGCCCTGGAGTAAAAAAGCAAAAATGAAAAACAAAACAAAACAAAACATGGTTCCAAGAAGCTTATATTTTGGGGAAAAGGCAGCATGTATGTATATTCACTTAGAGAAAGAGCAGGACATATAATTCAACCTAAATGATATATAGCACAAGATAGATGTTTCTCTACTATAGTGACAATGAACTAGGAGTGAGAATTTCTGGCTTTGACTATTAATGTTGCCATTAAATAGTTGAGTAACTTTTGAGTAATAAAAGTTGAGGTCCAATTTCAGTTTCTTCCAGTGAAGATAGTAGAATTAAATGATCTTTAAGGATCCTTCAATATCTAAGAATTACTGAATTAGTGATTCTAAAAGCATCATTTTCCAACAAAATACTTCAATCAACAAGCATTCGAAATGAGTTACTTCCTATAAACGTTGAGATTTGGAACCCTGTTTAAAATCTTTATTTCACATTTGACTAAACTAGGTGAAATTTGTCATGTTTCACCTGAAAGTGACTTCTGCTTTAATTGATGGAATCAGTGTTTTGTGAAGATAACTACTCCTTGGTAAAAAGCAAGATACCAATACCTAATTTATAAAGCAAGAGGAGCATGTCCTTAATTTTCCAGTGGCAATGGATTCTTGCTTGTTGGTGATAGAAGGGTGGCTTCTCAGCTCTAGTAAAGTACATTGTAAATTCTTATGGTTCACTGGGGAGAGAATATGGGAAGACTTTTAATCACTGCATATGGGGGCACAAGGATGGCCAGGGCAGATTAATAGAGCATGTTTGAAAGATGTCTCTAGTTTATTATAACAAAAGTAAAGATCTGTCAGCTACATGAGCACTTTATGGGTAGGGTGTTGATTTTTTTTTTAATAGAAGAAGTCAATAGAACCATGCTCTATGTTTTTGTAGCAGAACATAAATTCTTTTGCTCAGATAATAGGCTACTTTTTTATCAAAGACTTTGTGGGAATAAAATTCCTTTTTTTTCCTGAGGTTTCTTTACTTATCCTTTCATCATATCTATTTCAGGGTTGGCTTATGAGGTGGTACCTCTGGATCTTCAGAAGACATATGGGAACCATTTGAAAACTCTTTATTCTTATCATCTAGTTAAGATGATAGTTTATTTAGATCCTTAGAAGATAAGTTAAATGTCAATTAAGGGAAAATATTCACCTTGCTTCAAGATCTTATTTCATCTTTAATTTTACTTATTTATCTACTAGCTAGCTCAGAGAGATTCTATGAGTTTATGCAGGAGTGGATACATCTTTTGTGCTTTGAACCTGGAAAGAGATAAGCTCCATTTGGTAATAACTTACTGAAAACAAGACTTTGATGGTGATTTGAAAGCCTTCATTCAGTACCTACATAATGGAGATGAATCTGGATTTAGGGTGAAATTCCACATGATATCTACTAGGAAGGAACAGGCAGAACCAAGTCTTCAAAGGTCCTGGGAGAAGAGACAAGCGCCTTTGAACTCTGGAATACACGAGTATGTTGAAACAGAAGTGGGATGCTAAATTTTTCACTAGAACTATGAAAGAGATTATCTTGTTTCTGACTTAGCCTATATCTACTGGTGGTTGGGATGCCAGAGGTTACCAATATGGTCAAAGTATCTGATCAAAATAAGTAGAAATACTTTTGAATCACTAGAGGAAGGAAGGAGGGTCATTGAACAAAATTGGTAAAATATGAGATGACCACAAGAGGTACCAGAGATCTCACTGTCATCTAAAATCTCAGAGTTGAAAGGAATCTTAGAAGATTTTATTTCAGAGTTCTTCTAGTGAAACTCCTACCTGAAACATGAATCTCTTCTATAATTCTTCTATAATTGCCACCATAAGTAGTTCCATTAAAGGCATTTCATAATTACCCATCAATCAATTCAACTTTTTCAAAGTGGAACTCTTGAAGATGGAATCATAATACCTGAGTTCAAATTCCAGTTTTGCAACTTGCTGTGATGTTGGGCAAATCATTTAATTTCTCCAGTCTTTAGCAATAATAACAACAATGATGATAATAATAACAATAATAACAGCTAGCATTTGTATAGTGCTACTATATGTGCCAGGCACACTGTACTAAGCACTCTACAAATACTATCTTATGTAATCCTCCCAACTACCCTGGTTAGTAGTTGCCTTTCTTATTTTTATTTTTTTCAGTAGTATTTTATTTTTTCAAATACACATAAAGATAGTTTTTAGCATTCATTTTTGTAAATTTTGTGTCTCTCCCTCTCTTACCTCAAACCTCTATAATATAGCAGGCAATCTGATATAGTTTAAATATGTACAGTCCTTGTAAACACTTTTCCATATTTGTCCCCTTTGCAACAGAATCATATCAAAAAGGGGGGGAAAAACTATGAGAAAGGAAAAAAAACCAGCAAACAAACAACGATAACAACAAAAAAGGTGAAAATACTATGCTTTGATCTACTTCAATCTCCATAGTTATTTCTGTGGATGTGATTGGCATTTTCAATCCCAAGTCTATTGGACTTGTCTTGAATCACCCTATTTTTGAAAAAAGCCAAGTCCATCACAGCTGATCATCATGTAATCTTGTTACTGCTTAGTACAATGTTCTCTTGGTTCTACTCACTTCACTCAGTAGGACTTCATGTAAGTCTTTCCAGGCTTTTCTGAAATCAACAGCAGTTGTTATTTTTATTCCCATTTTATAACTGAGGAAACTGATAGCAGAGATTAAGTGACTTGCTCAAAATCACACATCTACTAAGTATCTGAGACCAGACTCTAAGTCCAGCACTCCATCCACTGCCATTGGACTAAATGACATTCAAGTTCTTTTCTGGTTCCAGATCTATGAAGTTTCCCTTTATACTGAGCCAAGATCAGCTCCTTTGTAATTTCCACAGATTGGTTCAATTTGCTTTCAGGATCAGGCAGCATATGCCCTTCAAAACTACAAGGCAGATGCTATGGCCTGCCCAAACAATGTACAGTTATCCTTTCCACATGGTGGAAAGTGCTGGAGTGTTAGGGGTGCACACCCTTGTGATCTGGAAAATCTGCATGAATTTTTTTGACTCTTCCTTTGTACCAAGAAGAAGTTTGAATTTTTTTTCTCTTCCTTTTTATGGAGTATTTACATTATCTTGTAAAATTTGGCTTAAGTGTTTAGTCACAGGCTATATGTAGGTCAATGTTAAGTAAAAATACTATACATATATTTTATGCAGTGCTGAGTTTCTAAACATTTTCTGTATCATTTGTTAGCCTTTACATGTCATCTGCAGCTTCCACAAAAATCTCAAAAAAATTCCCCTTTAATTTCTTATGCTGATCAACTATATATCAAAACAATGGGGAAAGCCACTATGAGGAAGGGGAAAGCTATAAATCCTATTGTGTTCATGAAATATTAATCTTATCCAGAACATAACTAAGAATATTTTTCTTCTTGGGAAAGTACCATAAACTATGTTCAGGCCAAGTCCACGGAATGGGCCATCAGATAGGGGGATTGAGATTAAGTTTAAGGGGGCTGAGATTAAGGGTAGCAAGATATTGTTCCAGGTACAATGGAATAAGGACCAGAAGACAGAAATATAAGGCTGACACTGTAGGTGGAAGTGAGGGAGGAATTAATCATTTAAAGCTTTTGTTTTAATGAATTATTCATTATCTGGGCATTAAAGACTATATTTTTCAAGGTCACTTAAAGGATTGCAAGGGCTAAAAACATCTTTTAAATCTGGCACCCCAGGGCAAAGTCCAACTGCCTCCACAAGACTTATGGTACTGATCATATCTAAAACTGAAGAGAATTATTCAATCCCTCAAGTAGAAATTATTTGTTTTGACCAGAGTAGGGAAGAAGAAAAGTACCCTCTATTTGGATGAATTTTTGTTATGCTCAGATGCTCTAAAACTGAAGACAACAGCCTAGAGTCTCATTCTCACATCTTCTGACATACATTTCTGTGTTTCTCAGCTACTCCTCTGCCTTCTCTCTATCCTCAGATGAACATGGAGTGAGCCCAATCTGTCAAATACTGAATCCGAAATGTGGTTCCAATGATGAGCATGCATCTGGCTTTTTGTATCCAAGGTAGCGCCTTATTTCATGCTCTGTAATGTACTTGTCATATCAAGGCATACTTGGATGCCTGTTTACTTTAAATGTTATCACATTTTCTTGAATAGCTGACTGTGTTAGTCTCACTTGGTTGGAAATAAGGTTTGCAAAGCTAGTTAAATGTCAAAAATAAATCCCACATTTCCCCAAATTGAGCATCCTCTCCCTTTCCTGTACATCTTCTAGCAACCAGATTGGATGAGGGAATTTTATTTAGTTCCCCTCATTTCTCTCTTGGGTGTGTTCTCTTTAAATGGGCTGGCATCTAGAGCTTTCATTCTAGAACCTTTGTAAGGTTTAGTGAGATCAGGAGGTATTTAGAACTATTAGAATCCTTGAAATCCTTAATAGTTTGGCTAAACAGAATTGCTATTATTTTTTCCTAATCTCTTGGAGAAAAACAAGAAAGCCCACCCTTACATGCTTTTATAGAGTATGACAAAATAATTCTCAACAGTCTGCATCTGAGAATACTGTTCTACTAACTTTACTGATAGAATCTGAATTAATGAAAACCATGGCTTTTGAAAGATATATGTGCACATACATATGCATATATACACACTCATATGTAACACATGTATATATACATTCATATATGCATGTATGGATATACACATAAATGCATATATATATAATGTTTGTGTGTGTATATATACACCATATGTGTGTATGTATTTATTTATTTCCTTAAGATCAGATAAAAACATGAAGAAAAATGAAAAAAAAATCCCTGGAATTAGTGTCAGTTCAAATCTTGGGTGTGTTATTTGTTTCTTATGTGATCTTGGCAAGTCACCCCAGACTTAGTTTCTTCATCTTGAAAATGAGGAGCTTAGATCTCATGGGATCATGGGATGTTAAGGAGTTTGAGAACTTGGATAGGAAAAAGAAATCAAATCTTTGTTTTCCACAAACTTTTGGTTTCCTGAATAATCCAATGTATTATATCCTATTTTGCACTAACTCAATATTATTCTGAAGGGTCTGTACACTTTGCCAGAGTACTGGGAAGCCTATGACACACAAAAAAAGGTTAAGAAAGGAGTCTTGCAGTTCCATTCCAGCATCATATTACTTTGTATTCTTTATGTTCCTGGAAAAGATGCCATTTTTATTCTGTAAGAACACAAATCTACATAATGTATCGATCTCTGATACAAGTTTGGGATAATTTTCAGATTGTCAAAAAGGAACACATTTTTTGGTGTACCTACTATGTGTAAAACCCAAGCTAAAAAGGGGGATATAATGAAACAACTCCAGATCTCTACTATAGCTGTTTCAGAAATTAAAGTTCTATTATATTTAGATGGTTATCAAAATTGGGTAAATGTAGTTTAAATAGATTTTAATACATTATTGAGCATAAGTTTCCACAAAATTCATGACATATATTCACAAAAATATAGTTCAGTGCTTCCTTTTTCATTAAGATTATTATCTCTCTACCATTGTGTGTGACTGAAAGGAAACACTCACATTTTAGTTTGGAATATGGCACTAATTTGTAATTTTAAGACATAGTGTGGTATACTGGGAAGGGGGCTGGCCCTGGACCTAGGAAAACCTGGTTTAAAGTCTTACTTAAATAGCAATAACTATTGTGTGATCCTGAACAAGCCACTTAGCTTCTCAATATGCTGAACAAAAGTTTGGGGCACTTTCAAGCTCTTGTGCTATCCCTCAACACAGTTTTCACTTTCTGGATGCCCAGATTTCTCATGGGATCTTTTTTCTCTAGCACAACTTCTACCTCTACTATTTTCTACAAGATTTTTTCTTTCCAAATAAAATTTAATGCTTTTCTCACTAGGATTCTCATCCTCTTTTCCTTGAGAAATATTATTTTTCTGATTTAAAAAATTTGATTTGTATTTTATTATTTATGATTGTAAAGACATATGTGTGTAGGTGTACTATATGATGTGGTGCAGCCCTTAGGAAGAATGTAGCAATAATCCTAAGGTCTCCTGGTCTTGGGAGTGATGAAGTTGGAAATGATGTATTTCTTCCCTTAGGCTATTCTGCCCCAGTTTACTTTATATGACCAGGATGCTAAAGCCACAAATATTGCTGGCTGTCAGATAACAGCCTGTTAGTCAGTGATAACAGAGTTTCTGAGACTAATGAGCAATAATAATGAGGTTGATGCAGGCGCAGAACAAAATTGGGTGTCTGCCACTTGACCCAGTGAGGTTTCAAGCCTAAAAACACAGCTCTGGAAGGTTCCCCGACCATGAGCTCTGCTCAAACAATTAGGGATACTGCACCTGTGCATAAAATCAAAACCACATCACTTTTCAAAATAAATTCTACAGAACGATGCCTCAAAACTTAGTTAAGATGTTTCAGAATAGGCTAAATTCCTGGAATTCTCCCCAATACCACAGGTATTTTTCTTGCAATCTTAAAATGACAAATTGCCAAACTTCTTAATCATTATTCTCAAAACCTTGAGAATCTGCTAAGATTTTTTTAGGGTTCTGTAATTTTAATTAGGTAATTTTATTTCTGTAGCCCCCAATTTGGCCAGAGCTGAGTCCATAGGAAAAAGTCAGGCTTTTTCCCTTTTAAAGGTAGGAGTTAATAAATCTTTCCCAGTGTTCCCAGTTTTTTCTTGCTGGCTACATTTTTTTTTGCTGGCTACATTTTAAATCTTTCCAGGTAACAGAGTCTAACCCACAGAACAAACATCACACAGGCATTCCACACAGGGACACAGACACAGACAAAATGACATGGAAGAGGGTTGTCCCATCTTTGCCACAAGCCATAAAATTTCTATTCCTATAGCACCTTGCCTCCTCTGGCCTGCCAGGGACAATGAAAACAGGCAAGTATTTCCCCAGACCAGGTGTCCCTAGTCAAGAAGAAATAAGCCAGACTGCAAGTGTTCCCAAGACCAGGCATCCCTAGTCAAAGGAAGTATGCCAAATGGAGCTCACTGATGTCCTTGACAAATCTTCCTGGGTGTTTGGGGGTGTTCCAGCTGTAGGACGGATGGAGAAAACAATGTGGGGCTTACCTTGACAAGGAGGGGTAAAGCCAGGAGATACCAAATGTTGAAGGTTCAAGGGAAACCCCAAAATGTTGGCATTCCAGACTGACATTGAGAAGTATTTCAAAAGAATTTGCAGGCTTGGATCCATCTTCATTCAAGGGGAAAATTCTTATTACAATTGTAGCACCAATCAAAGTAAGCTAAATTCTAAAAGAAATCAGTAAAGAACCAAGGGCAAGAAATAAATTTATAGGGAAAAGTTAGAGAAACCAGGTTGATTCATGTTACTGATATGCTAATTTTATGGCTTAGAGGTGATGTGTATATGTGTGTATGTCCATATGTATGTTTATATATATATATATATATATGTGTGTGTAAATATAATTATATATACACACATATATGTGTTATATCTCAATCTATCTATCAACTGTCTATCTATCTATATTTCATTTTCCAGTCATGTTCAACTCTTTGTGACCTCATTTGAGGTTTTCTTGACAGAAATGCTGAGATGATTTACCATTTCCTTTTCCAACTCATTTTACAGAAGAGGAAACTAAGGAAAACAGGGTTAAGTGACTTGCTGAGAATCATATAGCTAGTAAGCCATCTGAGACCAGCTTTGAACTCAGGAAGTTGAGGCTTTCTGACTCCAGAACTGGTATTCTATCTACTATTTTGACTAACTGCTCTCTCCCCTCCCCTCCCCTCCCCTCCCCTCCTCTCCCCTCCCCTCCCCTCTCCTCTCCTCTCCTCTCCTCTCCTCTCCTCTCCTCTCCTCTCCTCTCCTCTCCTCTCCTCTCCTCTCCTCTTTCTCATTTTCATCTACTTACTTCTTGACTAGATTTACTATTTCTGCTTTCCTTTAGGATTCCCGCTTCTGTCCAACTCAGACTGCCTTAGCATTCCAAGTGCATTGTGATACTTGAAGTGGTATTGACTACGGTTAATTAACACTGATTAATACAGCTAACACAGCGTTAATGCTTAATTGCCTTTGTCATTATTGACTTCACTAATACTTCTGTCCAAATACTAACTATTGGTATATGTGTGCAAATTATCATATAGGATGTAATTTCCAGTGCTTAGTACAGTGCCTGGCACACGATAAGTGCTTAATAAGTGTTTACTGATGGATTCATATGTTTGGTTTGCATTGGTACTATGCATTTATTGTTGGTTAGCATTTGCCTCTCTATTTGACTAATTTTGTTTTCCATGGAATTCTGTGTTTGCAAGTTTTAATTTTCATAAGTGAAATGCACATGGATACAATTTTAACTAGAATTTGATCAAAATGGTGATCAAAACTTTAGAAAAGTATTGTGATATAATGGATATAGAAACTTGGAGATTTCTAGTTTGGGGACTAGAGTGTAAATATAACATATTATAAAAACATTGAAGGGTGAATTCACCACAAATTAAATTAAAACAATTGCTTGGAGTTATTTTTCTCAATTATGTATTAATTTGACAATCTAAGTGAAATAGATACTTACAAAAATATAAATTGAACAGATTGACATAAGAGGAAATAGGATATTAAAATAATCTTGTCTTAGAAAAACAAATTGAACAAGCCATTAATGAACTTCCTAAGAAAAAAAATCTTTATAACTAAATGGATTCTCAAGTGAATTCTACCAAATATTTAAAGACCAATTTTGGAAGAATTCTTTTGGAAGAACAGACAAAGGAGTCCTCCTATATTTCTTTCACAACACAAATGTGGTATTGCTACCTAAACCAGGAAGAAGAAAAATAGAGAAAGAAAACTATAGATCAATTTCCCCTAATGAATTTTGATACAAAAATTTTTAATAAAATATTATCAAGAAGATTACAGCAATATATCACAATGATCATACAGTATAACCAGGTAAGATTTATACTAGGAATGCAGGGCTGGTTCAATATTAGGAAAATTATCACCATCATTGACTATATCAATAGTAAACCCAACAAAAATTGTATGATTATCTTAATAGATGCAGAAAGATTTTGACACAATATAATACTCATTTCTTTTAAAAACACCATAAAGCAAAGAAAAACAATATTTATTTAAAACCACCAGCAAGCACTATCTGTAATGGGGATAAGCTAGAACTCTTTCTAGTAAGAACAGGGATGAAGCAAGAAGGCCCCATTTCCACTGTTATTCAATATTGTTCTAAAAAATGTTAGCTATAGCAATAAAACAAGAAAAAGAAATTGAAGAAATTAGAAGAAAAAATGAGGAAACAAAACTATTACTCTTTGCAGAGAGTAGGATGGTATTGTTAGAGAATTCTAGAGAATCAATCAAAAACTAGTTGAAATAATTAACAACTTCAGCAAAATTTCAGGATATTAAATAAGCCCACATTTCTATATATTACCAACAAAGTCCAGTAGGAAGAGAAACAAAGATAAATTCTAATTAATAACTGCATGTAATGTAGAGTACTGGGAGGTCTATCTGCCAAGACAAAACACTTTTCACATAAAATCAGACTTAAAAATTGGAATAATATTAATTACTTATGAGCAGGTCAAGCCAGTATAAAAAATGCCAATTCTACTTAAATTAATTCATTTATTCAGTGCCATGCCAACCAAATTACCAAAAAAAAAAAAAAAAAAAAACCCAAAACCCTAAAACCACTCCACTATTTAATAGAGCTAGAAAAAGTAATAAAATTAATTTGAAAGAGCAAAAGGTCAAGGTACAGGGGTCCTCAAACTAAGGCCCTCGGGCCAGATGCGGCAGCTGAGGACGATTATCCACCTCACCCAGGGCTATGAAGTTTCTTTATTTAAAGGCCCACAAAACAAAGTTTTTGTTTTTATTATAGTCTGGCCCTCCAACAGTCTGAGGGACAGTGAACTGGCCCCCTATTTTAAAAGTGTGAGGACCCCTGCAAGGATATTAAAGAAATAAAAAAAAATATGAAGGAAGGTAGCTTAATAATATCAGATCTCAAACTGTATTACAAAATGGTAACTATCAAAAACAATTTGGTATTGGTTCAGTAGAGTGATGGACCAATGGAACATATTAAATAGTACCTAATACACAGAAATAAATGATCATAGTAGTTTTATGATTGAGAAACCCAAATATCCAAGATTTTGGGACAAGGAATAAGTATTTGACAAAAACTCCTGGGGAAATTAGAAAGCAGTTTTAGATGTTTAGAGCAACATCTCATTGTTTACCGGAACAGTCAAAAAAGGTACATAATTTAGACAAAGAATGAGATCATAAGCAAATCAAGGGAGCATGGATAGGTATGAATAGGTTATCACTTTACTTCAGATTCCAGATAATATTATCTTTTCCCATCTCTTTATTGCTATTTTCACTTGTTCTCAGGGAATTTGCTCTGTAAGTTTATCTGTTCTTTTAAAACAAAATTAATCAATAAAAAATTAAAATATATAAAAAGACCTTCAGAGGTCAAGGGTGAAGGGCCCAGTTACTAAGCTGCACAGCTCCTGCAAGTGATGGTAACAAATTATTTATCTGAGTCATATGGTAGAAAATGTGTTTAAAGTCAGAAGACATGACCTGGAATTCCAGCTCTTCTGCATATTGCCAGTATGACTTTGGGCAAGTGAGTTAACCTTTCTAGGCTTCAGCTTCCTCATCTGTAAAATAAGAAGGTTAGACTGGATGAACTCCAAATTTCGTCTGCCCTATTAAATCCTGCAGTCATACAGTCAGAACATGAGAATATCAGGTGAGCAGAAGCTCCTGCTCAGCACCAAAATGCAAGAACACATATTTTCATTTTAACTCTTCTTAGGGAGACAATGTTCTGGGGTGAGGGTGTGTGTATGAAGGAAATAAAAAGGTAAAATATACACCAGTAAGCTGCTCTGTTGCCCTACATTTGTGCATTGAGTTGGTTTTCTTCAAAGCATGTGATATTTTATCTGTCAGGTTTATGGATAAGAGAAGAATTTGTGATCAAATGAGAGACAGAGAGCATTAAGGAGTTTAAAATGGATAATTTTAATAACATAGAATTTAAAAGATTTTGCATTGTTGGTGCAATTGTGAATGAATCCAACCATTCTGGAGAACAAGTTGAAACTATACCCAAAGGGCTACAAAACCATTATACTTTTTGACCCAGCAATGTCATTACTAGATTATATTCCAAAGAGATTAAAGATTTGCTTACCAAGGAAAGTGTGATCAACCAATCAACCCAGAATATTCATTCTCTTCATCCCATAACATCTTTTGAAAATACACATATTTATTTTATATCTCATAATATGATATGGCTACAACAGATACCCCCTAGAGTTAGCTCTGTGGGGAAATGACCAATTATGAAGTTATTCCCCTTCTTTTAAAATTTTGAGTGAAACTGAAGGAATCACAGAATATAGGCATAACAATGGTATAGTTGGGTCAAAGAGCATATATTCTTTTTCTGTTATATATGTACATTCATTTTTTTTTACATATTTCCTTATGAACCATGTTGGGAGAGAAGAATCAGAACAAAAGGGAAAAAACAAGAAGGGAAAAAACAGAAGAAAGAGAAAAATATGAACATAGCATTGTTGATTTATATTCAGTCTCAATAGTTCTGTCTCTGGATGTAGATGGAATTTTTCCATCCAAAGTTTATTGGGATTGCTTTGGATCAGTGAATTGCTGTGAAGGACAAGGTTTGTCATAGTTGATCATTGTATAATCTTGCTGTTGCTATATACAATGTTTTCTTGTTTCTGCTTGTTTCACTCAGCATCAGTTCATGTAAATCTCTTCAGACCTTTCTAAAATTAACCTGTTCATAATTTTTATAGAAAATAATATTCCATTTGATGGGCATCTATACTCATTTTCCAATTATTTGCTATCACAAAAATAACTGCTACAAACATTTTTTTTTTTTTTTGCACATGTGAGTCCTTTTCCCTCTTTTATGATTTCTTTGGAATACAGACCCAGTAGTGGCACTCCTGTAACAAAGAGTATGCACAATTTTATAACCTTAGGCTATAGTTCCAACTTAAGTTTATAATTCATAGCCTTGGACTTAGTTCCAAATTAAAAGTATCTATTCTTTAGTAACATTATATGTATCATTCCAAAAGCTTTATAGAATACTTGTACTCATTCACAAGTGAAGTAAAATTATATAAGGCACTGATTCAAATCATAATAAGTACTATTTCATTATTAATAAATGATATAAGAATATGAACAAGCATATTCTCGAGAGAAAAATTAAGACTATATTTGGCTATCTGAAAAAAATATTCAAATTACTAATAATTAAAGAAATATAAATTAAGGAAATTCTGTGGTTCCACCTCACACTCATCAGATTGGCAAAGATAGAAAAAAAGAAAAAATGTCTAATGTTGGAGGAGCTGTGGAAACAAAGTCTTTGAAAAGGAGATAAGTAGCAATTCATGTTTTTGAGAGATAATCCCCACAATAACACATGTTCACAGGATTGGCATCTAAAGGCAAACATTAGCAGCTGTAAGTAGTTGGTGGCACAAATCAGTGGCTTTTTAGATGGCAAGATTGTTTGAAACTACATGAATCTTAATTCTGGCAGGTGCTTTTAGTGATGCTGGTTTTTCAGAGAAACCCCTGCCCTTGTTCCTGCAAATTATCTCCTAAGATTTCAATTTCCCTTAAAAGACTAGACATCCACTTCCTCTTATTCATTTGACTTTGGGATTCTTTTGATTTCTTTTCTCCTTCTTCCCATTTCTGACTCTCAATGATCTATTTGTGCAACAAAACACCTGAGATTTAGGGCAAGTCATTTAATATCTAATTCCTCATTTTAATGTGGGGAAGACAGTTGATTAGACCATTAAAGTCCCTTTTACAGCTCTTAGTCTTGTTTGTTTTGCTGATCTCTTTTCTTTCTGTTACCTGGCTTCTTTCTCTCTCCCCAATTCCTTAAAAGAACAACTTTTCTTTTTTCTTGCTTATGCCCTCCTAGTCAGCTTCTGTCTACTTTTATATGTGTATTTGTTTTTATTTATCCTTCGTTGTCAAAGAGAACCATGATATCAGGGAAGTGATGCTGTGACATGCAAGTGAATTGGATTTAAGTGAGAAAGGGCTGTGCCTTACTCACCCGCCTTACTTTCCTTCCCAGAGCCATCTGGGTCTAATGATAAGATACAGATCAAGACAAGTAGAGATGGCCCTGGGTGCAGTGGGAGAACTTGGTCTTTTTAAGTTAAGGTCTTCAATAGATTTGAGTGAGGCTGCCCTCATTCAGTGATTAAGAGGCAAAGAATCTTCTCATAGGAATATATAGTTTTGTGTGTGTGTGTGTGTGTGTGTGTGTGTGTGTGTGTGTGTGTGAGTAAGTTCATTTAAATTAACATGCCCCCAAACACAATAGCTTTCTATAACCAATTGTCAGATGGTTGTCATATCCCACAAGTAACAAGCAAATATTTAGAAACTCAGTGTGTCTGCCCAGGAGATGATTACCACAAAATCTTGCTATCAAAAATTAAACTTACCTTTATCACATGGCACACTGTTTGAACGTTTGTAAAGATTAATTCTATCTGTATTTAATTCTACATTTTTATTTAGCCATCCATATAGCCTTAACATTTTTATTGATATTTTTTATTTTTACATTATCTTTATCTCTAGATTTTCCTCACCCCAACCCAAAGAGTTAATCCTTATAATAAAGAAGAAAAATTAAATACACTTCAGCAAAATGAACCAAAATATCAACTGAGTCTGATATTATATGTAGCAATATAAATCCATAGTCCACCACCTCTTCAAAGAAGGAAGATGCATTTTCTCCTTTTGGACCAAACCTGATCATTATAATTACACTGCATTCTGTTTTGGTTTTTTGGAGGGGTAGAGTGGGGGAGAGGCAATCAGGATTAAGTGACTTGCCCAGGGTCACACAGCTAGTAAGTATTTGAGGTTAGATTTGAACTCAAGTCCTCCTGCCTTTAAGATTGGTGCTCTGCCCACTGCATCTTTTAGCTGCCCCTCACAGCATTCACTTTTGCTTGTTTTTTCCATTTATGTTAGTTATTTTGTATATTATTATCCTTATTTTGTTAACTCTGCAACATTTCATATAAACCTTCCCATCTCCTCTTTATATTTCCTAAGCATTATTTCTTATAATACAATGATCAAAACCTTAGTGATTCATATTTGCTACAGCTGTGTTGTATATCTTCAATTTTAATTGCCCAGGAGCTGAGAAATTGTTGATTAGAATTCCTCCATATATGTCATATGTAATTATAATTGACTTTGATAAAGACACTAGTCCTCTGGGTATAACGGGATTGTAGCAGCAAAATCCCCACTGTGAATTTCTCTCTTTCATCCTGGTCCACCCCCACACCCCATCCTAAACCTCTGAGGCTGGTGGATCTTCAAGCAGTGTATCTTTCTGGTCCTCCATTTCCTTATTTGCAAAATTAAGGTATGGACAATATGATGTTTGTGTATCCTTCTATTTCATCTACTTTTTAACCTCTTCATCTCTAATTCTGGTCAAATAGTTAAAAAAAAAAGAAGCCCTTTACTTGGAATGTAGACATCTGAGGCTTCCCAGGGATGGTCAGAGTACCTGATCTTCTGAGATAAAAACTCTATATGCTAACAAGTTCTTCCTTCCCCCAGTAGCACAGTGATGACCATTCCAATCTCTGGATTCTCTTGGGTCATGTCCAAACTCCTGACTCACTATCTCTTGCAATAATTTTCACTTTCTGTCCCTCAAATTTTTCATGTGATCTTTGTTCTATAGCATGACCTTCCACCTCAATTCATTTTGATGAATCTGGCTGAGCTTTGCTCCCCTTTTCTTGGCCCAAAACAAGGACTAGCTCTTCAGTCTCCTCTTTCTGATCTCTTTTAGTTCAAATATGCAGAGGATATTTTTTCAATCCCATCTGTATTTTTTTAGTTTGGGCAGGCTTCCTAATAGAGGGGGAAAATCCTTTGCTACAAGTATGTGATTTTCTTGTTCTTCATAAGCTTTTGAAGTATTTTGATGGAGTTAGATATAACCAAAACATAATTAAATACTTAATAGAGCAGAGAATTGAGGTGGAGGAACAATAAGGGAGAGAAGTCAGTATTGAAAACCAAATATCAAGCACTGATGTTTCTAAAAGAATAAAGGGTCTACATCAGTAAGCATCATATGTAATGGAGACAAACTGCAACCATTCCCAATAAGATCTGGAGTGAAACAAGGTTGCCCACTATCACCATTATTATTTAATATTGTATTAGAAACGCTAGCTATAGCAATAAGAGCTGAGAAAGAGATTAAAGGAATAAGAATAGGTAATGAGGAAGCCAAATTATCACTCTTTGCCGATGACATGATGGTATACTTAGAGAACCCCAGAGATTCTGCTAAAAAGTTATTAGAAATAATCCACAACTTTAGCAAAGTTGCTGGTTATAAAATAAACCCACATAAGTCATCAGCATTCTTATATATCACTAACAAAATCCAACAGTCAGAGTTACAAAGAGAAATTCCATTTAAAGTAACTACTGATAATATAAAATATTTAGGAATCTATCTGCCAAGGGAAAATCAGAAACTTTATGAGCAAAATTACAGACCACTTTTCACACAAATTAAGTCTGATCTAACCAATTGGAAAAATATTAAATGCTCTTGGATAGGGCGAGCAAATATAATAAAGATGACAATATTACCTAAACTAATCTATTTATTTAGCGCTATACCAATCAGACTCCCAAAAAACTATTTTAATGACCTAGAAAAAATAACAACAAAGTTCATATGGAAAAACAAAAGGTCAAGAATTTCAAGGGAATTAATGAAAAAAAAATCAAATGATGGTGGCTTAGCTGTACCAGATCTAAAATTATATTATAGAGCAGCAGTTACCAAAACTATTTGGTATTGGCTAAGGAATAGATTAGTTGATCAGTGGAATAGATTAGGTTCAAGGGATAAAACAGTCAACAAATATAGCAACCTAGTCTTTGACAAACCCAAAGATCCCAGCTTTTGGGATAAGAACTTACTGTTTGATAAAAATTGCTGGGAAAATTGGAAACTAATATGGCAGAAACTAGGCATTGATCCATACTTAACGCCGTACACCAAGATAAGGTCAAAATGGGTTCATGACCTAGGCATAAAGAACGAAATTATTAATAAATTAGAGGAACATAGGATAGTTTACCTCTCAGACCTGTGGAAGGGGAAGGTCTTTATGACCAAAGCAGAACTAGAGATCATTACTGATCACAAAATAGAAAATTTCGATTATACCAAACTGAAAAGTTTTTGTACAAACAAAACTAATGCAGACAAGATTAGAAGGGAAGCAATAAACTGGGAAAATATTTTTACAGTCAAAGGTTCTGATAAAGGCCTCATTTCCAAAATATATAGAGAATTAACTCTAATTTATAAAAAATCAAGCCATTCTCCAATTGAAAAATGGTCAAAGGATATGAACAGACAATTCTCAGATGAAGAAATTGAAACTATTTCTAGTCATATGAAAAGATGCTCCAAGTCATTATTAATCAGAGAAATGCAAATTAAGACAACTCTAAGATACCACTACACACCTGTCAGATTGGCTAAGATGACAGGAAAAAATAATGATGATTGTTGGAGGGGATGCGGGAAAACTGGGACATTGATGCATTGTTGGTGGAGTTGTGAACGAATCCAACCATTTTGGAGAGTAGTTTGGAACTATGCTCAAAAAGTTATCAAACTGTGCATACCCTTTGATCCAGCAGTGTTACTACTGGGATTATATCCCAAAGAGATTATAAAGAAGGGAAAGGGACCTGTATGTGCACGAATGTTTGTGGCAGCCCTTTTTGTAGTGGCTAGAAACTGGAAACTGAATGGATGTCCATCAGTTGGAGAATGGCTGAATAAATTGTGGTATATGAAAATTATGGAATATTACTGTTCTGTAAGAAATGACCAACAGGATGATTTCAGAAAGGCCTGGAGAGACTTACACGAACTGATGCTGAGTGAAATGAGCAGGACCAGGAGATCATTATATACTTCAACAACAATACTATATGATGACCAGTTCTGATGGACCAGGCCATCCTCAGCAACGAGATCAACCAAATCATTTCCAATGGAGCAGTAATGAACTGAACCAGCTATACCCAGAAAAAGAACTCTGGGAGATGACTAAAAACCATTACATTGAATTCCCAATCCCTATATTTATGCACACCTGCATTTTTGATTTCCTTCACAAGCTAATTGTACAATATTTCAGAGTCTGATTCTTTTTCTACAGCAAAATAACGTTTTGGTCAGGTATACTTATTGTGTATCTAATTTATATTTTAATATATTTAATATCTACTGGTCATCCTGCCATCTAGGGGAGGGGGTGTGGGGGGGTAAGAGGTGAAAAATTGGAACAAGAGGTTTGGCAATTGTTAATGCTGTAAAGTTACCCATGTATATATCCTGTAAATAAAAGGCTATTAAATTAAAAAAAAAAAAAAAAAAAAAAAGAATAAAGGGTCTAGCTATTACTTCCTAAAGATATACAGCTGCTTTCAATTGCATACTTGCAGTTTTCAGAATTAAATGTTGATTAGCATAAAACAGTAGATACAGGTTTAAGCTTAGTTTCCTTGAGACATTTGTTCTCACGACTGGACAAATGTCTGTGGCTATTCCACCAGCAAGCATACTTAGCCTAGGGTATCAGATTTGTCTGTACTAATGAACACTGAGACTCTCTGATGGCCCTGTGATAAGCTAAAATGCCCCTGTCTTTAGCTACTTTTCAATGCCCGATTTCCTGAAATGATATTGAAGAGCTAATTTTAAAGAAGTTATGAAGATTTTAATGTGAATGTGGCAGACTTTCAAGAAATTTTTTTTTTTTTTTTTTTTTTTTTACCAAAGCCCCACTAAAGCTATTATATTCATATCAATTAGTTGCCTTACCATAATTTTCAAAGTGGCTGGAAAAGTTACACTTTCCCCAGTGTTGTGTAGGGAAAAAAAAATCATTAAGTTGTGGGGACATAAATTCTAATCCTGAACTCTGCTTCCACTCTTTTTCCTGAATGACAAGATCAAGTAAGTTTAGAGAGGCTCATTACCACATAGACAATGAGGGACTGAATTTTTGATAATAAAAACTCATGAAGACTGTCCATTAAGACATAGAGGTATTGTAGTATATGTTGATGGAAGAGGCCGCCACACTGATGAATTCTCAAATTCTTGAATAACAAAGTATATAGTACTGATAATTGGTCCCATATAAGTAGAATAATATTCAAGAGGGCAATAAGTTCCTCATGAAAAATATAAATGGGAACCATCTTCCAGTGAGCAGTGACATTGATTGAAAATCTCATAAATGCTTATACTGAAATGTGAAATGTTCCTTAGTTAATCAAGATAATAACACTATAGAATTGATTAAATGACCATGTTCTCTTTCACAGTTTTAAAATATCCATTATAAAGTCAGAAACTTAACTCTTTTAAATTATTTCCATCAGAGATCCAAACTGCAATTGAGTGCTGGGGATCTCTTATCATCATCAACAAACTTCAATTAAGCACTTAAGATGTCCCAGGCCTGGCCTAAGCTCTGGGGATACAAATGAAAACAAAAGCTTGGTCCCTCCCATTTTATCATTGACTTTAATTAAGATACTCATGGCATGTTCATTAGATTCTCGGATAACACAGTGCTGGGAGTTGATCACTAAGTAGTATGAGAGATTGAATCTAATAAGATGAAATTTAATAGAAAAATATAAAATTCATAAATGGGCTAAAAATGAATAGTACAAATGTATAATATGAGAAGTGTATGTGAGAGTTCATGTGAAATACTTCAAGGTCCTAGTAAACAATAAGTTTAGTATGAATAAACTTAAAAAAAATGTTTCTGTAATTTCATTGGCTTATAGGTTTCAATGAGACAACTCCAACTATAATCCTAAAGTGCTCTATACCTTATCATCTTGAGAGTTATCTGTGTCACTGAAAAGTAAAGGAATTTGCCCATGATTTTATAGCCAGTATGGGTCAGAGGCAAGATTTGAACTCGGGTTTTCCTGACTCTGAGGTCTCTGTGAATTAACAACATGATGCAAGTAATCAACCCTGTTCCTTCCCAATCTTATTCCAATTTAGTTTACCAAATTCATAGAAAATTCCACACTACCCTTTGGAATTGCCAATTAATTCCCAACATACATCCCTAATTTTTGATCTTTTAAATCAATATTCTTTTCATTTCCTCCCTGTAACAAAAATTTAGTTCTCTCCTGAGGGGAAAAAACTACATCCATTGCAAAAGCTTTCACTTGTAATGACAATGGTACCTCCTCCCAATCTCAGGACTCACAAGATCATTGGGAAGGCTTAGTATGTTACTTGATTCTCTTGCCATTTTCAGACCAGCACTCTTATCACCACACTTCAGTGGCTTTTCCTCTTTGAAAGCTGATGTAGAAGGAATTCTTGTTCTGATAGGGGTTGAACTTAATGATCTCTGACTTTCTTTGCCACTCTAAGTTCCTGAGAATCTGTGAAGTATGTACAATCTGTTTGCATTAATTTCTTCTCATCTGTGCTGCTGTCATCCACCAACTTCCAGTTCAATCTCTCAAACTTTTCAATAACTTTAGAACTAGACATTTCTCTTCTACCATATGCTTTGCATTCATCTTCAGCGATTTCAATATTGATGTTAATGACAGCTACATAATTCCTCAACTTTCTTAACTCCAAAAACTCTTTTTCTTTCCCTACTTTCTCTCTACATTTTGGTTCAGTCAAACCTGAGACTTCACTATTCCTACTAATTGGCCAACTTGTAAAATCTGGGACATTGCAACTCCACTCTTTCTAATTTCCTATTCTCCTTTATGTTTTGGTTTTGGGGTAAGGCAATTTGGGTTAAGTGATTTGGATTAAGGGTCATACAGCTAGTAAATGTCTGAGGCTAAATTTGAGCTCAGGTTCTCATGACACCAGGGCCAGTGCTCCATCCCCTTTGCCACCTAGCTGCCCACCTATTCTCTACTCTCAAACTCACTTTTTGGACTATTGTTCTCTCTTATCTCTTTGGCATATCTCTAGTCTCCTATTCAATTTCCTTCTGCCTTTACTTGCCTTCATTTGCAGCCTTAATCTTTTAGTCAGCAAATATTAATATTTTGCTAAACCCAATGCTCGAATTACTTGTTGCTCTCCCTCCCTAACATTACAGAACTGTTAATCCTCATCTCTGGGCAATTTCCACTCTAAAAAGTACTGGGTATTGATGGAGAATCATTAAAAGAAGCTGATATTGTTGAACTTGGTAGAACTTGTTACTTAATAGTAACAAGTTGCTGTAACAGTTACTTAACAGTTGAACTTGTTAAGTAACAAGCTTGTTACTTGTTACTTAACAGCTCTAATATACTATAATTTATTTACATTTTAAATAGAATTTTATATTTCCAAATACATGCAAAGATAATTTTCAACATTCACCTTTGCAAAACCTTGTTCTTCAACTTTTTCACCCTCTCTTCTTCTCTGTTCCCTTCCCAAGACAGTAAGCAATCTTATATAGATTAAACATATGCAAATCTCCTAAATATATTTCCATATTCATCATTCTGCAGAAGAAAAATAAGAACAAAAGAAAGAAAACATGAGAAAGAAAGAAAAAACAAGCAAACAAATAGCAACAATAACAACAAAAGGTAAAAATACTATGCTTTGATACACATTCAATCTCCATGGTTCTTTCTGGATATAGATGGCAAGTTCCATCTCAAATCTGTTGGAATTGCCTTGAACCACCACATTGTTAAAAAACAAAACAAAACAAAACAAAACAAAACAAAAAAAAACCAAACAAGTCCATCACAGTTGATCATTACAAATTTTGTTGTTATTGCATACAATGTTCTCTCTGTTCTACCCACTTCACTCAGCAACAGTTCATGTAAGTCTTCCCATGCTTTACTAAAATCAGCCTGCTCGTCATTTCTTATAGAACAATAATATTCCATAACATTCGTATACCTTAACTTACTTAGCCATTCTCCAACTGATGATCATTTACTCGATTTCCAATTCTTTGCCAATACAAAAAGGGCTGCTATAAACATTTTTAGACATGTGGGTTCTGTTCCCTTTTTTAGGATCTCTTTGAGATAGAGACCTATTTTTATTTATTGACAAGAATCTCATTCTTCACAACACATTTTTCATACCCAAACCCCTATCCAAAACCCAATTTGCCAGATAGCCCATAATTTAGCGTGGATTTCTCTGAGAAGATTGAGACCATTTAACATGAATTCCCTCCATTCCTTAAAGTTTCCCAACACCATCACTCAAGCTTTCCTTTTTTCCCTTCTGGTCATAAAAGAAGAGATCACAACATCATAGAATCATAGATTTAGAGCTGGAAAGAACAGTGAAGCCCATAATCCAACCTCCTCATTTTACAGATAAGAAAACTGAAGCTGAGAAATTAAGTGCCTTGCTAGTTATGTGTAGCTTTGTGGTATAGTGGATAGAATACCATGTCTAGAGTCAGAAAGACCTGAATTCAAATCAGGTCACAGATACTTATGAGCTGTTGATTCTGGGCAAGTCACTTAGCCCTATTTGCCTCAGTTTCCTCTTCTGTAAAAATGAGCTGAAAAAGGAAATGACAAATTACTCCAGAATCTTTACCAAGAAAACACCAAATGGGGTCACAAAGACATGACTAAAAGGACTCAATAGCAACAAAAAGTAAGAATTACACAACTACAAGTGTTAAAGGCAAGGTCTGAATTCAGATTTATCTGATTCATGTCCAACATGTTATCCATTTGACTTACTCATAATTACTTGAGCTGACTTCACTAGGCACCTTGTCTTCATTATCTCCTGTATCTCTTAGCAGTAATAGTTCCACCTCCCCCAAACACTTAGCTCCTTCCCACCTTATCCAAGATCTTTTTAAAGCAGTAATCTCCTTTCCCAGATATCTTTAATCTCTCTCTATTGGCTTTTTCTCATATGCTTTCAAATATGCTAAATATTTTCCAATCCAAAAGAAAGTTTCCCCTGATCCAGCTATGTTACTCACTTTCCCTCATATTTCTTTCTTTTCATTGTTAAACTTCATAAAAAAGTAGTCAGTGCCTCATGCCCCCCTCTTCCTCACCCTGTCCCCGTCCACAGTCTCCTTAATTCCTTGTTTCTTGCTCCACCATTCTATTGTTCTCTCAAAGTAAATCAGTTGATTCCTAGCCTGTTACAGGCTTTTCATCAGCTTTTGTGAATATATGTTAAATATCTTTACCTGATATTCAAAGCCCTTTGAAGCAATGAATCAGTCAGTTAACAAGCAAAGCATTTACTATGAGCCATGCACTATACTATGCATTAGGGATACAGAGAAAAGCAAAAACAATTGTTGCTGTCAAGGAGCTCATAATCCAATGTGGGAAAATGACAGGTCAATAAAAAGACCCTTACAAGATTCATTCAGAATAGAGTAGTGGCAATCTTAAAGGTAATAACTCTTAAAAATTGTTTTTAAATTTATGAAACAAAACAAACATTTCCATAACATTATTTAAAAAAAGATGATCATACTGTACATCTGTAACTGTAAATCTATTATGTACAACTTGATAATCCTTTTAAATATATAAAAAGTTACTACATAAACTTTTTTCTTTCCTCCTCATCACCACTCTAGAGATGGCTGCCATTAGACACAAATAGGTATTCCCACATATCTGTATGTATAGATGTGTGCCTGTCTTTATATATTTATAGATATACTATATCTATACTATACTATATACTATACTATATACTATATACTATATACATCTATATATCTATACACATAGGTATTTGTATCTATCTACACACACATACACATACTTTGATTTATCAATTTTTTTTCTGGATGCAAATAGCATCTTTCTTTATGTGTCCTTTATACTTAATTTGGGTATTTAGAATAAAATAACTTTTTCACTCAAAATAATTTTTAAAACAATATTGCCGTTCTCTTGGTTCTGCTCATTTCACTATTTCAAGCAAGTTTTTCTGAGATCACTGAACTCATCATTTCTTATAGCACAGTATTATTCATTCTATCAAAGTCACATACAACAATTTGTTCAGCCATTCCCCAGTTGATGGGTAGCTCTGCAATTTCTAGTTCTTTATTGTCACAAAGAAATTTGCTATAAACATTATAGAATGTATAGGTTCTTTTCCTTTCCCCCAATTATCTCTGGAAATAGACCTAGTAGAGGTAAATCTTTATCTATTTTTTTTTTTTTTTGCCAAGAATTGGACTAATCTCTATTCTCATACATGCCCAGACTTTTCAGCTTTTTGTGCCTTTATTCACATCATTACCTATGTCTAGAACATATTCCTTTCACCTCTTTACCACTGAATTTTTATCCTCTAAGACTCAACTCAAATGCTATCTCCTACATGATTCTTCCTTTCAGCAAGGGGTCTAGGATTCCCTTACATCTTCTCTAGAACTTCATTGAGTATCTTTCTAATATAGTTTCTTCACATTATTCCTTTCTAAGAACTTTGTACTTTAGCAAAATTGGACTAGTTTTTGACATTGACTTTTATAAGATTTTATTTCCCACTTTTTCTCCATCTGTCCTTTCCCCCTCCCTAATATGTCAATCAATCTGATATAAGGGTCTCATAGTTTAATGTAATGTTCTCTACTTGTTTTCTCCTTATGAAACATACTTGAACAACCACAAGAAAGGCTGACAGATATCTCCATCCTATTTAATTTAAATCCCTTGTCCAAACTCAGCATGGATGGGATTATTTGATTCTTTAGAAAGTCCCCCCAAAATTATTTTTGTATCTCTGGACCACTCTTTCTGGTCCAACATAAACTTGTGACCATCTCATGAAATCTTATGACCACTTAGTCAATGGAGATACCCAATGTGCTTTGCCTAACTGAAACCTGCTGACACCATTGACACCATTTTTTGTCCCTCAAAGCAAGGTCTATCAACCAATGAGATTCTATATTCTGTATTTTGTGGTATCAAGCTTTATAAAAAATAGGGCCTTTCTCTCAGTGAGAAAGATCTGTGATACACTTCATTAGGGGGAACCAAGGACCCTTTAATAAAATTCCATTGGCTTAGAGTTCTTTCCTCATTGGTTTTTCTTGCAAAGTGGGCAATTAAATCCTCACTTACCTCAAGGAAAAAGATGGCAACAATTAAAAGAGCACCTTAGAATAGCATAACGAATGCTGTATTATCAGTCAGAAATCTCCTAGGATTACTATCCATCTTTTGTACCTGAAGAGGATCAATGACATCATGATGTTGGGGTCAAGTTCCAGTGTGTTCCACTGTGTCTGATCAGTTCAATAAGAGCTCAGAAGCCTTGACTATAGGTTGGGACAAATAGTTCATTTGAACATTAGGGATGGAGTTGTCCCTAGGCAAGCCACTGAAAGTTTTTGTCTCAATTTTCTCATGAAATAATCTTTCTTTTTAAACCTTAGGCACTGACTCCTCTGAATTTCATCATGTTCCTTCACTGCAGATTCTCCCTTCTCCCCCTTCTGGCTTCTTTTTATATGTTATTCCCCTCACTAGATTGTAAGATTTGTGAGGTCAGGAATAGTCTTTTATCTCTGTTTTCCTGTGGTTTCTTGGCATAGTACTTGATACATAATAGGTACTTTACAGTACTGAGCAGCAAGACAAGGACTACAGAATTACAGATTTCCCAATAACTCAAACAGGAAATTAGATGGGATACTCACTGAAAGGTGCCCTCCAATCTTGTTCTTAGCAGGAGATCACCAGACTGTTTTGCCCTAGGAAGATTAGCTATATCTTTGTCAAATTCTTGGAAGAAAGGCTGGAAAAACTGCCATGTATTTGGCAAACTACAGATATGGGAAGGGTCACACAACCCAAGTCTATGTCTGCATCAGAATGGATTTCCGATCCCTGTTCCCATTGACAGGTAATCATTAGTGGAAAGTATTAGCACATTTAGGCAGTTTAGTTCACTATTATCTAGTCATTAGGAGCCATGGAAGTCTGAGACTGCAGGATGTATGGAGAGAGCATAGAGCTGGGGACTTTGCCTTTTTTTAGACTGGTTCTTGGATCAGCAGAGCAGGCTAATTAACCTTTTAATCTTGGCAGAATGGGAAAATACAAGCTCACCTCCAAGATGCTATGAAGGTTAATTATTTCACATTTTTACATACCTCTGAGAAGCCCCAGTGCTGTTTCCTTATTGTCATGTCATTCTTTCTCTTTCCCCCTTTTGCATTTTGGGGGAGAACTGATAAGGAATTTGCATTCATTTGAATTAGCTCTGAGAGTGAGACCTTGTCTAAAATTACCCAGAAGGCTTGATTTAAAAAAAAAAAAAAAAGAACAAGAAGGCAAAGTATGGAGGTCTATCTTTTTCAGTCTTTTTGTCACTGAGCTGAAAACTCAAGCAATGTAGCTTTTGTATTTAAAGCAACCATACATTATTTTAGCCTCACAATGACTCCTCAGAGGAGGTAAAAACTACTGGTATGATCAGATCCATTTTACAGAACAGGAAACTGAACTTTAGAGAGGTTAATTACTGACCTGTGTTTACAAAAGTACTACTGTCAGAAATGGTATTTGAGCCCGTCTTCCTGACTTGGAATTTTATCATTTGATCTAGCAAACCATTTTGTCTTTGGAACAGAGCTAGGTCCTGTTGAACTTCGAGGCATTTTTTACATGTTGCTTGTCCCTTTAGAATGTGAGCTCCTTGAAGAAAGAGATTATGGTTTTGTCATTTTTTTTTTTTTTTTTTTTTTTTGCATCCCAAGTACTTAGCAGTCCCTGGGACATAGTAAGCATTAAATAAAGTCTTTTTGCCTTATAACTGATTGACTAAATACCATTAACTACTTACTGAGGAGCTCTTCTTGTTATTATAATTTTCAGTATTAATACAGACATGCAAATAGACATGTCTTAAGTTTTATATGCCTTTAGAAAGTATAAATATTTCACGTCTTACTTCTTGTCTATTCAACAGACAATTGAATTCCCCATTAAACCACACTCTCCTGGTTGTATGTAGAAGGTGCCATCTATTTTCCTTTACTTTCCATCTTTCTTCTGAGGCTCAGAATGTTTGAGTTTGATTTCTCCTCTTCAATTTATCATCAGTATCATAGGCCATGACAGCTTGTCATACCTCTTCCTACAGTGGTCAGTAGAGGGAGGCCAGCCTCAAAACCTTGTATCATAATCCCATATTACAGCTCAGCCTTACCTGAAACACACTTCATTGTCTTTTATGTCCCTAAAACAATTAGTATTTTGTCTAAATGAGTCCAAACAATTTATCTAAAGCGAGGACGAGGGATAGACAAGGCAGACAGGTGCTAAAGAGACTCAAAATTCAAGGAATGAATCAATGAGAAACATTGTTTAGCATTATTTTAAATAAAAGCATATTTTTTAAAGCCAGAAAATGTCCCTCTCTATGGCACATAGGAACTTATGTATCAAATGTTACTGGAAAAGCTCAAAGCTTCTAAATGACAGCAAAATTGAAGGGGAATAATTTTGAAATTTTACGTCAAATGGACTTCAGAAATTATCTCAGACCCCTTCATTTTACAGATGAGAAAACTGAGACCCAGAAATATTAAACTGCATTGCCCAAGGTCACCAAAGTGGTCAAGTAGCAGGTTAAATATTCAAACTGAAATCTTCTAATACTAGGTCTAATGGTTTTCTACTATCATACACAACTTCCTTTTGTCTTTGTATGTTTTAGATTGGAGTTGCCATGAGAGATTTCTTCAGGTTCACCATATATCAACAGTAGGAACTTTTGTCAGGTATCTGATTTTAATTTGTAGGAAACTTCTCAAAAGGAATAACCCAAGAGAGAGATAAAAAGCACTGGATGGAAGGAGAAAATCAGTGATTAGCTTTCATAGAAATTCTTATTCCACTATAAAGCCACAAGAGGGCAGATAAAGATTACCAAAAATTACATAGACTCCAGCCCTTTAGAATCAGTGAAAATTAGAGTAAATCGACTTTTCCCATTCAAAATCATTCTAATTTCTTTATTATTATTATTATTAATAAAAATAATAATAAACACCATTCCACATGACATAATTTGATTCATGATTAGTAAGCATTATGGTTTTCATGGGAGAGTGCTTACAATTTCTGTTTTAAATAGAAAACTATTCATTCGTTCACTAATTGTTAAGCACTTAGGATACACAATGTACTTCACCGGGGAAGGATTGTGGGGAGAATACAAAAATACATAAAATATGGATGGACCCTGCTTCTGGTCATTGGCCAGTCTATCCATCAAGAGGCGGTCCAAAATTTGTCTACTTTGTGGAAGATGAGATGAATAAGATACAGTCTTATAGTTTATAGTTTTATAGCTTTGTTAAAGAAAACAAGGTGTGTACCTAGAAACATCCCTATCAATTGCCTAAAGTTTTCCTTTACTAATTTTCTGCAAAAGATTTGTAGGTCTGATTCAGGAGTCTCAATCTCCCACAGAGCTTGAAATTAGTCTCCATTTATAAAAAAAATTTTCCTTCCCTAACTTTAGTGACACTGTCCACTGTATCTGGGGACCCAGAAGGAGGTTAAAGAAGTTAAAAATAGCTTTGGAGCTGAGCAGCTATCCTAGTGACAATGGAAAAAAATGAAGTTTTTTTTTTTTTCCCATTAGTTCGTATCCCATGAAGCCTAATTTCTCCCTTTTAGTATTTCCCAGAAGAGCTTCTGCTGGCTTTAGAAAAGAAGGGGCAAGAGGAGTGTTAGGGTGTGCCCTCTCTGGGTGATTTGTGAAGGATTGGAAGACTGGCAGACTGGCAGGAGATAAAGCAGAAGGAGGTTGAGACCTTTTTTGGTAGAGAATGTCATGGAGGAGCTAACAAATCAACTGAAGTTTTTACATAAGGGGATAATCAAAAGGGATGGGGAAGAACTATGTCAGAAAGTAGGTTAGTTTTTGGAGGGTGAGGCAATGGGAAAAATGTGAATATAAAAGGGAAAATAATTATATTGTCAGAGTTATTTACTAACTTCTTTATTCCTTTTTTGATCCCCTGGGATTCCTTCTTCCTCTTTTCAATCAATTCTTCTTTAACCAGGCAATAGATATGACATTCAAGGAGGGACGTGGGTGACAGGATTTCACCTCAGGAAAACAGATTTCCCAAAAGCTTTTCTTTCCCAAGTACATCCTGGTGTGCAACCCCATGTTTTCTCCTCTTCTTCACACACTCATCCTGGTTTCCAATGAAATAAAGATTAGTCCTTGATGTTTCTGATTGACTCAAGACAGTGGAGTTGATGATGGAATTGCTACCAATCAGTCAATCAGCATTTATTAAGTGCCTTCTGGGTACTAGGCACTGTGCTAAACATCAAATGTATAAACATGAAGAAGAAAGACAGTACTTGAACTCAGGGAACTAACAAAGTCATGAGGGAAGATAGCACACAAAAAGGAAGTCAAGAAGAAAATGAGGAGAGAGAAAGCACTTGGTACAGGTATATGATGGAGAAAGGTTCAAAGGAGACCAGCCTGTTGGGAAATGAAAAGTAAGCAAGCATGGCTTTGACCATCCACTGACTCCCATAGTACCACCACAACAGCCTCATATCCAGATTTGGTGGATAAATCCTTTCAAAATACCCAGGACCTCCTCTTATTTCCAACCTGTTTAGGTGGACAGCCTTATCATAGAGTCTTTGATTTAGAATTGGAAGGTATCTTAAATGTCCCTGAGATGCCCTCTCCACCCCCTTATATATTCTCCATCAGTGGAGAAAACTGAGGTTGAGATTGTGACTTTACCCAAAGTCACACAGCTAGGAAGTATCTGAGACAAGCAGGTTTTCCTGACTCCAACCTTTGTGTCCTATCCCTTTTAATGATGCTGCTGAAAATTTAAGAATGGAATTTTAAGTGAGTTTTTCTTACCTTCTTTGTGGGTTAAGAAAATAGTCATTGGGGAAAGGGAGAAATGGTGGGTATTGAAAGCTGTAGGGGATGCTCTGTGACAGCTTATGAATTATATCTTCAAAGAAGCAGGAAGTTGGAGTGGGCAGACCAATTACTGCCTTAAAATATAATAGTGCCAACAGGTTGCATGTTACTGGTATGCGCCTGGATTTTAATGTTTATAAATAGAACTGAAAAATCCTGGAATTAAAAGTACACCTTTTGACATCCCTGAAATAAACTGGACACAAAGGGCTTTTGGGAGGAAAGCATGAAGAATACATAGGAACAGCCAGTGTGTCACACTCTGTAATTTTGGGTTGGCAGAGACTATAGTCAAAAGCCTGCTTGCAGCATGGCAGAGCAATGCTTCAAAGTGACTTTAATAACTCTCTTCTTTGGTAATTTGCAAAAGTTGGCTAGTTTTTTTGTTTGTTTTTAAGATGTATGGTGTTTGGAGGGAGGTTTGTGACAAATATCCAAGATCATGGCTTGAGAAAGCAAGGCTGAAATGTGACTCTATTGTCTTTCAATTGGAAGGAAAGAACCATTGCTTTTTTTCTGGCTCCCTTTCCCTCCCTTCTTCTTTAGATATGATGAGAAAATGGAGAAACAAAAGGGGCCCTTCCATCTGTCTTGGCTTTCACAAATAGACTGCTACACTCCCCACCCTTTCCTGAGAAATTAGAGCATCAATATTGCCTCAGTTCTGTGCACATATCTCTAATATGAGGGGATTCATTACCTTTTGCCTCATTCAATTCTTATGTTAAAAACTGGAGATGCTCTTAATGAGAACAAATGTTCTAACCCAGGAAAAAATGCTATACAGGAGACATTTTATTGCTTGGGATCCAAAGTATGCCTGACTAATGCAACTCACCCAGAAATGCCAAATAATATATTGGGAGTAGACTGTACTCAGTCTTTCCAAAGACTGGTTTACTTAAATTTTTTTTTTAACATCCTCATTTTCTGAGGAGGATTCTGTAAATAGTTTTTAATCTCACAGATTAAGAGAGAGGGCAAAGTTAGGAGTAGATACATAAATGGGGGAAATCAAACCTTATGAAATCCCCAAACTCAGGCTGATTGAACAGATGCAAATGCTCACTATCTCCTCCTCCACACAGCCTTTAGAAGAACCTTCAGTGAAGGGTGAGCAGAGGAGATGAAATCGGTCTATTTGGCTTGCTCTGTACAGGGCTGTCTTATTTAGCAGGGATTACAGAAAGCTGGAATGGATTCATCATTGGTTAAAAGCTGGAAGAGACCTTAGGGGTCATTTGTGCAGCAACTTAATTTTAAAGAGAAGGAAACAGGCCCAGAGACAAGGTGACTTGCCCAATGTTATAAAGGTAAAAAGAGCAGAGCCAAAAATTGACCTCAGTGTCTAGGGTCCAAATCAAGAATCTGCCTACTATATAATCAGATCCCAGCAGGATCAACACAAAGAGCACAGTGCTACTTTTGATTACATGGATTATTTGTTTGTTTTTTAAAATAAACTCTTAGGCTCAATACATCTCTTCTATTATAGGCTAATGTGTGTGTATGGGTTTGCTTTATTTATTTTCAAGAATGAACATTTTAAATTTGCAATGTGCTCCCCCATCCAGACTACGTGACAACAGTGACAATGGAGGATTTGGGGCAATTAAAACTCATGCAGAGTTGGGTTCCTGTTTCCTCAAAAAACTTTGGAAAGTACTTGCCTAGAGTTCTGTAAGATGTTGATTTAGAATCAGCAAGATCTAGGGATGCCTATTTCCCCAGCATTCTACACAATGTTTTGCATAGAGTAAGTGCTTTATTCATTCATCTGAGACTGCCACTTAACAGCTGGGTGAACTTGGATAAATCACTTAAACTCAGTGAACCTTAATTTCCTCATCTATTACATGAAACAGTGTGTTGAAATGGAAAGAGCATTGATTTTGGAGTCAGGAGACCTGACTTTGAATTCTGGCTGTGGGATCTTTCTAAATTATTTGACATCTCTCTGCCTGACTTTGCTCTTTTGCTTGTAAGCCATGCTCTAATGCTCTTACTCTGGGCTTACACAGATTGGATTTGGAGTTTGGGAACTTCTCCATGTTTCCACCTCCAGAGTTTAGGGCTGAGAACCTGAGAATATAGATTGTTGATTGTAACTCTTGTATATGTCTCCACAAATGTTAGAAAAGGGTCCCCAGGTCCTAGCGAGGGGCATTCTAGGCAGTAATGACACAAGAAAGTTTTATTTTTTTGACCCAGCAGAAAACATAAAATGAGCTTCCAGTAACCCATAAGCCAAATCTGTACAATTTTTATTTGTCTCTGATGAGTTCCACCTTCCCTCCAAGGCTTTAAACAATTCTCTAAGCTAGTAGTATTACTCTAAGGATTTGAAAATTCCCTCAAAAAGAAGCAAAACTAGGAGTTGGTGGAGAGACAAGTTTCTTTTCCTCTGGGCTCTGCTGTCTGAGTAATGTGGAAGCAAAGGTGAAATTTTAGGTTTCATTTCTCCAGATCATGGCTCTATCCTTTGCTGTACCTTCAGCTTGAGGAGACATGCTCATCTTTGATAAGGGGGCTCTTGCAATACCCCCTGAAGTTTGGAGATTCAAGAGCCAGGTTCAAGAAATGTTTCTATTTCTAGCCATTCTTTGGCTCATCATCCCTTGTTGCCATTTCTTGGGATGAGAGACATGAGCATTGTCTCTTTCTGAATCTGGGACATCTTGTTGTTCTTTGCTTCTGGTTCTGGCTGCTGCCATCTGGGATTGGGGCAGGAATGGCTGGTCATTCACTCCCGGGGGGCTGTTCCAATGGGAAAACATTCCAACACAACATACTATATACCCTGGAACCAAACCCCCTTTCCAGAATTCTTTCCAAAGTTCAACTTTTTTTTTTTTTTTGATTACTCCAAAAAGAGTGGAAAAAGGGGGAAGGTACTAAACCAATTCTACAATGGACTCTCTTTTATAGGCCTGACAAAAAGGAATATCTCTGATCCACAAAAGTGAAAGTCAGCCAATTCATCCATACAGCTTCTACCGGGGAAACACAAACAAAAGCCCCAAACAAAACTTGTTCACTTAGTAAAGTTATCAAGTGGGACAATAAGCAAAATGAGGTGAGAATATTAATTGATTCCTGAGGTCCCTTATAAATCTAAATATAAGATGATCCTGTGAAAATGAGATTTAATGCCACCTCCTATTGTTTAATTTGAGGCAGTTAGATGGATCTGTGGAGAGAGCACTGGGTCTAGAGTTCAGATTTAGCTTCAGACACTTACTAGCTGTGTGACTAGCAAATCACTTAATTTCAGCTTGCCTTAATCTACTGGAGGAAGAAATGACAAACCACTTTAGTATGCTTCCTAAGAAAACCCCATGTACATTGGGATCACAAAGAGTCAGACATAACTGAAAAACAATTACTTAATTTATCCTATTTAATGCCACCAACCCTCTTTACAGGGAACTAGATAAAGGCAAAACAATTTCTTGACTGTGAAGTTGCTCCCACTCATATAACCATTTTGTGGATGAGTTCTTAGGGCCAATGTTTTATTTAATATCCAAAACCAGAGTAGACAAAATAGGACTTGGCAGGGGAAGGAAAATTTAATAAGCAAAAACGTGTGAAACAAAACCAGAAGCCCCTAAAATACGATAGAAAGGAAATTACTTACATTGAAAAAAAGCAGGCATCCTGCCCTTTGTGCCCAAAAGGGATTCGGTGGCAGGGTTGGCCCTTTTATATTCTTATTTTATTGTTGGGAAAGCACAAGACCAGGAGTGAAGGGACTTGATCTACATCCTGGTTTTTTGGGACATTAACTATGGAACCTCTATGAAGTCATTTAATTTCTTTGGACCTCAATTTTCTTATTCTAATTTTCTTATTATCCCCTTATGAGGTCGCAACCCATCCTTTAAGAATCTGGGACCTAGAAGGTACCCAGAATCGTTTCTGGCTCTGAAAAATATGGACTATTTGTCTTCGAGTTCCATAAGTACCTGCCTTTATTAAGCCTCTGTTATTCTATTTCTTAAGGACATTTCTGCCTCAAAATTATTTACTAGAAACAATAGAGCATTTCTGATGTGATGCATTAATGGGAAAAAGAGAGGTGGGAAAATGGGAAACGTCCCCACGAAACCCTTCAGGAGAAGCTTGCTATTTCTCTGCTCTAACCCTAATTTGGACGTCCAGTCTACACATCTGCACTCCTACTCTTGGCTGGCGCCTATTCTTCCTGAAATACTGGGGCGCCCTGAAAATTTACCATCCCTTTGTTCAAATAGGCAGCCGCGCAGGGGCTGGCGGGGATGTGAAGCTTCACATCTGGAAACTATCCTTTCTCTTGGCCCAAGCGTCATGGCTTACGAGTGCTATTGTTTCAGGTACGCCCCCACCCTGCCCATAATCCAAACACCTACGTCTCAGGCAGGAGCTGGAGAGCCAGCAGCATCCTTGGGAAAGGGGTCATAGTGTTACTAACTGGGCTCCGTGGAGGGTAGCGGTCCCCTAAGATTCCCATCCACCCCCTCCACCTCCAACCCTTTCCACCTCAACTTAACTTTTGGAATGATCCTCCAGAGTGCTCAGGTAGTGTTGCTCTCCTGAACCGAGCTTTCTACTAATATCTTATTATGCACCCACCCTTCACCCCCACCCCAGTCTGGCACGCTGGGAAAAAATGGTTGCCCAGTGTCTGGGACAGAGTCTCATTGTCCGGGATGTTATTTACAAGAATTATGTGGAAGGAGCATGACGCTATGTCCTTTCTCTAACACAAAGCTCTATATTCATCTAGCCCAATAAAGTATTTGAAAGAAAATAGTCCATTGCATAGCATAATATATAGCGCAGGTAAACAGGCGGGGTTCATGTTTGCCGAGTTCACTCACCCCAAAAGGCAAATTATTTTCTCTCAAATTAATATTCAGCAACACCTGGATTAGAAGAGTAGCCCATGTGAACTCTTCAGATAAAGAAATAATTGATTTTCTTTAAACTCAAGCACATCACTCTATTTTCTCTGTCAATGAAGCAGCACTAACTAAAGAGTAATTCACTAATAGGGAAGTAGGTAGTATTTTTAGTAATGAGCCCATGGGGTGAATCTGAGTCAGTGCTTAAAAGTCACAGCAGGGAAGCCCACCACCTGCTGGCTATTATCTTGCCTGATTTCCATTCCCCCAATTGTTAGAGTTGCCTCCCCCTATAATTACTTTTTATATATAGTACTATATAGCATTATCAATGAATCCTTTTTTCTTTGAAGGAAGGACTTATTTCATAGATCAGAGATTTAGAACTGATAGGGACCTGAAGCCATCTGTCTAAGCTGTCCTGAGGCCCAAGGGCCTATTTGTCTTATATATTTAGAGACCCACACATAGTAGGAACTTAATCAATGATAGAGTAGAAATAGGATATCTTCTGATATACCTGCTCATCCTACTCTGGAAATGAAAGAGCTGGTGAAAGGGACACATTTAGATTCTGAGGAGGATCAGGTTCCTCAGGCAAATAACTTAATTCTATGGGTGTCAATTTTCTGACCATAAAACCAGGAGATCGGATTAGATAATTTTTCAATTCCTTTCCAGTTTCCTATTTTCTAAATTTCAAGGGATCTGAAGCTGCCTCTTGACCTTTTAAGAAGAGTGTTTTCTCAGTGAAAGTCCCATACAAATCATTCCTGAAAAATATACAATAAGACAGCAAACACACAAGCCTCCACTTTGGTCCCAAGAATGTCACAGGTCACAGAAGCACATCCAGCGCTCCTATAGATGGTCTCCCTCAGCTTGCACCATTGACAGAATGAATGGGCGAATGTACTGCCCAATGTCCACTATGCAGATATCAGTGACCAGCTCTGCCCCAAGGAGCATTCCGGCCTCAGGGACAGATGTGCAGCAGCTGGGAGTGAGGAAGACCAAAGCCGGGCAGGGCAGCAAACAACTGACCCTATCCATGCATTACCCAGCGGGCAGCTGTTATACTGGAGGCCCAGCTCAGCCAGCTAGGAACCCATTCGAGGCACAGCCCCGGGGAAAGTTAGGGGAGCCTCTCAATCTTCCCAAGCTGAAGAAGTCAGCGGAGGTATTCTGTGCAGAAGTAGCACAAATCAGCACCAGAAGACTGAGGCTCGACTTGGGGCTGCAGGAGACCTGGAAAACCTCAGAGAAACAGGAAAAGGTTTAGCAAGATCTGTCTGGAAAGCAGCTGGAACAAGTGGCTATCCTGCTTCTTCTCTGCCTCGCATCTAATTAACAGTTTTTTAAAATAATAAAGCAACTATACACATACACATACACACAATGCAGAATAATGACACTGCTTAATAAAATAAAACAAATAAAAATAAATGTATTTGTATCATTGCTTTTTTAAAAAGCACATTTGGCTGGTGCTTTAAAGTTTGCAAAGCCCTTCATGTGATCCTTACTACCCCTTATGAGGTTTGTGTGATTATTATTTCTATTTTACAGATGAGGAAACTGAGAGTTAGAGATTTAGCGAATGGCCCACAGTCACAAGTTTAATGCCTAAGGTAAGATTTGAATTTGTCTTCCTAGTTTCAGGTCTAATTCTCTAGATATTAAGGTCATCTAGTGGTATTTAACAAATGAGGACTTAGAAAAGTGAAATGAGACACAGCTTCACTTTCAAATGTTTTTTTGATAATGATAAAGCTACCAGTTTAAAAGAGCATAACACATCTCTCTAGAAAACAACCTCCAGAGTTTTCTTACATAGGAAGCCAGTGAGTCCAAAATATAATTTTTACAGTCATTTCATTATCTCAATAAATACCAATGGTCCCCATCATCTCCAGGAACAAATATCAATTCTTTGGCTTTCAAAGCCTTTTATAACCAAGCCCCCACCTCCACCTTTCCAGTCTTTCTTACACTTTATATTATTCTCCTCCCTTCAACTTATTCTGAGATACAATTACACTGGCCCTCTGAACCTCCTCTTTCTGCTTCCATTTGCTGGTGTTCTGTAGAATCGCAGCCTCTATTTGGGTCACAGCCAGCAGAAGCCTTCAGGCTTTTGTTAAATCTGCCTTTTGATCACCTTTGATTTTGCCTGAGCTGCATTTCCTGAGCTCTACTTGCTCTGTAACTTAGAATAAAAACTTCCTTTCAATTCTTTTCTATTCTATGATGCTAATTATGGTCCATGCAAATCACCTTAGCAGGGGGAAGGAAGGAGAGAAGGAAAAAAGAGGGAATAGGTATTTATATACAGTCTGCTATGCAGTAGGGTGTATGCTAAGCATTTGATTCTTACAACAATTCTTTTGGATAGATACTGTTATTATCCCCATTTTACAGTTGAGGAAAGTAAGGCAAATAGATATTAAATGGTTTGCTCTTGTGACTCACTGGACTTAAGTGATTTAACTTTGCAATGATGTAATAAGACTCTTCAGAAATGGGTTCATACTGAATGTATGATAGTAAATTATGTATAAAATTTGCAAAGTTGGATTTTCAACAAGCTACTTGATTTAATTACACTAAGACATAAAGAAATAAATCTATTCTACCCTCAATAGTACTGAGTTTGCATGTTTATTAATCTATTCCACTAAAAGCTCTCTAGGCAAATAAAGTGTCATTTATTTATTCATTATTCTACCACGTTATTTTTTGATTGGGTTTTGGGTTGATTTTTCTTCTCCAACATATATTGCCAAGAGAGTTTAAGGACTCAGAAGGTCTGGAATGAAGCCTAGATGTATGATGTAATCCTATTTTTTTGCTTTGCCTCATGACGTGAGTTGACATTCAGGAAGATGAGGGATAGCCTAGTTAACTCCCTTACATATGTGGGTAGGAAGCTGTATGTAAATGCACAAGACCAGAATGTAAAGAAACCACAAATAAAGCCAAGGCTCCAAGATTGTGGAGTTGGAGGAAATATTTAGAATGTGGATCCACTGCACATTTCCAAGAAGCTTTCCCACAACTTTTATTATGGTCTTATTTAACGTTCCTTCCACACTTAGTATTCACTCAAGATTATGACAATGTGACAATATTTATTTGCTTTTGTTCTATAGTTATTTTACATGTGAATGTGTTTTCTCCTTAAATGATGTGTAAATGCCTTGTGTTTATTAGACATTGTTTTTTACTTCTTTTATAATCTACCAACATAGCACCTCCCCTTTACCTTGGATTGTGGAAAGTGAGTCACATGTGGTGTAGTGAACAGAGAGCAAATATCAGAAGCAGAAAAACTTGGGTTGAAGTCTTGCCTTGGACACAACCTAGCTGGGTGACCCAAGGCAGTTTACATAACTTATCAGGGCCCTATTGAAAGGCTTACCCCATTATAGAGCAAGACTGATCTGCTGTGAGATAGAATTTCCTCACCCATAATTCTCTGCACTAGTGAAATTATAAATCTAATCTAAATTAAGATAAGAAAATTAGAATTCACATTGGAAATATTGGTGAGCTTGCCATAGGCCACATCTGTTGAGGGCCAGAATTCTTCATGGTTAAAAGTTACCAGTAGAGCATCTAACAAGTAACATCCCCTTATAAAGATATAATTTTTGTTAAGTTAGAGGCATTTAATGGGGAGCAATTAACTAATCAATAACCATTTACCAAGTGGCTACTATAAGGTAGGTGCTATATTAAAGACTGGGACAATAAAAAAGAAGCAAAAGCCATCCCTGCCCTCAAGAAGCTTACCATCTAATAAATCATCAAGCATATGGATCATAAGGGAGTTAAAAATATATAAACCTATGAAAAATGGCTTCCATATGATAAAAATAAAATTCTTTTTTAAAAAAAAATTTAATAGTCTTTTATTTACAGGTTATATGCATGGGTAACTTTATAGCATTAACAATTGCCAAACCTCTTGTTCCAATTTTTCACCTCTCCCCCCCACCCCCTCCCCCAGATGGCAGGATGACCAGTAGATGTTAAATATATTAAAATATAAATTAGATACACAATAAGTATACATGACCAAACTGTTAAAAAATAAAATTCTTAACATGAATCCTAAAAATGAAGAACACAATGATTTCTCAAAGGATCTTGGTCTATTCGTTTTTTTCCCTCTTGAGGACTAGAGAAAAATATTGTTTCTAGTATATTTCAAGTTCTAGGGGATCTGAAACTACTGTGCTTGTGCCCAAAGTTGTATTATCTGGATTACCTTGTGATTCGTAATTTAAATATATCCAAATAACTCCTGAAGGCAGTGCTGGGCTGAAATTCAGGTCAATTCAATTCAACAAGAATCTATGAAATATTATCTATGGCTCAGACTGTGCTAGATTATAAATGATACAAAGGTAAAATAAAAAAAAATTCCTTCTCTCAAGGAAAATATATTTAATTTCTAGGAAACAACTTGAATATGGCTATGTAGATTATACACATACCAGTTATACACATATAAGTCATATACATATATGTATGTATATATAAACATATACTACAAATATCTGAAACACACATGTGTATATGTAAAACACATACTCACATGTATAATATACACACATACAAAATAACATGAAGTATTGCTGGGGTACAACTGAGAAAATCAGAAAAAGCCTCTTTTAGGAGGTGATATTTAAACTAAATCTTAGAGGGAGCTGGAGATTCCAAGAAACCAAGAAGCTGACAAAAAATAAGCAAAGATGATAATTTTTAGACTATCCATATATATAGTATGGAGTGACTTTTCCTCATATCATAATAAGTCAGGAATTACTGATATCCAATTAAAGGTACTTTGGCAACATAGAATTTGGACCCAGAAGAATCATTAATAGAAATAAAATTATATGATTTGGTCACTCCAATGTCACTGTGATGTCTGGTATTTCTCTATGTACTTCAACAAGGGATGCCATTTTGCTTTAGCAATTGGGCTGATCAAAAATCTTATCAGAGGAGTTAGTGACTGGAGATAATGCCTTGTAGAGAGGAAGAAGAATCAAATCTAGGTTTCTTCTCTGGCATATGCTGTCTGAATGACCATGAGCCCATGCTTAACTTCTTAGTGTCTCTGTTGAGGTCTAGACCACATGTTGAGGTCTACATTTGAGGTACCTAAATGAAATTAGGGTTTAGTTAAGGTTTAGTGGCAGGTTTGGGGTATAGGGAGTCAAACAGAGTTCCCCTGTAACCCCCTTGGATTCGGCGCAAGGAAAAGGCGGTATATGAGCGGCGTGGGATTCCCAATAAAAGCATTTATTGGCCCAGAGAGCTAGATTAATAAAAGAGGTTTATTACTGAGTTTAGAAGTAGGAGATAGGTGAAGGTAGAGATAAGGAGGGCACTAGACAGAGGATCCAGTGGACAGAGGGTCCTCACATGGCGAACATGTTTGGAATCTCTGCAAAGAAGGGTTCCCAGTGTGGTCCTTTTAAGTCGGAGACTTAGCTCGAGGGGCTTTGGGGTGTAGCCCCAAAGTTGGCTCAGATCCAGGTGGGGCTGGGACAGGTCTGGACCTTCTATTGGAATTCAAAGGGACCAGGATTTGTGAGTCAAAGGGTAATTTACATTAGCTAGGGGGGTTGGGAATCAAAGATTGGAAGTCCCCCCCCTCCGCATCATCTCCAGACAACTCAGATGTATGAACCTCGAAATTTTAGAGCAAGTGGTAATCCATATTAGCAAAGGTAGTTGGTTAATAATCTCACCTTCTATGGATGAAATCACTGATTCCCCTCCTCTAACAAAATCCTACCATTCACTTTGTATCTCTGTCCATATCCCATAGTTCAGATAGCTCAGCTATTTTCATATACTCTATATGAAACTTGTATTCTTATTTTAGAGTGAAAAATGCATTTTTAAACATTTTCTTCTTCTAAGTCATATAAAAACAAGGAAGTATAGTAGGATTCACCAAGGAACATGGAAGACTAGGGATCACATGCTGCCTTGCAAATACACTAGTTGTGGGATGCTAGGTAAGACACTAAGAATGTGAAATACAGAAGACTTACAAATCTGCTTTGAGGAAAAGAATTTCAACAGAGGGAGTTCCCTCTGAGATGAAACCATAGCTTCGGAACCTTGCTCCCATTCCCCCCAAAAGGTCATCTGTCTTTTTTACTTTAGGATGAGTGTGATGATACTATGCATTCTGCATAATTCTACTTTTTCAATCAATAAATATTGATTAAGCGCCTACTACTTGTGATGATGATGTTTCAGTTTCTGTTCACAAACAGCTGCCCTGGCATAATGGTTGGACTCCTATTTCTGGACTGGCAAACTCAACATTTTAAAATATGATTATTCCATGAGTAAATATGTTACACAAACCAGAGACAGCTGAAGACTCTATCAACTGGTTCAGACTGAGAACAGATGCGACAGTGTTTCTATTTCAAAAGGACAGATTGACAATTAATTATGCATGGTGAAAAATGAAAGGCGTAAGTTTTCAGAAGTTAAATCCAAAAGCTTTTTATTAATAAATCTGTGAGCAGTTTTACCTCTTAGAAATGTGAAGATGATAAAAGTAATCTTGTTTCTGAAGTATTCTGCCTAGACTCTATGTCAATGATGAAAACTGGGAGCATAGTGTGAAATGTTCCTCTAACTTTACTAAAAAGCCCCATAATTACAGGCCTTAATAAAAGGGGGGCAAATAGGCTAGTGAGGAACAACTTCCCAGTCTGTATTAGAATAAAGTCCTCTTACTGAGGAGAAAGTTTTCTGTTAAAAGGGAAAACACTAAAAAAAAATAATCAAAACCCTAGAATAAGTAATAAATATCTTAATTATATTGGAATAAGCTACAGTAACAGGGGACTGGCCAAGGAGAATCTACTCCTGCGAGCAAGTTCAGAGGCCCAAATAAATGGTTGGTTAGTATATTTCTGGACAGGGGTAATAGAGGATCTTGTTCCCCTCTCAAAAACATGCACGAGTGTTCTGTGATACATACTGTGTGCCTTGTTGATCTAAGTTAGAACTGGGTGTGTGTACAAAAGATTTCTATGGGAGCAACTCAACCTCTTTCCTGGTACTGAGGGAGGCAAGAATTTTTGTAAGTCTCCGGGTGGGAAGAGGGAGAGGAAGGGGAGGAAGAGGAAGGGAAGAGAGAGACAGAGAGACAAGCAGAAACAGGAGCAGAGAGTGACAGAAATTTCCCTGATTGAGTCAATATAAAGCCATGAGCTCATAGCCTTCAGCTTATACTTCTATTGCATTTAATTATTTTTTTTTCTGCTCTTAGGTAAAAGGTAATTGAAAATGGCTGCAACCTTGTAAGGTTTGAAAGGTAAGAAGCACATACTGGAGTTCGCTGGCATTTAAAGCTTAATTCTAAGTATTGAAAAATGAGTTTTGTAATCTAACTATAAAGCATTATGGGCCCATTCTTGAGTAACTTTCTAATTCTTTGTAATTAATGGGGTACTAGATTTAGACAGGTGGATCTATTTTATGGCCTGTCTTCCTTCATATGTCTTCTATAGCCCACATGTAATCAATGCATGCTTCACTGGTTCTTGTTGGGGCAGAGTATCCAAATATGGGAGTGTAGAAGGACAAGACTAGTTAGTGGAGTTTACTAACATCCAAATACATGATTCACAAATCTCAGACTGAAAAGTAAACTTTAGAGAACCTCAATTATTCACATTAGAACTACAAGTGAGGAATTGGATTGAAGAATATCATATTAGGGAAATATAAAATAGAGCCCTGAAGGGTGTATCATGTTAAAAAAAAAGAGAGGGAAGAATATGTCTGTGATGCTTCTTAAATTTCTTGACAATCAACCTTGATTCTCAAGCTTTGTCCTCCTCTACCTCCTCCTCCTCCTTTTCCTCCTTCTCCTCCTCCTCCACCTCCTTCTCCTCCTCCTCTTCATCACCATCATCATTTCTACCATCACTACCACCTCCAACCTGTTGGAATTTGAGGAGAAATAAAGCATGGTATAGTAGGAAGTGTACTTCTTGGTTCAAAGAACACATCTGGTGCTTATTACCTGTGTGGCCATAGGCAAATCATTTAGTGTTCCTGGGCTTCATTTCACTCCTCCATAAAATGAAGGGGTTGGACTATTGGATCTCTGAGGTTCCTTCTAGTTCTATATTTTTGATAGGGGCCTATACTTAATGAGTACAGCCGGGCCTGATGTCATCACTCAGAAAGTTGCAGAAGCTATAACACTCTTGGTTCTCCTAATAAAACTCTGGGGTTTATGTCCGTTCTCCCCTTTTCAGCATCTAAATTCTTGGGCTTGTGATTTTGGTATTATAGTTAGAATGGTCACATCATAGATTGAGTTATCAGTCTTGATTTGGATGAAGACAAATCAGCTGTGGTTAAATAAATCCATGTTTGGTTCCAATTTAAGCAGCTAACACTTATAAGGTAGCTAAATAGTATATTTTATGAACAAAACCAAGAGATGATTATATACTTCAACAACAATACTATATGATGTACGTGGCTCTCTTCAACAATGAGAGGATCCAAATCAGTTCCAATAGAACAGTAATGAGCAGAACCAGCTACACCCAGTGAAAGAACACTGAGAAATGAGTGTGGACCACAATATAACATTTACACTCTTTCTGTTATTGTTTGCTTGCATTTTTGCTTTTCTTCTCAGGTTATTTTTACCTTCTTTCTAAATCCGGTTTTTCTTGTACAGCAAGATAATTGTATAAATATGGATATGTATATTGTATAACATATACTTTAACATTTAACATTCATATATTAGCATATACTTAAACATATTTAACATGTATGGGACTACCTGCCATCTAGGGGAGGGGATAGAGGGGAGAAGGGGAAAAGTTGGAACAGAAGTTTTTGCAAGGGTCAATGTTGAAAAATTACCCATGCATATGTTTTGTCAATAAAAAGCTATAATAAAATAGTGTATTTTATTTCATCTTTAAAAAAGAGAAAGAAAGAGATTTCAATGGAAGTTTTGGTGCAAATTCAAATCAAACTGTGTAGGGTAGTGAAGGGGTCAGATAAGACAAAACTCCTTACTTGCCATCAGTCATGGAGTTCTAGGTCAACGAGAGGAGTCATTTTCAATACTCTTTTCATTACCATTCCATTATTGAGCTTGTACAAATATTTTGTACTTAAATCTCAAAACACAGAACTCAGATCCCAACAAATACAAATCTGAAGAACGTGTAACTTAGCAACTTTCTCCCCACTTCCTCACCCCTAAGTCACCTAATCTTAGCCAAATATTTTACACCAATCAACACAAAGACACACCTCTATTTGAGCACAAGTTAGAACACCTTCCTGGGCCTGATTTTTGGTGAGGTTTACCAGAAAGAGAGTTTAAGTATGGTGGATGTGCCACAGGTACTCTTAAGACAATCTGTGAATGATGAACTGATGGTCTTGAGTACTGACAGTGAGGGATAAGTTGGGTACATCTGTAGGAAAGAGAAGGAAAGGAGTTTGTCACGTTCAGGTACTAAAGAATTCCTGAATTGTCTGGAAACCATAGCTAATGACTCTTCACCATGGGAACATCTGGAATATAAGTACTTCTTGCATATTAAAAACCCTATTTATAGTTTTCTTTAAATGCTGGGAAAGGCAATTATGTAAAATACTGCTGTGTTATTAGACTCTTCAAAAAAAAAATCTCCATGCTTGCAATTTCCTTTTCCAAAGCCTAAAAGTAATTCCGACTCTCCCTGATTCTGCCCTTGTCTATTTGGCAAGTACTGATTTACTTTTTTTTTTTTTTAAATAGTATTTTATTTTTCCAAAGACATGTAACGATAGCTTTCAACATTCATTTTTGTAAAAAGTTTATGTTTCAAATTTTTCTCCCTCCCTCCCTTGCCTCCTCCCTCAAAAAGACAGCAAGCAATCTGATATAGGTTAAATATGTGCAATTCTTTTAAACATATTTCCATATCTGTCATGTTGTGCAAGATGATTTACTTTTCTTAATTCAGAAAAAGCCCTAAGTTCAAGTCTGCTTGCTGATCCATGAAAACAAAATGACATTCATCAGGCCATAAGGATCATGGTCCTAGCTAACACCAGGCCCAAAGAAACCTAAAATATTTGTGGGGCTTCCACAAGCATTTGGAAAATCCCATGGTAATACAACTGAGAATATTTAGACCATAGGAAGAGGCCCCAGGCCCTCACTATGTAGCTGTAGTTTTTGAATCTCATCCCTAAGTAATAAATCGATGCCAAAGGCCATTCCAAGGATGGTTAGCAACTACTAGAGTTTTAAATATTTGCACCTTTTAAAATATAAAGTTAAATTTGGCAGCAGCTCAGTTATTCAGCATTGTTCTCCTGGGCTATAATAAGGTTTCCTTTTTCTTCTCTTTTCTATTTTTGGAAATAGCCTTAAAGCTAGAGACATCAATATCAAACAAACCAACACGATGGTGAAAAGTCACTGAGGAGCTCATATTTCTTGTCTTCAGGAAGTCTGATAACCACTTTATTGCAGCTTCTTCCATGTCTCTCCTAAGGGTAGATAAGAGGGCAGAAAGGCAGGAGAAATTCACATGAATGGATTGGTGAACGGAGTCTCAGCTATGAACGCAGAAACCAAACATCATTTTTTGGGTTTAGAAGACAGGCTCAGGGATGGGGACTGGTAGGGATGGTGAGGGCATTAGTGATATTTTTATTTGTACCTTACTTCTATAAATAAGTTATAACTGTAACTTGGGGATTTTTCCAGGGTTGTGAATAATAAATGTAGTATTCTTTTCATGTCATAATGTTATAGTTACTTGTTTTCAGTGTCTATAGTAGGGATTCTTAACCTGGGAATTTTAGAGGATCCCTGAATTTGAATGGAAAAAAAATTGTGGAACTGTGGATAATGGGGGGTTGAAAGGAACTGTGTTCATATGCTCAAAGGGCTATAAAACGGGGCATACCTTTTGATCCAGCATTACCACTACTAGGTTTGTATCCCAAAGAGATCATAAAAAAGGGAAAAGGATTCACATATATAAAATTATTTATAGCAGTTCTTTTTATGGTGTCAAAGAATTGGAAACTGAATGGATGTCCATTGGTTGGGGAACGGATGAACAAGCTGTCACATATGAATGCGATGGAAAGCTATTGTGCTATAAGAAAAACCTGGAAAGATTTATATGAACTGATGCTGAATGAAGTGAAAAGAAGCAGTAGAACACTATGTGATGATGAACTATGATGTAAGTATATATAAGTCCATCTCAGCAATTGCTATCTGAGACAATTCCAAAATACTTAAGATGGAGAATGATATCCACATTCAGATAAAGAGCTATGGACTATGAATGCAGATTGAAACATGCTATTTTCATTTTTTTTTATTTTGTTTTTTGTTTTTCCTTTCTCATGGTTTTCCCCCTTTTTTCTTATTCTTTCACAACATGACTAATATATATGGAAATGTTTAACATGATTATACATGTATAGCCTACATTGCAAGCTGTCTTAGGGGGGAGTGAGGGAAGGAAGGGAGGGAGAAAACTTTGGAACTCAAAATCTTGTAAAAATGAATGTGATCTCTATATCAATTTCATTCTCATTGGATTTTCCCCCACCTACATAATAGTGTTTGGACATGGATAGTTTTTGAATGCTTCAAGTTCTGGGCCATCTCCCCCAGCTAAATGTGTAATCTTGAATAATGACAATCTACACTTCCTTCCTTCCTCCCTCCCTTCTTTCCTTTTTTCCTTCTTTCCTTCCTTCTTCCTTCCTTCCTTCTTTCCTTCCTTCCTTCCTCTCTCCCTCTCTCCCTTCCTTCCTTCCTTCCTTCCTTCCTTCCTTCCTTCCTTCCTTCCTTCGTTCCTTCCTTCCTTCGTTCCTTCGTTCCTTCCCTCCTTCCCTCCTTCCTTTTCTCCTTCTCCCCCTCTTTTTTCTCTTCCTCCTCCTCCTCCTCTTCCTTTTCCTTCTCCTCCTTCTCCTCTTCCTTTTCCTTCTCCTTCTCCTCCTCTTACTCCTCTGTCTTTCTGTCTCTCTGTTTCTGTCTCTATCTGTCTGTCTGTATCACTCCTTTTCTCTTCCCTTCTCCCTCCTTTCCTTCCAAACATTTTCCTCACAATCTGTGAAGTACATAGCAAATCATTTTTGCCATCTTATAGTTGAGAATATTGAGGCAAAGACAAATTGTTTAGCTGATAAGTGTCAGAGGCAGGGACTGAACCTAGATCTCTTGACTCTCAGTCAAACCTCTTCTCCATATTACTTCTTATCTTAATTTCTTTATCTGTAAATTTAAGGGATGAGTCCTATATGATCTCTAAGACTCTTCTTTTTTGCTCCACATTTCTGCCAGAAAAATAAATGCAATTTGTCCATAGGCTTCAAAGAGAGGGTAAAAAACAAGCAAGCTAAATAAATGCCTCTCTATCACAATGCCAAGTTGAGCAGAGAACAGTGATTAGAACATTGAAATTCTGACTAGCTGGTCCAAGGGAACTAGAGAAGAGACTGAACATTCATCTCAGGTTGAATGCTCGAGACAGCTCCTATTCAAAATGTACCCCCTTTTTTTCTTTTTTAAAGACAATCAACAAAAACTTATGTCACTTTTTTCTTTATTTGCTTTTTTACATTTTAAATCTAAACTGTATATACCCACTTGCCTTATAATTATGCTTCTCCCACTCAGCCCCTCATTTTCTAAGACTTTTACTATTTTCTTCTACAAGATCCCCAACATAATAAACCTCAATTTTTAAAAATAAGAAAACTTTCTTATTTAATTAACATCAGATTGGTTGCCATTTGGGAACTGTCATTTAATTTGGTCACCATCTTTTAAAATCATTTGATCCAAGTCCATGAGATGAAAACATCAGGGACTAAGGTCTTGCTATTTTATCTGAGAATCTCACCATTATAATATGGTTGTCCTATGACATAATGGATAGAGAGTTGTCCTAAGAGTCTGGAAAATCTGAGTTTAATCCCTAGTTCTGACACACACTGGCTCTGTGGTCCTGGGTAAGTCATTTAAGCTCTTGAGGTCCCAGCTACTCATCAATCAATCAAAAACATTTATTAAGTGCTTACTATGTATCAGACCAATAAACATTTATTAAATGTCTACTATGTGCCAGGCACTGTGCTAAGCATTAAGAATATAAAAGACAGTGCCTTCCCTCAAGGAGTTTACGATCCAATGATTATGATCTATTCTTCTAGCTCTGTAATTTTCATTATACTTGTTGACATACATTCATAAAGGAAGTTCTCAATACTGATGAAATCAGGAGGCCAAATTTTTTAAAAGTATATTTTATTATCAGACTAATGAATTTGTCTTTTGCTCTCTATTGTTCTGTGACAGGAGTACTGCTTAGGTGACTCAAATACAAAGTTCAGACCATGAAGATTCAGAATAGAAAGAGGCTTGGAGGTAATCTCCAACCTCATTATTTTATAGATGAGGAAAAAAGGTGAAATGTCATCATGGAAAGAAAGTCACTAATTTATGGGCTCACAATGAAAATCACCCAAGTCATGTATTCCTTCCAGTGCAGGGGCAGGGCCTATATTCATGGCAAGGAGGCAACATGCATGTGTGAGTGTGTGTGTGTGTGTGTGTGTATAAAATATATTTATATATGTATATATACACATAATGCACACATGTATCTTGCATATATATATATATATATACATATATACACACATACATATATACAATACAACACACAATACAATAGTGTAGTATTTATTACATAGACTTGAAATCAAAAGCCATTGCTTCAGATTTTGAATCCTTTCATGTTCTGCTGTGCACATGACAATTTTTTCTTTTCCTATTTTGTATTTAATATTAAAATAAATAGATTAATTAAAAATCAGTTATGATTTATTTTTCCAGCTAGAGGAAACCTCTTACATTTTGGGAGTCAAAATGAAGTGTCCCCAGACCTACCTCACTTTCGATGTGTGTAGTTTCTTGTCTGTCCTCTGGCTATGATGGCTACCTTGTTGAGAGGTCTCTTGTCCTGTAACCTGTCATTTGGGAGGATGTTTGAAAAGAGCAGGAATGTTTTTCCTTACTCTGTATTTTCCCTTGCTAACACCCATAGCAGTCAAGATACTTCATTCAGGTTTCTTTTACTTTTACTTTTACATTACTTTTACATTTACTTTTAATACATTTTGCTTCTTTAAAAATTATTTTTATTGGTCCTTTTGAAAATTACATAGCACTAATTTCCAAACATATCCCTTTTTTTGCCAATCATATCATCTCTTGTGTCAAAAATTAAAAAAGAACAGGCAAAAAATAATTCAGCAAAAGCAACCTACTCAGCAAATGAGTTTGACAACATATGGAATCCATCTTGTCTCTAACTTCTGAAATGAGGGAAGAAAGAAATATTTTCTCTTCTTCAGGGGCTAATTCAATTTAATCCAGTACAATTCAGTCAACATTTATCATACATCTATGATGTGCCAGGCACTATATTAAGATCTACAAATAATAGAAAGTCAATGACTGCTCTCAGGAAGTTTACAATCTAAAAAGGGAGGCAACACAAAAAATAGGCAGGAAAGTAAGGTGGGAGTGGATGGTGGGGGATAGGATACAAGATGTTATCTTGTTGAAACCCAATCAGGGAAGCAGATGCAAAATATTCAAGTTTGTTCATTAAATTATATGGCACTTAGTTCTGTTTTTTTTTTCCTTTTTGTACTTTCCATTTATATAGTTGTGGTCATTTTATACCTGGTCTTGTTTTGGGTTCTTCTTCAATATATACAAATCTTCTTGTACTTTTCTAAATTCTTCATATTTGTAGTATAGTAATATTCCATTACATTCCTGCATTACAGTCTTTTTGGCCATTCCCCAAATGATGAGTACTTTCTTTGTTTCCATCTACTAGCTATTCTAAAAAAAAGTGCTTCTGTGAATATTTTAGTATCATGGGACTTTTCTTTCAATTTGGAGGGTACATGACTGCTAATGGGACCTTTGGGTCAAAGAGAGTGGATTTTAGTTAGTTTTTTTTAAGTGTAACTACAAATTGCTTTCCAGAAGACTTGGATAAACTCATTGTTCCACCAGTGGTATATTTGTGTACCTATCCTTTTGAAGACCCTGGGACATTGACTATTTTTATTTTGTCATTGTTGTAGATTGTATTTTGATATATATTGTTCTCTTATAATTAGCTATTTGGAGAACTCTTTTCTACAGTTGCTAATAGTTTTCAGTTCCTTTGGAAGCCCTATGTTCATATCTGTTGACTAATTCTTCATTGTGTGGAATAGCCCTTAGTCATACACACACATATATATATGCAAAATATACACGTTTGCATACATATACATTAAATTACCTATGTAAATTGAGTATCAGATTCTTGTTAGAAAAACTCATGAAAAGATTTCTTCCAATGAATTGTCCCCTTTCTTATCCTAATTGCACTGATTTTGTTCATGCCTTTTAACTTAATGTAATAAAAATTATCTATTTTATCTTTTGTGATCTTCTCTATTCCTAGTCAGAATTGTACTCTTGTCAGAGTAAGGAAAGGCAAAGCTAATATAATATTCTTTTAAATTTCTGACATAATTTTTAATGGTTTCCATATGGTTTCCAGATAATAACTAGACAAGATACCTTTTGACAGATTTGTAAAGTCAGGGCCAACCTTCCCTAGTTTCAGTAGGCATTTACTGAAAATTTTGTGAAACTATAAACATTTCTGTGGATAGGAAGCCAAATTTTCTAAAATCATTCAGGCCTATGAGTGGTTTTTCCCTACAACTGTAATATTGCTGCTTCAGAAAGCACCATTTGGTCCTGGTGGCCAAGAATTTAAATCCTGAATTCATGGGAAAACACTGACTTAGGACAATGAATGCAGCTCTCATTTCTTATCTCTTTATCTTTGAATTACCTGTCAAGAAATTATTTTCCTACATATGCTTACTCAGAAAAGAAGAAAATTAAATTAAAAAAAGACACAGAAGAGCCGTGGGAAGACTGATACAGGAGAAAGACACTCTTAATCCCAGTGACTGTTGTTAATGAAATAGAAAAATGCAGGTGTATGTAAGTGGAAGGAGGATTACAAGACCATTTAGACATCCATTCCATAGAGGCATACCAGTTACTGGCTACCGCTGGAGAGGAACAAGAATGTACCACCAAAGGAGATAAGAAACTAGAAAATCCTCGAGCATGATTTTATAGGTTCCTACACAAAAGATTTAATTTCAGCTTGGACCACCCCAGTTCTTATTAGCTTGATCATTGATTACATTGGCATTGATTACAGGGTATTATAAGGAAATCTGCTTTTTCCATTTAAAAATCACCAAAGACAAAAGGACTTATCATTTAGCTCAGCCTTAAAGCTTTTATAAAAACTTAATTATAGGCATAACTCACAGGACATTGCTTCTCAATAATGGCATTAATACATGATCACTAAAGTGTTATGGCACAGTGAAAAGAGCTCTGACATTGGAGTCAAGGAACTTGATTTTTCCATTTGCTGCCTTTGAAACTTGGCAAATCACTTAATAGTCTGTGAATTTAAATTTGCTCACCTGTAAAAAGAGGAGGTTATATTGGAAGACCCAGTTTGGTGATAATACACTAGGGACCTTATTGGGAAGTGATGCTGTTGTGATTATGTCCTGTGGTTAGGGCTATAATCAGGTTTTTCTTTATCAAGGGCTGGATTGAGTTGACTCTTTCAGCTTGAAATCTGTGGTCCTAAAGTTATATTCCAATTGGTCACTACAGGCATAAATCTCATAGTCATCGACAGAACTAAGCAATGCCAGTTGAAAGTCAGGGTGCTTATTTACTTTCTTTATATCATTTCTGTATGGGACTAACCTCCTCCTTGTTTCACCTTGCTCCTTGTTTTTACAGAAGAAGTTAATGGTATTTGAAGATTTGTTTTGTAATATTATGACAAATCAACATGAAAAGAATGCTTAAAGTAATATTTAGAGGACTATGTGACTTATTACTTTTGCAATCAGAATTCCATAAGTATAGCAAAAAGAGATACCTCAGTGAAAGAACATGGTTAATATTCCCAAAGAATATTTGTGTGCTAGCTCATCCTCTTGACATTCATAATATATATGAGCATATGTCCCTATATTGATCCCTGATACAGATGCAAAAAGATTACTGCCCAGTGGAGAGGAATACACTGGTAAATACCAACACATAGTAGACACCCAGCATTCATGTGGAGTTTCTTCTGTCATTACAAAGAGTATCACTATCTCAGAGTTAATATAGAAATGCCACATTCCAAAAATGTAAGAACTTACCAGTCCCTAGGAATTTGGGGGTAAAAAAATTCATTTCGTTCTTTGGTTACAAAACACTAATAGAAGATAAAAAATGTTGCCCATCCCTTCCAGCATGAAATCTATGATCCTCTGATCCTATCTGAAAGTAAGTAAAAATTAGGTACTTTTATTACAGCATATTGAAGTCCATTCCTCCATGATTAAATAACTCCCTGGGAGGGACAGATGTAGTCTTGGAAATCTGTTCCACAGAGGTATAACTAAAACCATTACTTGAGTGGATTACATAACAGTCAGGTCAATGCAGAAGCAAAGGAGCTGTACTTGGTTATTTACAACCCATTTGACTTCAGGCCGGTCCTTTCACCATCTTGTGCCTCATTTAGTGATCTATAATGTTCCTTCTCTCTGTAAATCCTCTGACCTTCTCTACCTCACCTGAAGGAGTTATCTCAAAGTGCCTGATTTACTTTGAGAAAATTATTTATTCACCATAATATAATCTCAGAAGTTCACCAGATTTCATGCTATGATCCAATCATGCATAAAAAAGCCCATGGATTCAATTAACTTTGCAGATGACCATTTATCTCCTTTCTTACAAAACTTGCATATAGTTAAACTAGTAATCAAGACTTAAAATATTATTTTGTTGTCCCAGAGGGATATTCATGAGACTAGTAAACAAGAAGTTCTCAGAGGAATATGATGCAAATGCAATTTCAGTAGAATTAGTTTTTTGCCCAAAGTAGCACAATGTGGTGGACAAGGAGGAGTGGGCTCAAATCCTGCCTCAGATACATCCTGACTATGTGACCCTGAGCAGATCCTTTTCTTACTGCCCTAGGTCATTGTGTTGAACTCAAGTAGAAACAGGAGTCACTTAATCATACCCCCAAATCCCTTTGGGCATCATTTTTACTTTTTAAGAAAATTTAATTTTATCTATGTTTTGCTGTATCTTTATTTATTTTGTTAAATATTTCCTGATTGGGGCAGAGCCAAGATGGTAGAGAGTGGATAAGTCTTTGCCTGAGCTCTTCCTGGCTTCCCTCAGAGTAATACCAGATCAAGCCTCTGAACTGGTTTAGGAGTGACAGAACACACAAATATTTGGAATGTAACAAGTTTCCAGAAGAAGACATTTTGAAAGAAATTCAGAAAAGGTTTGTTTCAATTGGACATGGCAGAGAGGGGGTAGGTGGCCTAGCACAAATGCAGCACAAGGACTCAGGGCAATGTGGCATCCACACACTGGGATAATCTACCAGGGTAATCTACTAGTTCAAAATACAGAATGTTGGCTAGTCTCTCCTGGTTCAGAAGCCAGTGGATCAGCAGACTAGCTGTGAAGCATCCAATACAACAACAAAAGGCAAATAACGAGACGCTGAACCCCAGAATCATTTGAGACGTGGACAAGCCTACCCAGCATCCAGCTTCAGGATAACATGAATCTATTGTCACCTGTAGAGAAAGCTCAGTACAATCTCTCCTTTACCCTAAGAGCATCTTCAACTTTTAAGAAAGAGCAAAAAAAGCAAAGGAACTGACCATGGATAGCTTTTATGGAGACAGAGAAGAACAGATCTCAAACCCTGAGGACACTGAAGGCAAATTGTCTCCAGATGAAATTCCAAAGGGTGATATAAGTTGGTCTCCATCTCACAAGGCTTTCTTGGAATAATTCAAAAATGAACTTAAAAGAGTTTGAAGAAAAATGGGGAAAGGAAATGAGAATGTTAAAGGAGAGTTTGGAAAAGGAAACAAATTATTTGAAGAAAACTTTTAAAATGGATATAGGGAAATGGAAAAAGTATATAACTCCTTACAAAATAGATTTGATAAAATGGAAAAAGAGACCAACTTGGTGAAAAATAATAGTGAGAGATATCAACCTTGCACTCTCAGAACTAGATAAACCAAACCACAAAATAAATAAGAAAGAAGTTAAGGATGTAAATAGAATTTTAGAAATATTATATAATGATAGACTTTTGGAGAAAATTGAATGGAGACAGAAAGGAATATACTTTTTTCCTTGGCAGTACATGGAGCCCAAACAAAAAGTGACCATGTATTAGGGTATAAAACCTCAAAATCAATGCAGAAAAGCAGTAGTAAATGCATCTTTTTAAGATCTCATGCAATAAAAATTACATGTAATAAAAAGCCAGGGGAAAATAGACCAAAAATTAATTGGAGACTAAATAATTTAATCCTAAAGAATGAGGGGGTGAAACAACAAAGCATAGACACAATTGATAATTTTAACCAAGAGAATGACAATAATGAGACAGTATACCAACATTTGTGGGATGCAGCCAGAGAAGTTCTTAGGGGACATTTTATATTTCTAGATGCTTACTTGCATAAAATAGAGAAAGAGAAGATCAATGAATTGGGCAGGCAATTAAAAAAGCTAGAAAAAGAACAAATTAAACCCTTCAGTTAAATATCAATTTTGAGATTCTGAAAATAAGAGGAGATTAATGAAATTGAAATAATAAAACTAAGAGTTGGTTTTATGAAAAACCAACAAAATAGATAAACCTTTAGTTAATTTGATTGGAAAAAGTTAAGAAGAAAATAAAATTGTTAGCATCAAAAATGAAAAGGATAAACTTTCCACCAATGAAGAGGAAATTAGAGCAATAGTTAGGAGCCACTTTGCCCAATTGTATGCCAATAAATCTGATAATCTAAGTGAAATTGATGAATACTTACAAAAATATAGATTGCCCAGATTAATAGAAGAAGAAATAAATTATTTAAATAGTTTCATTTTAGAACAAGAAATTTAAGAAGTTATTAATCAACTCTATAAGAAAAAATCTCCAGGGCCAGATGGATTTACATGTGAATTCTACCAAACATTTAAAGAAAAATTAATTCCAATACTATATAAACTGTTTGGAAAAATAGAGAAAGAAGGACTTCTACCAAATTCCTTTTATGACACAGACATGGTGCTGATACCTAAACAAGTAGGGTCAAAACAGAAAAAGAAAATTATAGACCAATTTCACTAATGAATATTGATGCAAAAATCTTAAATAAAATATTAGCAAAGAGATTACAACAAGTTATCTCCAGGATAATACACCATTACTAAATAGGATTCATACCAGGAATGCAGGGATGGTTCAATATTAGGAAAACTATTAGTATAATTGACTATAGCAATAACCAAACTGACAAAAATTATATAATTATCTCAACAAATACAGAAAAAGCATTTGACAAAATCCAACACCCATTCCTATAAAAAACACTATAGAATATAGGGATAGATGGTGATTTCCTTAAAACCATCATATGTAACAGGGATAAACTAGAACTAGAATCATTCCCAATAGGATCAGTGGTGAAAAAAAAGGTTGCCCTTTTTTTTTGAATACAAAAATATTCAATATTGTATTAGAAATGTTAGCTTTAGCAATAAGGGAAGAAAAAGAAATTAAAGGAGTTAAAGTAGGTAATGAGGAACCCAAATTAACACTCTTTACAGATGATATGATGGTATTCTTGAGAATCCTAGAGAATCAACTAAAAAACTACTAGAAACAATTCACAACTTTAGCAAAGTTGCAAGCTATGAAAGAAATCCATATAAATCATCAGCATTTTTATATATTACCAACAAATCCCAGCAGCAAGTGATATAAAGAAATTCTACTTAAAATTACAATAGATAATATAAAATATTTGGGAGTTTACTTGCCAAGGCAAAGTCATGAACTGTATGAACACAATTATAAAACACTTTCAACACAAATAAAGTCAAATCTAATTAATTGGGAAAATATATCATTGGATAGGCTGAGTTAAAATAATAAAAATGACAATACTACCTATATTAATCTACTTATTCAGTGTCATACCAATCAAACTTCCAAGAAATTATTTTACAAAGCTAGAAAATGTAATAACAAAGTTCATTTGGAAGAATATAAGGTCAAGAATTACAAGGGAATTAATGAAAAAAAAAATAGAAATGAAGGTAGCCTAGCTAAGTCTGGTAGCTATACCAGATTTAAAACTATATTATAAAGCAATGGTCATCAAAACCATTTGGTATTGGCTAAAAAATAGAGTAGTTGATCAGTGGAATAAGTTAGATTCACAAAACACAATAGTCAATGACTATAGTAATTTAATAAACCCAAAGAGCCCAGCTTTTGGGATAAAAACTCACTATTTGACAAAAATTGTTGGGAAAATTGGAAATTGACATTGACTCACAACTAACACCCTATATCACAATAATGTTGACATGGGTTCATGATTTAAACATAAAAAGTCATATTATAAGCAAATTAGAAGAACAAAGGATAGTCTACCTCTCAGATAAGTGGAAAAGGAAGGAATTTGTGGCCAAAGAAGAACTGGAATACATTATTGAAGGCAAAATAAATAATTTTGGTTATATTAAGTTAAAAAGTTTTTTTTTTTTTACAAACAAAACCAATGCAGACAAGATTGGAACAAAAGAATACACCGGGAAAAAATTTTACTACCAAGTATTCTGATAAAGACCTCATTTCTAAAATATATTGAGAATTGACTCAACTTTCTAAGAATTCAAGTCATTCTCCAATTGACAAATGGTCAAAGGATATGAACAGACAATTTTCAGATGAAAAAATTAAAAGCATTTATAGTCATACAAAAAAATGCTCTAAATCATTATTGATCAGAGAAATGCAAATTGAAACAATTCTGAAGTACCATTATACATCATTATTCAGATTGGCAAAGATAACAGGAAAGTATAATGCTAAATGTTGGAAGGAATGTGGGAAAACTGGGACACTAATTAATACATGTGGAGTTATGAACTGACTCAGTCATTGTGGAGAACAATCTGGAACTATGCCCAAAGGACTATCAAACTATGGATACTCTTTGATCCAGCAGTGTTTCTACTGGACTTATATCTCAAAGAGATCATAAAAGAGGGAAAGGGACCTGTATATGCAAAAATGTTTGTGGCAGACCTATTTGTAGTGGCTAGAAACTGGAAAATGAATGGATGCCCTTCAATTGGAGAATGGAATATTATTGTTCTATAAGAAATGATCAGCAGTATGATTTCAAAGGAGCCTGGACTGACTTACATGAACTGATAAACTGAACTGATGCTAAGTGAAATGAGTAGAAGTAGGAGAACATTTTACATGGCAACAAGATTATCTGATGATCATTTCTGATGGACATGGCTCTTTTCAGCAGAGAGATGATTCTGGCCAGTTCCAATGGTCTTGTTATGAAGAGAGCAATCTGTACCCAGAGAAGACTGTGAGGACTGAGTGTGGATCACAACATAATATTTTCACTTTTTTGTTGTGGTTTGCTGGCATTTTGCTTTCTTTCTCATTTTTAAAATTTTTGATCTGATTTTTCTTGTGCTACACGATAATTGTGGAAATATGTATAGAAGAATTGCACATGTTTAACACATTGGATTACTTGCCATCTAGAGAAGGAGATGGGGGAAGAGAAGGAAAAAATTTGGAATACAAGGTTTTGCAAAGGTGAATATTGAAAATTATCTATACATATGTTTTGAAAATTCAAGCTTTAATAAAAAAAATTTAAAAATTTAAATTAAAAAAATTTCCTGGTTACATTTTAATCTGGTTTCAGGAACTCTTGGGAGCATTGTGGGCCACATCTGACAACTTAAAGGAATTCTACAAGTCTGTGAGTGGGCAGTGTCCATCCACATTGACAGAGGAAATCTCTTTGCCAGAGAGTTCCCTATACCAATAAAATCATTGGCTAAGTCCCTATCGAAGTCCCTACCCTGTATGATTTACCATTTAATACAGGCATTTTTATGGAAGGCAAACTACTAAAGCAAAAAAGGGCACTGGCTTAGAAATCAGAAGACCAGAGCACCCCTACTCATCTTATTAGGTGATCTCAAGCAAGATACTTAATATTTCTGAGCATTATTTTTCTGGTCTGATCTAAAATGGGTGATATGAATTTCACCTCCCCTCCCCCTAATTTCACTATTTCACAGGGTTGGAGTACTTTTTAAATGAAATTACTCAGCCCCAAAATTGGATGGAAATTTTCAATCAAAATCAACCTGATGGTAGATGAATCTCTTCTATAGCATCTCTGAAAAATATTCTTCTAACCTTCACTTAAACATGTTCATGCAAAAAAATTCTATATGTAAATCAAAGTGCTTCATAAATGAATTATTTTAAAAATTCAGATATAACAATACTGATCCTATTTGTGATATCTTTTTTTTAATTTTTAATTTTTGGATTAAAATGAAGGTCCTATTGGGTAGATTTATGGGGGCATCTGGAAAATAGATGACTAGAATGAAAAGGCCTAAATGAGCTGCATTCTACACTGTTGGAAGAAAATAATAAAGGCAATATTTATGTAGCACTTCTTATGTGCTACATTGTGACACTGTACTAAGTGCTTTACAAGTATTATCTTATTAGATCTTCACAACAGCTCTATGAGATATCATTATTTCCATTTTTCAGATGTGAATGCTGAGGTAAATAGTGGCGATGATTTGGGTGTTTTCCCTGACATTAAGTCTCGTCTGCCTTTGGGGACCAAACAGTCCAGTTTGCCTTCCATAAGACAGTCCTCTAAATACCTGAGGATATTTTACATAATTATAAATTATATACATAGTAGAAAGGATTATATACATTGGGGAATTGGTTGTTCTGTTGTGTCCAATTTCTCATGACCTCATTTGAAATTTTTTTGGGGAAGATATGGCAATGTTTTCCTGTTTCTTTCTCCAGTTCATTTTACAGAAGAGGAAACTGAGGCAAACAGGGTAAACTTACTTGGCCACGTAATGTCTGAAGTCACATTTGAACTTGGATCTATCTGACTTCAGGTTGAGTGTTCTATCTGCTGCATCACCCAACTGCACACATAAATATTATAAATAAAATACATTAACTTATATATGCAAGTAGTTGGAGTCCTGGATACAGTACTGGACATGAAGACCTGAGTTCAAATATGACCTCTATCTATGTGACCCTTAGGCAAGTCACTTAATTGTTGTCTGCCTCAGTTTCCCCAAATGAGGATAATAGCACTTACCTCCAGAGTTGTTATTAAGATCAAATGGGATAATATTCATAAAAACATTCTGCAAACCTTAATGGTCTATATAATTAGTAGCTATTATTATTACTTCTATTTTTATGTGTCTCCTTTCTGGCCCTCAAATCTTCCTTTCTAAATATTCTGAGGTCTTTTAACTAGTTCATTTCCAGTATGAACTTATGATTTTTCACCATTCTGGTTGTCCTTCTCTCATGCCATATTGTACATAACCTTCAACATTTGAAGTAGATCCAATATAAAGCATATATGGAAAACAGACAAGACTCATATAGGATGAGGAGGCATAGAGGGCTTGTGCTGTATCTGGATGTATCAACTCTACATGAGAGTGAGTTCCGGGGCAGAACTGACCTGGCTAAGCAATTGAGGGATAACAGCATTGGAAGGAATATTAGATGTTACCTTTTGTGGCATTAAGGAATCCCTTCTGATATCCCTGATAAGAGATTATCCAGTTTTTGCTTAGGATCTCCTTGTTTTTAAGACTTTGCCAACATGCCTTAGCTAATTGCTGTCTCCTTCAATTTCTGAAGCCCCCTTTCTCCCACTGGTGAATTTCTCCTAGAAACTGTCAAGGAAGGGTCCAGACCCACCATGCTTCACTCTCTGAATTTTGCCACCATTCTCCTAGAGGAGGACCCTCCTAACCTCCTTCTCTGTTTTTCATTTTCTTTTTTTGTATCACATTTCCACATTAGAATGTATGAGACTTGAGACCAGGAACTGTGCTTTTTCTTTTTGTATTCCTACTATTTCCCCAGTGTACATGATAAGCAATTAATAAATATTTGTCTTTTTGGACAAAGTGCCCATATCAGTGAAATTATGGAATAGTCCAAATATCAATGATTGGCAGCACAAGTGGGAATATAACTTTCAATCCTCTAAAAGACCACAAAAAGTTGTGTTTCAATTTGACCACTCATCATTTCACAGATATTTTCTGTGTATTGGCTATATAAGAACAATGGAGAGAATTGATTTTGACAAAATATGGTGTGCACAGAATGTCTCAAAGAAAGTTATCAATGTAAATTTGTGTATCTTTCTATCTCCTGGGTGAGGAGGGGTGGGGGAGAAATCTAGGGATTCAATTAGCTTTGCAGATGATCTCCTTTCTACTTCCTAAAACCAATTTATGCATTGTTAAACCTAGGATTCAAAATTAATTTTTAAAAATTGCTCCTGAGGGGAAGACACAGACTTTGGAAATGTTTGGTACTCACAGCTGGCATTGTTATTCCTTTGGACTTATAAAATATGTCCAAAACAATTCCTCTAAGCACTCCAGGATAGAGAAAGGCAGCTTTCAAATAATTGTTGTTTAGTAATGAGTCTTAAGATTCTTGTATCCTGCTTAGAAAAAAAAAAAAGATCCGATGAAATACTTTTGACTTACACTATTGAGAGGACTTATAGGAAAAATTCACTCAATACAACACTTTTTCAGCAGAAGTGTTTCTCCCTAAGAATACAGAGTTCTTAGATGAGAACCTGGGGTAGGGAGGAATCCAACAATGTTCAGCAGAAACCAGATCTGAGGTTAGTAAAGAATGTTGGGTGCTTAGAACATCAATTGTGGCAACAAAAGAATCTCAAATAGTTCCTTCGCAAAACATTACGCCACCCAGACCTCGGAAACTTGGGGATTCAAAACGGATACCAGGGAAGGAGACAAAATTATTTATTTCAACAAAAATCCATATGTGACACAATGGCCTGTAAAAATATCTTTTTTCCAAACTAATGTTTCAATAATAAAAGGGTCTAATTTGTCATTTCTAACTTTTTTTTTTAAATCCATAACTAATCCAGGGATGGGAACACTAGACATTTAGCATGCATTAACTGTTTGTGTGCCTGTGGTGTGATAAAGCAGGATGAGTAATGATCGCAGACCTAGGAGAACCAACTTTAAATCTGGTTCTATTATTTAATAACTGTGATCTTAGGCAAGCTTCCTCTCTCTGCAACGTGGCTATAATAATGTTTTCATTAACTATCACAGAAGCAGCAAGGTGGTGTAATGGACAGAAAGCTATCTAGTGGATTCAGGAAAACCTGAGTTTAAATTTTACTTCAGACATTGGGCAAGTCAATTAGCAACTAACTGATTCACTTTCCCCATCTATAAAATGGGGATAAAAAAAACATCTATCTACCAAGGTTGTTGTGAAAATCAAGTAAGTATATTTGTAAAGTGCAAATCACAGTGTCTGGCACATAATAGATATTTAATAAATGCTTGTTTCCTACCTCACAGCTTTTTTTTTTTTTTTTTTTTTTTTTTTTGAGGAACACTTCTGTAAGACTGATAGAGAATAGCAGAAATGCGTTTTTATATAAGTGGATGGAACTATTAGCCTTCTGCTCCCAAATAGCTACACATAGGTATAAATGCCAGAATGAACTTTAGAGATTATCTAATTTAAGTTTCCCATTTTAGAGGTGAGAAAACTGAGGTCTAGAAAAATGAGAAGTGCCTAAGATTTCATAGATAGGGATTTTCTGGCTCCAAATCCAAGGCTCTTTCTTCAACCTCATCGTGTTATACCACCCTTTCTTCCTCTTCTACTTACTCTCTTCTGTTTGAACTCATCAGCTCAAATGTAGGCAGCTAATACTGACAAGGAAGGCTACACATTGTTAGCCTTGTTATTTTCAATTTACAGCTTAGGTAGGATACAGAAAGGTAGTAGCCACTGAGATGCTATTTCACCTCTCATCTTCTAGAACAGCCTTTTTTTTTTTTCTTTCGCTCATGCTTCACGATCCTAGACTCTCAATAGCCATGTTTCCTCCCCTCTCTTACTTCTCCTTCTTTCTTTCCCGCCTCCTCCCTCCTCCACTCCCAACCACCCGCCTTTTCTCCCAGATGTGGGAGAATGAAGCGCACCTAGATAGAAACCTCAAAGCGCAGACAAGCGTGCAAATGGTCCCCATAGTTTTCTCACCTAAGTCTTGGCTCTGTCTCTTCCTTTTGCTTTCATCTTATCTCTCCTCGTCACTTGGGATCCTCCTGCTCTCCTGCTTTCCTACCTCTCGCTCCCACCACTCAGATTTCAAAGTATTGTGGAATGTGAGAATTGGAAGGTATCCCTGTGGCCAAATAGTTCAATTCCTACTTAAAATCAATCTAATTGTTAGGAAAGTGACCTATCTAGGGAGTCACACATGCAGTACATGTTTGAGGTAAGATTTGAACCTGATTCCAAGAGAACTATGAGTCTCCTAATGTAGTCTAAGATGTCTTTAACCTTTTTGATTGTCAAATAACACTGTTGTCACTTACTGAATCTGTAATTCACTAAGACCCTCAGACCTTTTTCCAGACAGACATGTCCCATTCTTACTTGTGAAGTTACTTTTTTTGAACCCAACCATAAAACTTTACATTTAAACCTATTGAATTTCATCTTGCTAGACTCAACCCAAAGACTACCAAGATAGTTTTGATCTGATTCCTGTCACTTAATGTGTTACCTGCCCATTCTAGATTTGTGTTCTCCACAGATTTGATGAACATGCATAATGATTCAGTAAATAGAACACAAGGCTTGGGCTCAGAACTCCTGAGTTTAAATCCTGCTTCAGGACATTTATAGTTGTGTGGCCCTGGGCAAATTATTTAAACTTGTTTGGTTCAATTTTTTCATCTGTAAAATGGGGATAATAATAGCACCTACCTACCAGGGTTGCTGTGAAGATCGAATGAGGTAATATTTACAACACATTTTGCAAATCTTAAAATGCTATATAAATTCTAGCTACTATAAGCATTTCTTGGAGTTACTGATAAAAATGTTAAGCAGCACAGGGCCAAGTTCAGATTTCTGGAGGTTTTCTGTTGGAGACCATTGATCCCAGCCATTTAGTCCATTCCAAATCTATCTCAACATGTGATTATCTAACCCACACCTCTCTGTCTCCTCCACAAGAATGGTAGAACTACTTGACCAAATGTTTTGTTATGATCTAAGTAAATTATTTCTTCAGAATTACCACTTGGTAATCCTGTCAAAAATGAAATATGGTTAGCCAGGAACTGTTCTTTATTTTTTAAAAATTATCTTTTTATTACATTTAAAATTCTGAATGGGCTCCCTCCCTTTCTTCCCACCCTACACTAAAGAAGGTCATTGTTTGACACAAATATGCATGTATATACATATATATCACATATATGCATACCCACTTATATGTATGCATAAATACACACATGTAAAGTCATACTATGTTTACTTTTTAAAAAATCAGTTCTTTCTCTGGATGCATATAGCATCTTCCTTCAGAGGTCCTTTGTAGTTTGAGTATTTCTAATACTCAGAACAGCTTAGTAGTTAAATTGTTCTTCAAACAATATTGCTATTATCATAATCAATGTTCTCTTACTTCTGTTCATTTCACTCTTCACTATTTAATGCATCTTTCCATGTTTTTCTAAAATGTGCTCATCATTTCTTATAGTACAGTAATATTTCCTTAAATTCACATACCACAACTTACTTATTCAGTCATTCCCAAATAGATAGGCATCCCCTCAATTTCCCTTCTTTTCCACCATAAAGAAACCTGCTTTAAGTACTTTAGAACATGAAGGTTCTTTTCCTTTTTCCCTGATCATCTTGGGAAACAGACCTAATAGTGATAGTGCTGAATCAAATCCGTTTTATAACTCTTTGGATATAATTTCATATGTATCTCCAAAATTGGACCAGTTCACAATTCCACCAACAATCCATCAATGTCCCAATTTTTTCAAACCCCTCCCAATATTGGTCATTTTCCCCTTCTATCATTTAAGACAATCTAATAGATATAAAATGATATCTCAAGGTTGTTTTAATTTGCAAACTCTGATCAATAATGGTTTAGAGTATTTTTCATGTGGTGATTTATAACTTAGGTTTCTTCATTAAAAACAGTCTGTTTAAATCCTTTGACCAGAACCTGTTCCTGATGAAGCTGTGTTGGCTCTTTATAATTGCTGCTTCTTTTTCTAGAGGTTCATTAATCATCTCTTTAATGTTGTCTTCTACCCAGAAATGAAAGTCAAGATCAATACTAGTTGGCAGACTCTGTTCTCTTTTCTTTTTTAAATACTGGATTAACATTTGCCCTTCTCTAATCTTTTGAAGGGGCAATTAGGTGGTACAGTGAATAGAGTATTGCACCTGAACTCAGGAAGATTCATACTTCTGAGATGAAATCAGGACTCAGACATTTACTAGCTGTGTGACTCCGGCCAAGTCATTTAACCCTGTTTGCCTCAATTTCTATATCTGTAAAATGAGCTGGAGAAAAAAATGTCAAACCATCCCAGTATCTTTGCCAAGAAAACCCCAAATACAGATATGGAGAATTGGACTTGCCTGAAATGACTGAACAATAACCCCAAAATCTTGTGGTGACTCCTATTTTCCAGAGGTATAGACAGTAGCTCAGCAATCACATATCAGTTCTTTCAAGGACAACAAGGATAATTGTTTCTGTTCTGGCTGGAAACTCTGAGGGACTTCCTCTCCCAGAGTGATTCTTTGTGAAGGCAAAGTAGGCCATTCTTACCTAACCTTTAATCACTGAATGGGTGTTGCTTCACACAAACTGAAACCTGGGAAATACTTTAGCTTAAAAAGGCCAAGGTACCCCTACTGCATCTGGGACCACACCAGTCATCTTGACCTATATCTTGCAACTGAAGGCTGATGATTCTGGAAAAGAGAGTGAGATTGGTGACTTTGCACAGCTCTGCCTCCTGGAAATCCAATTTATTTTCAAGTCAAGACATCACTTTCCTGATGTCTCTGGTCCTCTTTGAGAATGAAGGATGAATAACAACAACAATGTAGTTCATCCGGGAGACTTAAATTAAAAAATTCCACAAATTAATAGGCATTTAGTAAGCACTTGTTATGTGCCAGATACTGTGGTAGGCAGTGAGAATGTAAAAAAAAGGAAAAAATATCCAGCCCCTGCTCTCAAGGAGCTTACAGTCTAATGAGGGAGTGAATATGTAAACGCCTTTGTAGAAATAAATTATACACTTAGATAAATTGATACTTTCTTGTTATGTCTACCCATCCTGAATTTCAATTCCCTATTATCCATTTTTATTCTGTATTTCCATTCAAGGGGTCATTCTCCTTGTCAGAGAAAACTGAAGAAAAATAAGAATTGGGAAGCTTTGCTTTTTATTCCATTCATTTAAAACAGAGGATCCATCTCTTCTTTGATCTTTCCTTTTCTCCCTCTACCCCAAAGCACCTTATAATATGTTTTCCTCTTCTTTACTTTCAGGTGTAGCTCAATTTACCTACACTACCATGCTTTTATATGATTCACCCTCTGTCTCTGTCCTTGCTTTCATTTTCTGCATATTGCTTTTAAAATCTGGGTTGGATAAAGGGTGATACCATTAACAAATTAGGAGAGCAAGGGATAATTTGCTATCAGATCTTTGGAAAAGGGAGGAATTTATGAACAAAGAAGAACTAGAGAAGATTATGAAAGGCAAATGGATGTCTTCAGTTATATTAAATTAAAAAGGTTTTGCACAAATAAAACCAACAGAAACAAGATTAAAAGGAAAGTACAAAGCTGGAGAAATATTTTGCTGCCAGGGTTTCCATTAAAGGTCTCATTTTTAAAATATCTAAAGAACTGTGTCAAATGTATAAGAATATGTCATTCCCCAATTGATAAACTGTCAAAGGATATGAATAGATAATTTTCAGATGATGAAATTAAAGTCATCTCTAGTTACATCAAAAATGCTCTAAATCACTATTTATTAGAGAATTGCAAATTAAAACAACTCTGAGGTACCACCTTACATCTCTCAGATTGGCTAAAATGACAAGAAACGATAATGATAAATGTTGGAGGGGATGTGGAAAAACAGGGGCACTAATGCATTGTTGGTGGAGTTGTGAAATGATCCAACCATTCTGGAGAGCACCTATGCTCAAAGGGCTATAAAACTGTGCATATCCTTTGACCCAACAGTGCCATTACTGGGTCTGTATCCTAAAGAAATAATAAAGGAGGGAAAAGGACCCACATGTGCAAAAATATTTGCAGCAGCTCTTTTGTGGTAGCAAAGAATTGGAAAATGAGAAAATGCTCATCAGTTGGGGAATGGCTGATTAAGTCGTGGCATATGAAGGTGAATATTATTGATCTGTAAAAAAAATGAACAAGCTGATTTTAGAAAGGCTTGGAAAAATTCACATGAATTGATACTGAGTGAAACAAGTAGAACCAGGCTACATTGTACACAATAACAGTAAGAATATATGCTGATCAATTATGAAAGTCTTGGTTCTTCTCAGTGACTCAGTGATCCAAGGCAATCCCAATAGTCTTTGGATAGAAAATGCCATCTGCATCCAGAAAAAGAACTATGGGGATTGAATGTAAATTAACACATGCTGTGTTTACTTCTTTTTTTCTCTCCCATAGTTTTTCTCTTTTCTTCTGATTTTTCTTTCCAATATGGTTCATAAAGCAATGTATGTTAAAAATAAATAATATAAAAAATGAAATCTGAGTTAGTTGGTGAGATGTCTGTTTGCCATGAAGGTTTCTTAATATATCTGCCATTTTTCCTCTTCATTGCATTGTTACCCTTTGTGTCTTCAACTTTTCATTCCTGGGAATCTCCCATCCCTCCTAGGCTTACTTTGTACTCTAGTTGAATTTTAGTTCAAGAGCTCCTCCTTGGACTTCCTTTGAACCTTTTAAAATCAGCTTTCTCAGAATTTCTCATTTTATGTATAGATTTTCTTTCCTTCTCTATCACAAACTACAGCACATAGAGAAATCTTCTCAGGATTCATATCCTTTCCAATTCATATTATCCTTGTTAGAATCAGATCTAGAATAGAATTACCCTTTTTTTGGTTCCTCTGTTTTTTGAAGGATAAAATTTAATAATTTTATTATTAAGGAATATGAAGGAATAAATTTAATAATAATTAAAGAGAGCAGATCTGAATAATTAAAATTCACTATTACTCCAACACAGTGCCAGGCTTATGAGCTATTCCCCCAAACTGACCATTTATTTTTCCTTTTTTTTAGGTAGTCTATACTATGTTCCATGACAAAGAGTACTTCTGCTTCTCTTTCCATTGACCTTCATCCAAATACTTTCTATCATTCCAAGCAGCTAGATGATACAATAAATAGTGTGATCAATCTGTAGCTAAGAAAACCTGAGTCCAAGTATTGCTTTCTGTATGGCCTGGTGAAGTCACTTGATGTTTCCAAGCCAATTTCCTCATCTGTAAAAGTGGAATAATAATAGCACCTAATTCACAGGGTTATTGAGAGAACCAAATGAGATGATATACGTAGAGTGCTCTGTAAATCTTAAAATCAAATATAAGTGCTAGACGTTATTATGCTTTTTCATGCCGGGTGTGAGATTTTCTCAATAAGTATAACTTCTTTATACATAATGCTACTTATCTTCTTTCACCTATCCTGGCTTTTGTGGGTTTTTAATGTGGTTTTTTCCTGTAACGAAGGTCACTATGTCAGTAGAGAGAAATTGTTGGATTCAAAACAGAAATGTTAATATCAACATTTGACAACTGAATGGATATTATTAGATTAGTAAGAGGCAAGTTTTGGAAGATTGATATTTTGAATCTGGGTAATTAGTACAATAGTAGTACTCCAACAAAATTAGGAACAGGTTTTGTTTTGGGGGAAAGTTCTGCTTTGAACATGCACTTAAGATGCACAAGTAGAGGTGTCCTAGAAGCAGATGGAAATGAAGACCTGTAATTCAAGAGTAACATGAGTACTGACTATATAGATTTGGTAATTTTCTTCATTCTTGTTTAAACCATAAGGATTGTATAGCATTTAATCCATAGAGAAACAGAACAGAATCCTTTTTTTTTTAATAGCCTTTTATTTACAGGTTATATGCATGGGTAACTTCACAGCATTAACAATTGCCAAACCTCTTGTTCCAATTTTTCACCTCTTACCCCCCCACACCCTCCCCTAGATGGCAGGATGACCAGTAGATGTTAAATACATTAAAATATAAACTAGATACACAATAAGTATACATGACCAAAATGTTATCTTGCTGTACAAAAAGAATCAGACTTTGAAATATTGTACAATTAGCTTGTGAAGGAAATCAAAAATGCAGGTGGGCATAAATATAGGGATTGGGAATTCAATGTAATGGTTTTTAGTCATCTCCCAGAGTTCCCTCTCCGGGCGTAGCTGGTTCAGTTCATTACTGCTCCATTGGAAATGATTTGGTTGATCTCGTTGCTGAGGATGGCCAGGACCATCAGAACTGGTCATCATATAATATTGTTGTTGAAGTATATAATGATCTCCTGGTCCTGCTCATTTCACTCAGCATCAGTTCGTGTAAGTCTCTCCAGGCCTTTCTGAAATCATCCTGTTGGTCATTTCTTACAGAACAGTAATATTCCATAATATTCATATACCACAATTTATTCAGCCATTCTCCAACTGATGGACATTCTTTCAGTTTCCAGTTTCTGGCCACTACAAAAAGGGCTACCACAAACATTCGTGCACATACAGGTCCCTTTCCCTTCTTTATAATCTCTTTGGGATATAAGCCCAGTAGTAACACTGATGGATCAAAGGGTATGCACAGTTTGATAACTTTTTGAGCATAGACAGAACAGAATCTTGAGGCATACTCACACAATGGGGCATGGATGGAGATATTATAAAGGAAATTGAGGACGTATAGCCAGATAAGTAGGTTGAGAACAAGGAAATAACAATGCTGAGAAAATTGAAGATACACATCTGGATGTTAGGATAGAAATAAGAGTTTGATGTGGGAGTGTTTTTATCTTATTCTATTCAGAGTCGTAGGCAAAGATGTAAGAATTCAAACTATGGGAGCAAGTGAGTTCACTGATAGAAAGAATACAGAAAATAGAAGGCCCAGAACAGAGTCCCAGGGTACAAACATACACAGAAACAGAACATGTATGACAATCTAGCAAAGGGGAAGGAAAAGAACTGGAGAAAATGAGAAAAAGGCAATTTCATGGAAACCTAAGTTGGTGAGACTATGAAGAAAAAGACAATTCAGCAGTGCCCAGTACTGCAGAGAGGTCAAGAATAATGAAAAATGAGAAAAAGTCATTGGATTTAATGGTAAAGAGATCATTGGTATCCTTGAAGAAAGCAGGGTAAATTGAATAGAAAGGTAAAAAAATTACAATTCTTTTTAGTTGTGCTTTTCTTTTTTTTTTTTAAATCTTATACATTATTATTGGTAACAATGTATTAAAGTGTTTTTTTTTGTCCTGAATTTAATGAGCACCAAAAAAGAACATTTCTATATAGAAAATAAATCAGAAAGCATTTGAAACCAATATATGAATCAAAAAACTTTCTTACATACAGCTTGTTTAACAAAATCGAAAAACTCAACATGTTACTTTCAAAACTGTTCTGGTTGTCTATATTTTCTTTTGATCACCTTGTATTTTTCTGTGTGTTTTTTTTTTTTTGTTTCTTTTTTGAGGGTAGCAACTTTTATCTCTCTCGTATACCACCCCCAAATTATTTTTAAAAACACAATCCTGATAAAAAAAATAAGCAGTCTAACAAAATAAATCAACACATTTGCCTTGTCCAAAAATGTATGTCTCATTGTGCACTTTGGGTCCATCATTGTCTGTCAGCTGGTAGGACATCATCTGTCCTTTGGAAGTGGTGTTGGTCATTACAGCACTCAGAGTTCTGAAGTCTTTTAAAGTAGTTTTTCTTTAAAATACTTTTGTTTAAGTATGAATTGCTCTCTTGTTTCTTAGTTTCTTTTTTCCCTCCAAATATAATTGTTAATTATACAATATATAGTATCTATAAAATATGATATTAATTCAATAAAATTTAACATCTGTCCGGTGCCTGCTATGGACAAAGCATATGGGGGAGATAAGAAAAAGTTTTTGATTTGGAGAGCTAGCACAGAGCAGGTGCCATGGCTCTCTTCCAGGTTCTCCTTAGGAGAGGGGGTTAAGAAAAGACAAACAGAAGAAAGAAACCAAGGATCAATTATGTAACCTTTCTATGGTCTATCCCCTTCATTGACTGTACTTAATTTAATTCTCCCCTTGTCTGGCTTGTCATAATTAAGTTGTAAGATTGTAGGGAATGGATTAAGTTTGGAAAGATTTTTTTTGACATGAGTTTTTGTTTTTGTTTTTTAGATCCACAGTCTTGGAAGAAAAAATTCCTGGAACTATCAAAATGACCAACTAAAAAGTCACATAGGTCATTTTAAAGTCCAAAGGCCATTTTAACTACTCTGGAAACCATTCCACAAGAGAATGTCAGTTTGCTATGGGTGATTGGCTGCAAATTACAAAAAGAAAAGCTTCTGGAACCAGAAAAAGGACCTCAAATAAAAATTGTGACTTTCATCAAAGGCCAGGCATAGAAGCAATTAGAAGCTAACGTTTGGTTCATTTTATGGTTCATTAACTTTATTTTTAAAGATAAGGTTGTTTGTGGTCAGTGTGGATCAGTGTACTAATTTCCTTCTTTTGGCCACAGTCTGTGTAAAAGATATTTGAGTGGCCTTAATATGAATTATTGATCTCTGAACTTTCACACTTTGGGTAATATGATTTGTACCTGACAGTGGTTTCTCTTCTATGTGGCTAATGACAGTAGAGCTAAAACCTCTTTTGGTGGATTTATTCAAGTATTATTCCTATTTGGGCAATCTTTAACTAATATAGGTCAAAGACCTAGGTAGCTTCTGGATACAAAAGACATAGCTAAAATCCAAAAAAAAAATAATTAAGCTCTAAATGTTCATGTAACTGTATTATTACTTTTCCCTTCTTGGTTCATCACAGAATTCTAGCATTAAGGATTGGTCATTTTCCAGAGAATCAGATTAAAAAGGGTTAATAAGCCAATACTGAGATTCATTCTCAATATGGCCTCTGGGATAATTTAACTACATTCCCTTTATTAAAAACTTAAAGATATCCAATATCATTTGTTAGGGGTCAGGGATGGAGGCCAAGTAGTGAAACAAAGAGAGACAAGTTATTCTCTCTCCCAGGGCCTCTATTTTATTTTTTTAAAACAGAATTTAGGTGTCTATAATCTAATTACTCTTCCTTCTCCCTCAACACCAAGTGTAGTATGGAATTTGCTACAGAAAATGTTTAATTCTATATCCCACTTCTCTGCAAGCAAGAGCTATTCATATACTAGATTTCACAACCTTTCCACTTGTATTTTTGATCCTAGCCCCTCAAGTCTTGTTTATAAACATCCTCTATAATCTTTATATCTAGCTATTTTTTCTCAGGTGGCTTTGTTACTCATTATCTATGGATGTCTCATACCTGTGGACGTTCCTCCTCCTCTTCTTCCTCTTCTTCTTCTTCCTCTTCTTCTTCTTCTTCTTCTTCTTCTTCTTCTTCTTCTTCTTCTTCTTCTTCTTCTTCTTCTTCTTCTTCTTCTTCTTCTTCTTCTCTCTCTCTCTCTCTCTCTCTCTCTCTCTCTCTCTCTTTCTCTTTCTCTTTCTCTCTGTCTGTCTCCTTCTCCCTCAGAGATCTTATTAGCTCTCTTGGGTCAGTTCTCATCTCCATGCTGATGACTCCCTATGTATACATTTCTAGTTTTTCCAGAGCTTCAGTTCCACATCAATCATTGCCTATTGGACATTTCTAATTGCATATCTTTTTCCATTTAGGATAAGCATTTCTATTTAAAACAGAAATCATTATATTTTTTAAAAAGACTTTCCACTTTTTCTTACTTTCCTGTTTCTGTCAACTGTATTTCCAGTTACCCAGGGTAACAAACTCAGAATCATTGTCATCTCTTCTTGTCCAATTATTCATTATGCAAAATACAATCAGTTGACACAACTTATTGATTCCACTTCACAAAATAACTTACATCATTCCACAACCATCCTCATCATTTCTCTCCTGTGTTATTATGATAATTTCCTAATGGTTCTTTTTCACCCAAGTCTCTCCTCTCATCAATCTATCCTTCATACAAATATCAATGTGATATCTAAAGCAGAGTGACTGCTGCTCCCCTGCTCAAAAACCCTCAGTGGCTCCTCCTTCTCTCCAAGATAAAATACAGACTTCTTTGTCTTTAAAGCCCTTCATATTCTGACTTCTCTTCACCCATTCAGGATTAGTGCACAATATTCCCTTTCATCGACTCTATGGTCCAGCCAAATTGGCCTACTTGCCACTCCTTATATATGACATTTTGTTTTTCCTCTCCTTGATTTTGTGCAAGCCACAACCATGGAGAATTCATTCCATCTTCCTCATTATCCATGGGTGTCCCATACCTGTGGATGTTCCTCCTCTTCCTCTCTTCAGTACAGTGATGTCCTTGACAGGTGGAGAACTTTGAGAATCCCTGTTGTTTAGTTATTTCAACTGTGTCAGACTCTCGGTGACTCATTTTGGGGTTTCCTTGGCAGAGCTACTAGAGTGGTTTGTGACTTCCTGAGGCAAACAGGATTAAGTGACTTGCCCAGAGTCACATAGCTATTAAATGTCTGAAGCTGAATTTGAACTCAAGTCTTCCTGATTCTAGGCTTGGTGGTCTATCTACTGTATCACACAGCTGCCCTACCTCTGCTGTCCCCAGTTCCTAGTGTTCTTCCTTCAAAATTCTACTTATTTATATTTATACTATTTTTTCCTCAGATTAAATATAAAGTATTTAAGGTCATGAGTCACTTCATTTTGTCTTCAAAGCCATAACCATAATACATAGGATGGATATCTTTATATCCATAGTCCAGTCACTGCTACTCTGTAGGTGATTTCACTACTAGATATAGAGATCTCTTGTAGGAAATCTAATAAGACCGTCTACACAAGTATGATACAGTGTATCTAATACTTGTCTCAGCTAGATTTGAAGTGAGAAAACTGTATTATATAAACCATTCTTTTAAATTTTCAGAAAAAAACAAACATTTCTTTCACTATTTCACAGAACACACTCTAGTACTGTATCAATCTACCAGAAGCCTTTAGATATTGTTTACATAGAAAAAAGAGGGATATTAAAGGATGTCATGGAACTTCTTTCACTCACTCCATTCTATCCCAACTCTTAGAAATAAGAGAAGTGAAAATTGGGATTTCTGTGCCAGAAGAGTCATATGTCCATCTCCCAATGAACTCTGTCCTCCGTCCAGGCAATTGAGTAATTTGAGCTAGTATCAAAGACTGTCATAAGCAACCTTTCAACCTCTTATTGACTGGAACCAGTGAAGTTCAGCTAACTCTCAATTACTCATTCAAAAAAGGAACACAGATTAAATTCACACAGATAATTCAAGAACCACATTAGAGATCCTGTCTTTACTATCTATGCCTTTTTTGCAATTCAATTAATTTTTATTCTATGAATTTCGATCTAATGCCTTTTGAAGCATAGAAGGGTAATATTGATATTGGCTCATTATCTTTGGTTCCTTTAAGCACAAGGTAATTTCCTTGTTAACTCTGTTTATAGTGTGAATTTTTATTTTTGCTTTGTCTATTTGCAACTCTTGTTTTTTTTGGATATACCTGACGTATAATAAATTTTGTTACAGTTTCTTTTTTCAATTCTATGAATGTCTTTACTTTTAAGATATATTTCACGTTAGCAACATTGTGATATTTTGTTTTGTCTCATTCATTAAACAACATTTATTAAGTGACTTCATTTTATTGTATTAGTCTTATTTTTATAGTGTTGTCTCAGTTCACTATATATTTGAAAAAACAAATTCTTTATCAGAGAAACTTGCTGCAAAGGTTGCTCCTTCCCAGTTTCCTGCTTTGCTTCTAATTTTAGCTATGTTGATTTTATTTATGCAAAAAATTTTTTAACTTTGTGAATGCAAAGTCATCCATTATTTTTCATGTGAAAATTTCTATCTTTTTTTTTTTTTTTTTTGGTCATGAACTCTCTTCCTATCCATAGATCTAATAGGTAATTTCTTCATGATCCACTAATTTTCTTATGATATTACTCTTAATATCTAAATCATGTATACATTTTGAGCTTATCTTTATATATTGTGTGAAGTGTTTGTCTATTCCTAGTTTTCTCCAGATTACTTGACAGTTTTCCCAGCAGTTTTTGTCAAAGAATGAGTTTTTAGCCGAGATCTTTAGATTTATTAAACACAAACTCACTGTGTTCCTTTGTTCCTGATATGTACCTAATCTCTTCTATTGAACAATGTATTTTATTTCTTATCCAGTATTAAATTGTGTTTGATGATTACAGTTTTGTAATATAGTTTGAGGTCTGGTGCTATGAGATCTTACTTCCCATTAAAAAAAAATAATTCTCGATATTTTTTGGCTTTTTAAAATTTATTTTGAAATATTTTCCCATTATTTTAATCTGTCTTTATTTATGTGAAAAATATTTTGTAATTGTGTTTATAAAGTAAGTTGTGCTATAAAGAAATACCATTCCTTTACTTTGTTTCCTTCTCTTTATATTTATTCTGAACTTTGATTCATAGACTTTATGACTGTTTATTTCTTCTTTAGTCTCTTCATGTTCCTCTTGGAATTAAAGCTTCTGAAATACCATTTTTGAGCTCCCTTGAACCAATTTCTGTGTTATTGTTTTTCATAGATCTTGATCTCTCGCCCATTTTTTCCTCTTATGCCTTACTCTGAAAAGTATCAGTTAATAAGGAAAGTAAGGATACAGGCATTTCTTTATTATAGAAATTACTCTGTCTCAAATTGTTCAGTCTAAATCTGATCTCTTCTCCTTCCATATAAATTCTCATTCTGACTTGCCATACAATCTCCTTTTTAAATTCCTGCCTTCCTACACTTTGGGGGCCAAATGTTTGTACACCAATTTCTTTTTTTCTTAAGTCAGGTTGTTATTGAATAGGTAGAATGCCTGTACGATAATACCCACCAAATTTTACCCATTGCAAGCAAGGTCCCCATCTCCTATTCCAGGTTTATACTTCTTTTCCCAAGGGAATATTCTTCAGTAGAACTCCTATATTGAATTGAAACCCCCATTTGTTCCCTCTTTTAATATTTTGCTTTTGACACCTCACCCATTTTCCTGTAAGGTCCCCTTTCTGAGAACTGCTGAGAAACTTCAGAAATTACTTTTTTTCATTATTGACTCTTGGACTTGGTTGGCATACATCACATATTCTCTCTTTATTCTCTATTTCCCCTTTCCATATTTATTCAAATTCTCATTTCTGTAATTTGGTCCCACAAGAGACGCTGAATCATCTATAGGGGAGTTGTAGGATTTAATTCATGGTATTCTAGGTCTTCTCCATTATCACTCTTCCTATTTAAAAAAAAAATCCTACTTTCATCATTATCTAATCCTCATCTACTTAAAAAATATCTCCTAATAGCCCCTTATTGTTTTAATCATGTAGGGAAGTTCAGATAAGAGGTATATTTGAGGGGAAAGGTAATGAGCTCTCTTTTGAAAATGTTGAATTTTTAGCAGTCTTTGAGCCATCTAGTAGGTAGCCAATAATACAAGACTAAAGCTTAGGAGAAACACTAAAGATGAACATACAGATTTGGAGTCATCTGCATAGAGAATACAAATAAACCTTTGGAAATTATGAGGTAAGTGAGTGAGAAAATATATATAAAGAAAACAACCCAAGAAAGAATCTTAGGATAGAGCCATATTTGGATTGCATAAGGTAGCAGGTGGAAAATACTTTGCAAACCTTAAAGAGCTATATAATTGTTAGCAATTATTCATATTAACATTAGTGAAGAGATCTGATGTAGATGATAAAAGATGAAATGAAATTTGAAGTAGCAATATTTTTATTCAATCATTTCCTTTTATTTTATCTCCATTTGCATATACTTCCTTGAATATCGCACCATAACCTCAACTTCAACCTCAAAATATTTAAAACTAAACTCATTATGGAATTTCTAACTTAAAAGGAGACATGATTGGATGCAAAGGAGTCCAGGTCTACCACAAATGTTCTACTTAGGTCCTAAAATAGGAGGGTGGAGTTAAAATGGTGAAATGGAAGCTAGAATTTTTACCTAGCTCTCCAATACACCACCTCCATAACTGTTCTACCTCCTAGGAATGTTGTACAACTCAATTTAGGGAAGAACCAGATGTTCTTCAAATTTTTTTTGAAGTTTTTGGCAGTGTTATTGGTATTGGCAGTATAGAGATATAAATGCTTGTTGACCCATATCTTAGAAAACACAAGCTTTGATATATCTATAAATACCAGAAAAACTAACAACAGGCAGTTTGATGACTGAAATCCTGTGCATTACAAAGTGTAACAATAACAAAGAATCCATTTTCTGACTTTCCAACAACCTGGAAAATGCACCTAATTGAATCATGAAAGCCAAGAACAAGTCCTCTTAAATCATTATTCTAGCCCAAAGCAGTAGGGGAAGACAGAAGAAGTGTTTAGTCACTGGGATGCGGGAAATAGCAGCAGGACCACAACAGATAAAAACAACAATGAACTGGCCTGGCTATGGCAGCCTCAGTGGTGATGGAAGGCAGTTCACTGCCTGATGATAATAAAGACACTGAACACCTGGGCAGGAAGAAATACCTTTTAGCACTAGACACAGACATGAATACCATTGAGCAGCTTTATCACTTATTACCCAGTTCTGAGTCAGAATTCCAGGGTGGAGAGGAATAATTTTGGTTTTGAGGGAGCAGAAGTTCTACCTGTGGTAAGGAACAAAGAACAAGTTTCAAAAGCTTGGCTATGCGGCTCTGACCTCAATGGCAGAGTACCTTAGGTCTAATCTTTAATCATTTACATAAACCTGGAGTGGAATAAATCAGGACAAAAAGACCGAAGCCAAGGGGAAACCAGAATCTCAATTCATCTGAAGCTGTACAACTTCCCAGGAGGCTAATTGTGACTGAATCCAGAAGCAATCTATAGAAACCCAAACTCAACAAGTCAACATACCCAAACCTGTATGAGGGAAACTTGCAGAGTGAAAATCAGGAATGCAGACCTCTCTCCAGGTATCATGACTTTGAAAGCATCAAAATTTTCTGGCCTCCAGACTGAACTGTGAAAGCAGCAGGACATAACAAATAGATGCTTAATTAGACCAGGAATTTTTCTTAGAGATGAACAGAGTCCAACAATAAGTCAAAAAGTCAACTAGGAAAAAATGAGCAAACAATACCACAGCAACAGCAAAGAACCTGACTATAAAAAGCTACTATCATGACTGGGAAGCTCAAGACATAACCTCAGAAGAAGAAAACAATTTGAAAGACATAAAATTTTGAACAAAAATATTGGACACAAGCCCAACAAAAATTCCTAGAAGAATTAAAGAGATAAAAAAGTAAAGTAAAAAAAAAATCAAATTAAGAGCAGTAGAGGATATGTTGGGAAAAGAAATGTGAACTGTGCAAGAAAATTATGAAAAAAAGAATAATAGTTCAATAAAAAGGATACAAAAAATCAAAGGAAAAAAACTCCTTAAAAATTGGAATGGTCAAGTGAAGTTAATGACTATATGAAACATCAAGAAACAATAAAGCAAACTCACAAGACTGGAAAAAATAGAAGAAAATGCGAAACATTTCATAGCAAATCTTTCTGCCCCCAACAACAACTACTTTGTAAACTAGATCAAGGAGAAATAATTTAAGAATCACTGGACTACCTAAAAACTATGACCATAAAAAGAGGATAAAATGATATTTCTTGCAAGTATAAAGGACAATTTCTCAGGTACCTTAGAAGCAAATTGCAAAGTAGAAATTGAAATAATACACTAGTTACCTCTTGAAACAAATCCCAAATTGATATTACAGCCAAAATTCAGAATCTTCAGGCCAAGGAGACAATTATTGAAAATATCCAAAAAAAATAATTTAAATATCATAGAACCATTGTCAGAACCATACGATATTTAGCAGTTACAGCAATAAAGGTGTAGAGGACTTGGAATATGATATTCTTGAAGACAAAGGAGCTAGTATTGCAACTAACTACCAAGTAAAGTGAAGTATAATCTCATATGCAAGAAAACAGATAGTTAATGAAATAGAAAATTTTCAAAGCATTTTTGATGAAGACACCAGAACCTAATAGAAAATTTGATATTTAAGTACAAGACTCAAAAGAAACATAAAAAGGTAAACATTAGTCAGAAATCATAAGGGACTAAACAAGGGCGATCATTTTACATTGTTATTTGGGAAGAAGATGCGTTATATCTTAGATCTTTATTGTACCTAAGGGTTTTAGAGGGAGTCTACTTACACGGAAGGTATGAGTATGAGTTTGTTACGTTGGGATGATCTCAAAAGAAGAATGGAAAGGTGAGAAAGAAAGATCCACAGGAAAGGTGGGGAAAATTACCTCATTAAAATTCTAAAAATATACTAGAAGAAACAATATTAAAGATTGTCCAAAGCACAAATTCCTTTCCCTCCCAATGTACTATAAATTATTTTGTAAAGCTGTCCCAATTACTTTTAAAATATACAATATTTTATTTTCCCCTATTATCTGTTAAAACAATTTTTAAACATTTTTTAAAATTTTGAATTCCAAATTCCTTCCCTTCTTCTCTCCCCTTTCCTTTCTCCCCTTTCTCCCTCCTCCTTGAAATGGTAAGCAATTGATATAGTTTATACATGTGTCATTACATAAAACATTTCCATATTAGTAATTTTGTATAAGAAGACTTAAATTTAAAAAAAGAACGAAAGAAAGAGAAAAAAGAAAGTGAAAAATAGCATGAAAAATAGTGAGTATTCAGTTTTTTTCTCTGGAGCTGGATAGTATGCTTCATTAGGCCTTTGGGATTGTCTTGTTTCATTGCATTGCTGAGAATAGCTAAGTCAATAGCAATTCTATTGCTGTTACTGTTTATAATATTCTTCTGATTCTGCTCACTACACTTTGCATCAGTTCATATAAGTCTTCCCAGGTTTTTCTGAAATCATCCTGCTTGTCATTTATTACAGCACAATAATATTTCATCATAATCATGTTCCACAGTTTATCTAATCATTACCCAATTGATGAATTCAATTTCTAATTCTTAGCTACCACAAAGAGAATTGCTATAAATATTTTTGTATGAATACTCCCCTTTCTCCCCTACCTCCTCCCCCCCCTGCCCCGCCACCCTTTTTTGATGTCTCTGAGATTTAGATCTAGTAGTGCTTTGCTGGATGCAAGGGTATGTGCCATCTCCAACCCAGGAAGTAAGACCTTGAAAGAAGAATAGATAATGAAAATAAAAGGATGGTAGTGAACCTCAGGGGCAGTTTGTTTACCATTGCATATTGAAAATTAAATATGCATATATTTATATTATATATAGCTCCTATGTTATGGCATTGTTCTAGTGATATCAGAGAATAAACAAAGGGCAATTAATAGGATATAAAATTGGACAAATGGATTCAGTCAGATAGAAGGCATTGTATGCAGAAATTATACTTTATCCTGTAGACAATAAAGAGATTTTGAAAGTTTTTGAGGAGGGAAGTAATAGGCATATTAATCTGGTCTTGGCAAGAAGAATCTGGAATGTGGCCATCATTATAACATCTCAAGTCCTCAGCGTACCAGTTAGATGGTTCACCATACATGAAGTCAAACTTGTTCCCATACAATTCAGGGCATAGTTTCAGGATTCATATGAAGTGTTGAAGTAAAATAATCAGAAAGTCAAACAATGGGATCCTTTGTTATTGTTTGCATTTCGTAATTAATTCACATAACTTTATTCGTGCCGGCTGCCTGTTGTCAGTTTTTTAGATACAAAAATGTTTGTTTTCTTAATGATATGGATCAACAAGCACATTTATCTCTATAGTAATAACAACAATATTGCCAATAAAACTCAATATTTGAAGAACATTCGATAACCTCTGCCTTCCTTTTCCCATTTGAGTTGTACAACATTCCTAAGAGGTAGAACAGTAACTTTCAATTTTCCAGATGAGGAAACTGAGCTCCCAAAGATTAAGTGGCTTGCTCAAAATGGCATGGCCAGTAAGTTGTAAGCTTGGGATGAAAACTTAAGGCTTTTGTTTCTGTAAGGAGACCTTGAGATGATCTTCATAAGACTTTTCCACCCATCACTTTCATTGTGGGTTTTGATTGAAAGCCAGCAATGAGGAGATAGTGGGAGGTGGTACTATCTTTGAGTCACCAGCTAGTGTGACTGTCTTATTTAGGGTAGGGCAAGCTTGATTTATGTTAGACTTGATTGAGGCTCAATGGGACTGTTCCTTGCTATGGCAACCTACATTCTGAATTATTCAGACTCAAGCCATTTTAGTTTAGTTTCCAAATTTATTGCCCTATTACCAGCTCTCTGTTGCTCATGTTCTATTCGGATGAGTCACTCTGACCTAGAGAATTGATCTTCCCTCTAAATTAGCCAAGACCTTGAGGCATTGCTAGCTGCCATGTTTGCAGCTGGGGCTGGGTCTGCAGCATCATGATTTGTAATTTGGAGAGTTAGTAAGGTCCTTGGGCATTTCATCATCATTCAACGTATAAAATAGGATGAAGGGAAAGAGATTGTGTCTGGTATCTTCTTATAAGACCTAAGTTGGTTCTTTTAAACTGCACTATCACCTATTTTAATCTTCATTCCAGATACTGTTTTAAACAGCCACCCTTGTTCTAGCCTGATAAAATGGGCTTTTCTGTCATTCATCCTATGACGTATATACCATCATTACTCCTGGATCAACAGAGGAAAAAGAGATACATGACACAAATCAGCCAGAAACTGTTTTTTGCAGAGATCTTTGATTCCTCCCTTCCATGACTGAAGCAGTCACTAAAACTGCTATTTTAGTTAGCAGGGGGCTGTAAAAGAGAAATTTATAGTTAGCAGGGGGCTGTAAAAATCCTGGCTCTACTACTGACCTTGAACCTTAAGACTTTTCCGGACCTCAGTTTCCCCAAATGTAAAATGAGAAGGTTGTATCAGATAGCTCCTTTCTAGATCTGAAACTCTGGCCTTGTAACTAATCAGATACCACAGCCATCTATTCTTCCTTCTAACATCTTTAATAGGCTGCTAGAAGATTCACTGAATCTCACACCTTTAAGTATCTCCGACTCTGGAGTAATTCAGGAGTGTAAGATTAATTTTTTAAAAAATACCACAAAACTTCAAAAACCGCAGCTAAAGAGATGAAAACCTTTAGTCATATCTTGCAAGCAGAATCTGACTTATGTCTCATCTTGGGGTGACCCCGATATTCACACTGTAAAAACTGTCTTCTTTCCCCTTTCCCTTCCAACATTACCGCCAGGCAAGAACTGCCTCAGAGTAAATGCAACAGTGGCATCCTGTGGCTCACCCGGTGAATGGCAGGCACGCATCAAACTGCTGTTTTGTGGACTGTCACTTCCCTTCAAAGCCAGGAGGCATCTCACAGGGTGAGAGCCAAATGCAGGGTGTTGGACTTAAAGATTAGAAAGATCTTAGTTCAAATTCTCCCTAAGATATTTATGAGCTTTGTGATCCTAGTCAGGTCACTCAACCTTAATTTTCTCATTTTTAAAATGAGTATAATAATAGAACCAACCTCATAGGATTGATGTGAGAATCCAAGGAGATACTATTTGTAAAGTGCTTTGTAGTCTCCCCAACTGCAAATGCTAGCTTGTATTATTATTATTATTATCTGACCTCATAGTACACTCAAATACACACACACACACACACACACACACACACACATGCACACGCACTCCAATTTACATGCTAGCTCATTATATATTTCTCTTAACTCTTCTATTTGATTATAAGCATTCAGAAGGCAGGGACTATGTTCTCTACATTTGGTAGGTGTATATCTTCCTTCCTTCCATCTTTCCTTCCTTCCTTCCTTCCTTCATACTTCCTTCCTTCCTTCCTTCCTTCCTTCCTTCCTTCCTTCCTTTCTTCCTTCCTTCCTTCCTTTCTTCCTTCCTTCTTTCCTTCCTTCCTTCCTTTCTTCCCTCCCAAGATATCTTAGGGCTTACAGGCGGGATTTGTCTTTGTTCAGGTATTCATTGACTCAGAGTAAATACTTCTGTTTTGGCCAGAAATCCTGAGGTCTTCCCCTTCCAGATTTTTTTGACTAGGTAGAAGAAGCCATTCTTTTCCTCAGTTCTTACCTAGTTGCAATCATTGAGCTGCCAAGTCAAATTGATACCTGCATCCATGGCCATCTCCTGTCGTCCTGATCTATATTTTGCCATTGGATCCAGATGGTTCTGGAGGAGAAAGTGAGACTGGTGACTTTGTACAGTTTATCCTCACTTAAATCCAATTCACTAGTATGTCATGACATCAAGTTCCTATTATCATGGTCCTCTTCAAGAACAAAGAACAACAACAATAATCCTTTGTACTTAGCAGTACCTGACAAGTAGTAAGTGCTTAATAATGTTTACTGACCATTGACTGACTATTCATTTTAAACATTAAAAGGAAAAAGGAAGGAATCATCCACATATCATTTTCCTCTTATTATCTTCATCATTTTTCATGCTATGTTGAATTGTGGAATTTTAAGTTGATTTTAGTTAGATAGGATATTTGAGATGGTGAGATTTGAAGAGGAAGTGTTACCTTTGTAATATTATTTCCTGTCATTCCCCATATGATATTCTTTGCTCTAACCAGGAGTATTTGTTTATTGTTGATTTATAGAATAATTTGCAGTCTTTATTATTCCAGAGCTTATAGTTTACCAGGATAGATGAAACATTCACACTAATAAGTATGGTGATAAAAGGAAGCACATGGGGACTTCTCAAATGTCATATCTGGTAATTCTCAGTTGGATGGACTTCTTTGAGAGTGCTATCAGCTTCAAATTAAATCTGTAATCTAGCTTTAGGTGTGATTTGTTTCTTGACTCTGGAGCAACACCATAGCTCAATTGTGTAGCACTTGTATATGTGGTCTTGTATCCCAAAATCACTTATCCAGGAAAACTACAAAAGAGACCCAAAAACAAATCTGGAAGTAGGAGACACTGAAACAGATAATGGTATTCTCGGCTCGGCCATTCCCACAAGTTGTACCCAGCTTCTGTCAGTCTATTAAAAAACATTTATTATTCACTTACTATGTACCAGGCACTGTGCTAAGTTTTGAGTATAGAAGAAAAGGTAAAAGATAGCTTTTACCTTTAAGGAGCTCTCAGTTTAATAGCAGAGACAATACACAATTTACATTGGAGATAATCAATAGAGAGAAGGCACTAGATTTGAGGGATAAGGAAAGACTTTCTGTAAAGGATGAGATTTTATTTTGAAGGAAGTCAATATGTGGAAAGGAAGAGGAGCAAGAATGTTCTAGGCATGGGATATAAAAATGTTTAGAGTTGGGAAATGGAGTGTCTTGTTCTAGAAACAATAAGGAAAACAATGTCACTGTATCTCAGAGTACATGGGGCAGGTGAGGCGGTATATTGAATAAGAAACTTGGAAAAGGCTGTGTGTGTGTATGTGTGTGTGTGTGTGTGTGTGTGAAAATTATGAAGAACATTGAATGCTAAAGAGAATACTGTGTATTTGATCCTGGAGGTTATAGAGAGTCACTGAAATTTAGTGAGGATGACATGGTCAGTCTTGTGCTTTAGGAAATTCCCTTTGACAGCTGAGTAGAGGAAAGACTGGAGTGGGGAAAGATTTGTGGCAGGAAAGTCCAGAATTCTTTCAGATGAACTGTGTGGCCTCTTAATTCAGGAGTGATCTTATGAAGAACTGCACAAGAGTGCACAGGGCAGTGTCAGAGAAAAAAAGTCATGCATTCCAGAGATGCTACAAAAATAAAATCCACAGACCTTGACAACACATTGAATATTGGGGAGAGAGATGAGAGAAAGAGTAAGATGTTGAGAATGAACCTAAGTTGTAAATCGAGGGACTGGGAAGACATGGTACACTCAATAATAACAGGCAAGTTTGAAATGTAGATGAAGGAGGGCAGGAAAATTGGGTGAAAATGAGATAATCATGTAATATGTGGGATTTGAAGAATTGGGAGATTCAAGTGTTTAAAGAAGTATCACTATGTATATTGAAGTTACCTAGTATGAGGATAGAAAGCAGCTAGATGACTCAGTGGATAGAGCACTGAGTCTGGAATCAAGAAGGTCTGAGTTCAAATGTGGCCTCAGATATTTACTAGCTGTATGACACTGGGCAAGTCACTTAACCTATGTTTGCCTTAATCCCCTGGAGAAGAAAAGGGCAAACCACTCCAGCATCCTTGCCAAGAAAACCCCATGAACAGTATTAATGTGCTATGATCCATGGAGTCTTGAAGAGTTGGATGTGACTGAATGGCTCAACAATGGACGCAGGAGCTGAAGAGAGGAGAAAGAGAATGAGTCTGTTGGGTATAATTTATTGAGGAAATAAGCTCTGATTCTTAAGCTTTTCATCCTATCAAGTCTAAATTTGCCTCTTTACAACTTGTACCTGTTGTTCCTAGCGCTGTTTTCTGGGATCAAGAAGAAAATGTCTAATTCTTCCTTCTAGCAGCCCTCTGAATATTTGAAGACAGCTATAATATCACCCCCAGTTTTTTTGCTTTAGATTTAGTCTCTTTGGGTCCTTTGGCTTATTCTCATATGGCATAGCTGTGGGCACTTCTTGATTTTTACTTGCCTTCCTTGGGTCACTCTATCAAGGCCTTCTTAAAATGTGGTGGCCAGAATCAAAAACAATCAAAATGTGGTCTGACTAATGGAGAGACAGATGATCATCTTCCTAATCCTGAATACTATGTTTCTCTTAATTAAATCTAAGACCACATTAGCTTTCTTTGTCTTCTTATCAAATTGTTGACTTAGGTTGAGTTTTTACTCTAATACCCCCAGATTTTTTCCCCCAGAGGAACTATACTGTGATCTTGTCCTAGTGAAACTGATATTTTTTTGAGCCCAATTGTAAGACTTTACATTTATTCTTGTCAGAAAAATTGTAAAGAGAGAAATCCTTGGGCAGAGATGTGGGGTCCATTCAGGTCTTGATTAGCATTGGATCTAAGTTCAGAATTCTCCATTGCATCATGTTGATTAATAAATTTATAAATTTATGATTTATAGAACTCCTCAAGTAAACACCCCTGTGTCCTGTTAGCCACAAACTCCCAAATCTCCATGAGATATTTCTCATTTCTCTCCTAGCTGCCCTACTCTGGGACTTCTCTGATTTCTCCATCATGCCCCACGAAGCTCATCACTGAACTTATCATGGTGTTTGCTACATAATAAGCACTTAATACATGTTTATTGACTATATCTGACTAACTGTAAGAACCCATCACATGATTGTTTGAGCTTGATCATTTTTTCTGATAGTTAAGAAAGTATTTTGCAAATTTAAGAGTGAATGGAGCATATTAACAACTGAATTCTATATAAACTGAATTCATATTTTTTATAATAATGGATAATGTATGTAAGGCAAAAATAGAAAAAACATTATAAATGTACAACTCAGCTAGATATATGAAACCCAACTGATCTGTGGAATCCGTTCAGTCAAACAGTTTTTTGACTGAAATTATGCTTCACTTAATCAGAGGTAACATCGTGTAGGTGGGAGCAGCACTCTCCCAGAATGCAGGTGTTCATTCTATTAAAAGGGGAAATCTCCCCCATAAGGACAATAACACACCAATTAGGGACAGGCGGACCCAGGCCCGTCTCGGCTGGCCATACTGCTCACACTGTTTCCCCCAAACAGTTAAGGTTTGATAAAACCCCAAACAGTTTTTTGCCAAGCACTTTCCCCCTCAGTTTTTAAATCCCAAGGGTATCTTAAGGGACATTTAATCCTTGTGTTTCTGGTTCATTTTCCCTTAACTCATCAAAGAGAGGTTATGCAAGATTGCTTTGATCTCCAATAAGATTTTTTCATGAGAGACTTGAGGCCATTACTTGCAGAACAGAAGGCTAAGCTGTGCCAAAGAGTGAGGGGAGTTAACAGCATGATGTTAATATGCTCCATTCACAGTCCCCGACCTCTGAGGCCCAAACTGGGTTCCAAACTTGGCAAAACGTTTCCTCCCACCCTCCAGTCCAATAAAGTTCCTTAATGAACTAGCAGGGCAGCTGCATAGCCAATGTCCAGGCGATTCTCTTGGTTCTAGTCCAGTAGTGATAATAATCAGGTCTGCATCAGAAATTAAACACTTGGGAGGGAAGCTGGTCCCTCTCTCTGAAAGAAAAGAGCCAAAGTGCTTTTCTCCTGATTCTAAGACATATTCCCTGGCAGGACTGGTATCTGGAAAGGTAAAGGGGTATTTATATCAATCTTCCTTCAGCTGCCTCCAAGTGGCCATTTGTCATTAGACTAATCCCATCCTCGAGACTGTTTCCCAATCATTATTGGCACTCAGGTAGTTGAGCAGTAAGGGTCAAAGGCTGAAAAACAAATGTCTTGGAAAATGATTACTAAAACTACAAGATAAATAAATTCAGCAACAGATACAATAATAAAATGCAGACTCCTTTTATTATGTGAGTGAAAAGAGCAGTGGTCTTGGGATGGGCTGGGGTCAAGAGGTCTCAATTCTAGCCCTGGCTGTAACTAGTTGTACAAACTTGAACGTGTCACTAAATCTCCCTGGGCCTAAGTTTCTTTACTTGTAAAATAGGGAGAATAGATCAGGGATTCTATTTATTTATTTAGATCAGGAATTCTTAAATTGGGATCTATGAATTTTTTAAATGAATGTATTTATTGAATTTATTTCAATATAATTGGGTTTTTTTTGTAGTCCTAGATATTTTATTTCATATATTTAAAAACATTTTGAGAAGAATTCTATAGATATCACCATTTTACCAAAGAGGAACAAAAAAGGTAAAGAAACTCTGGACCACTGGTCTTTTATGTTTTCTTCCTGCTCAATTTTTTTTTTTTTTTTTTTTTTTGGCGATCTGATATCATCCAAGGACTATAACATGATATTTATTTTCAGGGAAAAGAAAATCTTAGGGTATATGTTGGTCTTTGTCTAACATTAGGGTTCATTTGCCAGAGGCCATCTTTGGGCTGCATTCTTCCTCTCTAATTTGAAAAGCCACATGGTAGAAAGACAAAATATCTGACTTTGGAGTCAGCAGACCTAACTTCCTATCACACTTCCAATACTAGGTATTATGTGACCTTGTTTCAGAGCCTCAGTTTCATCATCTGTAAAACTGGGGAGAAGAGAAATCGAATTTTAATGACCTCTGAAGTATATAAGATCAGAGATTTTATGTGATCATTTGACCTAAGCTACCTGGAATACAGGTGTGTGGCAACCTCATTTATTTCGTCCAGAACCAGTAAATGAGCAATAACAACAAAAGGCCCAATTAGCTAAAATGCACTTTATTCATAGGAGAGATTTCCTCTCAGAATCTACATTTTCTGTGTCTTTGACTCTTCATGTCTCTATCCTTTCCCTTTCCATTTCCCCTCCCTCTCAATCTCCTTTGTCTCTCTGATTCTCTCATTCTTTCTGTCTTCCAACTCATGTCTGTCTGTGCCTTTTTCCTTCCAGCCTCCTTCTCTCTTCCCCTTCCTCCCTCTCTCTCTGTATCTCTGTCTCTGTCTGTCTATCTGTCTCTCTCCCCTAAGTTTGTTTCTCTATCTTTTTGTCTTCCCCAGTGTCCATTCTGTCTCTATCTCCTCCCAACTTTTTCTCCTTCCCTCCTTCCTTCTATATCTTCCTCTCTGTGTGTCTCTCTTTTTTCTCTCTGTGTATCTCTGTCTCTGTGTGTCTCTGTTTCTCTTGTCCCTAATCTATTTGATTGCTTCCTTTATAAATCACAAATTACAAAAGGGAAGGGCTGCTACATGACACCAGAGTCATCAGCTACCATTTTGATAAAAAGGAGACAGAAAAATTATTTTTAAAAAATCAGAGCAAACCTAATTAAAAGAAACATAGTTTTTGGGCCATTTTATGAGACTATTACCTTTTAAAAAGCCTTGAGGCCATAACTGGTTTAAAGCATAATGAAATAAGTAATGTCTCACTATAGTGAGCAAAACTCGGTACTTAATGCTGTAGAAAACGACTTTGTACTTATGAGTTCCAATGCAAGCCCTGAAAGGTTCTACAATATTTAAAAGGCTTCAAGTATGGACCTGATTGATATACCATCCATAATGGCTGCTTCTCTGTTTTTTAAGGATGATCTTAGCTGAGTTCAAAGAGTTTCATTTTCTGAATACAAGGATTTAAATCTTGTACTAGGATCTGAATTATTTCGGCCATAATAACTCAGGCCACCATTATATTTTCTTTGGAGGGGGAGACAGAGGGTTGTGATGGAGCCTGGGGGAAGGAATAGTCACATCATTGAGACCAAAGACACTTTGAGTACTGAAAAAATTACATTTTGTATAAGAGGCAGCATGAAGTTATAGATGATAGATGAGCATTGGAACCAAGAAGAAGAGTTCAGGACCCGAATCTGACACATATTGCCTGTGTGACCATGAGCAAATTCCCTAACCTCTCAGGACCCCAGACAACTAAGAATGAAAGTTACAATGGAAGAACATTTTACTGAGGAAATCACAGGTATGACCTTCCTTGCTTCTGTCTTCTGCCATCCTCTGGCATATGTTTAAAAAAGATAGAAAATGCATAATGTACTCTAGAAATCCAAAATGATCAATAAAAAGTTTCTGTGTTTAACAAGTAAACTTCCAAATATCTGAGAATTTTGTTGACCCAGAACAAGGTCCCTGAATACTGAGGCTTTATGGATGTAGACTCTTTTCCTCTTACATTCCATTACTGTCCTTAGGACCCATCTTCACATTTTCATACAAATCATGGACACTGAAAAACACCACATTCTACTTTCTGATGGCAATGAGAAATAACAGAGGAGTTCTTTGGCATAAGGACAAATCTCTGGATCAACTTGACCATTTCTTTTGTAGTCAGATTATTCATTTAAGATAACTTCCAAATGTTCTACAACAATTTTTAAAAAATCTAGTCTTAGCTAATTACTTTAAAAATTATTCAGATCTGTCTGCACTATCTTCCCTTATTAAAATGATGGCCTACCATGAATTGCTTTACCAGTAGTGGTCTTAGGTTTGCATAGATTCATCCAAATTTTGATTTTATGTCACTAGATTTTGTCAGACTACATTCTGTGCTACAGAAGATCCATGTAATAAGGTGGATATTGTAATGGTGATCCATGTAATGAGGTGGATAACTTAGAAATCATTCATCAACTTAGGTTTTTAAAAGGAAGGTAGACTGGCAATAAATGCCAATGACAAAGAAAAAAAACTTTTCTACTGTTATTAGAAAAAAGAAAGAATAAATTAACAGCAAGAATTTATTAAGTACTTACTCTATGTCAGGTTTTTGAGATGCAAAAAAGGGCAAAAACCATAGTCCTTGCCCTCAAGGAATTTACATTCAAATGAAAAAATATATGAACAGCTAGGATTGCTATTTGGCATAGTTGACATAATGAAAATGAAGAATAGAGAAAATATAAAATCTATTTTGTTTCTGTTTGCTTTTCTAGGAGGAATGATTTTGGAATTGGAAAGGAAAGAACAAAAAAACCTTATGGGGAACTGAAACACAAGAGTGATAGTAATAGAAAGTGAAGAATAATAGAAGTGAAAATAATAGAAGAGGATGGGGGATGAGGGAGAAGAAAGATGCAGAGATGGAAACAACAAGAAAAGACATTTATATAGTGCTTTAAAATTTGAAGAGCATTCTGCCTATATCTCATTTGATAATGAAAGATATTTAGAAAAAAAGGTAGTAAGGGATTACCTAGCCTACTTAGATAAATTCGAGTCATCAAATTTGAACAAACTATATTCTAGGGTACTGGAAAAAGTAGAAGTGATTGCTGAGGCATTGTCACTGAACTTTGAAAAATCACAGAAAATGTGGAAGTTGACCCAGTCCTCAGAATGGCATATGTTGTGATTTCCAAAATAGAAAGGAAAGAATAGCCTTCAAAGTATAGGGCAATGAGCTTGGCTGACTATTTTGGATGATTAATGAGAAAGGGAAGCAGACATTACTAAGAACTTCAGCAAGAACAACTTATGTTAGGTAAATCTCACTTTCTTCTTTTTTTTAGAAGCAGGATTAATGGATGAATAGTTGAGAGATTTTGAAATTACAGTTTAATCAGATTTCAGCAAAACATTTAGAAATTTTAATTTGATATCTTTTGGAATAGTTGAATCATACCCAAAGAATAATTTAATGTTTAGATTTTATTGATATATTTTAATAGACTATATTGATAGATTTTGTTTTTACATTGCCTGTCCTTTCTCTTTCTTCCTCTCACAGAGCTATATCTAATAACCAAGATTAAATCTTTCTTTTTTGAGAGAAAAAAATTAGCAAAATTGATCAATATACTGGAAAAACTCCTATGCCATAGTCAGTGTTTCACATAACTTATTCACTATTTATGTACTTCTTCAAAAGGGCCTATTATAAACATTCTGGTGTATATCAAGCCTTTATTTTATTTAGGTTTTGGCCAATGACCTCTTTGAAATATATTTCCACTAATAGAATCTCTGGGTCAAATTATATAGATATTTTAGCCACTTTATAAGTTGCATAATTCCAAATTACTTTCCATAATGGTCATACTAATTTACCATCTTTGTCAAGTTGAAGAGTGTGAAGTCAAATGTCAGGTTGTTTTGATAAGCATTTTTCTTATTATTAGTGTTTTGGAGCATTCTGATGTATAATTGTTTAATAGTTTACACAAATTATTCCTTTGAGAACAGTCTGTTTACATCTTTGAATCACATATCTGTTGACCTACTTTGGTCTTATATATTTCTGTTAGTTGCCTCTATCTCTTAGATAACAAACTCTTATCAGAGATAGAGTAGTTTAAAATTGAGGGTTTAATATTAATTGCTTAGTATCAACTTAGAAGGAAATTTCTTGTGGAATGTATCTTTGACCTTGTTCTTTTCAACATTTTTATCTATGATGTGTTTGAAGATATAGATAGTATGCTTATCAAATTGAGAGATGACACAAAAGTGAGGGGATAGCTAATATATTTTGTGACAGGATTTGAATAAATCACAACAGATTGGAATATTTGGATGAGGTTAATAAGATAGAAGCTGGTAAACCTAAAGCTATTGCAAAGGCTCAAAAATAAACTTCACAAGAATAGTGGGAGAGCAAGCAAGACAACTGGTATACTAGGGACTGGGGATTTTGTGAATTATCAGATTAATAGAATCATCAAGGTGACATAGCAGCCACTAAAAAGTGTATGAGACCTCAGGCTACATTAAGACAGACATACTGTATTCAAAATTGAATAGTGAAAGTCTTATTGTATCCTGCCCTGGTCAGGCCACATATGAAATATACTCAGTTCTGGGCATTCCATTATAGGAAAGACATTGATAAATTGGAGAAGTATCCAGAGAAGATCTGAAATCATGTTACATGAAGACCAGTTAGAGGAACTTCATGTTTATCCTGGAAAAGAGAAACTAAAGATATGACATGATAGCTATTTTCAAGTATTTAAGGGGAAATTATTTAGAGGAGAACTGGATATGCTATGCATGGCTCTAGAAGGTGGGAATAGGATCAGTAAATAAAAATTTAGGGTTAGATAAAAATTCTAACATTTGGAGCTACTGAAAAATGAGATGAGCTGCCTCAGGAGGTAAAGAATTTGCTTTATTAGAGTTCTTTAAGAAGAATTCTGGATAAATACTTGTTGGAGACATTATAGGAAAGAATTTTTTTCAGTTAGAGTTTAAACAGACTGGTCTCTGACCTTTCTTCCAACTCTAAGATTCTACAAGTTTGCTGAAAAACAAGCAGATGTAATTGCTGAGTCTTGATATTAGTGATACTTTAAAAATCATAATGAACAAGATGTTTTCTGTAGGCCTGAAGACTGGCAAATATTTTGATTTTTTTTTTTAATTTAAGGGTGGGGATTCTTAAAATTACAGGCTGTTTTTACTTGACTTTGATTTCTGGAAAAATATTATTTAATAATAATTCTAGTAGATATTATTTAAGGGAAGACATTATTTAACAAAATTTCTGGAAAATATTATTAAAGGCATAGCTTTGAGCATTTAGAAGAAGAATCAGGATCCTTAAGAGAAAATATTAATTCAGTCCCACCCAAACATCATTTCTTCCTGCGGGGGAATGCCTCATGTTAGTATGATCTTAGATAAATAAATTCTAGGTTATATAATTTTTATGGATTATTATTATTTTGTTTATTTATTTAGAAGAAAATTTCCATTTTTTAAATTTTAATAGCTTTTTATTTTTCCAAAATATATGCAAAGATAGTTTTCAACATTCACCTTTTCAAAACCTTGTGCCCCAAATTTTTCTCCTTCCCTCTCCCCATTCCCTTATCCCCTTCCAGAAACAGCAACAATCCAATATAGATTAAACGTGTGAAATTCTTCTAAACATATTTCCATATTCATCATGCTACTCAAGAAAAATAAGATCAAAAGGTAAAAGAAAAAAAACATGAAGAAGAAAAAAAACCAAGCAAACCACAATATTTTTATTCAGTCATTTCTAATCATGTCCAGTTCTTCCCATTTTGCATCTTCCTGTCAAAGACAATGGAATGGTTTGCCATTTCCCTTCATTTTATAGATTCTTTTAGCTCATTGTATTTATTTTTTATTAAAGCTTTTTATTTATAAAACATATGCATGAGTAATTTTTCAACACTAACCTTTGCAAAGCCTTCTGTTCCAAATTATCATCTCCTTCCCCGCACCCTTTCCCCTAGATGGCAGGCAGACCAACACATGCTAAATATGTTAAAATATATGTTAAATCCAATATATGTATACATATTTATACAGTTATTGTAATGGGCCAGAACTCTGCGCTTGAAACAAGGATTCTTACAAGGTACTAACTCAGTGGAATTGATAAGGCAATAGTTATCTAGTTTAGAATGGTGATTAATAGTTCTCTAGTTCAGTATGATTGATTTAATCTTACAACAAATAATGTTTCCCTAGTGATATGATTGGTTTAATCTCAGTATACTGTAAATGATCTAATTAAAATAGAGCATATAAACTGGGACAAACTCAGCCAGGGTCAGACTCAGAGAAGACAGAGGACTGGAGGTGGGAGGTCAAGCTCTCGGAGCCAAGGAGAGACATTCATTCCATCTCCCACTTTTGTGGTGGCTGGAGGCTGGAGCACAAGCTCTCGGACTGAGACAGACTTCAAGACAGTTCCCACAGTTCTCTCTCTAGGTGTATCTGGCTTTCTTCAACACAGAACAATTGGAATTGGTTTGAATCATCTCATTGTTAAAGAGAGTCACATCCATCAGAATTGGTCATCGTATAGTCTTGTTGCCGTGTATAATGATTTCCTGGTTCTGTTCATTTCACTTCTGCTCATCATTTCTTATATAACAATAATATTCCATTACATTTATATACCATAACTTATTCAGCCATTCTCCAGCTGATGGCCATCCACTCAGTTTCCAAATCCTTACCACTAGAAAAAGGGCTGCTACAAGCATTTTTGCACATGTAGGTTCTTTTGTCTTTTTAATGATTTCTTTGGCATACAGACTCCATAAAGACACTGTTGGATCAAAGAGTATGCACAGTTTGAGAGCCTTTTAGACATAGTTCCAAATTTCTCCCCAGAACGGTTACATTTTTTACAACTCCACCAACAGTGCATTAGTGTTCCAGTTTTCCCACATCCCCTCCATCATTTATCATTGTCTTTTCCTGCCATCTTAGCCAATCTGAGAGGTATAAAGTTGTACCTCAAAAATGTCTAGAAGAAAATTTTTGTTGAATTATTATAAGATGATGCTGGCTGAATATCTCCTTTTGTAAATATTAAATGAATTCAAAATACCTATATTTTATTAAAGCATTATTAATGATAATGATAATTGTGATGATTATTCATTGTTAACAATTACTATTGATAGCCAAAATCAATTATTCATTAAATGAATTTTCATTCAATATTCAATGTTCATTGCTCATGAATATTGAATATACATATATTCAATATTTTTATGATTCATATTTTTTCACGAATTTGATTTCATGAATGATATATTCAACATTCAAAAATTCCTTGAATTCACCTGCCTCACTTTTCCTTCCACAGCCATCTTAGATGTAAAGACAAACATATAGTAGGTATTAAATAAATCTTTATTCTCCACTCCCTCAAGCTATTCAAGAAGGGAAAATTTACTTGTATCTGTGGAGATTACTCTTCCATTGATATCACTGACTATCAATGTCCGTGTTCTCTTGGCTCTGAGGTTTGTAACAAGGTCTTCATGGAATTCCTCTGCTTCTTCATCCTCTGGAATGGATGTTAACAAGAAAGTTGTGATTACCTTTGACATGGTCTGCCAATGTAGCAGGAGTGCAAAGGGAGTTGACCAAATGCCATATGAAATCTACAGCTTTTTTGACTTTATTTACCTCAAGAATGACAGGTCAATGTTATTCAGTACCTGAAGCAGCGCAGCAGCATGTCCTACAAAAACATCCTCTGGAATGACAAGAGTGAAATCAATGTTTGAAGATACTCTACCCCAGAAACTCTTAACATTTTTTTTATCATGGACTTGTTTATCAGTCTGATAAAGCTTATTAACCTGTTCTCAAAATAGTATTTTTAAATGCATAAATAGGCTTATAAAGGAAATTATTTTGAAATAAGGTTATCAAAATATTTTTCCCATCTAAGTTCATGGACCCCCTGAAATCTAACCACAGACCTTTTGAGGATTCATGGATCCTATTTTGGGTACTCTTGTTCTAAAAAGTATATAATTCTTAGCACTTTCTGCCATCTTTTCTTTCATTTTTTTTTGAAAGGAGAGTTGAAACAAAAGAGAGCCACACAAAACTGAGAATCATTTTCTAATTTTAAATCCATTCCACAGACTACCATCCTAAAGAACTATTCTCATAGTGGTTAACTTTCTAGTGATGAGTTCTTAGTTCTTACCTTGACTGATTCCAGGACAGCAGACACATGGGATTACTAGAAAGGAATCTGAAGTACTTCTGACTGTAGGTAAATCTGGTCTAGAGTTAGTTGCCTGTAGGCATAGCATTAATAACTTAGGGTTGTCTCATACCATGATGCATCATTGGTGTTGGATTTTCATGGATTACTAATTCATAAAATTCATAGAGTCATAGTGTTTTAGAGGTGCAAAATTCTAAGAATTTGATAAAGAATAAATTTCCTGATTTATGATTTTGAAAAGCTGAAAGTTTAAATTTCATAAATTGAATCAATAATATCTAAAGAGAATTCATTACTTAAAGAAAACTTTTAGGTATTCTTATAAAGTGAAGAACATTTTAAAAAATCAAAGAGCCATCCTTAATTGACCTATTTTTAAAGACTAGGTTTTTATATATTGAGTCTTTTAAATCAAAATATATCTATACCAATAAATATGACTTCAATGTTTATTGGTAAAATAATCATTAGTTGACTGAAATGTATTGATTTGTTGGCAGATACATCTTATGACATTTTAGCTTGAATTTCCTTTTTCTTGTTTGAGTTTTTTTTTTTCAGTTTTCTTTTTAAACATCCTGAACTGAACAAGCACCCCATAAAAGGAACACTTCCATATACATTAAGAAATAGAAGAGAATTGTACATGGAACTGTGACTCTATTACACAGAGTTTACTTTTCTTTTTAAGTATATAATAAATTAAGAATGCAGCTTTCAAAGTTGTCCTGCTTTTGTGTAAATCTATCTGGACTTTTTTCCTTCTTTTTTGATTAGAACTTTATCCCTAAATCTTATCTACCTCTTATACTTTACCACTGAAAAGAAAAGGTGATATCTTTGTAATAAATATTCAAATATGCATAATCAAGCAAAACAAATTCCTATATGACCTACTCCCAATATATGTGTCTTCTTCTCTAGTTGTATTCTATCACTTTGCTCTTATGGAATGGGTAGCATATATAATCATTGGTCCTCTGGAATCCTGGCTTATTTACTACATTGACTAAATTTCTTAAGTCACTCAAAAGTATTTGTTTTTATATTATTGTTGTTATATGAATTGTCCCTCTGGTTCTGCTCTCTTTACTCTGTATCAACATATAATTCTTCCCTGGTTTCTCTCTGCAACCAACCACCCTTTTTTCACTATTTCTTATAGAAAAATGATATTCTATTATTTTCATATACCATAATTTGACAAGCTATTCACAAATTCAGGGACTCTCTTACTTTCCAGTTCCTTGCCACCACAAATAAAGCTGTATAAATATTTTTGTACCTATGACTCATTTTCCTTATTTTTTTGAGCTTTTGAGAGATATAGCCCCAAGAATTATAACACCAAGTCAAAGGGTAAGAATTTTTCTATGTAACTTTGAGTTCATTTTCAGGAAATCAAATGATTACATAGTTTATGATAACTGTAACTCATAGTTCAATATAATTCACGATGTACAGCCTAATAGACATTATGGTATAATTTGTCTACTACAGCTAACGTGGAACATCCTTCACTATTAATATCTCTGGAACTCAAGTTTTTCTCTGATATCTTTTTATATAGTAATTTAATCACTCTAATTATTCTCACCTGAATTGCCCCAAAAGTATATTCCAAAGAAGGAAATGTCACCAAGCAAATCTTAAGGTAATGAAATTTCTGCCATGTAATTTCTCAGATGACAAGGAAATATGATCTCACGATGAGTAGTCAAGCAGGCTTTGGGGTCCAAAAGACCTGGGTTCAAGTCCCACTTCAGACAAACACTAGTCTTATGACAGTAGATGTTTTTTCTCAACCTCTGTTTCCATGGGGAAAAAACTCTCTAAGACTCAAGTTACAGAAAAGTTTCTGATTTGAATAAATAAAAGAAATTTACCCATGGAAAATTTCCTATGTCAATAAAATCACAAGTTTAGACCAAAAAATGTTTATGAGTGTTTGATGGATCAATCAACATGGATTTATCAAGTATCTGCTATATGTCAGACACTATATTAGGCAATGAAGATACAAAAAGAAAACAATTCATGCCCCCAAGGAGCTTCCATCCTATTAGAGGAAACAGCATTAGCACATATAAATGGATAGAAAATATGCATGAGGGAAATATAGGGTAATTTTAAGAGGTAAGCACTACTACACAGAATAATCAAGAAAAATATCTGATAACAGTTGGCAGTTGGGCTGAGTTTGAAGGCAATTAATGAGCACAACAGGGGGAGGGAGGATATTCTAGGAATGGAAGAATCCATCTGTTCATAGGTATGGAGGTAGGAGATAGAAATTTGGAATTTGGAGGAGAATAAATTAGCTACTTTTTCTAGACTCTAGAACATGCCATGGAATAGTATATAATATCTGGAAACTTAGACTGGAATCTGGTTGTGAAAGTCTTTTTGTATTTGATTCTAATAATAAAGAGTTCCTGGGTCTTCTTAAGCAGGGAAGTGACATGGTTAGACTTACATTTTAGGAAGATAAGTTCAATAACTGTATGGAGGATGGATTCAAGACTACAAAAACAGGAGTCAGGGAGATTGATTAAGAGCCTCTTGCATTAATCTAGACAAGAGGTGATGAATATCTGAACTAAGGCAGTAGCTGTGGGAACAGAGAGAAGAGAAAATAGTGGAGAGATGTTAAAGGATTTGAATTGACAAGATTTGGCAGTTTTGGATGTGGGAGGGGAGGGGAGACCGCAATTAAAGATGACATGGGGATTATGAACTAATTAGATTGGTGGCCACCTTAGCAGAAAAAGGGAAATTAAGTAACAGGAGATATAAAAATAATGAGATTCATTCTGGACATGTTGAGATTTAAGAAGCTTCCTTTCTAGATGAGTCAAGACCTTTATAGTTTAGTATCACTGTGTTCCCATGTGGTGTGTTAATCCTTGTTGGATTAACATAAGGACCTTGTTGGGTCCTTATAGATCTTCCCTCTCTTCTATACACCTCCTGCTCTGACACTTAACCTGTAATTGTGTGATGGCTTTGGGTTGTTCAATATTAAATTTCCTTACATATGTTTGTCATGTCTAACAATACATTTCATCTGTCATTTCTGTATCTTTTTCCCAGCTATGTCCCATGCTTGGAACACACTCCTTCTTTACCTATACATTATAAAATGTATAATTCTATAATTATAATTATAATATAAAAATAAGTATATATAATAATATGTTATATATTATAATTATAATTATTATTATATAATTATAATCTATAATTCTATTTGTTTCTTTCAAGATTTAGCTTAATTTATACTTTCTACATAAAGCCTTTCCAGATCCCTCCAGATGCTACTTCTGTGCCTTATTTCCCTGAGTTCAAATTCAGCCTCAGACACTTACTAGCTATATGATCTTGGGAAAATTACTTAACCCTGTTTGCCTCAGTTTCCTTCCATGTAAAATGAGCTAGAGAAGGAAATGGAAAACTACTCCAGTAGGTTTGCCAAGAAAATCTCAAAAGGGGCCATGAAGAGATGGGTAGGACTGAAAAACAACACACACACACACACACATATATATATGTACATATCTTGCATATGCATATACAGATAAATAAAGTATGTATTATTCCTCTCTTGACCCTCAGGCAGCTAACCCTCAGACAGACTGTGATATTTGGATGATGATTGACAAGTTTGCCTTTAATTTTGGATAGGGAAAGGGAAGGAGGAAGAAGCCACAAGCCAAGGGGCACACCTGACTATGGACCTGGATAGTAACATTCCAGACCCAATTGTTGGGCAGGGGAGGCCATGTGGTTGTTACCATGTCCATCTGAGTAAGTGACAATTGAGAGACTGAGGACAAAGAGACTTAGCAAGAGGAGACAGGAAACCACTGCCACGGATGTGGAAACTGGGAGCTACACCAGGGGCCAGCTGCACCCTGGGAAACCATGTAAAGAGAGAAGCAGCCACGCCACAGTACAAGGGAAGAATTGTGTGGTCAAGCCATGCTACGGAGCAGATGTTAGAATTTGCAGATGCTACTGGGACAGCTTAGATGGAGGCTGAAGATTCCTCAAGTTCCTCCTCCCTTTCCCTTTTTTCTTTCCTGAGAAATTGTGACTCTGTTCCCCAAATAACTGTTGTTTTTAAGTGTTTGTTTTGTTTCCCTTAAAAAAAAAAATTTAAGCCAATTTTCTAAGTTACATGCGGTTAACCATTGCACTGTTGGTCTATGTATTTCCTTACTCACATGTGGTAGAGAAAATGGATAAGAGGAGAAATGAAGGAGGAATGGAAGAAGGAGAGGGATGGAAGGAGGGAGAGAAAAAGATGGAGAAACAGACACAGAGAAAGACAAAAAGAGAGACAGATTTCACAAATGGAGTATAAGATTTTGATAAAGAAAATCCTGGCTAGGGGTTCAAGTTGAATAAGAGAATATTAAATTTAGTTAACAACTTCCCAGGGCAGGTATTAAAACATGGTCTAGCCCAAAGCTTCTTAAATTTGGGGTTGTGACCCCTTGTAGTGTCCCATAACTGAATGGGCAGGGGTTGTGAAAAATTTGGCAACAGTAAAAGATCTCAAATACTCTGCCAATATTTAATTCTTTATGTAAAACTAAATAATTACATCCATATTTTAATATGCAAACTTGCTTGTCTTTAATATGCATGCCTAAGAATTGTCTTAAAATAAATTTCTTTGTGATTTATTATCAGTAAATTATCTGTATACCTATTTGATACGCCTATATACTTAGGGTTACATAAGAATTTTTTGTTCAAAAAGGGATTGCGAGTGGAAAAAGTTTGAGAAGCTTGATTTTAAAGCCTAGAAGGGCAAGGATTGCATAATTTGGCTCCCTTATCTCTCAAAGCACCAAACGTGGTCAGCAGTGAGCCCCAGGTTAATAGAAAAACAAACATCTGGTGATCTATTGACCTAAGACAGCAATGTAAAAACAAAGTCAAAACTTTGCATAACTAGCATAGGTATGTATAGAGGTGTTGGTAAAGAGAGGGCCTGAACAAATGGGGTGGGACTGGCATTCCCCTTCTTTTTTGTGCCTTAGAAGAAGGGTCTTTGAAGATTGGGAGGGAAGCACTTTGCAGAAAGAGCAAAGGAAGAATATGGACTTTCTGAGGAGGCAGAATTATAATTTGTGTTTTTCCCCCCAAGGCTGCTCTGAAGAGAAAATACTCTGTAATTTAAGATTTTGCCTAATTGCTGCTTGGAGTTCCCCATGACTGTCTTTTTCAGGCAGCAAACTGTTCCTGCCATAGAGAGGTGCTCCATAATAGCTTAAATATTTCTTCCAAGGAGAGCTAAAAGGTAGAGATGACTCAGAGATGAGGGTCAGTCTTTAGGGTTCTGTTTATTTTCTTGTGCTCAGATTTTTTTTTTCAGGCAACAAGGATGAGTAAGAGTGATGAGAGTGCTGCTGTGAAATTATAAGAGTACATTTGGCCTGCAGAACCTCTGGTTGGGTGCCTGTTCCAATTTAAGCACTTGGCAGCCAGTAGTCAAAAAGCAGAGAACGTGCAGGATGGCTGCTCTCTTCAGAGAACAAGTGCATACTTTGTCCATGTCTCTGGGGCTTCAAGGTACACTGTGTTATTCTTTTTCTGATGCTTGCTGAGGTCTGATTTAGGATTCTCTGTTTGCAAAACAACTACTGGTTCCCATTTGATGATGCATGAGAATTAAATGAGGATTTAGTCATTTATGTACATAATTTTAATTTTTTTTAGTGCCTTGGAAAATTTAAATCTGAGTGTTCATAAATAGTAATAGGACCACCAGGGAGACCATGTATCTAAGTTCCCTGGAGTTCTTTAGGCAGAATCTAACAGGACAACTAGGGGCTGCAGACACATCCTTTGATGCTCACACTTTAAAGAAAAGAAAAAAGAAAACATTCTCCCCCCCCAAAAAAAAACCCCAAAACCCAACTCTGGAAATAAGTATGTTTGATTATACTGTGAATTTGAGCTGACCAGAATAATCACAAGAAGGAATCTGTCTAAGCAAGATGCTAAATAAATATAAATTATGAGACCCAACAAAGTGTTCATTTTTTCCCGAGGCTTTTTTACAGTCTGTTTTTAGGAATGGGTAGATAATCATTATAGCAAGATGCAGTATACAGAAGATGGCAAGTGATTATTCCAGCATATTCATGATTAGTCTTATCAGAAATCTGGTTTAAGGGAACATTAAAGTTAGTCTTGGAAGGAAAAAAATTAGGAATAGCTATCACAAGAGGGCAATATGTTGGGTCTATATGTATGCGTGGGATTTGCCAGAAATAAGAACCAGATTATCTAATAAAATAGTTACCATTTACATAATGTTTTAAGGTTTGCAAAGCTCTGCATAGATAATATTCTGTTTGAGCTTCACAACCCTGTAAAGCAGATGGTTTTGTTATTTCCATTTCATAGGTGAGGAAACTGAGCCTGAGAATGATGTGCAGGATCACACAGCTAAAACCTGAATTCATTATTGAGAACAGGATTTGGATTCAGGTCTTGCTGACTCTGAATCAATTATTCCATCCACTGGGTCATCTAACTGCTCCTGTCATTTTAGGCCAGCAGCACTCTCTCCTCCCAAATCTTAAGGTAATTTATTGAGGAGCCTTCAAGATTAGGAAGACAAGCAATTAGCAACAAGAGCCACATTTTGGTCTTTTTCAGGAAATTGTTTTATGGTATGAGATGGCATATTATATGATGCTTAAACTAGACTAGTATTATATATATTCTCTCCATGCTAAATAAAAGAATAATAAAGACTAATATTTAGATAGTGAGTAATATATGCCAAGCACTTTACAATTTATTTTATTTATTCTTTATGTGATGTAATGCACCCCATTTTACCTCCCCTTTCTTCTTCTAGTACAATCCCTTTGCTACACCAGTTTCTTTTTATGTCATCACGTTAAATTCAACTTTTACCTACACCCTCAAAGTATACCCTTAACAAAGATAGAGTTCTCAAAATTTGCATATATATCTTCCCAAGTGGAAAAATAAACATCTTAACCTTAAAAAAACAATTTGCCCTTCCCTTTCTACCTTTTTGTACTTCTTTTGAGTTCTATATTTGAAGATCAAATTTTCTGGCCATCTCTGGTATTCTCATCAAAATAATTGAAAATCCCCTATTTCATTGAATGTTCATCTTTCCCCCTAAAAGATAATGCTTAATTTTGTTGGGTAGTTATTTTTGACTGCAGTCCAAGCTCTTTTGCTTGGCCAGAATATTGACCAGAATATTATATTGCAGACCCTTCTATACTTAAAGTGGAAGCTGTTAAGTCTGGGATAATCCTGATTGTGGGTCCTCATATTTGAATTTTTTTTCTGGCTGCTTGCAGTATTTTCTTCTTGATCTGATAATTCTGAAATTTAGCTACAATATTCTTTGGAGTTTTCGTTTTGGGGTCGCTTTCAAGGGGATGATCTGTGGATTCTTTCAATAGCTATTTTACCCTCTGGTTCTAGGATATCAGGGCAGTTTTCCTTGATGATTTCTTGAAAGATGTTGTCTAGCACTAATACACTGTTGATGGAACTGTGAACAGATCCAGCCATTCTGGAGAGCAATATGGAACTATGCTCAAAAATTATTAAACTGTGCCTACCCTTTGATCCATCAATGTTTCTACTGGCTTATATCCTAAAGAGAACTTAAAGAAGGGAAAGGGACCTGTATGTGCCAAAATGTTTATGGCAGCCCTCTTTGTAGTAGCAAGAAATGAAACTGAGTAGATGCCCATCAATTGGAGAATGGCTGAATAAGTTATGGTATGTGAATGTTATGGAATATTATTGCTCTGTAAGAAATGACCAACAGGATGGTTTCAGAGAGGCCTGAAGAAACTTACATGCACTGATGCTAAGAGAAATGAGCAGAATCAGGAGATCATTGTACACAGCAACAACAAGATTATGTGATGATCAATTCTGATGGACTTGGCTCTTCAACAAAGAGATGATTCAAACCAAATCCAGTTGTTCAGTGATGACAAGAGCCATCTACACCCAGAGAGAGGACTGTGGGAACTGAGTTCCCAACATGGCATTTTTACTCTTTTTGTTGTTGTTTGCTTGCATTTTATTTTGCTTCTTTTTTTTTTTTACTCATTTTATTTTGTTTTTTATGCAGCATGGTAATTGCATAGATATGTATGCATATATTGGATTTAACATATATTTCTACCATATTAAACATGTATTGGACTACTTGCCATCTAGGGGAGTGCATGGGGCAAGGGGAGAAATTGGAATACAAAGTTTTGCAAGGGATAATGTTGAAGAGTTGTCCATGCATATGTTTTGAAAAATAAAAATCTTTAATAAAGACAAAAGAAAGAAAGAAAGATGCTGTCCAGTCTTTTTTTTAACATCATGTTTTCAGGTAGTCCAGTAATATTTTTTATTGTGTCTCCTGGATCTATTTTCCAGGTCAGTTGTTTTCCTAATGAGGTATTTTACATTTTCTTCTATTTGTTTTCCTTTGTAGGATTTTGACTGATTCTTGATGTCCCATTGAGTCATTCACTCCCATTTGTCAAATTCTAATTTTTAGTCAATTATTTTCTTGTTAGCTTTTTTTTTAAACCTCCTTTTGCATTTGGTCAATTATATTTTTAAAGGAGTTGTTCTATTCATTGGATTTCCCCCCCACTTCACCAATTCTGTTTTTCAAGGAATTGTTTTCTTTTTCCATTTCACTATATCTATTTTTTAAGGAATCCTTTTCTTCAGGAAATTTCTGTGTTTCCTTTTCCAAACTCTCCTGCAAAGCCTCATTTCCTTACCCCACTTTTCTTCTAACTCTCTTTTAAGATCCTTTTTGAATTCTTCCAAGAAAACCTTTTGAGTTGGAGATCAATTCATATCCCCCTTTGAGGCTTCATCTGGACATGTTTTGCCTTTACTATCCTCAGGGTTTGAGTTCTGTTCTTCATTTCTTGAAAACAACAATCTACGATCAGAACTCTTTTTCCTTTTTTGTTCATTTTTAAAGGCTGAGGTCTGCTCCTAGGGCACAGGGGAAATTGTCCTGAGCTTTTTCTACAGGGCAACAGGGATTTCAAGCTGGCCTGGGGCTGCTGAGACTGCAGGCTTACCTGCTGTGCTGGATGGGTCTGGCCAAGTGCTGCCTGTTTTGCAGGAGTTCAAGGGCTTACTATTTGCCTTCTGTAGCTGTGTTGGAGGTCTTACAGCTAGTCTGCTGATCCACTGGCTTTCTGAATGAGGATAGAGTAGCCAATTCTGCTGTACTTTGGCTAAAAGCCTCCTAGTAGATTCCCTAGGTGCTGGGTCTCTCCTCCCTGAGCCTCCCTGCACTGTGCCTTTTCTGGGTCACATTCCCTCCTTGCCAAATTGAGACAAACCTTTCCTGAAGTCCCTTCAAGCTATCTTCTTCTACAATCCAATAACTTGTGGGTTCTATCACTGTTGAGGGCCAAGAAATATATTACTCTGGGCTCACTAATTCTTTCTATAAACATTTGCAGAGACAAATCTATTCAAAGCTTGATAGAGAATGCCTGAAAATGGAACAAAAGCAAACTTGGCTATACAATAGATTGAATTTAGGATAGGAAAAAGTAGTCCATAATGGAGATAAAAGACATTTGGGAGAAATGTATTTGAAGACATTGTTATGATAATTTTGCTCTGATATATATATCACAATTATTTACAATTCTGTGGAAGTGGCCAAAATCTGGGCCTAACCTTTTCTATCTCAGAGGATTAGGTTTGTTAGATCTGATAAAGGAATATCAAAGAGTGTATTATGTATTGATTCTATAAGTATCAGATAAATATATATTTGTCTCTCTGACCAATAAATGGAAGACTACATAAGCCATTTTCCCACCTGGCCCTTGATTCCATACCCTTTATCACTACTAGAGCTGGACTTCAACATATCCCTCCAAAATCTGTTCAGAGGTTTGAACTAGTATTGATTCTGAAGAAAGCCAGAAAGAGTTCAAAGTCCTGTTTACTTTCTACCATCTTGTCTTTGTTTTATTTAATCTTCACAACAATCCTGGGAGGTAGGTGGTGTTATTATCCCCAAAGAAACTGAGGCAAAGAGATTAAGTGACTTGCCCAGTATTACACAGCTAGGAAGAATCTGAGGAAGGAAGGAAGGAAGGAAGGAAGGAAGGAAGGAAGGAAGGAAGGAAGGAAGAGAAGGAGGAATGGAAGGAGGGAGGGAGGGAAGGAAGGAAGAAGGAAGATAAGAAGGAAAGAAAGAAAGAATTTATTGTTTTTCCTTGTAACCAATGGAAAATTATCTGAGGACTAAGTGTTACATCTGTTTATCTGCCACCTGGGAATTAAAACAGGCTCTGACAATTAAGGAGATAATTAGTAATCAGAAGACAAGAGAAAAATAATTGTATTATTTAAAATAATTGTATCATTTTTAAAAGCTCTGTGTGTGTATGTGCATGTATGTTTGAAATATATGTGGAACATAAAGAATTTTATGGGTATTAGATATTGATTTGAAGAATTTAAAATTGCACTAGTCACTATCTGGTGACAAATAGTGGTTCAAATGTGTTAAGACTACTAAACCTCTTATGGTCTTACATATAAGTTGATATAGTCTGATGACTAGATAGTCATATATATACAGTCTAATGAAGCAATTATTTCACATGAGACAGCTTTCTATTCTTTTCTGTCTTTTCCCCTTTACTGCATCATTTTAATTGATATGTAAAACTATTAACCCCATGTTATTTGGAAAAAGGGATATGAGTTTGTTAAGATTTTTTATTTCATTTAATGATTGGTGGCTTTTTACAAATTAATTTTTTTCTGCTTTTATGGTAGGCCTTCTTTCAAAGGATCAGATGCAAGATTTTTATATTTTCTGGACAATTTTTATTTTAACTTTGCAAGTTATGGTTTAAAAATACAAATAGGAATTTTAAAATATTTGAACATAAAATAGAAGCAGCCAGGCAATTAGCCACAGCACTGCTCCCATTTTTATTTCTCTCACCAGACAAACATTAGTTCTTTTTTTTTTTAATTTAATAGCCTTTTATTTACAGGTTATATGTATGGGTAACTTTACAGCATTAACAATTGCCAAACCTCTTGTTCCAATTTTTTCACCTCTTACCCCCCACCTCCTCCCCAGATGGCAGGATGACCAGTAGATGTTAAATATATTAAAATATAAATTAGATACACAATAAGTATACATGACCAAACTGTTATTTTGCTGTACATAAAGAATCAGACTCTGAAATATTGTACAATTAGCTTGTGAAGGAAATCAAAAATGCAGGTGGGCAAAAATATAAGGATTGGGAATTCAATGTAATGGTTTTTAGTCATCTCCCAGAATTCTTTCTCTGGGCGTAGCTGGTTCAGTTCATTACTGCTCCATTGGAAATGATTTGGTTGATCTCATTGCTGAGGATGCCAGGGCCATCAGAACTAATATCATATAGTATTGTTGTTGAAGTATATAATGATCTCCTGGTCCTGCTCATTTCACTCAGCATCAGTTCGTGTAAGTCTCTCCAGGCTTTTCTGAAATCATCCTGTTGGTCATTTCTTACAGAACATATATTCCATATTCTATTCTATTATGGAAATATTATTCTATCATATTCTATTATTCTATCATATTCTGTTATGGAAATATATTCTATAATATTCATATACCACATATATTCCATATTCTATTCTATTATGGAAATATTATTCTATCATATTCTATTATTCTATCATATTCTATTATGGAAATATATTCCATAATATTCATATACCACAATTTATTCAGCCATTCTCCAACTGATGGGCATCCATTCAGTTTCCAGTTTCTAGCCACTACAAAAAGGGCTGCCACAAACATTTGTGCACATACAGGTCCCTTTCCCTTCTTTAGTATCTCTTTGGGATATAAGCCAGTAGTAACAATGCTGGATCAAAGGGTATGCATGGTTTGTAACTTTTGAGCATAGTTCCAAACTGCTCTCCAGAATGGTTGGATTCGTTCACAACTCCACCAACAATGCATCAATGTCCCAGTTTTCCGCATCCCTCCAACAATCATCATTATTTTTTCCTGTCATTTTAGCCAATCGCAGGTGTGTGGAGTATCTTAGAGTTGTCTTAATTTGCATTTCTCGATTAATAATGACTTGGAGCATTCTTTTCATATGACTAGAAATTGTTCAATTTCTTCATCTGAAATTGTCTTTCATATCCTTTGACCATTTTTCAATTGGAGAATGGCTTGATTTTTATAAATTAGAGTTAATTCTCTATATTTTGGAAATGAGGCCTTTATCAGAACCTTTGACTGTAAAAATATTTTCCCAGTTTATTGCTTCCCTTCTAATCTTGTCTGCATTAGTTTTGTTTGTACAAAAACTTTCAGTTTGGTATAGTCGAAATTTTCTATTTTGTGATCAGTAACGATCTCTAGTTCTTCTTTGGTCATAAATTCCTTCCCCTTCCACAGGTCTGAGAGGTAAACTATTCTTTGTTCCTCTAATTTGTTAATAATTTCATTCTTTATGCCTAGGTCATGAACCCATTTTGACCTTATCTTGGTGTATGGTGTTAAGTGTGGATCAATGTCTAGTTTCTTCCATATTAGTTTCCAATTTTCCCAGCATTTTTTGTCAAACAGTAAGTTCTTAAAAAGCTGGAGTCTTTGGGTTTGTCAAAGACTAGGTTGCTATAGTTGTTGACTGTTTTGTCCCTTGAACCTAACCTATTCCACTGATCAACTAATCTATTCCTTAGCCAATACCAAATGGTTTGGTAACTGCTGCTCTATAATATAATTTTAGATCTGGTACAGCTAAACCTTCATTTGATTTTTTCATTAATTCTCTTAAAATTCTTGACCTTTTGTTTTCCATGTGAATTTTGTTGTTATTTTTCTAGGTCATTGAAATAGTTTTTGGGAGTCTGATTGGTATAGCCTAAATAAATTGATTAGTTTAGGTAATATTGTCATCTTTATTATATTTGCTCGCCCTATCCAAGAGCATTTAATATTTTTCCAATTGGTTAGATCAGACTTAATTTGTGTGAAAAGTGGTCTGTCATTTTGCTCATAAAGTTTCTGATTTTCCCTTGGCAGATAGATTCCTAAATATTTTATATTATCAATAGTTACTTTAAATGGAATTTCTCTTTGTAACTCTGACTGTTGGATTTTGTTAGTGATATATAAGAATGGTGATGACTTATGTGGGTTTATTTTATAGCCAGCAACTTTGCTAAAGTTGTGGATTATTTCTAATAACTTTTTAGTAGAATCTCTGGAGTTCTCTAAGTATACCATCATATCGTCGGCAAAGAGTGATAATTTGGTTTCCTCATTGCCTATTCTTATTCCTTTAATCTCTTTCTCAGTTCTTATTGCCAAAGCTAGCGTTTCTAATACAATATTAAATAGTAACGGTGATAGTGGGCAACCTTGTTTCACTCCAGATCTTATTGGGAATGGTTGCAGTTTCAGACAAACATTAGTTCAAAGAAAAACTATATTTAATTAATAGCACAACAGAACAAGTAGTAACAAAAATTCTCCTCAAGGAATACACTCGTCCATAGATTTTTATACAATTGATGAAAGAATATACATTAAAAAAAAAACCACAGAGAAAAAAAAACAAATATAGCTAGGACAATTCATTCAACTCAACTCAACTCAGCTGGGCTATACTTCCAGTAAAACTTCTCTGTCTCTAATGCTGCTGCTAAAACACTAATGTCTTAGTGTTAATAGTGTTATCTACTGGTCTGTTGGTGTTGAAGTTCTGCAATTTGTAAAATGCTGGGGAATGAGGGATGGGGAATGGGGAGGAGCATCTGCTAACCTATTCTTTCTACTCTGCTGTCTTAAATTATTCTATGATGCTATCATCTTCAAGGCCTTTGCTTAATTTTAGCTTCTTTATATCTTTACCCCCAAATTGGGAGGTGTTTCATTTTTTAAAAATTATAGCTCCAAGAGCTTTTTGCATTTCAGACTTCTAGCTAGCCAGTCAACCAGATAGAGAAGCTCTTATGCATTAACTGTTTCCTTTTGTCTAAACTGCCAGGGCTTGAATTCAGCCTACTCTATTTTAAGAAAATTCCTTTCAACTCCTTTCAAATCCCATCATCTCCCTGTTCCATACAAATTATCCAAAGTTTACCCTTAGAAGACTGAAAGTGACTAAGGAGACCTGTAAATTTAGTCTTGCTTTCTGGCCCCTGCCATTCTCTCTATACATGCATATATATTTGTATATGTATACATAAATATAAGATGATACACACATACATATGCATTAATATTACACACACAGTACAATTATACATATTGTGCAACAATATATTTACCTATGAGTATATACATATATGCATCTACATATACATATATGCTTCAGATCCCCTTTTATACTAGATAGCCCTACCCATTTCCCCCCCGAAGTTGCCTTTTTTTTTTTTGCCCCCAGATTTAGCTTCCAGGTCTCTTGCAACAATATCGGATAGGAATTCAGGGAGATTGTCACCATTTGCTTTTTTTTCTCCTCAGGCCAGATATACCTGTCCTCTACTTTCTGAGCTAAAATTAGGATTGATTGTTAACTCTACAAGTTCAAGAGGCTTTTTAAATTTTATTTTTTAAAATAAATTTTTATTGGTGGTGTCTTCCCTCTCTTCCCAAAGAGTCATCTTATATGACAAATAGTATTTTTTTTTAAAAAAAAGGAAAAAGTCCACACAATTGACTGATATGGCGAAAAAGTCTGAAAACAGTATTATGCTATAAGAAATGATGAGCAGGATGATTTCAGAAAAATTTGGGAAGACCTCTATGAATTGATTCAGATGAAGTAAGCAGAACTAGGATAATATTGTATATATATAGTAACAACAAAACTGTAATGATAAACATTTGTGAAAAACTTAGCTACTTTGATCACTACTATTATCAAAGACAATTCCAAAGGACTTCTGATGAAATGTTAGCTATCTCTAGAGAAAAAACTGAAGAATTCTAAGCAAAATTGAAGTACACTTTTTTCTTGCCTTTTTTTGCACAATGGCTAATATGGAGATAAGATTTGCATTATTTTGCACATAGAATTAATATCATATCACTTTCCTTCTTAATGTGTAGGAGAAGGATTAGAGGGAGAAGCAGAACTGAAAAGTCAAAATTTTAAAAAAATTAGAAATAAATAAAAACTTCTTTTAAAAAATAAAAGAGAAAAAAAAGTCCAAAAGCATGTGTAATGTGTCCCAAGTCCAAGAAAGGGTGGGTTGGAGGAATCTTCTATTTGATCATACTTGATATTTATAATTTATTTACATTCATTTTTATTTTTTTGGAATTGTGTCCTTTCCATTTAGAATGTATTTATTGTGTATATTGTTTACTTGGTACTGCTTACTTCACCCTACATTACTTCATATAGATTTTTTTCATGCTTCTTGTTATTCATCATGTAAATTTTTCTTCCAGTGCAGTAATAATCATTACATTTACATACCGCAATTTATTTAGTCAATGCACATGAATGAACATCTACTTTGTTTCTTTTTTCTCTTATGAAAAAATACTGCTATATATGTTTTAGTTTATATAAAGACTTCCTTTTTAGCTATGGTTTCCCTGGGGCATAAGCTTAGTAATAGAGTCTCTTTAACTTTGTCTTTTAATGGACTTCTTGTTGATCACTATAATCCAATTAGGAAGCAAGTTTACCAAGGATCTTGCAAAAAGCAGTCCATCATTTAATATAGTATGTCATGAATCGTTCATATCTAATAAGTTCATTAAAATGTTTCAGATTGAATTATTTGAGATAAAGGTATGATGAAACTGAACAAGACCCATGGAAAATTAGGGGGGGGGCAGTTGTACTTCTAGGTTTTCATAAAGAGGGAAGTAAGGGGTTTCTGAAATGACTGAAAGAGAAAAGGACAGTCCCATCTTCTTTATAGCTATAATCAGGAAAAAAGAAAAATCAGGGAATAGGAAGGAAAAAGGTAAAGAGGAAAGAATATTTCATTTACAGAATTCAATCTATTGTAGGAAGCCATTTGCAAAGCCTTGGTTTTGGAAGGATCATAGCCATATGAAGATGGGAAGATTGAGAAAAAATACCTGAATATTCCCTCTCATGTTTAGAAAAATTCACAGTGGTCAAAGGACTGACATCTAGTTTCTTTAAAGTTTCACTGATTTAAGATGTGTGTGGATATTTGATCCAATTTCAATTCCTTTAACTTTACCATTTGTTAGTAATGCTGGGCCAGGAGTAATTTTATCCCAAAGCAGGACCATCTCTTATAGGATTTATGAGGTTCCACCTATCTATACACTGTCAGACTCTTCCTGGATGAGGAAGCGTCTTAGTTTCAATGAATAAACCTCTCATTTGTGAGAAAAGAAAGAAAGAAAATGCAGTTTTTCTAGAAAGATAGTTTTGGAAAAATAGATTCTTAGGAGTTTTGACTCGGTGCTTCTAAGTAAAATTTCCATCCTTCTCCAATTGCAAGTTTGTTTTTCTTGGTAGAGAAAAGGCTTAATGGATTCAAGGAAGGAGGAGAGGATGAGTTTTAAATAAGGTCTGTTAATTTAGGCTGTGTCTTTGTTACACCACTGCAATACTTTAGGAGTAAGAAAAAATGCAGGTAAAGAAATCAGTTTTCTTAATACATTTCTAAACCATTGGGGTCATTACTATTTTCTCTCACTGAATTGTATAGACAAGATGGAATAATAAGTGGGAGGTTCCCCTTGGCTAAGAGGAAAAAGACTTGGTTATAGACCTCTTTCTTCCCTTAACTTTAACAGCTGGGTCATCCTAGATAACGTGGATTTATCTTTTTGCCTCTTGGAGAAAATATGGTACACTGGAAGGGCATTGACTCTGGTGACAGAGGACTTGGGTTTAAATGCTACCTCAGAAGCTTATTAGCTGTGTGTCCTTAGGGAACTTAACTTCCTGGGACTCAGTTTTCTCCTTTATTATGTGAACAGGTTGGACTGGATGACCTCTAAGGTTTCTTTCACCTCTTCAGATCTATGATGTTATCGATTCCAGGTTCATCATTTATAAAACATAAAAAAAAATTAAAAATACTTTGCCAGGTGGTTGTGAAGAGCAAATGAGGTGTCTGTGAAAGCCCTTTGGAACTAGAAAGTGCTGTATAAATGTAAAATGGCACTTTATTATTCTGTACAGATACCTTTGACAGAAAGCTCCTGGCTTCCCTCCACTGTCCATGATTTGTCTGAATTCATAGACCTTTGAGTATCCCCCTGAATTCTTGAGAAGCCTGAATCCACAATATGTTACCACCTGATCATAAGTACCATGCATCCCTGTGTTTCTCTTAGTGCCTCCAAATATATCAATTAATCCTAAACTTAACAATTGTGGAACAACACCTTTCTGAAACAACATTTCTCTACACTGATCTTTAAAGGAATTGATAAGGATATGTTAGAGATGGATACTTCTGCTTAGAGCCCTTAAATACTGACTGAAAAAAATCTCAATAGTACATAAAAATAGTCACTTTATTTCTATCTTCATGCAGACTAGCAAATTGGTCCCTTGAAAATTATTGAGTCATGAGGACAATCTTAAATTTAAATATTATGTCACCCAAATTGAACGTGCTTTCAACCATAATATTAGCTCAATTGAAGGACACACAGAATTGCAGCTATTTCTGTATTGGCAAAGGCCTTTAGCCTAATCATGAAATTTATGGGCAGACACATTGTGAGAGAGCCAGACATCTTCTCTAAGACCAGACATCACAAGTCATTTGCAGCTGATCTATAGTGTCCTTGAGGTCAATTAGAGGTCCCTATCCATTTAGTTCAGCTTTATGACTTTACAAATGACCCTAAGGTGTTTGTTTTTTTCCTGGTTACCAGAAGCTAATAAAAACTTCATGAAGATTTAGAGACCTCTAAAGAAATCAAGAGCTTAGCATCCTATTCCAACTTCTACTCCTTACTAGGTAAACTTTGGAAAAAAGCTTCTCTCCAATGCCTTCCGACAGCAATTATTAAGCATCTACTATGTGCAGAGTATGATGTTGGGTCCTGAAGACAACATCAACAATAGCCCCAGATCTAAACAGAGACAATTAACATGCTGAGCACATAAACAGTAATTTGTCTGAATGAAAGGAGAGATATCGTAGTGTCAGAAACATGGTGACAGAGTGCTCCGGAGCTTCTGTCACTAAAAATAAGCATCGGTGAAAGCTGGTGCCAGTCAATTTCCCAGGTTCTTAAAATAAAGCCTAGGTAGTACATAAAGTACTTTGGTACAGGGGAGGGAGAACTGGGCTTGGAGTCAGGAAATCCATGAGTCTTAATTTCCTCAACTGTAAAGTAGAACTAATAATATTTACATTATACACAAAGCCTTAAATAGACCTGACTGGAACAGATCATCTGGTGACCCTTAGTCAAGATAGCAGTCATCACATAGGACTATTCCAGGAATATAGTTTGTTCTCATCCCCTCCTTCCCTGCCCTCACCTTATCTAGCTTGTACAAAATACTCAATAAGGAGAGAGATTTTTGTAGCCGTGTGCCAAGATGACACATCTCTATGTACACTGGATTCATGATCTCATCGACGTAGGTATTCCCTCAACTTATACGACTTGGCTCATCTTGTGTGTCTCTTGCCCAAGTACTTTCCTACATTATCCATGGGGAGAGGATCCACTCAATATGCTTTTCTAAGTCTTCCATTATTTGAGTACCTATGAAACACTTGTGTTGCCCATGTAGGACCATTTTTTTTTATTAAATGATGGACCCCCTTTCCTTTCTAAATGAGAGATCTCTTATTTGCTATGTTATATCCTGTGTCTAGGACATGACTCATCATTGATTTTTCTTCTTGGTGGTTCCTCTGAGGCTTGTCAGGCCAAGTTCTTTTAAGTGGTTGTGGATCCTTATTTAGGAGCCTTCATAGTGCTTTGAAGCTTGATGCAATCAGTACAAGGTCATGGGCAAAAGAGCATCTGGAACATCTTACAATCTATAGGGAATCCCTCTCCCATTTGGATCCTGCCCAAATGCAATTTTCTGTCTGCCAAAATAGAGTCCATTTCATTTTCTGTGATGCTATTTGGCACTTACTGTGTTCAGCACCTCCAGCACTGCTCTTGAAGAAAGCGTTCATAATATATACTTGTAAGATTTCTGTATAGTTCACAAACTATGGGTCTTTTTCATTTCTTAATCATAAACCATATTTTCCAGTGTTTTTTCCTTCTCTATCATTTCTTTGTGTTGAAGTTACCAGTTTAAAAGATATGTGGAGTTAATTTGGAGGATCTTATTGAATTAATAGAAATTTCCTACTTTTTCATTCTCTGCATCAGTTATTGGGAATGAGCTATCTGTCAGAGAGTCTTAACTGCCTAGGTAAGGAGTTCCTTTTTAAATAGATGTTAGGGGGAGCTATGGGAGATTTTAAGGCAGAAGAATGTTGTAGTCAGACATCTGCATTAAGATTATTTGGCAGCTTTAAGAAGGAAGGACTATAGAAGAAAGAGCATGGAAACAAGAAGATTAGGAGGATACTCTAATAATCCAGCAAAGATCAATAATAAATATTATTAAATGCTTATTGGGAACTAATTTAGATGTGGGGATTAAAAAAAGCAAAGGAAGGGGCAGTTAGGTGGCTCAGTGGATAGAGCACCAGCCCTGAAGTCAAGAGGACCTGAGTTCAAATTCAGACTCAGACACTTAACACTTTCTTGTTGTATGTCCCTGAGCAAGTCACTTAACCCCAAATTCCTCAGGAAAAAAAATCAAAGGATAAAACAATTCCTACTTTAAAAGACTTTACAATCTAAAAAGGCAAACAATAAATACATAAAAAAGTTTGTTTTTCTTCTCTATCAAGGGAATTAAATATAAATAAATTATAATGAAGGTGAATTACTGTGAGTAGGGAGAGAGGCTCAAAAAAGGCTCCATGTAGAGCAGGGATTTTCAACTTGTTTGGTATCATGGACACTTTTGACAGAGTGGTGAAGTCTGGCATCCTTTCTCATTATAAAGTTTTTAAATGAACATAAAGGATTATAATAGGGTAATGAAAAGAAATATAAAGGAAACTAATTATATTGCAATATTTATTAGGATCGTCTTGAAAAAAAATTATAGCCCTCAGATTAGGAATATATAGGTGGTGCTTGAGCAGGATTTTATGAGGCAGAGATGAGGAAGGAATGTGTTTCAGGTGTAGAGGATAGATTATCAAAGCAGAGGCAGGAGAAAAGATAGGTACTGTGTGTGAGAATGAGATGAGGCCAGTTGGACTGGATAACAGAGTGTAGGAAAGGCAGTAAGGTCCAATGAATCTGGAAAGATAAGTTGGGACCAGGTTATAAGGGCAATGAAAGCTGAACCAAGGAGTTTATATATGATCATAAGTCAATAGGGTCTCATTGAAGTTTATTGGGTAAAGGAGTGACATATCCAGATTAGCATTTAAGGAAAATCTTTGTGGCAACAATGCAGGTGATGAACTGGAGTAGAAAGAGACTTCAGGTAGAAAGGCCAATTGTGAAGTTATTAATATAATCTGAGCAAGAGACAATGGGGATCTGAACCAAAGTGATAGCTATGTGAATGGAAACAAGTCAATGCAAAAGATACTTTGCATATAGAAATACCATGATTTGGCAACTGATTGGATATGGAAGTGGAATGAGAAGTCTTGAATAACAATTAAGTTATGAACCTGGGAGACCAAAGGAATGATGGTGCCTTTGAAAGAAATTGGCAAATTCGTTTTGAATGTGTTGACTTGTGACATTTCCAAAATATTTAATTTGAAATCTCTAATAGATAATTGCTGATGGGGGATTAAAGTTCAGGGGAGAGAGATTGGAGATGGTCACCATTGTAGAAATAATAATCAAATCCATGGGAGTTAATAAGGTAACCAGAAAAGAATGTACAGGAAGAATAGGAGATGGTCTAAGCATAAAATCCAAGGGAAAAACCCACGGTTAGGAGTGTGAATACAGATGATGAGTTGGGAAAGGCTACTGAATAAGAACAAATAGGAAGAGAATCAAGAGAGGAATATCATGAAAACTCAGAGAGGAGAGAGAAGCCAGAAGAGAATGATCAACAATGTCAAATGCAGCAGATAAGTTGAAAAGAATGAGGAGGGAGAAAAAAACCCCATCTGATTTGGCAATTAAGAGACTGTTAGCAACTTTGGAGAGGGTAATTTTCAGTTGAAGGGTGAGAGAAACAGCCAGATTGCGGAGCTGACGAGTGAGTGAGCTAAGAAAAAAAGCGACAGCAATGTAGACAATTTTTTTCTAGGAGTTTGAATGAGGAAAAAGAGATATCGGACTATTGCAAATATACACCAAAGAAGTTTTTAAAAAGACAAAAAGATTCAATGCACATCAAAATAATGAGAGCAATGCTTTGTGGTAGCAGAAAAATGTTGGAAACAAAATGTATTCCCATAAATTGGAAAACAGCTAAAATAACAAATACAAACAACAAACCTGTTACATAAAAATATAAAAGAATTTTTATATTGCACAGTAAACAATGACAAATGTGAGAAATCCAAGGAAATGTGGGAAGTTTGTATAAGCTGATGCAGAATTAAATAAGTTGAACCAAAAATAATTTTAAAAATCTACATGTTGACTAACATTTAAAACAATGTTAATGAAAGACCTTTCAAAGAATTCTGTGTAGCAGGAAAAACCAGTAATAGTTCCAGAGAACAATTGATTAGACTGATCCTCTCTTCTCATGGAACAGAGGAGGGGAGCTATTCAAGCAGATGTATTATTTAACAAGGTTATTGTATTGAATGTTTTTGTTTAATTATTTTCCTTTGTTACAAAAACGATTAAAGTTGGAGTGTGTGTACAGGGTGTGAGGGTATTTCAGAAATTACTGTGCTGTAAAACAAATGACATCAATAAAACTTACTTTAAAAAATAGTGATGCAGGTGGCGAGGGCCATAAATACGATTGTGATAATACAAGGTGAAAGGTTCAGGTGGATGGGAGAAATTGTGGAAGTAGCATCAACAGCACATGGCCATTTGGATATGGGGAGCTAGAGCACTGGAATTTCCCAAGGATGGAGGGAGCTGCCTCAGCAGGTGATGGCTCTCCCTCATTAGAGGACTTCACCCAGTGCCTTACTGCCATGCTTGGTTCTTAGTAGGTGCTTTAGAGCAGATGCTTGTTGAAGACTGATTGAATGAGTCTGTATGGTCACTTATTAACAATATTTTAAAGAAGATTCTTAGTTAGGCACAGTTTGGAGTAGACCACTTCTGGGGTCTTTGGCAGCTTTTAAAATCAGTGCCTTTGTGAAGGATCTGTGCTGTGAAAAAACTGGGAGTGAGTAGTATCTCAAAAGTGGAGGGAGAAATGAGTCTCACAATCGAGGTGAAAGATGAAGAAGTATGATCAAGAAGAGGCTACTATATTTTACAATAAAGATTTAATAGATAATAAGTAAGTAGTAGCTAATGTATTAAAGTACTTATTATGTTCCAGGGGTTATTTTGTGTCATGGGACCTCTTTGGCTCAGTCCAGGGACTGAGTCCAGGGAATAATATTATTCTGGTTTGTGGTCTACACTAATAATTGAAGAGAATGCTAAAATTCAATTAGAAGTTAGTGAGAATAAAAGTGCATGTGTGTGTGTATGTTTATATGTATGTGTGCATTTTTTTCCTATCAGGGCCTATGGGCTCTCTGAAATTGTTCTATTCAATTAGTTATTAAGTAAATATTTATTCAGTGCCTACTATGTGCCAGACACTGTGCTAAATGCTTAGGATACAAAAAGAGGCAAAAAAATTCATACCCTCAAAGACTTAGATTCTAGTGGGGGACATGAAAATTCACACATATACAGAGGGGGGGGGGGAGAAAAAGAAGGGAGAGAGAGAGAGAGAGAGAGAGAGAGAGAGAGAGAGAGAGAATAAATGGGAAATAATTAACAGAAGAAAAGCACTATATTAAGATGGTTTGGGGAAGGCTTCCTGTAGAAAGTAAATCCAAGTTAAGAAATCCTGCTATCTGGGAAGAGAATTATACAACAGCAGCTATGAGGATAGAAAGATTTAGGGGAGATTTCTTTAGAATAAGAAAAATAGGAGGGTGTTTGTAGATGAAGGTTATGATGTAGATGTAGTAGATGATATAGATGGAGGGAAGAATGAGCAAATTTTGGATCCAGCTACATGTTACAGTTGACTTAGACCATCATCTCTCAAGAGATGATTGTTAAATTTTTAGTATGAGCATTAATACCTCAAAAATTGACAAATGCTACAAATCAGGGCTTGATTTATTGTCTAGACTTAAAGTGATCAATAAAATGTTTAAAAATTCAGATTAAACTTAAAAGTGTGTCCAGCATAGCCTTTTTCCTCAAAACTAGGCAGTTAAACTCTAACATACCTCTAGATCAGAGATATAAGTACAGGGGGTAAGCCTTGGCAAAGAGGAAGTCCTTTTTAACCTCAGTCCTTTTAACCTTTAACCTTACCCTTTAACAGGGTAAGAGAGGACATAGGGATGCATGAGCCCAGATGCTTTCCCCCAGTTCTGTAAAATGTTATGACATGATATTATTTTTCTACAATGTTCTAGTTTTCCTTTTCTCTATATGAGCACCACTCATTACCAGGAAAGCCAAACAGTGAATTTTACACTAATTGGTGCAAAGGAAGGGCAGAAAAACTCCTTCCAAAATAGAACTGAGTAGTTCAGTTCTATTTTTCTCACTCTTTGGAGAGAAAAATACATTGACTTTTGTGTTTTCACTATTGATAGATCTAGTTTTCTTCTATATAATGACAAAAGAACCAAATGCAAAACTTTCAAACTTTGGTTCCATGACCAGGTATGTCACTACTAGATGTGTGAACTTGAACATATCATAATCTCTCTCTACCATTTTCCTCATCTGTAAAATGGGAATAATAGTTCTAGTCCAACATTCTTCTTAGAATTATGGTGAGAATCATATATACATGGAAATGCTTTCTTTTCTCTTTCATTTCCTGCAGGACTCTATACCACCTTCCCAGTAATAAATCGATAGGTCTTGTCAATTCTATTTCCATAACATCTCTGGGATCTGTTAATTATTTGCTATTTAGCTTGGTGCATTTGTTTTTGTATTTGTTTTTATATGATCTCCATCATTAGATTGTAAGCTCCTTTAGGGCAAGGACTAACTCTTCTTTGTCTTTCAGTCTGCCTATTTGTCTCTAATCTCTAGTGCTTAGCAAAGTGTCTGACATATAATTAGCACTTAATAAATATTTATTATCTTCTCTCCACTGTAGGGGCTGACACCTTAGTTCATGCTTTTATTACCCCTCACGTGGCCTCCCAATTGGGCTCTCTGCTTCCAATCCTTGCCTCCTCCAATCAATTTGTTATACTTGGACCAGAATGATCCTCCTGAAGCAGAGATCTGATCCTGTCACTTACCTTCTCAAGAATTATTTGTGACTTCTCATTATCTCTGCAATGCAATTCAAGCACCCAAGTTTAGCATTTAAAAACTTGCACAATCTAGTTTCAGCATACCTTTAATTTTTTTTTTCAGGGTCACACACCTGGTAAGCATCTGAGGCTGGATTTGAAGTTGGATTTTCCTCACTCCAGGACTGGTGCTCTGTCCACTGTACTACCTCACTGCCCCTACCTTTCTCAACATATTTCACATTTTGCCCATTCATGTGTTCTGTGTTCCAGCCAGACTGGCTTATATGCTCTTCCCTAATGTTCCATCTCCCACCTCTGTAACTTTACCCCTGGCTAAACCCAGAGTGCCCCCATATCCCTCCCTTACCCCCTCCTCAGTTCTTGGAATATCCTGTGTATTTTACTTTTGTCTCTTAACCTTCTTTAAGACTCAGATTTAAGACTTCATGAAGATTTCTTAACAACCTATCTTCTGTCTCCAGTTGTCAATACTTTCTTCTTCCATAATCTTGTATTTAATCTATTTATATATTGTTTTCTACCCCACATCTTATCCCTAATCACTACTTCTGTCAAAGAAGAAACAACCTTGAAAATAGGAATTATTTTCTATTTTTGTCTTTTTATATTCCCAGAACTTTACGTAGTGTCTTACATAGAGTAGGCACTTGATAAATGCTTGTTGGATTGAATTGGAAATGTAAATTGTTACTAATGAAAGTGAAAAAAAGAAGCCCAACATCTAGTTTTACTTGACTTAACTGACAAGGTGGTTTGGTCTCTTAAAGATTGTTCCCCAACCCCACCCTCCTTTTGTTCCCATTTGCCTCCTATTCCATATCACCCCCATTGAAGAGTTTGTCAGTTCAAACCCACATCCTGTTCATTTCCATTTTCACCAAGACAAGCAGTGACATGGGTGGTTTTTATGATATAGTGACCTTCTTTTGTACACAAATGAACAATATGTTGCCCCAAAGTCGCAAATCAGTTTGTGGTCAGTGAATTCTAATCCACAGAGCTGAACTTGGTTCAAATCTCGGACTTTGGAGAAATGATATTATATCTTCCTACTCAGCCTAGAGTCAAGAAAATAGGAGTTCAAATCCAGACTCACACATCTGATAGTTGTGTAAACCTGGACAAATCACTTAACCTCTCTCTGCCTCAGATTCTTCAATTGTAAAATGAAGATCACAAATCTGATACCTCCCATGGTTGTTGTAAAGATCAAATCAGTAAATATTTGTAAAGTGTTTAGCACAAGGTCTGACACATAGTAGGTATGTAAAAATGCTTTTCCCTTTCCCTTTCCCTTCCTTATTCCTTCTTCTACTGCCCAAATTCAATCTCTTTACCTCTCACATGGCCTGTTGAACTAAGCTTTTAACTACCACTCAGGCTCCTGCTTTCATTTTCTTTCCTCTTTAAGCCATCCTTTAAACAAATCTCAAAATAAATCTTTCTAAAGCACAGTTCTTACCATGTCACAACCTTCCTCAAAAAACATCAATGGCTCCCTATTTCCTAGGAAGTATATGATAAAAAAGCTTAAACTGATAAGCAAAATCCACCAGTCTGACTCTAACCTACCTTTCCAGACTTATTTCAAGTGATTCCCCTTCATGAACCCTGTATTCAAACCAAATTAGACCACTTCCTGAACATTAACATTCTATTTTCTACCTTCAACCTTCATACATTCCACTCCTCATACCTCCTCCTTTCAGCCTATAAACATTCATTACTTTCTTCAAGCTTCAAAGCTTAGCCCATAATTCTTTCCCCGATGTCCCCTTTTCTCCCTGAGGAAAGTGTTATCTTCCATCTTAAATTTTCAAAAATAAATACCAGAACTCAAAATAACAAAGTTCCCAAGCTGAAAGGAAGCTTAGCATTAAATTCTGTGCTGTGTATTTTTTTTTTTGCCAGTATTTCATCAACTTGAAGAGGCAGAAAGGGATCTAGCCTAACTTCCTTGTCTTAGAGATGAGTAAAGGGAGGAACAAAGAAATTTTCCTATAGTAACACATCCATGACTAGAACCCAAAGTTATGGACTTGTAGACTGATTTCTTCTGAGATGAATATTTTATTCCATCTGCATCTTTTGCCCAATGTGGCCATGCTTTTACCTTCAGTATTGAGTCTTATAAGTATTAGAAGATGGTATTTGGCTCCAGTGTTTTAAGTTGAGATTGTTCACTAAGAACAAGGGCTAGAAGGAAGAGGAAATACAAATGGCAGAGGCTACAAAGACAAGAGAAGAAAAGACAGAGAAGACAGAGAAAAAAAGACAAGAATTGGCTAAGTTACCATTGTGATCTTGGAGCACAGAGGTCAAAATCAGACAAGAAGGAAGGACCTGGGCATCCAAAATCCAAAGCTCTTGTAAATTTAGAAGAATTTGAACCAAATTAACAAGTATTCACTGAGTGCCTCCTTATGTGTTCAGAATTGTGCTTGGCATGTTGTTGTTGGTGGTCATCATTTCAGTTGTGTCCAATTCTCTGTAGCCCCATTTGGAGTATTCTTTTTTCCTGTATAAATATTTGTGCCAGAGAATATTTAAAGATTTTTTAATAATAGTTTTTTTTTATTTTTCCAAATACATGAAAAGATAGTTTTCAACATTCGCCTTTTCAAAACCTTGTGCTCCAAATTTTTCTCCCTCCCTTCCCCCCTTCACCAAGATAATAAGCAATTCAATATAAGTTAAACATGTGCAATTGTTCTAAACATATTTCCATATTCATCATGCTTTGCAAAAAAAATCAAATCAAAAGGGGAAAAAAGAAAACACGAGAAACAAATAAAATCTCAGCAAAAAAACAACAACAAAAGGTGAAAATACTATGCTTTGATGCATATTCAGTGTCCTCACTTCTCTCTCTGGATGCAGATGGTACTTTCTAACACAAATCTATTGGGATTGCCATGAATCATCTCATTGTTGAAAAGAGCCAACACTGTCACAATTGATCATCACCTAATCTTGTTTCTATGTACAATATTCTCTTGATTCTATTCATTTTACTTGTCTTTCCAGGCTTTTTCTATAGCATTCATATACCATAAATTAGTCAACCATTCCCCAACTGATGGGCATCCACTCAGTTTCTAGTTTCTATTCACTACAAAAAGGGCTTCTATAAACATTTTTGCACATGTAGGTCCTTTGGCCTTTTCTATGATCTCCTTGGGATCCAGACAGACCCATCTGGAGTATTCTTGACAATCTGTCAAATGATTAAATTTGACAAAAAAGGTAAAGTGACGTGTCCAGGATTATACAGGTAACAAGTGTTTGAAGCTGGATTAGAACTCAGGTCTTCCTGGCTCCAACCCCACACTCTGTACTACCTAGCTAGTATTGTGTTTGGTATTTTGTTGTTTAGTCATTTCAGTCATATCTGACTTTTCATGATCTCATTTCAGGTTTTCTTGGCAAAGATACTGGAGTAGTTGCCATTTCCTTCTCCAACTCGTTTTCTGGATGCTTTGTATATTATGTTTATTATAATTAATTGTTTTACATTATATAACCCTCTCAATAACTCAATCAATAAGCATTTTAAAGTCATCTTTTATATTTCAGCATGATCAGGCACTAGGGATACAAAGAAAGAAATGAAAATGTCCTCTGCCTTTGACAAGCTAGTCTTTTGTCTATAATGTACACATATAAATATAAGTAAAATAAATACAACATAGATATTGGAGGGAGGAGGCAGAAACACCTGGAGGACCAGGAGAGCCTCAGGGAGGAAGTGGTCTTTGAGCAGAACTATGAAGGAAACTAGAGGTTTTATGAGATGAAGAATGAGTGCATTCCAGACATGGGAGACAGCCCACAGAGGGTGTTGTGTGTGAGAAACAAGAAGACTCTTTTGGCTGAACCATAGAGTGAATGAAAGGGAATAATATATATTAAATCTGAAAAAGGTAGGGTGGAACTATTTTATAAAGGGCTTTTAGATTGCACCATAAATTCCACAGAAGTAGGTAAGGATGTAAACTTGGTATCTCTCTCTCTAGTGACTAGTAGGGGCAGCTAGGTGGTATAGTGTATTCACATGTCTGGCCTAAAGGCAGGAAGACTCATTTCCTTGAGTTCAAATTTAACCTCAGACACTTAGTAGAGATATGATCCTGGGCAAGTCGCTATTTGCCTCAGTTTCCCCATTTGTAAAATGAGCTGGAAAAGTAAACGGTGAACTACTCTGATATCTTTGCTAAGAAAACCCCAAATGGGGTCCCTTATAGTTGAACATAATTTAAACAACTGAACAATAATAGTGATTAAAACAGTTCTCCTAATAAGGTAGCCATTTACCAAATGTTTGTTGCATTGATGAATGAATGAGCAAAGAGACCATTATAAGCCCTCACATGAGAGTGCTTTTAAATCCTTTGGATTCTCTGGTCTCATGCATCTTTTAAGGAAGTTGGAGAAAGAGGTGAGACAAGTCCTGATAGTTGGAAACATCCTTTTTGCAAGACTCCTCTCTCTTTATGACCAAATTAGATCCTTATGCACATTTTCAATCCTGGATTTTAGGGCCTTTCTTATCTTCCAAGCATGTAGTTCTACATATAAAAGGTTAACTTATTAACTGGATTTATTATGATGGGAAGCCAAATTGCCCATATTTTTGTTCACAAATATGAAAGAAATTCTTTTTGTAATTGCTTATTTGGGTGGAGATTGGGAGGGGGAAGAAGAGGAGGGAGAAAAGTGGCTGGATTCCCACAACCCATCTAACTTAATCATAATACAGATTCTGGATCTAATGTCACCAAAGTATTAGGTCACAGCCAAGATGAAACTAAGGTGTCAGTCTTTGAGCTGATTTCACTCAGGTCTGGTCTCTATCTCTCTCTGTCTTTTCCCCTCTGTATGTGTGTCTCCCTCTCCCTCTCCCTCTTCATCTCTCTCCCCGTCTCTCTGTCCCTTTGTCTCTCTCTCTCTCTGTCTCTCTGTCTCTCTTTCTGTTTCTCTCTATCTCTCTCTCCTCGTCTCTCTGTCTCTCTCTCTCTCTCCCTCTCTCTCTTTCTCTCTCTCCCTCTCTGTCTTTTCCCTCTTTTTCTCTCTGTCTCTGTCTGTCTGTCTGTGTCTCCCCCCTTACTCTCTCTGTGTCTCTCTCTGCCTTTCTCACTCTGTCTCTGCATGGATCTCTGCATGTGTCTCTTTGCCTCTGTCTTTATTTTTGGTGATCTTAACATATTGTGAAGAGGTATTAGAAATATTTTAGTAGAAACTTTTGCAGAAACCTGTCCCTTTTTTGCCATGAAAAGAATCTGGAGATGTGTTCTCCCAAGGCCACCTTAGGTCAAAGAGCATTAGTCTGCAAACAAAGAGGCAGACAGTTAAAGTAATCGCAGCTCACCTCCTGCCAGAGTTCCCCTTTTCATCTGTTTAACTGACAGACCAGATAAGAGAAGCTGGTTCCAGTGGCACAGGTTGCTCAATAAACCACCCTCCTAACTGATGGAAAGCTTACCCCCCCTTTACCATCCCTACCTTCAAAACAGATTTCCTTTACAACTGTTCCTGATACCCCACAGAGGAAAAAAAAATCCTATTTTTAGTTTGCTTTACCATATTGTTTCTAATTCTTTTCTGGGCGACATTTATTTTTCCTTTTTCATTTACGAGTCATCAGTTTGACTTCTCTGTGGTTTACTCATGTCTCTGATGGAGGTGTCTGTGGTGGGATAATTCAGTTAGGTAGAGAGCCTAGTAGGATGAGGATACTTCTATTCTGGTTGGAGTTATACTGAACCAACAGGCTGCAATAAGCCTCTAGAAAATATGGCCAAACTCTTGTTCAGAAATAAAACAAGGCAAGAGAAACCAAATAATCCAGTGAGAACCCACTTCTCTTTAGTTCTCAGAAATTACCTTACTGATAATAATTATTTATTTACATAGTGCTTTATATACCTTATTTTATTTGAATTTCATTCAACATATCAGGAAAATATGGATTACAGTATTATTTCCCCCATTTTTATAGATATCAATAAAAAAAGTAGAACTGTGAAGGATAAAATTAATCTTTATTTATTTTTCTCAGTAGTATTTTATTTTTCCTAATACAAATAAAGGTAGTTTTCAACATTCATTTTTGTAAGGCTTTGTGTTCCAAAATTTTCTCCCTCCCTCCCTTACTTTCTCCCTCTCCAAGAGAGCAAGCAATCTGATATAAGTTAAATATTTGCAATTCTTTAAAATATATTTCCTTTATGTCATGTTAGACAAGAAAAATCAAGCAAAAAGAGAAACACGAGAAAAAAGAAGCAAACAATTAAAAATAGGTGGAATATTATATTCAGTCTCCATACTTTTCTCTCAGGATACAGATGGCATTTTCCATCTCAAGTCTATTGGAATTGTTTTGAATTATGGCATTGCTGAGAAGAATTAAGTCCATCACAATGGATTATCATGCAATTTTACTGTTAACTAGGGTTAAATTAATCTGAAGAGAATTTTCTCACTTCTCAACTAGAAAGGAGAGGACCTGTTTTCCCCCCAAGATTATATCATTTTTCTCTCATTAGATTACTTTGGGAGCACCATACCCTCTACTTTCTTCCTTTCTATATATTGTAGACTGAGGATTTTGGGGGACACTGGGATCTCCTGCATCAAAGAAGTTATGGCTCTGGCTGTAGACAATTGCTCACATGGCTTTAGCTTTGGGACAATGGAGTGGATCCACATAGATTCCATTTTCTGTTTTAGAAAGCTTAAGAATATAGGTTATTAATTTAAAAGCTATCACCCAATATATTCTCATACTCATGTAAGTCATCAAGCCTTTGTTTTGGAACCCCTAACATTTGACCAGAGATGTAAATCTCTGACCTGTTTAATATTAAAGTCTGCATGTTAAAGCTAGCCACTGTTATTCTCCTCCCCACCCCCATGTAATTTGTTAATGCAATGAGAGATATACATAACTCAGAAGCAATTAAGATCAATCTTATTGAGATAGCTGGCATTAATGTACTATTTTTAAAAGTCTAGTAAGTGTTTTAAAAGAAACAAAGAAATTTGGATTTAAACACTGGTGCTTTTGAATGGAAAGAGAGAGAGGAAAGAAAAAGAGTTATTTAAGCAGCCAAGGGAAGATTATAGTCATCCTGTGATCATTGCTGATGTGTCTACCCTTGGGGGACAAACATACTAGCCAATCTGGTAAAGACTGGGCAGATTCAGTAGCATTTTCTTCTTCTTTTGCTTCCTATCTGTCTGTATAAGTGCTTCCATCTCTCTCACTGTTTCAAAGAATGTTTTATAATCTCCCATGGTAGGTGGAACTACATACTCTAGCTCAGAATCTGTTACTCCCCTTCACTCACTCTGGTTCAGCCAGAAGAGCCTTCTTGTACTTCATACATCACCCCATTTCCTCCTTTGGTATTTCTGTCCCCTATGCCTGAAATGCACTCCCTCTTCAACTCTAAAAAATCTCTTGCTTCATTCATAGTTCTGCTACATTTTCTACCCATTGCTCCTCCAGGGACAAGACAAATCTATTTTCTCTTCCATAGCCCTTCAGATTTTTGACTCCAAGTAGTTTGGAACTATGCTCAAAAAGTTATCAAACTGTGCATACCCTTTGATCCAGCAGTGTTACTACTGGGCTTATATCCCAAAGAGATTATAAAGAAGGGAAAGGGACCTGTATGTGCACGAATGTTTGTGGCAGCCCTTTTGTAGTGGCTAAAAACTGGAAACTGAATGGATGTCCATCAGTTTGGAGAATAGTTGAATAAATTGTGGTATATGAAATTATGGAATATTACTGTTCTGTAAGAAATGACCAACAGGATGATTTCAGAAAGGCCTGGAGAGACTTACATGAACTGATGCTGGTGAAATGAGCAGGACCAGGAGATCATTATATACTTCAACAACAATACTAGATGTGACCAGTTCTGATGGACCAGGCATCTCAGCAACAGATCAACCAAATCATTTCCAATGGAGCAGTAATGAACTGAACCAACTATGCCCAGAAAAGAACTCTGGGAGATGACTAAAAACCATTACATTAATTCCCAATCCCTATATTTATACCCATCTGCATTTTTGATTTCCTTACAAGCTAATTGTACAATATTTCAGAGTCTGATTCTTTTGTACATCAAAATAATGTTTTAGTCATGTATACTTATTGTATCTAAGTTATATTTTAATATATTTAACATCTACTGGTCATCCTGCCATTTAGGGGAGGGTGGGGGAAGAGGTGAAAAATTGGAACAAGAGGTTTGGCAATTGTTAATGCTGTAAATTTACCCATGTATATATCCTGTAAATAAAAGGCTATTAAATAAAAAATAAATAAAAAAAAAAAGATTTTTGACTCCAGCAATCATGTCTCTTTTGATTCTTTTTTAAATTATAAATTCCATTCTTTACTAATGTTTAATGATATTTAATGAGTAGTCCACTAAATCCTCCAGATGTTTCCATTATCTTATACTTTTTTGTACTTAAAAAAATTTTGTATGTTACCATTTGACATATTTATCCAGATTAAATCTGATTGGGTTCAGGTCAATGTAAAAATCTATCAAGCTCTTTTTGAATCTTGCATCTGTCATCTTTCATTTTAGCTAACTCTGAAAACTTTGTGACCTATGAAAATCTTAGCTGCATTGCTATTTAGGCATCTATTCGAATAATTGATAGAAAGTGTTAGCACAAAAGATCAACAGTGAAAGACTTGGTTTTTCTCAGCAATTCAATGATCCAAGGTAATCCCAATAAACTTTGGATAGAAAATACTATCTGCATTCAGAAAGAGAATAATAATGATTGAATGTAAATCAACACACATATTAAGTTCACTTTTTTCTGTTTTTTTTCCTCTCATAGTTTTTCCCTTTTGTTCTGATTTTTCTCTTCCAACATGATTCATAAAGAAATATGTATTAAAAAGTTAATAAATATGTATAACCAGAAAAAATAAACAATTAACAAAAATAAATAAATAAACCTTACCCCTTTCCACAGGGGAAAAAAAGTGTTAGCCCAGGAAGAAATACAGATCCCTTTGTCTTCTATTAGGGATCTCCTTCCAAGTTAACATCAGACCATTAATGGTTATCTTTAGGTATGGTCATTTAAGAAGTTTTTAGCTTCTCCAATCTACATCTCTCTCTTTTGTTTGCTAGAACAGAACATGTATATCCCTTCTCTACCCACAACTTATTTATTGGACTTCTCATCAGTTCTTGTATAGGAAAATACCACTCTGCTTCCTTCAAAGTAAACAATCCAAGTAAATTTTCTAGGATATAAGAACCTGAATATTGAAACTAATCTAAGATTTTGCTTACTAAGTAAAGGTGAATTGAATCTTAGAGGTTGCAAAGGGGTTATCTTTGCAAGAAGGAGGGAAGGAAGGAAGGAAGGAAGGAAGGAAGGAAGGAAGGAAGGAAAGAAAGAAAGAAAGAAATGAGACAAGTGACCTTGCACAGTCCTCCCTCACTTAAGTCAATTCACTTGCATGTCATGATATCAGCTCCCTGATGTCATGATCTTCTTTGAGAATAAAGGACAAACATCAACAACATCTTTGCAAGAGCAAAAGATTGGAAAATGGACTTAAAATTGGAAGGGTCCCTATAGCTAATTAGGTCAAACCCTCTCGTTTTTTAGACGAAGACTCTAAAGCACAGAATTTAGTGAGTTTTTGAGGCAGGTCTTGAATTCAGTGACTTCATATCCAGTGTTCTATCAATTTACTACTAAAGATGCTTAGAAGTGTGAATTTGGGCTTCTGAAAACTATTGTTGCATTTATTAATGGTTCATTAATTGGGACAAAGAAGAAATATACTCTTAAAGAGTTCTCTTTTTAACCTTGCCCCCATGAGCCTTCCAATGTGAAATTTTACCAACTCTAGAAAGCTTTACCTTATGAAAGAGAAATAATTGTCCTCCAATTCACCTCAGACCTCTCTTACACCACTAACACCAACACTGTCTATGATGATCTATTTGTATTTAAGAGTACACCTTATTTTCAGAATGTTTCAGTTTGTTAATGTTAAATAAAAAATAAATTCACTTTTTATTACTTTGTATGCATGTGTATATATGTAAAACTTGTATAAATGCTTTAACCTCTCAGTAGAAAGTAAACTCTTTGAGGGTGTGAACTACTAACAGTGACTTTCCTTAAGCACAAATTTGACAATGTCATTCTACTCAGAAAACTCCAGTGGCTTTTCATTGACTCTAATAAAATACAAATTACTCTATTTAGCTCATAAGCCTTCAGGACCTGCCTCCAACTTACCTTTCCATCCTCACTGTACATTTCTTGACTTGACTTGACTTTATTTACCTCCTTTTGGCTCTGAGTATTCAGATACTTAAATTCTATGAATTTTAGTTTCTGCACCTTTCATATAAAGGTAATGACACTTGCATTGACTTCCATTGACACAAATAATGACTGTGTCTATGAATGGATTGATCTGGGTCATCTCTCTTTAAGCTGAGCTGATGAAATAGGAATAAAACCTACTAGAAAGGGAAAGCATATCATGTAAGATATTGTATTCACATGTGTAAGTATTTGTGTAATCCAGACTTGCTATTTCATCATGTAAAAAATTGAAGAAACTCTCTGTTCCAAAGTTTTTCCCCCAAGTTTTTCTATGTGTGCTACATTCATTTCTTTTTTCTGTTTTTTTCTCTTCCATAGTTTTTTCCTTTTGTTCTGATTTTTCTCTCCATGTATAATCCACAAAGCAATATTTATTAAAAATAAACAAATTAATTAAAAAACTTTTTTCTCAGTTTTTCCTTATAGATGTTTAAAACAAGAACAATAACCACCACAACCACAACAATAATACTAACTTCTAGCACTACTTTTTCTCTATATAAAATCTGATCAATTCAAGAAGCAGTCAGGGGAAGGATCTTCACTAGCAAATATGTAAGCAAAAAAAAATGAATCTGTGATCTCAAATCAGAGATTTTCTCTGTCAAAAGTCACTGCTATAAAAAGTTCTAAACTACTACCAAACAACTGACATCTTAACCTGCTTTCTCCATAATTCATAAATAGGATTGTCTTCTATTTGTGTTTATTTTACATAAGCTTGTGGACCCTTTCATATTATCCATATTTAGAAGTTAGAATAATTTTTTCTGAAGAAATCTTAATTTTAAGGTAAGAATTGAAAATTAAATTGTGAAATTGTGAAATGAGGAAGGCACCCCTTGTTCTTTGGATACTCACCAGGAAAAATTCCAAATGGCAATGGGAAATGGGACAGTTACATTTTATTAAGGCACAAAAGCACAAATGGCATCAAGGGGACAAGGGATGGGAGGGTGAAGGAAGGCAGGTAGTATGGGAAAGAGGAGGGGATGGGGAAAGGCAGAGAATATAATTCATATAGCAGCCCTGGATTAGAGTTGGAAACATTCTGCAGCATGGACCCAAGGGAGATGGAGAGTGTTGGGGAGGGGGTGTGACCTCATTTTATAAGGTGGTTTTTTTTTCAGGGGGATGCAGATAGCTCTAAATGGGCCAGCTTGGGGTTACTTTATTAACATATTCAAATCTTCCCAGAGTTATCAGCACCTTTTTGATGTTCTGTGCATCTGGAGCTGTGGAGGTCTGTTTTTTATTTAGAATTTACATATCATAAGAGCAGAAACCTTGAAAACTAGCACTTAGATGATTTCTCCTAATTTGATACATATTCCTAGGGGTGAATTTTAATTAATATATGATACAATTTGTAATCATGCTCCTGTGATCTTTGGGTTAGCTTGCACTTGACTTCCAGGTTCTTCTTTATAATCTTAATTCTTGCTAAAATTCACTATACTGACTAAAAGACTGAGGTGGTGGGAGTGTGGGGAGTGACGGAGGGTGGTATCAGGAGGACCAAAATAAGGTACAATTTTAACACAAAGTAAAACAGTCTGAAGGGCAGCTAGGGAATAAGCTCCATAGAGTATCAGCCCTGGGGTCAGGAGTCTGCTTCTGACATTTACTAGCTCTGGGACTCCAGGCAAATCACTAACCCTGTTTGCCTTCATTTCCTCATCTGTATAATGAGCCAGAAAAGGAAATGACAAGAATCTTTCTTGCCAGTATCTTTGGCAAGAAAACCTCAAATGAAGTCATGGAGAGTCAGACATAACTGAAATGACTGAACAACAACAAAACAGTCTAAATCCCTGAATTCCCTCTTTCTTTTCATTTTCAGAAAAAAATTTTTTAAAAGTAATCCCACTTGATAAACCCAAAGATCCCAGCTCTTGGAATAAGAATTAACTATTTGACAAAAACTGCAAAACAAAAGAACACAAACTAGGTATAGACCCATATCTCATACTGTATATAAGATAAAATCAAAATTTGTATGATTTAAATGTAGAAGGGAAACAAATCAGAAGAGCAAGGAATAGTCTGTCTGTAAGACCTATGGGAGAGAGAAAACCATACATGATCAAACAAGTGGTAGAGAACATTATAAAATGAAAAATAGATATTTTTGAATATATTAAATTAAAAAACCTTTTGCACAAACAAAACCAATGCAGTCAAGATTAAAAGGAAAGAAGAAATCTAGGAAACAATCTTTACAGCAAATGTCTCTGATTAAGTTCTCATTTCTCAAATACAAAGAGAACTGAGTCAAATTTATAAGAATATAAGCCATTCCCCAATTGATAAATGATCAAAGGATATGAACAAGCAGTTTTCAGGATGAAGAAATTAAAACTATCTATAGGCATATGAAGAAGTGCTTTAAAGCATTTTTGATTAGAGAAATGAAAATTAAAATAATCTTGAGATAACACCTTGAACTTATCAGATTGGCTAATATGGCAAAAAAAAAAAAAAGGAAAATAATAAATGCTGGAGAGGATGTGAGAAAATTGAGAAACTAATGCATTGTTGGTGGAGTTGTGAACTAATCCAACCATTCTGGAAAGCAATTTGGAATTATACCCAAAGGGCAACAAACCTTTGATCCAGCCATTAGTAATTCTTAACAAGAAAAGTAAAATTCAAAAAAAAAATAATGAGCAAAATGAAAAATTCTTACCTGGTATAAAAGTATGGGATAAAAGAAGCCAGTGAAAAACACCAGAATATAAACATACTAAAATAATATTCAAAGAAGCAATGTCAAATTGAGTTATAGAATGAAGTGAACAATATTATATTCAAGGAACTAAAGCAAGAACTAAATATAACAACTACCACAACAACAAATAAACAACAGACTCAGGAGGAATTTAAGGGAGACCATAATGTAGGGGCAGCAGGAATTGCAAAGACAGATGTCTTGAGGAGATGATGACAACCCCCCTAAAATGGAAAGCAGTGCCAAGAGCTTAAAACTATTAATGACATAACAAAGAACAGACATTTAGTGGAAGATAGAATGACAGATAACACCACTGAATTGGAAAAACAATCTCCGGGAATGACTCAACTAGAAAAAGATTGAGAAGTACCTCAGATGAAATTGATATATTTGGAAGACAAGTCAAAAAGAAGAAATCTTACAACAATTTATGTCCTAGGAAATGTCAAATTAGCAAATAAATTAATCAATATGTTTATTTAGGGAAATTATACAAGCATATTTTCCAAAACTATTGAAAATATAAGTCTTTGCACAAAAAAAGAAGAATCCATGAGAGCCCTCAAAAAGGAGAGAGCACCAGATATATCATCAGCAAACTTCATAACTATAATGTGAAAGTAGAAAATTTCAAGTTGCAGAAGGAAGATAGACATTGCTTATGAAAAAAAATATCATTGTGTTCTCATAAAAATTTTCTACAAAAATAATCAAAATGAGAGCTAATTACATATGCAAATTTTTAAAACACTAATCTTGATTTCAGATAAGTTTCCAAGCAAATCTAAGTATTCTATTTTGAGAGGGAAGAAAAAAAAAACACCCCACATAATCTAAAAATCAAACTGACATTAGAGAATTCATGAAGAAAAGAAAAGAAACTATTTCAAAAGAGGTGAATTGGTATTGAGCTGAAAAAACACCTGGAGAGTGAGAACAATAGATACTTTCCAACTGTAATTAATTTATTATCATTTTAATGTAAGTGCCTCATTAAGGGAATAAAAATAGCTACAGTAGGATATTGGTTAAGTTATTAAAGGATACTTTCGCACTTGAGAAAAAAGAGAAATAGAGAAAAAAATAAAGAAAAACAACATATTTGAAAGGTCATTATACACAAATGGATGAGAGTAAGGGGTGGGGGGCAAAGCTGAAGCTTTTTCACAAAGTTTATGGAGAAAAGGAAAGATAAGATAAGAAGGGATACAATTTTAGAGATTCCAAAGAAAGTTAATTGCATAAAATGAAGTCTTTTAGTGTTATTAAGTTTAATTTAGATATAGAAATAACAAGAGAAGCCTTTTTAGTCCAAGACTGAATGATCAGATCAATCCCCCAGCCCTTCATAAGCCCACCTCTCATTATAATACTCATTCTTCTCATTGTTAATCAATCAGAATTGGTTGCCATCCTCAGGATGTGACATATGTAATAAGCCTGGAAATTTATGATGGATCCAAGTTAGAATATCTGGAACCTAATACTTCTAACTCCTAATTGCATTGCTGATATCATAGAGAAAACATAGGTAATATTTTGCTGACATAAAATAAAGTTGCCATGGCCAGAGAGATTATGTGAGATAGATGTCATCTTGTTTTTGCTTACAGGAACATCCATTTTTTTCCGAGGGTTCCACGATGACATTTGAGAATGGCACTGACACTTTCATTAATTATTAACAAAATTTGATTTGATTAACAAAATAATTAATTACATAGAAATCATGTCTCAGACTTTATATAAATGTATATGCATACATACATAATCACAAGACAGCTATTCCTTGCCTGCATAAGCATAAAGTAATGAAGAAGGTGACCTCAACAATGCTTACACATTCTGCCAAAATGGGGAGAGTTGGTCTCACCATCTGAAAGCTAAATACAATTATTCATTTGCTACAGAGTAAAATTTGGGATGGGGAAGGCTTCTATCCAAGAAAAATGCAAGAACTCCGTGGATAGGATTCTCAAGATCATACAATTCAACCACTTTGCCTTATGAATGAAGAAAACGAAAAAATTTGAAATTGAGACAGGTTAGAGATTTAGCCAAGATCATACAATTTCAGTTACTGAAGGACCCGGAAGACCTCTTTAGGAGGTAGCTTCACTACTAAGACCTTTCCCAAGGCATGGATCCCTGGGAAAAACACTTGGGTTGTACCTAACAATTTTTGTATGAGATAAGCAGCACAAAATGTCTCTCAGTTGAGGGAGGAGGACTATGGGTCTAAGGAGGATGACGAAGCCCTTCCATTAGGCAGCATCCAATTTTAACTAAGTATCTTTGCTAAATAAGGGCTAAGTTCAATTTTTTTGTATGTTATTAAAAAGATAGCAAATGCTTCCAGCACCATCTAAATGAGGGTTCTGTATCATTTCTCAGTTGTTTCAGTCTTGCTCTCTGGGTAGCAGAAAAGGAAAAATTCGACTCGTTTCAATACTATTCAACAAAATTTCTACTATTTCACCAAGAAGAAAAGCTTGAAGCAATCGAGACAACACATGTTTCATTTCATGGTTATATTGCTATATTGTCATGGCATAGAATTGTCAAATGATAGAGCTTGGGGGACCTAAAGGATGATTCTGCTCTGACCTCATCATTTCACAGATGCAGCAACTGAGAATTAGAGAAAAGAAATAGTTTGCCAGAGATTCTACAACCAGTGAGTAACAAAGGTCGGCCTTGAACCTGGCCAGGTATTCTTGTCCATGTACTTAAGTCATAGACTCCAGGGATCTTTCAGAAAGTGAGAATGGCTAAGGTAACTTTTAATTTCACTATACAGAAGAGCAATGTGACCCAGGGCAAATCACTTAAATGCCATTTCCTTCTTTGCAAAAGGGGAGATCCAATCTGATCTTTCTTTCCAAGTCTTGGGGCTGTTTCTTGTTTTGTTTTGTTTCTGTGAGGAGTAACTAATAAAAATGATACCAAGGCCCTTTGAAAAGAAATACAGGCTATACACATTCCTAGCTATAATAGCAAGTGCTATCTTTGGGGTTCTGGCTCAGCTTACTATGATAAAATCACTCCTCACTTTCTCAGAAGTTGTTCCATTGTGATCAGCTCTTTTCAGGGAGATATGCTTTTCTGTTTAGGGAAAGTTAGAGGAAAATCCAGACAGCTATTGGGGGGAGGGCTAGGTGAGTGGCAGTCAGGGAGGTAGGCCCCTTTCCCTTCCAGCCTCCAATGCTTTCCTACCCCCAGGAGAAAATCCTCCAGATTTCCATTTTATTTACTTTTTTTGTAAAGGGCTGAACATCAAAACTCTGAATTCTTATCCACTAAAGTTGGAAAATTAAGATCACCAGATAAAGAAATCTACATTTTAATTAATTGAGCTTTAAACCATAAAACAACTTTGGAAAGTGTAGAATTACATGCCTTCATATTCTCTGTTGGTTGAGAGGAAACTAAAGCCCCATTAGGCTGTTACAATAAACATAAAGACTTAACTCCATAGGTACTCTGCCTAGTTAATGCATAGGATTGTTCAAAATACAATAATAAAAATGCATATTTTTAAAGTTTTAGTTTCTTTCAGAAAAGATATTGACTTTGAGGGAGCATACAAAAAGAGAGAAGAAAGAAAAAGGAAGGAAGGAAGGAAGGAAGGAAGGAAGGAAGGAAGGAGGAGGGAGGGAAGGAGGGAAGGAAGGAAGGAAGGAGGAAGGAAGGAAGAAAGGAAAGAAGGAAGGAAGGAGGGAAGGAGGGAAGGAAGGAAAGAAGGAAGGAAGGAGGGAAGGAGGGAAGGAAGGAAAGAAGGAAGGAAGGAGGGAAGGAGGGAAGGAAGGAAAGAAGGAAGGAAGGAGGGAAGGAAGGAGGGAAGGAAGGAAGGAGGGAAGGAAGGAAAGGAAGGAAGGAGGGAAGGAAGGAAGGAGGGAAGGAAGGAAAGGAAGGAAGGAAGGAAGGAAGGAAGGAAGGAAGGAAGGAAGGAAGGAAGAAAGAAAGGAAGAAAAAAGGAAGGAAGGAAAGAAGGAAGGAAGGAAGGAAGGAGGAAAAGAAGGAGGGAGGGAAGGAAGGAGGAAAAGAAGGAGGGAGGGAAGGAAGGAAGGAAGGAAGGAAGAAAGAAAGAAAGAAAGGAAGAAAAAAGGAAGGAAGGAAAGAAGGAAGGAAGGAAGGAAGGAGGAAAGGAAGGAGGGAAAGAAGGAAGGAAAGAAGGAAGGAAGGAGGGAAGGAAGGAAGGAGGGAAGGAGGGGGGGAAGAAAGAAGAAAGGAACAAATTTCAATTCTAAAAACCTAGTGAAAATACAGAAGCCATCGACTTCTTGGAAATGTGGCTCCCAGGCCAACTTTTAATGTTATCCCTCAATGCATAGGACTGGCTATGAGGGCCTTAAATTTGGGCCTTGTGGGCAGTTTCTAAATTAGAAACTTTATTCTATTAGAATATTTTTGTGTTGAATACATATTAAATTAGCTCTCTTCTTAAAAGCTTTGTGATGGATTGGTGGCAGGGAGCCAGCTCCCTTTTCTAAGTGGCTTCAGTCCCCATTTTCTTCCAGCTTTGGAGTCATTGCTCTAGTTTTGCAAAAGCTCAGTCCATGCAGCTGCACTGGAAGTTAGAATTAGACTTGGCCAAAGGTCAGACTTGCCCCTTCTTTCCTTGCCCTTGTAGTATGGATCCCTCTCTCTTCTGGAACACTTTGCTATCTCCGGTTTGTTGGCAGGCATTTGAGGCAATCATTATGGTATAAATATAGTTTGAGTTCTTATCTAGTGAATCTAAGTGGTACAGTGGGTGGAAGGTTGGGCTGGAGTCAGGCAGACCTGAGTTCAAGTCTAGTCTCAGACACTTACCCAGCTGTATTGCTCTGGACACCTCTTACTTCTGTCTGCCTCAGTTTCCTCAACTGTAAAATGGGGATTATAACATCACCTTTCGCTTAGTGTTGTTGTGAAAAGAAAATTAAATATTTGCAATGTGCTTGGGACATACTAGGTACTTAATAAACATTGTTTTCTTCCTTTCTACCAACAGAATGGACAGGAACCATGAATCAAATAATAAAGCATTTAATTAAGACAAATAATAAGGTAGATAATTGGGGCGGGGGGAATCAGTAGAATCATTCAGAGCTCACAATGCCAAAATAGGGACAATCTCTCATGGATGTTTCCATGGACAACTCTTACTGCAGTGTGAGGAAAGATTTCATCTTGTCTAGAATACCTCTATCCAATTTCCTGAGTAGAAATTAGAGAATATTACATTAAAGCATATATCTAGAGAACTTAATTTTATTTTAAAGAAGATATTTATTAAATATTTAATTATGACCACATTTTTACTCATCAAACAAAAGAAACAAAAATTTATTTTTTAAATGAGCAAACCTAATTTAAAAATGAAAACTGCAAAGGATTCCTTTTAGTAAAATTCTGTCTCTCCCCTAAAATTCAGCATCTTTCCAACTGTCCTCTAATCCCTTAGCCCTGGGTGAATCCTTCCTTTTAAAATTCAAAAATCTTGCCTTCCTTTTCTGGATCATTTAGAGCACCAAGTCTAAATACTTTAAGTTACAAAAAAATAATATGTCCAGAAAAACCAGAGGAGAAAAAATATCCGGATGTGGCTTTTTTTGTTTGTTTGTTTATTTGTTTTGTGATAAGGATGCATTTGATTGGAGTCACTAGAAATGAATGAAGTCCAGGATTGAGGAAGACAGAAGGACATTTTATCCCCTCAGGAAATGTTCTCTAACAAACACAAATGCCTCCAAAACAGGTGAGGCAATATCTTGGACAGAGTCTGGAGGAACCTGAAGATGTAGCCCCATCTTTCTAGGGATTACTTCTCTGAATGATGGTTATGGAGCCTACTAGTTGGTGATGGCTGATCTGCAGTTAATATTGAATTAACACATACATAACTTTTAAATGGCTTCTCTCCCCCCTTCCCAAGCTAACAACTAGACCTTACAAATTGCCTTGAAATATCAATACTCAAACAAGCATTTAGTAATGATGGAGGATGTGGGGAGGGAAAAGATGGGAGAAATAGCTTTATTCCGATTGTCACTATAAAAAAAAAATTAACTCCCATTTGTTTGATAATCTCATTTTGGGTTGCAAGTGAAAAATACCCAGATTTTATACTCCTCTTTCTTTTTGTTCTGAATGGTTTAACTATTGATAGAAAGCAAGCCTATAACAAGATGACAGATATGGAAATATGTTTAAAAGAACTGCCTATATTTAACCTATATCAGATTGCTTGCTGTCTTGAGGAGGGGGGAGGTAAGGGAGGAAGGGAAAAAAGTTTGGAACACAAAGTTTCACTAAAATGAATGTTGAAAACTATCTTTAAATGTATTTTGAAAAATAAAATATTATTTTTTTTAAAAAAGAAAAAAAGCAGGAAGCAAGCCTGTAAGTATTCTTTTTTTCTAGAAAAATATGGTGATAGTTCTCCCAAGGAGGGGCAGGAGAGTCAGCTCCAGACAGGCCTTTCTAGAATGTTTAATGACTTTTTTCCTCATTAAAAATCTTGAATATTATCCAGTTTAATTTCTATCTACTTTTGCAGATAAGGAAATGGAGGCCCAGAGAGGTTAAGAGCTAGTCTACAGACATAGGCTTAGTTTGTGTGTGTGTGTGCGTGTGTGTATGTGTAAAAATAAAATATTAGGTAGCCCTCTATTTTTTCAAAACATGTTCCCATATGTCATCTATTTTGATCTCCTCAACAATCCTATGAAGGGCCAGATTCATTCATTCAGCAAATTATGAACACTTATGAAGCCCTTATTCTGTAAAAGACAATGTGCTTACTATGAGATAGGCAGGGCAGGTATTATTATATGGCTTTTACACATGAGGAAGCTGGGGCTCAATGAGCCTTTCACCCTTGGGGAAGCTGCTGAGCGAACTCATTTTCTGTTTCCTGTTAAGTGTTCTTTCCACTGCAATATGGGAGTAAGGGGAAAGGAATTTTTTTTACCTCATTTCCTAGCTATTAAAAAAAAAATGCCAAGTGGACCTGTTTTAATATTAGTCAACTAGTTGTTTGCTTTTACAGCTAAATGACTTTGCAGCTAAATGTTTTATAATGTATTTTTTTAAAATCCATATATTTTATATAGAGATTAAAATTATAAATGTTCAGTGAACCAAAGATGCTCAGTTCAAATCACTCTCTCATCTTTACTTGTCTCTAAAAAGTCAGAGGAAAAGTGAAAGTCAAGATGATTCTAGGGATCTCAGTTTAAACACTGTCAATCTTCTTTCTGGACTGTGGGGGAGACACTATTGTGTTACTATGGAGGTGCTTGGAGATGGGAAGCAATTACATCCCCAGGTCAGCAGGTTTATCCTTCCATAATATCACAAGGCCCATCATTGGAACATTTTCAATCAATCAATTTAATTGGCTTAGTTTCACTGAGAGAAAACATTGGTGTTGGTTTACCACAATGTCCGTGCTTATAACATACTACTTACATACTTGGAGTTCTTATGGCCAAGGCAGATTATAAATGTCTCCTTCCCTCAGCTGAATTTATTATTTATAGAGTGCATCAATGCATTAGTTATAGGTGGGTGGGGCCTGCTTATAGGCGGGTGGTTTGGGCTGCAGCTTCAATTAGCTATAAAAGCAAACATAAATAGCTGCTAACTTCAAAGAGAATGATATTGAAGCTCAAGGTCTCTTACCCCAAGGACCCCCACTCATAGTTGAGGAGCTTTTTGAAGTTCTTGGTCAATAGCATGCTCTACATTGCTGGGCCCAAATGGTAAAATGACAACAGAAGTTCTGAGTCAGTGATCACCTCTAAGGCAAAATGAGGGAATTGGGCTGGATGACCCCCAAGGTCCATTGAAGCTCTATATGTATGAACCTGTCAATTTTGGAGTTTATCAGAAGGGTTTCTATCCTCTCCTTTTGCTCCTTCCCACTCTCGTCCCTGGCACATAGTAGGCACTCAATAAGTACTCATTGCGATGAAATATTGCACATAATGCAGTATTTGGAAGGTCTTTGGACTTTATCCCAACAAGTTTAAATACTAAAGAAATTTTGCTACCATATCATTTAATCCAAAAAGTTAGGAGTGGGCCTGATGGTACCACCCCTGTTAGTTCAGGTTCAATGTTAGGAGAAATGAAGCACTTGTGTGGCATTGAATAGCTCACAAAAGGAGGATTGCTTAGATTTAACGTAGCAAGGATTTGTAATCTAGGTGCTAGAGATGAATTTCTTTCCTTCTTGGCCTCTTCTACCTCCTCCACTTCCCAAATAAAGAAATGCATCTGGTCCAAAGGGCAGGATGTGGTGATTTGGGTGAGTCCAAAATTGGTGGGCTCAGACTTCCCATGGGCTGGATTTTTTAATGCCTGTAAGTGACCAAGAAGCCATATCAATATATCCAGAGGCAACCTCAGCAATAGCTTTGTCACTTTTTAGGGAAAAATAATCCATGTTGGAGGAAGTAAGAGGAGTGGGAAAGAGAATGGAGAACCTAACCCATATTGTGTGGGTTGGGAGGGGAGAAGCACAGAAAATCCTGGTAAATATTGGTCTTACCACATGGTCTTAGGACTTGAGCCAAATGGATCATTTTAAAGAAGATTCCTGCATATCCTTATCACAGACCATATCTAAGTGTTGAAAAATTCCTGTTCTGAAAAATTCCAGTTTCATGCAAAAATGTGTCTGCGTGTTTCTCTCTCCTTAAAAATATTTTTCTCAACTGAGAAATAGAAGTATTTGCAATGAACTCCTTTCCTCCTAATCTAGATCTCAAGACACTTTGATGTCATTTCCTGTTCTATTTCCTTTAGTCTCCAATGGAAAGGTGGCCCTTTTCCTCACAAAAGCCTTTGCTATTTTTTCCTTGATCTCACCTGTTTCTATCTTCTCTGGTGGGTCTTCCTCTCTTATTCTACGTTTCTCCTTTCTTTCATAGCCAAACTCTTATCCTATACATATATATATACTTATACTACTCTTGCTTGCCTTCAATTCTTCTTCTCTAACTTACCTTCAAAGCCTTGTAATATGATTCCCAGCTTCATCTTCATCGAATAGTGGACTATACACAGTTCCTGGTTATCTCCCAATTGCCAACTCTACTGGCCTTTTCTCAAGCCTTTCTGGCCTCTCTATATTATTTGGCAATATTGATCAATTTCTCCTCCTGGCTACTTTCTCCTCTCTGAGTTTTTATGACTTTCTTTTCTCTTGGTTCTCTTACCTGTCTAATCAGGTAAGAATGATGGGTCAGAATAGATTAGATACACAAGACTCGGTAATAAATGATCGTTGTAATTTAGTGCTCAATAAGACCAACGACTCCAGACTCTGGGAGAAGAACTTACTATTTGACAAAAACAGCTGGGGAAACTAGAAAAATATGGCAGAAATTAGATATAGACCAACATCTGATACCACATGTAGAAAAAAGTCAAAATACGTATGTAATTTAAACATATGCAAATTAGGAGCATAACCATTATTTTACTCATCAAATCTATGGAGAAGGGGAAGAATTTATGATAACAGAGATAGAGAGAATTATGAAATATAAAATAGACAATTTTTATTATTAAAAGGTTTTTCACAAACCAGATTAGAAGGAAAACAGAAAGCTTGGAAAATCTTTACATCAAGTGTCTGATAAAGGCCTCACTTCTCAAATATATTGAGAAATAAGTCAGATTTATAAGACTATGAACCACTCATCAATTGATAGGCAAAAGGATATAAAGCCATAGTTTTCAGTTGAAGAAATCAAAGCTATCTGTAGTCATGTGAAAAAAAAGCTCTAACTGATTATTGATTAGAGAAATGAAAATTAAAACAGGCCTGAGAAACTATCTCATACCTATCAGATTGAGTAATATGACAGGAAAAGAAAATAACAAATGTTGGAGAGGATGTGGGAAAATTGGGATACTAATTCATTGTTGGTAAAGTTGTGAACTGATCCAACCATTCTGGAGAGAAATCTGGAACTATGTTCAAAGAACAACCAAATTGTGCACATTCTAGGATCCCTCAATACCCCTACTATATCCCAAAGAAATCATAAAAAGGGGGAAAGGACCTACATATATAATATTTATAGCAACTGTTTCTGTGGTGGTAAAGAATTGCAAGTTAAGGAAATGCTCATCAATTGGGGAAATGACTGAACAAGCTGTGGTATATGAATGTAATGGAATACTATTATTATATAAGCCTATATAAGCTCCTTAGAAAGAAGCCTGAATGTAGATTGAAGGATACTATTTTCATTTCCTTTATTTTTTCATGTTTTTTCCCACTTGGTCTACCCAGTATAAATTTCATAATATGAAAATATGTTTTACATGATTGCACACATGTAACCTGTATCAGATTGCTTACCATTTTAGGAAGATGGGAGGGAAAGGAAGGAGAAATGGAGAAAAAATTGGAACTCAAAATTTTGTGAAAATGGATGTTTAAATTATCTTTTCTATATAATTGGAAAAAGTAAAATACTATTTTAAAAATGTTACACTTTTCTCTTGGAATGCCCAGTACATAATACTATACCTAGAATATAGTAGATTCTTAATGAAAGCTTATGTATTAATTGATTGATTTAGACAGAACAAAATTCTTAGCATCAGCTACTATTCCTTTCTATTTTGTCATAGAATCAAAGAACCACATGAATAGTTATTCAAAGATAGAATTTTTGAATTAGAAAGGAAATCATTCAAGCGACACTCTAAGAAAGAACCCCCATTTCATCTAAACTGTAAGCAACTATTCAATTTCTGTCTGAATTCTGACAATGAAAGTAACCCCTTCCTTCCAGAGACAGCCCAGTTCATTTTCAGGTAGCTCTAGTTTTGGGAAACTTTTTCTTTTTCTTTTTAATTTTATTAAAGCTTTTTATTTACAAATCATATATATGCATGGGTAATTTTTCAGCATCGACCCTTGCAAAACTTTCTGTTTCAAATTTTGCCCTCCTTCCCCCCACCCCCTCCCCTAGATAGCAGGAAGTCCAATACATGTTAATATGTTAAAGTATATGTTAAATACAATACACATATACATATTTACATTATCTTGCTGCAAAAGAAAAATTGGATCAAGAAAGGAAAAAAAAACCTGAGAAAGAAAACAAAATGCAAGCAAAGATCAATAGAAAGAGTGAAAATGTGTATGTTGTGGTCTACATTCAGCTCCCACTGTCCTCTCTTTGGGTGTAGATGACTCTCTTTATCACTGAATAATTGGAACTGTTTGAATCATCTTGAAGAAAGCCACGTCCATCAGAATTGATGATCATATAATTTTATTGTTGCTATATATAATGATCTCCTGGTTCTGCTCATTTCACTCAACATCAGTTCATGTAAGTCTTTCCAGGCCTTTCTGAAATCATCCTGTTGGTCATTCCTTATAGAGCATAACATTCACATACCATAATTTATTCAGCCATTCTCCAATTGATGGGCATCCACTCAGTTTCCAGTTTCTGGCCACTACAAAGAGGGCTGCCACAAACATTCTTGCACATACAGGTCCCATTCCCTCCTTTAAGATCTCTTTGGGATATAAGCCCAGTAGAAACACTGCTGGATCAAAGGGTGTGCACAGTTTGATAACTTTTTGAGCATAGTTCCAAATTGCTCTCCAGAATGGTTGGATCTGTTCACAACTCACCAACAATGCATCAGGATCCCAATTTTCCCGCATCCCCTTCAACATTCATCATTATTTTATCTTGTCATCTTAGCCAATCTGTCAGGTGTGTAGTGGTATCCTAGAGTTGTCTTAATTTGCATTTCTTTGATCAATAGTGATTTGGAGCACCTTTTCATGTGATTAGAAATGGTTTCAATTTCTTCATCTGAAAATTATCTGTTCATATCCTTTGACCAATTCAATAATGACTTGAATTCTTATAAATATGAGTCAATTCTCCATATATTTCAGAAATGAGGCCTTTATCAGAACCCTTGAATGTCTGCATTAGTTTTGTTTACACAAAATCTTTTTAACTTAATATAATCGAAATTATCTATTTTGTGATCAATAGTGATCTCTAGTTCTTCTTTGTTCACAAATTCCTTCCTCCTCCACAGGTCTGAGAGGTAAACTATCCTATGTTCTTCTAATTTGTTTATTTGTTTATAATATCATTCTTTATGTCTAGATCATGAAACCATTTTGACCTTATCTTAGTATACAGTGTTAGGTGTGGGTCAGTGCCTAGTTTCTGCCATACTAGTTTTCAATTTTCCCAGCAATTTTTGTCAAATAGAGAGTTCTTATCCCAAAAGCTGGGGTCTTTGAATTTGTCAAACACTAGATTGCTATAGTCATTGACCATTTTGTCCTGCAAATCTAAGTTATTTCACTGATCAACTAGTCTATTTCTTAGCCAGTACCAAAAGGTTTTGATGACCATAGCTTTATAATGTAGTTTTAGATCAGGTACAGCTAGGCCACCTTTATTTGCTTTTTTTTTTTTTTCATTAATTCCCTTGAAATTCTTGACCTTTTGTTCTTCCAGATGAATTTTGTTGTTATTTTTTCTAGGTTAGTAAAATCATTTCTTGGGAGTTTGATTGGTATAGCACTAAATAAATAATTAGTTTAGGTAGTATTGTCATCTTTATTACATTCACTTGACCTATCCAAGAGCACTTAATATTTTTCCATTTGTTTAGATCTGACTTTATTTGTGTGGAAAGTATTTTGTAGTTTTGCTCATATAGTTCCTGACTTTCTCTTGGCAAATAGATTCCCAAATATTTTATACTATCAACAGTTATGGGAAATTTTTTCTTTATATCAAGACAAAATTTTACTCTTTTCATTAACACTCATTTCTTCTGGTACGCTCTGGGGTCAACTTAAACAAGTCAAATCCCCTTCTCATATGATAGTTTTTCAAATACTTGAAATCAGCTACCCTACTCCACACCTAAGCACTCCCAAGTTTCTTCAAGCATTTCTCATAATTCATGCATCCAAATCCCTTCACAATCATGTTGTTCTTCGCTATACACTACAGCTAATCAATGCCTTCCTAAATTGTAATGCTTAGTACTGAATATGATATTCAAGATAGTCAAGGTTTAACTGGGACAGAATGCATAAGAACCATCACCTACTTATATCAAGAGGTCTGCCTTACAAGGCAGCCCCCAATTACATTAGTTTTGGGGGCTGCCATATCATATTGTTGACTTGTACTGAACTTGTGATCCATGTGTTAACAGATGGCATAAAACTAAGTGATTTGACTCTATTTTGTTTTCATCTTCTTTATCAAAGAGAATAATTGAAAAGGGTAGAATATGCCTAGTTATTAGAGAATTGATTTCCCAGGATAGATGAGGATGTGTTAAGAGTGTGCTGCTTTTATTTTAAATGAGTTCAAGTCCCCTGGTCCAGCTGTCTTTCAATCCAAATCATTGAATGAACTTAAAATGTGCTTCCTGAATCACAGTCAATCAGCCATGGGGAACTAAGAATTATGGGAAAATTGGAACTGACAAATGTTCCAGTTTTCAAAAATAGTAAAAAAAAAAAAAAAAAAAAAAAAGGGGGGGGGGTGGACTCTGAACTCATAGACATTTTATGATGTAGCCAGAGTATTGATTTATTTTGCTTAGCTGTATCTTTCATGTTACAAGGGAAGGTTTGAGGAAAAGTTATAGAGATAGTAATGTTAAAGAAAAAAAGAAAAGAAGGTCTATAAAGCATTTTAAGATTATGTAGATGAGAGCAGAAATTCAGACAGGGATAATTTGATGAACATCTAAGTTATTATCACATTAAATTTAATAAATTTAAAAATAAAACAAACTATTGAGTAAAAGTCCACAATTTCATATGTCTGTATAATAAAACATTTGTATTTGTGGATGAATTTAAGGAAATAAAAGTATTTATGAAGACAGAGAGACAGAGAGGCAGAGACAGACAGAGAAACAGAGACATACAGAAAGAGAAACAGAGAGACAAAGAGACAGAGACAGGGGGAAGGAGGGAAGGAGGAAAGGAGTGAGAGAGGGAGAAAGGGAGAAAGGGAGGGAAGGAGGAAAGTAGCGAGAGAGGGAGAGAGGGAGGGAAGGAAGAAAAGATGGAAGAAAGGAAGAAGAGAGGGAGGGAAGGATGGAAGGAAGGAAGGAGTGAGGAAGAAAGGAAAAGAAAGAGGGAGGAAGAAAGGGAAAGAAAGAAAGAGGGAAGAGAGAGAGAGAGAGAAAGAGAGAGTGAGCACTTTGTCTTTAGTTCTGATATGGTCAGCATTTTGTGAATGACTTGCAGAAAAGCATAGATGGGAAACTTAATGAATTTGCACACAATACTAATCTTAGAGAAAAAGCCAACATCTTGGATGATCAGATTAAGAACCTGATAACTCTCTACAGGCAGGAAAAATGGTCCAATCCAACAGCATGATATTTTATAGGAAGAAATATAAGGTAATGAACTTAGGTTAAAAACTAGCAGCTTCATGAGCATTCAAGGGAGGAAGATATTGTGAGACAGTAGATCATGAGGAAAAAAACTGATGGCTTTTAGATAACTGCAACCTTAATAAAAGTCAACAATGTGACATGAATGCCAACAATGGAAATGAAATCTTTGGGTGCTGCTGCTGTAATGTAAATACAGCATTCATAACAAGGGAAGCAATAGCCTTATCAGACCACATCTGGACTCCTTTCTTTCATTCTGTGCATTATACTTGAAGAAGGACATTTATAAGAAGAGCGGGGTGATAGGGATAGAAGTGGGTTTGTGTCATAGGAGAAGAAGCTGGAGGTTCAGGGGATGTTTAGTCTAAAGAAGAAGAGAAGGAAGAAAGCAGAGGAGGCATATATCTTTAACTCTCTGAGGAAATGTCATATGAACTAAACCGAGAAACAGACTGTAAATTCCTAAGGGAAGAAACAGAATCGAGAGGGTAAAAGTTGGTGAAAGAGAGTTTTGTTAAATATATAGAAAACATTTCCAAATTCAATTAAACAAGTACCTGTTATTCCTAATATTTAGAATGGTTAACAAATTGAATGGTTTGTGATGTAAGATAATGAGTTGCTCAAGAGTTTGAATAGCCAAGAAAATGACATGTTTCCCCAAACCCTGTATGTGGGAATCACTTCCAATAATGTTCTCTTCTTTGTAGATAATTCAGTTCTATTGCCTTAGATTGGGGTAGAACATCTCTGAGCTTGGACAAACACTGTCATACATTGAGGAGAGATGGAGAGGAGGTAGTGGGGATGTAAGAGCAAGGAAAAGAGACACTTTCCATCTTCCATTTCAAATGACTCAAGAGAAGGAATATAGCTTACAAATATATTTTTGCATTAGAATTATAAAATCTGCACACCCTCCCCCTAATCCAATGATTTCTCATTAACCTAGAATAAGCATTTGAGAGGTGGGCCAGTCCATGAGTCTAAGGAGACCCAGTCATCCAGCTGTGTCTAGAAGGGAATAAAGACTGTGGTTAGAAAGGGTGGAGAGGAAATAAATCCTGCCTGTGGGAACATATCTCTCATTGTACAAGCCCATGAGAGAAGCGTCTTGAAAACCATGTGGTCATTTCCATAGAAACATTTCCATTTCTAAAGCAATAGTTCCCCCCCCCCCCCACCAATAACTCCCCAAACCAGAATATATTATTTCTTCCTGGTACTAAGGTAATAAACTTTTTAAATGTTCAATATTAAAAACAGAAAAATCAAAGAAAGAAAGTAATTATACTTCTAACAGTTTTTTGAATAAATGCTCATGAGAAATATTTTTCCCACCAATATTTCACCCCCCCTTTCCTCTGCTTTTGTTCATAAGCTAAAGAGTTCCACATGGATAGGAGAGATGAAGTTCCCCTTGGGGAGGAGGATCAAAGAGACTGGGGCTCACATTTCTGCCTGTTTTCCTTGCAGCCCCAGAGGCAGACTTCCGGAACACTTGAAGTGCTTTCCAAAGGACTGGGTTTAAAACAACTGAATGCTGAATAAATGATGCAGAAGAGAATGTGTGTGTTTAATAATGCCCCAATTGGTTATTTCAGAAACAGGTCTGATGTCTGGCTGGGGAGATGGAAATGTTATGGCCCATATTACAGAAACCTGCCCAAGTCTGAAGAATCACTTAGTTTTGAAACCACACACTTTGGAAAAGGTCTGTTAGCAATGTAAACATCAAGGTGCCTCTGACTTGAACTCAGTCCAAGGTAGAAAGCCATAAATTCATTATGAGGTACTTCTGAGACTCCCATAGTATAAAAAAATCAATTGTGTAAAAGGTAATAGTGTAGTCGATAGAATATTGGAAGTGGATGGAATGAATGGAAGAACTAGAATTAAATCCCACCTCCAACACGTACTTGTTGTGGGACCATGAGGCTCTCAGCGCCTGTTTCCTCATCTCTGAAACGAGTCCATCCTAATGAAATAAACAGACGTTGTGACCTCTAAGATTGTTTCTGAGTCTAAATCTGTAATTCTATGAATGTCATTTATGTATCTAGGATACTGAGGAAATGGTAATATCTAAGGTAAATGGGGATGTTTATAAGATTCAATTTTAGAAGAAGTTGAAGAGCATGTTAAATTGTGTGATATCCAAGGCTTCAAACCTGTCAGTGAATAGGATAGTTTCCACCTCAATTGTGTGAAGACTTTCCCTGGCAGAATGGGTGAATGAGAATAATTTTTTTCTAACAGCCATGAAGGCAGTTAACACAGACATTGCTTAGAAGCAGGACCACTTAGAGTGTGGTCAGACAGTGAAGATACCAAGGTCATCTACTGCATCCTGGGCTATCACCATTAGTGTTTATTTTTATCTTACCACAAGACTTTGAAGATTCAGGAAGAGAGAATGAAGTTAATGATTTTGTGCAACTGTGCCTCATTCCTATGCAAGTCAATATATCACCCTATGATATCACTGGTTTTCTTAGAAAACAAAAGACAAACAACAAGAGAAACAAGTAAAGAGAATGAAGTGTAAGAAATTCTGTATTGTCCCTCTCCGGTTAGAGCTATTTACTTTGTAGATTAGAGATAGGGTATGATCCAAAGGACTACTGATGGGAAGTGGTTGATATTTATATTTACCCTTCCTTGGTTAAAAGTATAAATATGCCTCTGAGTGTGCTGGTTGTCCCCAGCTATATCCTAAGCAAGTGGTTCTCAAAGTATGGTCTAAAAAATCCTGGGTCTGCAAATTCAAAAATAGTTTTTATTTCCAATATGGTAAATGTCTAAAAATATAATCCAGATAAACAAAAATGCTTTGGGGAGATCCTCAATCATTTTTAATAGAATAAAGATACTGAAAACAAAAGTTTGAGAACCACTGCTAAGCAATTGCCTTCTCATTGACATTGAACCACCCCAGGATCTGCCAGAAGTAGGGGCAAGTTTCCCACTCTCTGAGGACCCTTCAGCTTCTATAGTTGCATTTTGCTTCTGCTTCCTCCTTCTACATCCCACTTTTTTCTCCTCTAGTATGACTATGAAAGGCCCTGTAATAGGAAGCAGAAGCAGTAGGACCAGTAATTTGGGGCTTCTCTTTAGGTAATATGTTACCTCTCCTCTCTGGGGACATTTCTGCTTGGCAGATCCCAGGTATTGTTGGTCAAGTGGGCTATCTACACTTCTTCCTTATTACTCCTCCATATCATATCATCTACTTCCCCTATTCCAGCTTCTACAGCTGGATCAAGTTTCCACTAAACATGTTTTTTTTTTTCCACTTTTACTCCTTAGTTCATTTTATTTTTTATAACCCATCCTAGAACCCTTGGTTCTGAGCTTCTGGGCTGGGGAAGTAGAAGAGTTAAACTCAAAAATTTTTAAAGCATGGATTCGTAGTCACCAGTCCTTAAATTTCATTGCTAGCTCTTCATGGAAAAGTACAGGGGTAGGGGAGTAGAGTACAATTAGTATGATTTTTGGTTTTTTAGTTAAGAAGAGAGAGATGATAAAGTTATTCTCTAATTAGGGAAAGGGGAAGACTTTGTTTAAGAAGAATCCTTTGTGTGATATATGAATGTAATGAAATACTACTTACTATATTATTGGAAATGACAAGTAGTAGACATAACATAAATTGATGGAAAGTGAAGTAAACAGAAAGAGGAGGACATTGTACATAGAAACAGAAGTATTCTATGATGATCAAGTACGATCTTAGTTCTTCTCAGTAATAGAGTGATCCAAGACAGTTTCAAAAGATTCATGATGAAAAATTCTGTTCACATCCAGAGAAAGAATTGATGGAATCTGAAAGTAAATTATGAATGCAAAAATATACGTTTTCACATTTTTTCCTGTTTTTTTCTTTTGGTCTGTTTTTTCTTATACTATGATCAATATGGAATTGTTTCTTCAAAGATTGCATATATAAAGTCTTTATCAAATTGTTTACCATAATATGGGGGAAGGAAAGGAAAGAGGGAGAAAAATGGGAACTTAAATTTTTATAAAAAAACAAATGTTGAAAAATATCTTTACATGTAATTGGAAAAAAATAAAATGTGATTAAAAAGAACCCTTGGCAAAGGTTTTTTTTTTTTTAAAGAAGTTTGGTTGTTTGTTTAAAAATATTTTAAATTAAAATTTAATTTCTTTAACTTATTTTATGAATAAAAATTATATCCTTTATGATTGAGTATTCAATAAAAGTCTGCTTTTAAAAATAAAATCACCTGGGTGCACAATCTAGTCAAATGTACTAAGCAATCTATTGTTATTAGTTTTCTTTAGAGATAACACAGTCCCTGATCATCTTCCCTAGGCATGAAAGGATATCTGTTTGAGTAGGGAAATAAAATTAGGAAACAGGAAGGTGAGCCGAGGAGTAATGTTACTGACAATTTGACAGGAAGAGAATGGCATTTAAATGGGATATATATTAGAGGGGAAAGGAGGGGCAATTACTATTGATGGTGAGTGTCAGACTGACCCCAAGCTGGGCAGAACTGCCTTAGTCTAGAAAAATGGACCCAAGTAAGCCACTGGCATTTGAAGAAGGACAAATAACTAGGTTGCTATCCTGAGCATTCTTCCTCTACATTCCTTTTATTCTGCAGTTCATTGAAGCAAAGGAAGCTGACTAAAAGAGCAAATGTGATGTATTTATGTCTCCCTCCCTTCTTTTTGTGTGCTGTGCTAACCTATACATAACAGGGCTGAACTATGACTAATTATGGTAATTAAAGATTAATTAAGTAATTAATTGAACTGTGTGATTAATCTGTGGTAATTCAGATATGACATAAATTATGTATTTGCTTAAGTAATAATTCTAAAATTCCTCTATTCCAATTAGGAAAGTATATTTGAGAACTTTAGGTGTAACAAAGCAGAGAAAGAAAAGTTGGATCCCAAAATTAGAGCTTTGTGATAATGGCTAGAAGAATCTTTGGTGGTTTCAGGGCTACATTCACAGTAGGGTAGAATATTGAGTAACCTTTGGCCAGACATTATGATTTCCAAATAAAATATAGCAAGAAGGAAAATTTTCACTGAGAATGAATGTATAATGTTCCCACTGGCTCTGTCTTGGAGCAGGGTAAGGGACAGGATCTGCCATGATTTACAAACATAAATTTCTATGGCATTGACTATAAAGCCTCCTGAACCAAGAATCAAGAGCAAAGAAATAGGATAGGTAAAAATGAATGTGAGTAGTATCATGTTTTAAGAAAGTAAAGTGTTTATGAGGAAATCTAAGAATTAGAGAAAGAATTCTGGAAGGCAGAGAGAATTTAGATGAAGATGGAGAGACAAACAATGGAGAAGCAAAGAAAAATGGTCTTGTCACCTCTCTACTAGAGACATCTATTGGGACAGAAAAAAAAATCATGATGATTTCATCAAGTAGAATGGAATCCTGGAACAGGGACATTCTATAGTGTTGATGAGGGATTTAAGTCATCTTGTCATCTGTTGGAGCTCTCTATCAAAAGTAGAATAGCTAACAATTTCTTGACTTGCCTTATGAATAATTTTATCCTTCAAAAGATGAAAGAACTAATTTTATCTGGATCTGATTCACATCAATTTAGGGAGTAACTAACACTGGAGTGGGAAAGGACTACTGTAATTATTAAAATGATTTGAGAGACATAATTTATGTAATTTAGTAATTTTATTATAAGGCCCAGAATATTTATTAATAAAAATATGGTCATTTAGCTGTCTCTCTTAGAACAAAGACCTTAATGACAATGGCCTCACAGTTTATATGCTCTTTGAAAAATAGGTGTTCCTGAGGGGTGGCAATCAACTGTGATTGGTTAAATGGATATTAAAATTACAATGAGGGTTTTGGGGCACATAACTTAGGTCACCCAAATCTTGAGCAAAGAAAGATAAATTTCCATATCCTTTGTCTGACAAAAAGGAGAATCAATACTTCCCAGATATGTCTGAGCAAATACAATGAGCAGGAATGCACCCATTAGCCCAAACTTAAAATTTCTTTTACTGTCTGATTACATTTCAGCCTGGGTAAATCTTTAAGAGAGATTTCCCACACTAGTTGGTTTCTGGATGAGGAAGTAGAAAAGGGGAAAAAACCCTGGTCCTAATACACAATAAATTAATAAATACAAGAGAAATAACTAATTTCTCATACTACTCTTTCTAAAAGTTCATGACAGAGGAGAGAGAAGTTAGGCAGAGTCTTTATATTTTATTATACTTATTATATTTTATATATATATTATATTTTAGAAGAGCATTTTCTTTATTTTTCTAAAATAATATTTTAGTTTTCAACATTCATTTTTGTAAAACTTTGTGCTCCAATTTTTTCTCCCTCCTCTTATCTCTTCCCTCCCCACAAAAGCAGGCAATCTGACATATGTTAAATATATGCAGTTCATTTTGTGCAAGAAAAATCAGATCAAAAGGGAAAAAAGAACAAGAAAGGAAAAAGCCAAGTAATCAATAGAAAAAGGTGAAACTACTATGCTTTGATCCACATTCAGTCTTCATTGATTTTTCTGATGCAGATGGCATTTTCCATCCCAACTCTATTGAAATTGTCTTGAATAACTACTGCATTGTTGAGAAGAGCCAAGTCCATCAGAATGGATCATCATATGGTCTTACTGTTACTATGTACAATGTTCTCTTGATTTTACTCACTTCACTCAACATCAGTTTGTGTATCTCCAAGCCTTTCTGAAATCAGCCTACTCATCATTTCTTACAGAAAAATAACATTCAATTACATTCATATACCATAACTTATTCAGCTATTCCACACAATGGGCATCCACTCAATTTAGGAGAGCAATTTCAAAGGCTTCAGAGGAAAGATGGATAGGAGCTCATGGACTTTACTTATGCAGGGAAAGTCAGTTGAGGGGAGATAAAAATGAAATTCTATGGCAAAGAAGAAATTATTCTGATGAGAAGAGAAAGAAAAATTAGGAGTTATTTGAAGAAATCAATCAAGAATTTATCAAATACCTACTGAGTGCCAGACATTGTGCTAGGTACTGGCAATACAAAACCCAAAATGAAATATTTGGCAATCTTACATTCTACCAGAAAGACAACATGTACACAGAGATGCAGTTTTTAGATTGTTGTGTATATAGAGAAATGTCCCTTCCCCCAGCTTAGATTTTAAAGAGATATACATTGAATATAGAAGCAAAAGAAGGTAAGGACAAAATAAATGTCTGGTATTATCCATAAGAATAGTGTCAAAAATATAAAAGCTCAGAATAAGTTGAGACTAGTGAGGAAATGCTGAACTTGACAAATGTCTGCTCTGTTTTTCTTAGCTATATCAAAGCCCCAAGAAGGGAGAGCACTGTTGCTTAGGATGGATGGGGCAGAGACAGCTAATAACAGGAAAAAGTCTTATTTTGTTTTTCTCTGCCAAGAAGAATGACTGAGATCTGGGGAAAAAAACCAAGACTTGTCTATGTGGGAGTAGTTACCCAAGACAAGTAATGAGATAGTAAAGAGCTGCTTTGGATATAGTCAAGTAAACTGACCCAGATGAGTCTATCCACCGGTACTGAAAGAACTAGAGCTTATGTTTATTGAACATCAGTGATATTTGAAATATCCAGGATAACAGAGGGATTCTAGTCCCAGAGACAGACAAATTATCCATTTTTAAGGTAAGAAAGTGAAACTACAACCTGTAAGTTAGGGAGCTTGATTTTGATTTCTAGGAAAATTGTGGAATGTGTTATTTAAGAGATGATTAGTGAATATCCAGGCAAGGAGTTTGTGACCACAAAGAACCAGTGTGGCTTTGTTAGGCATGCCAGATGAATCTGAGTTCCTTTTTTGACAGGTGTTTAAATGACTTGAACGAGAGAATTTTTAAATGAGCAATACTTTAGAACAGGGGAAGTCAAGAATCAGGAAGATTCTTCTTCCTGAATTGAAATCCAGCTTCAGATACATATTAGCTGTGTGATTCTGGGCAAGTCATTTAACTCTGTTGGTCTCAGTTTTGGCAAATCACTCCAGTATCTCTGCCAAAAAAGGAAAAACCCAAATGGAGTCAAAAAGAGTTAGATACAAATGGAAAATGACCTCCTAAAAACAACAGGAGAATGCTGCTTGTATAGTTTATCTAGAGTTTAGCAAAGCATTCCTTCAATAAAGTATTTTTTTTTTGTGGGAAAATGGAGATATGTAGCTAGTTGAGTGGCCAGACTCAGAACAATCATTAATAGAATCATGGCAGTTTGCAAGTAGGAGTAGCTAAGTGATGCAGTGGGTAGAGCCCTAGAACTGAAATCAGGAAGATGAGTCTTCTTGAGTTCAAATCTGACTTTAGCTATGTGAGTTTGGGTAAGTCACTTAACCTTGTTGCCTCAGTTCCTCATTTGTAAAATGAGCTAGAGAAAGAAATGGCAAAATACTCCAGTATCTTTGCCAAGAAAACCCAAATGAGTCCATGGAATGTCTCCATTGAGTGAAACAATTCAGCAACAACAAACTTGGAGTGTCATAGGGATTCATGTTCGATCCTGTACTATTTAACAACGATCTGGATAAAAACAGATATACTTACCAAACTTTTAGGTGGCCAAACACAAAGTTAGATAATTCATACACTAAATGAGAAAATCAAAATCCAAACGAATTTTAACATTAAGCTCATCTAATAAGATGAAATTCAATAGGACAAATGCAAAACCTTATTGTTAGGTTCATTCACTCACCAATTAGGGCTCGGCCCCAGAGACAAAGTTCAAAAGCTGAGTGAATCAATAATCAATCAATAAACATTAATTTATTAATTAAGTCCCCCAAGATACGATCTCTGGAGGATTTTAATTCCTCCTTTATACAACAACTCTTAAAAGGTTTAAAGGTTTAAAAACAAGCTACGTCACCACCAAGGCTTCTTTTTGGTGGGCTAATTATTCTTAATTTTTTCGACCAATGCTAAGATCACATATTTCAATCTCTCTCATCATAGTGTCTTTGAACATATTCCAGCTTGTCAATGTCCTTCCTAAGATGCTGTTCCCAGAACTGAAGAAAATGCTCTAGTTGGAATCTGAGAAGGGTAAAGTGAAGTAGAACCAGTTATTATTTTCCAGATTCTTGATCAGTGGTATCAAACTAAAATAGAAATAGGAGCCACTAAAGGGTTCCTGCAGTCTACACATTGATTTAGAAAACTACCTTTTAACATTATCTTTTTTTCTCTTATGTTTATTTTGTTAAATATTTCCCATTTACATTTTAATCCACTTCTAACTGCATTTGGAATGTTGAGTGCCACATCAAGTATGGTAGTTACTTGGCTCCTCTGTTCTAGAGTCTTTCTACTAATGTTAACTTAGATTATAAACCTCCACTGATTGGGTATGTAGGGAAAATTGAAGGAAGCAATCCAAGGTTTCAAAGGTGGTACCATTACAGAAGTAAACAAATCAGGAAAAGATTGTTTTAGGGAGTAAGGTGAATTCACTTTTAGACTTGTTGAATTTGAAAGAGTAGTATTATAACTACTTCATTTTCAACTGGAAATGTGGCACCAGATCTCGGATTTTGGAAGCCTCTTCACAAAGGTGAAAATTGAAGCTGTGAGATTAAGAAAATTAGATTTCCAACAATATACATATATATTTTACATATAGAATGTACAGATCATAACATGAACTTGGTTCCAAAGGAAATGAGGAGATAAAAAGGGAAATTAATACGAAAGATGATGGGTTTGTTCCTCAAAGTGAAGATTTTATATCTTTTTTTTCCTGTGATATTTTGGTTAAGCTAGTAATATTCTAAGTAGTTTAAATGAGTTTAGGTAAAGAGTAATGTTCTATATTGTAATTCAGAGTATTTCATATCCCTTTGTGACATCAGGTAGTAATTTTCCCATGTTCACCTCCTGTTTTCCTGGGACCAGAGACAGGAAAATGTTCCATTTTCATTCTGCCTCCATGAGGTGTTATCACTTCCCCCTGGGGGGATAATTATATTATCATAATGTAAAAGATCAGTATGTATGTTACTCTGGATTCTCCCCTTTAGGGTGTAGTTTCTGGATTCCTGGAATTTATAATCTTTTTTCCCCTCTGAATTTTTTTCTCCATCTATGTTTTATTTATTATTTGTAAATTTAATTTAAAAAAAATTGTGAAAATCCATTTTCTTCTCTTCCCACATCCTTCTAGTCTCATTGAAAAAGGAAGAAAAATAAATCACATAAATATATATATAGTCAAGCCAGAAAATCCCCAATATATGCATATATATGTATACACATATATGTATTATATTATATATGTGTGTGTTTGTATAAGCATGTGTGTGTGTTTTTTCCATTTGCTCTCGAGTCAGTCATCTCTATATGAGGAGGCAGGTAGCATGTTTCAGTATGAGTTTTCTAGAATCTGGGCTGGTTATTGCATTTACCAAGATTATTAAGTCTCAAAATTTTTTACCTTTACCCTATTCTCCTTACTCCACTCACTTCAATCTGCATCAGGTCATTACAAATCATTTCAATTTTTTTGGAAATCATTCCTTTTATAATCTCTTACTGCACACTAGTATTCAATCACATTTATAAGCTATAATTTATTTACCCATTCTAGCACTAGTAGGTACCCGTTTAGTTTCTAATTCTTTAATCACTATGAAAAGAGCTATGATAAATAATTTTGTATGTATATAACCTTTTCCTCTTCGCCTAATCTTTTTGATGTATAAATCTAGTAATGCTATTCCTGGTTTAAAGAGTTTGTAAAGTACAACTTTGTTTTTCAGAAAGTGTGTACCATCTCTCTACCTAAAGAAAAACACATTAACACATCTGTATTTCCACAGCCTTTCTAGTATTTGTCATTTTCATTTTTTTTTACATTGTCAATCTGAGGGGTGTGAGGTAGAAACTCGCTTTAATTTGTATTTCTCTAATTGTTACTTAGTTAGGACATTTTCATATTGCTATTGATAGCTTGGATTTTTTTTCCTTTGCAAACTTTCGAACATTAATCAGTCAGGGAATAGTTCATATTCTTGTAAAATTTAAATGTGATCCCTATATATTTTAGAAACAAACACTTTATCAGAGAAACATTGCAAAGATTTCCTCTAGTGAAACTAGTTTTCTTCTAATCTTAATTGCATCCATTTATGCAAATTTTTTTTCATTTTATGTAATCAAAATATTCTATTTTAATCTTTCTTTGTGATCTTCACTCTTCCTCTTTCTATAGATCTGACATCTAATTAGATCATCTCATTTTTTCCTTGTTCCTTTAATTTGTTTATGATGTCACTTTATTTCTTAGTCATGTACCCACTTGAGCCTAATCTTCACAGAGGGTGTGAGATATTAGTCTATACCTACTCTCTGTCAGACTGCTTTCCAGTTTTCTTAGTAGTTTTTTTTAAATAGTATATTCTTGCACCACTAGCTGGAATCTTGGGATTTATCAATTATTAGGTTACTGTACCCATTGGTTTCTGCATATTAGATACCTAACCTATTTCATTGATTAACCTTATTATTTCTTTTTTAAAATTTATTTTCTTTTTAATTAATGCAATAAAACCAGCGTTTTCATAACAGTACAAGAAAAAATGATTGAACATAAAACTGCAAATTTATTATGCATAATTTGCTATTCTTTTAAAATTTTTATAAAGCTTTTTATTTTCAAAACATATGTATGGATAATTTGACAACAGTGACCCTTACATGGCCTTGTGTTTCAAATTTTCTCCTACTTCACCCCACTCCCTCCCCTAGATGGAAAGAGATTCAATATATGTTAAACATGTTAAAATATATGTTAAATCCAATATGTATAAACCTATTTATACAATTCTCTTGCTGCACAAGAGAAATCAGATTAAAAAAAGAAAGTAAATGAGTAAGAAAACAAAATGCAAATGAACAACAACAAAAAGAGTAAGAATGTTATGTTATGACCCACATTGAGTTCCTACAACACTCTGTCTGGGTGTAGATGGCTCTCTTCATCACAAGATCATTAGAACTATCTTATCAATCATCTCATTGTTGGAAAGAGTCACATTCATCAGGATTGATCATGGTATGATATTGATGTTGTTGTGTACAATGATGTCTTGGTTCTGTTCATTTCACTTAGCATCAGTTCATGCAAGTTTCTCCAGGCCTCTCTAAAATCATCCTCCTGATCTTTTCTTATAGAACAATAATATTTATTAACATTCATATATCATAACTTATTCAGCCATTCTCCAATTGATGGGCATCCACTCAGTTTCCAATTCCTTGCCACTACAAAGAGACCTGCCACAAACATTTTTGCACTTGTGGGTCCCTTTCCTTCTGTTAAGATCTATTTGGGATATAGGCCCAATAGAAACACTGCTGGGTCAAAGTATGCACAATTTGATAACTTTTTGAACATAGTTCCAAATTGCTCTCCAGAATGGCTGGATCTATTCACAGTTCCACCAATAATGTATTAGTGCCCTGATTTTCCCACATCCCCTCAAACATTTGTCCTTGTCTTTTCCTGTCAACTTAGCCAATCTGAAAAGTGTGTAGTGGTATCTCAGAGTCATCTTAATTTGCATTTCTCTGATCAATGGTGATTTAGAGTCCCTTCTCATATGATTAGAAATAGTTTTAATTTCTTCATCTGAAAATTGATTGTTCATATCCTTTGACCATTCATCTATTGGAGAATGTATTGGATTCTTATAAATTTGAGTCAATTCTCTATACATTTTGGAAATGAGGCCTTTGTCAGAACCCTTAAATGTAAAAATGATTTCCCAATTTATTGCTTCCCTTATGATCTTGTCTGCATTAGTTTTGTTTGTACAAAAACTTTTTAACTTAATATAATCAAAATTATCTATTTTGTGATCAATAATGATCTCTAGTTCTTCTTTGGTCACAAATTCTTTCCCTCTCCACAGATCTGAGAGAGAAACTATCCTATGTTCCTCTAATTTGTTTATAATATCACTCTTTATGTTTAAGTCATCACTTAGATCTGGTCTTGGCATGTAGTATTATGTGTGGGTCGAGCCCTAATTTCTTCCATACTAGTTTCCAATTTTCCCAGCAGTTTTGTCAAATAGTGTGTTCTTATCCCAAAAGCTGGGGTCTTTGGGTTTGTCAAACCTAGATTGCTATAGTCATTGCCTATTTTGTCCTGTGATCCTAACCTATTCCACTGATTGACTATTTCTTATCCAGGACCAAATGGTTTTGATGACCGCTGCTTTATAATATAGTTTTAGATGTGGCCACCTTCATTAGCATTTTTCATTAGTTCCCTTGAAATTCTTGACCTTTTGTTTTTCCAGATGAACTTTGATACTACTTTTTTTTAGATATGTAAAATAATTTCTTAGAAGTTTGATTGGTATGACACTAAATAAGTAGATTGATTTGGTAATATTGTCATTTTTATTATATTTGCTCAGTGTACTCATGAGCACTTGATATTTTTCCAATTGTTTAGGTCTGACTTTATTTGTGTGGAAAGTGTTTTGTAGTTGTGTTCATATAGTTCCTGACTTTCCCTTGGCAGATAGATTCCCAAATATTTCATATTATTGACAGCTATTTTGAATGGAATTTCTTTTTGTATTTCTTGCTGCTGGATTTTGTTGCTAATATGTAAAAATGCTAATGATTTATATAGATCTATTTTGTTTTCTGCAACTTTGCTAAAGTTGTGAATTGTCTAGGGTTCTCTAAGTATACCATCATATCATCTGCAAAGAGTGATAATTTGGTTTCCTCATGACCCACTCTAATTCCTTTAATCTCTTTTTCTTCTTTTATTGTCTAAGGTAACATTTCTAATATGATATTGCATAGCAATGGTGATAGTGGGCAGCCTTGTTTCGTGCCTGATCTTATTGGGAATGGTTCTAGTTTGTCCCCATTATATATGATGCTTGCTGATGGTTTTAAATAGATGCTACTGATCGTTTTAAGGAAAAGTCCATTTATTCATATATTCTCTAGAGGTTTTAATAGAAATAGGTGTTGGATTTTATCAAATGCTTTTTTGCATTGATTGAGATAATCATATGATTTTTGTTAGTTTGGGTATTGATTATGCTTTTAGTTTTCCTAATATTGAATCAGCCCTGCATTTCTAGTATAAATCCTACTTGGTCATAGTATATTATCCTGGAGATGATTTTCTGTAATCTCGTTGCTAATATTTTATATAAGATTATTGCATCAATATTTATTAGGGAAATTGGTCTTTAATTTTCTTTCTGTTTTCACCCTACCTGGTTTAGCTATAAGCACCATATCTGTGTCATAAAAGGAATTTCTTAGGACTCCTTCTTTCCCTATTTTTTCAAATAATTTATATAGTATTGGAATTAATTGTTCTTTGAATGTTTGGTAGAATTCACGTGTAAATCCATCTGGCCCTGGAGATTTTTTCTTAGGGAGCTGATTAATAGCTTGTTCTATTTCTTTTTCTAAAATGGCACTATTTAAATTTTTTTATTTCCTCTTCTGTTAATCTGGGAAATCTATATTTTTGTAAATATTCCTCCTTTTCATTTAGATAATCAAATTTATTGGCATATAGTTAGGCAAAATGACTCCTAATTATTGCTCTAATTTCCTCTTCATTGGTGGAAAGTTCTCCCTGTTCATTTTTAAGACTAACAATTTGATTTTCTTCTTTCCTTTTTTCTAATCAAATTAACTAAGGGTTATCTATTTTGTTGTTTTTTTCATAAAACCAACTCTTAGTTTTATTTATTATTTCAATACTTTTCTTATTTTCAATTTTATTAATCTCCCCTTTTATTTTCAGAATTTCAAATTTGGTATTTAATTAAAGGTTTTTAATTTGTTCTTTTTTCTAGCTTTTTTTTTTAGTTGTAAGTCCAATTCATTGGTTTTCTCTTTCTCTATTTTATGCAAGTGAACATCTAGAGATATAAAATTTTCCCTTATAATTGCTTTGGCTACCCCACAAATTTTGATATGTTGTCTCATTGCTGTCATTCTTTTGGATGAAATTATCGATTGTGTCTATGATTCGCTGTTTCATCCATTCATTCTTTAGGATTAGATTATTTAATTTCCAATTAACTTTTGGTCTATTTTCTCCTGGCCTTAAATTTCACGTGATTTTTATTGCATCATGATCTGAAAAAAATGCATTTACTATTTCTGCCTTTCTGCATTTGATTTTAAGGATTTTATGCCCTAACACATAGTCAATTTTTGCAGAAGTTCCACAAACTGCTGAGGAAAAAGTAAACTCCTTTCTGTCTCCATTCAATTTTCTCCAAAGATCTCTCATACCTAACTTTTCTAACATTTTGTTTACCTCTTTAACTTCTTTCTTATTTATTTTGTAGTTTGATTTATCTAGCTCTGAGAGAGCAAGGTTGAGATCCCCCACTTATACAGTTTTGCTATTTCTTCTTGCATCTCTCAACTTCTCCTCTAGGAATTTAGATGCTATACCACTTGGTGCATATAGGTTTAGTATTGATATTGCTTCATTATCTATGGTACCCTTTAGTAAAATATAGTTTTCTTCCTTATTTCTTTTAATTAGATCTATCTTTGTTTTTACTTGATCTGAGATCAGGATTTCTACTCAGGCTTTTTTTTTTTTTTTAATTTCACCTGAAGCATAATAGATTCCGCTCCAGCCCTTTACCTTCACTCTGTATGTATCACTATGCTTTAAATGTATTTTTTGTAAACAACATATTGTAGGATTCTGTCTTTTTATTCAGTCTGCTATCTGCTTCCCTTTTATGGGAAAGTTTATCTCATTCACTTTCACAGTTAAAATAACTAATTCTGTTATTTTCTGCCATCTTATTTATCCTAAGTTATGCTTTTCTCTCTCCTTTCCTCCTTTCTTCCTCCCCAGTATTTTGCTTTTAATGACTACCTCCCTCAAATAGTCCTCCCCTTTAGAATCCCTCCCTCTTCTTTACACCTTTCCCCTACTACTTCTGTTTTCCTTTCTATTAGTCTTTCCCTTTCTTTTCCCCCTTTCCCTCCTACTTCCCTATTAGATGAGACAAGTTTCTTTGTGAAATCAAATATATCTGATGTATTCTCTCTTAGAGTCAAATATGATGAGAGTAAGAGTCACACCCTTCTTTCCCTCATTTATTATAGATTTTCTTTGCCTCTTCACAAGAGGCTTATTTTTCTCTTATTATTATTCCCTTATTTTATCTCCTTTTTCCACTTTTTCCAGTACAATCCCTTTCTTTTTCATATTATCATAATAAAATCAAATTATACCCACATTCTCCAAGTATACCCATAATAGAAATATAGTTCTCAAGAGTTTTTTCCTTTTTACCTTTTCATGTTTCTTTGGAATTCTGTGTTTGGAGATCAATTTTTTTTGCTTCAATTCTGGTTCATTAGAAATAGGTGAAATTTAACTATATCATTGAATGTCCATCTTCTTCTCTGAAAGATAATGCTCATTTTAATTGGATAGCTTATTCTTGGCTGCAATCCAAGTTCCTTTGCCTTTCAGAATATCAGATTCCAGGCCCTTTGATCCTTTAAAGGGGAAGTTGCTAGGTCCTAGGTAATCCTAATTGTGGCTCCTCAGTATTTAAAGTGTTTCTTTCTGGCTGTTTGCAATATCTTTTCCTTGATGTGATAGTTCTGAAATTTGCCCATGATATTCCTCAGCAATTTAATTTTGGGGTCTCTTTCAGGAGGTGATTGGTGAATTCTTTTGATGGCTATTTTACCTTCTGATTCTAAAATATCAGAGCAGTTTTCTTTTATGATTTCCTATAAGATAGTGTCTAGGTAGTGACTGTCCCTCTGCCCATTAGAAATAGACCAGTCCTAAAGTTCTTCCAAGGTATCTTCTTCTGAGAACGTGTTGTACTTTGAATGTTTGTGGATTCTTTGACTCCAAAACCAGTTTAGAGGTTTAATATGCTGTTGGTTTGAGAGGTCAGAGAAAGTCACAGAAAGTCGTGTCTACTCTCTGCCATCTTGATTCCGTCTCCCTAACTGACTTGCTATTCTTTTAAAATACATAACAAAATTATCATGCAAATTTCTCCTTTTTCCTATTTTTCTTCTACCCCACCCCCATCTTAGAAATGGCTACCATTAGATATAAATCGGTATATATATTCATATATGTACATACATATGTATGTGTAGGTACACATATATGTAAAATTATTCTTATATACTTCTACTTATCAATTCTCTTTCTGGTTATTGCTGTCACTATATACAATGTTCTCTTGGGTTCTGCTCATATGCAAGCCTTTCCATGTTTTTCTAAAACCAAGAGTATATTGCAATATAGAACTATGCCCAAAGGGCTACCAAATTGTGTATATCCTTTTATCCTGTATCCCAAAAAGACCATAAAAAAGGGAAAAGTACACACATGTGCAAAAATGTTTGCACCAGCCCTATTTGTAGTGGCAAGGACCTGAAAACTGAGTTGGCGACCAACATTTGGAGAATGACTGAATAAGTTATGATATATGAGTGTTATGTAATGTTATTGTTCTATTAGAAATCATTAGCAGGATGATTTCAGAGAGGGCTGGAGAGACTTATATGAAGTCATACTAAGTGAAGTGAGTAGAACCAAGAAAACATTGCAGCAACAACAAAGCTATGTGACAATCAATTCTGACAGATATGCCTCTTTTCAACAATGAAGTGATTTAAGCCAATTCCAGTAGACTTTTGATGGAAAGAGCCATCTGCATCCAGAAAGAGGACTTTGTGGAATGAATGTGGATCACAACATAGTATTTTTTTTTTACTTTTTTTTGTTGTTGTTTGCTTGCTTTTTCTTTTCTCTCACTTTTTTTTTCATTTTTGATCTGATTTTTCTTGTGTAGCATGATAATTGTGGAAATAGGTATAGAAGAGTTGCATATGTATACCATATATTGGATTACTTGCCATCTAGGGGAGGAGGTGAGGGAAGGGAGAGAAAAAAATTTGGAACACAAGGTTTTGTAAGGGTGAATGTTGAATATCATCTTTGCAAGTTATTATTTTTTTAAAAAGTTAATTTCTTATAGTTCCATCATAATCATAAACCACAACTTGTTCAGCCATTCCCCAATTGTTCTCCAAAATGGTTGAATCAGTTCACAATTCCATCAACAAGAAATTGGTGTCCCAATTTTTCCATATTCCCTCCAACATTTGTCACTTTCCATTTTATCATTTTAGTCAATCCAGTAGATATGAAATAATATCACACTTTTGTTTTAATTTGCATTTCTCTAATCAATAATAATTTAGACCATTTTTATATGACTATAAATTGCTCTGATTTATCATATGCTTTGACCATTTACCAATTGGGAAATAACTTATATTCTTATAGGTTTGACAAAGTTGTTTATATATTTTAGATATTCGACCATTATCTGATAACTATCCTCCTCAATTTTCTGCTTTCCTTCCAAATATATCCTTGGATATATTTATTTTATTTGTACAAAAGCTTTTTAATTGAGTATAATTGAAAGTATCAATTTTACATGGAACTTTGCTCTCCATCTCTTGTTTATCCATAAAGTGTCCACTTGTCCATAAGTCTGATAAGTAATATATTTCATATTTTAACTTTCTTATAAAATCTCTTTTTATATTTGACTTTATCTTGGTAAATGGAGTAAGATATTGGTCTATACTTGCTTTTTCTTTCTGCCATACTGCTTTCAGGTTTTCCCAGCAATTTTCATCAAATAATGAATTCTTATGTCCAAATCTTAAATCTTTACATTTGTTAAATACTAGGCTATTATGTTTATTTGATCATTACTGTATAGTTTGAGATCTGGTATGGCTAAGTCCCCTTGAAATTTTTGTCCTTTTGTTCTTTGTTCTTCCAGACAAATTTTGTTATTATTTTTATCTTGCTCTGTAAAGCAATCCTCTGGTAGTTTGATTGGCATGACACTGTATAAGAAAATCAATTTAGATAGCATTGTCATTTTTTACCATATCAATTTGTCCATAAACAGTTCTTCTCTGAATTTAAATGATTGTTGATTCCTTGGATTTTTAGAAGTCAGGTAGACCCATTTTTAGAGATAAATTTGAAGTATTTGCCTAATATTTCTATACATTTTCATAAGAAGTATCTCAGACTTGAACCCCTGCATGCCATGATAAATGAATCCTAAGGGTAGAATTAAAGGACAGCAAATGCTCATTGCCTTACTTACTTTTGGTGAATATCCTTCAACCCAGAAATTTCTTTGCCCTATAGTCACACTCTCTAGTTTTGGAGGACTCCCAGGAGTATTCTGAGTCTCAAGTACAAATGTGGAGTTCTTATCTGTAGGTGTCAACTATGGACTATTTCCTAGTATAGTTGGAGGAGCATGTGACATGTCCCACACCTATAATCCTATAAGATGGAATTGTAAATTTCAGGGCTCTGTAGAGTCTATGGCAGAAATACATGGAATAAGTTTCTCTCTTCTAGTGTTTTGTAGAACATTGAGGTAGACAAACCACCACCAGGGGGTGTGGAGAAACCTGTTACATCATGGGAAAATTCTCATCTAATGTCACCAAGAGGAAGTGCTTAATCAGTTGAGTGACAGCATATGACATCATTTTCTTATTCCATTCTAGGCCAGTTCCATAGATATTTATCCTCAGATGTCAGAAGCACAAAATGTTCTTTTTGGAAATAATATCTAATGTACCTTGCAAACTGTGTGTGTCTGGAAAAAATGAAATTTCCTCCACATCATTTTTCCACTTAAAGTTCCTATAACAGTGAATTAATGCTGATTCTTAACACAATTAAAATGAAATTATATTTAATGATAATCCTGAGACTTTGTCCTCACAACCCTTTGTGGAGCAGCCAGATGGCACAATTGATAGAGTGTTAGACCTGGAGTCAAGGAGACAAGTTCAAGTCCAGCTTCAGGTACTTACTAGCTGTGTGATCTTGGGCAGTTCACCCTTTTTGTCTGTTTCAGTTTTCCTGACTGTAAAATGGGGAAAATAATAACACTCACCTTCCAGAATTGTTGTAAGGATCAAATGAGATAATAATTGTTAATGCTTAGCAGAGTGAAAAGCACCATATAAATATGAACTGTTGTTATTGCTATTAAAACTATCGATTTAGCCAAGTGGAATCATGGTATTGTAGAAAGAGCATTAATGGTAGAGCTGGTGGACCTGACTAAATTTCACTTTTCATGCTTACTACTTGTGTCATCTTGGGCAAATCAGTGAACCTCACTGGGCTGAAATTTCTTATTCTGTAAAATGAAAAAGTTGAAATAAATGGCTTCTGATGTCCATTATAGCTCTGGAGTTAGGATCTCAAGACCTGCCCTGGTGATATTCCTGGGACCAGTGATATTCCTAGGAGGGAAAATATGAGAATCTTTGGATCCTTAGAATAGGTAGGGCAGCACAAAATCAGTTTTGTTCCTGATCCTTCTCTGACTTTGTATTCTAGGTCTAATAACTGGACTTTTACCTTGCTCTTAATGTTTAAGCCCCTGTTGCAACCCAGTTCCAGTAATAAGGTCCTTGTTTTCTGCATGAGTTTCTCCCTTGATACTGTGGCTATATCTTAGGTATTCTAGGATTGGAATTTTGCCTTGTTCATATTGTTTTTTGGGGGAGAGGAGAGGAAGGCAATTGGCATTACTTTAATGTCCAGGATCAAGCAACTAGTAAGTGTCAGATATCTGAGGCTGAATTTGAATTTAACTCCTCTCAATTCCAGGACTGACTGGTGCTGTATCCACTGTAGCACTTACCTGTTTTGATCATTTTGTCTTAAGTGAAAGCTGGATTTTAGACATAGAAACTTAACTTGTGTCTACATTTTGCTTGATATTGACTCTTTCATCCACCCTTAACTTCCTTGACATATTCACTTCCCACTTGCCAGGATATTTACCTAAACCTGGACTGTGTGGTCTTCAAGGAGAACTAGTATCTCTGGCATGAGGACTTGATGAGCCCTTTTCAGGGCTGCTCATGCACCTGGAGGGTTCACCTGGCACTCGACTCTCACCCATGATTCCACAAAACTGTAACATGCGCAATAGCCACAGCTTGGTAAAACCATCTTGGCAAATGAGTAAAATTAGAAGGCTTAAATAGAAGGATGTCTACTTCGGACATGTGAAGACTTTCTTTGGCAGAATGGGCAGATGAAAATAATTTGTTTCAAAGACCATGAAGGTGGTAGAAGCAGGTGCTGTGGAGCTCATAACTTTTGGTCAGATCACCAAAGTCATGTACTACATCTTGGGCCATTGCCAGTCCTGGCTTTTGTCCTGTCACTGAACTTAGACATTGGGAAGAGTCATCTCTGGAAGAGAGAGTGAAACTCTCTCTTTGTGTAGCTCTGCTTCACTTAAATCCAATTTACACGAGTCAAGAAATCGCCCCATAATATCATTCATCCTCTTCAAAATGAAGGATAAACAAGAACCACCACCAATGGATGTAGGGATTTTTTTTTTTTGACTGCTTGCTTGTTTGGATACTTATCATCCACTGACTTATAGCTACAGACTCTGAACACTCTGCAAACCTTTCTGGATGTACTTTGCCAAGTCCCTGACTCCAGTGATGTCTGGGTTCCAGACATTTGCAGTTTGGTCTAAGCTTCCAACAAGTGAGTCCTAGTTGTGACTAAATACAGATGAAATATTGATCTCTTCTTATGGGACTTCCAGTCTAAACACAGGTTGAACCTGTGACTTACATTGCTAAGGAAGTTACTTCAATAATGGGCTAATAATTTTTCTTTAATTCTTTTTATTTCCTCTGCCAGAGTAAGTCTTTTCTGTTTCTATCATCTGATAAATTCTCATCGAGAGTGGCAAAAATTACTCAGATAAGTACTCAGGTAAGCAAGCTACAACCCCTCTACTGGGTCCTCATTGTCTGCATCTGCATAGGAAGATACCAGAAATGAGTGGAAGAGACAATATTCTTGTGTTCTGAATTTGACTATCCTCTCTTTACTTTTCCCCTTTCTTCTTCTCCCATCCCCAAATTTAATTTACATAGAAGAATGAAAGAAATCTAGGGTCTTGAAACTAGGGAACCCTCCCCTCCTCAGAGCTGTGCTTGACAGTCATTGGATAAACAATCCCTACCCATTTTATAGTCTTGCCTATAGAGATTAAAATTAGGAGGCATACAGCAGCTCTCTTAAATTAGGACCAGACCTCTGATGGAGGGCCTAACCCGCTAGACCAGAAACAGGTGACCAGGTGAGAGGACCCTGTTCTTCATTCTAAATATCTTGAATCCTGAAGGTGTGAGAATGAAGAGGACTGAGATTCTCCACCCAGGTATGAGAAGCTTCAGTAATTCAGACATGTGACAAAGAAAGGAAAATGGACTTTAAAAAATAAATTGTGACTGTTTTATGGTACATTATGCTGAAGAGGGACTTCTGCAAACTGACCCCTTTAGCAAGCAGAGAGTACCAGCTTTTAGCTAGTCTTCCCTAGGGGACTTAACTGGAAGATAACATGGAGCTTGAGGACTGCCCTCCTTCCAATTCTTTTCTATCTCTCAAATTGCAATTGATCTTCTTGCTGTTGCCTGTAGTAGACATTCCTTTTCCCATTTCCATAAGTTTACACAGTTTGGAATATACTCCTTTATCCACCTCTGCATCCCAGAATCTCTAGATTCCTCCAAGGTTCACCTCAAGTGAGCCTTCACTGATACCTTGGAGGTATAATGGACAGAGGAATGGGCTTGGAATTATAAAGACAAGTTTAAATCTCAAACATTTGTGATCCTTTCCAGGTCACTTAATCTCTGATTTTTTTAGTTTTCTCAAGTGTAAGATAATAAAAGTAGCTATCTCCTAGGGTTGTTGTGAACTAATATTTGTAAAATACTTAGCACAGTATCTGATATATAATAGATACTATATAAATTCTAGCTATCATCATCACAATCACCTTTTATTATTATTACAAGTCATTTCATAACTAAAGATAAAAGATATATACTACATCTCCCTGATCAAAGTTACTTAAGTATGAAAAACTATAATGTAATGATTAATCAATGCCTATAAATATCTACTAAAGGATAATGAGATGGAGATTGAGAGGGGGAAGAGGAGGAGGAGGGGAGGAGGACAAGAGAGGGGAAAAGCCAGTTGGGCTGTCAGGAAAGACAAAAACTTTCCTGGCCTTAACTTTGCCCAGTGATGTCCCTCTATACCCTCAACTAGATTGCACAAGAGAAATGTTTTTGCCCTGTATGAGACCTATAGCTCTGTTTTGTGTGATTACGTGATTTGTGAATTTGGATCTTGTTGTTACTGTTACTAACACTTCTTTATTAAGTATTTCTGTTCCAGAGGATTCATTAATCAAGATATCATTTCAGTATTGCCCTTTCAAATGTATGTGTGCCCAGTGAAGAAAGGCAGGAATTATTACTATTTTAGGATCATCAGGAAGGCTGATTCAGAATTTGTGAGCTATGATATAGAGGTGAAGAGATAGCTAATTAACAGCTCATGGGTGTGATGTAGAGGGAATATTCAAAAGGGAAGTAGGAGTTTCAGTGGTCAAACCCAAATCTAATGCATCATGATGATGTCATGTATGGTAGGTGCCATTATGGAGCATTTCATGGACATCTGGTTTCCCAAAAAACATTTTGAGGCAAGTTGTGAAAGTTTTAATATTCCTTCAATACCTAGGGCTCTTTCCACACTACCATCAACATAGCTATCATGCCATCATGCCTTAATACATACTTATCAGATATGTTCATATGGTGATTTAATAGAGTCACTAACAACAATAGGTAGGTGATATAATTAATAGAGAACTGGACCAAATTGAGGAAATCTGAGTTAAAATCTGGCCTCAGATACTGACTAACTATGGACAAATTACTTAAACTCTTTCTGCCTTACTTTTCTTGACTGTAAAAGGGGGAAAATAATAGTAACTACCCTTCTTCTAGGGCAATTGTAAAGAATAAATGGATAATATATATAATTATATGTTAACAATTATATTTATATTAATATATTAATTTAATATAATAATTATTAAGTATATAAATAATTATGATATATTATAACTATATAAATAGAATATAATATATAAATAGAATATAATTATAACCATAGTATAATCAGAAGTGTGCTGAAAAATGTTAACAACCAACTTTCTTGGGGGAAAATTTACAGACAAACCATGTTTAAATTTAATTTGCATTAAGATTTTCTTTATCAATTTCTTTAGTATGGACTGTTATTGTTGTTCAATTGTTTAGTTATATCTCGTTTTTCATAACCCTATGGACCATAGCACACCAATAAAAATCCATAAGATTTTCTCATCAAAGATACTAGATTGTGTGGTTTGCCATTTCCTTTTCCAACTCTAAACTACTGATATCAATATTATTGTAGACTAATTTATATTATTGGCCAATTTCTAAGGGACAGCTAGGTGGCACAATAGAGTTCTGAGCCTGAAGGCAGAAGGAATCCAAACCTGGTCACAGATACTTACTTAGCTATATGACCTTTTGCCTCAGTTCCTCATCTGTAAAAATGAGCTAGAGAAAAAAATGGCAAACCAGTCCAGTATCTTTGCCAAGAAAACCCCAAATGGGATCATGAAGAGTTGTACACAATTGAACAACAATTTCTGAGGTACGAATGTTCATGCTAATAATTGAAAAACTGGTCTTGAGAATTTGTAAGATCTGCCTCCATTCCACCTTTGAATAATCATTTAAACTCCATTCTATTTCATCTGTAAAATGAAATGCTGCTTGCCTATCATCTGGATATTGGGAGAGAGATCCATTAAAAATGGACCTCTTAGTACTAAGTCTATGATCCTATGATTCTCAAGAGAAAAATAAGAGGTACAACTTCTTGTTATTATTTTCTTTGCCAAGTTGTTGAATATGACATTCAAATAAGAAATGAATCTCCATTCTTAACAAATTATATAAAAGTTAATGGAGTAAGTTGAGTGGATCAGTATAACCACTTTGAGTGAAATATGACTAAATCTAGGAGAATTTAGAGTGATCAAAGAGAAGAAGGAATGCTTTTCTCAGGAAAGGAACTGATATGGGGTAGTTATAAGACCTGGGTTCAAGTGATGGTCTAAGGACCCTTGTATGGGTCTAACCCATACATTCCCTTTATGACCTTGGGTAAGTGAGTTTCCACATTTGTGAAATACAGATCACTCAACAAACCTTTATTAAGCCCTTACCACACACTGTGGCACAAAAAAAAATCAAAAACATGAAAATAATCCTTGTCTTAAGGAGCTAGCATATAATATAGTAGGGTAGACAGCATAGAAATATGTGTCTATGGAATTGTTGTTTATTTGTCCTTTGTTGTGTAGAGGGCTATGACATCAGGGAGGGGATGCTGTGCAAGTCAGTGGGATTTAAGTGAGGGAGGGCTGTGCAAGGTCATCTCCCTTACTTTCTCCTCCAGAGCCAGCTGGGTTCAGTGGCAAGATAAAGACAAATGGAGATAAAGTACAAAGTAGAAGGAAGTTAACTTAAGATAAAGCTCAAATGGCTGGGTTGGAGAGTGTCTAGGAAGACCTTTTTAAGAAAATGGAACTTGAACTGAACCCTGAAAGGAGTCAGAGATGTGGAAAGGTGAAGAGAGAGCATTTCAGGCATGGAAGATAGCCTGCTGCAAAGATGAGAGATGGAGGGTCATGGGTCTAGGAGGTAGAAGCTCTGGGCCAGTGTTACTGGACTATTATAGAGAGTATAGTGAGAAGGACAAAGAAACTGAAAAATAGAGAGAGAATAGCTAGTGGAGAGCCTTAAATGCCAAATCAAGGACTTTATAATAGATCCTGGAGCTAGAGCTGATTAAGCAAAAGGATTGGAGGGCAGATCTATGCTCTAGGAAAATCACTTTTATCTGCTGAGTGGAGGATGGGTTAGATAAAAACAGAGGAGAGTCATCTAGAGACCAATTAAGAGGCCATTGGAATAATCTATGAAAGAGGTGATTAGGGCCTGAATCAAGGTCATAACTTTAAGATTATAGCTGTGTGATTGGAGAGAAGGGAATAAATTTATGATTTTGTTGTTGTCATTGTTGTTTGTTTGTTTTGTTTGTTTTTCTGAGGCAATTGGGGTTAAATGACTTGCCCAGGATCACACAACTAGGAAGTGTTTAGTGTCAGAACTCAGGTTCTCCTGACTTTAGGGTTGGTGCTCTATACACTGCACCACTTAGCTGCCTCCCACTGTGTCACTAGCTTCCCCTAAATTATGTTTTAAAGGTAAACATGACAAAATTTAGCAATTAATTGAATACAAGGCATTAGTGAGAATGAGGACCTGAAAAGGTTTGTGAACCTGAGAAACTGGAAGCATGGTGACAACCTCAACAGTTATAAGGAAGTTAATAAAGGAGAACATTTATAAGGGAGAATATTAAGACAGGATTGTCTGAGATTGTTGAGAGACAAGTTTGTAATCCTTGAAATACTTATCAATTCTCACCCTTTGGGGGAATTGCTACTTAGCATTTGCATGTCCTAAAGAAAAGGGCTGTTGGGGGCCAAATTGGTGAAAGTTAGCTTCAAAATATGACTTTTGAAGTTTTTTAGAGTCATCTGATATAATTTTATTTTTTTCATTTTCCACATTCATTCCCCGCCCCCCCCCCAGCCTAGTCATATCACATCAATGATAGAATTTCCAAACCCACAAATGATCTAGGCATGTGGCAGAGTGCAATCTAACTGGCAAATTCCTTCTTTTGGAGAGTGGGTATAAGCCACGTCCTTCTTCGACCTATCCAAGGAGCTTCAGTTTCAGGGAACACAAAGAAGCTGAGTATAAGGGGGCTTCACCTGTAAGGGAACATCACAGCCTAATCTCTAACGATATCATTATGACATCAGTACATAGTCAATCAGATTTAGTAGAGCTTTCTATTACGATCTTGTTCAGTGGTGATTCATACTAGGGAAAGCTGACACAAACAAATTTTAAACAGGTACGTAACCAATAGCTCACAGTGCACTTTATTTTTCTTCTTTCACAATAATAACTGGACAGACACAACAAATTTAATGGCAATGTGATCTCCCCCCCAACAACTAATATAAAACAATGCCATTGTAATTAATGGTAGCGAACTGGAAAACTACTTTACTTTCCCATACATATATCCAAGGTACTGCATAAACAAAATTGCTTTATGTACAGTGATGCTGGTGATACTGAAAACTCAGCTCCCAAGTTAAAAACAGAAAACTTAGAGTAGTTCCTATAAAAATCAAAACATTCAGCATAAAATTGAATTATGTTTAAAGTTTAATTTAAGGATGAAAAAAAAGAGAATCCAAGCAAATAGTATTTGGATGTTTTGAAGGCTTCAAAAATTTTTAATGAATGCAGCTGTTTAGGTTCTCCAAATGAAATTAGATCACCTACTACTATTCACAATGCTACCCTGGCCAATATAAATGGAGATTGTATTACATTCCATCAAGAAAACTAGCTATAAACTTTTTCCCAAGGAAAGAATGGAAATACTTGGAGTTAATGACCACTTGCTAAATTAGAGTCAACTTGTAATAACACAGACTTAAAAATCAGCTGTAATATAGCCTCTCTGCTATATATTTGTAAGATTGTCCTCGTACCTTTATATAAACGATTAGGATACCAAGTTGCTGTTTCAGTCTTTTTGGTCATTGATATGCTGTCTGTTGTATATAGAGATGGCATGATTGACTATCAGCAGCAGAACAGACATTTTGGGGTTATTTTTCTGAGAGCAATGATGAGTTTCTTCTGAACTATTTACAATGTTCAGTTCCCATTGTGACTTAATTGTAAGGGCCCATACATTCAGTGACCATGAAAGAGAGTACCAGATCATAAAAGAGAGTGCTTCTTTTTTTTTGCATACTTCACTGACTGGTATCATTATTCCTCAATTTAATTAGAAAGAATTGTGAGTTACATTGCCAGCACTATCATGATGCTGTATGAAACTATCATGATAGCAAATAAGCAAAAAAGAAATGTCCCCACTCTAAGGCAGGCTGTGTCAATGATTATTCCACCAATTTAAACAAATGACTGTTTAAATACCTATCACATAGACTTGGAATGCAAACTTATATCCAGAATGTTAACTTTCAAAGGAGTTTTTTAAGCAAGACAATCATACTGAAATGAACTTTTAGGTCCACTGGTGCCAATAGAGCTGTATATGAGAGTAGTAAAATACTCTCTTATCATACTGGGTCATTATCATATGATATATTTAGCACTAACAAAGGTTCTATTTCAATTTTTCCATATTTACAGCAAATTAATCAGGTCCACTAATTCTGTAAAATATTTGTTAAGACTGATTTGTTTTCAGAACCTGATTTACTACTGTTAATCTCTTTCTTCCTTCCCCTTCCTCCATTATTACAATAAAACTCCTAAAAACACATATAATTCAAAGTAACAAGAATAATCTGATTAGGCTCTACATGGACTTGAATTTTAGACCTGTGTGCGTCTGAGTGTGTGAATATGTTGTTGTTTTTTTATGTGAACAATCACATTCATCTCCTATTGCTTATGACACCAAAGGACAGAATTAGAATCAGAGCTTAAACTCTGTTCCTTGATGTCCTTAGAAATATTTGTTTCCCAAAGACCTTTCTCTGTCTTTCACACAGCCCATGTAAATCATTCAATGTAAGTGATAAGAAAGGGTAACTAACCATAGCCACAACCTTGAAAGAATTCAATAGGTTAAATTGGGGTTTAAAGTGGAAATTCTTAATTATTTACTTCAGTGTAAATTAAGCATTGCTAGACTCTTGAAAATTTAGTCAGTCCTTCATGTCATGTTGCTGAGAAGTTCTGATTCTTCACTTTTAAACATAATTCTTATGTTTTTGATTTTTTGATTTTATAATCATTGCATCTGGTGCTGGGAAAAAAGGAAACAGTCTAAATGCTTGATGACTGACTATATAATTAAAAGCCATTTCTAAATAAATGGGCAAATCTGAAACTTACAAGGTGAAATGGAGAATTGAGGGCACACTCTTGTTTGTCTTTTGTTTTGTTTTGTTTTATTAGCTGGGTACTTGCTATATTTATGAACTCGAGTTTCCACAAAGAGAGAGTCTAAAAATAATTTTCTGTCCTTTTTGAATATTTTGGATGGTAGAGCTTGGTTGACTACCCAATGCAGCATTTTTTCTTCTTCTACAATAGTGTAAAAGTGTTGCTTTTCTATGTGAAAGACTTTTAAAGCTTTAGGAATTAAGGGTTTATTTATTCATGCGGACAGTGGAGTGTTCTTTCCCTCATAGCCTTTTCTTAATGTCAATGGACCCAGTTGAAAATATGTGTCTTTTATATCTCTGCCCTAGACAACCAATACATAGTATGAGGTATGTGTGTGTGTGTGTGTGTGTGTATGTGTGTGTGCATGCGTGTGTGCATGTCATAAACATTAGGTGTAAATGATTCAATGAGGGTATACCCAAAGGTATAGAGCTAGAGAACAATATCCTAGGAAAGGAGATGAAGAAAAAAATTTGATTAGTTCAAACTTTTATATACATTCATCATTTCTATATCTTTAACAAAAAGAAATGCATTATCAACTAGTCTCTGAGCAAGTGCAGGCATGGAAATACTGTACAATTCTAGAGTCAGGTGGCAAAAGTTTTTCATGGGGAATACCAGAAAATGAGATCCCCAATAGCAAGAGAAAACCAAACAAACATCAACCACCATGACTAATTTTTTAATATATATATATTTATATACACACATATATATACACACTTTACTCATATAGTGGGAAACCCAGGTTTTTTTTTTCAAAGGACAATAACAACAACAACCACAAAGACAACCAAACACCAATCAGACTTTATCTTTTAAATGTTCATCAGGTACTTCATATTACTTCTAAAGCAGCTTGGAAAATCTTGACACTTGGAGTGAACTACAAAACCAACTCCATGCAGGTGATCTTGTTGGCATAGCAGCACAGGGCTTTCAGTTCAATATTTGCCACTTTTGAAAATGTAAACCTTTCATAAAATAATAAAACATTTTAAAATTGAAACCAAAAAAATCATTTTATCTTCTTCACTAATTTGGTTCTGAATAATGACTTATAATTCATGCCATTTTCCACTCTACAAGTCTATTCTGTTCCAAATGTGAACCCATAAGTGCTACTAACTCTCATGAAAAATGACCTATTTAAATAAGCTCCTATGGCTTTCCTTGGTACCTATATTTAAATGGGTCATTTTGATGCAAGTCTAAAAGTTACACACTCCTAGGGCTAGAGTCTTAATTACTATAAGGCCCTAGAAAGTCTCTATCTTAGAAAATTCATGCAAATGAACCCCATGGTTATAGCTGAATGTGCACATTCTCAAATAACTTGAGTTACTAAACTCAGAATTATTCAGGTTAAATAAAACTATAAGGAACAAGGTCAGGGGTACAACAGCAAATGCCGTTTTGCTTTATTCCAACATTTCTGTTTCAAAGCATAGTACAAAACCTGTTGAGATGAATGCCCTCAAAAGCTACAGTTCCCTCTCCTTCAGCTGTCCGAGGTCCAAAGACTACAAGAGGCATTGTTAAGAGTTTCTGGAGAGTCAAAATACAAAACTTTAAATGGAAAATTCTCGTCCTTGCTAACAAATAGTGTAGAGGTCATAACTAAATTAAAAAAATTTTAAATGCTGAGATGCACATACCTAAAAAAAAAAAAAAAGCAGCTTTGAAAACACATCAACTACAGCATTAAACATTAAACAAAATACATTCCAAAGTTAATACAGATAAATGGTATATAATGCCATAATGCCTCAAAGGTATTTCATGTATATCACAAAGCGAAATCTAAACTTAAAATACAAATTCTTCTCTAGTTTATGAGCTGGAGGCTAGATCTCTTTTGAGATTCCTCAACAGTTTTAGCCACTGTTTCTTTTCTTTGCTCCCAGGATGTGCAGATAATCTCCAAATTCCACAACTGGAATTTTTCTCCCCCTTCCAGGTTTCCAAATAAGAACAAACAATAATAATGATGAGTTAATGAGTTTTCCCATCAAATTCCATAGGCATAAGTTAATTAGTCCATGACACTCCTTTTGACATTTCCCTTCTTTATTAAAACCTTCCTTTGAACCACATCAATATGTCAGAGCTCAGTCCCAAATACAGGCATGCTGTTTGGACAGTATTTGGTACAATTTACTGTTCCTCATCTGTCTGCCTTATTGAGATTGATTTAAAATCTGGATATAAAAGGGATTCAAGTCCTTTTTTTTTTTTAACCACATTCTCTCTGTGTGTGTCTCTTTTTTCTCTCTCTCCCTCCAACACAAAGGCAGCAGGGTTCCCCTTTTTTTGCCTCTTCCTGGACTGAATCAGTTTTCTAAAATTGTCAGGATGATCTGGGAGATGACTATGAGAGCTTTGTCTTCTTCGACGGCAAACTTAAGAAATGACCAATGTGGAAAAAATAGTTTTCGTCCCCAAATTCCACTTTAAATTGGAAAAATGAGCTTAAATTGATTTCATTATCTCCAATTTGATAAACAGGCCCTAATAGAGCCCACTTAGAGTTCTTTCTTGAATGGAAAAATGTTTATTTGCCAATGGAATTCAAAACTTTGTTAACTTCCAAAGTTTCAGAGACCACACTGCACTGTTTAGAAACCCTCATGGAGACCAGTGCCTGCATGGGAGTGGTTCCAGGAATGAGCCCACTTAGTTGGGACACAAGACAGGCCTGCAAGCTGCAGTCTTACCCTGGAGAAACAGGCACTTATGGTGTCCTGATGTTTCTGTGTGAGTAGTTCAAAAAAAAAAAACACCCTGATGCTGAAGAAATCACTGACATGTTGATTTCTTGATGTTCCAAAGGAGCCAGTTTCCTACTCAGATAGGGAGTATTTGGACTGACATATCTCTGAGTATCTGAATAGACAAATCAGTGTTTAAGGTATTGGATGATATTGTCTTAATCGTTAAAAAGCTGTCTCGGCACAATTGGTAGCTTAAAAAAATACTTTCATATATGATTTATGATTATATTTCCCATAGCTGTCCTGGGGAGGTGGAGGAAATATGAAGAATCTTAACGGACCATAAGTCTGCCCTCAAATTTCCTTTTCTTCTTGGATGGTGTGTGCACCATGCAAATCATAAGCAAAGTGTCATTTTTTTCCTAGCAGGAAATAATTCTATTTCCATGCAGGGCAAATAAATGCACATAAAATGCACCCCACCTCCCTATAATCAAGCAGCCTAAAAAAGCTCTTCCCCAACAGTAAGGTCCTTTGTCAGTTTGTTTGTTCTTCGGAGATTGAGTTAGTCCAGCCAACTCCGTCTAAAACAAATCAGCATTTATAGGCACAGGAGATTCTGTGTGGAGCCATAGTAAGAGTTACTTTGCTGTAAGCGGCAGAGTTTCTGAAGACAGGAGGTTACATGTAAATGTCTTAAATAAATAAATTTTTTTAATAATGTAAAAATAAATGATATTTCCCTTTGGCAGTAAATAGCTGATTTAATATTTTGCCCAGAAGTTTTTTTTTTCCTCCAATGTTTTCCTTTTTTTTTTTTTTAAAGAGACCACACCCAAATTTTATTATGGATCACTGAAAAAAAAATGCATACTATTTCTACAGTTTAGTGAGTCTTTTGCATATCTATCCATTGTGTGTGTTTGCTTATTCACTTGTGTCCTAGGTAGGCACCAAGAGTGATGCAAGCTCCCACCAGAGCCAGGCTGAGGAGAGTCTTCAGAGACAGCCAGGAGAAATCGAACAAAGGTCTCATGCTGTTGCCATATAATTCCACAAAGGCATCCTGGATAGGAAAAATGAAAAGGCAGAATGTCAGCAGGAATTAGGTCATACCAATTCAAAGAATCACAGAATCTTAGAGTGGGAAGTGATTTAAGTAGCCATTTATCTGCAGTTGTCCCAGTGTCCCTTGTACAACAACTGCAATAAGAAGTCATTTAGTTTGTGCTTGAAAATATGGGGGAGATCCACTGCTTCCCAAAGTGTCCAGTCTGTTTTGGGGGATAGCTCTAATTGCTAGGAAGTTTTTTCCTTATTTCGTCATGATTTGCATCTTTTCAAAATCCACTTGTTGCTCCTAATTCTTTCCTCTGGTTTAATCAATCAATCAATTAACACGTTTAATCCCTTTTCCTTATAAAAACCCTTCCCTCAGATGTTTTTTCTTGACGCTAAATGCCTCTAGTTCCATGGACCAATCAGATAAAGGCCATTTCTTTCGACTCAGTCAGGGCTCCTCAGTAAGTAATTTAGTCAGTGCTCCTCAGTAAGTAATTTAGAGTTCATTGTCCCCAAAGGAGTTGGATACAATAAAACAGCATTCAAGGCTATGTGAAACTGAAGATTCCAGTTATAATTTGTTGAAGTGATACCTACAGAGTAACCACAAGGAGCCCATGGATGGGAAGAGTTGCTTTCCCTGGGAAAGACAGTGGACGATTTCAAATTTTGGTTTGTATAAAAGGTGGCACAATAGCTTTCTACCCTGAACTTGTTGGGGAAATTTATAAAACATTCAATACTACATAGCTGCTGGAATGAAAGCACTTTGGGGACTGGGGTGGGGGGGAAGCTTTCATCCTTTAGTTCTTTTGGACATAGATTTTGACAGTATATTCTATGGTCATGGGCAAGTTATGTATATTTGATTTCTCTGAGCCTAAATGTGCTCATTTATAAAATGGAAGGAAACTAGATTGCTCAGTGGATAGAGCACTGGGCCTGGAATCAGGAAGATCTGAGTTCAGATTTAACCTCAGACTGTGTGAATCCGGATGAGTCATTTAGTTTCTCTTTGCCTTAATCCATTGGAGAAGGAATGGCAAGCCACTCCAGTATGTTTGCTAAAAAAAACCCAAAAAACTCACAAATAGTGTGGTCACAGGGTTTCCAAGAGTTGGACACAACTGAACAACAACAAAATGGATTAATAATGCTCGGACTATCTACATTATAGCATTCTTGTGACAAAGGACTTTGCAAACATTAAAATAATATATAAATATGAAAATATAAAATTCAATGTAAAACTATGAGTTCTTTTCTTAATTCATCTAAGATTTGAGCAGGTGAAAGTTCTTTTAAATTTCATCTATCTAAAGGGCATCCAATATATTGGAATATTAGCATTTACAACTTTAAATACTTAACAGCAACAGCAATGCTAGTTTACATGTACATTTATTCAAGTATTTTAAGGAAAAGAAGAGGTAGGACCAAGTTAACAGAATTTAAATGAAAACATTTTTGTGGCAGGTGAAACTAAGACTGTTAATTAACATATCATTATATAATACATATGAAAATCATGAAAAATATGGCACTTTGGATTCTAAATAGTGGACTTATTATTGCCAAGCTTGTGAGCTAGAATCAGCTCTCTAATTTTAGTTCTTGACTTCAATACTGACTTTATTCAGACCTTGGGCCAGCTTTTTATTTTTTTCTGTTTCAACTTACTTGTAACTTGTCTCCAGTAAGTAAATTGTAACAGTTTCCAGCAAGCCTTGATGAAAGTTTTGAGCTACATTGTTAATAGATGTCCTTCAGATATAAAAATCGCATAATTGCCCCACTATCTATAGCAGGAAGGGCTAGAGCGATTAGGCAATTTACCCATATTCACCTAGCTAGACTTGGCAGAGGCAGTACCACAATACATGTTCACTAAGATACTTTGTAATCCCAACATCCCATGTGCACATTTTCTGCATGAGTCAAATCATGTTTCAAGGAGTGAAGATGGAGTTAACTGACTCATTTCCACTCTTACATGGTCAGTCAGCAAGGACTGGTCTCCGCTGTATTACAAAGTCAAGCTAAGTGAACCCACAGATCTCTGACTAGCAAAACCATGATTAGCCTAATCCTGATGAGAACCTAACCTGAATGAGCTAATTGACCACAAACAATTGGTTGCTGCAGCCTCCTAATTAGGCAAAGTTGCATTTTTGCCACAAGAGGGAGCAAAGACTCCCTCTAACCTTTTCCCACAGACCTTTCAATAGAAGTTGACTCTTAGACAATGGTTCTTAGGAGAAATGTGTATTTAAGATGCTCCATTTTCTAGGATGATGGTTTGGAATGGGTTTGTGGCCTATTTTTATTATCTATAGTGAAGTTATTTGAATATATGAAAGGGTAATTATCTCTTTTTTTTTCTTTGGTACCAGGCTTGATGGTTTTTAAGAAGTAATGACCAAACATGATCTCATGACAGTCTAGTGAGGCTGGCCAAACAGATATTATCATCCCCATTATACTGATAAGGATGCTAAAGATTGGAGAATTCTAAATCTTCCACACAGCGGGAAAGCCATGTCTTTAACTCAGGCGTTCCTGTGTAGTCTGATGTTCTTTACCTGTATGGAGGCACTATACCTTGGTGCCTCCACACAGGAGAAAGTTGGCTGGCATATGAATAGAGAGAAGGTCTTTGGGCAGGGAGAACCTCAGGACCCCACAGAAATCACTCTAGCTTCCCCACCACTGATTGGGGGAAGTCCAGGTTTTTTACAGTCATGGGGCTGCCTTGTTGAACTGAGTACTGATTAAAATGAAGCAGGTCATTGGCTAGGACTTGTAAATCATAAAATCTCAGAATTGGAAGGACTGTGAGATGGAGTCACAGAGGAAAATATGTTGGCTTTAAACTAAGAAAATTAGGGTTTGAATCCTGGCCTTGCATGTGATTATTGTGTGACATTAAGCAAATTATTTCTCCTCTCTGGGCCATAGTTTCCTTCTCTGTAAAATGGTGGACCAGATGACCTCTGAAATGCAGAGAATTTATCATTCTATGATTTTCTATAACTTAGAACAACCCAAATAATACTGTTATGCTTAAATTTGGAAGAAACAGAAAAGCAATGGTATTTTGTTGCGATGAAATTGGACCTCAACTAGACACAGTCATCATCTAAACCCTTGTTGTACTTGGAAGCAGATAAGGGTAAGGATGGGGATATTATGATGGAAGTTTAAATTTGAAAGAAATAGAAAAGCAAGGATAATATGAGGGAAGCTTAAATTTGAAAGAAACAGAAAAGCAATGGTATTTTGTTGTGATGAAATTGGACCTCAACTAGATACAATCATCACCTAAACCTTTTTTGTACTTGGAAGTGGATAAGGGTAAGGGTGGAGATAATATGAGGGAAGCCCCACCAATGTCATCACTTCCTTATTTAGAAGGGTACCCTGTGTTAGGTGCTATAGGAGTTCCACCTGTACTTCTCCACCCCATCTCTGTCCCTGGGGCTCTGCCTAGGGACTTCCCCCATATACCTCCTCTCTACCCCACCCCACAACATACACAGCCATAAATTACAGTCTGACCCTAGTCACATTCTAGATACTGAGTTTATTTCTAATATGTGTTACTGCTAATATATATATATATATATATTATATATGTATAATATACATATATATATATATTATATATATATATATATATCCCTTGGTGTTATAGATAAAGAATTATCTACTTATCTGATATAGCACATAAGAATGAATGATTCACATGGATGAAATGCTAAAAACAGATAATTAAAAGCCTCCTTCAGGCTTTTTAAAAGTTCCTATAGCTCTACCCCTTTCACTGGCCTCTACTCCAATGGGCTAACCTATTGAGTTTTTTTTTTTCTCTTCCAGGAATTCCACTGTATTAAAACTAATATGTTATAGGAACAAATCACAATTCTTAAAAGGATGTTTGCTGTCATGGAGATGGTCAGTGGCTGACAACTATATCACATTCATAAAATGATTTAGTCACATGTGTTAGCTGAAAATGATGTAAGATGCTCAGCTTAAAAATACTGAGATTCCTAAGGAATTTATAGTAGTAGTGTGTGGTATGACCTCAGAGAAGTCACAATCTTTCTGGACCTGGGTTTTTGCTTCTTGCAAAATGAAAAGGTTGGATTAGATCATCTTTAAGGGTTTTACAAACCATGATTCCTGTATCACAGTAAATCAGGCTTGGGTTTAGTTACTTACTATCAGCTAAAGAATAAAGTTTGGATATGAATGTTCTAAGAAGACATGTCAATAGTGATTTGTTATGTCTTTTTTCTTCTTTTTCAAACATTCTGATTAGGCCTATACCCAAAATTTGAATAGCCTATCATTAATTTTTAAATGTCAAAATTATTTAAAATAATTTTTTATCTATTTCATATACTAAAAGCAATGGAAAAGGGAAAAATACTGAATTTTTTTGACAAAATTCTACAAAGAAGGCATCACTTTCTCATGTTTTTCTTATTCAGATTTGTACCTCTTTCTGACTCTAAGGTGAAATTTTCTAGTACTTAATGCTAGGCAGAGTATGTCATTAAATAATCAATGACATTCTCAGTATGGTAGCTATTTCAGTGACACCTTCTTCTTCCATAAACTCTTGAGTTGGAAGATCTCTCCAAAAGCAGGAATTTAACAATTTTTGGTGCCACGGATATCCTGGGCAGTACGTTGGTAAATGTTGAATAACCTCCTCTCCCATGAACATACTTCAGCGTTTAAGCAGCATTATTAACATTTTCTCCATCATCTTCTTAAATCTAGACAATCAACAAAACAATAACTCAAGCCTTGATTTGTAGTAATTACAGATTTCCAAGGTATAAATGTTCATACTGATAATTTAAAAATATGTTGGTACACCCTGCTCATACCCAACTAATAAACATTAACTCTAATTTCCAATGGTAAATTTGCAAGGGAGCTCTCTATTATAGTGTAACTTTAGCATACAGTTTTTCATTTATCCTTATTAAATTTTTTTCTATGAAAACCATAAAGCCATATTGAAATATCAACTTTAAAAAATTATTAGTTTTTTTAAAGAATTTCATGCCTTCTAATTGGCTTAGGGCATATGCAAGGGAGCCAAAAAAAAAAAAAAATGAGACTATATTGAAAGGATATCAACTGTTAGGTAAAAGACATTATATGAGCCCATTGTTTCCGTTACCTTTTGGAATACTTCACATGGGATTCTGTATTTATGGGAAGAGAGATGCAGTGGATAGAAAACTGAACGTAGGGTCAGGAAGATCTGAGTTCAAATATGGCCTTTGGTATTTACTACCTGTGTAAGCCTAGACAAAGTCACTTAACTGTCTATCACAGTTTCCTCACCTGACAAATGGATATTATAATAACATCTACATCTCAGGGTTCTTATGAGACTAAAAATGATTTAATAATTGTAAAGTGAAAATTGCAAAATTAATCTTAAAGCATTATATAAAAGCTGACTAATTTTAAAGAAAGGGAAAGGAAAGGAATAGATCTATTCCTTTTTAAAATCTGGTCTAGACTAGTTCTGCCTCCCATTTCTTTCTTTGTTTCTTCCTTCCTTTTTTCTTTCGTTGTTTCTTTATTTCATTATTTGGTTTGTTTGTTTCTTTTGTTGTTTCTTTCTTTGTTTCTTCCTTCCTTCTTTCCTTTTATGTGAGGCAATTGGTGTTGAGTGATTTGCTAGGGTCACACAGCTAGTCAATGTTAAGTGTCTGAGGCCAGATTTGAATTCAGATTCTCTTGACTCTAGGGAGGTGTTTTATCCATTATACCCCCTAGTTGTCCCCTCCTACCTCTTTTATGTAGGTAGAATGTCATTATCTTCTTTTTAAGGGTAAAGGAATAAGTTTTTATTAAATACCTATTGAATTTACACCTAATATTTCCTTTGATCTTTGAAGCAATTCTATGAGATAGATGCTTTATTTTACAGTTAAAGAAACAGAGACAGAAGTTAAGTAGTTTGCTGAAGATCACACAACTAAGGAGGATACAATTGTGGTTCAGAAATTTAAATCACTTGTTTTAGGACAAGCTGATGATAGGAGTGAGAAAGAGGGATTGCCCTGCTCTTCTGCCTTTTATTCTTTTCAAATTTGGTTATAAGTATGTGTACCCAATCAAAAGGTTCATTTCTTTTAAATCTAAAGGAACTAAAGAAGAAATTCTAAGTGCCTAATAAGTTGGTAAACCTGGTGCTAATTTTACAAGTAGAAAAAAATCTTTCTTGTTTTTAAAGATTCTTTTCTAAATGTTCATGAAAGTACACTATTATCACTACTAAGTCCTATGTTCTAATCAAGATTACTTAGTGCATGCATAGTTGGAGAGAATTAATAAATAAATATTATATGTCTTACTATGCACCAACCACTGTGCAGAAAGAAAAAATCACAGAACGTCAGAGATAGAAGGGACTTCAGAAACCATGGAGTTCATTCTGTACCTAACTTGGAATACTTTTTACAGTATCTCTGATGAGTTGTCATTCAGCTTGCTTGAAATGCTCCTGTAAAGCGAAGCCTATTTCTTAACATTCTATTTTTGAACATTTCTATCTTTTAGGAAGGTTTTCTTCCATCAGGTCTAAATCTAACACTCTGTCCTTTAGTATGAGTGCTCCCAATTCTGTTCTTCAGAGACCAACAGTACAATTTTCTTCCATAGGACAGCCCTTCAAAAATTCAAAGAAAAAGAACTGGTATGTCCTTCATAAATCTCTCTAGAAGAAACATATGTAGTTATTTCTTTTTAAATTAAAATTTTATTCAATTATTTTTCTCCCTTCTTATCTCTTCTATCTTCTACTTGGAAGAAAAGAAAAATAAAACCATTGTAACAAAAATTCAGCAAGCAAAATATATGTTTGTATTGTCATGTCTGAAAACATATCTATTCCATCATCTCTGTCAAGACAATTCTCAGTTCTTTCAAATACTCATACAGTATGTGCTGTCTATACTTGTTACCATTCTGGGTGTTCTCTTCTGAATAATAGTCAAGCTTGTAGATTGTTCTTCCTAATGTAGGCTCAGAACTGAACATAACACATTAGATATGGCCTGGCATGAACAGAGTACAAAGAATTGTTGCTTTTCTATTATTTGGGACAGAGTGTGAACTTTTTAGCTGCCGTGTCTCCTTGTTGACTCATGGTGTGCCCAGAGTCAGTTAAAATTCTAAATCTTCTTCCTATGGCATCCACCACCACACCATGAAGTTGACTTCTTAATCTTTTGTAGAACTTTTCACTCATTCCTTTAAAATTTTATTTTTTATTATTTTAGGATCACAGAATTAGAGATGGAAAGACTTCAGAAGCCACATAGTCCAAGCTTCTGAGTCAAGCGACTCAGAGAGGTTAGATAAATCTCTCAAAGTCACATGGGTCCTAAAGAGCAGAATTGGGTTCTGAGCTGAGCTTTTATGATTAAATCAATCCATTGTTCTGATTTGTTAAGATCTTTTTTGAATAATTCTTTTGATAATCAATATGTGAGCTATCTTTCATAGCTTTGTATCATTTGAAAACTGCACAAGCAAAAGTTTGTGGCAGCCCTTTTCGTAGTGGCTAGAAACTGGAAACTGGATGCCCATCAATTGGAGAATAGCTGAATAAATTATGGTATATGAATGTTATGGAATATTATTATTCTGTAAGAAATGACCAACAGGATTATTTCAAAGAGGCCTGGAGAGACTTACATGAACTGATGCTAAGTGAAATGAGTAGAACCAGGAGATCATTATACACTGCAACAACAAGACCATATGATGATCAATTCTGATGGACATGGCTCTCTTCAACAATGAGTTGATTCAAACCAGTTCCAATTGCCCAGTAATGAAGAGAGCCAACTACACCCACACAGAGAACTATGAGAACTGAGTGTGTACCACAATATAACATTTTCACTCTTTCTGTTATTGTTTGCTTGCATTTTTGTTTTCCTTTTCAGATTTTTTCTTTCTAGATTCAATTTTTCTTGTGCAGCAAGATAATTGTATAAATATATATACATATATTGGATTTAAAATATAATTTAACATATTTAACATGTATTGGATTACCTGCCATCTAGGGAAGGGAGTGGGGGAAAGGAGGTGAAAATTTTGGAACAGAAGGTTTTGCAAGGGTAAGTGTTGAAAAAATTACCCATGCATATGTTTTGTAAATAAAAAGATATAATTATAAAAATAATGAAAATAAAAATAAATGTTAAAATTGTTTTTTATGGAACGGAGAAAAATAAAGTACTCAATAAATGATAAAAAAAAAAGAAAAGGAATTAGAATAGAAAAAAAAATTGTACAAGCTTGCTTCCTTTTAAACCACTGATGAAAATGCTGAATGATACTAAGTCAAGAGATCCCTGAGGCCCTTTGTTGGAGATCTTTTTCCAGATTGACATATGTGCAGATCTGGTCATTAACTGGACTCTCATTTAGTCCTTCATCCCTCCATCTTGTCCACAAGGATAACATGAGACATTTTGTCAAATGTTAGGATAAAATTGAAGCATCCTTTGTCTACAGTGCTTCCTTGATCTGTGAGTCTATTAACCCAATAAAAAGGGGAAATGAGGTTTGCTTGGCATGACTTCTCTTGGTTAAGTCATGCTGGTTTTTAGTGGTCACTATTTCCCTTTCTTAGTGCTCACAAACTGTCCTCTTAATAATATGCTTTAGAATTTGGCCAGGAATAGAAGTCCAATTCACCAGCTGATAGTTTTGCAGAATGCTTCCCTATGCCCTTGTTGAAAATTGGGATGTTTGCCCTTCCTCATGCTTGGATACTTCTCCTATTTCTCAAGATCTTTAAACATCAGCAGCAATGACTTGGCAAGTATACCTATCAGTTCTTCAGGAGCCTTGGGCAGAGTTAGTCAGGGCTTGGGAAACTGAAGTAACTGAGGGCAAGCATATATTTATCTTCTCACATAATTTGTGTTCTTACTCATTCATTTCTCATTCACAACATTTTTATTCCACTTTCCCCTCACCAAAGATAATTTTCCTTAGATAAGAAAAGAGACCTTTTCACTATTAATAACAATATCATCATCTCATTTATTCCCATCTTATCCCTAATTTTATTCTCCTTTTGCCCCTAATAGAGTTACAAAAACCTTTTTTTTTTTTTTTTTTTTTTTGCTGTTCTTAATAATTACCTCATTCTGAGGTTTAGGGCTTTGGGTTCCAATCTTAAAGTACCATGCTACTCCTTTGATAGGTTGCCTACCCTAATATTTACCCTGGTTCCCATTTTAAAAATTGGAATCTGAGTTGATTAATGAGTTCATTGATCACACACATTCATACTGGTTTCATTAGACAATTGGCGTTTTTCAGTCATTTAGTCATGTCCGACTCTGTGACCCTGTATGAGATTTTCTTGGTAAAGACACTGAAATAGTTTGCCATTTCCCTCTCCAGTGAATTAAGGCAAACAAAAGTTAAATGACTTGACCAGGTTTGTATAGCTAGTGAGTGTCTGAGTCTGAATATTAACTCAGACTCTGAGCCCAGGGAATCTATTCACTGAGCCATCTAGCTCATTGGACAATAGTCATGATTTCACTAGATAGGTGCCCCTTTTCCTCTTCAAAATAGAATAACTTCTATTATTCAAACATTAATTAAGTATACATGTTATTTCAAGTATTAAGCTAATCTCCACTGATACAAAAAAAAGGTACTTTGCTCTCAAGCAGCTCACAATCTCACTAGGCAGACAGCATGAAAACAACTATGTATAAATAAATTAAAGATATAATAAATTGGAGATCATAAAAAGAGGGAAGATACCAGAATTAAGGGGGATTGGGAAAGACTTGTGTAGAATAAAGTTCCAGCTAAAATGTGGGGCTTGAAGCAGGCCAGGAAAGCCAGGAGGAGGAAATAAGGAAAGTATTCCAAGACTGAGAAGCAACTAGTGAAAAAGCCAGGGTTAGGAGATGAGGCATCTTGTAGAAAGAACATAAATGAGGTCAATGTCACTGAATCACAGGTATGTGGAGGACTGTAATATAAAAGAGGGCTTGAAAGATGGTGATGCTGAGTTATGAAGCTTATGAAGGTCTTTGAACACCAGAAGATTTTATATTTGATCCTGGACGTGATAGGGAACCATTGACCTATCCTAAATGTGGGAGAACCTACGTGGGGAGAGGGTAACATGGTCAAACCTGAACTTTAGAACCTTAACATCTGAGTGAAAAATTGGACTGGAGTGGGGAAAAGACTTGGTAACACATTCCTGTTCCTTTTTGGCCATTCTCCCCTAAAGAATATTAGACCATTTGATTGTGCCAGTTCTTTTTATCAACCCCTTAAAATCTGCTTCATTTCAAGTGGTTAGTTTTACTCTATTTTTCTCCCTTGAACATCTCTATCATGAAGCAATGGCCATTTAACTCCCAAAGTTTCTGTCATTTCTACTTCAGCAACCAGTTCCTCTTTATTGGTCAGAAGCAAGTCCAGAATAGTAGTTCCTTTTGTCACTTCCTGTACCTTTTAAAGGATGAAATCATCATTAAGGCAAATCAGAATGCCTCAGCTGATCTCTGGCAGAGAAATGAAAGAGAGAAGAAAAGAGAAAGAGAGAAAGAGAAACAGATAGAGACAGAGACAAAGAGAGACAGAGAGAAACATAGTCACACACACACAGAGGGAGAAAGGAAGGGAAAGAGAAAAAAAGAGGAGGGAGAGAAAACAAGAGCTCTATTCAAGGTCTGTGATCTGTTTCCAGAGTACTTCTTATCTAATTCTTCCTTCTGTCTAGGTGGTTTGTAGCACACCCCTATGATAGCATTCCAACTGTTTTTCCTTCTATTGATTCTTAATCCAAATCCTTTCTTCTATGTTCCTACCCCTACTTGCCACTTTCTTCTATCTCCTTGCCTAAACATACTTTAATATCCAATGAGATTCTACCACTCTTTTATCTAGTATATTCCTTTTGAATAAAGCGTGCCCTTCTAGAGCCATATTGTAGTAGAAAGTCCTATCCTCTGTGGTATCTATGAGAGTAAATCTACTTTCTTGTCTTTCTAGTTTACCCTGTTTATTTATTTCTTGTCCTTTGAGCAGAGGCCAGGGAAGACATTTTCTCCCTCCCACTATTCCCACGGCAATGAATACAGGTATACAACTATTGACATACAGTTTTTATGGTCTATAAGAAAGCATAACATGCAATGACCAGGAAAACAGTAGAGCACTGTTCGTGCCATAGAAACAAAAGTTTCATAAGGTCTGATCCAAGTTGCATTAAATTAAGTTGTGAAAAAGGGAGAAGCAGGCCTGGTGTGCTCTGAGTGGGTGGTGGGTAGAGCAACATGAGGAAGTAAAGACTTCCTTTTTATACCTGAATAAAGCAGCTGGTGAGGAAGTGACTTTATTTCCCTCGTTATCATTGGTTTGACAGGATATCCTCTTCAGCCACATTGTGTTGAATGAAGGGCTGAGGGTTCCTTCTGCTGATTTAGTAATGCTTTTTGCTATTTTGTCCTCATCATGACTCTTCCCCTCACCCCCTCCTACTGACATTACACCAAAAATACTGATTCCATGACTTGGGGGGAGGGAGGTGAGACTGGGGAGAAAAGGGAAGGAAAAGGCGGGTAGGGGTTGAAGGTGGAGGGTCGGAAAGCATCCCAAATGCCTCACAAAAGAGGTTGAAGGACATGCGGCTGATTAGCCTGTACATTGGGAGAGAACCAAGCCAAGAGTTAGAAATTGAATGACTTTGCATTTTTCTAGAATCTGAACACTAGGGCTGCTCATAAATGCTTTCTCTATGAATGGTGGTTTATTTTAGAGACACTTTGGGGGCAGAAAGGGAAAGGGGTAAGTTGAATTACAGACCAATGGCATAAAATGGAAACCCTATGTCATTCAGGCTGGAACTAAAAACCTTGAGATAAAAGAACAAATACAAACTTCAGACTTCCATTGCAGTTGACCGTTTTTTATGTATTTAGCTATACAAACAGTAGATAAGTAGGAAAATAAGATCTAAATTAATCAAAGGGCTTAATGGTGGAAAGGCTTATCATTTAAACAATAAGCTGTTGTGTTCATTTTAGCTATATGCAACTCAAAAATAGCACTGAAAAGAAGCCTCCCTCATTCTTCAATAAAGTCTATTCCTACCAGGATGGTTCAGAGGATTCTCCAGTACCTCAATTTATGAAAGATTTTTGGCCACATATATCTGGATCCATGTCTTACTATCAAAGGACTTTTCAGGTATAGTTATTTTCTGTTTTTGATTATAAGTTCTATCTACAGAAAAAGGTCAACCATGAAGTCTGTAGGAGATTTTCAAACCATTGGGATAAGGGAGGAATAACTAGATGGATGATATGTTATTGATCTCTTCATGATTACTTAGTTTTTCATTCCAGTGTGGCAAAATTAACATGGAAATATAGGCAAACAAATGTATTTAAGAAGAAAATCATTTTAATGAGAGATGAACAATTGAATTATGATTAATAAAATGTGGTGGTAGAGTATGCTAAAAAAAAAAATGAAAAACTTAAAAGTGCAGGTTACTGCTAAGGCCTGAGGAATGATGTATTTAATCTTATTCTGTACCTAAAAAAATTCATGAGATATACTCTATATGTCAAATTAACAAAATAATATTACTCCATTTGGGAAAGCTAAGATTTTTATAGTTTCTTATAGGAAAAAAAGTTATACAAAAATAAGGTGTCACAGTTGTACATCTTAAGTTCATTGTCTAGAGAATGGTGGTGTTCTGAATATCTCTGAGACCTATTAATAGGTCTATGAACTCAAAATTATTTTCATTACAATATTAAGACATTATTTGTTTATTAAAATACTCCTCCATTTTCCAACTAGATGTCAATGTGAGTGTGGACTTTCTTGATACACTTCAACCAAAATTGCATGTTACCACAGATTGAACATGGAAGAATACATAAGAATCCATTTGGCTCCTGTTAAGCTAGATGTTAAAGAGATTTGTAAAACTATGGAAAATAATACTACTTTTATCACTAAATTGTTTTAGAAAATATATTTCATAGAAATTCATGTTAATAAGTAAGAAGTTTGTTCTTATTTAATGAATTGGCAAAGAAATATTTTTCAAATTTATGCATTTTAATTTCTAATGCAATAAATACCAAAAGATATAACTCATAGGAACAAAAGTACTTTGGGGTTCTCAATACTTTTTAAGAGTGTTAAAGGGTCCTGACACTGAAAAGTTTGAAAACTGCCGGTCTAGTATCACAGATCAGGATGCTATAGATAGATCTTAAGATCTCTTCTTAAGCCTCCCTCATTCTTCAATAAAATCTGTTGCTACCAGGATGGTTCAGAGGTGATCTTAAGATCTATAAGATCTATATGATCTATAAGATCATAGATCTTAAGCAAGAAGAGGCAATAGAGGTCATTCATTCTTAATTCCTTCATTTTAACAGGGAAACTGAGGCCTAGGCAGATGAAACTCTTTACCCAACATCACACAGAAATAGGATTCAGTATTAGGCCCTGTGGTGCCAATTTTTTTTTAGCCTCTGTATTATAAAATTTTTCTGTCTTAAATGATCTTATGACATAGAGAAACATTTCAACCCCATGTCTTTCAGAGGCTGTTTCTACGTGTCCATAATGCTCTGGTGACTTAGGGATGCAAGGTTGGATAAGAGATTGTCCCTGTTTTCTAGTATCTTCAATAGCTCTTAATAAGAATAACAAAAATGGCATCAACTTCATGTAGCATTTTTCCCTCAGTGAACCAAAAGTCCTTGAAAAACAGAAATTAATTTACCATATAAAATACCCAGGACATATGTCAAGGCTACTCTTCTTGTCCACATTTTATAGTCATTAAATAAATGAAGCATGGAAAGGTTGAGTGACTTCCTCATGATCCTAATGAAGAAGTTGAGCATGAGTCAGGAATTCAGAGGTCTCTGCCTTAAAAAGCAAGGGTTCCTCCAGTCCTCAAATTATTTTTTTTCTCCCCTTCTTTACAGACTTCCCCTTTGTACCATGTGCTGCTCAAAGCCATTGAATGGTATGGCATTCAGCCATTTCTGGGGCCATGTATGTCTTTTTTCATTGGAGCAATTACTTTTATTTTTAAAGCTATCTTTCTGAAGATAAAAATAATTATAAATTTGAATTATTTAGAGGTGCTTTTCTTATTTGTATTATTTAAACTATTCTAAAGAATGGTAAATACACAGTACTGTATTAATACTTGAAGGCTTTCTACCTTGTTAACACCTGTCAGATCTTGTGTTCTGCTGGCATAGCCTTTAAGAATTCAGAGATACTCAGGCCATGATGAGCTATTAAAATGGGACTTAAATGGAGGAATGATAACTGCCATTTCTTTGATGCTTTAAGGATAACCAAGTGTTTTCCTAGGAGTGGCTCTGAAACATAGGTAATACTAAGTATCAAGATCCCAGTTTTATAAATGAAGAAACTGAGGTTCAACAGAGATATTAGTACTTATAGTCACACACCAGGAGTTTCTAAGCTAGAAATGACAGTAATAATAGCTAAAACTTATGTAGGGTGTTTCATTTGCAAGCACTTAAATCCAGGTACACTGGTTTACTCATTACTCTTCTCATAAGATTCCATGTTCCATCTCTATACCACTGACATCTTTCCCTCCATCTTTGGAATACCTTCCCTCCTTTCTAGCTCTTGGAATCTTGGTTCCTTCTGCTCTTAGATCATGTATCACCATGTGTTTATCCCAATCCCTCAAGCAGGCTAGTGCTTTCTCCTCCAAGGTTACTCAGTAACTGCTTTGAATTAGTTTTGTATTTATATACTCATGTGCATTAGAATGAAAGTGGGCAAAGGCTATTTCATTTTTGTCTATATATACCAGTGATTAATACAGTACTTGACACATAGTAGAACTTAAGGAATAATTCTTTATTAATTGATTTGTGTCTGTCTGACATTTTGCAAAAGTAATGTTGGGCCCATAACTTTCAAACCCAAAACCTGTGTAATAGAATGAGTTACTTTTGATTGAGGATCTTGAGACCATTATCATTCACCTTTTAAAGATGGAGAAATTGATGATCCAGCATTATATGATGGAAAGAGCACAGCACTGAGTCAGAATGGTCCCACGTCCTGTTGGTTGGAAGCTCCAAGGAGAGTCATTACTTCACTTATTAGGACATGCAATCCCATGTTCCAAATTATCAAGGGACTTAGCAATATTGTATAGTTTGCCCCTGGGGATACTATTTGCTGGTGGGCTTCAATGCCATCTAAAAAACATAGGATTAGATGGGAACACAGTACAGTTGTTTGACTATGGGAGAATCATTTAACCTCCCTAAGATTGTAAAGCTGAGATAATGGGAGTCATTACTTAGCAGGATTTTGACAATCAAATGAGACAATGAACATGGGCAACATGGACCTTTTAAGGTTCTATGGATAAATTTTAGGGGGGGGGTCTGTGAATTTATAGGGGAAAATTTAATCTTTACTTCAATATAATGTTTATTGTGTACTTTATTTTATGGTTTTTAAAAATATTCTGAGATAAGAGTTCATAGACATAACCAGACTGCCAAAGGAACCCATGACATAAATGTTAAGAATACTTTGACTAGAGGAACTCTATGGACCATTCCAGGCCTAGATCTATAAACCTCACTTTAATTTTGAGGAGTACATATTAATTCCGATTTCTGAATATTCTATTTCCTAGCCAGTGACCTAGTATACACCTGTGTATCACAGAACTCACCACAATCGGCTGATCTTTACTGTGGGACCAAATCTTCCTCTTGCTAGGGAAATATTCCTATTCCTATTTCTATTCCATTCCTTTCCCTTCTTTCTTAATTCATGTGTTTTCTTAAATCTGGAACCCCAATCTTTATAAAACTACAATTTGGGATTTAACTCATGGTGGCCAATCTCCTATGATTTCCAGCATTTGTACGTGCAAGTATGTTCTTTACTTTCTTTTCTTTATTTTCATAAGATTTTTTCAGAGGTTGACCCCAGTCTTCTTTTATTTTAGTTGTAAGGTATGTAGATTCAATTAAGTAGAATTTATAAGCTCATAGAAAATCAAGAGTTGGAAGGGACTTCCATTCTAAAGCTGGAAACTTCTGTATCACACCCTTGATGATGAATAACGATTCAGTCTCTCCTATAATACTTCCAGGAACAATGAATTCATTATCTGCCTAAATAACCTGCTTCACTTCTCAGCAAGCTCTAATTCTCAAGAAATTCTTCCTTATACTGAGTTGAAATCTATCTCTTGGTATTTCCATCCACTGGTCCTAGTGACACCCTCTGGAGACAAGCAAAACAAGTCTAAATTAGGAGTTTGTTCAGAATGAAAAAAAAGTAACTCTTTCTCTAAGGGTTCTCCCTTACCTGATGTGAGTTGAGTTGAAGATTTTTGAATTATTTTGAAACTGTCTGGTAAGTATTATTTATATCATGTAATCTCTACTCAACATAGGTTTTTGTCTGAATACACAGATACTTCAGTGTTTATATATGAACATATTGTCATTAGCTCCATCTTATAGATGGAGAAAGCAGGAATTTGACATCTTGTGAATTGCCCCCATCACATATGTGAGAGCCAGGATGCAAACACGATCTTCCTATTGGACATCCAGACCTCTCCCTACAGCATCACACTGATTTGTCCTCAGGTGAGTGGGGGAATCTCTCTCTTTATGTTGGCAGAGGAGATGAGTAATTTTTAGAGCTAGAAGATCTGCAGGATAGGAACACCTGCATGAGTTTGCCATCCTGCCTTATTGTACTAAGACTGCTGCAAGAGTTAATTCATTAAAATATGCCAAAAATGGGAACTGAAAGCAGATGCTTAAGTCTTCTGCAGTCTAGCTTAATCGCTGTCATCGGCAGGCCATGGCTGGGGGTTGGGGGACAGGTTGGGGGTGGGTGGGAGGAGGTTGGTTCTTTATACATTAAACACACAGAACTGGAAATAGGGTTTGAGGGGAGAATGAAGGTTTGATTCTCATTTTTTTTAAATCAGTAAGTGCTGATTGAAGTTGGTGAGAGGAAAGGACAAAGAACATGTATTTTCTAATAGGAATTTGCTGAAAGTTCTGGGGTGGGGGTGAGGGGCAGGTAGGAAGGGAGAAGGATGTCAGAATGAAAAGAGCAAAATGGAACTAGTTTGAGCAGGCTGTACCCTCAGCTGAACAGCACGCGCTCCCCGTCATGCCTCTGCTGGTTACTTTTTTAGGCTGATTGGGAAATAATCTTTTAGCCATCTCCTGTTAAAACACAGCATTGCCTTGGTTCCAAATGCCTTTGCCTTGACTGACCTACCCCTCATCCTTGAGCAACAGCTGTCCAGGCCTCCATTGGCTCTCTGATGGTGCTATCTCAGCTGCTCTCAGACTAGCACAACTACTGAAACAAAATTTGTTTAAAGTTCACGTCCTGTGACTAATATCTTGCTCCAAAATGCAACCAGCTACATGAGTGTACATATGTATATGTATGTATATAATCATACATGAGGATCTATGTAATAACATGTATGTATTTATATCAATTTTCATTTAATTTTTGGAGAGAGAGAGAAAGAGAAAGAGTGGGGAAGAGAAAGAGAGAGAAAGAGAGGAGAGAGAGAAAGAGAAAGAAAGAGAGAGAAAGAGAGAGGAAGGGGAGGAGGAGGGAAAGGAAGGAGAGAGAGGGAAGGAGAGATGCCTCTGCCCCCTGTTTCTATCCAAGTTTCTCTGATCTTTTCCGACAATTCTGTGGGGGCAATAATGTCTATAGTACCTTCCTTGAAGAGAAAAGGATCTTAGCAACATGATGAATCAAAGTATCATAAAAAACAAGGAATGATTACATAGCTAGTAACCTAGGCCAGGGGTTAGGGGATAGAAGTTGGGGAATGAGAAGAGATGGGAACTGAACTTTCCTACAATGTTCCAAATGGATGGTTTAGGAAAATCTGCTTTCATTTTGTAGTCTATGATTTACTTCAGTTCACCTGGAAAGACTCAACATGAGTAAAAACAGATGCATTTCAAGTAACACTGCCTGGTTTTCTGACAACCCTCTTCCTTCCCCATCAAGAAGAAGAAGAAGATGATGACGATAACGAAGGAGAAGAAAATCTCCTTGTAACATAGAAAGACTACAGAATTCTCTGTGAACAGGAAAGTACAAAATATTCATCAATGACAGCAGCTGCTGGAGACAGAACAAAAAAACCCAGGGCAAGGTCACTTCAATGGTTCATAGATTCAGATTTTATTAACACATGGATGGAGAGCCCTTATTCGGCCTCTCATTTGAATAGATATTTGCTGTCAATGACCTATGACAGCTAGTGTTCTTAAAACTGCCAGCAGAATAAATCCAAGCTATGAAAAAAAAAAAGAAAAAAACAAAAAGAAAAAAACAAGATCCCCAAAAGAGACTATAGATGAATCTCAAGGAATAAAAAGTCATGACATTCTCTAGCAGACAAATCTCCAATGGGGCACTGACAGAAGACATGGCAAAAAGGTTTCTTCTTGCAATAATACAAGCCTCCCACTAGAGTAAACACATTCAGGAAATTTATATGTGCTTATGACCTGAAGAATACCAGGTTATGATTTAGATAAAAAGCTTGAAAATGACCAAGGTGGGGGTGGTGATTGTGCTTCTGGTAATTGAACTCTTATTATTACTTATTCCCAATCCAATGCTAGATGCTAAATTTATGATTGAAATTGAATTTCAACCACCTCTCTATTAGCCACAGACTACAAATGTGCAATGTTTGTCAGGGAAGAAGCAAGTAACATAAAAGGTCTGGACTTGACCTGGGATTCACAAGGCTCATACCTTCCTAGCTGTGACATCTTAGACCAAAGTTATTTCAAGCTATCTGAGCCTCAGTTTCTACATCTGCCAAAATAGGCATGATAATCCCTGCCGTGCCTACCTAACAGATTGTTGCAAGTATAAGTCAGTCAGGCTGGCTCATTTGAAAATATGTATATTTTCAATGGCAATCTCACAGGGTGGTTGTCAGGATCCAATAAAGAAACTCTGTATGGGGTTCTTGTAAATCTCCAAGTGCTAGCAAATGTGAGCAATTGTGTTTGAAAGCATGATTTAGGAATTTTCATGTCATTTGGGCAACAGGCAGAAATATGAAGCAATCCTTGTCTAGCTCTGTCCAGTCCCCCATTCTTGAAGGACATCACCTCCTCTCTACTCTCTAGTATCATGGGGATTGTCTTAAATTTAGCCAGACATATCTGACAGTCTGCAACCTTAGTTTTAGTATCACTGAGTGTGAGGCACAAATTCCATGTGAACCTCCAAAGGCTTGGTTCCTTTTGCTGTGACAGAGGGCTTCCCCACTCCCTCGCCACCCACTACTCAATATAATTCAGAAATGAAATTTCATGCCCACTGGACTGCTGCACTGCAAGACTACTTTTAAAAGAGGATCTAGGAATAGAAAGAAAAGCAAATTTTGAGTTGAGCCATAGGAAAGAAATCTAAACTGCTGCCCAATTAGAACACTCACAAAGAAATAGCATCTTGCCATTGACTGGATTCTCCATAAAGGCTTGAACCTTATTGTTCCACTTAGGATCAACAATGGCAATTGTCCATGCTGAGATAAACAGGAACAGTTCCCATAGATATTATAAGGAAAAAAAGAAATATTGAGTAGGGAGATGATACATAATTCAGAAATATAGCAATGCAGCTTTAAATCTCAATCAATGAAGGTTCAACAATCATTTTTCTTATGTTCCTTTGAATGTTTCCCTCATACCTCCAGTTTGTAACTAGGTTATTCTATTGTCATAAGTCAAATTTCTCAACCAATTTACAAAGGTGACACTTAAAAAATACCTGTGAACTCACTCTGGGCAGATTTATCTGTTTTTAATTCAGATTCGTTTTACTCCTGAAGGAAGTGAAGTTTGTGAAGTGCCTTTTACATTTTCCCCATTGAATTTTTCAATGGACAGTGAGGGGGGGGATGCTTCATTAAAGCTCCTTACTGCTTCCATTTAAGAGCTGAAGAAACAGAACTAGGACTGCATACACTCAAATATGTTGGGAGCAGAAAAAGGTCTGGAGAGCAGCCCCTAATGGACTAACTCACAAAAATGTCAGCATTTAATCAGCTGATGTGGTAGAAGCCCTATCTTGTGTTAAGCACTGAGGATCTTAAACAAATGAAAGGATGAGACATGGTTTATGTCCTCAAATAGCTTGCAATTTAGTCTGCTTTTTCCTTAACACAACTCCATATATGACATTATAGTATCTAGAACTGGAAAGGAACCTTAAACATCTCTAATCCAATATCCTCATTTTGCAGATAAGTGACTTTAGGATCCTCAAAATCTGGCAGTCAATGGACATAAAAGTACCTGATGGAATGGCATTTTGGGGAAGGACTTTCAGCAAAGACCAAAAGATTCATGCAGATTCTAAGCCATCAAATTCAGTGAACTCTTGCATGACATGCCAACTCATCATAGAATGTATGGAGCAGTATGCAAAGAGCTCTGGATTTGAAGTTAGAGTAGCTGGGGATGACCTGTGTGACCTTATGGAAGACATATCCAAGATGTAGTTTTCTCAATTGTAAAGTGAAGGATTTGAACTACAATCTCTAAAATCTCTTCTTGCTCCAAATACTATGATTTTTCTTCCCTCTCCCTGTTTGCATCCTTTTCCTTCATTCTGTTTTTAATGACCTTTTCTCTCTCATTCTTTCTCTCAATTTCACTGTTGCCTTCAGTGATCACTAAGTATGATACAGATAAATGTAATTAAGAGACTGACCAATGAGGGACTTTAAGAGTATGCTCAGATCTGCCTTTCCCTGTGGGTAATGCAGAGCATGCACACATTTTCTGCTGCCTGGTTCCACTCCAACATCTGGAAGCTCGGTGAGCCTGCTTCTAGCCAAGGATGACCAAAGACTGATACTGTAAAAATGAATAATCTGCTAATGGGCCAGAAGCAGAAGCAGGGGTTGGATGGAAGGGAACAAAACTGAGTGTACACACAAAAGATTCCATCTAACTAAGATCTCTCATTTTTTTTTCCTGGCAGCTTTTAAAATGACGAGGCTGTCTGGGAGCTGCTGCATGGGGAAGAAAAGCTAGCCACCCCTTCACACACATACACACACACACACACACACACACACACACACACACACCTGGAACCCACATGTTCCTGAGTACATGAAGCTTTTCCTTCTTTTGTGTTTATTCTTTTCTGATCTTAAATGAATGAGAAGTGCCCATGGGACCAGTGAGTTCAGAAGACATCAGAAAAAGTTCTATTTATCTGCCAGTGTTAGTTACTGATGACAGAGGTAACAGTTTGTTCAACATAGGAATCAGTAGCTCCATGAATTCTTATTCCTTTGTCATGGAGAGAAATGCTGGCAATGGTCTTTTAAAAAACACTGACCTCCAGCGCTCATAAGGGAGCTACCTTTATAGGGGACCATATGAAGACTCTATAAAAGGGGAAAAAAAACACTTTCATGGCCAGAAGTAGTGAGGCACATCTTGACCATTTGTATTTTCCAAATATAAGTCTTACTCTCATTGTACCTTGAATTTGAGTACACTCTCCCTTGGAATGGCTAGGTGGTCCATTGGATAGAATACTGGGCCTGAAATCAGGAAGAGCTGACTTTAAATCTGAACCCAGACTTTCCCTGCTGCCTAAGTTACTTTAATAGCTGTTTGCCTCAGTTTCCTCAACTATAACATGAGAATAATAATAATCCCTACTTCATAAAGTAGTTGTAAGGATCAAATGAAATAGTATTTGAGTATTTGTAAAGCATAGCACCTGGCCCATAGTAGGTGTCTTCCTCCCTTCCTTCTCAGGGGCCTTGTGTTTACAAGAGAAGAATGTGTCCCTATCTGGGAAAATGTTTTAAAACTACTGTTCTTGCTATAAAATAATGCCCTCATAAACTTCTACTGCTTATTGATAATGGGGCACACACCACCCATCTATAGTACTAGACATCCCAACCCTTTAGAGTTACCCTTTGGATCTTGAGGAAAGCATTAGTCATTGATGTTTGGGCAATGATTCAAGCTGCCAGTGAGAGTCTGAGTAGGGAAAGTGACCTCAGAAGAAGTGCTACATTTTTCTAAAAAAGAAGGAAGGTTGATCTTTCATATTTTAGGCTAGTGAACTTGTAGGTATGGGGCCAAGTCTGTAGAGATATTTGTAGAAAGTCTGGGGGGGAAATGTGATCATACCATTAAGGCAAATTCAGATCAAAGAATAGGGTTTTAATGATTACTGGTAAGTTTCAGGAATACTTCTGGTGGAGTACCATGGGTCTCTCATGGGATTGTTTTCATAAAATTTTTTACTAATGAATTAGATGAAGGCACATGTAATATGCTTATGAAATAATCAGAAAATACAAAGTTGGCAAGAATAATCTACATATTGGATAACAGAATCAGGCTCTCCTATTCACAACACAGATCTTTATAAATTTATAAAGATGGTTAAATCTAATAAAATGAAATTTAACAGGATAGATGCAAAGTTCTCCCAAACTTGCACCTTGGATTCCAAAAGTAAAGAATGGAAGAAATATGTTGATTACAAAAATATTTATGAATAAAGATTTGGGGGTTTTATTGACCTTCTAACCCTATATGAAGCAATAGCATAAAAGTGACATCTAAAAAGAGGGAATATTCTCCATGAGTACTCATCTAAATGGTAAACTCATCTAAAAGATGATTACCAACTGTTAGGAAGCACTGAAAAGCTGAAGAGCCTTCATGGCTAAGGGATAAGAAGACTATATTATGAGAGGATTAGATGGCAAAACTGAGATGTCTGTCTCTGTCTCATTACTTTGTATTTATTTACTGGTATTCATGAAACATTTTATTAGCACATTGAGAATAAGAACTGTTTCATTTCAGTCTTTACATTCCTGCTATATCCCTGAGACACAATAGATCATTAATAAATGATTACTGAATTGAATGTCATAAATGAGACTCTTATTCAGTGTGCTTTTCTATTAGATGACTTTCCTGATCCCTTCCAACTCTTAAAATTCTGCTGTGATTTAAAGGGATAATCTTGATTAATTTCTTAAACATGAAATTACACCAATAATTTAGTATTTATTTTTGGAGGAGTTTATATGAATTGTTTTTGAATATTTTCATAGTACAGTGGAAACCTACTATGAACATCAATGAAAAAATAACGATATAAATAAGTGTCAGCCAAGTCTTTAGAGAAAAGTCCTTAGAGAATGCATTTTGTAATATATTATTTTTATTGTCTTTAATTAACCAACAAATGCATCAAAAATCCAGATTGAATTCCTGACCAATCTCAACCAGATATACATTCTGTGAACCTCCTTAGAAAGTCAACTCCTCAAGGCCAAGAATTATCTTGTATGTGTGTATATATACCTTAGTGCAGTGTGGTTGTTGTTGTTTTTTTAATCAAGAAACAACTAGCAGGAAATTTTTCAGGCAGGGGGAGTGGGAGGAAAAAATCCACAGTTGGGTTTTTGTTTTTCATTTTTCTTTCTTTGGTATAAATCTCAAAATCGTTGTGTATCATAACTTCTATGGACTTCTCATTTCCTTTTTAAGCTAATGCATTGTTTAAACACCACTTGGAGATAATTCAATAAATTATCTTAAAGCTCTAAGATAAAATATTGGGGCTCTTTACATCACTACATAAGCCACTAGTCTCCTGAAATTGCTCTCTTCACTGAGAACTTTTTAATTGCTTTACTTGCTTTTTAATTTAATTTAATTTAAAAAATAACCTATTTAATTTAAACTTTGTAACACTCTTCACAAGAACTTTTAATTGTCAAATCCCACAGTCTTCTCCAAGTCCTCATCAGCCTTGCCCTTTCTCTAACATTTTATACTGATGACCATTCCTTCCTCTTAAATCATCTTCTTATGGATTCTGAAATATTGCTTTCTCTTGGTTCTCCTCTCCTGTTTTAATTGCCCTTTCTCAATTTTTTTTGCAGGTCTGGTCTGCCCCTCCTGCTTCTTGAGAATGGATCCTCTCCAAGAATATGTCCTCAGTTCTCTTCTCTGTTCTTCTCCTTCTGCATTCCCTTTGGTGATCTCATCCACTCAAAGGATCATTGTATTTAGAGATGCAGCAGATCCTAGAACTCATTTAGTTTAACCCTCTCATTTTCCGGATGAGGGGAAAAGCTCATTTCATTGAAGTGACTTGCTCAAAGTTACAAAGATAATGAAAGGCAGAGGAGAATACAGACTCAGGTCCTAACTCTAAATCCAAATAGCTCTTTTTTATACCATACTCACCATCATGTTGCCTTCCTCATCATCTTTCCTTCAAAACCCACACCTCCTTAAAATTTTCCTATCCCTCTTCCCTGTAGACTAACTACATGTTAATATCATATTGATGACACTATCATCCTCCCATATACTCATCTCACAACATGGTATCACTTTTGTTTCTTCCCTCTCCCTCATTCATATATCCAATCAGTCAGAAAAACAATATCTTCCCTCCAGCCCTTTCCTCTCCATCTAAATTGTTTAGGGCCTTGTTATCTCTTGTTTAAACTCTTGTGGGGCTTCCTTGATGGTTATTCTAACTTTGGTTCTCACCTCTCCAATTCATTTGTCACAGAATTGTCAACATTTTTTTTCCTATAGAAAGTAGAGGTCTGACCGTGTCATTCCCTTACCCCCAAACCATCAGTGACTTCCCTTTGATTACAGGATAAAATACAAATTCCTTATTCTTGTAAATATCTGTGGCCTTTTAAAAGCTGGCTTCCCGCTCATCTCTCCAGGCTTATTTCACAACAATGCCTTTCTTATACTCTGTTTTAAACAAATTGAACTCCTAATTCTTCTTCCATCTCAGCAAACCCTCTCCCTGCTCTGCCTTTATGCTAGCTGTCCCTTGGATCTAGACATACTTCCTCCAAATCTCTCCCTATTGAAATCTTTCTATTCCATTATGACCCAGAATTAGGCTATCTCTTCTGTGAAGAAGACCTCCCCTCTAGCTGAAAATGTTCTGTCTCCTTACATTTTCTTGGATCCTTTGCCCCTTTTGTTCCTGAACAGATATGGCATCTCTGTTAGTAAGTGGGGCTTCATTCTATCCACCAGACTCCCTCTCCAAGATGTCTCTGCTGCAACATTGGACTGTGCCTCATCTGGACTAGCTCCTTTATGGGAGCCATACTGGTCTCTGACAATTCCTGTCTCAAGGTTAGCTAATGTCCTCAGCACTTTCAGAAAGGGAATCACTTCCAGTTCTGTTTCCTCATCTGTTCTCTGAGGTGCTTCTCTAAATCCAATCTATACCCAATCTATATCCTCTTTTTTGCCAACAAACTTCTTCAGATAATAGGTGATAGTGAAGAGAGGTATAACTTCTCTTCTACCAGTCTCTGCGGGTTGTTGTTTTGTTTTGTTTTAACCAAACTTTCAGCTTCCAAGTTGGGTCCTTCCAATGAGAAACATTATTCTCGCTGTCTAGCTTATGGTGATCAACTAGTGTACTACCAAATCTTCATGTCTGCCAGCTAAGCCTTAACCAGGCAATGTACATTTATCCAATAATCAAAAAATATTTAGCTCCCAATTACTAATACTAAAGTTCTGCTGGTCACAAACAATCACCTAATAGGCAAGGCAGTGAGACCAGTATTTAGGCAAGCACACTGTCTCCATGGACTGCTTTCTTAGAGTTTTTCCTATATAATTTTCACATGTCTTTGTCTTTTCCCCTTTAAAATTATCAGAGTGAAAAGGACACATCCTTATAATAGTATCTCACATGTATTCTATATTTTATAAATCCCTCTCCTTTCCCCTTCTCCCAATCCCATGAGGTGGATAGGAGGAATGTTATCAGTTTACAGATAAAAAAACTAGGGCTTAATGATTAACCAACTTGCCTATAGCCATATGGTCAGGATCCAAACTCAGATCCCTTGAATCTGAACTTAGTATTTTTTCTACTATACCACAATGTAAATTTTGGAAAATGCTGAGGAAATATATAATTTTTTTTTCAAATTTCAAGATTTAAATAAAATGTAGGTTCATAATTCAAAAGATTCCAAATATATTTAGTATGTTGTATACTTAATATACTCTGATGGATCCATGAACTTCCTGGTGTGGGCATCTCTCCTTTGGGGCAGAATGCAAACCTCCCTTTGCCTTCTCTTTTTGTGTGATTCTTGGTTATGTTTGTCTAAATATTCTCCATACAGGATGTAATCAGCATCCAAGAGATCTTCCTTGAGTTCTTTGACTATTTCATAAGTATCACTGCAATGCTGATGACAACTCAATAGCCTACCTTTCTAAGTCCATCTTCTAATATGTGAATTTACTTAGTTTTTCTAGAGTGGATTTTTATGCCTAGTTCCTGGTAATGACTTATGGATATCCATTTCATAGAATATAAATTCCTAGGGGACCGTATATTCATTTTTGTCTTTGTATTCCCAATACCTAACAGAATTTTTAGAGCGCAGTAGTGATTACTAAATCCCTTGTGAAACAGATTTATTTGAACTTCAAAAAAAAGTCTTTGTAGTGTGTCTGGGCTTGATACAATTAGTATAATATACTCCTCCAACATGAAATTCGCCAAGAGAAGCAATCTTTCTATATGGAACATATGGACCCCTCCATGATAATGGAAAAATCTTAGGTAAGCACATTGTTCTGTTTCATGCCTTACTTGTTACTGATAAGAAAAATTCTCAAACAAATTATCTCTTTGTTCACATCTGTGAAAATGTAATGATTACTGATGAAACTTATGATTGTATCCATGCCAACATGTTCCCTTTCATAGTTATTTGTTGCCCTCCTTCCACTATTATCTAAAATGTTCTTAGGGTAATCTGACTTGGTTGCTTCTCTCACCAATCTCTCAGTTAACACTGTAAAAGTGAAACAACTAAGTGTCCCATGAAATGATATTTCTTGTTGTAAGTCTATCAATTCCTTTATCTTCTCTGAGAAGAATCTTTCCATTTGTCTGCCATCTCTTTGTCTTCTGGTTGCATCAAAATAAAAAATGTCATTACAAATATGGTTCGGCTCCTTTGACAATACATAATTCCTTGTCAGTTGTCAGACAAGAATCTCACATTTAATTATCAATTTTTAAATTAATATTTCAATATGACCTAAAACTTATATGATTCTTAGAATCCTCTACGCTCTTTTCTGCTTCTCAGCAAACATCATGTTGAAGTGGAAAGGGCTATCCTCTAGGCAGTTTTGTATTTTTATGTTTCAGGGATCATAATGGCCAAAAAAATCTACCACCTCATAGTAAGACCTCAGGTGATAAGCCAGCCTTTCAATACTAAGCTAAGTAGGTCTTCAGACAATAGGCAGCATCTTTTGATGAACTTTTTACTCAGATTTTTCCACTTTAATAGAATCTGATATAGTCTCTTTCTCTCTCTCTCTCTCTCTCTCTCTCTCTCTCTCTCTCTCTCTCTCTCTCGCTCTCTCTCTCTCTCTCTCTCTCTCTCTCTCTCTCTCGTTCTCTCTCTCTCTCTCTCTCTCTCTGTCTCTCTCTCTCTGTCTCTCTCTCTCTGTCTCTCTCTGTCTCTCTCTGTCATTCTCTTTATCATTCTCTGTGCCATTCTCTCTGTCTCTGTCATTTTCTCTGTGTTTCTGTCTATCTCTGAGTATGTCATTCTCTTAATATGACATTCTGTCATGTCTTCTCTCTCTCTCAAGCTTATGATCAAAGGGATATAGTCATGTATATTAATAAAAAGGAAGGGGAAGGAAAAGGGAATTGCCATTTATTAAGTGCCTACTGGGTAACATTTGTTGTTGTTTAGTCATTTCACTCATGTCCCAACTTTCTGTGACCCCATTTGCGGCTTCTAGGCAAAGATACTAGGATAGTTGGCCACCTCCTTCTCCAGCTCATTTTGCAGATGAAGAAACAGAGACAAACAGGATTAAGTGACTTGCCCAGGGTCACACATCTGGTAAATGTCTAAGGTCATATTTGAACTCAGGAAGATGAGTGTTCTTGACTCCAATCTATCCACTGTGCTACCTAGTGTTCACTGTATAGCCGGGACTGTGCTGAAGAGCTTTACAAATATTATCTCATTTGATATTTTCAACAACCCTGTGAAGAAGGCATTATTAATATTCTCATTTCACAGCTGAGAAAATTGAGACGGAGGTCAAGGGACTTAACCAGAATTAAATAAATGGGAAGTATTGGAGTTCGAATTTGAATTCAGGTCTCCTTGATTCCAGGCACACTATGGTGCCATCTAGCTGCCAGAATTTAATTAATTCACAAGAGGCTGTTTTATTTTGGGAAGCCAAAAAGTAATTACAGGAAAATATAAAGAATCAATATATTTGAAATAAATTGAAGTTAATTTAACTAATTCACAAAAAGGCAGTTTTATTTTGGGAAACCAAAAAGTAACTATAGTAAAATATAAAGAATTAATATATTTGAAATAATTTGAAATTAATATATTTTAAATGTACAAATATTCACTTGCCAAAATCTTTAAGTGACTGGAGCTGTACAGTAGACATATGGCCTGCACTGGATTAAATAAGTGATTAAAAACACTGTGAAAAGGCAGCAAATCCACATCTCATTATGTGGCTAAGATTATTAATGAAAGATTAAAAGCATAGTAATAAACTTGGACATGTAGCTTGAGTTGGAAAAACTTTACATGGCAAATTTGTGTTTTATCTTAGAGGCAATAAGGAGGCACCAACCTTACCATTCAAGGAGCTGACATTGTCTAACCTATGTTTAGGACTATCGTGTCTATAGCTATGTGGAGGGTGGATGGGAGAACAGAGACCAGAATTCATTAGAAAATGAACACAGTCATCAGATTGAGAAAGGCACCTGAATTAGAGTGATGGCTGGGTGAGTGCAGAGAGAGAATCAATAAGACTTAGCAAGTAATTGGATATGGGGAATAAGAAAGAATGAGGAGTCAAGGATGACTCCAAGGCTGTGAACCTGGGTAATTGGAAGGACGGTAATACCCTCAGTATAAATGGAACATTTTAGAAGAGGGTTGAATTTGAGGGGAAAGATAATGAAATATGTTTTGGATGTCCCAAGGTTGAAATGTCTAATAAGAATATCAAATTTGAAATCAAGACTAATACAAATAATATTAATTAATCAATGAGAGGCAACTTGTTAGAATGGATGGAATAGGAAAGATGGGTTTAAATCCTGCCTCTTGCACATATATTTTTATTATTTGAACATTAGCAAGTCATTTGAACTTTTCAGTGTCCTGAGTAATTCTCTAAGATTATAAACTAGAGATAGCTGCAGATTTGCTTTGGTAAAATGAGTTTCCTAGAAGCCAGACTACTTGCCCCCCCCACCCCAGATTAATTAATGGCAACCTCTTCTGATCAGTAATGACAACAATCCAAGGAACAATGTGGTCTTCATCCCGTTAATTGTGGTAATAGCAGTGTGTTGATTGTTGTGCTATCCGTTCAGTGCCTCTCTTTATAGTTACTTATATCTTTGAGATTATTCCCCATTGAACTGAAACTTTCCATACTAAAGTCTTTTCCCAGAATGTTTTCTTTTCTCTTCTTGGAAAGTGCAAAGAAAATCCATTCAGTCATTTTTGAGTTATCAGACTGTGGAAAATGTTGTTTTTCAAGCTTCAGAAAATTGTTGGGCTGCCTTTTTCAGCTCAGATAACTCAAAACGGGTTTGGGTTCATTACATCAACTTTGGCATGTATTAGGAATGAGGAATAAGTACTTTGCCTTGTTTGGAACCAAAAAAAAAAAAAAGGAAAGAAATATCCATTTTCTGATGTTTTAAAAAGGACTATTTTTCCCTTTGAGCTGAATGATATATACTTTTAACATTCCCAGAAAAAAGTGTCAGTGATATGCAAGTCATAATAAACTAGAATCAAAAGAAATGCAAGTAAGGAAGACAGAGAGAACCTGATCATTTTAGATATAAGGGGCCAAAAAGAAAACTAAATGGTAAAAAATTACCCACACAAGTCATAAATGAGAAGAGAAAATAGAAAAGAGGATTTATTGGTTTTCAAATTAGCTTAATACTTAATCTGTCTTTGGCTGCTGAACCTTAGCTCAATCTTTGATGGATTGATTAGGCTATTTGGGAAAATATAAACAAAATAATGGAAGAGGAAATCTATTGGATAAACAAAAAGACTAGTCTGATAGTAATGCAGTCTTATATAATGAGACTATGAGGATATGAGGCATATTTATGCTGGTAATTCCATAAATTCATAGGACTATCCAAGGAAGAAAAGGGAGCACAAGCAAGGGAATAGAGGGCTATCCTTGGATTCAACTGATTCTTCTGACACTTACCAGCTTTGTGGTGCTGGGCAAGTTGTTTAATCTTGCAATACCCTCACACAACTCTGAGACAATATATTTGAATTTTCTCATTGGGAATTTTTTTATGCTGATGACATTACAGGTTTAGATAAATCATAACTCGCTAATAAAAAAAACTCTCTTTTCTCATTATTCTGAATATTCATAAATTTAAGTAAAGTTAGCTAAATACAAATAAATGGAATCAACAGCAAAACTGGCCCTACCACACTGTATGTGAAACTATTTGGTTTATACCCCTCAGATCAGAAAAAAAATCAAAATTATTTAAAATATCCTATAGAAGGTGAGCTGGTTGAAAGTAGGTGCTTTAGTCATATGAGTTGGATAGTTGTGAAAAAATAAATATAAAGGGGAATCTGATTTAAATTTCTGTTCTACTCAATATGGTTATTCTATCTGGTGGCTCATTTACTATCATTCTTTAAATTTAAATTTAAATTCTTTAAATCCTTTATAAGAAAATAATTTATTTTGTCCTGAGGGAATTATATTATCATTATTTTATTAATGTTATTATCATGACTACTATTAAAAATAGTAAAGCATTCTGTTAAAATAGTCAAAGCCTCAAATCATGAGATAGCATCCTTGTTATGTCTATCTGGCAGCCAAGAAATCTAAGTGAGAGAACAGTCAAGTGACTTGTACATTTTTAAAGTCAGGAACAGAGAAGAAATGAAACTACAACTAATAAAATGGATTCCTAAACCAATTCTGATTCTCCCTTCCTCCTTTCTTCCCTCCTTCTTTGTCTCCCTCCCTCCTTCTCTTTCTCTTTCTCTGTCTGTCTCTCTCATTCTTTCCTTCCCTCCTTCTCTCTCTTTTCCTTCCCTCTATTAGGAAAAACAAACCATATTGCTTAATGACATGTATTTCTCCAAGCAAAGCTAGTTTTATATTATCATTTGTGATGGAAAGGGAGAGAAGTTCAGCCACTCCAACCAAACCTCTTCTATCTTCTCTTTTTAGGATCAGGTGCATGGAGAAGAAAAACAGCAGGTAAGCAGAGTCCCTCTTGACTTCTATTTTCCCTGCCTTCAGAGTTGTTCCCCAGGGAAAGTGCCTGACTTGTCTCCACACTAATATTTTGTGGTCCTAGGGGGAGCTAACAAATGGAAATTGCTTTTATGGCAACATTTGGGACTTTTATTTTTCCAGTAACAGTATAGATTTTCCTTCCTTTTTTTCAGTCTCATGAGTGTAATAGATAGAATAATGGACTTGTAATCAGAGACGAGTTCAAATTCTTCCTTATAAACCTATCGTTGTGTTACAAACCATTTTACCTTTCTTAGCTTCAATTTTCTCATCTGAGAAATGGTAATAATTATAGACTCTATCTCAGAGAGTGTTGTAAGGATCAAATGAAATATTTGTAAAGTGCTTTATGAAGTTTAACCTGCTATTAAATATTAGCTATTATTTTTATGAATTATTACTATCACACGTGTATCTTCCTTTTGTCCCCTACCTGCTTCTAACTTAAAAATCTCCCTTTTCCTATCACAATTACTCTCTCTTCATTCCTCAATTTTTTCTCTTTGCTTTCCTTTCATTTTTCTTAAAACTTGTCTCTTAATGTCAAATCTCAACTCTTGAAACTGCCACCAGCACTCTTTTTTTTGCTTATTCCCTCAAGCCATTCACCCGTTCTACAACTGGTCTCTCTTTTCACTGTCGCATGGAATAATCTTGGCTTGTTTTACCAGTCTCAGAATAGAAGCTGGGGAAGAGACCGCAACATGAATTCGAGCGAAACTGCACTAACGCTTATAAGAGTATTGGAGAGGTGGGATGTTGGTGGGGATAGAGTGGTGTGGGGAGTGGACAAAGGGTCTTGCCAAGCTTCCTCGATAACACATGGCAGTGAAAATACTCAATGAATCAGCGAGAAGACTGGAATTTAATGCTGTGTGATATGCATGAAGGAGTTAACTGGGGACCAGCTTCACCAAGTTTCATTTGGCAATTCCCAACATGCTTTTCTGGTATGGCAGGCAACACCCCTCAATCAGAGATTACCAAGCAGCTGTCTCATTCAAGGAGGCAGAAGGGCCTTTTTTCATCTCTTTTCAAACACACACACACACACATACACACATATATACACACCACACAAATAAAGTACTTCAAATGTCACTAAAACTTCTATGAACAAGAGACTTCCCTGTATATATTCCAAGGCTGTATATTTGTCAAAATGAGAACCTTTCTCTCTATATTTTTCATAGGAGTATTATGAAGGGTGATTGTTAATTTTATAAATTGGGTTAAATTTCTCTACTAATCTTTTCCAAATTTTCCTTATTATTCCCCTCATCTAGACTTACTATGCTATTTGTCTGCTATCCATATCATGTCAGTATTGGCAAATACAGTGTTGAACACTGAGAAACCATTATTTTAGGTACTGCTTCAATGAATGTCTGACCCCACTGATATGGGAACTCTTTCTAGAAGAAAAGTTTATGATTCATCACCGCTTTTTCAATGGCTTTTATCCATGAATTCTCATATTTTTGAGTTTGAATGGGGTGCCTTTCTCTAGGTATTTAACCATATGTGAGGGATAGTTTGTGAAAGTCATTGTACCAGTTTCATCAAACCCCAAAGCAGTGGTCCTCAAAGTAGTCCAAAGTATTGTTGGGGTCTCTGAAATTGTTGGGGTCTCTGAAACCCTTTCAGAGAGTCTACAAATTCAAAATTATTTCTTATTTCTAATATAGTAAATAGCTATAAATATAACCCATGTGAACAAAAACTCTTTGAACAGATCCTCCATAGTTTTTTAACAACATGAAGATAATGAGAACAAAAGTTTGAGAACTACTGCAGCAAAGCAATGCAAAGTCTCCTACGTGGGATCTATTATCACTCAAGAGAATTCAGTTTCTCCAGAAATGAAAAGCCATGTGAATGAAGACTTTCTGCTGTCCAGAGTATGACATGCTCTTAAGGAACTTACAGACTAATTCAAGAAAAAGAACTATGATTCATGAAAGAAAACAAGACAGTAGATAATTAAGTGCCAAGTTCCATAGCATACATATTAAGTGTTATGAGTTCAGAGCAAAAAGAGATTATTGGCTGGGAGCCATGAGAGAAAGTTTGGTGGAAAGCAGTAATTGCACTGGACTTTAAAGGGTGGATAGGATGTCAGTATGTTAAGGATTATGGGAAGGACTTCTAGTTAGGAGGAATATTAGTAAAAAGCCATGTGGGCAGGAATGGACAAGTACATGTGGACACAGCAGACTGGTCACCAGGTGCCTATAAAGAAAATATCTCATGAAAACAGGGGGAAAAAGTAACAAAAATTTGTTTGGACCTACACCACTTTCTAATACATCTCCATAATGTAGATTTATATTCATTCTTTTGGCAGAATTGGATAAAGTTTTTAAAGTAATATAAATGTTTAAAAATCACTGAGTGGAAACAAATGCCCCTTAAACTTGGGTTCTGTAGTTCGAAGATCTTTATTAATACAGCACACCAAATGAACAGTGCTATTAGGTCAATATGTGGCCTGTGTGTAACAATTTCCATTTGAGTTAGATAACATGATTTAGAGAACATCTTTTAAGAATATCCTTAAAAGGACAATTTGTCATTAATTCAAAAAAATTTGTGGTATAGAAATTCAATGGATGCATGAGTCACTTGGGGCTCCATCATCCTAAGATGCCTTTAATCATCTAATGATATTTGCTTTTTGAAAATAATAAGATGCAGATGAGGACACCCACATGGCAGAATGAATAGAACACGAGGCTTGGAGTCATGAAGCTCTGAGTTCAAATATGATCTCAGATAATTAATAGCTATGTGGCCCCAATAAAGTCATCTAACCCTGTCTGCTTCAGTTTTCTTATATATAAAATGAGCTGGAGAAGGAAATGGCAAACCATTCTAGTATCTTTGCAGAGAAAACCCCAAATAGGGATCATAAGGAGTCAGACATTTCTGAAAAACAACTGAACAGCAACAACAAGATACAAATGAAAGATCACAAAATTGCAGATCTAGAGTCAGAAGGAGTCCTAGTTTAGACCAATTCCTTTTTCAGATAAGGGAATTAGAACGAATTCCCTAAAGTCATACAGTTACTAAGTGACAGAAATGGGATTTGAATACAGGTTGTCTAACTAGTGTTTGTTCCACTATACTAAGGCTGAGAGAAGACTGTATTAAATCAGCCAACCTACACATAAAACAGCTCTAGTACAATCTTTAACATGAAATGTTTAATGTTCATTATGTCTTCCTGGTAAGCAAGGGAATGTAAAATGTGTATAAACAACTGTATTTTCATTTTCAGTAACTGCCACATGTCCCTCTTTGCCAAAAGGAAATGATTTCATTATATCAAAAGAGAACAAGCTTATTTACAAAAATGATAGCTGAGTTCTAGAGACCTTTTAGCTATTATATATGGCTGAGTATTTCCAATCATCAAAATGTTCACCCAGGAAAAAGAGAAAACATCACATTAGTGCAACTTCAACAATTGCAATTCTGACCTTAGATTGAGCCTCCACTCATATCTGTTATTGAGATGATAGGGGCCCTGTATCATTTTACGTTATCAAAATGGTCACCTTCTTCACCCCACTTGGCCAATTTTGAACTCTCATTTTCCTATCCTTCATCCTAACCACCTACTCACACAATTTCATACTTCTATTTTTCTCATTCTTAGATCCACAAAGTTTACCTTGTAACTTTTGCAGTGCTCACTATTCTTTTATGATATCAGTCATAAAAAAGTAACCTTAGTTGGAGATTGAGAGTCAATCTAGGTAGTATTTGTGATATGGAAGGCCCTATAGATTCTGTTATAGGTGGGGTTCACAAGGGAGGGAAAGAGAATTATTCTGGGTCTGATGAGTTTGGATCCAATCATGTTGATGAACCCCAGTCAGCTGGTTCTACTGAAAGAGAGGTGAGAATAATGTTGACATAGCCCATGTAGGTTACAAAATCATGGACATGTTTATGTAGAACACTGAACATCACAGAGATGGACAAGACTGCTGGCACATCCCATGCAGAGGCTCCCCAAATTCTCATTGTTAAATTTCACAAAGGTTTTTATATTTATATTATGGTGAAATTCAAAGAATTAACATTATTGGCATTACTGACTCTCTGAGAAAGTGAAATTCTCTCTCCCCCCCAAAAAAAATTGATACATTCCATTTGCCTTAATTATATTCAACCATCAGTTTATTCGTCAAAGTCATATTTAACATAACAGTTCAGTGTTCAATAATTATTGAATAATAGAACTCCAGGAATAAAATGGCATCTACCATAGTGCAAACTGCCTCAAACCTCCTTCCTCTCTAAATAATTCTGATTTGAACTCTCATAATATTATTGTGCAAAACTAAAACAGTGTACCTTCCATTGTAGTATTAAAATATTTTAAAATTCATGCCATTCATTTCCCACCAAATCTATCATACTTTATCCTCATATGTGAGTGAATGAAATGAGCATCATAAAACCAGTATTCCTACCAACTAACCTTAATGCATTTATCCAAATAGTTTATCATCATAAATCTCTAAGCAGATAATCAAAATCTAAACAAAGAAATGAACAAAAAACCCACTCTTGAAAGGCTAGACTGGGAGTTTGGGGAATGTGAAGTTCTCTTTATATATTGGGTTGTTGGTAGTGGTTATGGTGATAAGCAAGTAAATGTTATTTCATTGATTTAAACCACCTCTGGCCTGGCACCAGAAATTATGATTTTCCAGGTTGCATTCAGGAGGTAGCATCTGAAAGATATAATTAAGAGTGGCTGTTTGGATCTAGGACCTTTTCTTTGTTCCCCTTTTCTGTCCCTGAGATGATATTTAAGATTGGTCATTCATTATATGGTATCCAATAAGAAAGATTTCACGAATTCTGTCTCAAGATAACTTTGCAATGTATATTTCAAAACTATATAGAAAAGTTCTACAGATATAAAATAATTAATTTGCATCCATAAGCAATTATCTAAGTAGATTAATTAGCTATGTGGTTATTGAGGAGAAAGACAATTTAACTGAAGAATTTAGTATGTTGTAAGGTAAAAATATTCCATGTACTTTTGAACTGATTTTATAATTGTGGTGAGAATTTCAGAGCTGAAAGGACTTAGAAATCATCTAAACGACCTCCTTCCCCCTTATTTTGGAGATGAAGTAAAGAAAGGTTAAGATATTTGCTGTAGGTCACACAGGTAGCAGAATCCCAGGAAACTAGGTTCAGAACTTTGATCTAATCTTGCAATGGACTTCACCGTGCTGCCTCCTTTCAAGCACAGTTAAACCAACTTTATTCTACTATTCAGCCCAGGACCCAACATGTAATCATCTAGATTATAATACTGTAAATCTTCAGCTCTCAGCTGTGTATTTATAAAATACCAATAGTTTGATTTTTCAAGGAAAGTTCTGCAGAAAGCAAGGAGCAAAGGAAAAACAGAATGGATTAAATGGAAAGCCATTAGGTCAAGAGACAATTACACCTTCAAAATTGTCAATGAAAATAAACATTTGTGGAGCATTTTGCCTTAATTTAAAACTGCAGCTGTCTTATTATAATGCATAAGGCAGTGCATAAGGGTCACACCTGTGTTTCTGTGCCATATGCCTACAAACTACCAGTGAAGAGAACATTGTGGCTTCTATTGGGGGAATCCAAAAATAAACAGTAAGAAATAATCACTACTCTTTATTTAAATTATCTTTTAAATTTTCTATTGAAATGGGCCTACTACTACTGCTGTCATGGGCTGGCCTGAGTTTACTCTTAGTTCACATATACACACTGTTTATTGACAGAGTAAAAAATACATCTCAGCACCTGTCCAGTTTCAGAGTGACTAGGGAGTTTCCAATCTGAATAGAGAAAACTTTTACACTGTACCCAAACATTCTTTTTTTAGCCAAAATTAGAAGTAAAACAAACACAATGTAGGAGGGAGAAGAAACCCAAGAATCAAGACATTTCAGAAGAAAAGCTAAGTGTATTTCAACTCACTCAGTAGAAATCTTATATTAGGGAATGCTCTTTACTGAGGAGATTGGGAAAGCCCGTAGAGATTGAACTCCTCAAAAGGGATGCCCTGAGGAGACATTCTCCTTGTCTTTTCCTTGCTGGTAGAATTTTTTTCAGGAAGGCTGAGGAAGAGAAGGGTAGGAGGAATGAAAAGCATTATAGAGAAAGTCACTGAATGAACTTTTCTCTTTTTAACATGAAGGTGCCTGGGGTATGCACAAATAATAACCAACTGCCAAGTTCAAGTCTGCTACTGAAGGCATGTAACCACTCTCTTCCCTTTGCCAACGTAGAACAACTTGATATTGTTTACTTAGCCAACTGGTGAACTGATCCCAGAGGGGCCTTAAATTAATTATCATAACCCCCTCATCCTTCTCTAGACTGGGTGTCACACTATTACGTGCATTCCAGCTGTCAATTTGTGCTGGGACCTGCATATTCTCTAGGCAGCAGTCCAACCAATGAACAACAGGATTTTTTCTTCCTTGAACTGTTTCTGCCAAAAGTATGCTAAACCTGTCTACCTGGAAGCAGCTCTTTACAGACTAAACAAAAGCCTTGCCTGTGACTAGGACCTAAGGAAATAATCCATTTTCAACTAAATTTCTCTCCAATAGTTTTTATATTATGAATTGAATATTATTTTGGATACCCTTGCATTGCAATGACTTTAAAAGAAGTTCTGTGTGAATAACCATATAACTTATTAGTAGGGCAGAACCTACCATGCCAAATATTAATAGAAATTTATAGAAATTAATAGAAATATATACATGCATCTATATAAATATGCTCACATATTATCTATTGTTTGCAATCAAATATGTATGTCTTCTATATGGGAGGGTCATTTAAAAAGATCATATGTATAAATGTGTGTGGCAACTTTCTACCAAGCAATTCAATTCTCTTCAATGCTTCTCTCTTTCCCATTCCCTTACTCTTTCCTAACAAGTACCCAAAGAGAGAATCCTAAATTAAATTCAGCTTCCCTGCAGCAGGCTTTAAGAACAGTTACTTTTGCCATGAAATCTCAAAAATGCAGCTAAAAGTTTTTGTTTTTAAAAAAAGACCCATGCATCATAAAAAGGGGAATTTCCAAAAGTCACTGATATTAGCAATTTAACCCTCCATTCCCTTCCTCTCTAGTTTCAAGATGATACAATTACAAAAAGGCTGATTTGTCAGAAAGAGAGAAAAAAATGAAACTAAAACTCCCTGTATAAATCTACAAGCCAACACAAAGTAATCTGTGGGGGAATTCCCATTCCAGATTTGTTTATAAAAGGGGAAAATGTCAAAAAAAAAAAACAAAAAAAAACCAAACACCTATGATTTCCTCTGATTCCCCCTTTAATACATATGACCTTTAATTTACTTCCTCTTCTAGGAGGACTAATCTATACACATAATCACATTTACTTTCATATTTTACCTTTGCAAGTTAAAAAAATTCATTTTGCTTCCAAGCAAATGGAACTTATTTCTTAAATGCATGAATCTTCAAGAACTTTTTATAATAAGGATAGATAAGGTAACGCTGTTTCCCTTTTAATGTTCCAGTTTTACTCTTGCATTAAGGATATGTCTCCATTTGCCAAATTAAATAAAATGTTCTGGAGAAAGTGGAATAGATCCATTTCTTTTGGTACCCTGACATTTATTGAGTCCCTACATCATAGCTTCATTAGGTGCTATGGGGGAGTTACACACAGAAAATATTAGCCAAAGTCCAATTCAATGGGAGAAGTGAGCCAAACACAAGTAAACAGATACAGAAAACATAAACACAAACACACACACATATAACCAACAACAGATGTAGTTTTCTGAATGTTAGGCTGGTGTTTCCCAACTTGCACTCACAATGAGCTTAGGATCAGATATGAACAGCTGGAAAGAACTTTAAAAGTCATCTCTTCCAACACCCTAGGTCCAAAATCACACAAGATGCTTATTAGCAGAATCAGGTTTTGAACAGGGGGTCCTCTGACTAAAAATCCAGGGCTCACCTAGTTTCTCTACGCAGCTAGGACAACCAGTATTGGATTCATTATTCTTCTTCTGCTGGCCAGCTCATTTCTGTCACACAGTACCTTCGAAACATAGTTCAGTTGTCCGCTTTTCCTCTCAAATGAAAAACCAATAATCCACTCACTTTATTATTTTTTAAAAGACAATTTATCTGAATGCCTAAAAACTATCAAGGCAGGACGTTCAAGGAGATGCTTTGTCAACTATGTAGTAGTTATTCTGGCAATACACATTTTGACTAGTTTTGGAAAAGTCCCCAAAGATGGGGCAAAAAGGTACAGAAAGACTCCTATTCTCCAGGGGTATTTCTGGAGACCTTCTCCATTTCCTCAGCCACACAAGGAGGCCTCCACAAACTATTTTAGGATGAAATAATAAAGTGGTTGTAATATTATCAGAGAGGCTGCTGTTCATTTAATTTTTTGGGGGGGGGGCCTTATCCTTCAGGCACCAGAGTTGATATATTTAGAGAGAAGGAACATAGTTTTAGAAAAAGGGACTTTGGAGGTCACAGAATACAACACTCTCCTCTTCAATTTTACAAATGAGGGAATTAAATGAAGAGGTTAGGTAACTAGCCAGGACCATACAGCTCCCAAGTATCAGAGGTGGGATTTAAATTTGGGACTCCTTGACCACAAGTTTAGCATTTACCCCTCTGTAATACACTCAATAAGAACTGGCTGGAAAGCATTTTCATCATAGGGCCCTACCTTCCTCTTGGTAGGAACTACTTTGACCTCTTCAGACTTCCTCTCACTCTGCTTGGCAGTGTTTGTGGTGGTTGTAGTTTGCCTTTCATTCTTGAAGAGGGCCATAGCCTCAGGGAGGGGATACCTTGACATGCAAGTGGATTAGATTTAAGTGAGGGAGGGCTGGGCAAGGTCACCTGCCTCACTTTACCCTCCAGAGCCATCTGGGTCCAATAGTCAGATACAGATGAAGGTGTTCAAGTTAAGAGCAAGAACCAGATCTCAGTTGGACAGAGGCAACTACTCATTCAGTGATTAAAGCTAGGTAAGAAAAAAAGGAGGCAAAGAACTGCTTTTTTTACCTAGTCAAGAAAAAAAATCAGTATGGGAGGAAAAGACCATCAGGGATTCTGGTCAAAACAGAAACAATTACTATTTCCATTCACTCTAAAGCAATTTGATCCCAAACAAGGATCAAGTGGGATTTGACCAGGACCTTACATTTGACAATATATGACAGCAAGAGATAGAGACAAGAAGAAGAAGGCGGAGGAGGAGGAGGAGAAAAGAAGGAGGAGGAGAAAGAGGAAGGAAGGAGAAAGAGAGAAAGAATGAGAAAGAAAGAACAAGAGAGAAAGAGAGAGAGAGAGAGAGAGAGAGAGAGAGAGAGAGAGAGAGAGACTAGTCATGATTAGTCTTGGCTTTTTTGTTGGCCAGATTGCAAAAGGGAAAAAAAAGAACATCACCAAAATCTTATCTGGGACATAGTCAAAGGAATCTTTTTCCTCATATAGACTCTGAAAGGGCTCTTCATTTAGATATGCTAGCAATAAAAAACAATGTGGTCAAAAACGTTTGTAATTTTAATACCTTTAAAAGGTCAACCCCTTGCTTCCTACAGTCTCACATTGAAGGCACAATGGGTATTTTGAGTCATACATATTGTTCACTGCTCATTTGCATTTGGTGACCCCTCTCTCTGAGACCCAACACATCAAGTTCTGCCTCAGGCTTCCTACATAACTGCTTTCCTGCTTGCCACATGTTCTTCCCTTAAATAAACTCAAGATTTAAAATGATGGGAAAGAAGCATACTCTGCCTGGCTGATTCCTTCTATTTAGACTATATTTCTTTGCTTGTGCTGCTCCCTCCTTCTCTTCTAGATGATGCAGTGATGGAGTTATAATATCTGGCTTTCAATTCCAGCTCTGCTACTTGTATGATCTTGACCAAATTATCTCACAAATTTGGGAAGCCGTTTTCTCATTTAATAAATAAGGATATTAGGCTGGTTAATCCCTCTTCTAATGTCTTATTCTAAAACTTTAACCTATATATTAAAAAATTCTTTAAACAAAAGCTCTTAACCAGGGATCCATAGATAAATTTCAAGGATCTATGAATTTGGATAGGGAAAATATATATCTTTATTTTCACTAACTTCTAACTGAAATTTTGCATTTCCTTCAATTATTTAAAAACATGATTCTGAGGAGGACTAGGTGGATTTCACCAGACTGACTCCTCCAAAAAAAAAATCCATGAAACAAAAAAGCTTCAGGATTAGTTCTGCTCTCCTACAATATTCCAGAATTTACTAATCTTGAATTTCTCTGAATTTTAATTCAACTTCCAGTCAGTACATGGTAGCTGAGTACCATGCTTCTTAGTTTTGTTTCTTAGTAACTAGAGTGTACTTTTGGGGACAAGCCCTGTGCCCCATACTGCAGACATATAGCTTCCTATTGGTTAAACCAACTGGCATTTCTGAAGCACCTACTATGTGCAAGGTAGACTGATTGATTTGATAATCACTTCTCCTGTTAATTCTGCACATGAAAACATGAGAGAAAACTCTGGATAAGTGGCTGTTTACATTTCAGGCAAGTTCTCCATTTATTCATAAATAATTATTAATTGCACAAGTTTATCACAGCCACCAATGAATAAATGAAACATTTATTAGGCATTTACCACATGCAAAGCTCTGTGCTGAGTGCTAGAGATACAAATACCTGATTCTAATCACTAACCACACTCCATGATTGAAGAATGATCATGGCCCATGATCCCTTCCTTTTACCTGATGGGGACTATTTGTGCCCTTCAGCTGTCATGGGATAACATGTGCGGTTAGCACACTTCACAATGTTGTCTGCTTGCCGTCACAGTTCCATGTGTAAGCAAATACCATCTGATTTCAAAAATCTATTTATTTTCTATGAGTAATTCTGACTCATTCTCAGCTTTACTAGTCAGTACATGTGATTAGCAAGTGCTAGTGGGGAGTGTATCTATAGAAGTATAAAGCAAAGCAGCTCTTAGAACACGGTTCTCCTGATCCTGCCCACCCCTCTATCCCCTCCCATCTCACCTTTCTCTTCTCCCTCAAGGTGTTATTTCTTATACATGACTTCTCCTTGAAGTCACAAATGCAGATTGCTGACTCTGCAATCAAAACTGGAATATGCTTTGGGGACGTCAAGGAAATTAGTCAATAACTGATAATGGAAGGGGAAGAGGAGGAGAGGAAGGAAAATCTGGAGCCACTGAGAAAAGCTCACACAGACCATTGCAGTGAAAATTATAAGAAAAACTAATCCCCTCACCCCCACTCAAGTGCACAATAAACCAAATGTTTTCCAGGAGCACAATATATCAAGTGAGATTTTGTCCTAAGCAAGGATAACTGACTGCCAAAAAGGGAGACATTTTCAATTCTTTCTGAAATAGAACTTTGATCTCAATTGGTAACTCACATATAGGAAGATATTTACTTCTCTACCTTTTCATTATTCTCCTTGTGAGATAAGGGACCTGAGCCTATGTATTTTGACATCATTATTGCTGAAAGAACCAAGAGGAACAGGGCAGGCAAACAACCCTGCTGTGATCCTCTCAGATGCTTCCTACCTATTTGCTTACTTCTCATTTTTTATCTCATCAAGTCTAAACACATCCACTTGACTTTCAAGACATTATCTATAACCTGTCCCTGCTAACCTTAGTCAGAGGAGGATCATGGCCCCAAAAGCTGAAAGGGATTTTTAGAGATTATTTAGTCTCTTTTGCTTTTATTTTAGAGATGTTGAAATTTTTAAAAAAGTGCACCCTCCCCTGCCTCCCCAACATCATTCAGGTATTAAGTAGGGAGAAATGGGATTTAGTTCAGATTTTCTGACTGAATCCAGTTTTCAATATATTCTACTAGTTCTAACCCATGACAGTTTCTTTCTCTTGTCTATACTTACTCCCTCTCTAAGGAGAGTATTCCCTCCTGTCTGAAGCATCTTCTGACCATCCTAGCCTTCAATGATTTCCCAGATTTTCTAAGATTCTATAGTAATTTTGTAGTATATAATAATATTATACTATAGTATAGTGGTATAGTAATTCTGAAATAATTCAGAATTTAGCACTTAATTGTACTTATTTCTGTATTTCTTGCTATTGCTTTGATATGTTTGATACTCTTGTCTCCTCCACCTACAACTGCTTGAAGAACAAAACCCTTTCCCTGTGCGTTTTTGTCTTCCTCATAGTGCCTAACATACTTCTAAATACATATAAATAAGTGATTGACTGATATATCATCCTACCAATAAGACATGGTAGCCTGCATTTTAATTAGTATTAGAGATTTTTTAAGCACTAAGGGTGAAATTAAATCTTTAAGATTTTACCTATCTTTGGATTTAATCCATTCTCATGAATACTTAGAGCTGGAAATGATCTTATAAATCATCCTGTGCAATTGCTTCATTTTATAGAAGAAAAAATAGAGAAATATGAAATGATTTGGATAGGTCCACATGGGATCTCAAGGTACTGAACCCTGATTCAAGTCCAGTGTTTTCTTTTATAGACCATATTGCCTCTGTTATATATTGATCCCACTTGAAAAAAAAAGTTAATGCTTGAGAAAGGGCAGTATAGAAAGATGTCAATGAGGGAAAGATGACAAAAATTGGCACTTAGAACTTTTCTTATAACAATGTAAGTGTTTCAATAGTCATAGGTGTAGTGCAAAGATATATTGAGTTGATATCAAAAAGCCTGGGTTCTAACACATCCATCTGTCTGTACTTAAAGAGTTATGTCCAACCTGTGAAAGAGCCTTCTGAGCTTGATTTGATCTGGATCACCCTGACATAATGATGCCATTTTGGATCTCTTGGAGCAAAGGACAGCAATGAACCAACTTAAAGATTTCACTTTTCTAACCTTCAGTTTTCTCCCCTACAAAACATGAATAATTCACTTTACTTTGTGGATTTACTATAAACACTATAAAAATGTGAATTGTTATTATTGTTAGTCTTCATATTGTTAAGTTCACCTTATGTGAAGTTATAGAAGGCTACTGCTCATTGCTAGATTCCCATTAGATTTCTATAGAATATTTCTGGTATTACATTGAAGGAATAAATATGGCATACATATTAATTTCAGATTGTTTGACATGACAAATCCAGTTTTATGAGTCAAAGTATGGCATGATATAATAATACTGGTTATATAACTATATACATTAATATACTTACATATGGGGAAATGGATGGGGAGATGATTTTGGAGAATATAAGACCATTATTAATATAGTTCCATTATTCAGCTGGATTTAATAAAAAAAACCCTGCCCAGACCAATATCTATGACAGAACATGTTAAAATCTCTATTTTAAAAATTAATTTTATTGAATCCAGGCTTTGGGCACAGTATTGCTTTTTCCTGATTTGCTAAGTATTATTATATGAATTTTACAATGAACAAGAGGAAATAATGGGTTTAAATTGCACCAAAAGAATACAGTTAAGCTTACTTCAATTCAATATATATTTATTGGACACCTATCCATAGATTCAGAGATTGTTAAATCTATTAGACCCTTTCTTAAGGAATGCGTTATTTTTTTCTTAAGGAGTCTGACATAAAAGAATGAGCTCTGTAGAGAGGCTAAATCATGAACACCACCTCTCTGAAGACTTTTAACAAAGGCATTCAGGACCAACAAAACCAGAAAGTGTGTGCAATGTGCTCTTTTGAATGTCTTGGTATGACAGATTCTTTGTAATTCTTCCTATCTCTCTGGGTACCTGACAACATTTGAGTTTCAACTGTTTGTGTCTATCTCTGATTTTTGATGTCTCTGACACTAGTCCCATTTTTCAATTTATGTCTCTGTCTCTTTGTCTTTTGTCTGTCTGTTTCTCTCTTTCTCTCTCTCTCTCTCTCACCCCACCTCACTCTTTCCCCATTATTTCTGTCTTTCTTAGAATCTATCTTCCTCTATGATATATCAGTTGTACAGGTTCTATCTTTGCCCCTTATATCTTATCTTTGATCCTGCGTTTTTCTTTCCTTTCTGTCCTTGCTCTAAGTCCTCTTCTAACTTCTCATACAAATTAGTGGTAAATAAGTTTTATACTAATTGAGGGTAATAAAAAGGGTTTTGTAGCCAGAAGAATCTCTTCCACAAATTTGCTGACTTTACTGAAATTCAACCATTAGAAATTCAATCCTTGGGGTTAAGACTTTTTGGTTTCTAGGAATCCTTCACATGTTCATTCATTCAAAATATTTTTATTAAATATCCACCATAATAAGATTCTGTATTGGTTGCTTTTGGAAATATAAAAAAAGCATAAAAGATTGTGTTTGTCATCAATAAATTAAAAATCTAGTTAGAGAAGAGAGTTTAAACCTTGAGAGAGATGCAATTTCTTCCCATCAATTTTATTCCATTCTCCTCCCTCCCTTCCTCTTGTCTATCTATTCATGGGCTCATATGGCTCTATGAACACAAGGTCAGAAACTCCACCCTATTGGGAATAATTTTTTGAGAGCATTGACTTTATTGTATTTGAATCCCCAACACTTAGGACAAGTGTTTACAATTTAATTAAATGCTTTTTTATTTAATAAATTCCTTCATGAATTTTGGAGGTGGACAGGTATTTATTTAGTTTGATCTTCTCATGTTAAAGATGAAGAAATAGTTTTAGGTTCCAAATTTTTGACAGTTAATTATGTGCTTCACTTTATCTCTTATTTGGTTAGCTTATATTGTTTTATAAAGCCACAAATGGCCCATGAATAGATTTTTGGGGGGGAAGATTTGTGTCAGGGGAAATTACATCTTAATTCTAAACTCTAACTGAAATTTAGCATATTCTTCAGTTATGAATTTTTTAAAATGTTATTCTGAGAAGAACTCTATAGATTTCACCACCCTCCCCAAAAGTGTCCATGGCATAAAAAAAATTAAGAAATCATATGTTGTTCTGGAAACCATAGGGATGATGAGTTGTACTTTCCAAATAGAATGATAATGTGCAATTATTTATTCTGTATTCTGAGTAAGAGGTATAGTATCCTTCCATTTCTCTGTACCAAACACAAATTTCAATATCAGGGAAATAATTCAGTGTAGTATGGTCAAGGGACTGGGACTGGATGATTTCTCATCAATCAAGAGTGTAAGGCCTGAGAGTACCAGTTTCCAAGCTGAAGGGCTTGAACTTTCCTAGAGTACTAAGATGGTGCTGCAGACTCCAAGGAGACAGATGCCAAAATAAAGTATCGTATGGGAAGCTTGGCCAGCTAGATCTTAACTATTTTTACCTCAGAGGTATCCCTGTGGGTTGGGGTGATCAGGAAAAGCACTTAGCCTGAGCTGTATTTATTTAGATAAAAGGAAGAGGAAAGAAGAAAGGAATATTTTTAATGAGTAAAATAATAAGATAATTAAATATTTGTTATTAAATACTAAAAGAAAAAAATAAGAGACATTGGTTAATCATTTTGCTTTTGAATTTAATAATAAATTGAGAAGAATGAGATATGGTATAAGTCAATTTTGACAGAAAAGAATGAAGATAAATATTGAAAATCCAAGGCATTACCTGGTAAAAAGCATATACAGAGAAAAGAAAATCAAAAATTTTGGAGCTGAAGGGTACCTTAAAATTCACCTAAGCCAGTCAATTAATTTTATAAACTAACTGAGTTTCAGATAGATAAAAAAAGGTGGCTCATATTCACACAGCTAGTAAAAGCCCAAACCAGGATTCAAATGAAAGACCCCTGACTCTAACTGTAGTCCTCTTTTCATGGTTTCAAACTCTCTAAGAAATACCCCTCTGACATCATCATCATGTGGGAGATTTATGTATATAATTGGTTCCAAGGTGGAAATCATGACTTCCAACATCTCTTCTGCTTCTAAGACTACATTTTTGACATATAGAGGGCTTGGTTATCTTCTATAGATCTGTTGTCTGTTTAAATATAACCTGATATATTTACTTTCTCAGAGGGAAAATTAAGCAATAATGGATGATTTCTCATATATTATTGTTGTTAAGTAATAATGTATTACTAAGAAAGGTTTGTTCATTCCCTGGAGATATTTAGAAATAGGATTAATTGTCATTTAGTTTGTCAAGGTTTAGGCAAGTACTTGTGTGAAGAGAAGAAGATAAGATTAAATGGATTTTCAATGTTTTATTCCTATAACTCTTTCCTTTGCTAATAATGTCAGGTTTTCTTTGCTATTTGACTAGGATAATGAATGATTTCTTTCTTTTCATTGGCCACTCAATGAAAGTCCAGAACAAGTCCTAGACTAGACAGAGTGAATAGAGATCTTAATATGAAGAGGCAAATTCAATTACTTGAGTCATAACTCAGACTTGGTAAAATGGGTGATGACTAGATTATGAACTTACTGAAAACTAACTGGATAGAAAGCAACAGAATAGACAAAAAAGGTTCTAAAGTAGCATTGTATATCAAGAAAATATACTCAAGTGAGGAAATTCAGAAAATGGAGGGGAGAAGCATGGCAGAAAATATCTGATTAAAAACCAATTAAGAGAGAAATAGAATTTAGTATTGCCACAGGATTATATTACAGGTCACCTGAACTGAAGGTGAAAAAGAGAAGTGAAGTGAAATAAGATTATAAACTTGACAAATGGGCATGATATAATAATGATAGGGGACTTTAACCACCTAGATATTTGCCAGAGTTCTCTCTCAGTCAAAAGTAAATAAGGTGATAAATTCCTAAATGAATGTAATGATGATTTCCTTGGCAGCCTGGACCCATCCCATGTTTTGGGCCTCTCTATATATAACTCCCCTTTCTTAACAAAAAACATTTAGCCAATTAGCCTTTTCTTTGTTCTTCACATATTGCCTTCCGTCTCCGATCTGCCTGCTTTTCTACTGGCTTCCTTTATGTCTGGAATGGAGTCCTTCCTCATCTCAGTTTCATATGGAATCCCTTTTCTTTCAAGATGCTACTCAAATATCACCATCTTCAAGTCTTCCCTGATTCCCCACTCCAACCTACTAGTGTCTGTCCATTACCTTTTATTGAACTACTTTGTGTTTATTGATAAATATTTTCTTTCTATTTATTTTATATATATTTACATGTGTAGTTATTGTATTCCTCTTAGAATGTGAAATTCTTGAGAGTAGGGTTTTTTCAGGCTTTGAATTTGTATTCCCAGTGCCTACCAGTGGGGATGGCTTTGTTGTTGTTATTCAGTCCTTCAGTCTCGTGCAACTCTTTGTGACACTATCTGGAGTTTTCTTGGCAAAGATCTTAGAGTGGTTTGCCATTTCCTACTCCAGATCACTTTACGGACGAGGAAACTGAGGCACACAGGGTTAAGCGATTTGTCCAGGATCACACATCTAATAAGTATGTAAGGCCAGATTTGAACTCAGGAAGATGAGTCTTCCTAATTTCATGCCATGTTCTATCCATTGTACTACCTCATTGCTCATAGCAAGAGCTTCATAAAGTCTTGTTGATTGATTAGTAAATGTATATTGAATATAATTGAATTTCTCTTTTGGATTAGTGATTTTACAGAGGGAAATTTAGAGGAGTGGGGAAACAAATGAGCATTTTATGTAGCCCCTCCTATTTGCCAGGCACCTTAAAATATTATTTTATTTGACACAACAACTCTACAAGGTAAATGTGTTATTTTTAAGGTTGAAGAAACTTAAGAAAGCAGAGATTAAGGGACTTTCCCAGTGCCACATAGCTGTTCAATGTCAGAGTCTGGATTTGAACTCAGGTCTTCCCTAATTCCAGTACTAGACTGCACCACCTAGCTGCCCCTAGCAGGTGGAGTATAAACCCAACCTTGTTATTTGCATAATCTTGGGGAAATAGCTTCTTGTCAGTAACATCTCTAGGTTTCAGTTTCCCCCTCTGTTTAATGAGAAGGTTGAGCTAGCAGAATTCTGAGATCCCTTCTAGCTCCAAGTCTATGATCTACTTAATTAAAATATGATGAAAATCAACTTCCATATTAACAGCATTTTCTTACTATTTGGAATTATTTTTAATCTCTCTATGTTGTACTCAAACAGAGTTGTAAATCTTTGTAGAAGTATAAAAACCAAGTTTGTACCAATCTTCAGCATTTAAAAAAAGTTCATGAGGTGAGTATTCTTTCCATTGCTGCAGATCACCACCCCTGCTTTACATTCATGGATCATGGTCAGTATTAATGAAATGACATACTCAAAAGCATTCATTGCCTGGGAGCCACCCTCTTGTCAATGAAACTTTTTGCCCTTTCCTTGTGAAAAGAGAACTTGGATGACAAAGTGGAGTAACTAGAACTTGTCCTGTCCACAGGAAGAGTTTTTTCCATGCTCTTTAATCCATTAAGACACCCTGCTGTCTTAATGGATTAAACACACACACATACACATACACACACACACAAAAAAAAAAAAACAACCCAAAAAACAATGGGGTAGCTAGACAGTACAGTAGATAGAGCATGGGCCCTGGAATCAGGAGGGATTTAAATTTGACTTCAGACACTTAACATGTCCTAGCTGTGTGCCCCTGGGCAAGTCATATAACCCCAATTGCCTCGCTAAAACACAACAAAACAAACAAATAAAAAAAAATCTTTATTTCCAAGTATTAGCTTTCTATACTTATAGCAAATGAAAATAAGGCAAAATAAGAGCATTCTAAAGATTTAGGTATTTATAGATTTCATAATATCCACTCAACAGTATTATCATAATATAAATTTGCCCAACTCTTTTCTAAGTAAACAACTTGAATTAAGATGGGCCAACAAACAAAACATAAAACTGAAAGACTGAAGTGATATAAAAAAGTAATAGCACAGGCTTCAAGAAGGCTTTAAGTCTTATGATTGCAGAAATATGTTTGTATTCATGAGATGATTAATTAGATAATTAATTAGAAAAAATAGCTCCCTGATAATTTGATTCATGACAAAAACAAAACAAAACAAGAAAAAAAAAAAACCTGAGGCAATTTTCAAGATGAATTTGGTTAGTTTTTAGAGAGAAAATTACTCAGTTTTTTTTTTAATTTTCCATTCCATGTTGACAATTTTCTGAAATCTCTCATAAATAAGGAATATTATATTCCATGAATCAGCCTCTTTCTCACTGGCTTCTATAAACTTGTTGGCAGTAGAAAGGTGTTTTTAGTTTAGACTGAAAACCTAGGTCATTTTAGCACAGACTGTCTGATGAGGGGACTACCCTCCATGGTTTATAAATATACCTCGTACTAGTTTTTAACTGTTAAAAAAAAATCCAGAATGTTAGGCACTGAAGATGTTGTAAGGGCCTCATATACAGGCTTAGTTTTCAAAGTAAAATATAAATATTAACTTATGTTCCATCTCCCTTATGAAGCCAACAGAATATTCATTTGTATGGTAGAAGGTGGAGGGAGTGGACAACCAGAAGTAGAGAAGTAATAGCTGGCAGCTTGTACCCAGACTTAGGAATCTGGCCCAAAATATAAAGGAATAAGCAGAGCTGAGACAATCAAGAATTGTTGTGTGCTAGACATGGACTGAAAGCTACGTTTCCCTGAACCTGCTACATGCCTTGACCTCTTTGAAAATTGTTATCTCCTCCCAACAAAGACTTTGGTCATTGGCTGCAACACATATGACTTATCACAAAATAAAACACTAAGTACTAGAGATAATAGAACTGTCCAGTACTAAAAATATGAGAATACACTATTAGAATTATACCCCAAAGAAAAGGGAAAAGGATCAAATATGAACAGAAATATTGAAAGTTATTCTTTTTGTAGTGCCAAAGAACTAGAAACTAAGGAGGGTCTCACCCATTGGGAAATGGGAAAAAGTAATGGTATACAAATGTAATAGTACTATAATGCCACAAAAAAATGAAGGTAATTAGGTGGAACTAGATCAGAAGTCAGGAAGATCTGAGTTCAAATCTTATCTCAAATACTTATTTGCTATGTGGACCTAGGTAAATCATTCAACTTCTGTCTGTCTTAGTTTCCTTATCTATGAAATGGGGATAATATCAATACCTACCTAACAGGGTGGTTATAAAGATTAAATAAAATAATGCTTGTAAAGTACTTTAAAATCCTCAAAAAATTATATAAATGTTACATACTATTATTGTTATATTTGATTAATTTGAAAACAAACAAAGGGCTGGTTTCAAAGAAATTTGTGAAAACTTGTATAAACTGAGATAGAATGACATGAACAGATCCAAAAAAACCCCAATATATATACAATGACATTAACATTATAAAGGCAAACAACTTTTAAAGCATTAGAATTCCGTTTTATGCAGTGGCAACCTAGGATTCCAGAGGATTGACAATGAAACAGGTCACTCATCTCCTGACAGAGCGGTGATGGACTCAAAATGTAGAATGAGATATATATATATATATATATATATATATATATATATATATTTGGAAATAGTCAATATGTAAATGATTATATATTTGTTATAAAGGGTTTTTTTTTTCTTTCTTTTTGTCAGAGTGAAGGTGGGAGGGAAAGTTAATGCTTTTTAATTTTTAAAAATGTTAATGTATAGTTCTAAAATGTAAAACAAAAAGTAACCAAGTACCTCCTCCAAAAGTGTTAGTGAGAATGTTCTATATTATTTACACATGGCCTTAGCTGAAATAGTCTGCTTTAAACAGTTAATTCCAACTTTAAAAAAGAAAAGAATCCCATGAAATTAGACAAACACCCCTTTATGGCATAGTGAATGAGTCTAAATGAAAGCTTGCAACGTGGCTAGCCTTCTTCACTTCCACCATTACCTGACAATCACCTGATTTTAAGTGATTTGACCAGAAACAGTAAAGAACAATAAGGAAAAAATGAGTATTTTAAAGTTTGAAATAACCTTTATGGATTACAAAAAAGTCCAGTTACCTGACAGAGGCTATGACCATTTGCATTCTCTATTTTATTCCAGGGAGGAATAGATTCACTTAAAATGATGAAAGAAATTGTTTTCCATTGGAGCATACAGAAAGCATTATAAAAACAAAATGAAACAAAAATACTTACTCTACCTGAATATTTTGCATCTGCTATTTGTTTAAGCTTGTTTGTTTTTCTTAGCCAAGCTAAAAATGTTTTTCCTCCCCTGCGATTTTTTTTAAAAGGACATTTAGATTAAAATAAAAATAAATGGCACGTTAAAAAAAATGTTATACTAGTCAGGGCTGGAACAGAGTACAGAAAATGAACTAAGGAAGTACATTTCAAGAACTGTTTTCTAGTTTTCCTATTTTGCTTGCTCTAAATAGAAATGGAAAAACAAATTGAAATAGAAAAGTATGTTTGTGTGCTTTACAAATGTGTAATGATCTATGAAAACCTGTTCCCCATATTGGCTGACTAATAAGTTTAAGAATAAGGAAAGTATACAAATTATACAATTAATGTGTAAAGAAACCTTAATTGTTCTCTCATTTTCCCAAACTTAATTATTTAAGTCAAATCATAATATTCTTAACTCTACAGAAACCTAAAGTCACAGAGTTAGAATCAGAATTGAAAAGGAGCTAAGTGGTCATCTAGGAAATAAGTAAATAAGCAACTCAAATCCATTTGATAAAGTACCCAACAAGTGATCATTCAGATTCTACTTGATGCTATTTAATGCCACAAAACTCACTACCTCACCAAGTAGTCCATCATATTTCTTAACATCTTCAAAGCTCTGCCTTATGTTGGGTTGAAATCAGTTTCCTTACTTCCACCAAATGCTTATAGTTATATCCTTCTGCATCAATCAAAACAAATCTAAACATCCTCTTCCATATGACAACTCTTCAAATATTTGAGGGCAACCATCATTTACTCCTTCCCTAAAGTTTTCTTTTCTCTAAACTAAACATTTCCAACTCTTTCAACTCACTTTGCCCATGGCATCTTTTAAAGTTCTTTCACCATCTATGGATGCTTTCTTCTCAACACACTGTAGTTTGTGAATGTTCCTTTTAAATAAAGTTCCTAGAACTGGAATCAATACTTCAGATGTGGTCTGACCACAGGCAGGACATCAGGGTTCTATTAATGCTGCTTAAAATCAATTAGTTGTCAAATCCATAAATGTTTGTTTAATTGTTTAATTATATCACACTGCCAACTCACACAGAATTTGAAGTTCACTAGAATTCTTAGGTGATTTACACCTAAAATGCTTTTTAAATGTCTCCTGATTTTGTATTTGTATGATTAACTTTTTTGAGCCCAAATACAGGATTTTATTTTGATCACAATAAAATTTCATTTTCTTCCATTAAAATCTTATTCAAATACTTTATTATTACCTGGAAGTAATTCTAGGCTAGAAATACTATACTAAGAAAACACAATTTCTGACAAGTATTAGCAATCTAAAAAAGCTTCTACTTTGAGCCTAACACGACTGCGACTGATTATCCTAAGTGTTTTGTTTCAGTAATACATGAAGTCCAACTATAACAGCCTGGGGAGATTGAGATCTTTTCTAGGAGAAAGAATATTCAAATTGATAATATTATAGATCTTTGCAATATGGAAATAAGCAAATTTCAGTTTATTAGAATTGGCTCACTTTTCTAAATGGTGAAGATCTTTCCAGACCCATATTCTGTCAATTAATTAACTTCTCACAGAATTGTGTCATCTGTCAGCTTAACAAGCTGCTACTAATTCCCTCATTCAGTTGTTCATAAATATTTTTAATAGAACAGGGCAAAAGATAAAATCATGAAGCATTGAACTAATCAAATATTTTTGTGATCCAATAAATTAAACAATTCTGAAACCAAGAATTTGCAAGGATCAAATGGGATAATAATCACTACTCTTGATTTTATCCATAAAGATAATATATGACATCTTGTTAAGTGCCTTGCTGATATTCAAACTATATTCCTGGTATTTCCCTTATTTAGTTGGCTAGTAAGCTGATTGAAAAAATAAGTGAAACTGGTATTAATATGACAAGACTTATTCTTAGTGAACCCATTCTGGCTCTTTTTAATTATCTTTCCTCTAATTGTTCACAAACGTTATTTTGATGATTTTTAACAGGAATCAAAATCAAACTCACTATTCTATAATACAAAATATTCATACTCTCCCCCTTTTTTAAAAAAATCAAGACAATATTTATTTTGCTTCGGTTATTTGGCATCTATCTCACTATCGGAGATTCCTTGAAGATCCCTGACTATAGCTCAGCAATTTGATTTGCAAGTTATTTCAGTATCCTGTGATGCTGTTCATCAGAACCTGGTGGCATGAACTCATTGAGGGCAACTTGGGACTCTCATGCTACTTCCTTCCTTGTTTTAGGTTTCAATTCCTTGTTCACCATTTTTGTTCTGTCCTCTCCAAACTAAAGCTGTGGAGTGGCTGTTGTGTTATCATTCCATTCACATGATGCAGACACACCAACCAGGCCTTGATCTTTCTAGATATTTGTTGTCGTTCTTGTTGCTCTTAACATCCCTTTTCATTATTCTTAACATTTATCACAAAATTCAGTTCATACTAAACTTTAGATACTTATTTCACAAGGATTCAGTGGAAGAAGGCAGGTAAAGCACTTTTCAAACTTTAATGCATGACATAAGTATCAATTATATTATTGTTTTCTTCCTTAGACAGTTGGGTAATGAAATTAAGACTAGAAAGAACATTATAAAAGGCCTTTCTTAGTTTGAATTCTATCTTGGACATGCTTCTTAGCTATGTGATCCTGGACACTAACTTCATCTTGCTGAACCTCCATTTTTTTATTTGTAAAACAAGGATCAAGTGATGTGATATTTATGTATATATATACATATACATGTGCATATGTTTATGTATCTATCTATTAATCTATCTACCTATCTATGTGTACATATACATATATGTTAAGGAAAGCAAATTTGGGCTTGGAGTTAGAAAGACCTGAGTTAAATTCCAGCTTCAGACAGGTACCACTTGTGTGAACATAGAGAAATCACTTAATCTCTGCTTACTTCAGTTTCCTCAACTATAATATGGGAATAATAATATCTACATTTCAGGATTATTATGAGGATCAAATGAGATAGTATTTGCAGAAAGTTCAGCACAGTGCCTAGTACACAGTAAGTCAGTGCTATGTAAATGTTAGCTAACATTATTATCATCATCATCATGAGTTGACTATTTTAATTATTAGTTTTTGTTTTAATCTGACTTAATTTCTTTCTCTTATAAATATCCTTTTAAAAATATGAGATTGTTGATGATGTTCCTATTTAGCCACATCAGTGAGTGCCTCACTTTCCTTTTTCACCGTCATTCAATTGCAATTAAGTGTCTGGTATGTGGTGAGGTCTTAGTAAATGCTGTATCTTTCTATCCAAGTATATCACCTGAATTTCATCCTGTCCACTTCCCTTGAACTAATTTCTCCTTTGTAGTCTTAAGGTATGGGATACCACTAATTTTACTTTTGGATTCTTGGAAACTTAAATTCTCTGAAAGGCTAAGGTACAAATCACACTATTGTCAAGGATTCCTTCTAGTTTGTTCTTATCCATAAATGTTAAGATAACATGTGGTAATTTCCCAAGGCTTCTGACATTTCTACTTCAGCAATCAATTTTTCCTTAATGATCAAAATCAGGTTCAAAATAATCATCCTTTTGTCATCTCCTCTCTTCTGAAAAATGGAATTATCAGGAAGGTCAAGAATTTATCACCTACTTGCTTTGCAGCAGAGCAAGACATCCAGCAGATATCTTAGTGGCTGAAATCCTATGTTATTTCTATGTACTACCTCAGTGCCAGTTTTGTGATCTCCATCAGGAACTCATCCAATTCTCCCAGATGGTCTGGAGGCCTGTAGCATACTCCCCACCTCATATCTCCCTTCTTTGATCCTCACCCACATGGGCTGTCCTCCCTCAGATTCATCTCTGCAAATACATTCTTTATTGACAAGGTTACCCCACCTACCTGTCTGCTTAATAACCTATTTTTCTTGCCTTTAGTTATTTTATTCCAGTCATGAAGTGAATTCAACCAAACCTCAATTATACCTATGAGGTAATTTCTACTTTTCTACTTTTAAGATGACTCATGCTCTCCCTTTTTGGTCACTACCCTATGTTTATATTGAAGTACCTCTATTCATAGTCTTCTTCTTCTGTCATACTAGCTGTCATCTAAATTAGAGGTGTCAAACTTGTGGCCTGAAGGCCACATGTGGCCCGAGACAGATTAAAATGTAGATACTATCTGATCTTAATGTCAATGAAATTAAATTAAAATTAAATTAAGTCAATGTGTGGTCAGCTGAGATCTTTATGTTTGGTTTTGTGGCTTCCATGTCTATCTGCTTGATACTATGGATATAGATTCTTTGGCTTAGTAGCTCTGTTTCTGTATCTTTATATTTTTATTCTTTTTTAGTTTAAAAATCTCCTGGAATTACTGGACTTTCTACCCATATCAGAATACTTTATTCCTGGCTCATCATTTCTATGGTTTATGCCATGGGACAAAAAATTATCTTTCATTCCTTATACTGATTTTTTGTTTAAATCTTTATTCTCCATATCCTACAAGATCAAAGATTATAGTAACATTTTCTTGCTTTGGAGATTGCTGAACTGGCAAAAACTCACAATATGAGTTTTGGTAAGTCAATTAGTTTCTTGATTTATTTATATAAAAAATGAGGATTCTGTACTAGGTTATCTCTAAGTTTTCTTAGATTATCCATCTAAGTAGGACATCAGAAAAGGAGTAGAAAATTTTTTTTGTTATAATCCATTGACTGGAATGGAATTTATTCTCTATTCCTCTACAAAGTAAATGAGGTAGGAAAATGAAATACTAAATGACAGATAAAGCTACATAACAAGTGAATTATTAAGAAAGACATATAATTCTGTTTTTGGTAGGGTTCAAAGGTTTTAAAGTTAGTAAATGCATCAGATAACAGACAACCTAATACATTTCATTGTGGATAGCATAATCACTAAATTTAAGATGGCACAATACATTTTCTTATCTCCCCAAATGGAAAACCATCCTATTTCTTAGGCTTTAGGAAATTTCCCATCTCATGGTGATAACTGGCTTGATTTTTCTTTTCTTTAGACTGAAACAAGTATTTCCAAAGAATAGAGCATTCATTTCCCACTGCAAACTGCCTAGGAATTGCAGAATCCATTCTATACAATCATATCTCTCTGTAATTTCTACTACACTTTACACTACAGATCAACTTCATAAAGTCCATTAAAAATCAAAGAAAGAAGCCTTTTCCAAAACTTTCTCCTTCTCCAGAGTGGTGAACTAAGGACCAAACTGAAATTAAGGTGCATCTTGCATTTCTTTTGAAGTGTACCGGATTTCATCAAAATAATCAACTTCTTCAATATGTGATCATGGAACAAATGTTGGGAGACAGGCCAATAAAAAATTCTGGGCAGCAGTCTCAAAGCAGAGACCTTACTTATTTATTCAGCCCAGGAGCTCAAGTTTAGACTGTTTTCTAAGTACACAGGGACTCATCACAGAGCCCATAAAAGTTTTATCTTAAATATCTACATTCTTCCTTTTGTTGATTCTCAAAACCAGACTGTTAATTTTCAGATCCAAATCCATTGGTTTGTATATGGAAATAGGCTATATAGAACTAACTTGCTCTAAGCCAAGTTTGCCCAAATGTCAATAGATGACCAAAATAGTATGTTCTGGGATGCCTGTGTTGTCTCTGGGTGGGTGTCTTGCAGTGGCCAGGTAGAAAGCCTCGATACTGCAGAAATGATGGGGAGCCAGAGATCCTCTGAGTTCCCTGAACTACTGGAAACCAGGGGCAGGAATGCTGCTAGCACCGCCTCCTGGCAATCTCAAGTCATTCCGCAGGGGTCATCATGCTTCTCAGATGGAGTCATCTGCGCCTGGGGTAGGTCAATGGGAATCATCTCACTTTACTGCAGTACCATTGCCTGCAATATGAGGAAAGCATGCATGTGCCCAGAATACACAAAACCGGTGCAGGGGAGGGAGTGGGGCGGGTGAGAATTATGGAAGATTAAAAATATAGGAAGACAAGTATCATTTACAAGCCAAGCGTGTGCCTTAATGAAATGGACACATCTTGGGGAGAACACATTTTTCTCTTTCTGCAGATCAAATTTTCAGTTTCCCTTTAAAATCAGCATGCTCTGCTGCCTGCTAATATTGTGGTGTAACTTTATTATTCTGAATTTGGAGGGAGGGACGGAGTGAGGAGAATGGAAATTACTTTCTTAGAAAACCCTCATTGTAAAATTATTTGTAGACTGTTAAGTATTTTGCATAATGGTTGAAATTAGGTCTGGGAACTATGTGACTGTCCTTTGTTTCTTTCCCATATCGGGAGTACATAACAGGTTAGGAGCCTGCCCTCTCCAAAACATCCCTCCACAGCTACCAAATTTGTATTTCTAAAGCACAGATCTGACTATGTTACTACCTAGCTAGATGGCACAGTGGATGGAGCACCAGCCCTGAAGTCAGGAGGACCTGAGTTCTAATCGGATCTCAGGAACTTAACACTTTCAGGTCATTTCATAGGGAAATCCCCAGAACTGTGTGACCCTGGGCAAGTCATTTAACCCCAATTACTTCAACAACAACAAAAAAAAAAATAAAGAAAAAAAAAGGAAGTTTATAGTGAGAGTACCTCTTTTTCTCCAAAATTATTTTATATCTACTTTGCATATATTTTAATTTACATATTTATTTCAAAATTTACTTAGTCCATTTCTCCCTAGTGGAATAGAATCACTTTTAAAAGTAGAGAACACTTTATTTTTGTTTCTCTCTATCTCCTCAACACTAGTGCAATGTTTAGCACATAATAAGTCCTTAATAAATGCTTACTAAATGAATGAACCACTGAATGAATTAAAGGGTTCAAGGGCAGGTAAGATGTGGGGAGAGACTCTTTATTAAGGAAATACCAAATTTTTCAACTGGCACACTTCAGGAAACAGTAAAAACAAATTGAAAAATAATTTTATGTAGGAAAGCAGGGCAATGTAGTAACTTGTATGCCACTGGGGGAAAATGAAGAAATATAGAACTAAGGAAAAGTAGGTCAATGATTCAAATTAGAGAATAAAAGGAGGGAGATCTGAAAAGCCAACCCAGCAGAGGAATTTTCAAGAGAAATCTTGCTGCTGAAAAAAACTGTGGATGAACTATGAAATGGAGTTGATCTAAAATATAGCTGAGTTGTTCCTTTGGCATTGAGTATTTATTACCTAGATAGGGTTAAGTGATCCTCTGGCAGCCATTGGCAAGAATTTTTCTCTTGAGGAGCATGATGTTCCCAAGTTCTTTTAACTCTTTGGGCTTCAGTCTCTTCATTTGTAAAATGAAGATGCTGAACTATATGCTCCCAGTTGATTTTTTTTTTTTTACAGTTTTAACATCCTAATACTATGTGGTTATAGTTCCATAACCAAGATATAAAGAAGAAAAAAAAAGAAAAAGAGATGAAAGAACAGAAAGAAAGGGTCAATTCAAGAAAGACATAACTATTTCACTAATGCTTAAGCTGGATGGTAAATGACATTTGTAGTGGTAAAATTTTAATCTTCTACTATTTTTATCTGCTCTTCACCTTCTACCCCTCTGTGAACATTTTGTGTATTCCAGACACACGACTTAAGTCTTCCTAACACCACTAGCCATGGCAACTGCAACAGAGTTGGTGCTCACTGACCTACCCCTGGCACAGACCACTTTATTATGAGAAGCCCTGTGGCCTGGCTCAGATTGCCAGAAGCTGTGCCAGAAATATCAGATATTGTTTGAATGATACTGATGCCTGAAGATTCTTGTCCCAAGGATGGGTACAAATTTTAATACCAGAAATCCCTGCCTGCAAAACAGAGGAATTCAGCCTATGAATATTTAATTTTTTTTACCTATTCTTATGTTCATTATCAAAAGCATTTATGTACTTCTGTAAAAAGAGTTACCTTGAAGAAACAAAAAATAAATAAATTTTAAAAACCAGGAGCTATGAATCAAATGTATTTAAAGGGACCATGCATAATGACACAGAGCTAACCAGACTGATATACTCACTATGGCCCCTAAAAAGCCTTGGGTAAGGCTCTGGTGGATGATATTACTGTAGATTGTACAGTGTCCCTCTTTTTCAAACTGTCTAAATTCTGTTTAGAGGTAGCTAGATGGCCCAGTGGATAGAATGCTGGTCCTAGAGTTAGGAAACCTGAATTCAAATGTAGCTTTAGACTTGTTTGCTGTATAATTCTGGGGAAGTCGTATAACCTCTGTTACTTAGACTCTATTTAACAAGCATCTATTAATTGAAAATACTAAATTTTAAATAACTTTTCATTTTAGTTAAACAATGAGGGAAAATATTACACAATTTTGTGATAAGGATCTGGGAAAATTGCAGGTCCAATGGAATAATATGACAATGAGGTAGATTCCTCCTTTTAAGTTATCTTTATTAAACTCATTAACTAGACATATCCTATCTCTGATTGAATTCCTTTCCTATCTCTTCTCATTTTCTCTCCCTTCCCATTTTCTCTTTGGAGGTTTTAATTCTGGACCCTGAAAGAAGTCATAAAACCATGTGATCAAAGAATTTCAGTATTGAAATGATCTTCAGCAATCAACCAGACCAACCCAGACCTAAAAGGAATAGTTAGTTTAATATATTAGATATGTCTGGAGCTCTTTAGTAGGGTAGGTGGACAATCAGAACCTGGAGATGTAAATCCACCTAAAGGGCTTCTTTAATATTGTGCCTATTTTTATTATAAGGAGATTCAAAGTGATAATCCTTTCCTTCTTGTACATATCTCCCACTCATCTGGGACTTCTCTTTGGAGTCTTCCATTAAATATGCAAAAAAGCTCTACCAGTTTCTTTCTTTATTGGTTGGCATATCTAATTATTCCACAATGGACAAGAACCCATTACCTCTTTAGGCAGCTTATTCTAATTTTGGGTAACTCCATTTATTATAAAGATGTCCTTGCATCGATCCAAAGAGAACTTGTAACATCCACCTCCAGTTTCTGCTTCTGCCCTCTGGGTCCTAGGCTGGAATTATTGAGAACTATCTTCTACATTCCATATTGGTTACTTAATCACTATCCACTGAACTATAACTATCACTATAACACTGAAATTATGACACAGTAGAATCTTAAAAATCTATTGGAAGGTTTCAGGATGGCTCAAAACTGATTTAATCAATCTAAGCAATTTATTAGGTACTACAATGTGTCAGGCATTATATAAGTCCCAGGAATATAAATAATGAAATATAATAGTCTTGGCCAGCAAAGACTTTACATTCTATTGGGGAAAGCATCACGCACATATATGAGTATATAAAATATATATGCAAAATAAATACAGGATAATTTTTGGAGAAGTGAGGGATCAGCAGCAGGGATGGGGGCTTGAGCTGATCTTGGAAGGAAGCCATAGATTTTAAATGGTAAAGATAAGGAAGCAGATTTTTAAATCACCTCTTCTCAGCATTAGCAGGCCATGACTGAGCCCTGGGTACATAACTATTTGTGATTTGTAGTTATAGAAATTTTTTAATCTAGGCATTTAATGATTAAGAATTTGCTTAAGTTCACACTGTAAATCTGTGGTAGAACCCAGAACCAAATCAAGTCTCTGATATTACAGCCCCAGGCCGTGATACCTCCACCGAAGATTTAGAAGTTAATCAACCTTTCTGGTGACTGGGGTCACAGAGTTTATATTAGTTTGCACAAGCATAATTATGTTGGTTCGGTTCAAAAGTGGCACCAGGGAAAGAATTTGCTTGAATTCTCCTGGGATCTTCCAACACCTGGCAGGTCATTTCATAGGGAAATCCCCAGAACTAAAAAGCTCTGAATTGCTGTTTAGAGATGTAAACAGTCCCAAATTATACCTGGAGGTGGAAATGTAGAAAGGCAGAGACTGTGGAAGTTCTGGGATAGAGCTCCGGAGCTTATCTGCCCTTCCATATCCCATTCCTATAATGCAGTACAAATGGTGCAGAAGTATAGATATGTTTCCCGGTGTAAAGAATTTCCATTCCCACTCCTGATTATAGCACAGTCTGAAAGAACAATTTACCTGCCCAAGACCCTGAGAAAGCTGAGCTGCAAGCTTCCCAGACACTGTGCCAAGGAGAGCGACACTGTATGGTTGTTTTAAAATGGGAGGTTGAGAATCTCACAAACAAGTTTTTAGAATTTTCTCCAAACAGCTGCAATTCACCTTTGAGGAGCCCCAGTCTGACTTTGGGCCTGGTAGATGTTGCAACACCAAGTTTGAGGTCTCTATAACCCAGTGCCAAGAATGAGCCCCATGGGGCAAAGAGAGAACAGTTGCTCTCCTTCCTAATCACAGTAGAAAACAAAACTCCTCCCCTCCTTTTGTTGTGAAATTGCCACTGTGTCTTTGAGCAGTGATTAAAACCCCAGCCATGTCAAATTTAAAGGGCAGGTTCCCAGGCATGGAGGGGAAGAAATCTGGGGTGGAGGAAAGAGGGGGAGGAGGGGAGGGAAGTAAACTGCAGCAAGTTTATGGAGGATTTGGGGATAGCAAAAGTCACGAGACTTGAGGCAATGAAAAGAAATGGAAAAACATGAACCCACAATTTTAAAAATAATAAATCAATCTGCAATGCTATCCTTTCTCTATCCATGTTCATTGACTTTCTATGCTCACTGCATTAAAGCATAGCCTTCTTTTTTTTTTTATTAAAGCTTTTTTTCTTTTTCAAAACATATGCATGGACAATTCTTCAAATTAGCCCTTGCAAAACCTTGTGTTCCAATATTCCTTCCCTTCCCCCATGCCCTCCCCTAGATGGCAAGTAGTTCAATATATGTTAAACATGGTAGAAATATATGATACATCCAATATATGCATACAGATTTATACAATTATTGTGCTGCAAAAGAAAAATCAAATCAAACCAGTAAAAGAGAGAAAGAGAGAGAGAGAGAGAGAGAGAGAGAGAGAGAGAGAGAGAGAAGCAAAACAAAATGTAAGCAAACAACAACAAAAAGAGTGAAAATGCTATGTTGTGTTCCACACTCAGTTCCCACAGCTCTCTCTCTGGGTGTGGATGATTCTCTTCATCGATGAGCAATTGGAACTGGTCTGAATCTCCTGATTGTTGACAAGAGCCATGTCCATCAGAATTGATTATCTTATAATCTTGTTATTGTTATGTACAATGATCTCCTGGTTCTGCTCATTTCACTTAGCATCAGTTCATGTAAGTCTCTCCAATCCTCTCTATTCATCCTGCTAGTCGTTTCTTACAGAACAATAATATTCCATAACATTCATATACCACAATTTACTCAGCCATTCTCCGATTGATGGGCATCCATTCAGTTTCCAGTTTCTTGCTACCACAAAAAGGGCAAGCACAGCCTTCTGAAAGCAGTCTGGGTTCTGTTTTTTTTTTAACTTGTTCATCTTTCTTTGATAGAAAAGTCTATAGTGGAAAGTGGTGACGGCCTATCCATTCATCAAAAATTGACTGAATTATATTTCTGCTGCTCAATAGGGAAGGTGCTTGGGGATCTGGGAAAAATTGTAAGGTACTTTTAACCCTCTTCAGAACAGGAGACTGGCAAACGGGAAATAACTGCCAGATTGTGTATATATTTTGTTTAGATGCTGTCTCTCCCAACAGAAGGTAAATTTCTTGAGGGAAGGGATTGTCTTATTTCTGTCTTTGTAATCCAAATACCTGCAGAGAGTCTGCCATACAATTTGCATTCAATAAAGTGTATTGATTGAGTGAGTGCTATCTTGTAGTGATACAGATAATCATGATAATGTCAGAATTATGTGGGGGAGAAGATAGAGAATGTTAAAGGTTGAGGGAATAGTCAGAGAAAAAAAAAGAATCTGGATTGTGAAGGACAGACAGGATTTGGGTATCAGTCTACATAGCAGCACTGTTAAAGTTGGAAGAAAATCTCTGTTAGCCATCTGCAGAAGATGGCTTGCCAGAGCTTATTTTAAAGCCCTTTGTAAAAGGAGCAAGATACATGAAAGTGTTTACAATGCCAGGATACACATTCTGAGCTCCTGTTACATACTGAGTAAAGATCCTCACTTTGAGAACACCCTCCACCTCTGGTGTAGTATGTGTATTTTCAATGACCTAAGCAGTCTTTTACATGAATAACTCTTGTAACAGTAAGAACTGTTTAGAGCACTTGAATTATTCACAGTTTATAGTTCTTTTCTCATCCACCCTCTTCTATTCTTCCCAGACTGTCTCGAGGTTTTAGGTAAGGACAAGATGTTCCAGTGGAGAAGAGATGAGGAGGATGTCTATAGAGACAGATGCAGATGAACAGAAGATATAACCAAGCTGATAACTGAGAATGAATAAAAGAGAGTAACGCATTTACATGGAAATAATGTCAAGAACTCAAAAGATCAGAAAGAATTGGGGAAAGTGACAAATGTTAAGGAAAATAAGAAGAATTTATTTAGTTTTTTGAAGGGTACTAGTGCTTGTAGTAGATGGATGTCATGATGATGGACATCTACTACATCCCTATAACAAAAGAAAATTATTCTCAGACTGAAAAGTATAGAAGGAAAATGTCTGAAATATAATTGATATTAATGATAAATAAAAAGATTGACTAATTTCAATTTTTGGTTAACTTCTAGAATGGATTATTAAAGGGATGCTTCATAAACACTGAGAAAAGGAAACAATAAGCAGGCATTATAATTCAGAACAGGTCTCCAAGTCATATAAGACTGGTTATGGATATACTTTAACATATTTAACATGTATGGGACTACCTGCCATCTAGAGGAAGGGATGGAGGGAAGGAGGGGAAAAGTTGGAACAGAAGTTTTTAGGGCCAATGTTGAAAAATTACCCATGTATATGTTTTGTTAATAAAAAAACTATAATAATAAAAAAGACTGGTTATGCAGATGAATGCCAGCTAATAAAGCTCCTTGAATCAAGAAGAAATTTTCCTTTTTGCATCCCTAAAACCAAGCACAAGGTTTTGCATATAATAAAAGGAAATTAATTGGATAACATATAATGCCATCAATATAGAAAAACATGTGACAGTCTCATTATTTCCTTAGTTTGTTGGATAATAGGGAAAGATGTGAGCTAGATGATAATTTATATTATGAGGTGATTAATGACTGAATCAGAACAGTCATTAAAGAATCAATATAAATGTGAAAAAAGATCCTGGAGTTCTGTTCTTGTACTCATTCTATTTACCATTTTATCAGTGGCTTGGAGGATGACAAATGGTATACAACTGGAAGACCATACAAAGAAAAGATAAATAACTTGTTGGATGACAGAATCAGGCTCCCAGAAGTATTCTACAGGTTAGAATGATGAGTTGGCCCCAAAGGACTATAAAACTATGCATTCCCTTTGATTCAGCAATATCACTATTAGGTTTATAACCTAAAAAGATATAAAAAGGGCAAAAGGACCTATTTGTACCAAAATGTCTACAGCAGTTTTCTTTGTGGGGGCAAAGAATTGGAAATTGAGAGAATGCCCAGCACTTGAGGAATTGCTGAACAAATTATGGTGTATGAATCTAATGGAATACTATTGTTTTATAAGAAATGATAAGCAAGTAGATTTCAGAAAAAAACATGAGAAGAATTAACACAAACTGAGTGAAATGAGTAGAACCAAAAGAAGTGCAGATGATTAACTTGGATAGACTGCTCTTCTCAGTAATACAATGATCTATGACAATTCTAAAAGCCTCATATTGGAAAATGCTATGCATAGAAAGAACTATGGAATGTGAATACAGATCAAAGTATATGATTTTCACCTTTTAAATTTTTTCTTTCTCATGGTTTTTCACTTTTATTTTGATTTTTCTTTCACAACATGACTAATGTGAAAATATGTTTAATATGATTGTATTTAAATAACCTATATTATATTGCTTGCTGTCTTGGGAAAGAGAGAGGAGAGGAAGGGAGAAAGAAAAAGAACAAACTCAAAACATTGTAAAAATAATTTTGAAAACTATCTTTACAACCCATTAGAATAAAATAAAGCACTATTAAGTGGAAAAAATAAAAAAGAATGATGAGCTGATACTAATATTATTATGTATAATAGGTATAAATATAAGTTCTTCATGTGGGTTTGAAATATAATCTAACAAAATAAATATAAGATGAGAGAGACTTTATAGGACAATGATTTTTATGAAGGAAACCTAATGCTTTCAGCTCATAGCATACTCTATATGAGTGTGAGATGGCAGCTAGAAAAGCTAGCACAATCTTGGGCTGTGTAATCTCCAGAACAAAGTTGGTCCTATTGTTCTCTGCTGTAGGTTAAGAAATGAGATAACTGCCCTTGATAATGTTGTTTTACCAGACCCCAGGTTTCCTGGAATGTGACTGTACTTTCTGACTGACTGATTACAATGATTTTCTTAATGAATACTCATTTAGTTGTACTTTATTTTTTTACTCTTGTCCAAGAATGATGAACTCAATAAAGTTTTTTTTTTTTTATGCAGTCAGTACTGAAGAACTCTAGGCCTAAGTTTATGCCAAACTAAAGTTAGGTAATCAAATATGATTAATCATATTTTTATAAGATAAAAATATATTCTGCTATAATATCATAAATAACCTTTTTATCTGGGCAAATTATTTAACAGTTCAGTCTTTTATGCAACTGTAAAAAGTCTAAGTTGCCTACCTGCACTGAAAAAGAAAGTTTTCTCACTAGGAGCTCTTTATGCCAATGAAATTATGTCCAAACCCAAATTTAAAAACTTATTCTTTGGAAATGAAAAGTTACATGGTATGCATAACCAAGCTAGAACATATGACTAATAATTACTTTTGTGAATAAAGAAAAATAAAAAAGAAGAAAAAAACAGAATAAAAAAGAAGAAAGAAGAAGAAAAAACAAACAAACTCAGTGCTGAGAACATGTATGAGAGGGGGAAGGAAGGTGGTTCAATAATATAGCAAGAATAAAAAATGACAACAAACAGTAAATGGTGTAATGAAAGCATAGGAAAGAATATTTGACCTGGAGTTAGAGATCCTAGGTCCAAATTCTATCTTTGATTTTTATTCTCTATACAATCCCAAGGATGTCTCTTAATCACCCAGAGCCTCAGTTTCCTCATGAAGGAAAATTAGTCATTTGGATTGGATGTATTCTAACATTCCCTCAAACTCTATTTCTATAATCTTATGAATAAGAAGAAAGCATCTAATATGTTAGAAAGACCTTTATGGATTTTTTGAGGAAAATCTAAATAAAAAAGATTGGATGAGAAAGCATGGGAGAAATGAGATTTGCATTAGGAGAGAGAACATCCACAGCAACAAAACCATGGCTCCCCCCAAATGCCAATTCTTTCCTCCCTTTTATTTCTCTCTTCCTTTTCCTTCCAAATATATAAAAATATTGAATCAAAATACTTAGCAAATGTTTTAGTGACCAGGAATAATATAAATCTATATGCATGTATGTTTCATAAAATAAGAGTGAATATCCTTTCATGAAAGTTATTTGACTGAGCCAATCTCTTGCTCTAGTTCTGGGCAAAAAAGGGAAATTCAGGAAGAAAAGTGAAATGGCAAAACAACCTTTGGAAATGTAAGTCGGTATAGCTAGAAATTTCTGTTCCCAAATAAAAAACATTAGAAAAGACCCTTTGGCATTGAATTGCTTTGTAGGTCCACTCTGGTAGTACTTACATAGGTGGAGAATGAAGAAGGCAGAACACAGGATTTTTTTCTTCCTTTCTATTACTAATTTAATCTCCATGGTCTAATCTACTTTTTTATGAAGTCCAAAATGCCTTAAATTGAGTTGAGATTTTGATCTTTAGAGATAATGATTCATTCGTATATAAGGTAAAGGGATGTGAGCATAAGCAGAGGATTAAGTGTAAAAGACAAAAGCAGAAACAAAAACAAAATTGCCATCTCACCTCTTTCCAAATCCTTAGATTCTCAACTGAACTGCCACTTACTACTGCAAACTTTTCCAGAGCAGGAACCTTCCCCTTCCACAGTTGTCATACCTCTCTCCCTTCTCAAATTACCGTGCACTTATAATTGTAAATGTTGTACCCCTCCTTCTATATACCATCTTCAATAATTTCAACAGATAATCTTGTGACTTGTCCCACACCCTAGCCCCATAGTCTTTGAACATGTTCAATTGTAATAGCCCCTGGATCCACATCCATTATCTACCAACAAGTCAAGTTGCTACACCAAATAAAGCCATTCTTTGGACCCTGTTCTTACTATAAATAAAATACCATTTCCAAGATCTTGAACTCTGAAATTCTTTTAACAAATTTCTGTCCTTCCATGTATCCTACATTCTCCCTTTTAGTAAATTCATTCTTTGTCTTCATTACACCTGTAGCTCCCTAATTGTTCTCAGTTCTCCCACACTCTTGTTCTTCTTTGATTACCCATCCAGTTTAAATAGCTCACAAATTTAGATGTATCAGGATTATACTCCCTAACATTCTGGAATCCCCTGCCTCTTTAATTTCCCTCCATACTCACTTATCTTATAATCTACTTTGTATTACACTTATTTGTATTTCTTTTCTGTTCCCCTTTAAAACTATTCATACATATCTGGTGAGCAGAGACTTAGTCTTCTTTATCTTTCCTCCTTCACCCCGACTTGTTTTAGGCACTTAGTAAATGTTCCTACATTTACTAAATAATGAACTGAATTATTTCAAGGAGACTGACAAATCTGATAAAAGTCTGCACACATACTCTGTTGAATTAGAAAAGCCTTGGAGTAGCTCAGAGGGCTGGCCTGTTGCTATGAGCCAAGCTATTTCAGTTTCTAGACCCACAGGTCTTTCAGCGGGTGATCTGGCAACAGACACCATTACGGGCAGAAGCATCATCTAAACTCTTTTTTCCTATTATAGTTCCAGAAAAACAATACACCATAAAACAATCTAGTTTATAAATGGACTAGCCACAGATCCACAAGCTCAGAAAGCTTAATGGAAACTTTTCATGATGCAGACTATTTTATTCATTTTGATCCAAGAGGTTTTTATGTTTTTTGAAAATAAATATTAATACTGAGAAGGTTCTTTGTTTCTTTTTTTTTTTTTTGCCATCATAGTTGATGATCGAAAGCTTTAAATGAAAAGCTTTCAAAGCAATCAAATGCAAGAAAAAAAAAGACAGCTCATTTTTTCCTCTGCAGACAGAAATGAAAAGGTTTTTTGCCTAGCTTGGCTAGAGGGTTACTGATTCATAGGACGCCAGCTTGAGAGTCCTACTCAGTTTGATTTGGAAATGAAAGACCTCATCCAGCCAAAATTACCCAGCCACATAACTGCAGGCCCAAACACGTCCTGTAGACCTCTTCTTTTCTATTTTGGGGAGGGACATGAAGTTGGCTAAACCCACTGTAAAGGTCAGGTAACTAGGAGTTCCAAACTGGGCTATAGGAAGCAACCAGGCTCAGCATTTTATAATATTCCAGAAACCTAGCGTTCTGAGGATAATCACGTCATACTACTTTGTGTTTCAATATACTCATCCGTCAATTGGAGGTTGGTGGGTAGGGAATTATTCCAATCTTTCTTCTTGGAATAAATGGAAGAGTAACTGATCAGAAAAATCTTTAAACTCTATAAAATGCAGAATGTTATAAATAAATGCTTTGAGTTTCTTAATATTATAGCAACTGTCTAATAATTTCTTTTTTTCTCTACTGGCTCTATTGCTTAAGACTAACACAAAGGTTCAACAACTCATAATCATGCTGGCACTTTATAGCACTTGTGGCTACTGCTGGAAGCATCACTCTTATCCACCACATGCACCTGCCTCTTTTTTATTTCTCATTCTCTCTTGCTATTTTTTCCTCTCCTTTTCTTCTCATCCTTTTTCCTTTTGTTCTCTTTCCTTTTTGTCCTTTTGTCTGTACTCTAGGGCTAATGATGGCCACCCAGGGCATCAGAAATTCACACTAGTAGTGAGCAGGGATAAAGAGGTTGCTGACCTCTGGCCTAAAACCATTTTAAAGAAAGAAGTCAATCAAGAGGCATAGACAATTTTCTAAAGGTGTTGTGAGTTTTGTCATGTTGGTCTCATGTTAAGGAAACCATCAGCTGACTGTCACAACAGAAGCTACCCAACCTTATTCTAAGGTATGAAAAACTAGCTATAAATATCAAAGGCACTTCTGCCTAGATTCTACAAAATGGCTTGGGGAAAAAGGTCTAATATCTGTTCAAGGAATATGTGGTGGTGGGTGCACAGTGACCACAATGTCTCTTTATAAACTACTGAGAACAAGGAATGGCTGTGAGAACACAGATTTCAGTGAGAGTCATTCTATAAACCAGATTGTAAAACTGGTTTTGTAGGTCAATTTTACAGACCAGCTCTCCAGTTTTATTTTACACACATGCACATATGCATGTACAAGTGCACACCCACACACTTACTTTATCCTGATGAATTATTTGCCAGTAAAATTTTGCTACAGCATATTTCAACCTTCCACTGGTTGTTTGATCTCAACAATGTGAGTATTGCCTCCAACAATGTGTATGGCGCTCCATCCAACCCTTTCCATTCTGTGTGACTGTCAGCCAAAGTCTGGCCATGAAATCGCTGTAGGGGATCCACCCAACATCTAAGGATTTTCATAACATTATATTGATATTGCAGGGATGCCAACAGAGCACGTGGAAAGGGGCTCATATTGTTTTCCCAGTCATGTAGTTCTCTTTCACCAATGGCATCACAAGCCTAGTCCTAATCCCAGTCAATCTGATATTTTTCTATTGGCATCCTTCACACCCACTTCATAGGAAAGTTAGATTCACTACTGATGATGGCCAAACCACAGATCCACTTGTTCAAGGTCAAGAACATTTTACTTCAGGCTAGCCATGGAGCATTTGGATCTTATTTAATTTGCTGATTATGTTCTTGGTACCTCTGAAAAGCAGCATGGAATAATGGATAGTGAGCTAGCTCTGAAGTTAAAATGATATGGATTCATGTCTGGCCTTTGACACATACTGCCTCTGAGTCCAGGCAAGTCATTTACCTTTCTTGTGCTCAAGGCAACTTTAAGGGTGTGTCCTTGCCTGGAAGTTCCTTAGACTGATGAAATCATAGGCTCAGAATTTATTCCTTCTCTCTGTCTGTCTGTCTGTCTATCTCCAGTGTGCTCTCTGTGTCTGCCTATCTGTCTCTGTCTCTGTCTCTCTCTTTATTTATCTCTGTCTCTCCCTCTCTGTCTCTGTCTCTCTCTGTCTCTGTCACTCTCTGACTCTGTCTCTCTCTGTCTCTGTCTCTCTTTTTCTGTATGTCTCTCTGTGTCTGTCTCTCTCTTTATTTATCTCTGTCTCTCCCTCTCTGTCTCTATCTCTCTGTCTCTGTCTCTCTGTCTTTTTCTCTGTATGTCTCTCTCTGTGTCTCTGTCTCTCTCTGTCTCTTTCTCTGTATGTCTCCCTCTGTGTCTCTGTTTCTGTCTCCCTTTTCTCCCTTTTCCTCTCTCTATAGATTAGGACCATGGATACTCAAGGGAAAGGGCACATTGGATGTATAATATATCTTTCTTAAGTTTTCTATGTGCTATTAAAGAAAAAAGATTAAGACCCTTGATCCACCAAAAGGCATGAAGAGCAGGAATAGGGGCCATACTAGATTCAAAGCAGCCTCACTTTGGCTCTGGCTACAATAGCTACTCAGGTTGAAGCAACAAGAGGAACAGAGCCATGTTATCTCAAAGGAGGATCTCTTCACTTAGTACATCTGTTATAGACGCAAAAGAGCTTTGTACGAGTTCCCACATCTTTCCCTCCTCCCCAAACCCCTAACTTGGTTGTGTCTGTCACTAATTTGTTGTAGGGCCATAGTAAGAATATTGGAAGAGATTAAGAACCAGGATAATTTTGCAAAAGATTGCTAAATTCAAAGTATTCAGTATTAACAGCAGGATAGTAGTTCCTCTGGAAATTTGTTTCTCACCAAGCTGGAGCCTACATTTTTCTAGAGCTTGTGTGGTCCTAGATACTAGGCATATTTGGAGGAAGCGAGGCAATGGTGCTGGTTTTTTCTACCTGCCAGAAGAGTGTCAGTGTTAGTGCTATGAGCTGCCAGTGAGTGAAGCTTTCAATAGAGCAATAATATAGGAGTATAATTTTCCTTACTAAAATAAATTACCCAGTCTAATATACACAAGAGATATGAAGAAAGAGCAGAACAAAAGGATACTTTCTAAGCAAATGTTTACTATTCAAACTCTGTGTATCTCTAATGTCCATATAAAGAATAGTTCTTTAAACATTTTTTTTCTTTTTATTCCACACAGAGTGGTAATGGTACCATCTTTATTTCACAGTGTATTTCTACAGCATATTTCTACAGCTTATTTCATCTTTGCCTCACAATGGGGCATCTAATTACATGTCTCCATTCTCTGTCAAGTACAGAATCCTTGTCTCTTCTTCCACTAGATTTGAAGCTTTTGGAAGGCAGGGATTTTGAACCAGATATTTCAGGATAGGAAGGGGTCTTTGGGATTATCTGTTCCAATGGGACTCTTTATGGTTATCCACAAAGAGAAAGATGTCTGGAGCACTGAAGTCACATCCCCAAGGTCACACAGGTGGTAAGTCATGGATCTAAAATTAGGGCCCAGATCTCCTGGTTCTCTCCCATCCCATCATGTCAAAGCTGCTTCCCCTTTCCTATATGAACTCTCACCCTCCTCTCATTTCTATTTCTTTTGTTTGCTCTGCACAACCTGATATGCAACTGAATGCACAGAGGACCTTCAATAAGAAACTTTTTCAATAGATGATTGATCAAAGGCACAATGTCTCCTTCAAGTGTGCCATCTATTTTAAACTATTAATTTGAACTTCAGGAAAACATATTTTATATATGACTTAGTACTATATTACTAAGTGGATAATAGTAGATTAGTAGTAGAATAGTAGATAGAATACTGGGCCCAAACTCAAGAAGGCCTGAGTTCAAATCAGGACTCAAACACTTATTAATTGTGTGACATTTGGCAGGACACTTAACCCTGTTTGCCTCAGTTTCCTCAACTGTAAAATGAGCAGAAGAAGGAAATGGTAAACCACTCTATTATCTTGCCAAGAAAACCCCAAAAAGGTTCATGAGGAATCAAATACGTCTGAAATGACTGAACAACATCAAGCAGAATAACAAGAGGCTAAAATAGATGCTCTTTCAAAAATGCAGTTTCAGCAATCATGGCTCAGGGAGTGGCGATTCACTGTTCCAGAAAGTTGAATTCTGATTTTGCTTGTAATCTATATAAGCAAAAAAGCACATAGGTGTGGCCTTCAGTCAATGCCTAAATGCTGAAACTGACATGCAACCCTTCCCATTTGGGATTTATGTTGTTTTCTTTAACCAGGAAGCAAGAAATACATCTCTCTTCAGATAATTACTTGTTTTCCAAAGAAGAAATGAAATCTGCCTCTTTATTCTTGTTTCTTTACACTTGAGAAGGTAATGTGAGATATAAAAGTAGGACAAAATATTTAAAAGTTTTTTCCCAATAGTACTCTTGTTTTTAAATTTAGACAATGGGAGGCAGTGTCATGCAATGATTTGGTGTGAGAAGATCTGTCTAGATCTCAATTTCCTCATTTGTAAAGTGAGAAGATTGGACTAGATGAGCCCTGAGATCTCTTCCAAAACTTTCAAATGTTATATGCTATGTATTTTGTCCTTTAACAACAACTTCTTCTTCTTCTTCTTCTTCTTCTTCTTCTTCTTCTTCTTCTTCTTCTTCTTCTTCTTCTTCTTCTTCTTCTTCTTCTTCTTCTTCTTCTTCTTCTTCTTCTTCTTCCTCTTCTCTTCCTCCTCCTCCTCTCTTTTCCTCATTCTAAATACTACTCATTTCTTCTATCAATACAAAAAAAATCAGATAAAATAATGCATTAAAGATTTGTTAGGTGCCTACGTGCCCACCTTAGTTCCATGAGTGGTGAAGATATACCAAGAAGCATAGACAAAAAGTTCTTATCTTCCAGCAACTTGAAGAAGACAATGATATGTATATGGATTAACTACAAAGTAGAAGTACACATGTGAGGGCTAAATTATGCAATAAAATAATTTGCATTTTAATTGTTTTTACAAAGAATTTTGCATACATTTCCTTAGTTGATCTTCTTAATGACACTGTTAAGTAGTTAGTACTCATGGGGCAATTAGGGGCCTCCATCTGGAATCAGAAAGACCCGAGTTCAAATGCAACTTCAGACACTGTGTTATCCTAGACAAGTCAGTTAATCCTGTTTCATTCAGTTTTATCATCTATAAAATGAGTTGACAAGGAAAATGGAAAACCATTCCAATATATGCCAAGAAAATCCCAAAATGGGATCATAAGTGACTGGAAATGACTAAACAACCTTATTTTACAAGAAGCTGAAACCTAGTGAGGTTCAGTGCTTCGCTCCTGATCCCACAGCTAGTAAGTGACTGAGCTGGGATTTGAATTCAGGTTGTCTGACTTACAGTCTGGATCCATTCTTATGCCATTAGTAGCCAACTGCTTTGGGCATGGAATGGATGATTTAAGTCTCCTCTCTTTAATTCTCCATCAAGTGCAATATCCACACTGTCTTAAAATGCACAAGAATCTGGGAAACAGAGACAATTAGTTGGGCTGTAATTGCTGGTAAAGACACTGTAGAAGTAAGATTTATGCTGAACCTAGCAGAAAATGTAGAGTTGGAACAGGCAGAGCAGAGGAAGGAAAAGTAGGAACATCACATGAGCAAAATTGTCAAAGTGAGAATAAATGTGACATATTGGGCTAGTGTCAAGACTACTCTAAGTAGAATTGAGGGCACTCAAGTAGTAATAGTAATATATATATAATATTAGGTATCATGCTAAGAACTTGACAAATATTATCTCATTTGATCCTCCCTGAAAGGTAGGTACTATTATCTCCATTTTATAATTGAGGAAACTTGGCGGCAAATAGAGGTTAAAGTTATTTGCTCAGGGTCACACAGCTAATAAGTATCGGAGGATGGATTTGAACTCAGGCCTTTCTGATTCCAGGTCCAGTGTTGTACAACAAGCAAAGTGAGATGAGATGATGAGATTATAAAAGGCCTTGAATCTCAGCCTGAGGTATATGGACTAGATTCAGGAGCCAGGTAAAATGAAAGTATTTTATAAATATGAGAGAAAAAGAGAGAGAGAGAGAGAGAGAGAGAGAGAGAGAGAGAGAGCACAAAAATTTATTATGATTAATTTGGCAGAGGGGGAAAAACCCCATCTGACCAGAAGGATGGGAAGTTCAAGGAGCTAATGTAGAAGATCAATGTATTTGATGAAGAAGCTGGATGTGTAGACAAACTGAAATCAGGGATATCAGCTAAAAAGCAAATAGTCAGAATACAGACAATAGCATTGTAAATGGAAGGAAGAGAAAAATTCAAGCATCAGTAAAACTGAAATATAGAATAACTAGTTCAAGTATTACTAATAAGAAGTTTTATTTCCAGATTGGGATTTTGACTGTTGATACAGGAGAAATCAGACATGGTCAGAGACTTTTGTGAGTATAATTCATAATAAGCAGAAGAGAATCTGGAACTATCAGTTTCTGGATCATAATAATAACCTTTATGATACACCCAAATGGGTTCTTAAAATCTTTTAGTCATGGCTGATTTTACTATGATCAACTATAACAACTTCAGTACAAAATGTATATTTGGTGCCAACTGTATGGAGGCTAATATATTATTAATAATGTTCTGTGGATAAAAAAGAAATAAAAAACATAGTAGCTTCTGACTTTGAGGAATTACAATGTAGCTAGAGTGACATACTATGTGTACATTAAAAAGGTTAAAGAGTACAACAAAAACAATGTCAAAGCCTGGTATAAAATCTATTTATAATCTATATATAATTTGAGTATTAAGGGGACGCCAACAAAGCTGGATGATATAAACCAAAGACTTCATGGAGGTGGTCTATGACCACCAAGTCAAATTAATCTCCCTAAACCTGTTTTCCTTTCAACCTTTTGATAATCATATATGATAACATTTTCAAAAAGAACATATTACCAGAATGAAATATAAAATACCACAATCCCTCTGCTCTGGCCAAAGGGTCATTTGATACAGCGGTATCTGCTGATCGTTATGTAATCAATTCAAGATAGTAACATGGAAGGACTATTTTTGACTCAGTTCAGATATAGTAAAGTATAAATATTGACTTGACTAGAAGACTCAACCAATAAATGATCACTTGCCCAAGTGCTAACATAGTTCTTGATTTTATCTGTCTGTGCCTGAGCATGCTTTCTATTTATAGAAGACTGACTGACTTCTGTGGAGCCCAGTGTTTTATGCACAATTATTTCATCCTATCTATATTTCAGCAGATTTATATTCATTGTCATATGCATCTACTGACTGCCTAGTACTCAATAGTCTATTCTTACATATCCCCATGTTTTCAGCTCTCTTTTTGTTCTATAGATTTTACTGACAGCCCTTAATTTACAATTAAAATAGGTTTGCTGAAAATTCCACCAAGTGTAGAGCATTTCTGTTTAGCAATTCCCCCGCAGAAGCCATTCCTCCTTTAAATGAAGGATTCCTCTTCTGTGCCTACTCTTAGCACATGGCCTAATCATTCCTGTCCCTAAATATTAATCATGCATAATTTTTCTTTCCTCTTCCCTACAATTTCCTTTTATGGCTACCACGAACTACATTGGATCTGTTATTTTTAAACTCCTGGGGTGTTTTTCTTTTTCACTCAATTGATTTACTGAAGCTTGGTCTTAGATTCGTAAAATATACTTTGTGCTTATTTTCCCACATAGTTATTTAGATCTTGAAGGCACAGCAGCCTCCATTTTTGGTCATCACTATTTGTAGCTGTTACAGGTGAAAATGTTAGATAATGAGATAGTCACAGTAAGAGTGAAAAAAAACAACAAACAAACAAAAACTCCAAAGAGATCGTTCTTCTCTGGGCTGAAGTGAAGGACCTGAAGCCAAGGAATACATAAGTGAGTAAACTAGCTTAATATCTTGTTGGGAGTCATTGGAAGTCAAGAATTTGTAATAGGTTTTAAATCCTGAAAAATACTAAGGAAAGGGAAGAAGAAATTCAATTCAACTCTTTTTTTGTCAGTAAAAGGTATAAAAACCACCCTAATATATATACACATTTGTATATATGTATGTATGCTTGTTTATATATGTATATACATACTATATATACATATATAATATACAAAATATATTTTTTCTTTCACTCTCACACATACCTACTAAACTTGGGGGAATCACAGATTAATTAATTCAGTTACTTACACTTACTCAGTTACATATACTTATTTACTTATTAAGTTCCTAGACAACATAAGATGCTATACCAGTGGTCCTCAAACTTTTGTTCTCAATATCTTTATCCTATTAAAAATGATTGAGGATCTGTCCAAAGAGTTTTTGTTTATGTGGGTTATAGTTATAGATATTGATCACATAAAAAATAAAAACCAATTATGAATTTGTAGATTCTCTGAAAGGATTTCAGAGATTCCTTTGGATGCTCTGGACCAGACTTTGAGAACCACTGTGCTATACTAACAGGAGGAAGTTAAAGATAAAATAAAGGCACACTCCTTGCTCCAGTGCTGCTTAATTAATGCATATCCACATGACTTAATTAAGGAGCTCACTTTTTTAAGTGTAAAAGGAAGAATATAAACTAGAGAACAGAAGTTTTTCACCTTTTTTTATTTTATGTACCCTGTTGGCAGACTGGTAAAGTCTCTAGACTTCTTCTCAGAATACTGTTTTTAAATGTACAGAATAAAGTACATAGGGTTACAAAGGAAACAAGATATCAAAGTGGAGTGTTACACACACATACACATTCATACACATGCATTCCTAAACACCCCTGTAATGGTGAATCTGTAAGGTCCTTCCCAAATGAATCTCATAAATGTTTCTTGCTTATCATCATTGCCACTGACAATGAAATAAGTATCTGCAACAGCCTTGAAGCAGCTCCTTCTTGGGATTTTCCTGTCTTCATTAGAACAATGGGGTGATTGCTACAGTCTCTTCCACCTCTAGCAGTTCTGTGATCCTGTGAATTCATTGCTCCTACATAAATAGCTCCTAAGTAAATATGCATCTACATAAAATAAATTCTTTTCCACTTGATTTTTTTTCAAAAATGAACAAATAATCACTGGAATCTCTTCCTGAAAGGCACCCTGATCTGCACCTACGTCTGGTCCCATTCAGTCTTTGGCCAGTGAACTCACTGCTAGATATCTAAAGAAAGGCAGTTACAATATACTACAGTGTTCTTTGAGCCATTCCCAGAGTTCCCACCTACTGGGTTGAAAATATTGCATTGAATAATGCAGAATTTCCAAGTGAATAATAAATCCTCATAAGTGTTATTGCCAGCAGTTGACTTTAGATTAGCTTTGCTATGCCTCAGTCTCCCTCAGTCTCATCAAAGGAGATACTAATACCTGTTTGAGAAACATATCTAATGATCCAAAGATGAGGAAAGCTCTGGCTTTGCTAGTTTATTACTTTTTGGACATGTTGGATCCACTTTATTGGCCTATAGAATGAATAAATGAAAACCAGGCAATTTTTTAAAATTAGTGTAGAAGTAACAGTAATAAAAAACGGCACAACATTATTCATATGTGGATTTCTGTACTTAAGTCTGCTTTGTTCTTTGTCTCAGAAAAATAAACATTATATATCTCGTATCTGAATTAGACCCATCAGGGAATTACTGGAACAGTTTACAAAAAGGTGTGTTCTATGAAGTCCAGTTAGCATAGGCTTGGTTTTCACATTTTAAAGTATAAACAGAATCAAAGAAGGTTGGGGAATTTTCCATATGTTTCTATAAATATGTGATCAAGTCTCAGACCAAACATGATTATTCTAATTCCTTGAACTACATGACAATAAATAAGAATGGTGGAACTAAAATAGAGCATGTAAGAAAGCAAAATATTAGGAAACAGTTAATTTGGGGAGAAGTCTTCTATAATATGAATTCTGCAATGTTTTCTGTTGTAAGAGCAAAACAGATTTATCAAAATAAATGAAATTATTTAGAGCCATATGCCTCCTATTTCTTACTTTCCTTTAATGCTTAAAAACAAAAGAATTAGCTGACTTAAATCTTGGACATTTCAAGCTAGTAACTCTCAAAGAATAATCAGTAGAATCTTGTCTATGTGGCATGTTTTAAAATGAAAATGCTTTGAGTTATAAAGTTTCTATTTGTCCCATGTTAGTCTGTCAAAATGATCCAAATAAGGAAAAATATGACCAATGAAAGAAAAATCAGGATTTGGGATATATACAACTATAGCCAGGGTTTGAATCTTTTCATTTCTTAGCATTTATAATCATAGAAACCATGCACATTACCTCTTGGAACCCAAGAAAGTATAAACTATTCTTTGACTCTAACAGATAATAACAGTTCAATAGTTATAATATAACAATAATAATACCTAATACCTGTGGGGAGCCGGCACTAATCTATGGCTACATAAGGCCACATTCCAAAAGACTGCCCTAATCACATCATGGAGGAATCTCCTAATCACATCCTACATGACCAAGCACTGCCCTAACTTTGAATAGGCAGATATCTAGGCATCCCCTAATCACATCATAGAGCTTCCTAGACCAGAAACACCTGAGCAGCTCATCCTTGGGCGGGATACCAACCCTTTGTCTAGGACCCCCACCCTGTACTGTGTTTGCACAACCCTGCCTCCTTTCCTACTGCTATATATATCTGTACCATTGCACCCATTAAAATGAGGCTTGATCAGATGGATTTGTCTTGCCTCTGTTCTGCGTGTCCCCTCTCTCTTGCCCTTATCTCTTTTCTTCCAGGGTCCACACACTCTGCCTCGCGGGCCGAAGCAAATACCCACATAGCACTTCTTAAAATGTTAATACACACATATTTCATTTGATCTTCATAATAACCAAGTAAAGGAGGTGTTATTATTAATCCCATTTTACAAGTACAGTAACTAAGGCTAAGAAAGGTTAATTGATGCCCAGAGTTACCTAGTTAGTAAGAATCTGAAGCAGGTTTCAAAGTTAAGTATTCCTGACAAGTCTAGCATTTTCTCCACTACATATTATTGCATCAAGAAAACATTTTTCATGCTTTCAAAAACCAGTTATGTTATCATCTAAAATTTCATCAACCAGAAACCCAATTAACTGTCAATAACAAGAAATTGTTAAGTGTTTACTATGTAATGGGTATTATACTGAGTCCTAGGCAGAAGAAAAACAAACTTCTGCAAGCTTAAAATATAGTTATGGGAAACATTTTCGTTATATACAAATATCTATGAAATATAAATAAAATGGGAAAAAAAGATAATGGAAGAGCACTTGCAGCTGGATGCAGGATGTCCAAAAAGACTTCAGGTAGAAAGTGGTTATTTTAGTTGATGCTTGAAGCTAAGGATCCTAAGAAGCAGAGATATGGAAGGAATGCATTATAGACAGGAAAAGCATTCAGTGCAAGGGCAAAGAACAGAGTACTATGCAAGGAAGAGTAAGAAAACTACTTTGTATTACGATTCACTTCATTTGTAGCACGATTCACTGTTAAACTCTTGGGACATCAGATGAACCAAAAATGCTTTTTAAATTCTCAAAGAAAAATCTCATTATGTTTAGTTCATTTTGTTAAATGTATGGTATTACATTTTTTGTAAAATGGTTATCAAGATTTGGGGGTTTATCAGTTAATCAGAATATTTTATTGATTAATTGTGTTTCTTTGGACAAGTCACACAGAATCCAAGAATGGAAATGTACCTCAAGGAACATTTAATTCAACCTAGTCCCAGTGGTTATGACCTTCAACTTCATTTGGAAACAAAGTGGGATTGTTCAGGGATATTTTGATCTAAATATAAGTGACTACTGATATTAGACACACTCCTAAAATGAAAAGTTTTTGAAAGTGAAAAATCTATGCATATCTTGAAAATTAAAACCAGTTATAAGGCTCATTCAAGTTTATGAGCTGAATTGAGGAGAAAGCACAGTACAAAAAGTACAAGCAAACAACTGTGTGCAAACAAGCTATATATAGGATAAATGAGAAATATATGAGAGGGAAAGCACTAGAATTAAGAGGGACTGGAAAAGGCTTCCTGTAGAGGATGGGATTTTTAAGTTGGGACTTGAAGAAAGCTAGGGAAGCCAATAGGCAGAGATTAGGAGGGGAAACACTTATATAACCTGTAAAAACATAAATTCTTGGGGAGAAAAGGTACTCCATAATTTGTAAGAGCATAAAGGAGTTCTAAGACCAAATGCTGTATTCTATTGCTCTAGTAGCAATAATGCACTAATAATAGTTAATAATAGCAATATAGTATTAATAGCTAATATTACTATAATTCTTATAGGGATTATGCTAAATGTTTTATAATTATTACTAATCATTATTATGTTCTAAAGATAGAAGCATAACTACTAGTAGTATAAGTGTGTGAATATCTTTACTGTTGTTGTTCAGTCATTTTTAGTCATGTCTAACTCTTCTTGGTTCTATTTGGTGTTTTCTTGGCAAGGATACTGAAGTGATTTGCCATTTTCTTCTCCAGGTCATTTTACAGATAATTAAACTGAGGCAAACAGAGTTAGGTGACTTGCTAGTAAGAGTTTGAGGATATATTTGAAATCAGGAAGATGAGAATTCCTGACTCCAGACCTAGCACTATATCCATTGAGTCCTTTAGCTATGTGAATCCTTTTAATTTAATGGCAAAAAGGGCTTATGTTGTAAATGAAAAGACCTTATAATGAGGTCCATTATTCCATGACTCAGCCTCCTGCATGAGTTCTAAGAGAGGCTTTCCTTATCCTGAATACTGCTTTCCATAAACAGAACATTTAATGATGTTCCAGTTCTTAATCTTTCAGCAGCCTTTGACTTATTAATTACTCTCTTCTCATTGATCTCTGTAGGTTTTCACAACACTGATTTCACTTGCTTTTCCTTATAGCTATCTGACCAATTCTTTTCATCTCCATTGCTTAATCTTTATCCAGATGATTTCCATTCACTATAGCCATCTCCCTTACTATTTCACTTGGAGATCTCATTAGCTTCCAATGTTCCAATTGCCATCTCTATGCAGATAACCCTCAGCATATTTGTACAGCCTTATTTTCTCTGGTGAACTCTCTCATCTCCTGTTGCCTCTTGATGGACATCTTATACACATCTTAAATTCAATGTTACCCAAACTGAACTCCTTAACTTCTCCCCTCGACACATTCTTTCCTCTTCCTAGACTCTATTAATATGGAGAGTATCACTCTTCTCCCATTTATACAAGCTCACAACTTGGAGGTTATACTTAACTCCTTACCCTTTTCCACCCCAATTTTCAGCCCTTTTCATTCAATTACTCATCAAAACCTGTGATTTATGCCTTTATAACATCTCTTGTATATGCTCCCTTCTCTCTTCCTGACACTGATGTCCAGACTTTTGCAATACCCTTATGAATGAACTCCCTGCCTCAGTTTCTCTCCATTCCATTCCATCCTCTATGTAACTATCAAATTTTTTCTTTTTTTAGTGAAAAAATCACCTCTCTCCACCCATTCAATCAATTTTAATGGCTCCCAATTTCCTTCAAGATCAAATATAAAATCTTCTCTTCATATTTTAAAAGTTCTTCATAATGTCCCCCTATTTTCTCCCTCCTCAATACTCTATAATCCAGTGACACTAACCTTATTGCTATTTCTTGAATAAAATACTGTGTCTCTTGATTCTGAGTGTTTTCACCGACTGTCTCTTATACCTAAAATGTCCTCCCACTTCATTTTGGGCTTAAAATCAAACCTTACTACAGAAAGCTTTTTTTCTACCCTCCCTTAATTCTAGTGCCTTTCTGGGACCTGTATGTGCCAAAATGTTTGTGGCAGCCCTGTTTGTGGTGGCCAGAAGCTGGAAAATGAATGGATGCCCATCAATTGGAGAATGGTTGAGTAAATTGTGGTATATGAATGTTATGGAATATTATTGTTCTGTAAGAAATGACCAACAGGACGAATACAGAGAGGATTGGCGAGACCTACATGAACTGATGCTGAGCGAAATGAGCAGAACCAGGAAATCATTATATACCTCAACAACGATACTGTATGAGGATGTATTCTGATGGAAGTGGATTTCTTCAACAAAGACAAAATCTAACTTAGTTTTCAATTGATCAAGGATGGACAGAAGCAGCTACACCCAAGAAAGAACACTAGGAAATGAATGTAAACTGCTTGCATTTTTGTTCTTCCTCCCAGGTTATTTATACCTTCTAAATCCAATTCTCCCTGAGCAACAAGAAAACTGTTCAGTTCTGCAGACATATATTGTATCTAAGATCTACTGTAATCTATTTAACATGTATAGGACTGCTTGCCATCTTGGGGAGAGGGTGGAGGGAGGGAGGGAAAAAATCGGAACAGAAGTGAATGCAAGGGATAATGTTGTAAAAAATTACTCTGCCATGGGTTCTGTCAATAAAAAGTTATTTAATATGAAAAAAAAATTCTAGTGCCTTTCCTTTGATATAATCTCTACTTTATCCTATCTATTGTATATTGTCTTCCCCATTAGAGTGTGAGTCCTGTAAATCAAGGATTATCTTTTGTCTTTCTTTATATGGCAGGTCCTGGCATATAACAAATGTTATATGGTATAGAAGAAATATCAAGTCACTAAAGACTGAAACCCATTGCCTTCAAGAAACTTACATTCTACTGGGGGAGAAGATCAAATACACGTACATATATGTAGGTTACATGTATTTATGCACGTATATGTGTGTACAAACAAAACACAGAAAAAAGAATTAGGGCTTATACTTTCACTTGCATAGGAAAATTTCTGATAAGAAAACTCCCTCAATCACTTCTTTGTAGTTTATAAATTTTCCTACAGCCTTTCTAAAACAGAACTTATGCATCAAACATTAAGCAACTTAAGCTGTTTCCATTGTCTAGGACACTAAGAATCCAAAAGAATGGGGGCAGGGTGGGGGGAACCCAAGAACTATTGCTCACTGACCTTGAGCTTACTTAGTACCTATCCCCATTTCCCATATTATTCATAGTAAAACTGCTCTAGCAAACCCAAAGACATGATATAAGATTACATAAAAATCTACTCCCACAACTTGGTCCTCTCTCCCTTTTTCCAGTCTTAGAGACCACCCGGCTCTAGACTGAAGAGGTTTTCTCAGTTCTCAACAATCAGCTTGGCCATAAGCCCTTAGAAGCAAAAGCCTGTTGGGGGCAACAACCTGGAAGCACCAGTGCTACAAAACTCTGAAAGTCAACACCAGAGAAAATAGGCTGTGAACCGGTAGTGGAAAGTTAAAAAACGGAGGAACAGAGGGAATGAGAAAAGTCACCAGGATAAGACACTGTGCATGTTGAGCCGTGCAACACCCTACTAAGCCCAAGGCAAAGAGCACAGTATAGAGCTGTGGCTAGCTTTGACCAACCAAGAATTAGTTGTAACAAAGATCAAGATCATTGTCCTGTGAATTGCTCAGAAGGGGAGGAGGCTGAGATGCTTTGAGAGCCAGACCTCATAATCAACAATAAGAAGGAAAGGAATTTGGAAATGACTGGTGAAGAAAAAGAGAGGAAGAGATGAGACTAAAATTACCAAAGATTTCAGGAAAAAGAAATTTTAAATATCTTGCACATAAACAGATATGTCAACAGGAAAAATAGTAAGGAATGGTAAATAATAAGGAAATATGACCTCAAGGTTTAGTAAATGAGGTTAGACATCCATGAATAAATACTGCAAAATAAAAGAAAATAATTCAACACTTGATGAGACATGAGGATCCTGTTGAAATTGAAGAGAACATGGAACTATAGAAGGCTGTTCTTGAGTGTTTTAAGAGAGATGAGAATTATGAGAGCAGAATTTATAGCTACATAGCAAAAACAGTGAGCAGAATAGAAAAGCTAGAGTCTGCAATAGCAAGTTTCATTACAGAAACAAGCAAAAGAACAATCTATTGGGACTGCAGATACACATAAGTAAAGGACAATCTAGAAGAAGAGAAGCAAATAACAATAACATTAAAAGGAAATATGATCACTATGCAAGGAAAACATATTGAACTTGAAGATGAGATGCACAGAGTCAAACTAAATATCACTGGTTTCCCAGAAGAACATAATAGACAAAAAAAATTAATGGAATAATGAAGGAAAAATTGAAGAGAAACATTCAAAACTTCTAGACATAGGATATGAAATTTCAATTGAAAGAATTCACATATTGCTGCCAGGAAACAAAAAAGGCTGAAAGATTGAAAACTTCAAGATATGTAGTGGTTAAACTTAATAATTCAATTCAGAAACAAGTTCTGCAAGGTATGAGGAGAAAGACCTACTACAAAGGAAAGGATCTTTAAATGATACAAGCCTGTTCTACACCCATTACAAAAAGAAGGAAAGAGTGGAATGATGAGTTCTGAAAAGTAATAAAGCTCAGGATTCAGCCAGGGGTGGTCTATCCTGTAAATTTGAGCTTAATCATGGGGCAAAAGATGGTTATTCAATAATAAAGGCAATTTTTAAAAAATTTAGAAAGCCAGGACTGAAGAGATTATTTGCCTCTTGAATATCCAAAATGACAGAAATGCATAAGGAGTAAATAAATATGGCAGGCAAGGATAGCAGTAGTGACAGTAAGGAGACCATTAAAAGATTTCTTTCTAAATATATACAAGAAGACAAGAGTGAAGGCAGAAATCTGGTAAAGATAACAGTAAAGAAAAGAATCAGGGGCATGAAGGACAGAACCTAGTGACACCATGATTATAGGTGTTTCTTAATTTAAAATATTGACTAACTGAAAAGGAGAGGAAAGGAGAATATTAAATGATGAGAGAAGAAGCGGATGAGAACCAATGAGAATAGGGTCACCTTAGAGGAGATTGAAAGAAAATAGCTGAAGGAACATAATATTGTGTCTAAGAAGAAGAGGGAACTTGAAACTGAAAAGCTTCTACCCAGACAACATTAATGAATCTAGAATTAGAAGGGAAGTGGTTGAATGGGGAAAACAATCTTTGTATCAAATATCTCTAATAAGTTTTTGGTGTCTAAGATAAATAAACAATACACACATACAGATGTACATGTATATGACTAGTACTCATTCCCCAATAGATAAATTATTGAAGGATATGAGTAAAGAGTTTTTAAAAGAATTATATTTATAACCACATAATTTTTTTTCCAAACTAGCAATAATGAGAGAAATGCAAATCAAAAAACCCTGACATTTCACTTTAAATTCTGCGAAATGACAAAAATGATAAAAAAAAAAAAATGAAAACAGACAATGTTGGAAAAATTGTGGAAAGATGGGCATAACAATATAATGTTGGTGGATCTATAAAATAATATTACCATTTGGGAATTCTTTGAACTATCTTCTTTGAACCAGACAAATTGCTCTTATATTCTAAGGAAGTCTTTAACAAGGAAAAGGTCCTATATATTCCACATTATTTATGTCAGAACTTCTTGTGATGGTTAAGAATTCGAACCAAAGTAGATGCTCATAGAGTGGAAAATGGCTAAACATATTGTGGTATATGAATATAATGGAATATTATTGAACTGTAAAAAATAATGTGTGTGCTCAGTTCAGAACAGCATAGTAAAAGCAATATGAACTGATGAGGAATAAAGTAAGCAGAGCTTATATACAAAAAAATTACAATAATGTAAATGGAAAGAACAATGACACATCAAAAAAAAGAAATCAAAAGGAAATGTAACAAAATTATAAAAAATAAATGGGTTTAAATGAAGATATGAGAAGATATCTTCAACCTACTCGTTTATGGAAGTGGGAAGTCCACAGGTATTACACAATGCAAATGTTTTCAGATTTTTTCAATGTGTCTATCAATTGTGCTAACCATTTTTCCCTCCTCCAAAAAATACTATTTGTAAATAGGGGATGACTCTCAAGGAGGAAGAGGGGGAAGGATACATGGGATATAATGGTGATATAAGAAACATAAAACATCAATAAAAACTTAATTTTTAGAAAAAGAGTTACCTAGAGTATTGGGAAGTTAAGTAACTTGTTAAGTCACACAGCCAATGTTTGTAACAGAATAAATCTGAATCTAACTCTTCTTGCTTCTGTGATGAGTTCTTTATTCACTATACCATGCAGCTTCATATATTCAAAAGTTTGCAAGATAAATATAAGATAATTCAGACTTTAAGGACCCTAGCATCTAAGGGCATCAGGAAGATATTTATGTACAAAGTTGTATTTGAACTGAATTTTAAATAAAAACAAGAAGTTTGAAGTGATATAAGTGAGAAAGGAAGGGAAAACAATGAGTGTAAAATCATGGAGAAAGGAGATAGATCATGTGTGAGGAATCTATGTCTGGCTAGATATCAAAGAAGGTTGGAAAAGTAGCTTGTGAAGAGCTATAAAAGCCTTATAGAAGAATTTATATTTGATCTCAAAGGCTATAGGGAGTTTGTTGAATAGGATGCTGCCATAATCAGATGAAGTTTATCTCCATCTTTGTGGAGTGTAGATTGGAAAGGAGAGAGACTTGAGACAGGGAAATTAATTAATTAAGAAGATGATGCAATAACCTGGGGAAGAGATTATGAGGGCCTGAACTAGGGTGTTGTCTATATGAGTAGAAATAAGGGGAATACATACAAAAGACAACGTGGAAGTAGAAACAAGATTCAGCAACTGAATGGAACGAATTAGGCAAGTCAACCCTGGGAAGACAGATAAAGACATCTTGGCTTCTAATGAAAAGGTCCAGCTGCTATCAACTACAGGTGACAGAAATAAGGGATCCTTCTCATAGAAATCATCCTGTATTATGATGACAAAGGTATATTTGAGCCCTTTAAAATACTGTTCCCCCAGCTGGGTAAAAGTAATCCCTGGTAGTTCTTGGTTACAACTAGGGTTATAACTTAAGTGAGGAAAGGGGAAGGAATTGCTCTGACTAAAGACCCCAAGGGATTAGTGAGGAGGGAGAAAGGAGATGGGGCTGATGTGAAGGCGTCATAGCTCCTGCCCCATTGAACAAAATCACAATAGATTCCAAAGAGTTCATGTTCTGCAGTGGTCACTGAGATAATATCAGCACATTCTGTTTCTAAATATAATCAAAATATTTTTGCTCACAGGCAAAAAAAAACCAAACAACCAAACAAAAAAGGGCCTTCTGATACTGTACAGGATGGTGTACCAATGTTTTGAGTATCAATCAGAGTCAATCAGAGACAGTAAGAGTCAAGTGTTTGCTGGGTGCCAACTACAATTACACATCAGGCACACAGATCTAGGCTAACAAGCTGGTCCTTATAATCATGGCGCTTACAATCTAACAAGGGGAAAAAAACATTTAATGGGGAACTGAAGACATCCTGATTGAACCCAGGCATGAGTGAGGTGAAGTGTGAAAAGGCTATTTTCTATGGTGATAGTTCTAGGGAGAACCTTTCAGTCTCCCCAAACTGTCAAATTTCATATTTTTCATGACCAAGCAATACAATTTAATTGGGAAGAAAATTAAAATGTATATACTATCTGAAATTCTGATAACATGCCATCATATAAGATAAAGCAATCCATTTTGCAGCTATTGGGTAATTGAGACAGAAGTATTATGAAGTATCAATATTGTACAATTAGCCTATGAAAGAAATCAGGAACAGAAAAGATGAAGGAATAAAGGATGTAGACCAACAACTATTTGAGGCTTCCGCTAGGTTTAACTATAAAGGTGCTTCATTCAGGAATCATATTGCTAATGTGTAAAATCTGAAACACTCCTTGCATTGTTATTAATGTAGGCAATAGGAAAAAGAACCAAAAGAGGGTTTTTAAGAAATCTTTGTTTAAATCCTGTCTCAAACATTTTCTAGTTATGTGATCCCAGGGAAGTCCTTAAACTTTCTCAACTTTCATTTTCTCATCTGTAAAATGGGAATAATAATAGCATCTACCTCTCAGGGTTGTGCTAAGGATAAAATGAGATAATATTTGCAAAGTGCTTTATTATTTTTGAATATCTCATTATTTGTTGGAAACAAGGAAAGGAAGAAGGGAACAAATACTTAAGTATGGCAATCTGGCTCTTGGTAAGCACTTAATAAATATTTGTTCCCTTCTTCCTTTTCTTCTTTCCATCAGTCCTCAATCAGATATTCAATTAACAGTATTTACTGTGCAACATCTGAATGCCTATTTTTGTATTGTAACCAGAACTTTAATGGCAGACTTTTCAAATGTTTTCTGAATTTGGAGTTGTTCTATCTCCAGAATATCTGAATACTCATATTCTCTCAGCCTCCTTTTATATATTCACCCAGTTAGTTCCAGAGGATCAAATGATATAAAGTACAGAGGATGCTCTGAAGCTCTTAGACGCATAATTAATTAATATCATCATCATCATCATCATCATTACCACAACACATTGGAAAATTATGGATAGGTGGAGGGCCTGCAATTTTTCAACACCTGAAAGCCTTGTGGGTGAGATATAATAAAAGTTCTCTTATGAATAATAGAAAAGAAAGTCAAGGTTTATTAAGTAGTCATTTATCTTTATTAAATTAGCTTTTTAAAAAAGGTTAAGATTTATTTCCAAGTATATTTTTAGACTCTTGCTTTATTTTGACAAGTTAATAATTAACAATTAGCATATAGTATAATGTTCTTTTAATTAAGTTATATTTTAATGGAAAAGGAGAGGAATTGTTTTAAATTACCTATGTTCTCAGTTTTCTACCTCTAAAGAAAACCTTAAGTTAAGGAATCTATTAGCAAGCATCATCATTAATAGGGCAGCAGCCATACAAATTACAAGTGTAAAAAGGAAAGTTGTCCCTGAGTTTCCCAATCAGATCAGTGACAGCAAGCATCATACAAATAAAAAAATTTTGGAAGAAAATGCAATATTTCATGTCTCACTTCTACTTTCTTCCTATCACCAAAAGAGCAATAATAAACCAAGAATCAAAAGTTATTAAAATGTGCAATTTGTGGTTGTGAGAATGTTGTTGAAAAATGGTGGCAAGGTCAAATAGAAGGAAAGCAAAACAGAAGTCCAAATTAAAAGTATTACTAAAATCACTATTTTTCTTCTATAGTCCTTACCTAGGATTTTCCTCATGGCACTGCAATACTCATTCTATTGTGCTTAAAATATTATAGCGTGGGATGAATTTTATTCTGGGATTTTGACTCTGCCTTTCCTTTTTCTGAAATAATCCAATATATATGTGATGTTTCTTTAATAAGAAAGCAAAATGAAAAAAAGAAAGCAAAACAGATTCCAAATGGAAGATGAATTTTTTAATATACCAAGAAATGTAAAAAATTCTCTTAGACCTCTAGCTATCCTTTGCAACATGGGTTTCAGAAACTCTCAGTTCTCCTCCCCTTTTACCAAGAAAGTTTTCATGTTTGAAAATATATATAGGCTGACATATATCAGTTAAAATTGTATCATTGATCAAAGAAATAAATGCAGTTTCTGAAATAACTGACTACAAAGGTCTTTTCAGTATTGTGAGATAGATGGAACTTTCAGGCATTTTCCCTTTTGGGGGGTTGGTTGTTTGTATTTTTTCATATTTGAGGGGTGTGTGTATATGTATGTATGTATGTCTTGGTTTGTTGTGCAGGAAGCCTCACAGATATGACAGGATGATTTAATTCTGAACAAACCTCGCCTCCCTAAATTCTTAGAATGTAGATATATACCACTACCGGTATTCTTAGAGTTAGGCTTATACAGCCTCCTAGACCAAATATAATGAAGTAGAACCCACATTTCATTGGAATCCCTATTTTAAGCAATTTACAGACTTTTCTTTAAAACACAGGAAACCAAACAATGAGACATTGCTGTAGATAATGGTTAAATAAACTCATGTGATATTTTTAATGGCTGTCAACAGAGTAAATGTTATCTATGCATACAAATATGAGATATTTGATATGAAAAATTCACACATGTGAAAAAGATTCAATAGTAAACATCTTAAAACTTGTAGGCAAAATTAAAGGCCTTTCTTCTATACTTATTTGTCAGGTGCTATACTTTATTTAGAAGAATTCCAAGAACTGGTTCAAATACAGATGTTCTTTTGGAAATACTTTTAAATAGGAACTCACAAAATGTCCTACTCCCTCTCTTAACAGGAAGTAAAATAGTTAAGAGCTATGTCTGACCCAGAGCTATAAAGCTGAGTGAGGAATAAAGTACCTCAAATTGCTGGTCTACAAATTCCACCTAAAAGCCTGTGTTTGGACAGAATGCTAGTCCTGAATAAGGAAAAACTAAAATCAAATCTATCTTTGACACTAACTAGTTGTATGACCATGGAAAAATTCCTTAATTTCCCTTTACCTCATTTTTCTCATCTGTACAATGGGAATAATAATAATATCTACTTTCCCAGGGTTGTTGTCAGGTTCAAATAAGATAATTTTTATAAAGCCCTTAGCACAGTGACTGGCAACTAGAAAGTGTTATGTATTAGCTATCATCATCATCATATCAAGCATCTTTAACACTAATTAGAAACAACAGGATCATAATAGTTAAACTTAAAGTTTAAACTTAAGATATAATCTTGTACCAGTCTGACAGGGATTTCAGGTCTGGTTATTGTGTCTATATTCCATTTACTAAAACATAGTTAATGTTGCTTCTCATTGACAAGAAGTGGTATTGGAAAGTCTCTAGACAGAAAGAAGAGAGTAGCTGATAACTGGATTCTGCTCAAGACTCTCTTGAGGATAATAGCTGTAGGCAGCCTCTACTTGCTTTTGGAGATTTGGAAAAAAATTGTTAATTACCAACCAAAGGCAGTGTCATGTCTCCAGAAAACTTGAGAGTTTCACAATCAATAAATAAGTAAAACCTCATTCAGGGCCCCCCAGCAATTATACCCTCAATGCACTGAATAAAGTGAAAAGGAAATTTTACGTAACACTTGGCTACCAAAAAAAAAAAAAAAAATCAACAGTTCTCACTTCCAGCAAGTAACTGAGACAAGGGGAATTTTGTAGTTATTTGCATAGTATCTTTTTTTTATATTGTTTGTTTCTGTCACTAACACCTAAGAATACAGAAAGTACAGATTAATCCCCTCCCTAAAGTTGAAAAACTATCTTGACAAATGTCTTTCTACTCTCTAACTTATCATGTAGAATGAAAGGTTCCTATAAAGAATGGAACCAATAATTCAAAGGGAAAAAGGGAAAATGGGATCAATCCTACTCTATATTAAAAGTTGTAATGAGGAAGATGGAAAGGAAGAAGGGCCACCAATGGTCTGAAGCTATATCATGTATATGACTGTCTGTATACATGACTGTCTATGCTGCCCATAGGGTTTGAACAGTATGGATCCAAGAAGTAATGTAGACAGTCAATAAGCATTTATTAAGTGCCTATTGTGGGTCAGATACTACACTAAGTGCTCAGGAAACAAAAAGAGCAAAAGACAGTTCCTGCTCTCAAGAAGCTCAAGATCTAATGGGGAAGACAAGAAGTAAACAAGAATTTCACATTCAAGATAAACAGAAAATAATCAACAAAGGGAAGGCACTAAAATTAAGAGCTATTGGGAAAGGCTTCTCGTAAAAGATGGGGGATTTTTGTTGGAACTTGAAGGAATCCAGGAGGCAGCAATGAGGAAGGAAAGACTTTCAGGCATGGGAGACAGCCAGAGAAAATGCCAAAAGCTAAGAGATGAAATCTTATTTGAGTAACAGAAAGAAGGCCTGTGTCACTGGATTGAGTACATAGAAGAGAATAAAAGTGAAAGAGAGAATAAGAAATATTATACATACATATACAACATATAATATTAGAAAAGGAGGATGGTGACAGGTTATGAAAGGTTTTGAAGGCCAAACAGTGGATTTTATATTTAATCATGGAGATGATAAGAAGTACTGGAATTCATTGAATGAGGATTGTGGAGGTATGACATGGTCAGACCTGCACTTTAGAACCTACTGAACCTATTGAGACCAAAACCGAAGACTACTAATTAGTCCTGTTGATTAACATCATGACTACTGCTAGAAGAAATTCCAAAAACATTGCTGGAGTAAATACATTTCTGGGCAAGAAACTGAAAATCTTAGGAACACAGGTGGTATTTTTCACTACTGCTAATTAAAGATAGGGGCCTCGGGGGAAAAAAGGCTGGGGAATGAAGAACTAGTTAAAACAGTGATATCTAGAAGTGGGAGTAAAATTTGAAGGCCATGGCTTAAATTTTAAATTAACTTCAATGTCATAGAATATAGGTTATTAACTATCCTGTCAGTTCCTTCCCCAAGGACATACACTATGATTGTATATGGTTTTAATAAATAAAGGAACTTTTAGATAAAAAAAATCTGTTAAGAAAGAAATTCATTTATTCAACTAATAGTTAATGAGTGCCTGTTATGTGAAATAAGGGACTATGCTCAGCACTATGGGACATCAAAAGATAAATGGTACCTATCTTCAAAGAACTCAAGAAAACACCTTTGTTAGGACTCCTACAAACTTATGAATACTATGGTTTATATAATCTTCAGATATTAAAGGCAGGGTCTCTGATAGATTAGGAATCTGGAATGCCAGGTTCTGCAAAGATGAATGTTGAAAACTATCTTTGCATGTAATACTCTAAAAAATTTAATTACAAAACCCACTCTTATCTATCTATCTATCTATTATCTATCTAACCCAGACCACATGGAAAGGCAGAATGTGCTAAAATTATAGAACCTCATTTATCAATCATTCCTTAAGAAAATGAGTGATACATGCTAGGTCTCAGTATCCTTTTGAAAATATCAAGAATGAATGGGGGTGAGGGAACCAAATTTGAGTTTGCTTTCTCTTGTTATTGTTGTTATTATGGAGTCATTTTAGTTATGTCAACTATTCAGGACCCATTTGGAGTTTTTGTGGCAAAGTTACTGGAATAATGTGCCATTTTCTTCTACAGCTCATTTTAGAGATAAGGAAACTGAAGCAAATAGTTTAATGACCAGCTAATATCTGAGGCTGCATTTAACTCAAATCTTCCGGACTCCAGCCCCACTGAATCACCCAGCTACCTTCTATATTTATTACTATATGCAAAACTCCAAATTTTATTTCAAAACAACTCCTCTTTCTCATATGTTAGAAAATAAATATAGAGGTCTCAAGAGCATTCATCATCCAAGATTTCTTAGTGGCTAATACCAAGGACTTGTTGGGAAACTCTCAACACATTTATAGAGCAGACGGAATTAAGGAATTTTTAAATATTGAGAAAGTAGAAGCAAATGAGGTCATGCTTTAAAAATAATATTTATTAGATACATTATGTGAAAGTAACATAATAATACAATTGGCTGATGGTAAAATAATATTATATTTGAAATTTGGATACACATAAGACATACCAGCATTCTGATATAAAGACATAGTATGCTGGATTCACACAAATTCTGTATCAAAAGCTAAATTCAAGTTCATTTTAGTTAAAATAATTTCATTTCTAATCCAATTTTTCTTTTTCAGATCTAGAAAACAAAAACTTTTTAATAAAGAGCAATTAGGTTTCTGGTTACCTCTAATTTAATACATTTTAATATTTGAGTGTGTGAGGGGGGTAAAATCCTATACACAAATAACAGGTTTTGTTGAGTTTCTTGTTTTCTTGCTTCAGTCAGGTCTGACTCTTCAAGGCCCATAGAAAGGAACAAAGAACTATTTCTATGTTTAATATGTATGTTTGATGATTATTTGAAATGTTTGGATTTCAAGTTGATTATCTTATATATGAATGAAGAAATCAAATAGTTAATAGTTACTAAATATCAATCTATTTATTTAGTATTAAGATCTAATTTGAAACTTTTCTTCATAGTACCTTTCCTTCAGAGAAGAATATAAACACATAGATTCCTGACATCTCTCTTTCTTTCCAAGAAAGAGTTTCAAATAGATGAATATAGTTTCTTTCCTTTCTTTCAGAAAAAAAGTGAATGAAAAATGGTATCTTATTAAGAACCTACTAATGTGTTAAATCCTGTGCTAAGAAATGGGAATTAAAATAAAAAACAATATACTCTTTACCCAAAAAGGAACTTATATTGTAATGGAGGAACAACACATGGAACAAGGTATAGAAAAGGGGGAAGGAGTCCACTAAAAATGATTGGGATGAAGATGAGAAGAACACATTTCCAGGGAATCCAGAAACAAATGATTTAGCTTCTCCACCACTGTTGCTTTTGGATTTGGACAGAAAAAGAGAATATATGCTAATGCACCATTCAAATATTAAACAACAACAGCAACTAGTGACTAATGGAAATCTAAGTCAATGTGAGGGTATTTATTGTTTCATGAGAAGCAAATTTTACTACTCACATATTGGATTAAGGAGTTTTCTATCAAGCAGATGAAGCAAAAAAATACTTCATATGAAGAACTTGTTCTTATTAGTAGAGAATAGATGGTGCCCTTGTTTCATCAAGTCAAACTATATCTTTCTCTTCTTCATATTAAATAATTCTAATTCCTTTAACTTTGCTTACAACTTTCATTTTCAAATAGGTGACGTTAGTGGTTCTCTGAAATCTTTGTTGTTTCACTATAACTTAAATAGTGAGAGTTCTTAAAATGTAATGATAATACCTGACATGTCAATTTTTGCATGTGTATATGCTTTATCTCATTTGCTTCTCACAACAACCCTATCATACAGGCAAAGATCATAATTTAACTTTTTATAAATGATAAAACTTGAAAAAATTAAATAGCAGGTAGAAAGTGGAAGGCTTCCCATCCATATCTTCTGAGCCCAAGGTTAATAATTCTTGCCAATAAACCACTGTGTGGTATATGGCCTTATAAAGCCAGTAACTGGAGATGCTGCACAATGAGAATCCAAAAATACCCAAAAGAGTGATGTTTAGCATCTTTTCAATCAATCCGTCCACCGTCCAATCTATCCTTCATTTGACACTACTACTCACTCTTCTTTAACTTCTCTGCTTCCTTTCCTTATTTATGGAACACTATGCCTTATTTGAATATTTCTTTCATTGTTATTACCTCCTGATTCTTGATCATGGGCACTTCTCAGGGCTTATTCCTTCACCATGTGTTTTTCTCTAAATATTCTTCCTTAAGGAACCTTTCCATCCACATATTTCAGTTATCTCCCAAATCAGTCCAATGAATTTTTGGAATACCACATACTAAGCATTATGTGAATCCAGGGATTGTGTCAGTAAAGATTTCTGAGCAGTGGAATGTCCCTATGAAAGAATGTTTAAGGAAGATTTGCATGTCAGTAGCACATACAAGGTAGAATGAAATTTGGACAGAATTGAAGCCAGCTAAAAGAGTGTTGGAGTAATACAGGTATGAAGTGAAATAGTTTTAGTGTTGAAAAGTTTAGAAACAAGAAATAATTTCAAGGTAAGAGTAATAATGAATGGCTGATTTCAGAAGAAAAGAGAGAAGGATTGATTCAAAAATTATTTTTTAGGCTTTGAACCAGGATGTGTAATTGATAAAGGAAGAGAAGTTGTGAGAGGTGGCTGATTTAAGAGGTATGACAATAAATCAAGGTTTGGAACTGGATTTTGAATGTTGAGGTGTCTGAAATTTGAAAATTTTGAGGTAACCAGAGAATGTTTATAAGAAGAATTCCAGAAGGTTTCTGAAGATATGGGACTAGTGCTCTAATGAGAACAACAGCAACAAAAAAAAAAAAAACCTAACATAATTGAAATACCAATTTGGGAGCTGTCATTTAGGAGATAACTATATGGAGATGGAAAGATTCTTCAACAAAGAATACTCAGAGAAAAACACCTGGTGAAGGAACAAGCCCTGAGGAATGTCCATAGTTAAGGATCAGAAAGAAGGAAGGATCCAAGAAAGAAATAGACAAGGAAGGCATAGCGTTTCATAAGAAAGACAAAGAAGGAGAGAATTTCAAAGAGAGAGCGCTTAATAGTTTCAAATGAAGGTGACATCACCCAGGCGAAATATTATCCTAAAAATTATACATCTAAAATTCCAGATTACACATCAGTGACACTTATGGCTATTTATGTTAGAAGTCAAATAAGACTGAATTTAGATGACTAAAATTTGTGGGAAGTTCTGCCAAGTTAGGTATAATCAGAATGACTTAGCATATATAAATAACCAACGTGGCTTTGTCAAATGCAAAAAACGATCTTTAGGCTTGATTATCTTAATTTTTTTTAACAAATAATTCTTTTTAAAAGCTAAAGTACCACATAAAAAGTTTGAAAGGAAATATAAAAGGTTCAAACTATATTGTATTAGTTCAATTAGGGTAACTCAAGCAGGATGGCATAATTATTCCACGATTACTTATTTAAAAAAAGGGAAATAAGATTGTGAGACATATAATTTAAATAAAAGGTTATCACCAAAGACATAGAATGTACCTCTAGAAACTGAATACTGTGATAGTTTGATTGGGGAAAGAAATCTGAAAAATTATTATAGCATAGACATAACAGACAAACATTTTCCATCAGTACTTTGTTGCTCTAGATCAGTTAAGTATTAACACATTTTTTCCATATTTCTTCAAGCTGAAAAATCACCTGTTATGGAAAGGAATATCTTAAACATGTAATAATTCAAAACTTATTAACTTTCCTTTTACTCACATGATTTTTGAAAAACAACCAATTTTCAATCATAAAAGTAAAGATTTACTGAGAAATTCACTATTATAACCCTGTTTCTCATTATGATATGCCTTGATTATTTTTTTTAATACTGGTGATGGATCTGCACTGATCCATGCTCACATTCTAAACCCATCTTATTTCTGAACTAAATCTATTTGCTAGAAGTAAAGACTAAAACTAAATAAAAAGAAAGAGCTAATTCCATATAAGAAATTGATTAACCAATATTATATCTACAGACTTCCCTTGTTGATATGTTTTTATTTATCAGAGCATGGAGGTGGCAACATCTCCAAACCAGTAAGGGCTTTCAGTGAAATTAAGTTCTAGAGACTTCCCAAGGATATTGTTTAACTAACATACTTTTATCAAGAGCCAACCACTTTCCCCAATTGATAAATGGTCAAAGGAGATGAACAATTTTCAGATGATGAAATTAAATCCATTTATAGTCATATGAAAAAATACTCTCAAACACTATTGATTAGAGAAATGTATATTAAAGCAACTCTGAGGTATCACTTCACACCTCTCAGAATGACTAAGATGAGAGACTAAGATAATGATAAATGTTGAAGGGAATGTGGGAAAACTGGGACACCAATGTACTGTTGGTGGAATTGTGAAATGATGCAACCATTCTGGAGAACAATTTAGAATTATGACCAAAGTACTATAAAACTGTGCATACCCTTTGATCCAGCTGTATTCCAAGAAAAACATAAAATCATAAAGGAAGGAAAAGGACCTGCATGTGAAAAAATGTTTGTAGCATCTCTTTATGTGGTGGCAAAGAATTGGAAAACAAGTACATGGCCACCAATTGGGGAATGGTTGATCATAGTTTGTAGAGAGATGAGTGAAGTCTAAAAGACTGAAAAAGTCCAGGAGTAAAATGTCAAATAGAGGATTTTATATTTGATATTGGAGGTAATAAGGAGACACTAAAATTTACTAAGTAAAATGTGACATAGTTAAAAATATTCAGATATAGAGATAGAGGAAGGAGAAACTCAGGAGGTAGCTCTAATCTCAGCAAAATAGGAGGCAAAATCTTGCTGAGAGGAGATGGGGCTGGTTTTATGAGCTCAAGGAGTAAAGATTTTTAACCTTTAAATGGTAAGTATAAAATTAATATTAACTGACTACTTCTGACAAAATGACGAGTTTTCTTAATGTCATTTAATGATTTTAGAAATAATTCTCATATTTTATGAATATTAGTTTCTATGATCTAAATTCTTAAAATTGGCTACAATTCTATAGGCAAATGTGTTTAATCAATTTTTTTGTTGCTTTGTGAATGAAAAAAAGAAGAAACTGAACTACTGACTATTGAAAGAAGCTGAATTGAAAGATAATATTTTTATCTTAGTTTCAGTTTAGTCATATGTCTAAACTAATTGATATTTCTCAAGTGCCTTCTGTTTTCAGCTTACTGTTTTCTTTGCCTATTTTACTGTCATTCTTTTAGATATCTGAATCCTCTTATTTTCTTCCCATTCACTTTTGCAGGGCTGCGTTAAATCTGGTTGTTTCTCCTTTAGAACTACTTCAAAGATTGCTCTCCTACAGTCAGCCTCTGTAACCCACACCCTGGATCCTCACATGTGATCTGATTCTTTTCTGACCCAGTTCACTGGCCTCATTAGCCTACCTATTTCCCTTATTTCAACTCATCCCAAACATGAAGTGGTAGCCTCTGCCACCATGCCATTTTGCTTTCTTTGCATCTGTCTCAATTTGTTACATTTAAATTTCTTTATGCTTTTTGGAAGTTATACTAAAAAAAAGTGCTATGTATTCATACTTTTGTCTTAATGGTAATTTCTTCTCCCATGTCTCCTTGACCAACATGATTCTGTGCATGGAAACCTTTTTGTATACTTATTTAAGTGACAATAAGTCTGCAAACTTAGTTTCTAAGCTTTTACCCTTGACTCCAACTATCACTCACACTGGCAAAGCACTCTTGTTTTAAAAGTCCTTTTTTCTCTAATTCATTCTAGACACAATTGTGCTGGTTTTATAGAGCACTTTAGATATGTGGGGTGATGTGTAGTAAGATATAATAGATACAGCTGATGTGAGACTTTTTAAATCTGGAATGTAAAATATAATGGCATTTAAATTAGTTTAACTTCGCAGCAAGTTGTGTCCATGCTCTGCTGATGTGATTACCTGTATTTGTTATTCCCTTCCTGGACTATAAACTCCTTGTGGGAAAATATTGGTGCTTTGTCTAAACTTTGTTATGTCCCTCAAAGCTTAGGCTTAAGAATATAGTATGTACTTAAAATAAAAGTGTATAGTATGCACTTAAAATGAACTAAAGGAATCAAAAACAAAGGCACCTTCAGTGGCACTGAACTGAATACCACCTCCCCCCCTTAAAAATAAATAAATCTAATAGTCATTCAAGTCATTTAAGCTTCCTTCAATTAAATTATAAAGAGCAGACTACATATAACTTTTATTCACTTAAGTCTTGTCTGGGTATACCAATAATAATGACAACAACAAGAATAGCCAGTTTATGACTTTTTGCCCAATAATGAAAAAAATGAATGAGTGCCTGCCTCATAAAATACTTCCTTTCCTGTTAGGGAAATGTATGGCTTCTCTAAAAAAAAAAAAATCCAGGGTTTCTCCCAATCTGATTCCATAAAGAGAAAGTTCTATAAAAAGCAATGGAAGTTTGACAATGTTTTGTTCTAATGGTACATATACTTCCCCACTACTAAGTCCAGAACCAAGAAGTGACCTACATACTTGAAAGTAGTGAAAGTGGAAAGCATGTCTGCAGGTTCATGGAGACTGTTCATGTTATTATTTTCCCTCCAAAGTCATAAAGATTAGGTTCACATTCCAATAAACGTGTGTGGGAGGACTTTACTTACAGATGAGGCAAGGCAAGCAAATCCCTTGCTCTTGCAGCCAGATTTAGCCACTTGTATGCTTTTCTTGGCAAATGTTCAAAAGTCACATGCCGGCATCACGTGCTTAATACGATTTCAGTCAATATGATTTCAGTTAAAGTCACCTGCAGTGTGAATTGGGCGATTGTTAAGTCTTATTACCACCAACGGTGCTCCACATAGTAACCCTTAAAGCTGATGTACTCACAGAAAAAGAGTTTAGTTTAGAAATGCACCAGGAAGAAAGCATTTTCTTAGAAAAACACAGTTCTCAGTAAATGATAAACCACAGAGCTACTGAGTTCAGACTGGTATACACATTAAACCACACAAAAAAAAAAACTTCACTGAAATACTGTTAAGAGTCTGGCAAACCCACAAACATAAGGGAATTCAGAATTCAAAAGCTAAGGTCTGAATTCCATCCCAGATTCATTATAATGATGGAGCTATGTTAAAGAATGTCATATCCAGCATCTAAGGGTGTGCCATTATTCATAAAACTAAGATGTAACATGTTAAGGTTCTCAGTGTTCTTTAGTAAGATATAAACATAACAAATATCTAGTGAATGCTAACAGTTAATAGCAATAAAACATAATCCCTGTTTTGCAAGGAATTTGCAATCTAGTAAGGGATTTAAGATACCATTATAGATAGCAATATTGCTCCACAATGAATGATGACTTGATTAGACAATAACAAAACAAAAACTATGTGAGCATAATAGGGTGAATGGAGAAATTAGAAAGCACATAATCATGTTATGGTAGAATTTGCTTTTCCATTTCAAGATATAGTGGTGTTTCAATCACCTAGAGCAACCCGAAGCACCCATGTACTCTTAAGCATCCTATCTTGCAGGAAGGAATTTTTGAGTGGACATCCTCCAAAGAGTCAAAGCCTAAAGAACATCAGAAGCCAGCAAGACTAACCTATTGCTACCAAGAATCCTCTTTACAATATTCCCAAGAAATGCTCATCCAGCCTTGGCGTGAACACCTCTGGTAGGTGTAAGCCATTTACCAAGGCAACCCAGTTCACTTTAAATCAGCTCTAATTGTTAGAAAAATTTTAGCTATATTAAGCTGAAAACTACCTTTTCAGCTTCATTCATGTCTACTAAGGACTTTTGGGCTAAGGAAATAAATCTAATCCTTCTTCTACATGAAAACCCTTCAAGTACTTGAAAACAGTTATTGGGTCACTCCTGGGTTTTTCCCCAGGCTAAACCTCCTGGGGACTTCCAAGATCCTCACACAACATGATCTTGAAGCTCTTCAGTATATACTTACTGTCTTCCTCTAAAATCTCTTTTGCTTATCAATGTGCTTACCTCATAGGGGATTCCATAGCTGAGTGGAGTTATCCCTTCCACATTGAGGGGATTATGGGTGCAGTGCTTTCACAATCTGGAAAATCCACATAAAAATTTCTGATCCTCCCTTCATACCAGAAGAAGAAGAATTTTTCTTTTTCTTTTATGCCCAATAATGAAAAAATGAATGAGTGCCCCTCATAAAATACTTCCTTTCCTGTTAGGGAAATATTGGGCTTCTCTAAAAAATCTTTAAAAAGTATTTACAGTAACTTATTGTAAAATTTGGGTTAACTATTTGTTGTCATAGGCTCTGAGTCACCTGCTGGCCTTTACATATAAAACTTCCACAAAACTCCTCCTAAATTCTCATTTAATTTCATATGCCTACCCACACGATACTGAAACTGTGATGGGGAAAGTTGCATTATGGAAGGGATAACTGTATGGTACTTTACAAGTGTCTGAATAGGCAAAGTATATTAACCACTCCCACATTCTGAAAATGAAGCCTAAAACTGCTTTGATATTCTTGACTGTCATATGATCCTGTTGATCACACTGAGCTCACAGTTTATTTAGACTTAGATAATATGAGAATGTCAGAGCTGAAAGTTATCATTAATAAATGTTTGTTGATTGATTGATTGATTGACTGAAAGTTATCTTTGAGATTCAAGTCCAGTGATTGACCAGTTTAACAACCAGAAGTACTCATTGGCTATAGATAATCCTAATCCTCATTTTTGTAGGACTCCAAGGGATAAAAAGTGTTTTCTTCCCAACAGCCTGGTGAAATGCCATAGATCATACAAGTAATATTAGTTTAATTTTATAGATCAGAAAATGGAAGTTCAAAGACTTTAAATGACTTGCCCAGGATTTTTGCCAGCTAGACCACTTGGTGCCATCATTCCAAAATATTACACCATGACTACAAAAGGCAAGGTGTTTAGTATAAAAGTCAAGATTCATGGAAGAAACGGGAGGGAAAGGAGATCAAGGAAATAAGAACACAAAAACACAAGGAAAGAAAAAAGATAGAGAAGAGGAGATTGAAAAGGAGAGATGCAACAATGAGCAGCATAGCAGTAACTGAGATCAAAAGATCAAAAATGCTGAGGAATACCAGACACTGACAGTGAAGAAGAAGAAGAGAGGGCCAGAAGATAATTATTTAGCACAGCAGAAAATAGCTTGTTTGCTTTAGTAGTCCCTTAGGACCTCACTATATTTAAAGCACATTACAAAAAATTGATTCCCAAAATAATAAGGCACATAATGAGGCACTGAATAATTTTGCTCAGTAAAATTAATGCAATGAAAAGCAGCAATTCGTAACACAATTTGGAAAGATTTGCACTAAAAAGCAAAAATATAACAAACATAGGCTGAAATAAAATTTTTAGGCTTAAAAGGTTAAAGATAATTTTTTGGTAAATAATGGAAGGCAGCATGGTAGTAGCGCTGAATTTGGGTTCAAATCTCATCTCTGACACTTATTAGTGGAATTGAGTGCATGCCCATCAGTTGGGAAATGGATGAACAACTTACAGTATATGGAGGTAATGGAATATTATTGTTCCATAAGAAATGATGAGCAGACTGATTTCAGAAAAGCCTGGAAAGACTTACATGAATTGATACTGAGTGAAGTGAGCAGAACCAAGAGAACACTGTATACAATAACAAGAAAATTATATGATGGTCATCTATGGGGGCTCTTTTTAGCAATTCAAAGCAATTCTAACAGACTTGTGATGGAAAGTATCTGCATTCAAAGGACAACGTGAATCAAAGCACAATATTTTCATCTTTTGTTGTTGTTACTTGTTTGTTTGCTTGTTTTTTTTCTTGTGTTTTTTCCCTTTTGCTCTGATTTTTCTTGATTTTTTTTCTTGCACAACATAATGAGAGAATATAGAAATATGTTTAGAAGAATTATACATGTTTAAGCCATATGCTTGCTGTCTTGGAGAGGGGGCAAGAAAGGGAGAAAACTTTGGATTTTGCAAAGGTGAAGATTAAAAATTGTTTTTGTATGTACTTGGTAAAATAAAACTATTAAAAATAAAAAAAAACACTTATTAATAAGGCAAGTAACCACAATAAGTCATAACACTAAGCTGCTGCTTGCTTATCTGTACAAGAAGGGGGTTAGATTATAGATGGCTTGCTTATCCCTTAGCTACATAATGTTAGTGAAAATAGAAATGAAGGGCTAGATATGAGTTACTACAAAGAAATGATTAACTGAATATGGTGACAGATTGGTATTAACTTTATAAATGTTTGCATGGATAACTAGAAAAATATACACACATTTTGGAGCCTGGAGTATGATAATTTAAGATGCCAGAATAATAGAAGATTTTAAAGTTGGGAAGATTCTGAGAAATCAGTCTCACCTCTTCAACTGCTTCTGATGTCTTGTTGACAGCTTAAGATGTCAATTTTTTTAAGATGTCAATAATTTATCAGAAACCAAACTTATTATTTTTCCTCTCAAACCCACCACTCTCCTTTCCATCACCCAGGTTCAACTCTTTACTCTCTTTTCCTCCATATTCAATCACTTGCCAAATCCTATTGATTTTGCCTTCATAATAGTTCTTTTTACGTCCCCTTCTTTCCTCTGACACTGACATTCATCTAGTGCATGCTTTCATCACCTCACCCCTGGATGACTACCATAATCTGTTGATTGGTATCCCTGCTTCAAGTCTCTCCCTACTGCAGTAAATTCTCCATTCAGCTATCAAAGCATTCTTCCTACAGCATAGCTCTCCCCATGTCATTCCCTTCAGCAAATTCCTCTAGATTTCTATTGCCTCCAAGATCAAATGTAAAGTCCTCTGTTTGCCTTTTAAATCCCTTCATAGTCTAGTCCCTTTCCACCTTTCCAGTCTGCTTATACATTACTCTTTTCTATGTACTCTGATCTAATATTACTGGCTTCTTTGCTGTTCCTTACACAAGACATCCATTTGCTGCCTCTATGCTTTCATTGGCCATTGTCTTTGTCTGGAATTCTGTCTCTTCATTCCTGCCTCCTCTCTTCCTTCAGCCTCAGCTAAAATCTCACTTTCTATAAGAAACTTTTTTTCTGATCCGTCTTAATTCTAGGGCTTTTCCTCTGAGATAATCTTTAATTTAGCCTGTTTGTATATCATTGTTTGCAGGGTATCTTCTCCATTAGATTGTGATCTCTATGAACAGAGATTGTTTTTGCCTTTCTTTTATTCATATTCATTTATTTTAATTTGTGGAATAAAACAAGGATTTCCATAATGTAAGATGATAAAAAGATGAATTTAGTGCAGTGTTCTGAACATAGTAGGTGGTTAATAAATACATATTGCCTTGCCTCATCCAATACCGTTATTTTACAGACTGGGAAAATGAAGTCCCAGAAAACAAAAAGGAGACAATAAAATCTTTTGAAACTGAAGCTAAGATGATTCTGTGGAAAGAAATATTTTTTTTGTAGCAAGTCATAATGGCATAGTGAAAAATGATGAGAAATGAGAGAAATTATCTGAGACAGAACAAACCTGTGTGGAAAAAGCCCTGGACTTGTAGTCAGGTAAAATCTGGCTTCAAACCCCATCTCTGACACTTTCTAGCTATGAGGCTTTGGGAAGTTCATTTTCCTATGCCTCAGTTTCTTATTGATAAAATGGAACAATAAAACTTGCACCTGTTTCAAAGGTGCAAGAGCAAATGAAAAAAGCATGTAAAGTACTTTTAAAAACTAAAGCAATAAATATATACCAGATATTATGATATAACTACTGATATAATTATGATATAACTACTATTTACAATAAATACATAATTATATATCATTTATAATAAACATGTAATTATATTTTTCTTATTATAATTATGGACCTACAAAGACGAGGTAAGTTTGTGGAAATGACTTTAATACATGACAATTTTGCCAAATGGAAAAGCAGGCAGGTAACAGATCCTGGGCCATTTTGTCAAATTTTAAGGCTTTTTTTTAGAATGTTGAAAAAAGCTTTAGGAAAGAATTCTAAAGAGCTTTCTTAAACACTGGAAGACATCTTAAGTATGAGATTAATATTTTGCCTTTATTCATGTATCCTAATCTGAGCATAGAGACTTTACTTCCATTCTTATCTCAGTATTTCCCATGTTTTCCTCTTTTCCCAGGTCTCTAATTTCTCTACATGTATACTGGTTCCCATCCCTTCCTTAATGCCCTAGCACATTGCATATTCAGTCCTTAACCCCAATTTTCGACATCTTATTTTTCTTCTTTCATTTTATTCATTCATTTATTTATTTTAACTAATAGCTTTTTATTTTTCAATACATGAAAGTTAGCTTTCAACATTCAACCTTGTAAAACCTTTTGTTCCAAAATTTTCTCCCGCCTTCCCCTTCTTCCCCCTCCCCAAGACAGCGAGTTATCCAATATAAGTTGAACATTTGTAATTCTTCTAAATATATTCCCACATTATCATGCTGCACAAGAAAAATCAAATCAAAAGGGGAAAAATGAGAAAGAAAAAAACAAGCAAACAAACAACAACAACAACAAAAAGGTGAAATTACCATGTTGTGATCTACATTCAGTCCCCATTGTCCTCTTTCTAGATGCAGATGGTTCTCAACTTCTTATCTACTGGTTCTCTCCATCCTTAAAAATAAAACCCTCACTAGATATTATCAGTCCCCCAAGGTAAATTTTTCTTTTCTTTCTCAGCCAAAGTGCTTGAAAAACTTGCTTCCTTTTCCCTTTTCTCATTCATTCTTCAATCCTTTCCTATTCAGCTTCCACCCTTATCACTCAACTGAAATTGTTCTCTCCGAAGCTGTAAATGATCTCTTAATTACGAAAAATAACAATCTTTTTTCTCAGTCCTTATTTTTCTCAACCTATCTGCTGTATTTGATACTAACTGACTATCTTCTCTTCCTGGGTTGTCTCTTTTTTCTCTGAGATTTGTGACACTATTCTTACCTGGTTCTCTTACTTGTTTGTTTATTCCTTCTCAATCTTCTTTGCTGATTCATCAACCATATTAACCACTGTGTCAGAGTTTCACCCTATACTCTCTTCTCTTCCCCTTCTAAAGTTTTTCTCTTGGTTACTTCTTTAACTCCCATGGTTTGAGCTATCATCTCTAAGCAGATGACTCACCCTATATCTAGCTCATTTCACCTCTAAGATTCAATCACATCCTACCAATTACCTACTAGATATTTCAAATATGATATCCAAGAGATATCTCAAATTCAACAAGTCCAACCTAAGTTATTGTTCTTTCTTCAAATTCCCCCTCTTAGTTAAAGGTGACCCTGTATTTTCAATTTTCCAGTAATCTAGGCATTATTCTGAACTCTCTCCCTCACTCCACTTACTCCACATATGCAGTAAATTGTCAAATCTTGAGGTCTCTACATTCACAACAATGTTTTACCCCTTTCACTCTACTCACATAATTAGTACCTTGGTTCATGCCTTCTTCATCTCTTCTCTGGATGCCTAGATTATTTTTCTTGTTTGGGGGGAATTGGGCAGTGGTTTTATGAGGCAATTGGGGTTAAGTGACTTGTTCTGATTCAACTAGTTAGCAAATGCCAGGTGTCTGAGGTGAAATTTGAACTCAGATCCTCTTGACTCCAGGACCAGTTCTCTATCCACAGTACCGTCATGCAGCCCTATCGGGGTTCTCAAACTACGCCCCGGCCTGCGGGCCAGATGCGGCAGCTGAGGATGATTATCCCCCTCACCCAGGGCTATGACGTTTCTTTATTTAAAGGTCCACAAAACAAAGTTTTTGTTTTTACTATAGTCCGGCCCTCCAACAGTCTGAGGGACAGTGAACTGGCCCCCTATCTAAAAAGTTTGAGGACCCCTATTATTACAACAGTCTCCTCATTGGTCTCTCTACTCCAAATATTTTTGTACTTGAATTCATCCTAGAATGTTAATGGTAATTTCCCCTAAAGCAAAGATCTGATCATGAAACCCTCCTACTCTGTCTTTCTATTGTCATTAGATTAAAATATAAACTCTTTTGTTTAGCTTTTAAAGCCCTATACAACTTTTCAGCCTCATTGGGCATCCATGTCCCAGTGCATTGTGAAATCTAGCTAACATGGTATTCTCTATATTCCTTAACTATAACATCCTATGTCTTGTCTTTGAGTATTGCTGCTGACCATCCTATGTGCTTAGAATATACTCTCTCCTTAGCTTTGCCTTTTACTTTAAGTCTCAGCTCAAGCACCATCTTCTGCATGATGCTTTTTCTTATTCTTTGACTTCATGTACTTTCTGTTCCAAGCTACTTTATATTTGTATTTATATTTATTCACTTTATATCCGTCCTTCACATATTAATATATGTACTTGTTTTCTGTGTCAGAAGGTAGATTCTTTGGAAGTAGGGATTATTTCATTCTTGTACTTGTATTCCATGTGCCTGCATCATGGTCAGAGCTTAATGAATGACTGTTAATTTATTGATTAAATTTAAAAGAAGCTCTCTGGTCACCAAGAAGTTTTTGGAACTTGATCAGGCACTTGATAAATATTCATTGATTATTGTATTGCTAGGATGCAGATAGGAGGTGGGGGAAATGGCATAGATAAAGGAAGAAATCAAATTATGAGAGAAGGCATCCACTGTCCATATCAGAGGATGATCTTTGCCCACAGTAGCAATGCTACTGAGAACATTTCCAGGAATACTTTTTGCCTTATATCCACAGTTGTATGTTATCTTACTTAACAAAATATATAAGATCCTGGACAGGATATTATGGTGCACAGTAACATTATTGAATCTGGAGTCAGGGAAAAAACAAAACAAAACCTGGGTTTTAATTCTGTCCCTAGCACTGAGTTGCTGTATTGATCTTTATGAGAATCAGGCAGCTCTAAATATTCATTTACTATTGGATCTGCAGCTGTCTTCAGGGTCTTTGGAATAAATTGTTCTCTTTTACCCATACTACCAGCAGAAGTCTTCGCATGCCTAGGGTAGATACTCCCTTAATTCACTGTAGGATTTGAGACCCATCAGTTACATTCAACCTTATTTAACTCATCTGCTAAGTTGGTATCCTAGGGTGTAGCCCTTATGCATATTACAGCTTCTTGGAGACACAGGTGAGAGTTAGGTGGACACCAGAGGTAGAAAGCAGCTCTGAAAAGGGTTTGGTAGCCCCCACACTAGAGGGACTAATCTTCCCTGAACACACTCTACACCCTCAAAGTTTTTCTTGAGTAATCAGTGGATACCATAATTCTGAACTAACTCAAATTCATCATGTCCTGGGAAGCTAAACAAATGCTATTACCTCCTTTTTAGGAATAGGAAATTCAAAGGCCTAACTTAGTATACTGAATATATGACTATACTGAATTAAAATATGAGACTTTCCTGGATACTACACCAGGCTTTTAAACTATAATTTAAGTTACCAACCCCATGCTTAAATGTTATTGCAAGCAAGGGTGCAATGTTCAATTTTGCTAAGTAGCAATCATTTCATCATTATCATTGATTATAATCAGGGCTTAGAATTAACAGTCAGCCAGGACACTACCAGCCACCACAAAAATCTGTCCCTCTGAATGGGCTGAGGAAAACAGCTGTTGAGCTAACTTTTGGACAGCTGTTCTGTTCAGCCCAGTCTTCTGTCCCAGGAGACAAAGGGAGAGAGTACTTCTGCACCTGCCTCAGCCTTGGACTCCTCTGGTGGCAAGTGGTTGGGCTGGTGAAAACAGATGTCCATCCGGCAACTTGCCAAGCATCTGCTCTCCTCAGTCCGGCCATGGGAGGCAGAGTGAGGCGTGCACAAAAGCACTCTCTTCCCAGCTCCTGAAGCCCATCTTTGCCCTATCAACTGAGAGGTCCTGAGGGTGAGAGGAGGTGTCATGGCAGGAGAAGTCAGGTGCAGTCTGGGGAAATTTTCCCCAAAGCAACAAGTGGGTGTTGATCACAGGTTGCGTACCAGGTGACAAAAAGGGGGCATATTCTTGGAAGCCACAAGTGGTTTTTGGTAAGTTGTCATCCAGTACTTAGACCATTAGTTATATTTTCATTCATATGTGTTTTGCCTGTCTAGATAAATTCCAGTAAGAGTAAAGGGCCATCACTTGCAATAATACTAATAATACTTTGATGTAGTGCTTTCCTCAAAACAATCCTGGGTATGGTAAATAACACAAAAATATTAATATCCACATTTTACAGAGGAGAGAACTATGGTTCTCAGTGGTTAAGTGACTGTATACAGTAAGAGCTAGTTTCTGAGGTAGGATTCAGATCAGAGAGCTGATTCCAAGTTCGGTACTTCATCCATTAATAAAGCCAGGCTGCTTCTCTGCATCTCTCCCAGTCTCTTGCACATAGTAGGAGTTCAATGTCTATCTGTTGACTGATTAACTGTGCCATCCTGAAGGCTCATGGGTTGTATTGAGAGCACCCCAGTACACAGGGTTTCAGCACAGTGGCTTTTATAAACAGTTACTTAACCAGTTCACTGAGAAGCTCATGGCTGCAGAAAGACATCCAAGTAAATAAATCTCAATAAAAGGCATATTTGTTCTTGGCTAGAATCGAAAATCATACTCTCTTCATATAGCTAGATCCACTGGGGGTTTTATGCCTTCACCAGAACGCATACGACTTGACAGCACAAAATAAATATCTACATGCCATGGAGAATGGAATCTTCTGACTTTAAAAACATGTATATTTGCAAAAAGTATATCTTGCTGTGGTTTTCCCTCTTTCCCTCCTACCCCATACAGGTACTGTGTCCAACCTTGTCTTTAGATATTCCCAACTCTAACTGGAAGCCACAAATATGACTCATGAGCATAAATTGGCCTGACATGAAACAGCTCAAAAATTAACACACAGCCATGAGTCTCAGGGTTGACTATCTGTCCTGGAGCATATGTGGAGAGATATACTTCTCCAAGCTTTACTTCCTACTCACTTAGAGAATCAAAAGTCCACCAGGGACCTTTTGTCTCCACCTTTCCACAATTCCATTTTATAGATGAAGAAACATTTGTCTCAGAGAAGAACAAAGTGTCTGGCCCCCTAATTAATTAACTAACTAATAGCTAGGTAAGTGGTGGAACCAAAACGAGAACTCAGTTTTTCTGATAACTGATCCAAAGCTCTTACTATACCCCACACTAATCCAACCACCACATATTTAGGCACTTTGTAATAGATAGTCTGTTAAAAAATATTTTATAATCTTGAATCTAATCAATAAATTTAGGAAGGACCTAGAGGTTTCACTACTTTTCTCTCATTTCCCTCTTACAGGTGGGTATAACTATATTTAAAGTTTAAGATGTACTTTTCCTGGAGATCTCCTGGAATCACCCTCGATAATCCATTTCAGTGTTTAGCACATGGATGAGAAACAAGTCCCATGTATTTATCACATAGATTGTCAGTCAGGCCACTCACTGATTCAACTGTTGGTTCCTCTCATATACACACCTTCGAATCTTCACATTTCCCAGTCTGCTCCCTCACTGTGTAAAAATACTCACACTCATGAAGTCCAGTATTCCCCCAGAGACAGCTACGTGGCAAGGCAGAGTTAGGAAGACCTGAGTTCAAATCCAGTTTCAACACTTGCTATGTGACCCCCATGGATATATCACTTAATGTGTAAAGAAGCAACTAGCCCAAGTGTCTGGCACACTAGTCCTTTTCACCACTGCATTGCAATAGTACATGTTCTCACCAGAATTCATATCACTAAATAGTATTTAACCATACCATAAAACCATAAAATCTTGCTTATACAATTTGTTACTTTATTAATTCATGAGAATTAAAATAATATTTAAAATAGTGACTATAAAATGCTAAGACTGAGTCTACAAATCATACGTTGAAAATTATTTCATGACTAAAGAGTCCCATTTGTTACCAAGAGAAATGGCTTTCTGAATCCAGAATATCTGAATCTTGCACCTCTAATTATTCGCCTTTTAAAGTGCTCTATTGCAATCTAAGAAATGTCTCATAACAAAACTGCATCTTAGTGAATGGTCAATTCACTTCCTCTGTGGAGAAAAGGATGTTATCAGATGATTGCATTGATTACTCAGGCTCAGAACAAAGTCTCCTAAAAATATACTTTCCCTTTAATATGGTAATCCACCTAAGTAACCCTTAAATTCCCCCCTGGAAAAAAATAAGCTATCTTTGTAAGTCAATAATAATTTTTAACTCTTTCTGCAGTGGTAAGCAAAGAAGTGAAAGTTTCAGGGGCTTTCAAAAGGATGGTGGTTTTCAGCTCTGGAACTGACTACTCTTCTTCACCTCTTCTAAAAGCAAGAGATCCTACCATTAGATTTTATTATATTTTCAGGTTATCATTCTAGATCTTTCTCTGTTTCTCAACCAAATTCTTAGTGAGGGAGAGGGGGGTTAGGGGGAAAATGATTTACACTTATCTCTATTTCCTATCCTCTCACTTACTCCTCAAATCTTTGCAGTCTTTCTTTTGACCCATCACTCAAATGAAACTGCTCATTCTAGTTTTCAACCATTGTCAGATCTGATGGTCTTTTCCCATTCCTCATCCTTCTTAATCTATCTGTTCCAGTTGACACTGATAACTGTCTTTTATCCTGAGTACTATCTTTCTCTGGATTTTCATGACATTACTCTCTCCTAGGTCTCTTCTATGCTGTTTAATCACTTCTTTTTGGTTTTGGATGGCTATTCATCCATATCATGCCCCTAAATGTAGGAGTCCCACATGGTTCCACCCTAGTCCTTTCTTTTCTACATTCTCCCTTAATAACCTCTTTAGCTCTCAGAGGTTTAGTTAACAGATGGTTCTCATATCTATATCTATCTATCTATATATATATAGATAGATAGATAGATAGATACAGTCCCAGTTTTTCCCCAGTCTTTTGCTGATTGATTGATTGAAGGATGGTTAAGATAGAAAAATAAGCCATCACTTATTTTGGTAGAGGCAAGGGGAAGAGGGTTTTTCATGGCTATCACTGTCTGTCTTAGCTTCAATGGTAAAAGACCATTTTTAATCTGAAAAATACTAACTTACCTCCTTAGAGAGGCTGAATAATAATTATGCTAGGTGAGTGAGCATCATTCCTTATAATTAAGGAATACAATTGCAACAATAGATATTTACAGAGTATTTAGTATCTAGTATGTTTAAGACACTAGTTAGGAAAGAATGCTCATTTATTACCTATGGAATTTTCATGGGAAAGAAATATAGGCTTCATGGGGAAAACATGTACTAATTAAACTTGTGCTTGGGATAGTAATTATAAAAAGTGTCATTCAGAAATCTTCATTCCAGCTGTTTTAAAATTTTCCCCCTGGATATCACAGAATGAATTGTGAGAATTGTTTTAGTATCAGCAGAACATCCCTTAAAGGATAGTTATTATTACTTCGTTTAAGAAACAAAAAAATAGGAACTAATAAAATAGTTCGTCCAAGTTTACACAGTGAATCAATGCAATGAAAAGAATGAGATCTAGACTTCTATTCCTGTATAGCTCAAGTGTGCAGAACTCTGGATTCTCTGACCAGATGATCATATGACCTATAGGCTGTTTACTCCATCAATGAATCAATGAAGAATATTTCTTGGGCATCTATACCACATGTGTGGTTGTTTTTAGAGGGGAGAAGATAATGAGTTATCCTTTGGACATACTGAGTTTGAGTTGCTTAAGACACATTCTGAAGATGTCTGATAATTAACAATATCAGACTAAAGTTGGAGAGATTTATACTGGATTGGAGTCAGCTTCATAGAGATCCTATTGATCACCAATGAAAAGTGTAGAGAGAAAACAGACTGGAAAGCCTAATCTAAGGGGATAAATGTATGATGACTCAGCAATGGTGACTAAGAACATGAGGTCAAACCTGAAGGAGTATGAGAAAAGAGGAGTATTGCAGAAGTCAAGGAAGGAAGGCTATCCAGGAGGAGGAAGTACCAAATTCAAGTTAATTCAGTTCAACTGGGTAAGTATTTATTAAGTGTCTACTATATTCCAGGCATTACAATAGGTGCTGGAGAGACAAAGGGGAAAAAATGAAGTAGTCCCAAACATTTAAGTAAATAGATAATAAATACAAGGTAATTTAAAGAAGGAAAGCATCAACAATTTGGAGAATCAGGTTGAGCCTTGAAGGAAAATATAGGGATTTCAAGAGGTGGAGGTAAGGAGGGTGAACCTTCCAGGCATTCAGCACAGCTCATACAAAGGAATGGAGTCAAGAGATTAAATGTCATATGGCTGAACAGCCAGTTTGGCTAGAAAATAGAATTCAAGAGGGACAGTGTTTAAAACAGTGCCTAACACATAGTAGGTGCTTAATAAATATTAGTTGACTGACTGACTGGAGTAATGTAAAACAATATCAAACAAAGACAGAATAAAATATCTAAGGAAAAAGTTGTCAAAGTTAGCAGTTAAGACAGCAATAGTAACTTTGTAAATAACAGTTTCACTTGAGTGTTGAGGTTGGAAACCAGATTGCAATGGACTGGAATATGAGAGGGTGGTGAGAAAGCAGGGTAGGATAGAGATGATTCATTTTAGAGATCTGGAAGTAAAAGGTTTGATAGATACAGAACAGGTATAGATGGAAAGATGAAAACAGATGACAAAGAGTGAAGAGAAATTCTAGAACATTATTAAAGATATCATTTGTGAATATTTAGGAATAGAAATAGTGATCATAAAGAGCCATCATGACTTCATCAAAAATACGGCACTAAATGGTTACCAGATCAGATGGTACAGACTTTCATTTGCCAAGATTTCCACAAAACACTTGATAAAATCGTTTGTGTTCTTTTTGAGAAGAAACATGTTAGATAATAGTATGATTAGGTAGACTCAAGACTGGGTGAAACGAGGTTATTCAGGCCATTACCAATGGTCTTGTGATGAAGAGAGCCATCTGCACTCAGAGAAAGCACTGTGGGGATTGAGTAGATCACAACATAGCATTTTCACTTTTTCTTTGTTTTTGTTCGCTTGCATTTTGTTTTCTTTCTCATTTTTTTCCTTTTTGATCTGATTCTTCTGTACAACATGACAATTGTGGAAATATGTATAGAAGAATTGCACATGTTTAATTATATTGAATTACTTCCTGTCTAGGGGAGAGGGTGAGGGAAAGAGAGGGAGAAAAAAATTGGAGCACAATGTTTTGCAAGGGTGAATATTGAAAATTATCTATGCATATGTTTTGAAAAGAAAAAAGCTTTTTAAAAAGATAATTTAAAAAAGAAAATAGAATAGAGGAGGGGAAAAAGACTAGTTGAAAAATAGAACCTAAATAATCATCATTAATGAATTGATCTAAAACTGTTGGATTGTTAACTTAAAAAACCAAGATGGTAGATTTATCCCCAGAAAGCAAGAATGATATTCAAACAGAGGGAAATTAAGTCATATCACTGAAGAGAAATATAGATCGATCAATTTTAAAGCTATCTAACTATACTTTCATAAAGTCATATCTCTTTATCTTGTCCACAAGTAAGGACATGAAGGATGCAAAGAAGAAAAAATAGGGAAGGAAGGAAAGAAGAAAGAAAAGGAGGGACAGGAAAAGGAGAAAAATAGAGAGGAGAAGAGGATAGTAGAAGAGAAAGGAGAGAAAATAGAAAGCAGAATAGTGAGGAAAGGAAAAATGAAGGAAGAAAGGGAGTAAGAAAAGAAAGGAAGGAGAAAGGGTGGGAGTGTCCTTCAGAGTATGCTCTTTTATACATCAATTGCCAACCCAATAAACTTCACCTCTCAGTCCATCAAGGGCCAGTCCCACTAAGCTGCATAAGCATTTTAAGACAATTTCCACTCCTATTGTGGTAATATGCTCTTCAGGTACCCTATTCTCATAGTTTCTTTTGGGATGGGAATCTAGACTTCTCACCCCAGGTGACAGGGCTTTTGATACCTGTCTTCTGTATTGCCCTATTACTCAGGCAAATGTTTTTTTACCCAAGAGAAAACAATTTCTGGTTACAGTTTTGAGTATGCTGAACTCTAAAACCATTTTACATGAACATTTTGGGCTGAGGGTAGGTTAGAAATAGAAAACATTGCCTGACACTAAAAAATTTATGGAGAGAACAGACACTTGTTTGCTACATGGATACACCCAACATTAAGGAAACAGAACAAGATCTCCAGTGCACTGAATGAATTCTCTGCAGATGGTTTATGAAAAGATAGGGACAATAAGAAAATAATGTATATTAATATAGTATTTGATGGAAGGAATACCCACACCAAGTAAATCATGGATCCATCAAATCATGGGAAATGACTTAATTTTTTTCTAGATATCCTTTAAAATAAGGGTAAGGGGAATCTCATTTCTTTGGAATGATTTATATAGAGAGACATAAAGATAGAATAAGTGCCTTCTCAAAATCTTTCTGAATCTAACACTCCATATCTCCTCCCACCCCACCCCAACTTCTTTCTCCATTTTGTATTCCTTCTCTCTGCTCCTACCCATGAATTTTTTCCTCCTTTGAAGCAGAGTATGTCTATTTAAGCTCCACAATCATTTTCATAGAATTTACTTGTTTTCTGAACACCTTCTCTTGTTCTTTTATAGAAACTTGGTCAAAGGTCAGGGTTGCCCAATTACCCATACATAGTTTGGAGGTAGCATCAGATGCCTAAGCAGATCAGAATTACTATCCCAGCTCTAATCTATCAATGTCTTAACTCCAAATATGGGGTATGGAAAAAATTAATAGTTGTTTGTAGTCGATTATAAATGAAAATCAGATCCAGTAATTGATTTTAAATGGTTTAACAAAAATCTCAACCACTTTTCACTGAGAATACAAAGTTTCAAAAGCGTTCATTGCAGGATTCTCTCTTTTTTCCTCCCCCCTCTTCTGGCTTAAACCCTGAATGGCAAAGATCCGAGTCTGAATAAACAGTGTGGGTGGTGACTGTTCTGTGGGGCCCATGTAAAGGATGCAATCACTTTCTTATTCTGTTTAGTATTAAATCATGTGAAACTAGCCTGCTTACTATACATAACATTTACTCCGGAATGGAGGGTAGCATAACATGTATTCTTTCTCGACTTCAGAGAGGGAAAAAAAAATAATTAATTCTCCCAGCTTCGAGTATTTAATTATGTATAAAGTTCATTGACTTCACTGGCTGCTGTCAGATGATCTTGCTAAGGCCTGTGAAAGGCATCCCAGGAATGCAGTGATGTGGGCAGAAACACACTGAGTTCCTGCCACAAAAGGCTTTAAACGGAACAGAATCAGAAACCATCCGAAGAGACTCTAGAGAAAACAGAACTTCAGAAAAAATCAGTAATTCAACCTCACCTAAGCATTTCTAAGTCCCTCAAAAGTGATCGTTATAAATCAGAAACTTAGGAAAATCCCTCAGGGATCTGGCACATGACTGGATGAAGTAACTTTGTTTACTGGTTCCTTCTGCAGCTGGCTAGAAATGTATGTATTTGTGAGGTTTTCCCTGCTTTGGTGGTAAAACTTTTTGATTACTTCACTACTTCACAGATACTGAAGCTTCATACTGGTTTCAACAGGAATATTTAATATTTACAAAATGTTGACACAAAATCATTCGTAAATGCATCACATGATTCAAAAAGAAATGGCAAAGTCTCTATTTATTCAAGGATTATTACATGATACAATACACACAGGTGCACAAAGATAGGTGTACCAGCATGAAGGTGAAAACCTTGAACCCAATTCTTAAAAAAAAAAAAATGAGCCTAATTCTCCCCTAAAAGCCAGTGAGAAAGGAAAAGCACTCTCTCTTTCTGAGATTAGAGGGAAGAAGCAGCTTTTAACTCCATTTCATATTCTCTTAAATAGTACTTTTGGCCAGAAGACAACACTACCTGAGACTACAATCTCCAGAAAACTCTGGAATTATATCGGTGGGCCATTTCTTGCATCCTTCTTTAGCTCTGAAGTTTTGGTACTGGGAAGCCTGGGTGTATGGATGCATGTTTAGGTAATGCATACCTCCACAATGCTCCTATTTGGAAAGGCAAGCACATGGAGTATCTGTGGCTGTTCGAAGTATGTTTACATCGGTTTGTATTCACTGAACGGAGGGAGAGAACAGGACTCGTGGTTTAAATTAAAAAAGATGCATTCCAAATAACAACCTGGTGAGAGTCCAGTATTAATTATTTTCTCCTCGAATAGCTTGTTCATTTTGTTCATCAAAATAGAAATCAAGCTGCAGACCCTCTGATGTTTGTATCACAGAATAGAAAAAACTCAACAAAACTGTGACTAGAATTTAGCTGACAATTTGGATACTGTTGCTGGATGCAGATGGGAAGAGTTATCTATCTTTTGTAGCCTTACAAGGCTAACTTGATAGTCTCAAAAGCAACAAATCCATAAAAGTAGAGGCCAAAAAAGATGGCAAAGTATTTGTCTTGAGTTTCAAGGGCACATTGGATTAGAGAGATGCAACTGTCATCAAATCATTCTAACCTGGTTTCTCTTTAATCTTACTTTGCTTTTAATTCCCTGCTCTTGCAGGAGTTTGTGCTGTTGTTAATGTTCAGTTGTTGTTGTTGTTTTCAGTTGTGTCTGACTTTGTGACCCCATTGAGAGCCTCCTTTTCTCTAGCCCATTTTACATATGAGGAAACTGAGGCTAACAAGGATAAATAACTTGCTCAGGGTTACAAAGCTAATAAGTATCTGAGGATAGATTTGAATTCAGGTTTTCCTAATTCCAGGCCCAATACTCCATCTACCTCATCACTTAGCTGTACTGATTAGTCATCAAAAAACCCTTCTTTTCAGGACTAATATATAAAGAGCCACAATGTTTGGTATCTTTATTATTGGTAATAAAAACAACAACAATGATAATTATGGCTAGCATTCATGTAGCACCTTAAAGTTTGCAAAGCACTTTAAAATGCTATCTCATTTTATTCTCATGTCAACCTTGGAAGATAATGTGCTATTATTGTCCCCATTTTACAAAAGTAAGTCAGGCAGACAAAGGTTAAATGATTAATCCAGTGTCACAGTTAGTAAGCACATCTAAGGCTAGATTTGGGCTCACATTTTCCTGACTTCAGGTTCAACATTCTATCCCCTGGACCACCTCTTTCTCCTTTGTTACCTCATTTCTTCAAGGAATAATCTGTTGCATTTAGGAAGGAACATATTTAAGGAGGAAAGCTTTAAAACTATATATAGAGCTTCCAGAGATAGCAGACAGGATGATAAACAGATTTGAAATCTTAGAATTTAAGGAGAATAATTAGTTTTCTGGGTCATGTTTATCCTGGAAATGAGAAATTTTAGTGGGGGAACCTTACAATTATCTTAAAATATTTGAAGGAATATTAGGTCAAAGAGAGGGTCAATTTATTGTGCTTCCTCTCCCTCAACCAAAAAGAGAACTAGGATTAATGATTAGAATTTACAAGGGACAGATTTTATAGCTTCCTAGAGCAGTTTGAAAATGGAATGTATTGTTTTGATAGATACTGAGTTCCTTATACTGGATGTGTTCCAGTTAAGGTTAGATGAATACTTGATGGGCATATCATGGAAGAAAATCCCTTGCATCATGGTGGATTCATGAACTCAAAGGTCTCTTCCAACTCTGTGATTTGACATCTCTAAATTCCTTCTTGAAAGAATCTAATAAGATTGTCTCTCTAAATCTGCCCTGGAGTAAAACAGCTTTCTTTCAGATTTTCTAAAACTTTACAACTCTGATTGACTTCCTTAAGCTATCTATAACCCATAAAATCTAAATAGTAAAGAGTATGAGAGATTTAAAAATAACCTAAATCATTTTAACATTTCAATTCTTCATACATTTCAGTTTAGGAAATTAATTTTAAAACTCAATCTCTCATTTCAATCTCATGTATTTCCCGTATGATAGTTCTTGTTGCTGTTGTTTGGGCTTGTTTGACTCTTTGTTACCTCATTTTTCCTTCCCTGATCATTTTGTAGCTGAGGACACTGAGACAAACTGGGTTAAATGACTTGCCCAGGGTTATGTAGCTAGTGAGGTCTGAGACTGAATTTGAACTCAGGAAGGTGACTCCAGGCCTGGTACGCTATCCAATAAACTACTTGGTTGATGATTTCTGTATGCCATTTATAGAAAGCAATACTTCCCAATTCCTTTCCTTTATCATTACTCTTTTCCCATTAGTTCTCTAGCACACTATTTCTGTATTTCCTATGATCTTCTGGTTCTGCTCATTTCACTCAGCATCAGTTCATGTAGGTCTCTTCACTCTTCCCTGAAATCATCCTGCTGATCATTTCTTACAGAATAACGGTATCCCATAGCATTCATATACCATAATTTATTCAGCCAGTCTCCAACTGACGAGCATCTACTCAGTTTCCAGTTTCTTGCCACTACAAAAAGGGCTGCCACAAACATTTTTTGCACATGTGGGTCCCTTTCCCTTCTTTAAGATCTCTTTGGAATATAAGCCCAGTAGAAAGATTGCTAGGTCAAAGGGTATTTACAGTTTGATACCTTTTGGGCACAGTTCCAAATTGCTCCCCAGAATAGTTGGATCAATTCACAACTCCACCAACAATGTATTAAAGTACCAGTTTTACCGCATCCCCTCCAATATTCATCATTTTCTTTTCCTGTCATCTTAAACTAATCTGAGAGATGTGTAGTGGTATCTCAGACTTGTCTTAATTTACATTTCTCTATCAATAGTGACTTAGAGCATCTTTTCATATGATTAGAAATAGTTTCAATTTCTTCATCTGAAAATTGTCTGTTCATATCCTTTGATCATTTATCAATTGGAGAATGGCTTGAATTCTTATAAATTTAAGTCAATTCTCTATATATTTTGGAAATGAGGCCTTTATCAGAACCTTTAACTGTAAAAATGTTTTCCCAGTTTATTGCTTCCCTTCTAATCTTGCCTGCATTAGTTTTGTTTGTACAAAAGCTTTTTAACTTGATTGAAAAGGTGTTGGGGTTTTGTCTGATAGCTGTATAAAATGGGACAAAAGAATAACCTCAAAGAATTTTTAAGTTGAATCTTCATCTACCCAATAGGATTTCAAGACTTGTGGGGACCCACAGTGGTGGCCAGCATGCTCTTCTGCTATAGCTTGAAGGTTTCTGGCAAACTTCAGCTGATTGATATCGCAATGCACAGATTTACCTTAGGTTATACACTTGGGAACTGGAAGCTTTTGCCCAGTACAAAGACAGTAGATACCGTAACTCTGCTTGGCCTTGGATTCCAGTTTGCAAGCTTTATTGGGTCCGGTGGGCCAGGAACTTGGTGGAGGGCAGATAACTGGAGGTATTGCTAGAAGCATGTACACAAGAGGAACCATGTAACATCTGATTGCCTATTCCTCCACAATTCTTAGATATATGTATAAGTCCCCATGCTGGCTCAATCGTATCTGGCCTGATGACTTCCACTAACTGGAAAGCTCTGCTCTTCACAAAAGGAATCATCTTTCTTCTGACAGGATCCTAGATTTAGCATTCCATCCACTACATCATACCATCCTTTTTTATCCATTTCTCCTCATTGTTCAAAACTGAATCCTGTGTACTGAGTAAGGCAGCAGGATTCAGTAGCACCACAGGACCAGAATTTAAGTTTTTACTACTATTTTCTGCTAGATCAGTGTGGTAGGTCATTTCATTACTCTGATCTATCTCTTCATCTAAAATAGAAACTCATTCTACTTGAACCACTTACTGTTTATAAGTTTATAAGGAAAATATTTTGAAAAGTAAAAAAGTACTGTGTAAATGTAAACAATTATCATTAGAACTAATATGAAATTACTTCCTTTTAAATATCTTAATGTATGCTACCTAAAGCTCCCAAGAAATAGATATATTAGTTCAGCAATTCTCTATTTGCTCTTTGAAGACTTGATATGCACTGGAATATGAAAAGAACAGATGAAAGTTAGGCAGAGTAGTCTGTGAGGTTGAGGAAAATTTCTACTAAATTTCACACGTGGTGATTAAAATGACACAGAGAATCTACCTATTTAATATGTGATGCTGATAGATACATATAAATTCTTCATATGAATTAATTTAATGTGAAGTATTAATATCATTTTCCCAAGCTAGAGCACTGGAAAATATGTGAGAAGAGATATCTCACTGCAAAATGCAGAATCTCAATTTGTTCTCAGTTTTTTTTTAATAATAGCTTTTTATTTTCAAAATACATGCAAAGATAGTTTTCAATATTCACCTTTGAAAAACTTTGTTTTCCAAATTTTTCCCCTCCCTTTCCCCCACTTCCCTTCTCCTAAACATCAAGTAATCCAATATATGTTAAACATTGGTATCAGGTTTTTTTGTCCCTCTATTACATAGATGTTTCAAAGCTACCAAATTTCCATAAAACAGTTTACCTCTCCTTCCTTTAAGATGCCTTTTTGAAACTAGGTTTGTTGTACCAAAGCAATCAACCAAAGGAAAAAACCTCAATCACGTGTTTTCTTTGCATGACATCAGAAAACCAGCTTATGACATCTGAGCTCTTAGAGACACAGCCTTAATTTCTCTGACTCTTCACCTTTTCCATCTTTCTTAAGAAGAATAGTTCCCAAATTATAAAGATTATTGCTTTAAAAGGGTCATCACATGAATTATGGAAAGTTCATCTAGCAAAGCAAATAGGTCCTTTGTTTAAGAGGTAGAAAGGCAAATATAGGTGTAATGACTTTGAAATTCATGATTCAAAATGAAACAAATAAGATATTTCTTAATATAGAGAAAGGAATTTCATCAATCATTTAAGTTCATTGTATTAGGTCCTGAGGGGGGGCAGGGTATTCTTAGAGGAAAAAAAAAATCAGGAAAGAAAACTATTTAGAGCTATTTCTTGAACCTCTCTGAGATCTTTTAAAAAAATACATTATTAGGTTAATTCTCATTACAGATGCTGCTTTTGAATGTTGAGTCCAAGAAGCAGATGTTTTCTCTTATATCTCTTGTCTCTCTCTTAATCTGTTTATGACATATTTCTATTTCAGCCTGTAACTTTCTTTGGTCTTAGTGATTATTGCCAATCCTGGTGATTTTTCATCTCTCCACAGCAATGATTTTTCTGTACACTGTGCACAGGTTGAGTTACATGGATATGCATCGGTTAGGTAACCTGTTAGCACTTTACCTGATTTGTTCATTTTTTCCCTTCCATATGCATTAAATCTGTGGTGAAAGCAACATATAAATTATTAAGTCCCCAAAGTTGGGTGGCACCAGATAGGTTTTAGCTCATCTTTAGAAATAGACTATTTGGGGTCATGTGAGCAGCTCCTCAAAAAAATCATTTAGGAATCAAGATCAATTGTCTGCTAGGTTACTATTGTATTGCTGATGCACAAATTTAGCCCAGTACTTCCTGGCCTCTAGGCTGTGGTAGATGCTCTTTATTTCAAATCAATTTATAGGTCCCACAAAGTCATCCCATTTGTCAGTTAACCATGTAGAAAAGAAGGGAGGCAGGATTGGGCCCTGATGTGATTCTTTTTAGGGGGCTTTTCTCCTATTCACTGGAAACCTAAGATATATGTATCAGAATATGCCCTAGCCTGAAAGCAGTGATTAATGTAAATAAAGAAAGTCTTACTGGATCCTTTTGTCCTTTAAACCTGGGGATTTTGCTCCCAATAGGTATGTAGACTATATAGAGATTCACTTCAATCTTAGTTGAAAAAGCAACCTATTTTTTCAATAGCTTCTATAGCAACTGCTCACACACCGCCTATTGTTTCCCAGTCTGTGCCTTGGCCTCCTAGTCAAGAAGGCCTAGGATCTTGGCAGCCCATAGAACTCAACCAAGCCAAACAGAAACAATCATCTGATCAATAGCCAAAGAAAGCAGTATTTGTTTGTTACTTTAATGGATGATACATTATCTTCAAAATAACCCAGAGAGGTTATTTCATCAGACAGAAATTCTATTTTACAAAAACATACAAGATCCATTGTATCAAATCTAATTTCAAGGCAGTGTTCTATTCATTTGACTATGGTAATTTTCAAGGAGAGATTATATAATTTTCATAAAATCTTAGTTATTATTGTTATTGTTCAGGTTTATTTACTAGAGGCTGACCACATCAAGATAGGGTATCACTAATTACTCCTAATAATTACTTGAATGTCTTTTCTGGCCCCTTTCCCTAATCAAATCCCATTCCAGATATAAATGGCTATAGTATATGACTGCTCATGCTATATAATAATTCATGATACTTGATAGTGTGAAATATATTAGAGGAAGCTGGAGAGGTAACATACTTTAAATGTATGAAGGGAGGAAATGTCATTAACTTTGTCTAACCTTTCTCAAACATATCATTTTAGCATAAATGTTATTTATCAATTCTCTTATTACTCTAGGAAATAAGAAACAACAGAGCAGATGGCCTCATAACTTTTATCAGTTACATGAAGAACTAGTACAAAATTAGGGAGATTACTGGTACCAATGTCATCATGTGCTAACTCCCTGTCATTTCACATCCTTCTTAGATAAAAACAGGCAAAATTGTTTTGATAAATAGCAAAAGGTCAAAGAAATACCAATCACAGTATGAGGAAAATAACCTTCCTACCTTTCCAACATTTTGCTATGTACCAAGAGATTTGAAAAAGTATAAAAATCAAACATTCAAATTGAGACAAAAAAAAGAAATCTAGTAAAACTGATGCAATAAAATATGAATATTTATCAATAAGTGCATGAAATATATGGGGTCAGATCATCAGCACTGAATGAATATTTAAGTACATCACTTTTAAAAGAATAAAGTTCCTATCTATACATTCTACAAACATACATATCTAGACAATTTTTAATTTCAAAGATAGTTGAAGGACTATGAGCTAAAAAACAAACTTTAAAATCAGTTTTCTGAAAATATTCATTTGACCACAATATCTTTCATGAGATAGAATTGTATTTTTACTTCCTTATTTAACAAAATCCATCTAATAAACATTAAACATATTATATATTTAATATTCAGGTGGCACTATCCTCAGAGAGTGAAACATTATTATAGTTACAAAGAGATACCAAGATATTGAGAAAATAAAGGAAAAGTTTTGATATCTATATTTCCTATATTTGATATCTATATCTATATGATCTAACAATAATGATAATGCCAAATTTTCAAATACTTCACAGTAAATAATTATGAGAAAAAGATTACCTCTAACTCATAAAATACTTCACTTCTTTCAAGATTCAGTTCAAATACCACACTGCAAAAAAAAAAAAAAACTTTGTCTTGATCTCTTTAACTGATACTGCACTCTCTCCCAAATTACCTTGCATTTATTTATTTTATTTATCCTGTATGTAGATACTCTCTCCTCCAACAGAATATAAAGTCCTGAAGGAAAGGGATTCTGTATTTTTTGTCTTTCTATTCTCATAGCTTAGAAAAATGTGTGCTATGAAATAAGTGCTTAATAAATGCTTGTTGATTGGTTGATTTGTTGAGTCTAAACTAATAGAATTTTGTATCAAAAATTTAGTAACAAAGTTCATAAAGAGGAAAACTGTGAATTTCCCATATTAATGAAAAATACATTGAAGATCAAGTAAGAAATGATACAATTCTTGGAAAAGGAAGATCTGAAATTACTAAGCACTTAAGATAATATATTAGTAAAGTTAATTATATATAATTATAATTTATACAATTATAGTATGCTGATTTCAATAATAGTTTCTTCTAATGAGTTTTAATCTACTTTCATATTCTTTGTGAAGTAAGTCATAAATATAGCATCTAGGAGCACATATTTATCTAATGTGACATATATATATAAAACAAATGCAATGAAGGCAATAAGGGCAATTTCCCCAGAATCAACTGATTATGATGATGCTTGTATCATAAATCCTATGTGGCCTCAGTTTCCTTATCTGTAAAAAAGGGAGTTAAATTAGAGAGCCTTTGAAGTTTCTTCTAACTCTGAATCTAAGTCCTATGATCTTTTAGTCATGTTAGTCAAAATTCAGGAATTCTTTGCTTTTTGAGTTCCCCACGCTAAAAAAAAAAAAAAAAAAAAAAAAAAAAAAAAAAAAAAAAAAAAAAAAAAAAAATTCAATTCTGAAGACCAGTGGGAATAACTCATGTCAAAGAAAAAGTACTAAAATAGAATAAAGCCTGTGTTTTCTTTGTGGTGTTTGTACAAAAACTAGCCTTTGTTTTTATTCTCTGGGGTTTCATTCCAACTACCAGAATAACAATTTGAGTGTGGGTCTATAATAATGCATTTTAATTCAATGGCCAGTAAGTATGCTTAGGTGTAGAATACAGGTTACATGCTAGGCACTAGGAATACAATTGAAAATTTTCCCTGCCCTCAGGGAACTTAGGTATTATTCTATTGGAAATTTGATGAGACTTATTAAGTATGGTTACAAAGTGAAGTATACTGATTTAGTGATCATATACTTTAAAAAGGCTTGTATCATCTGTAACATTTGTAGAGTAATTTGAATTTATTTCTTTCTTTTTTGCTGAGTCAATTGGGTTAAGTAACTTGCCCAAAGTCACACAGCCAGGAAGTGTTAAGTGTCTGAGGCCAAATTTGAACTTAGGTTCTCCTGACTTCAGGACTAGTACTTTATCCACTGCTCCATGTAGCTGCCCCATTGAATTTCTCAATTAAAAAAAAAATCTTTCTTTCTTTAGGTCTACATATTACTTCCAAAAAGATTATCAACCATAGTTATGAACTACTTCCTGGTAAGTAGAAAAAATATAAAATCTCAGCAACAAAGAATTTTCACATATTAAGTAAAGTTGTTCATCATTCTAAAGAAAATTATTTCTTCTCACTGATCTTTTGGCAATATCTTTCCCTTTTTGGATCAAATCATATTCTAGGAACTATTCAGCTACTTTACAGAGTGAAAACTGCTTTCAAGTGACTGCTTCCTTTCATAAAATATGGCTTCAAAACCATAGTGATGAATGTACAAGAATACTTACTGATAAAAGGGAATTTCTAAATTATCTGGGCAGAGAAAATAGAGAAGAAAGTGACTAACACTTAGAAGGACATTTTGAGTTTGAATGTCATGACTTTTTGTTAGTTAATAAGCAGCATACTTAAACTATAGTTTTCCCATCTGGTAAATAAAAGCCTAAACCACAAACAAGTTCTTGTTCTCAAAGGGTAAAGTTCATAACTATTTCTCAGTCAACTAGAAGTATAATTAATGCTAATTTTGATCTGAAATTCTAAATTGCTTCAAAGTGATTTGCATTCACTAACCTGGTTTATAAAAATGAACAACAGAGACATCTTGAAAAGAAAAATAATTATTTATTTTTACTAGCCATAGCAAAACTTATAGGCAGCACATACTGCTTTCAAGTTTCTTGACATTTAGCAACAAACTTCTGCTTTATTACTTACTCTTTTAACCATTAGAACTCCTTTATTTACTCTAACTGGGCATACAACCTATCACCCACTGTGGAAAGTCTTGAAACAATAAAAGCTTAGAATACTACCTCTGCTCCAAAGTCAATCTACTTCATGTGAAAAAAAGATTTCTGTTCCCACCACTGAATGTGTAGCAGAAAGACATAAGCAAAATGAGTGAAATAAATAGCTTCTCAAGTTCACATGATTTAGACTTCTATGATTTTATCTGAAATGAATTCACTAAACCAAAAAAAAAAAATCAGTATTCAAATACATATACAAAATCCATCCCAAAAAGAAACTTTAAATGACTTGTGGAATATTTTACTAATCTGTATATCCTATTCTTCTAACCCTTCTGTGAAAATGAACAATTAACATTTAAAAATCAGCATTTACTGTTAACTGCTTACATACTAAAATATTCATTCTGCTTCTTTATCACTCTTTATTGAGTCCATCATACAAATTTTAAAAGGGAATTTTTGGGGGTTTACCCTATCATTTCAATTTTTTTTTAGATGACATACAGTCTTAGCAAGTCTGGGAGCTTTGAGAAGGTAGCTGACCTGTGCCAAAGGCAGGATTCTATACTCATGGCTCCTGGCTTCAAGACTCTTTTTTCCACTATGGCACACTGCTCCTCATGGAAAATTCTGAATAAATTATGTTTTTTGTGAACTATATAAATTGGAGTGTCTTAGAAGTCTTTGAAACTATGCACTGAAAGTTATATGAAAAAATGATCTATGTGGATTATCCATCCTTAATAACTGCTTTTCTCAGATTTCCTTGAACCATTTTTAATATATTATTAAATGAACAAAATATTTGTTGTGAAATATAAATAAGTATATAAAATATACTAGTTCTCTCAAGCTCTAGCTATAAACAATAATTCAGTCAATAGAACTAAAGCTTTTTCCATGTTCAGAATAATGAGATTGGGGCATGAATTCATTGATAATATTTCCAAGATGATTCTTAGTATGTTATGGGTCAGAAGAAAATAACACATATTTTTGTGACTATGCATAACTATCAAAAGAGACAATTCTTTTGACTTTCACTTCTCAATGAACTTCAGAAAACATCTGTAATATTTTTCCCCCAATGAGACATTTTTGTTCATTTGGGAGAATGAATTTTCCATTTGTTTTTTCTTTTCTTTCCTGAACTATACAGAAATTCACTGTTTATTTTTCACCCCCAGAAAACTGCTTAAGAGATGCTTTCTTTATTCTATTCTGGAGCATCACAATTGGTCTGGAAAGCATGTGTTTGAATGTTACTAAATGAAAGGCCTCTCCTATTTAAAGGCCCATTTCTGTAGAATGTTTCAATAATAGAGGCCCTGGGTAAATGAATATTCTGTTTAAATGGAAACTACCACAAAGAATGAAAACATGATCAAATATGGTTAACACAGAAAATAAGATGAATTTGATCTTTCTTTGATGATTCATAGAGAGGCAGCTGGCATAGTGAATACACAGAGCTGGTCTCAGTCATAAAATCACTGACACATATTAACTATGTGACTCTGGGATGCTAAAGTCAACTCATTTAGACTTCAAGTTCCAGAGATGGTGTTAATCTACTTTGGTAGAGGGAGTTTCCTCACCTGAAATTTCCCGATACTGATGAAATCAAAGGTCTGAACCCTATCCCTTAGTGATTAATAAAGCATTCTCAGAACATATAGCAGCAACTAACTCTGGGCTTTATAATGAACACCAATTATTTTGCTGCTAACATGTCTAGCTAATTGAGCTTTCCAGGTTTTTATTTTCTATATTGCCATGGATAGATTAAAGTTGACTTTCAGTGAAAATGTGAGAGGCTTTCTAATGTTTAGTGTAAACTAAAACTGAAGAAATACCATGTAAATGATTGTAGGTGGCTGCCATTGTAGTTGACTGTAGCCCTAAAGATCATCTGTTAAAGCAGATTACCTTAAAGTGAAATCTTGATTGGATGTATGTTGTGCCCTTATTATATATTGACTGTTGATAATTTCTTAGTTGAGTTCAGACACTGAAGAAAACTCTTAAATGTATGGCTACCATGTGTCAAGAACGGAAGTTAAGGCATGGGAGAGTCCCATATGAGAAGAAAGGTACAATGCAGAGTCACCAGATGCAAAGCAGGAGTTCTACAGATAACTCAGAATCCCATGTTTATTACCTTGAAACTATGATTCACTCTCCTCTCATTTCCAATCGTGGATGATAGCTGTTGATCTTAGAACTAACATACCAAATTCCACAAATCTAAAAAGACTCTAATCTCAGAGATCATCTAGTCCAAGTCTCCCTGAATGTGAAACTCCTCTAGCGCTTTCCTGAGAAGTTGTTGTTCAGACTTTTGTTATATACCTAGTCCCTCTTAATTCTAGTGTCTTTCCTCCTCTGTTAATTCCTAATTATCATGTGTTTAGCTTGGTGTGTGTGTGTGTATATATATATATATATATATATATATGTGTGTGTGTGTGTGTGTGTGTGTGCACATATATAATTTGTTTATGTGTTTTCTCCATTAGATTGTAATCTTGAGAGAAAAGATTGTCTTTTGCCATTTTTTGTAGGCTCAGCATTTGGCACAGTGCATTATACATAGGATGAGCATAATAAATGCTAATTGATTGAACATGCTCCTTCAAAATAATACCTCAAATCAAATTTTGGAACAATAGAACCAACAAAAGGTTAGAGAAAAATATTTTTGCAGCTTAAGGCAACTTAAGAGGTTTATAAGAGAAGTCTATAATAACCAGAGAAGAGTGGTAGGATCACCAGTGCTGGACCTTAGAGGCAGCTGCAACAGCAGTAGGTTCAAGAGTTCTTAACTAAAAGATAGTAAGGGTATTGAGAGATAGTAAGGGGATTGTGTTACAGAGGACCTTTTGCTGGCACTGGTTACATCTTGTACTTACTGACAACCCTATTGTCCACAAGCAGTTCTGGATCATAGTTCCAACATTGAGAGGAATGATTGTGATCAGTCACAAAGGAATTAGGGCCCCGATCACAGTTTCAGGGACAGAAAGAGTTCAGGCACTGTACTTGAAGCTGCAGGGAGAAGGGATCTTTCCTGAATAAAAAACAGAGCTGACCAGAAGCACCAAAAACTTGTAGATCCTCAGAACAAGCTGTGAAAACAACAACACACAAAAAAATCTAAAGTTCTTCAACCCCAGATGATCAGAGCCCAATTTTAACATAAAGTTTAAAATTAAGAAATAAGTTAGGAAAATGAGCAAACAACAACAAAAAAGAACGTGATTATAAAAAGCTCTAATAGTGCCAAGGAAAACCAAGACAAATGCAGAAGAGAATGATATGAACACAACTATAAGCAAAGCCTCAAATAAAAATGCTAATTGGATCCAACACCAGCAAGAACTCCTAGAGGAATTAAAGAAAAGAATAATAGTAGTAGAGGAAAAAATAGAAAAAGAAATGGGAGTGATGCAAGAAAATGATGAAAAACAAATAACAGCTTGGTAAAAAAAAAAAAAAGACATAAAAATGTTGACGAGAATAACACCTTAAAATCAGAATTCATCAGACAGTAAAAGGCCCAAAAATTCACTGAAGGAAAGGATTCCTTTAAAAGCAGAATTGGACAAAAGAAAAAGGAGGCACAAAAACTTACTGAAAAACTAATTCCTTAAAAATAAGAACTGGGCAATTGGCCTGGAAAATAGATTGGGGAGAAATAATTTTAAAAATTATTGGGCTGATATGAAAAGATGCTCCAAGTCATTATTAATCAGAGAAATGCAAATTAAGACAACTCTGAGATACCACTACACACCTGTCAGGTTGGCTAAGATGACAGGAAAAGATAATGCTAAATGTTGGACGGTATGTGGGAAACTGGGACACTGATATATTGTTGGTGGAACTGTGAATACATCGGGCCATTCTGGAGAGCAATTTGGAACTATGCTCAAAAAGTTATCAAACTGTGCATACCCTTTGATCCAGCAGTGTTACTACTGGGCTTATATCCCAAAGAGATATTAAAGAAGGGAAAGGGACCCACATGTGCCAAAATGTTTGTGGCAGCCCTCTTTGTAGTGGCTAGAAACTGGAAACTGAATGGATGTCCATCAATTGGAGAACGGCTGAGGAAATTATGGTATATGAATATTATGGAATATTATTGTTCTGTAAGAAACAACCATCAGGATGAATACAGAGAGGCCTGGAGAGACTTACATGAACTGATGCTAAGTGAAATGAGCAGAACCAGGAGATCATTATATACCTCAACAACGATACTGTATGAAGATGTATTCTGATGGAAGTGGATTTCTTTGACAATGAAATGAAACAAATCAGTTTCAATGGAGCATTAATGAATTGAACCAGCTACACCCAGCGAAAGAACTCTAGGAGATGACTATGAACTACATAGAATTCCCAATCCCTCTATTTTTGTCTGCCTGCATTTTTGATTTCCTTCACAGGCTAATGGTATACTATTTCAAAGTCCAATTCTTCTTGTGTAGCAAAATAACTGTATAGATACGTATACATATATTGTATTTAATTTATACTTTAATATATTTAACATATATTGGTCAACCTGCCATCTGGGAGAGGGGAAAGGAGGGAAAAAATTGGAACAAAAGTTTTGCTATTGTCAATCCTGAAAAATTACCCATGCATATAATTCTAAATAAAAAGCTATTATATATATATATATATTGGGCTGGGGCTGCTAGGTGGCACAGTTAGAGCAGCCCTGAAGTCAGGATGACCTGAATTCAAATCTAGCCTCAGACTTAACATTTCCTAGCTGTGTGACCCTTGGCAAGTCCCTTAACCTCAATTGCCTCAAAACAATAAAAAAATTATTATTATTATTATTGGGCTATCTGAAAGTCATGATCAAAAAAGGACACACACACATATATATACATACATACATATATATGTATTTTTTCAAGGAATTTTAAAGGAAACTGCTCCAAGATCTTAGATCCAGAGGATAAAATAGATACTAAAAGAATCCACCAATCACTTCATAAAAGAAAAACTTTAAGAAACATTATAATCAAATTTCAGAGCTCCCATGAGATCAAAGTGAAAATATTGCAAGTAGCCAGAAAGAAACCATTCAAATATTGTGGTGTTACTGTCAAGATTACATAAGATTTAGCAAACTCTACTTTAAAGGAGCAAAGGGTTAAGAAGATGATATTCCAGAAGGCAAAGGAGTTAGGATTACAACCAAGAATAACTTGTCCAGCAAAATTGAGTATAAACCTTTTAAGAGGAAAAAGGGATATTTAATGAAATAGAGGGTTTCCAAGTATTCCTGATGAAAAGAACAGAGATGAATAGAAAATCTGATATTCAAACAAAAGACTTAAGTAGGATAAAAAAAGTAAACACTAAAGAATAATCAAAAGGAACTTAATGAAGTTGAACTATTTACATTCCTATATAGGAAGATGATACATATAACTCCTAAGAACTTTATCAGTGTTAAGGCAGTTAAAAGGAATTTAATAGACAGAGGGCATAAGTGAGTTGATTATGTTATGATTACAAAAAACATAGGATGATAAAGTGGGTACATTGGGAGAAAAAGAAAGAAAGAATTAAAATAGGGAGAATTTTTCACATAAAAGAGGAATACAAGGAAGAGTTTTTATAGTGGAAAAGAAAATGGTGAGAGAGTGGCAAGAACTCTTATTAGAATTGATTCAAAGAGGGAAGAATATAAATATTCAATCAATTGGATATAAAAATTTATCTTATCCTATAGGGAAATAGAAGGGAAAAGAGACAATAAGTATGGGAGAAGAATGATAAAAGGGAGGGCAGATTAAGGGAGGTGGTGGTCAGAAGCAAAACTGTCTGTTGAGGGACAGGATCAAAAGAGAGAGAAGGATAGACAGTAGAAAATAGGATGAAGGGAAATACAAAATTAGTAATCATAATTTAATGTGAATGGGATGAACTAACCTATAAAATAGAAGTTGGTAGCAGAATGAATTAGAAATCAGAATTTAATATGTTGTATATAAGACTCACATAAAATAGAAAGACACATAATTAAAGAGCTAGAGCAGAATCTATTAGTTAGAATCTATTTGCTTTAGTTAAAAAAGGCAGAGGTGGCATTCATGATCTCAGACAAAGCAAAAGCAAAAATAGACTGAATTTGAAAGGGATAAATATAGAAACTACATTTTAGTAAAAGATACCATAGATAATAAAGTAATATATTTTAATTTTTTTATTTGTTTGTTTATTTAATATTTCCCCAGTTACAAATTCAAAAGAATTTTTTGACTTGAAAAGATTTTCAAGTTCTAGGTTTTCTCTCTTATCCCCACCCATAATCAAGAAACTACATGTGAAGTTATGCAAAACATTTCCATAAAAGTCAAGTTGTAAAAAAAAACATAGATCTTCCATTCTAGTGAAAATAAAACCCCTCAAGAAGAATTAATTTAAAAAGAAAGAGATAGAGAGAGAAAGAGAGAATGCTTCAATCTGTATTTAGACAGAATCAGTTCCTTTTCTGGGAATGAATGGGATTTTTTCATCATAAGTCCTTCAAAGAAATTGCAAATGGGTTGTAATACTGAGAAAAACAAAGTAATTTAAAGTTGGTCATCCCAAGACATTGCTATTACTTTGTATGTAATATATTTCACTTTGCTCATGGAAGACTTTCCAGTTGTTTCTTTTTCCTTATAGCACTCTTCTCATCCTTTCCCATAGAACGTAATATTCCATCACAAACACAACACAGTTTATTGAGCTATTACCTAATTGATGGACATCCCCTCAAATTCCAATTTTTTGCCCTGAGAAGAGAATGGCTATGAATTTTTTGGATACATATAGGTCATTTTCCTTTTGTTTTGTTTCTTTCCTCTAATCTCTTTTGATATTCATGCCTAGCAGTAAAATTGTTAGGTCAAAGAATGTGCATGAATTTATAACTCTTTGGGCACAGATCATATCTTTTGATCATTTATTAGTTGGGGCATGGCTTTTATTTTTTATAAATTTGACTCAGTTCCCTCTATGTTTGAGAAATGGGGCCTTATCAGAAAAACTTTCTTTAATTTTTTTTTACAATTACTATAATAAAATAATATTTAAAATTACAGCAAATTTTCTCTGATAAAAACTTCATTTCTCAATTTTTATATAGGGAACTGAGTCAAATTTATAAAAATAAGAGCCATTAATTGAAAACTGCTCATAGGATATAAATAGGTAGTTTTATTTTTAAAAAGTAACAGTGAGACAGCACTTCACACCTATTAGAAATGACACATGAATGAATGAGAAGGAATGAGAGAAAATAAATACATTAATGAATTATTGGTAAAGTAGTGAACTGGAGAACTATCTAGAACTTTGCCCAATGTTGTGAATATCTTTTGACCCAACAATGCTACTACTAGTTCTGGATCCCAAAGAGAATAAAGAAAAATGAAAAAGGACCTATTTAATGACTGAACAAATTGTGACATATAATTGTGATGGAATACTACTGTGTTATAAAAATGACAAGTGTGGTATAGTTTCAGGGAAAAAAACACACCAAAATATAACAACATCTATATGAACTGAGGCAAAATGAAGTGATAAGAACCAGAAAATCATTGTGCCCAGTAACAGCAATGTTGTAATGATGATCAGCTATAAAAGATTTGGATATTCTGATCAGTGGAATGTTTTAAGAATAAATATTATTCATATCCACAGAGAGAACTGCTGAAGTACAATTTTCTCACTTAAAATAATTTTTGCTTCTTTTTCTGATGTGGTTAATATGGAAATGTTTTAAATTATTTCACATCTATAATTGATATTATATTGTTTGCCTTCTAAATGGGAGAGAGGAAGAGAATCGGAAACTTAAAATTTAATAATAAATAAATGTTTAAATATATAATCAAGTTTTGAATAATAAATGTTGATTGACTGATAGCCTAGAGGGAAATAAATCCACATCCTCCTATAGCAACTCCTCTACTTTTGGACAGCTCAAATTGTTAAGAAGTTTTTCTTTATATTAAGCTTAAATTCCTTTTTTTTTAAAAAAAAAAATTACCCATTACTCCTAGTTTTCCCTTTATATGACATCTTCTTTATTCATGTTTTAATGCAATCTAAGATCCCATTAGTGTTTTGTAGGCTACTGGATCACAATGTTGATTCATAAGGAACTAAAACTGCCAAATCTTTTCCAAACTGTTATCTAGCCATATATCTACCATCTTGTACTACAGTTTTCTGAACCTGAATGTAAATCTTTTCTTTTATTCCAGTGAAATTTCATTTTATTAGCCCAATATTCTAACTTGTAAAATCTTCTATATTCTTTACACTATGTTCCAACAGCTAGCTTTTCCATCAATTTATCTATAAATTCAATAATCTTGCTTTTTATGCCAAATCACTTTATCCAAGTCACTGATTAAAAAAAAACCAACTTCAACAGCAGTGCGCTACGGACAGAACCTTAGGGCACTCTACTAGTGACATCATACTAAGTTGATATGAAGCCATAAAAGAAATACTTCTTAGGTCCTCCTATTTAGCCAGGTTTGAATCTAATTGGGATACTATTACATTACGGTTATGAAGCAATTGGAATCTAGTCATATTATATGTTCAGATTGATGGTCAAGTAATGGGATATGCCATTGAAAAAGAGAGATAATACTGAATTCATTTCAATATAGGCTGCCATTTCCCTAACTGTAGCTTAGATAAAATCTAAATATACTTTACAAACACACACCACACATACATATACACATGGATATTGTAGTAGATACATACATGCATTTATACATTTATATGTATATGAATATGTATGTGTGTATAAGATTTGATGATATTCTATATTCAAACCAACACAACATTTGTATATGTTTCTTTCATAACTAAATACTATTTTATGTTCTTTCCTTTTGCCCCCCAAAAATAGCCACAGTAAAATAATAATTATTTTCATCTGTGTTCCATTTCTCAGTGATAATCTTAAAGTGGCATCCTAAAAAGAAGGAAGATTGAGAGAAAATGCTATTGACTAGGCAGGACGGAGAAAGGAGGAATCAACGCCTGAACCTCTCTTTCTCAGAAGAGACTTGCTGAGTAAACTTCACTGCTTAACCCTGGTTTACCTTGGATTTCCCCGTATGAAAACGTGGGAAAATTATGTCTGTCTCCCTCTCAGGGGTGTTCTGAAGATTAGCTAATTAATGTTTGTAAACTCTGTGGTCCTAAGAAAGAACAAAGCACTGCACATTATCCTCACTATGATCACTTGCAGCTGGCTTTAAATGTATATCAATGCTTCTTGCCACCCTATATACCAAGCCCAAACAAGAGTAAACAAACAAAAAATCCTTAAACAAGGAATTGATTTAGTTGGTATTTTAACAATTGTGCATCCTAGGACATTAGTATAAGAAACATTCTCACTCTCAAATTTAACTCCATATTTCAATTAAGAAATAATTGTTCCTATTATTCCATAGGTATTAGAAACATAAAGATCAAAGATCTAATCCTGGGTCATCTAATGCAAACCCCTCATTTTATAGATAAGGAAATTGAGGCCCAATGAGGTTCAATAATGTGCCCAGGTCACACAAGGATTAAGTTTGAGAATTAGGAATCAATTCAGAATCTATGATACTATGCATAGTAAAGTACTCTTTACATTGTACCACACAGTCTCCAAATATCAGGCTCATAGTTAAGTCTATTAAAACAGAAATCAAATAGTTTTTTCACAAAAAAAGAAAAAATATTTGCTAGTAAACAGATTGTCTAAGAAGAACGGTTTTAACCATCTACATAACTGACAAAATATATTTCAAAACATGAATATATTATTTACACTAGATTTATAAACATTTTAGGAAGTTTAGAGGTATGATGCTTATTTTCATAATGAATACTTAAATTGTAAATTTTGGCAAAGACAATGATAATAGGTAGTATATAGGGCTTTAAGATTCTGCCAACACTCTATAAATATCATAAAATTTGATCCTCACAATAACTTGGCAAGTAGGTGCTATTACTATCCCCATTTTATAAATGAGAAAAACTGAGGCAGATAGAAGTTATTAATTCATCGAGGATCACATGGCTCAAAATCATAAATGACTATAGGTACTTTCTATAGATCACAAAATGATCAAGGTAACACCCCAGTTAAATACATATGGATATTTCATATATAGGTATCTAGGCACCAATGAAAGGCAGCCATGATACAGTGTATAAAAGCAATGGTAGTCAGGAGTGCTTTCAGTCACTCTCCCTTAATATATGGCTGTAGGACCCTGAGCAATCCCCTTAAACTCTCAGCTCCCCTGGCAGCAAACTACACCAATTTGAATTGGTTAAGAGAATCTTTAACCCTTGAGTTCCCTATATTAATGAGATCTCAGGTAAGGATTAAAAGAAATTTCACAAATATTTGAAGAAGAAATTGGGGTGAGTAAGCATTTATTTAAGAGAACAAACTCACATAAGATATTCAAGTTATAATTATAATAATCTGTCTATGTTTTCTGCCACTCCCTCTTGTGACCCACAGAGCACATCTGTGAGATGATTCTCCTACTCTGGGTACATTACAAAATCAAATAAAAAGTATTTTTAAATAATTTATGGGTTTGTGTGATCCATGCTGTCTGTTCACCTCCACTGGCCATGGATAATAAAGAGCAGACTGTGGAAGAATAAAAAAAAAAAAAAAAAAAAAAAAAACACAGAGTGTGTCACCAGCTTCTTTTGTAAAGTAATATGCAAAGCAATGTCTGAAAGACTTTTTAAAAAATTTTAAAAGCAAACATGATAATAGAGCTTAATCATAAAAGCACACATCCAGACCATCTGAATTGCTCATCAAGCCTCCTTTGGCTGATAGAAAATTCCAACTTCTTAACTAATGTTTAAATGAGGTCTCCTTTATGGGAAGGACAATTTGTGACTTTCTCAGCCTTAATCAGTCCTATGCCCTCTGGTCAATCCAGAAATAAAGGCCACATTGATGCTTCATGCTGCAATGCTTCCCCCAAAATATTGTCATCTCCATCATGAACAAGTTTGTTGATGACCTAATGAGAAATGATGCAAAGGAAGAATCAGCACATTACAGATAGACAACTGATCAGTATTATGTATTATTTATTAATGGTCTCACCACATATTCTCAGAACAAGGGAAACAAAACTCAGAATGTACAATAAAACAGCTGTCAGATCATAGGGTCTATTTCTAACTGTCCCACGGCAACTGAAAAAGATCCTGGGTTGTCTCTGAAGCATCACCAGCTGAATAAAGCTGAAATAAGTATCTATTTGTTCTTATTATTATTGGTAGTATTATTGATAATGTGGAAATCAGATCAAAGGCTGGTATTTACTATGTATTAGATCAGAATTCTACCTAAGGTCACCACCCAAGAGGAAGTCATTTGCTTAAGTTTTCAGTCAATTCCTCAATTTCCTTGTGTTGCTGACTGAACTCACACAGGACAAGTGCTCACAAGGTGGTCAGAAAGAGCGATACAATGATGCTCTCAAGGTATCCCTTAAGAACTTTAGAATCAGTTGTATGGCATGAGAGACCAGACTGGCACAGGACCACCCAGCATGGCGTGCTCTCATCGGTGAAGGTGCTATGCTCTATGAGCAAAGCAGAATTCAATTAGCCCAAAGGAAACATGAAATATGCAAAGTTAGAGAAGCTACCCCAAATGTTCATATGGATTCTTTGTGTCCGACCTGTAGCAGAGCATTCTGAGCTTGTATTGCTCTGATCAGCTACAATCTGACACAGTGTAACTCAATTCTAACATAGTGATGTCATTTTGGTACTCTTTGAAAATGAAGGACAAACAATAACAACAATAGCAACAAAAACTACAAACATCGCTGATGAGTGAATATCCCCTCCCAAATGTCTAGTTAGAGATCCAGAGAAGAAAGTCACTGTCTTCCTCTCTGAGTTGCAAGTTGCCAGGATCATTTTGTTAATGAATCTCTCAGAACAAGTGTGAATCCTGTCACTGAGAAACAAAATCTGAATTGAAAGGAACTTTGTCTATAGGAAGCAAAGTCTAGCCTCCCTCCCTCCCAAAGAACAGTCCACTTTTTATTGCGTGAATTTCACTGGAGTGTTACCTTCATGTCTCTCATATGGAAGGGAGTCTGGATCCATTTACAGCTGACTGAACTAACTCTTACACATCTGTTCTCTTATTGTTATAGTTACCTCTTTCCACAGCTGACTTTCTCTCCTTTTTTTAAAAATCTTATTTCTCAACATATGGTGATAAAGATCAAACTCTAAGACTTCACGTGTCCTAGGAAAACAACTTGATATGTTACTTATGTTTATGCATTACTTACTTAATATAATAATCTAACATTTACATAGCACTTATCTATGTGCCAGGTACTGTGCTAAGAACTTTACAAGTATCTTATTTGATCCTCAAAAAAAAAAAAAAAACCCAGGAGATAAGTTGTATTTTTATTCCCATTTTACAGATAAGGAGACCAAGACAAACACAAATTTAAATGACTTGCCAAGGGTTGCACAGCTGGTAACAGTATGATGCCAGGCAAATTAAGGTTTTCCTGACTCCAGGCACTATTCTATCTACTGTATCATCTAGTTATTTTATCACTCTCATCATCATCTTAGTCATTATGTTGTTTTAGGTCAGTAGAGAAAAAAGTAAAATACAAACATAGAATTTTAACTCTAGAAAAGACCACAAAAACAATCTAGCCCAAAGGTTCTTAATTTCATGTCTGTTAAATTGGCATTTAAAATTTTTTTGATAACTATATTTCAATATAATTTTTCTTTCTCTCTTACTTTATGCATTTAAAAACATTATCCTGAGGATTTCTCTATACTGTCAAAAAGGTTAATGAAATTTTAAAAAAATGTTAAGCACCTCTGAGCTAGCCCATTTTGCAGATGAAAAGATAGAGGCCCAGAGCAATGCAACTAAACTAACAACAAAGTCTAAATATACTGGTTTCAAGTCTGAGGCTCTTTTCACTACACAAATTTTAAACGTCACATTAAATCAACATATAACTTTCTCAAATTATTTAAAATATATACTTGCAAGGATACATATGCCATTTGAAAGCCATGGTGTGAAGTTAAGTTCCCTAGCAACACAACTCAAAATATGCAAACAGATTCTGGGGCTACAAGTTTCAAGTTTATTACATAAGCTATTTAACAGACTCCACGATGGAAAGTAGCATTTCAAAATTTTACTTTAGTAAAGGACCAATCATTCATAATGTTTTAAGGAACAGCTTGAGAGAGAGCCAGATATGGTGGATAATGTTTAGAAGCAGACTTGGAAAGACCGGAGTGCAAAATGCTTCTCAAGCTTTACTATGTGACTATGAGCAAGTCATTTTACTTCTCTAAGACTCAGGCTACTCTCTAAAACTAGATAACTAGCTGCCAGGTAGAAGGAAAGGAGTTCTTAGTAACAGTTACAAAATTCTGAAGAAATCACAGGGACTTATCACAAGATGTAAGAACTTTCCCAGTTCAAAAATATGTCTCATTTTTGTTTAAAATGATAAACTTAGTCATAAATATAATAAACTTACAAAGACTTTAATATTTTCAAAGCACTTTTTATAGAGATATGCATTTTTTCTTTTGAGCCAAATAATAACCCTGTGAGGTAAGTATAAAAAAGTATAAAAAAAAGATATAACTATTTCCATTTTACTAATAAAGAAATGGAGGTAGTTACTTGCTTATATCACATAGTGAATAAGTGTCAGAGATGGGATTTGGACCTAGTATTTTATCTATTATGCCAAGTTATTTGGTTAATCCCACTTCCTCATTCAGAAGAAATAGAACCATCTTTTTTAGAGTGGGTTCACAATTAACGAGTTGCTTTGCATCAAATAGACAAAATGATGAAGAGGAAGGTGTTCATTATACAGCCAACTGATCAAAAACATTAGCAAATTAAATGGGCAGATCCTCCTTCTTGAATGCCTTATATTAGACAGAAAAATGAACAAAAACATCTTTGTGTCAACTAATAATAGCAAAAGAAATCTGTTGTTGGCATCAATATTGTTCTTGTTACAGAAAGTCATGTATATTCTGATCCCAGTACATGGAAAGGAAAAAAGCAATAGCACAAACAAAAAGAAATCAAATGAAAAAGAAAAACAAACATGAGATAGATCAGAGAAATAAGTGGAAAAGCACGCATAAATTATCTTTTGATAAGAGCTACATCACATAATAAAATGTACACTACATATAAAAACCACTTTGCTCTGCAAATCAGTGTTTCATAAAGAATTAGAAGAAACAGAATGAACATAAAACCAATTAAGGACTGGGGCAGGACTGCATTCTCCCTTGAGGGGTTGGTTCATATCCAAAAATTGGTTGACTAATGCAGGTACTGTCAAGCTGCCTACAATATATCATTTCTTATCATCATTTTAACATGTCTAATGATACAACAATTTCCCTCTCTTTAGCTTGCTACCAAGTAGAGGTTAAATGAGAGAACCTGGATATTCCTTCACTTAGAAAATAATCCAATTTCTGGAAGACATTGAGTGAAAAGTGCCTGGGGCTTGTGAGAGCCAAGTGGTCCTATAGGGGGATGCATTAAACCCTCTAAGAGATGTGCCAGCTGTCCCAAGTACCAGCTGCTTGTTTGGGGAGGTGGGGGTGGGAGAGGTAGAGAGGAAGCTCCATTGGCCACTTCTCTGATAGAAAAAAAATCTAAATCTAAGTACCACCATTAACAATGATTCCTAATGAAGAGACTCAAAGGCATTTGCAAAGAGGACCAAGAAAGAAAAACATTTCTGCATTAATGAAATAAAATATCAATTTCAAAGTGTTTCTTTTTGATAGCTATGAACAAGAATTACAGGGGTGTCTTATTTTACAACAGAGATTTGTTGCAGAAAAGTTGGGGGAGATTTGTAAGTTAAATCACATTTTGAACAGTGGAGTTTTATTTTTTTTAAAGAATTCTATGAGTAACCCCTTCCATAAAATGAATAATTATCCCCAAACATATTTACTTTTTACCGATTTGGATTTTCATATATTCAATTGGCTTAAAATAGACAATATATTTAATTTCTTTGGAGAGAAAACAATAGATTGAGAAACAGTATTTCTAAAAATCCAAAAGAACTTTCATTTTAATTCAAAGGAATTACAGTATAGACAAGATCAATCTTTGTCTTCTCCAGTTGGTTTTTTCCCCCAGTTAGTTATTAATAATAAAGCTTGCTAACTTACCAATTAATAATAGATGGCATTAAACCTAACTCTTAGCCATTGTTCAACTATGAAACCAACTCTGTATTTTGTATTACCTGAACAAACCAGGGAACCATTCTAACCAGATTTATCTTTTGCCAGGAATACAATAAAAAGCTACTTTGATCTCTCTGTGGTTGTATAGCTATATTGTTTTGATCACTGTCATGATATGGCTATAGCCATTAATATGGACTCACAACAGACCAGTTATATTGGTTTTGTTCCAAAGTGAGAGACTATACCAATATGTGTCTCTGTTGTTGTTGTTGCTATTGTTTGGGATAGGGGAGGCAGATTCGAATAAATTCATTTTTGTTTTCAAAATACATTCAAAGATACTTTTCAACATTCACCCTTGCAAAATCACTCCCTTTCTTCCACTCCCAGCCCCTAGACAGCATGTAATCCAATATAGGTTAAACATGTGCAATCCTTCTAAACATATTTCCACATGATAAATTCATTTTTTAAAGTTTAACAGTTTGCTGTTCCACTGCCAGATTTATACTTTAAAGTCCATGGTAAAAATAGACTCCATAAATAACAAAATGTTTATAGTAGGACTTTTGTAATAGACAAGAACTGGAGACAATGTTAATGTTCATTGACTGGGAAATAGTTAAATTGGGGTACATGAATATCATGGAACACTACTATACTATGAGAAATGATGAATATGATGACAACTGGGAAACACAGAAAAACTTATATGTACAGATAAAAAATGAAGTAGAACCAGAGAAAAAATCTGCATAATGACTTGCTATTTTTGTTTAGTCATATCTGATTTTTTTTTTGATCCTAGGATCTTCTTGGCAAAGAAACCAAATTAGGTTGCCTTTGCCTTTTCTAGCTCAATTTACATATAAAGAAACTGAGGCAACAGTATTAAATGACTTGCCCAGGCTCATACAGCTAGTAAGTATCTGAACCCAGATTTGAAGTCAGGTATATGAGTACATCTGACTACAGGCTGGTCACTCTATCCACTGTACTATCTAGCTGCTCTACACAATGACTAGCAATGATATAAATGTAAAGGGCAACAATAATACAATCAAAACTGAATGCTAATAAAGTATAGTGGCCAAATTTTGCCCCACTTTTACTCCTGCCCCTTTCCCCCTTCTTTGCTAAGGTGGGAGACTATAAGTGTGAGATATAATGTTAGACTTTTTTGATTGGTTGGTTAGTTTTTTACAAAACTTCCCACCCTTTTTTTTTTTTTTTTTTATTCTTTGTTATGAGGAATGCCTTTCTGGAGGAGGTGGTTGAAGGGATATATTTGAAAATATATTTTATATAAAAAATATTAAAATTTATTTTAAAAAAATAACAGGGTCAAAACAGTAGCATCTCTTACAACGATAGATTTAGCATTGAAAGGAACCTAGAATGTTATGTAATCTAACACCTCAGCTAGGCTGAGGCACAGTAAATAGAGTTTCGGTTCTGGTGGAGTTCAAATTTGACTTTAGACACTTACTAGCTATGTAACCCTGTGCAAAAAACTTTCTGCCTCAGTTTCCCTAACCTAAAATGGGGAACATAACAGCACCTGCCACAAAGTGTCTTGCACATAGTCAACTTGCTTCTTTCTTCATTTTTCATATGAAGAAAGTGAGAGCCAAAGAAGTTAAGTCCCCAAGTGGCAGAGTGATAGTCTTCAGTCCTCAAATCCAACTCTCTCTCTAATACACCATGCAATCTTCTGTGATAAAGGAAACACATCGCCTCTGATAGAGAAACAATCAACTATTATCCTAAAATAATTCCAGTTCATCAACAATTGAGTTTAATAAAAGAACAGAGAATAGAAGCATGTTATTTAGGATTTCTGTTCTCAGATGTCTAATACAAACGAGAGTTTGTCATGCCAGGGAACAACGTGATCTAATAGTCACAAAGCAGGAATTCTTTCTCTGTACATTCTGTTTCCAAAACACTTCAGAATTCAGTGAGACCTCAAGCATAAGGAAAGCTAGAAAGAGGAGAGATGATAGCTGAAATATTTCAAAAGGGATAGACTGAATTCGTAGGGGACAAAAAAGCCGAACATTCATAGGTCAGCGTGGGTAGGCAAGGCAGAGTGTGGGTAAAATCAAATGACTTCTCTCCTAGGAGACTGAGACATAACAAATAGGTGCAGAACAAGGAGTGGTCCAAAGCCAAAGAGTTTACAATGCTACAGAACATTCCACTGTCAAAGGGAACCAAGAACATCAATGTTTTTCTTTATTTCTCATTTGGTACCTGTGGTTCTAAGTTGTTCTAATGTTGCTTTATTCCACTGGGATTATTGCCAGGAAAATACAACCTATTTTTACAATCTGTTTTGAAAGCTGTCAGTGAGTTTGGCCCCAAATATGTTTTTTTGGGGGGAGGGAAGGAATGAAGAGTAAGGAGGGAATATTTTCCCCACTGTATTGTGCCAGAACTGAATGGTCTATAATCACACATACAAAAATACCCCAAAACAGAAAATCAAAGCAAGGATTGAATTTCTCTCCACACATCTTTAATTATATATTTTCTTTTCACAGGAAAATTCTAATAATGCAAAAATAAATAAATTGAAATGAGATGAAATGGGGGAAAACATTAAAATGTTTTAAGTCTGTAGGTTAATATGAATAATTGTTTTATTAATAAACTGACAATGAATGTTTATTTATTCTAAAAAATGGGAAAAGAAAAATGCTTTAGCTGCATTGCACTTAGGGCAGTCTTTTGAGTACAAATAAATGATTACTCCATAAGGTATTATTTTAACCTATGTATTGCTTGTGTGGAAATTTATTGGTAAACAAGATGAATAAACTTGACATTCCTCCCCCCAAACACACACTTACCTAGTATAAATTGATCAAAGAGTTTGACAGCTTTAGAGTTTGGAGTTGAAAGTTTCAAAACACATAATAAATTTCCTATGTTTGAGAAACTTCCTTGAAAACTTAGAAGTAAAAGGAGTAATAATTAAAATAATATTTTAATCTGGAATTATACTGGAACCTCTGCGTAGGATCTATCCATATCAGCATTGTTATTCAGAGATGTTGATCAATGTACCCAAGATAATACAGGTGTAAATTACCAGCAATAAGATTCAAATTTACAAATCCTGTTCCCAATTCTGGCTTTCCACACTATACTACCCCTCTAACAGAAGGAATAAGGTAAATGAAATTATCTATGTTTGGAACTGCTTGGAATTTCTCTAACTAAATGTATTTTGACAAAAAATGTTTTTAATGAGTGTTTGCTGTGTATAGTATAGTGAATTAAGCCCAATAGAGCAATTCAATAGAAATCAAAGAAAGATTTTTTTGACTTTATGACATGGCCAATGAGATAAACAAGCACTAAAGAAGAATTTGGGAACACTTAAGTAGTCCAGATATTAACAAGTACAAATACAGTGTACTTAGACAAAATTGGTTTAATCTACTTATTTAAATAATATTATGTTTAAAGTGAATAAACTGGAATCTAAGAAAGGACTTGATGGGAGAAAGAAACATGCAAGCCCCAGCAAGATGGCCAGGTTTTTTCAAGGCTGATATATAACAGGTGTCCTGAAAATCAATATTCAATGGGGAAGCACCTGTTATATTCTCAGGTGGCTCTGGCCACAGCTACTAGTCTTTCACTTTCAAGATCACTAAAATTCACTCAACAGGCAAAATAAATGATGAAACAACCAAAATGAACTCCAAAATAGTTGCAAAATAATAATAAAGCATTCATAGATAGCATGAGTGGTAAAGAGGAAAGGGTACTAGATTTAGAACCTAAAGGCCTGTGTTCAATTGTCTGTTTTACTAAGTACTACTTATGTAATCCTTTGTAAAAAAAAAAAAAATAAATTATTATCTCCAGGCCTCAGCTTCTTTGACTATAAAATAAAAGAATTAGATGAAAGTTCCTTTCAAGTCTGAATCTATGATCCTACTAACAAGAGGGCTTACCTAAGACAGCTAGATGATGTACAGAATACAATGTTAGTCTTGAAATTGGAAAGAACTGAATTCAAATGCAGCATAAAATACTTACTAGTTGGGTAACCCTGGGAAGTTATTTAACCTCTTCCCATTTCAAATTCCTCAACTGCAAAGTAAGGATAATAGCATTTACCTTCTAGGGTTGTTATAATGATCAAATGAGACAACATTTGTAAAGTGCTAGCACACAAGAACACTTAATAAATACTTGTTTTCTTCCTTCTTTGTCATCTGAATTGTTTTTCTAGTTACCAAGATGGATTTGTGCTGACCCATCTAAACTTCCTTCTTTAGTTTCCTTTATGCCAACAATCTGCATTTGTGAGACAGCCCACCAAGCATTTGAGCATGTAAAAAGAATAAAGTGGTCTACTGCTATATCCAAAATCAAATTTAATGTTCAGAGTCTAAATCTATCTTCTATGGACTTTATTCAACATTAAATTTCTCTCTTAGTTGACCAGGCTCTATTTAGTTCTGTAGAGATGAATTAAAGGGCATTTATGTATACTATAAAGTAGATATATTATCTATTTATATGTATATATATTTATATATGCATGTATATGTATACATATATAATGTATATATAAAGGCCATATTAGCTAGCTAGCTCTGAACCCACCTCCCTTAAACTCAATAACATATTCTAGCCAACTAAATTAGAAGGTCACAGCTTAACAGGGCAGAAAGAGAAATAAAAATAAAAATGTGACGCCTGCCACTGCCACTTTACATATGCAGGCTAAACTTTTAAGAGGTTTTCACCACTCAAAAGAACTGAGCCAGTTCAGGCAGCAAAGTTCAGGTAATCAACTAATGTGTGGCCATGGATGATGTCCTCATGGCCATGTGGTACAAACAGTGCTTTGTCATTGACACGATTACCTGAGATTAAAATGAGAAACTTTTTCCCTTGTGAAAATAGAACTCCTTATTAAAAATGAAGTCATCATTTAACAGTATTAACAAGCTTTATGTTTAAAAGGAGATACCGATGGAGAGTAAGCTTTTAAAAAAAAAATTCCCTTTAGATTGAATTGGATTAACTGTGTAATCTTGAACAAGATATTTCATTCTATTTTCCCTCCCTCCTTCTCTCCCTCATACTCTATAATCTATCTCCCAACTCCATAAATTTTCACTGACTGGTCCCCTCCCCCCATTCCCAGAATGTTCTCCCTCTTCAGCTCCACTTTTTCATTTTCCTGGTTCTTTCAAGTCTCAGATAAACTTTTGTCAACTGTTACTAATTCATTCTAATTCCTAATCTAATTCACTGATCTTTGATTAAAATGATCTTTTGGTGATTTTCTTAACTAAGAGTCAAAAATCCTTGCTCTGGATTAGGAAGAAATGCAAGTTTTCTACTTCTGGTCAGGGTGTGTTCCTTTCTCTGCTCCCAAATAATAATAGGAAAGACTTTTCAAGTAATCTTTTTGCCTTTCCTGACTTTTTTTTTTTTTTTTTTGCTTCTTTTCCCACAAGCAAGCTAAAGTAAAAGATGTTATGGATATTTGTACACATCTTCCCACCACCAGTGAAAATCCCTGTGACTGTCTTTTAGCAACTATAAAGGATTCCCCTCTGAATAAGTATTAAGCTCTCCTCTATTGAGTCTGAAATTTGCTTAGAATGGTTTTTCTCTTCTGCTAATACTACTACTAGCAAACTAGTTCACATACAAGATCAAATCCCATTTTTGTTGACAAAAGAATGCCTCTGAAATGATTTCTGAATGTATATCCTGATTGGGGTGGGAGAGAGAAAAGATAATTATTATTTTTAAATTTGTGCAAAAGAAAAAAAACAGTTAATAGATGATTGAACATAGATTTAAATTTATTTCATCACCAAATAAATAAAATAAGGAAAATACAGAGTGCTCAAAAGAAAAAGTAAAGTTATATATAATATGGGACAGGAGGGAGAAAGGAGAATGACCTTTCCAGGGGTTTAATTGGAAGATCAATAACATAAATTGGATATTTCAACTTTTTAAAAAAGATCAACTTTTAAAAGACTTCACTTTCAATATATATTCCAATATTCAATTTTGCTGTTAAGAAATTCAAACTGATTTTATTTTAATTCAAATAAATATCCATTCATTAAGCATCTACAATGAGCAGAGTACTGTTCAGGTATAAAGCATATTGAGGCAAGTCTTTTGTCTTCTAGCAACTGATATTCCATAGTTGAACTGACCTAATAACCATAGTTTAACTCTTAGCAACAGAACTATTAAAACTTTACTATGCACAAAAGTTGCAATAAATTTCAGGTTTTGGGGCTACAATCCATAAGGCACTGCACCTAACTCACTAGACACTGTTTTCAGATTTTATACTAATCATGAAAATAGTTTCATAGTATGATGAATACAAGTTGGCATAAGAAACAGTATTCAAGGTTTGAAAATATTCTATTTTTAACGGCATCAGGCACTTTCATTAATTTAAAAGGATTAAGTAAGTAAGGGAATAATAAAGATTGTATGAAAATAATTGCATGCATCTTCTTTTAATTAGAAAGATATCTGTCAGTTCTATGGGATTCGGTAAGTGTTATAAACAAAAAAGATCCAAATGAGAAATAATCATATAACCCAATCCCCCATTTTAAAGATGAAGAAACTGAGACCCAAAGAAATCAATTCAACATCCATTTTTTAAACATCTACTATGTGCCAGGTAAAGGTGATGAGGTGGTACAATGGATAGAGTGCCAGCCTTGGAATCAGAAAGACTTAAGTTCAATCTGTCCTCAAACCATTTACTAGCACTGTGATCCTGGGAAAGTCACTTCATCCTGTTTGCCTGAGTTTTCTTATCTGAAAAATGAACTGCGGGGGAAAGTGGCAAACTCCTCCATTACCTTTGCTAAGAAAACCCCCAAAATGGAATTACCATGAGTCGAACATGATTATTCAAGGACAAGTACCAGGCACTGTGCTAAGGATACAAAAAAAGGGAAAAACAGTCTCTGCTTTAAAGGAGCTCATAGGCTAATGGGGGAGAAAACTATATATATAGTTTATATAAATATATAAAGAATATATATAAGATATAAAGATATAAATAAGATATAAAGAATAATTGAGATATAATCTCCAAATTAAGTACTAAGGTAAGGCCTTATCATTAAGGGTGATCTGGAAAGGCTTTCTTGCAAATAGTGGGATTTTAACTGAGACTTGAAAGAAACCAGGAAAGCAAAAAGGTAGAGATAAAGAGGGAGAATATTCTAGGAATGGGGGCACAGGGTTGGGGATGGAAGGTTGGGAAGGGAAGTCAGTGAAAATTCATGGAGGTGAGAGAAAGATTATAGAGCATAGTGGGCAGGGGGGGGGAGGAGTCCAAAAAAAAAGAACTCAGCTCTTTTTGTGGTGGCAAAGAATTAGAAAATGAGTAGATGCCCATCAATTGAGAAATTGCTGAATAAATTATGGTATATGAATATAATGGAATATTATTGTTCTATAAAAAATGATGAACAAGCTGATTTTAGAAAGGTCTGGAAAAATTTACATGAATTGATGCTGAGCAAAACAAGTAGAACCAGGAATACAATGTACATGGTAACAGCAAGAATGCAATGATCAATTATGAAAGACTTGGTTCTTCTCAGCAGTTCAATGATCCAGGGCAATTCCAATCAACGGGTAAAAAACACCATCTTCATCCAGAGAGAAAACTATGGAGAATAAATGTAAATTAATACATGCTATGTTCACTTTTTTCTTTTTCTTGGTTTTTTTCCTCTTGTGGTTTTTCTCTTTTGTTCTGATTTTTTTCTCCCAATATAATTCGTAAAGAAATGTATATTTTAAAAAATTAACATATATGTGTAACCAGAAAAAAAAGAAAACAATAAAAAAAGTTTTTAAAAAAGAAATAATTTACTCAAGGTTACATTGCTAATTTAATCCAATTCAGAAAACATTTTAAAGTGTTTACTTTGTGCCAGGCACTGTGCTAAGCATGAGGGATACAATGAATAAAAAAGATAATCCCTCAAAGAGGAGTCTGTCAATTATATTATATACCACATTCATATTGCATTAGAAATAAAATTATTTTTATATGGACTGACCTCCAAATGCATATTTTGCCCCTTATGTTCATACTATTCCTGGAGAGGAGGTAGTTATTTTACTCCCACTTTTAACAGGTGTAGAAACTAAGGAGCCAGAACTAGAATTTAGGTCTCTTGAATCTGTCCTATGTTCTATTTATGTAAAATTCATGTCCATCTTATCATTATAGCTACTTAATAGAGCAGAGTACTATCATATGATCAAGCTAAAGTAAAGAATAAAACATAATACTCTCACTTCAATTAAATTCACAAGGGGAATTGCTCCTGTAAAGAACAAAGAAAGTGCAGACGGGTTTTCCCAGAAATCAGTAATAACATCATGTTTCCCAGTACAATTACTATTAATGTTCCACTAGGACACTATTCTTGACTCAAAGGATCCTACTGAATCTGAAATATCCAATTTTCTAAATGATTCCCTAATTCAATTGAAAGGGGGAAAAAAAGAATTCTGACAATACCAAATTACAGGAAGCAAGATGGTGGCAACATCACACAATTTTCTTCTAATGAAATCTGATTCAATTTTTCCTACCCCAAATGAGGATAAATAACTCAATTTAAATCTGCTAAGTTTTCTGGTTTTTCTTTTCAATTAAATCTAATTATTATTAAATTGAATCAGCCTAGTTAACACAAAGAAAAACTGCCTTTGAACATTTGGATTTGCAAACAGAAGAAAAAAATGTTCCAAAATATATAATATTCTACTATCTCCTTTTGTCTGATTTTGCTTAGCCCAAGTTAAGGAAGAAATTTTTTAAAGGAAAAAAATGCTTCCTCTTATAGGTTTTGGAGTCAATCAGTAAGAAAGTATTTATTGAGCATTTTTGTATGCTATGTGCAATGGAGAGTATAAATAACTTTCCCCTAAGAAAGACAAAATTTACTTGAGAAAAGGAATCAGATGGACATTTCCAGAACATGGAATAACGAGAAGTAGAAGTCTTTCAAGGTAGAATATGATTAACTTCCAGAGGAGTTTGGCTGTATCACATTGAATGAGCCCAATTTGGTCTGACCTTAGTAGCTAACTTAGACTAACTAAGGCAGAATCAGTCCATGGAGAAAACCAACTAAGAATTCTAGATTCACTAGGTTTTGTGAGTGTGAATGAAGTACTGAATTGGGAATTAGGAAGATATGACTTCAAATCCCACTTGCTAGATATGTAATACTGGAAAAGTTCCTCAATCCATCTAGGCCTTGGTTTTCTCAAATTTAAAACAATCATGTAGGACCCTGACCTCTAAGGTCCCTAATAGCTTTAAATTTAGCTATGATTATATGGGTGTAGCTATGATTCTATGAATAAGAGAAACAAGTGCAATGAGTTCTAAGGAAGGAGAATCTTCCTAGGTTGCATTTGTTTAGGAAAGATTTATAAAGAAAGGGGGTTTGAATGTCTAGTTCCTCCATCTATTTGAAAGCCAATTTATTTCACTTAATTTACTTTTTTTAAAAATCCATAATATATATATATGAAAATCTGATAGAATAGTATGAAATTAATTATTTTCAGAAATAATTTAGTAGAAATCTGATTAGAGCAATTTGTTTTCTGGTAGTCATATAAAGGAGAACAATGGGTACTTTCCAATGTTGATCACATACATTTACTGGTAATCTCATAGCAATATAGAAATTAGTTGTGTATTTTACTAGAAATTATATATAGTTTACTGGAGCATTGAGGGGGTGGGAGAAATACTCAAATGCACTTCTGTCATGGAAATTCATGCTATATTAATTCAACTACCGATATTAATCTAAATATTTTAATAATTTCTTAATAATCAACAAGTATTGCTTATATGACGTATTAGTACTTAAGAGATATACTTAAACATATTCCTCAAAGCCACAACATTTTTTAAGTAGAGTGAGAAAAGTGAGATTATGAAAGCTGTAGAAAGTAGACCTAATAGTCTAACCCCCTTTGCTTATTAAACTATAACAAGTCTAGGAGAGTAGTCCAGAGGAACACTAATTAAAGAGGCATAAATCATCATCCATCCTTTTCCCGGATGAATGAGGAAGAGATAAATGTTTAAATTAATAAAGAGCATTATCATATAAAACTTGGAATAAAAATTGACTGTGTACAAAATAGTACAAAAAGATGCAACAAATAAAATCTGTCCTGACAGTAAATACTCTCAGCAAACTAAAAGAAAATCTCAACTAAAAGAAAATATAGCTAAAGGAAAATAGCTTTCAAAGCCCTACTGCATCCTCCTAGGCATATTTTCTTTGCTTCTCAGGTACAATAAATACCACTCTTTTAGAAAGGTATTAGGAATCACTGGTCAAAACCAGCTTTTTGTTTTTGTTTTTTTAAACCCACAAAGAATCCTCTTCTTTATCCACAAATAACAACAAACTCAGCAATACCCCCAAAGTCTTGATAAAACAGATTGATTTCCATTCCCCAGGGGATTGGCTCACTTATTTCAAACAATACCCTACACAGCATTCCATTACTACAAGAGAACTCAACATTCCCTTTCAGTAGGATGAAACGGAATTTGACCTGAAGGTCATTGAAAAGTGGAATTTTAGCAACCTCCCTCCTTTTTGTACTTTGAAATTGAGGTTTGTGCTAGAAAAAGAACTTCTCTACTATTCTGTAAGCACTTCATGTCTCATTGAAAGTCTAGGCTTTATATATAAATATATAATGTGTTTATATATAAATAATACATTTGCATCATCTCTGTTCTCTGTGCCTTGGATTGAGCACCATACAGAAAAGGTACTATTAAAAATGTTTGCTGAAAGTGAATGAAGGTACACAGACTCCAGGGATGAAAATCTTCAACTAATCCCCAAAATAAGGACACCTTAAGTAATCATTTCTTGTTATTGTTCAGCCATTGTTCAATTATGTCTGACTCTTCATGATACCATTTGGAGTTTTCTTTGCAAAGATCATAGAATAGTTTGTAATTTCCTTCTCCAGCTCATTTTACAGATGAGAAAACTGAGGCAACAGAATTATATGACTTGTCCAGGGTCACATAGCTATTAATATCTAATGTCAGTTTTGAACTAAGGAAGATAGGCTCCTGACTCCAGGCCTGGTATTCTATCCACTATGTCACCTGGATGCCCAAATCATAATATAATCAGATAAAAGTTACTATTTAATTATATTGTGATATATGTAACATAGATAATACATTAAATGAGATATATGTAACATATAACATATTAAGTGAGCTATAGATAACATATATAATATTTTAAAATCAAATTATATTAACAATAATTATGTAAAAATTATTATCTCTAATAAGAAATAATCAATATCATACTTTAATACTCCTTTCAATGAACTTGGGTTAAGCAGTAGGAAAATATCAGGAAAGACTTGATTTTCAGGCTCATCCTATTCTTCATCTCCTCTGATGAATCAATGTAGTCCTTTTCCCTTTCCTTACCTTTCCCTCCCCTCATCACCCAACATATACCACTAGTAGAGGTAGAAGATTTGATGATCTGATCCTAAGCAAAGAAACCACATGTGGGTGCTCCAGCACAGTTGACAGAATTACTCCAATTCCTACTGAGCAACAATGAATAGCTTGTATATATCGCACAATTTTCCATTCTATGGGTCATGATGGTACCCAGAAAATTACAACAAGCTATCCAGGAACATAATCAGGATGCTGACAAGCCCCATAGCAGCAGCTCTGTCTCCCTTATCACAATCATGGAGAGAGATAAAGAAAAGATTTCATCTACTCCATCCTTCTGCTATTCTTTTTACAGATAAGGGAACTAAGTCCCAAAGTACTGAAATGATTTGCTGAGGTCACCTAATGAATTATTGTTTGACTAGGGACTATAGCAGGGACTTTTACAATTAGACTGAATGTATGTAGTTAACATCAATAGACACTTAACCTTTTCAAGAGATTAGAGGAAATCCTCTAAGTGTTTTCAAAGTAATTTTAGATGCTCCTAACCATATGCATGTTCTTTAAAAATTATTTTCTTTATCAAACTGACATGGATGAATGTTGTTAAATTTCTGGTAAATGGTAAACACAGTTCCTACTTTCCATTCAGAGTTAGGCAACAATTTTTGGGTTGTTTTTAATAAATTTCATGTAAGTATTCATTGTCCAAATAAAGAAAAAGGCAGGTGATGGGCTGGTTAGATTAGCCATATCAACCATGTTTAGTCTTTGATTCTAAGAACTTAAAAGTGAAAATTATTTTTAGAGTATTAAGTTTGGATTTGAACTTAAACAAATAATCCTCAGTTGGAAGTTACACTGAGACTTTAATTAGCCTGTTTCGGGGGAGGAGAGGGATAAACTACACACATACATACATGCACACACACAAGACAGACCCTAGACTTATTATTTGAAGTATTGGGAGTCAAATTTAATTCTATTCTCTTTCAGAGACAAAGGAACCATCTGGCTTAAGGATATTTTTAAATATAAAAACTAATTAGCCTATCTCACTGGATAGAAATTCAATTTTTTTTTATCCTGCTTCTGTTATATATCTTTTAATAGTCCTCTCTATGTTACAGCTTGTTTACAATCTACTCCAGAGTCACAAGAATGACAGGGATCAAATAAAAATAAACTTTCCAACCATTTAGGAAGATTTGGTAATGCATCAAAATTTCCATAATGTCATAAAATAAGCCAGTCTTTTTTCTAAGAAAGAATGCTTCTTAGAAGTAATTTTATGAACAAGAAAAATAGAATGCAAAGTGATTTCCTTAAAAGGGAGAGTAATATCAGTGTCAAAATTTTTTTAAAAACTGGGATGGGAGAAAGGTGATATTAAATTTTATGTAAAATCAATCAGGAGTGTGGGCGCCATGTAAACTCTTTAAGAACATGGGATGGAGCCTGCATCATGTTACTAGGAGTATTAGTGTAAACTGAAAACACAGTACCAGGTAGAATATTATGGAAGAAGGAAGGAATGTGAAACAAATACTCCTTTCTTCTAAACCCTACCAGCCCCTTAAAAATGATTCTCTGCCACAAACATGTCAAGGAAAACATATTAACAACTAAGGTTTACACTTAACAGCTGGAGTAATGGGAAAGGTCAAAAGCAGCCCAGAGTAAACTGACAATGAAGTTTCAAAACAGTATATAGTTAAAGGCATCTTTCTAACTTTGCTATGCCAGATCCCCTTTTAGTTAGTCAGTCAACAAGCACTTATTAAGTGCTTCTTATGTGCCAGGAATTATGCTACGCACTATGGATAGAAAAGAAAAAGAAGTAAAAGGCATTGCTGTCCTCAAGGAGTTTAAAATCTAATTTTCAGAAATAAAATAAGGACCTTTTCAGCTTGAAGAAAAGAACCAAGAATTTGGTCATTTTAAAAATCCAAGCCTAAGTGTTAGGTAGCTTGGGTTCTAGTTCCAATTCAGCTACTAAACAACTGAATTATTTTGGGCAAATCAGAAAATATCTTGAATCTCAAATTTCTTCATCTGAAAAATGAAGTTGGTTGGACAGGGTAAATGTTAAGTCATCTTTATGATTCTAAAAACAAGGTCCTCTATTCCTACACACTCAAAAAACTTTTTAAATAAAAAATTGACTCTCTGGTGCTTTGGTTTTTTTGTTTTTGTTTTTGACAGACTAGTCACTAATGATTTTGTAACTTATACTTTCTTGAAACACCAGCAAGAGCAAAAAAGCAATGATCTAAATCAGATCTAGATCATGATTAGAACTGTTAATTAGCAATCCCAGAGGGAAGGTGGGATGTACCATTCGAGGTACCATTGTCCAGAGAAACCAGCCTATAACCTGAGAGATAGAAGAGAGAGAAGACAGGTAGCAGGAAAGGTAGGCAAGCCTTGGGAAAGATATTCTCATCTCAGCTGCAGTGAAAAGCAAGTGAAGTTGGAGGGGAAATCATGATAGCCCATCCTTCATCACCTGGAACAAAGCTTCCCTTAACCTTCTCTTTCTTGACCTATTCCCTCCCTAGTTATGACCATGCTTATAATTATACTCAGAATTCTTCTGATCATCATTACAGTTTCTGTTTTTGACTGTTGAGTCCAAATCTCACCTCAGATACTTGCTACTTGTGTGGGCAAGAAGTTTGTCTATTTCCTTCTCTGTAAAATGGGTCTAATGATAGCACATCTACTCTGGCTTTTGTGAGAATCAAGTGAGATAATGATTGTAAAGCTCTTAGCATAATTCCTGGCCCACAGTAAGTGCTGGCATATAAATGCCAGCTAATAGCATTATCATTATTATTACTCTCAGAACAACATCAGTGAGTAGGAGTGAGAATGAGAAAATAATAACCTCTAAGGATTATATAGTACTAGAAGGTTTTCAAAGAACTTTACAAATTTACCTTTTTATCCTTGTAACCCTCCCTAAGAGATAGATGTTATTATTCCCATTTTACACTTGAGGAAAACAGGGTGGATAGAGGTTATGACTTGTCTAAAGTTATAAAGCTAGTGGATGAGAGTAGATTTGAATTTAAATCTTCTTAACTCCAGATCCAGCCCTCTATCCACTGAGCAACCCGATTGACCAAAATAACTCATATTCCTACTGAGATAATAAACTCCCTGAAAACAAGGATCATATCTAATTTGTCTTCCCTTCCAGGAGTGGACAACTCATGATCCTCAGAAAATGAAAGTAGTCTTTGTGAACCCTCACATTTTGGCTTTTCTTTTACTCAACCAAATAAATATAAAATCAGACACAATTTTGATAACACAATGAACACAGAGATGTAAATTTAATAAAATAGTTCTTTTTTAAAAAGAATTTTATGCTATTCTTTCCCCCCCACCACCACAAAGTGGTTATAATGTATTCACACAGAATTTAGCAAAATTCTTCTTTCGGATCTCTCACAATATAAGAGCCCTGTTATGAATTAACATCTTCACACATGACTTGAATCAAAATGTGCCTGTGATCACAGATTACAAACACTCATTTGGAGAACCAATGAAAACTGAAAACAATAGTTCTTAAACCAAGCATCTAGTTTTTTGCCCACATAAGTAGGAACAGAAAATTCATTAAAATGTATGGGTTTTCCCCCCATTGGATTTTGCTAAAATCTGAAAAAATATAATACTCTTAGGATGAATACATCAATGAGTTCATAGATCTATTTCATAATTGAAATATAGAAAATATGTGGAAATTGGTTATATTTCTTAAAACTAAAATGAATTTGTGTTTGTAATCTTGTAGAAAGTTTTGATAATGCAAAGAAATGCATAATGAAAAATCATAGGTCTCTGAAGTTAAAAAAAAATGAAAATGGAAAAAAAAATTTCCCCCAAACTAGGATTGAGTCTATATACTAAAAAATGAACAACTAAGCCCTGTTCATCTTCTCAAACTTTCCCAAGTAAAGTGCTTACTATGTACCAGGCACTTTGCTAAATGCTAGAGATGCAAAGAAAAACAAACATTTGGTCTCTGCCCTCAAAAAGCTCACATTCTAATGGTGGAGATAACTATGACAATATTTATACAGAATAAATTTCAAAGGAAAGGCTCTAGTATGGGATGGTTGGAAAAACTTTCTTCAGAATATGGATTTTAGCTGAAATTTGAAGGAATTCAGGAAAGCCAAGAGAAAGAGATAAAGAGGGAGAGCATTCCAGGCAGAGAACAGCATGTGAAAATGCATGAAATGCATTTTCCCACAAACTACTCCTATCCTAATGGGCAGAGGAGTTTGGTTCAAATCCTAACTCTGATACTTATTTTGTGATGTTGGGCAAGTCGCTTCATATATAAAATGAGGAGGCTGGGGGAGGTGGTCCCTGATAGTTCCCCCTATTTTCATAATAAGTAGCTTCACATATGAAGGATGACATCATTGCATCACTACTGAGCTAGATCTTCCAACTACTCAAAGACAACAGAAAGTCAACCACAGTTTCTTAAGTGCTACCACTCAAGCCAAAGTAAATTAAGTAATGCATTGTTGTTTGTATATTAAAGCTTATATGTTTGTATATATAAAGCTTTGTATATTAAAACAATGCTTATCCTATTCTAGTGTCATTGGGTGAGAACCATTTAGCATGTCAAAATCATATGGTTATTACTAATGTTATTTTCCTCCATTAAAGACTTTTTCTAATATTCTGCCCATAGAATAACAGCTCTGGTAATCAGAATGTTTTGTGTAAAGGCAATGGATTATATGTCTATCAGCCAAGGTACAACTTAGTGAGATTCTGAGAACCTTATCAGGAGATCTGCCATAAGGCAATGAATTTTTTTCACCATAGCAACTCATAAAACCATCCACTGCATGGTTGTGATGTTAAATAGTGAATGAACTGCTATGCTTTGCATTGGGTATTCTTCTATCTCATCATTATCATCACTAACAAAATCACTAGTTACAAAAAGAAATAATGCCTTGGACTCCAGATTTCCATTCTGGTATTCAATATCAGAGTTCTTCTCTCTTTCTTAAATAAATATATTTTAAAAGTACCCATGAGTTTCATTTCTAAGCTAACTGTATTGTTTTAGAAAAAATAAAAGACTTACTTAAGTAGTTTCATATGTAAACAGCTGAGTGCAGAGAGGATTGTGCATACTACATTATGTGTAATTTTTTTTTATTTGTAGTTTCCAGTTTAGGATTTATCCAATTATATATCTATTGTCTGACAAGCCTGGCATGGGGGATTCCATTTACAGGAAATGTTTCTGAGATCACAGGCCCTGCAGGCTAAATGCAAACACTAGAGCAGATGGTAACTGATCCAACAGGGCTGTACCTAGGGGTGCTGGAAGGGGGAAGACTTGGAAAGTAAAGCCTGCTAACAAAATAACCATATACCATTAAAAATACAACTTTATCAGACCAGCATGAGTTCTTAATTACAAAAACACTTTTACCACTGGTTCCCTTTTTTTTTTTTTTTTTTTTTTTTTTTTGTTGAAGGAGTATCTCGAGGTGGGAAAAGGGTAGGGATAACTGAATTTAATATTACTATGTAGATTTTTTCTTTAATGTGTTTGAAATGACTGCCAGAACCTATACTTCTGATAGAAATTTTAAGGAAACTCAATGTCACTATTGGAAACCTGTAAAGTACTCTAAAAGCAGAGTTCCACAACCACTGAGACAGAAGCAGAAGTCTTTGTGACAGGTACCTTCCTGAAGATCTGACAGGCAAATATCTGAGAGAAAACAAAAGTTAAAAGACTTGCTCAGGATGTAAGGATAGCTTTAAATCTCATTGGCTGCAAAACATAAGTGAGTTCCAGGTAAAGAGAATAAGCCCCTGTTCTATGCACTATCCAATCCAAGTCCAAGTTAGATTTAAGTATCTGGGATTGGAGACCACTCATCTGGGTCTTTGTAGGTCAAGGGTATCTTATGCACCCAATATCCCCAGCTCTCAACACTTCAACTTTTGCCAAGCCCAAGAGAAATAAAAGGTAAAAAGGCCACTCAAAGGATAAGTCCAGAATAACCTTAATTTTATCCCTGTGAGCTAATCAGGAAACATGATCTCCATGTTAGACTTAAAGGTTTAGGTCTTTGGGTCACTTAATCCATCTTCTTGCAAGAATGTACACAACTGTTTTCTTTAGTACCAGAGACATACTTCTGATTCCTCCAGGCAGATGGGTAAGAAAGGTTACCAAACTTTCTGATATCATTGAGGCAACGAAACCTACTCAAAAAGGCCACAAAGGACTGATTTTCTTTCATCAGTTTGAAGCCCTATGGGGAAAGAGGTCTGCATTTTGATTAAAACTTCAGTTCCAATTAATTTCTCCCATTTTCCAGAAGTTAAGAAACATATCTACAGAAAACCATCTCAACCTTCCCCCAAAAAACCCAAACCCTACAATGTGTCAAGTCTTTTGCCTTTTAGGTAAAACTATTTCTTTTTACTTGATACCTTCCTTGTTACTGAGAGTAGAAATTAAGTTTGTAAAAAATATATATATACGCAAATTGTTTACATTAGAAGACAATGATAATTTTGAAGACACTGAATAATAATTTGCATTATATATACCCAGAACTGGGTAGAGATAAAGTTTACTTTGTTGCTGTTTATTTGTATCTGATTCTTTGTGAGTCTATGGCTTATCCATTAGGTTTTCTTGGCAAGATACAGGAGTGGTTTGACATTTCCTTCTCTGGTGTGTCCCCATTTTACAGCTAAGGATTTGAGGCAAATAGGCATTGTGTCACTTGCTCAGAGACACACAGCTAGTAAGTATCTGGGCTAGATTTAAACTCAGATCTTCCTGACTTGCCAACTTGGTGCTCTAGCTAATACATTAACTAGCTGCTGCAGATATCACTATTCTATTACATATTCAGATTATTTTCATTTGTTTTTCACAGCCATTTTTTTTTTTTGTATCCAAAAGCTAAACTTTATTTTGGAGAGCTAAAATTCTCAGGAATATCATCTAAGTATGAGATTATCAGACTATATCAAACATATGCATAACTATAAACCATGTTTTTTTTTTATTTGCATACTGTGGAAAACAATATTGGTTCCACATAGATCCTATTCATCTATAGTACAGTAAGATTTATAATATTATAGTTCACAGACAAGGAGTACGTAGAGAGTCAAATGTTAAATTTTTTAATGAATAATTTATACCTTGGGAACGAGCAAATATTACAAATCCAGGTTTGATTTATTAGTATTTTGATTGCCTTATCTCAAAAAAGTAATGGAGAAAATGTTAGAAATTCATATTAAATTTAAAGATATGTACATCTCCCCACCCAGATTGAGACAGTTATTACACATATATCAGTATATCCTTGCAAACAGTTTAAGTAGGGTTAATGTCCATAAAAGAGGGGAAAATAATAGGAAAGCCAATAATGAGAGAACTTTTGTCTTTCTACTCTGAAGGATAATAATAACTTGTCAGCTTTGGTAAGGTCTTATGCTTTGTTGAAAACTCTCATTAGATGAAGACAATAGTCTCTCTACACTGTCCCTCCACTCTTATTATCATTAAAAGGCATTAATGATTATAATGAACTATAAAGACTTCAGCTCAAACTGGCAAATAGTTGATAATAGAAGCATGAACATTATCTTATTTCATGAATTTGCTAATAGCTAAGCACTTATGGGCACTGGCCCAAGTTCATGACACATATACAATTAAGAACAGAATTAAGAGCTTGTGGATAGCTCTATTGTAAAAAGATGTCTGCATTTTAATTAAAATTTCAATTCCAATCAATTTCTCCTAGTTTCCAGAAATTTAGAAATATGTCTACAGAAAATCATCAATATTGTTTCCAAATTTTCAAAAACAAAATCCTCTAATGCATAATAATCAAAAGAAGTCTTCTGCAAATAGTGGTTAATTTCACTGATGCAGTCTTTTAGCTCTAAGACTCAATATAATTGGTACATTGTCCTATGTAAATTTGGGAAACCTTTCATTAAACATGAATCTTTTATTTGAATCTTATATAGGACATTTATCATGATATTGACAGCACCTTAGGTAAAACTATTTCTTCTTACCTGATACCTTCCTTGTCATTGAGAGTAGAAATTATGTTTGTAAAAAAGGATACAAGCAAATTATTTAAATTACAAAAAAATGCTAATTTTGAAGACACTGAATAAAAATCTGCATTATAAATAATCAATATTCTAATTAGGAATTATTCTTATCTATTCATTATAGATAACAGGACCTCCCATCAATCAATCTTTTGAAGTCATATATGCTATAAACATTGAGATAATAATAACTCTAATAAAAAGTAGAAGGAAAGCTCTTTAAAGACAAGGACTATTTCATTTTTTATCTCTAGTTTCCTACACAGTATAGATTTCATTGAATTTTTAAAAACTGAATATCTTATTTAAAAAAAAAAAAAAAAAGGTTTGCAAATAGCTACCTGCCCAATTACCCATGGCAAGTAATGACTTAAAAGGAACTACTGAAGAGTAGGAATTTAAGGTATGTTAGGTAAAGAAATTCAATTTCATTTATTCTTCTTCCCTTATTCCTCCCAGGGTAAGGAGAATGTGATACTTTGGGGGACTGGTAAGCTTCCCTTTAAGATTGATCTAATACAATTCTAAATAATGTATTGGATATTATAGAATATAGTCAACATACTGTGTATTCATAGTTTTGACCCTTCAGTCCTCTGTTGACTTCTGGAATAGGCACTGAATCTTTGTTGTAGCTGGGTGTAGTGTTTATAGTCCATGTAAGCTTTATATGTCCTGAACATATTATCCTTCTTCAATGTACAGACTGTAGAACATTCAGCTGCTCTGTTCTATGTTGTAAGTTACAGGGCCTCAGCGATGCAAAAATTCTCCAATAACTTAATTTTGAGGCATTTGGCTTTTGTTCCTGGGATTTCCACTACTTTAGAGAAACCAGACTTAATGGATTCCCTTCTGAGAAGTACTCCATCAGTTCTGAGAAGTATTTTTATTGAATGCTCCATTTAACTTCATTTTGCAATTAGTGAAACTTTCAGGACAGAGTCTCAGCCTGCCCCTCCCTACCCCCAACTACTTTTTCAATTTTGCTTCCAAAGTAATGAGTGGCAGAAAGCTACTCCCACTAGGACCTAGAACCCAAAAACAGGGCATAAAAAACACCAAATACCCAAATTAATGTCATTTCAGCATTCTGAAAAGGCCAGTTCTCAGAGAACTGGGAGGTATTTTACATGCTCTCCAAGTCTCTGGACACTTTTGAGGTCAAATGAATGATTTTCTAATTTAATTAAAACTGAACTTTTCAAAAGTTTTTATTTCTTCCAGTTCTTAATTCCTATTCCCTCTGCTTTCCCCTCAAAAAAGGAAGAAAAGAAAAGGAAAAGAAAAAAATGGCTTGCTCTTCTGAAGCTTGGGGTCCAAATTTCTCTCTACCACAGAGAGAGTCTGTTGCTAAAGTGCCTAATAAAACACTACAGACCTTACTGTTTATATTCTTGACTTGAAAATATTTTTTGATTTTTCATAGAGTGAAAATGTGCTATATCTCTCTTACTTTTTTGGAGCTTTAAAATAAACAATGATTTTAGCCATATAATACCAGGAATTTTCTTACCTAAAGGACATTACTATTAAGAATAGGCAGATTGGGATTTTGGAATTCTGCAAATATTAAAACAAAAACTTCAAATTACTTATGTGATACAAAAATGTAGTTAAATAACGGGTCCCTTCAGGGAACAGATCAGAACTTAGAATTCACAGTTCCAGAAAGTTAAGTTTGATGATTTACCTAATTAAACACAGGTCTTTTTTTGCTAAAGGATAAACTTTAAAAAGTTTGTTTCAGAGAATTCAAAGACTCCTTTAACAGGAGACCAGACCTACTCCCAAGGAATTTCCTGGTACTTCACAGGCTTAGGTAGATCAAGAACCCATTAAAAAATAAACTGAGCATTTGTTTTCCTATTCCAGTGGGAAAACCTGTATTTCAGAGAAGGCAGCAATAGGAAGTAATCCTTACTTTTCTGGGCCTCAAGCAAATTTAAGTCAATCTTTTGAATAGCTGGCAGTTAATCAAAAGATTTCCTATTTTCTAACTACAACTGGTTAACCAAAAGTCATCCTAAAAATAATGCTCTTTGGTGCTTTGATGAGTGATGACATGGGGTGGGGGAGGGGAGACATTTGTTTGGGAATGTACCTTCAATAAAGGGAGAGAAGTGGGGCTAATAAGTCACTCCAGTGCTTCAAGGTCCCCTCCATATCAAAAGATACTAGTTGAAGCTCTCTGGTTCAGAATCTCACCCCAAAAGCAAAAGAGAATGTTGAAATCTTCTTCACACTAGGGCACATTATGAGCAATTGTTTTATAAAGCAACTATTTAGGAAAGTTTCACTTTGTATAATGGCAAGTATTCTGAAATAGTCCTCAAAAATCAAATCTCCTAATGGTAAATTTGAACCCAAGCAAAATATATCAGATATTATATATTTTTTTAAATTATACACAAAATTTACAGAGCCCTGAGGAGAGCAGTGAGTTGAACCTGATATTTGAATACTTAATCAAAAATGAAGAATGGAAAGAGGCAAAGAGTTAGCATCTTTACAAAGTTTGGGATAATATTCACTCACAATTCAATGACGAAAAAATGAGGTAATGGTTGGTTTTCTCCCTTCTTCAAATGACAGCATATAATCCACCTTTAAGTGACTTGTCGTTCAGGCTGCATTCTTTAATGACTGAATTCTTTTAAAAATGGTAGCATATTCACTGAGTATCCTGGTGAGGAACTGCCTTTGTTACTATTCATTTAGTCTTTTTTCATCTTTTTTTTTCCAATGGAACCCAGAAGGAAATCATCCTAGGAAAATCTACTACCCTATTATTATTCTTTTATATTTAAATTCTGTAAGCTATTGCACAGGTGAAATTGCACAGGTGAATTAAATAATTTACTTTATGGTTAAATAAAAGTATAAGGATGAAGTTCATCTACTGAAGGCTCACTAAATTGCACCATTCTTGGCATCATACCAAGAACAGACAAAATAATGGAGATGATCTGTATTTCATACTGTTTCCCCACGATTTTTATTTCTTCTTTTATGTCTACATTTTGAAACTTATAATAATAATAATAAATCACTGTTCACAAATAATAATGGTAATAATAACTACAGTATAGACATCAAAACAATTGCCCACAATCACCAGCAAATAACATTTCTCTATAAAAATTTGAGAAAATGTTTAATAGATGTCACTAAACCAAACTCATTATCTCCAAACTACATGTAATAAACATCTTTCAAAATACAGTCATCTAGGAGGAAGCATTAAAATCATGTTTTATGAGCACAGTTTTGTGCAGCTGAGTCCTTTACTGGTGACTTTAAGTTGACAATCTGACATTATTTACTGTCTAGTTGGAAGGCTGCCAGGATCAAATCCATTGTCCCCAGTTGGGGAGTTTCTACCCTTCATCCACACTTAAACTAAGACCCCCAAAAAGGGGCACTGTAGTTTTAAAGAACCTGAAAGTGATACCAGAATATATATCAAAGTTTCAATTATAAAACTTCAAAGATGTCTCTTAGAAACTAAGTTATCCAAGAGGCATAATGTCCTAGAAAACAAAGATAATTACAGGACAAAGCTGCAACAGAAGAGTCTAATTCAAGTAACATTAACATGAATTGCTTCCTGATTCTTCAAGGTATGACGTATAAAAAGTTTGAGATATAGTTTCTGGATGTTTAAGTCATTTTATTAATTATGCTAACAATTAATTAAAGGAGTCGTGACACTCTTGAATGCCAAAGATCCCACATTGAACCCATCGATCCTTATATGCCCTTGAAATAGTAGGAATTCCTGAGGGTGGTAATCAATTCTAATGGGTTAACAATTAATAAGAAGAATGAATATTACAATATTAGAATAGGTGAATCTGTTCTAATGAGGAGCTGGGGAATGTGACTTTGATCCCTCAGACCTGTCTGACTAGAACACAGTGGGTCAGATTTCACCCAGATAAGATTAAATGCTTTGTAAAGTTTTCTAGTTGAGTGGGGTCTCCCACCCAGGATCCAAATGCATGTACCCTGGGATTTGGGCAGTCTCATCGAACAACAATGTTCTTCAGATTCTGAACAATCTACAGGTTTCTAAAAAAAAAATCTTGGTACTAATTCAATAGTGATTTTTATTATGAGAGAAATAATCATTTTTCTCAAAGGCACAGACACTAGATAAAGTATATTTTAAAAACCCCAAAGCATAGAGAGATGCTTAGGAGAAAGGTAAATGGCCAACAATTTTAGTTAGAACTAAAGAACAGGCTATTCAAAAGTACTAATATACATTCAAAAAGCATTTCTGTACAACCACTATGCTAGGTATTAAGGAGTCAACAAATATGGTGAAAGCTCCCTACCTTCAAGGAGTTTACAATATAGCACAGGAAATAAAATTTTATTAATTAAGACCCTCTTTTATCTCAAAAGAGAGAGAAAGTTTCAATGAAGCCTCATAATTAAGTCTAGGTCTTTTGGTTCAAGAATCCTCTTGTGTCCTTCCCCATAGAATAATTCAGTAATTTATAGCAAAAACTTACTCAGAATGCTATAAAAACTGTCTTTATCAGGTCACAGAGTTCATTATAAAAGTACAGGCAGCAAAGAAGAAGGATATAAAGATCAGGAAACTCAGTAAAATAAATAATGCCAGTTCACCAAGGGACAGTGAGGCAGAAAGGGGACAAAATTATTAAATATCAGCAGGGCAGCAAATTCTATCAGTGCAGGTCGAGTGAGCCTGACAAGGTTCCAAATGCCTATAATTATATTTAGTTTGTACATTAGTGTCATTCCCTTGAAGTTGGCTAGCGAGTTCCCAGTAGCTGCTGAAAGAAGTGATTACTTCTCCCATATTTAATAAGTAATTATTGCACTGGGGCCAAAGTTTCCCCCATTTTCTATGTCTTCATCCAGAAATCAACCAATGTGCGAAAGCTTGGACAAAGACTTATCCAGGCTAAGATCTAATCAAAGACTGTAAAAGAAATTCTAAGCTTAGGAGAATTCACCAATTCATGTTCATTGTGCAGGTTCAGACAGGTATGGGGTAAAAGTGGATTGCCTCTTTGATATAAATAAATAGATGAATGAATAGACAGATAGATAGATAGATAGATAGGTAGATAGATAGATAGATAGATAGATAGATAGATAGATAGATAGATATGGATGTGGATATAGATAGATAAAGTTTCTTTGACCAAGATTTGGGTACATAGGAAGATTCTGAAGATCACATGGTAGGATAAGATACCAGATACTGAGGTCCTTTTTCAAACTAAACTGTCAAGCATTCCAACTCTACTGCAGAGAGTCTAATTCTGTTGGGCTGACTACATTGTTCAAATGTCAAATTTAAAAAAGAAAGAGACAGAGTGATAAGAATAGAAAGAAAAAAAGGAGTGAGAAAAGGAGGGAAGAAGGAAGGGAGGGAAAGGAGGAGGGAGAAAGAGATTTTTTATGGAAAAAAAAGATTTCAAGACCTTCAGTGGAATATAACCCACCTATCATTATAATATTAATTTTCTTACTCATTGTTAAATAATCAGAGTTGATTACCACCCTCAGGAATACCCACTCTTTCAAGCGGATAAAAAGTGTGTGTCCATCACCATGAGGGGTCTTTAATTTTCAAGAATGACACTGATCTCTTTTATTAATAAAATTATAGCATTATTATTAATAAGTTGATTAAGTACTCAAAACTTATGTCTCTCAAACTTTTTAAGCACCATACTCCTACTTTCCATGATCATGTAGTCCCTCCCTCTAATTGGGAAAAAATACATTTCTCATCAGCATCCTTGCCAATAAGGCATAAGAATACAACACAAGGTAGTATGTAATTGTGCTATGGTAGGGAGTAGAAAGAAAATGCTAGAGGAGCTCTGAGGTGAGATTGCTTTTAATTCTGGACAGATGTGGGAAGTTCTGTGAAATAGTGGTGTTTGAGCTTGGTTTCGAAGGATATGTGGGATTTTGAAAGAAAGAGATAGGAGTTGGAAAGATAGACTGGAACAAGGTCTTGGAAATCTTTAATGCCAAAATAGGAATTTGCCCTTAATCAACATACAATGAGGAACTCCTGAAGACTTCTGAGTGTACAAGACATCATCATTTCTGTGTTTTGTACTTTAGGAAGATGAATCAGACATTAATGGCTGTAATATAATCCAGGAGAATATGATGAAGGATCTAAACTAGAATAGTAACAGTGAGAACCGAAAGGAAGGAAGCTTCATCAAGTCATTGACCCCATATAATATGCCTAATAAAAGTTTATTAAATGAATGAATGACAGATGTGGAAAACATTTGAAGGGAAAATGAACAGGATTTGATGACATATGTGAGAAACAATGAATAGAGTAGTTCTAAAGATGACATCAAGACTTCAAACCTAGATAAATGGCATCATTAATAGAAACAAATAAATCAAGAGGAAGAACTGGTTTGTGGGGGAAAGAAAATGAGTTCGGTTTTAGACATGTTGATTCTGAAGTCTTGGGGATACATCTATGTGGAAATGTCAAGCTGACAACTGAAGCTGGTAAATGAAGAAGGGCACAATACATATTCAGGAGTCATTTGCATAGAAGGATTTGATACTTGAAACTACAAAACTACAAATAAAAACACCAAGTAAGGTTGTATAAAGACAACAGAGACAAAGTCTAAGATAGGAGGACTTTGTGAAATGCTAAAAGTATCAATTAGAATATAAAATAAATAATTTAGCTTAATTCTTCATTCACTCATAAGTCTTCAAAGCAAAAGAAAATTTCTGCCACTATGAGACACCAAATGAAGTCAGACATGGTCTTGAATCCTATCTCTTCTACTGCTACCCATGTAACCTTTGCCATCTCTGAATTTCAATTTCCTCAACTACAAAAAGAGGGAGATATCATTTCCCAATTAATAAATGATCAAAGGATATATATATAAACAGTTTTCTGAGGAAGATATCTAAGTTATAGTCATATAAAAAAGTTCCAAATCACTAATAATTGGAAAAATATAAATTAAAGTGATTCTGAGATTCCATCTCATATCCATCATCTTGGCAAAGTTAATAAAAAAGGTAAATGAGAAATACTGGAGAGTCTGTAAGAAAATAGATATAGTAATACACTGTGAGTAGGGCTTTGAACTAGTACAGACACTTTGGAAATCAATTTGGAACTGTGCCTCCAAAAGCGACTAACCTGTGTATAACCTGTTGACCCAACTCTCCCACTCCAAGGTCTATACCTCCAAAGATATAAAAAAAGTAAAAAAGAATCCATATGTCCAAAAATATTTATAGTAGCTCTTTTTATGATGACCAAGAATTAAAAACTGATAGTGAGGTGATAGATTTAGGGTACAGAATGAGACATATGCTTTCTAGATATGAATAATAAGGGAATATGTTTTGTTGAATGTGCATTGTAACAATGAGGGGGAATTGTTTGGGGGAATATAAAAACATATTTTTATTCATTAACAAAAAATATAATTAAATTTTTTTAAAACTTAAAAAACTAGCTCATTTTAATTCTTCTCCCCCAAAAAAAGGGGAGAGGGGCAGGGATTCAAGTTCCAAATACATGATCCTATAATAATAAGCTGAAACTGGTATTTATGGTACACTAAAAGAGCACATCATTTATAATGAAGTATATTTCAGTAGTCAATTCTGCCAAAACAATGACAACACTAAAGCTAAAAATTCATTTGAAGTGACCATCATGATGGAAAGAAGGGAATATAATTCTTTACTTCCTATGGATTTCCTCTAGAAGCTGAGTTATGCTTCACTCAGCAGAAAAAGAAAAAAAGTATATAAAGCAGTACTCTCAAATGGGTAGACGATAATGGAAAAGAATTGTCTAATTTATTTAATCTACAGTTACCTGACTCAAGAAAACATGAGATAGAAGAGTTGTGTAGGATGTCTGTTTCTTTCCTCCTCCCACCTCTATCCCACCTGAATCTTTTTCCTAGGGTCATTATCATCACATTTCTAAAACCTCTAAAATGTTGATAATGCAGCTACACAACTACATACTCCTCCACAAGAGACTGATGTATCTCACAACTAAGTCTTCCTATCTTTGCATGGAACAAATACTTGACATCTACCCTTTGCACCCACAGCTGTTTTCCACGAATATAAAGAACACAGCCAACCTAACTGTTTTTTTTTTTTTGAAGGTACACCATCCTTTTCCTGTGGCCTAATTTAGCTGCAGGTTGAAAGTGCAAAAAAAGCAACAAAACAAAACCAAAAAAAAAAAAAAGAAAAGAAAAAGAAAGAAAGAAGGAAAAGAAAAAGATAATGAAATACTACAACTAGTTTTTGTTTTTGCTTCCCATAAGAGTCGCTTGGTATGATTGAATTAATTTTATTCCAAATGTTCATTTATCTTAACAAGTAAGCTTATTTCCCTTCTGTAATTCTCAATTTTAATTTTCAATTACTTGGCCAATTTTTATAGTTAAGGAATTTCTAAAATGTTTATAAATCCCACACTTGACTTTGGAGAAGATACCATATGGTAAGGGGTGGAGAGAAACAGTATAAGTTATCATCTGTCTTACCAAAATTTAAAGAATTACTAATATAAGTTTTCAAATTACTGGACTTCCATTACATATACTGTCTACAAGGATACCATCTACATCTGCCACTCACTATTGGTCATTATTTGCACTGAAAACTGATCTGGGTGCTATACAGACAGTTAAGCAAACACGATTCCTATCCTCTTTTAAGATAACAATTCAAAACCAACAGTACTACTCCATACAAACATAAAAACATGTACAAGTACACATTGAATTATACAAAACATATACCAAATACATCAAAATCAAAACATATATCAAATATACCAAATGAAAAGATCATTTATGGTTTTGGTCAAATTATGTAACAAGTTGTTGGTGAATGTGAGGGAACTTTTCCCTTTACAAATGGTAAGAAAAAAATATCTAGAACTAATGCCTTTAACTTTTAACTATTCAATTTAAGAGTTGAGAAACATCATTAGAAAACAATCTTGGGGGAAAAGTCAGAAACTGGTAGAAATTGTCTTATGTTCCATCTTTCTTTTTCTCAGAATCCTAAACAAAATAAATTTCAAGAAAGTGGTTAAAGGGGGCAGGGCAGAGGATAGAACACCTGGCCTGAAGTCAGGAGGACCTGAACTCAAATCTGGTCTCAGCTATCTAACACTTTCTAGTTATGTGACCCTGGTCAAGTCACTTAACCCCAATTGCCTCAGCAAAAAAAAAAAGAAAGAAAGAAAGAAAGAAAGAAAGAAAGAAAGAAAGAAAGAAAGAAAGAAAGAAAGAAAGAAAGAAAGAAAGAAAGAAAGAAAGAAAGAAAGAAAGAAAAGAAAAAGGAAAAAAGAAAGAAAGAAAGAAAAGAAAAGAAACTGGTTTAAGTAATTAATTGGAAGAATCTCATGGGAAGAAAGGACAATTAGAATCCAACAGAACTATAGTTTCCTTAAAAACCAGTAGCATACTAAATTGATACACGAATTGTGAAATAGGAGGGGTAAGCCACACATATCAGGAAGGCAAGAATAAAAAGAAAATAGGATAAGAACTTGTAAAAGACTATTTAAATAGCCTTAACAAGCTCTCAGATGGAATCTAAGATTTGGAGCCCAAGATAGACAAAAATTAAAGAATCATTAACTATAAATTTGAAAGTATGAAGAAAGCTGATATCTCTACTCAGAAATTTGAAGAGTTCAGTTGAAGAAGGTCCTAAAAGGATGATATGGGAATAGACAAATCTATTGTTGTCCAACTAAGAAACTACTAGATAGAACAATCAGACAAATAAATTGTAAATACATTGGAAAGAACATGATATTTAGAATTTTCTTGGAAGAGTTATCTAATTAAACTATTTCATTTTTTCTCAGAGGAAATTAAGTTCATAAAAGCAAAGTAAATTGTCCAAGCTTACATAATTAGTAAATGATAGAACTAGAACTAGAATTCAGTTCTTCTGATTTCATACAGAATTCAGTGTATACTCCAATGAGTATTCAGATTCACTTCCATCACCCATGTTCCCAACCTCAGAATGATTTTTGACTCCTCACTTTTCCTCAATCCAATCCAATCCAATCAACATTTATTATGTATTCTCCTATGTGCCAGGGATTGTGCTAAACACTGGGGATATGATTAGTAAAAATAAAAGCAATCCCTGGCCTCACGGAATCTGTAGTCTAAAAGAAAAGACAATACCCAAAAAGAAACAGCAAAGGGATAGAGGGAAACAGGATACCAGGGGTACTGGGTGTGGGGGCATCTTGTTCCAGAGAATGGAAACAGGTAGAGCAACAAGTGCAAAGTGGAGTGAGCTGAGTCCAGTTTCTGCCTCTAGAAATGAAGGGATTGGAAGATGCTTGAAACTCTGTCCAACAATCAGAAAGGAGAGGAAACTGAAGGAAGTGTTATTAATTAGGGCTTGAGTCAGCAGTATGGAGGTGAGGTTAGAGAGGAGCAATATTCCTAAAAGTTGAAACCAAGTAGGGCAGTAGATAAAAACTTCCCTTCACTACATATAACCAATTGTCCAATCCTGCTGATTATCTCTCTTTAATATTTTTCACATTGATACCTTCCTCTCTACTCAATGTCATAACACTCATTCAGAATGTCATCAGTCTAAATCATTGGAACAATTTCCTAGTTTAACTAGTCTTCCTATGTCCTTTCTTTCCTCTCTAATCCATCTTCCACAAAGGGGCCTAAAGAGCTATGTAACTCACCTATTCAATAAACTCCACTGACGCAAAAATCAGATGCAAACTCTTCTATTTAACTTTTAAAGCCCTTCACAAACCTGGCTTCCAACTACTTTTCTCATCTTATTGTATATCACTCCCCGTCATGTATCCTATGATCCAATAGAATAGCCATTTTTGCTGTTCCTCAGACATGGAGATCCATTTCTGGACTCCATACCTCAACACAGGTATCTCTCCTGACTGGAATATATCCTGCTCCTCATATCTTAGAATCCCTGAGGGTATTTAAATCTCATCTCATGTGCCATTTTCTACATGAAGTCTTTTTCGTTCCCCCCTGGCTGCTAGAGCTTCAACTCCTTTCCCTCCTCATCCCACCTCTACTCCCACAGACACAAAAAAATTCTTCCTTTGATTTATGTTCTATATGTTGTTTCTATCTAGATATGTGTACTGTTGTCTCCTCTTAGAGAACTTAAGGTTTCTCAGTCAATAAGCATTAATTAATTGCCTATTATATGTCAGACACTGTTAAACAGTCAGTGTTTCAATTTTTTTATTCAAATCCCAAGAAAATGGTAAATGGTTATTAAATGTTTACTTTCTGATTAATTTAATATCCTTTAGCAGGGTGAATATACTGATAAATCAAGAGATTTTTTGCTAGAGTTTTAATACTGGCATATAGCATATTCAATAATAATATAGAAAATAGGATTTAGACCAAATTATTTATTAGATAGATCTGGGTAAGATTGTATGACAAGATTATCAAGAGATCATTCTCAATCAACAAATAATTAATAGATTTTATCTTATAGGATTCAATGTTGTTTGTCCCTTTTATAGAAGGCAAAATTATAATTTTGATTGATTACTTCACTTTAAAAAAAGGAGAAATTAATAGTTATCTTCATGTTTTCTAAGAGTGTTTTAAAAAGGTGATCATATCCTATTTCTAGGTAAATATAAGGAAATTTTTGTGAACTTAGTAGGATAGAATTCAGGTTACTTAAAAAGAACTTCTTAAATATAGTATTGTTTAAAATGCATTACTGAATCATGGGGGGAGTTCATTAAAACTCTCCTCCCATAAAGATCTTATACAGGCATACCTGGAAATATTGCAGGTTCACTTCCAGACTACCACAATAAAGTAAGTATCATAATAAAACTAGTCAAATGAAATTTTGTTTCCCAGTGCACATAAAAGTTAAATTTTTTCTATGCTGTGGTCTATTAAGTGTATAATAGTATTATGTCTAAAAAATTTGTACATATTTAAATTGAAAAATACTTTATTGCTAAAAGACACTAAACACCATCTGAGCCTTCAACAAGTAATATTCTTTTCTGCCCCCATGTTGATGGCTACTGACTGCTCAGAAAGGGGATTTGCTGAAGGCTGAAATGGCTATGGAAATTTTTAAAATAAGACAACAGTGAAATTGCCACATAGATTGACTCCTTTCACGTGAACATTCAGAGGTTATTGTAAGGTTATTAATTAGCCTAATTTCAATATTGTTGTATATCAGGGAATAGGGAGGCCCATGGAGGAGGAGAAAAATAAGGGAATGGCAGGTCAATGAAATAGAAAGAACACATACAACATTGTTGATTAAGTGCAGTTTGTGGTGCTTCAAAAGAATTATAATAGTAACATCATTTATCACAGATCACCATAAAAGATATAATAATAACGAAAAGGTTTGAAATATTGTGAGAATTGCCAAACGTAACAAAGAGACAATGTGAGAGCACATGCTATTGAAAAATGGTGCTGATAGACCTATTCAATGCAGAATTGCTACAAACCCTCAATTTGTTAAAAAAAAAAAAAAAAAAAAAAAAAAAAAGGCAAGCAAACAAAAAACAACAATATTATCTTAGATGTGCAATAAAGTGAAACACAGTAAAACAAAGTATCCCTGGATAGTTATCCTTTGTTAAGATGCTTTTATGTATCATCCTTCCTGGAAAGAGTGGCTATTTTATCTGACCTCTAGGAGCTCATTCTAATTGAAATCTCTAATTGTAAAATCTGGCACATTTCTGAATGTTTTGAATCATAGAGCACTGGAAAAAAAAAGTTGGCATAGCAAAAATCCTGTCATTCTTAAGACAGTACAGTAAAAGAATAATTCAGCCCTTATTCTGTGATCACACAGAATCTGATTAGCACCTTAGCTGCCTGAGTATGTAGACCAAACCTTCTGCTAGGATTCTTGAATGATTCTGTCTGGGTCATCATTCATCACTTCCAAGCCTAACCAAAGCAATGTCAGCATGTCGGAATTGTGCCCTGGAAGCCAAGCATACTGTGAAATAGAAAAGGAGAGCCCTGTTAGTCTTGATTAGGGAATTTTTTGGGACATGGGGCTTTTCAGAAGGAAAAAACAACAACTGTTAGACCAAGTGTGTGGTGATTTTTTTTAGACTCATTGCAGAAAAGCAAAAAGAAGAGGTACTTAAAGAGAGAAAAAATAATTAAATTGTAGAAGAGTTAACCAGATTTCTAGTAGTATTTTTTTTCATTCAAAGGAAAAGAATGGATGAGGCAATTATTCATGGACAAAAAAAAAAGAGGCAGGAGAAAGGTACTGTTGTAGACAGGAAATGTGATGGGAATAGAAAATTATCTTAAAACCTCAGAGATATAGAGTGTCTCCAATGGCTTTAAGTGATGAGAGCTTAAAGCAACAGGGGACACCTCTATATCTCTAATCTAATCCAACCCCTTCTCTGGTACATGAATGCCATCCTACAACACTTCTAACAGAAAGTCGGTTATCCATCCTCTGCTGGAACACCTCCAGTGATCAAGGTGTGCCATAAGCAACACTACACTCTTGAGATTTAAGATAAGGAATTGAGGCTCTCTCAAAGGCAGAAGGAAAAGAGAAAACATGATGAAAGGAAAGGAAGAGGATAAGAGAGGGAGAAAAATAAGTGGACATATTCAAAGAATACTGAACATAGATGTGTACATGAATGAATTAAACTGTGAGAAAATTCTAGCATTTCTGGCAGGCTTACATCAGAGGCAGGAATAACCTACAAGCTTCTAGCCTCCTTCTGAATATAATAAATAACTTTGGGCACAAGGCCATTCATGACTATTAAAAAAATATAAAGCTAGCAGACCCCCAAAAGCAACCAATCCAGCTCTCAGTGCTGCTCTGACTGGTTTCCTAACCTCTCAAGTTCCCAACTTGACTGGCCTGCTCTGGCCTCCCTAAATTGAATTCTTCCTACTCTGGACTATTCCCAATCCTTCTGGCTCTGAAAGTTTCTCTAATATTCAACCTCCTATCTACCTAACTTGTGTTTTCTTCCAATATCCTTCTTGCTTAGCTAAGCTTCTAGCCTATTATTCCCTTTCTGGCAAGATTGCCACCAATGAAAGGGCAGGACAACAGATGATATCCTGACAGCAGAAAATATTCACTTTGTGTTATTTCAATCAATCGATCCACAAGTACTTATTTATCTAGTCATTGGAAAGAAAAAGACAAAAATGAAACATTCTCTATCCTTAAGTTCACATTCCAATAGAGGGGAATAAGAAAATATAAACAAAATCAAAGGTAAAGAAAATGCAAGGGGAGGGAAGCACTAGCAAGGGAGGGATCAGGAAGAGCCTCAGGGTGGTGAGGTCACCTGAATTGAGCTTTCAAGAAAATGAGGGATTCCAAAAAGTTACATATTCTAGCAGGGGGGACAGTCAGTGTAAAAGTAGGGTGTCAAGAGATGGAATATTATGTATAAGGAAAAGCAAGTATGCCAGTTTAATAAAACCATATAATCCATTCAAAAGCAGTAATATGTAATAGTTTTGGAAAGGTAGCCTGGAGTCAGATTGTGAAGGGCTTTAGTATTTTCATTTTAACTTAGAGAAAAGAGGGCATTGCCAGAACATTTTGAGCTTGGAAGTGATGTGGTCAGACTTGTGCTTTAGGAAAATCACTTTGGCAGCTACATGGAGGGTAAATTGAACATGCAATAGAACTGAGATAGGAAGACTAATTAAAAGCTGGTGCAATAGTTCAAGTAAGTGTCAATGAGGGTTTGAACTAAGGAGGGCCACTTGAGTGGAGGGAGTGTCCATATGGGAGAGATATTGTGGAGCTTGAATTGAGACTCAGCAACTGATTAGAGATGAGATGAGAGAGAAAAGTTGAGGATGATTCTAGGGGATTCTAGAGTAAATCTGGATAACTAAAGGGCAATGGTATCACCAATAGAAGTAGAGAAATTAGGAAGAGAAATGGGATTAGGGCAAAAGATAATGGAGTTCTGTTTTAGATATTTTGAGTTTGAGCTGGCAAGAGGAAATCCAATTCAGAATAGCCAATGAGTATTTGATAATATGAGACTGAAGTTTAGGAAAGAGATGAGTACTGTGTGTGTGTGTGTGAGAGAGAGAGAGAGAGAAAGAGAGAGAGAGAGAGAGAGAGACAGAGAGAGAGACAGAGAGACAGAGAAAGAGAGAAAGAGACAGAGACAGAGAGAGACAGAGGCAGAGGCAGAGACAGAGAAAGAGAAAAAGAGAAAGAGACAGAGACAAAGAGAAAGAGACAGAGAGAAAGAGAAAGAGAGAGAGATACAATTCATTTCAGAAAAAGATATTTGAGAATCATGTGCATAGATATGAAGATTGAACCCACAAGAACTGATGAGATCACCAAGAGAAAGAAGAGGACTAAAGCAGAACCTTGGGATATACCCATAGTTGGGAAGGCAGGACATGGATAATGGTTCAGCAAAGAAGATGGAGAAGAAATAACCAAACAAATAGGAGAAGAGTCATGAGAAAACAGTTTTATGAAATCACAGAAAAGAGATAGTGGATAGAATGTTCAACAGTGTTAACTATTTCAGTAAGTGAAGTCAAGGAGGAGGGAATGAGAAAAAAACCCTTAAGTTAGGCCCAATTTTGAGATTATTGGTAACTTTGAGTTACCAATTTGAGAGACTCAAAGGGGCTGAGAAATTAATAAGGAGATGAATTTAAAGTAACAAATGAAGATATGTTTTCTAGGAGTTTGGCTATGAAAGGAAACAGAAATATACGGTGATAGCTTGATGGTTCAGTAATCAAGTTAGGGATGAAAAAGACCTAGGCCTATTTTTAGGTATCAGAGAAAGAGCCAGTATAGAGAAAGTGATTAAAAATTAGAAAAAAAAATTACATTGAACCCAATCTCCTAAAAGGAGAAGGACTAGTGAGATCAAGGATACAAGCAAAGGGAAAGCCTTGTTGAGGAGAAAGCTAATCATCCTTTTAAAGTCTAGAGAAAAAAAAAGAAAGAATGAAGGATGAGATTATAAATGTTTGATGTGGAAAATAAGAAAGTAGCAGGAATTCATAGAGAAGGGTCTTTATTTTTTTAAAGTAAGGAATGAGGAAAGTACTTCTGATAAGGAGGAAGAAGAAAATAAGAAACATAAACATATACATATATATATATATATACCCCACACACACACACATACAGTTATCCCTTTACAGACCCCTTCAATCTGGAAAGTCTATATTTTGTACCAAATAAGTCTGAATTATTATATTAAAAGATAAAATATGTTGATATCAATATAATACTATATATACATGTTATGAATTTTTGAGTTTCTAAACTTCTTCTTTGTCATCTGAGGCTTTTGCAAAACTCCTCAAAAATTCCTCTTTAATTTCTTATGCTGACCTGTGATATATCAACATGATGGGGAAAGTCACAATGTGGAAGAGAGAACTTTATATCACATTTGCTATATCTTAGGCATTGTGTTAAGTACTTTAGTGAGCAAGAGAGAAAATAATAATTGAAAAAAATCAATCTGGGATGAACCATAGTCAATTAGTAAAGGGCAAAAGAATTGCCTTGTGGAAGCGAGGGTCCGCTTGAGATTAGATAATATGAGTTTGTGGTGGTTTTTATGTAGCACCATGTGAGTGGGCAGAAACAAAGCAAATGATAGAAATAATTCAGAGTTGGGGTTCAGCAAAACATGAGTGGCAATAGGATAAGAGGTCATGGGATTAGAGACCATGGGATCATGTAAGGTTGAAGTGATTAACATAACCCTTTGGTCAAAACTGAGATAGGAGAAAAGTAAAGGCAGAGTAGGAGTAATGATCTGGAAGAATACTGAAGGAGAAGGAGGGGTAAGGAGACAGGATGTCATAAGGAAATAAATAATGGCTTCAAAATGAGTGAATACATTTATAAGTACAGAATGATGTTAGATTATCACATCCTTTGCTGAGAAGAGATCTGTCAGACGTGATAAAAAGGAATGTTTTTTAAACTCTGGGATTCTATGATATAAAAATGGTTAACACTTTGTGAACTTTGAATCCAACAATTTAAGTCCCTTTTTTTAATCTTCTCAATGACTTTTTATCATACCTAGTGAGATTCACAGAGTTGGAAAGTTGGAATGGTAGGAGGTTATGAACAAGTAAAGAGATTTCAGAATTCATCAGTGTTATTGGAACAATTATAAGTAACAGATCAAGGGTGTGATTGTCTCTTGTTGAAATGGAGTAAAGGTAGAGATCAAAATAGTTGAGGAAGCTGATGAACTTGGAGGCTGGCATATTTAAGTCAGCAACAACCTAAATTTGAATTTCCTTAGTTTACATTAGGGTGAAGTACTTGTGTAATATCTATATCTTCTTTGATTGTGATTGTACATTTCTTAAATATGTTGGTAAATTACATTCTTCACATGTAAAAGTATGGTAGGTTATATTCTAAGCTCTTTATACTGAATATCAAATATTAATTAGTCTTTCAGGTTAATATTGGACATTAGCCTATTGTTGAACATAATTGTAAACATATATATTTATATATAATATTCTTAGTTTAAAATTAAAAAGGAAATATTCCATATGTATTTTGAATGCATTTATAAGTGTAAAATTATGCTATATTATAACACCCTTGAATGAGAAGAGATCTGTCTGATCTGATTAAAAAAAGGAATGTTTTAAAAATCTGGGATTTCATGGTATAAAAATGGTTAACACTCTGAACTTTGAAACAAAGAATTTAAAGATCACTTCTCCCATCTTCTCAATGGCTATTTATTATATTTAGTGAGATTCACAGAGTAGTAAATACTTGCCAATTGAAAGGATGAAAGTATGTAGAACCATAAAAAAAAAGTCTGAGGCCAAAGACAGAAAGAAGGATTTTTTAAAAACCTATTTATGATTTTATATTGAATTTTTCTATTCCAAAAACAGTGTCTCTGTGCTTTCTATGAGTGAGAACTTTGAGTAGGATTTATCTGTTTGAGGATAAGTGAATCTATGTGGGGAATGTTGAATTATTGTTTTGAATTCTCTTTGAAAGTGCCTGTTGTACCATTACATTGAATTTCCAATCCCTATATTTATGCACACCTGCATTTTTGATTTCCTTCACAAGCTAATTGTACAATAATTCAGAGTCTGATTCTTTTTGTACAGCAAAATAATGTTTTGGTCATGTAAAAAAAAAAAAAGTGCCTGTTGTAGACAATACAAATACCTTACAAATTAGCACTTCGACTTTAGTTTTTAGATTTAGTTTAAGATTGAGGACATAAGGGCATATTTTCCTGGGTATATAGACATAGGGACAGAGACAGAAACTGTAATTTCATTAGTGTGGAGAGATTTGAGGTATGGAAAACCCCTCTATCAGTGCAAGTTTGGCCCTTACTTTGAAAAGTAGTCTCCAAGAATTGCCTAGAGCACTGAGAGATTGCATGATTTGCTTAAGATTCCCATCCAGTAGGTAGCAAAAGAGAAGCCAGACGTCCTGGATCTCTCTATGGCTGCTTAAATCCTTTGCATTCTGTTAAATAATTTGCATACAGATAAAAAAAAAGCCCTTAAAAGTGTTTTCACTGGCTTCCATCTCACTATTTCTACCAACTACTTTCAACAGACCATTGAAAGTACAGAGAAGATAAATCAGAGCCTCATTCTAAGCAAACCACGGCCTTTTCCTCCTAACCTAAAATGTAAATCAATGTCTTAACAACTGTGGATCAGTGAAGAAACTCCTAGCTGTAATCTTGCTGCTGTATCATTTGTTATGACAAGAGTTTATTTTATGTGACTCTGACCTGTAACAGGAAAACACAGCTTCAGTTCAGACTCTAATGATCCATGACAGCATACACACTTGAACGCCATAGTTCTTGAATACCAGAACAGATGCAATTTGGGAAATGGAACTGACAGCTATCTATTCCCCAACAAAACATGCATGCATGCGTGCACACATACTGCTATTCCTAAAATGATATTATGTGTGTATACACATACATACATATATAAAAATGTAATTATTTTTAATAATAATAACTGAGGCATTGGGGAAAGGAAAAGGATGGAGTCAGGATGCACACTCACAGAAAAGTGAAATGGTGCCTTAACACAAATATGGATTATCCTCCCCTAAGGTATAAGAGATGAAGTCCTAAGTACAATATGAGCCTTTCTAAGAAAAAAAAGGAGGGGGGGAGGGAACATAGTTAATTCATTAAATTAAAGAAGAGAAATTAAATTAAACAAAGCCAAATGTAAAGGAGACGGGAGGAAGGAGGATGCATAGAGAAACCATTTTTAGGTCCTTCATAATCCATTTTTTTTTTATCTCTGCCACAGCTCTTCTTAGATCATAACTTGATCCTCCCTAAGGAACTATATTCTAAATCCTGTTATAACAAGGAGGTACTTTGGTATAATCCTCCATACTGGAAAGGACTATTAAGACTATCATTATTGCTGCCTAGTATATCTTTGGACTATTCCTCCTCAAAAGTTTCATTGATGATTCATTGACTGATCAGCATGTCTGATGTTTAATTGCTATGTGGAGAGGAGTTAATCTCAAAGATTATAAATGGGCAGAACTCAACTGGAGTTCCCTACATCCATGAAATCAGAGAAACTAATCAATATGTGAGAATATGTATGAAGTAGGTCCCAGAAAAGAACAGTAGAAAGAGGAAAATTTTAGGAAATTTAGGAAAATTCATGAGGTTTTAAATGATCTTAACATCTTATTGCTACAAAACCCAGTCTCTTCAATACCAATATTGTCTTGATCATGTTCCATAAGTACAAATCAAGGAATGCCATGATTTTAGAAGAATCAAAATTCTAAAGAATTCAAAAGGCAATAAAAAGAACAAGTGACAAATGGAATTATAGCAGGTCACTGGCATTTACTGACAAAAGAAGTAACAAAAATACATTATCAAAGAGGACAAAAATACATATCAAGGAAAAGGAAGTAAGGCAGTCATGTAGTGAGAATAAAAGACAACATATAGACAGAGTGAGAATGTTAACTAATTTAAATAATTTGAATTTAAGGGTGGGTTTTTTTTAAACAGTTGGCACTTCAGTATATTAAGGGAAAAAAACAGAAAGGATTTAAGTGAATCTCCTATGATGATGATGATGATAACAATTACAACCATGAAAATTAACAAGGAAACAATGGAAACTCAGTAACATATATCACTGAAAGTGATACCTAAAAATACCTAAAATACCTAGAATACCTATAAAAGGTGTGATCAAAGGGCCATGGTTATACACCAGAGGCTTGCTATTTTTCACATATAGTTAACAAATCTTTGACCTACAAGCACAAGCCTCAAAGGAAGATAGGTGATGCAATGGATAGGACACTGGGTCTGGAGTGAAGAAGAGTTCAAATTTAGTCTCAGTCACTTATTAGCTGTGTGACACTGAACAAGTCACTTTACCTTATTTGCCTCAATGTCCTCATCTATAAAATGAGCTGGAGAAGAAAATGGAAAACCACTCCAGAATTTTTGCCAAGAAAACCCCAAATAATTGATTCAAACCAGTTTCAATTGTTCAGTGATAAAGAGAGCCATCTACATCCAGAAAGAGGACTGTGGGAACTGAATGTGGTTTACAACATAGCATTTTCACTCTTTTTGTTGTTGTTTGCTTGCATTTTATTTTGCTTCTTTTTTAAATTAGTTTGATTTGATTCTTCTTGTGCAGCACAACAATTGTATAAATATATATGCATACATTAGATTTAACATATATTTCTACTATGTTTAACATATATTGGACTACTTGCCATCTGGGGAAGGGCATGAGGGAAGGAAAAAAAAATTGGGACACAGGGTTTTGCAAGGACTAATGTTAAAGAATTGTCCATTCATATGTTTTGAAAAATAAAAAGCTTTAATTTTTAAAAATGATTAAAATTAAAAAAAAAAAAACAAACAGGGCCACAAAGAATTAGATATGACTGACATGACTCAATCTTCACAATACTCCTATAAGTTAAGTAATATTATCACTCTTTTATATATGAGGAAATTGAAGTTCAGAAAGGTTAAATGACTTGCCCAAGTCCATACAGCTAGAAAATATCTGAAGCAGGATTTGACCTCATTGTTCTGACTCCAAATCCAAAATGGGAAGGAAGCAAGCATTTACATAGTGCCTACTATATACCAGGTATCTTGCTAGGTACTTTATCAAAATTATATCATTTAATTCTCACAATAGTCCTTCAAGGTACTTGCTGCTGGTTTTTTACAGGTGAGGAAACTGAGGCAAACAGAATTTAAGTGACTTAAGTGTCCAAGACCTGAGACCCCAAAGGCCCTGAAAAATAACAGCATTCCGCAAATCATTGGCTCTACTTCCAGCCTGGCCCCAGTAATCATCATTGAGTGGAAAAACCTTGATGAAGAATGGATTTGCTATATTTGTCATCACAAACTACCAATGATGAAAAAATAAATTCTAGATCTTTGGGAATAGCAATATCTCTGAGATCACTGACCTCCCTTATTTGGACTACCGTTTTAGCAATGTTTCATTCCTCTTCCTCCTCATCTTTCTCTTCTGTACTATCCCTTTTTACTGAACTCTATCTAACATGAGAATGTAAATTCCTTGAGATTAGGAACAGTCCTGATTGGTTGTATTTGTATCCTCGGTGCTTAGCATAGTACTTGGGGAATAGAAAGCACTTAATAAATATTTTATTTATTTATCTATCTACTGCTAACCAAGTGCCATTCACACAGTAGGCAAACCACTCTGAGGGAGAGAAAGAAGTTTATATGTGCCAGGTCAGTAAACCACCTCCATCCTCTCCCTTTGAGGTAACCTGGATCCCTGAACCCAAGAGCAGCATGCCTGAGACCACTAGCCTGCCTGTCATCCTGGCTGGCCCAGCTATAATTCCGAGAATCCACCCTTGCTGAGATGTGACCTGACAATTTCCTCTGATGATACTAGAACTGCCTTCTCCTAAGCAAGCACAGGTACTGAAGATGAGAAAAGAAAATTCTCACAATCAAAGATTCAGGTGCTTTCAAATAGTTCAACATCAGAAAACAGTATGATTTTATTCATAGAAAAGATATTTAAAAAGACAAATTTCCATTCCCTTTGTTGCAGTACCCTAAGGACCATGGGGTATCTGACTTTCGGTTGAAATTATCTCTATGTGTTGTCTCCCTCTATGAGAACGTGACTTACTTAAAAGTCAGATCTCTGCCCCTCTATTTGATTCCCAGTGTTTAACTCAGTGCTTTTGGACATAGTAAGTGCTTTATAAATGCTTTTTTATTCATTGATAATAGCTCATTTGAAGATAGCACCTGACAATCTACAAAATCCTTCTCTCACAAAATCCCTTTGAATTGGGGAACTCTCCATCCCCCACATTCAGCTAGATTATGAGGGGTAGCAGGAAGGAAGGAATGACATAGAACAGTCTGAGCCAAAAGAATTCAAGAGTCCTAAATAATAGAAGGCAAACATTTCATTGGAAGACCTCTTCTTAAAAAAAAAAAAAAAAAAGCACACTGAATTGAAGTAATGTTTTTACTCATTTATTTCATTTATTAAAAAAAAAAAAAAAGGCTGGCATTTAAAGACCCATTCACACCTAAACATAGTAATTGAAATCCTGTACAAATTGTTTAATTACCAATGGGGGAAAACCAAAGAAAAACAAAATTTAAATCAGAGCAAGATGGGAAAAAACACATATACTCACAAAAATGATTTTAGCTACTTTGAGCCATAATTTAATAGTATTTGAAAAATACTTCAGGCAGGTTTCAAGCTATTTTTCAAATTTAAAAGCTTCAAATATCAAGTGATTTTAGGATGAGAACAATAGCAAGCATAGGAAGAAAATATCACTGAGCCTCAAGTACAATTTCAACTCAATTTATACCAACCAAACCAGCACTGAAGTACTGTTCTTAGATATATCTGAGTGGTTTTAAAGAAGCACAGTAGCACTTCAATTTATTTAGCAACATTGGGAAAGAAGACATTGCATACAAGTGAATTTTCCAGATAATTGAAGCTTATGGCTTTGGGTATCTCAACTCTTTATTTTAATCATTTTTGATGAAAATCTTTCAAAATGTATTTCATACTTCTCAACATCTTAAAAAGTAAAATTTTGTAATTTTCTTGTTTTGTTGGGAGTGGGAAGTTGGGGCAGGAGTAGGAAACCAAACTAGGCATCACATTGGTATATGGAGCATCCAATCAAGAAAATTCCTATAGTTATGCAGGTTAACACCTGATCTATAACTTGCAGTCTTAGAAAGATGCCCAAGGAATTGAGAAGGTAAGTGACTTGCTTAAGATCACACTGCCAGAATGGGAATACAGATCTGATTCCAAAACTGGCTTCCTCTATACTACAAGGTATATACATAGCATACACAATATCCCTATGACTTAACCTTTGCTTGATAACTCAAGATTACCATTGTGAATATCAATTATTATTGCATTTTTTATTAAACAGTGTTTTTTATCATTATTTTATGGATTGTCCTTAGGGGTCACTGGAATGTGCTAAAGTGTTTCCATTATAATTCATCTCAACAAAATAAATATTATACATGTCCTATATACAAAAGTACTATGCTAAGTTTTGGGGATGCAAATATAAAAGTGAATCAATTCTCATCCTCAAGGAGTTTATATTCTAAACAAAAATGCAAAAGTAAATGATAATGATAGTTATAAGGGAAATTTTGAAGGAGCAAAGGGATAAGATAGCAAGAAAGACTTTACAGAGAATGTGGTAAATGAACTAAGCCTCAGACTGCTATTGCCTATTTTAATGATATTTCTGTAAACCACTATTTCCTAGATTTGTCTGTATGCTCACATCTAGTAGGACTCTTTCTTCAAATATCACTTCTTCATATTTGCTGCTTCTAATCTTCTGTGGGCTAAGAAATACTCCTAAATTTGTTAGAATTACAATAATATTAGAATAAACAGAATCTGAGTAAGAGCCTGGGGAATTCACTTTATAATCCATGAGTAAAGCATTTAAGCTTTTGTAGCATGGACTTTGTGAAATTTGTTTTATTTGCTCAGTAGTTCGTTTTTATTTAAGATAATTAAAGTTATAAAATAATTAAGTTCTGGATGTATTGCTGAATCCTAATCTAAAGCCTTCAAGAGTTCTACAAATTTTTACAGTGTTAATTCTTGATTCTCTAATGTTCTGAAAAAAGAAAGAATAAATTATTTTCCTTCATGTAGCCTGAAAATATGTAGGTTTGATGCTACTTTCCTGATAAAAATACTTTGAACTTAAAACTCATGAAACTGCTATGTAGTCAAGAATAGAAGGAATTCTATTCCCCCTCCCCAGTTTTCTGGGGGGAAATTTTCATAGACAATCTCTCAGATAAAATGATGTAGGGTTGGAATATTGCTGTGATGTAGGAAATGATGAGCTGCTTGATTTAGAAAAACATGGAAAGATTTGGACTGAAGAAGGAAGATGCTATCTACTTTCCGAGAAACAGATGACAAGTTGAAATAAACATAATATGGTCTTACATTCATGTGCATAAATGTATATATGTATATACATGTATTTTTATAGAGATCTATATATATATATATATATATGCATGTTTATAGAATCTTTATATATATATATATATTTATAGATATCTATGTGTATACATATATCTATATATATATATATATATTATGTGCATATGTATATAATACATATGTATCTATCTATCTATCTCCATGCTTACTGTAGCCTTCTTTAGCATGAAGGAGTCTGGAGAAGAGAGGAAAAAATAAAGAAAGTAGAACTAAATTATTTTAACTGATCAGCATTTTCAGTGAGTTACAAATAATGGAAAAAGGTTATAAAGCATTATACTAGAATATTACAGGATATACATTAAAGCTCATAATTTACATTCTGCCAAGGTTTATTTTGTTTCATTGTTTTTAACATTAGTCTATATAAGAAAAAGGAAATACCTGGGACTTATTTCCATGCGCCTAATACTAAATCCAAGGTTCGGGGAGTTCAGAAGTTGAACTATTTCTCATTTAATGAAAGGTTACTATTGTCCCACTGCCCTGATTAATAATTTCCTTTCCCTTTTTTGTTTCCTTATAAAATGACATGAAGTTTTAGTTTTTTTTTTAAATCACAACAGCTTGTATCTTAAAAGATTCAACACTTTTTTCCTTTTTGTAGGTGCTTTATTAAACAAATCCCAAAGGACACTTCCTCAACAGCTCCCCCCCAACTCAATTTCTGCTGTTCTTTATTCTCCTTTCAAACTTCAATTTTTAGTAAAAATTTCAAGCTGATTTACAGTTAACACAAATGAACTCAGGGAACAAAACAGAATGAAAAAGGAGGATGATAATTTCATATTATGTTCAGAATTTAGTATTCAGCCTTCTTTTTAAGAACATAGTTTCCTGGCACATGGTAAAACTCACTTAGCCCTGCATATCAACACAGCAGGCATCCTGTTCAAATGTTATTGTGGAAATAACGTGCTGTTCTATGCCAAATGCATCCAAATTAAACCAAGAGGCATGGAAACAACTCTCTCCCTTGATACAAAGTGGATATTGTAGGTGGCCTTGTTTACAAGAATTATTGAATTTATAGCTAAATATAAAAACAGATCTATTATCATATTGTAGAACTGAATGACAGGCCATTCTACCTATGGACTATGGAAAGAACACAAAGATCAAGTCTAAAATAAGACTAAGGAAAATAGGAAAAGGAGCAATAAAGATACAGCTGAAGACTTTTCCACATTTTTACTACAGAATTTTAAAGACAAAACACAGCCAATATTAACTGCACAATATTTGGACAATAATCTTTTCTGAATTACAAATGTCCTGGGCATTTTTTCTTCCATAGAAATACAATGACGAATTTTACAAAATGACTTAAATATTTCGAGTTATATAGGAGCTTCAAATACAGGTATTTTTAGATATAGCATCATGGATACAGCAAAATGTGCTGATTCCATCGGCTTACTCAACTGATTCTACTATGAAGAACAAGAAACACACTTTGATAATGATCTTCTGGACCCAAGCCAGCAGAAATTTAAATGAGGATACATCTGGCAGTCATGTTATATCTGGTCATGAACTTGGGGGGACCAATGCTAAGTAGGAACTGAGCTAAGTTAAGTGTATATTTCTTGTCTCACCCCAACCCTAAAAGATCAAGGTGGTATAAAAGAGATCATGTTCCTGAATTACTGAGAGACCATATTTTGTATATCTGTTCTTACAATAGTTTTAAATTATTATCTCTTTGTAAAAGTTAATTCATATTAAGTTGTTATATTAAACCAGGGAGAAAATCATAGGTCCATAAGAGATAGGGAGTGGGTGAATGAATAATGCAACTGGTGGAGACTTGAGACAATGGCAATAGAGAAAAAGACATCCTGCAAATAGAATCCCAAGGGACAGATATACTAGCCTGGCTCTGGAATAATGAGCTATATAATCAATTTAGAAGCTAAAAAGTATTTTCAACGATCTTGGTTACATAAAATCTTGAGACCACAGATGAAAAAGGAAGCATAAAACAATCAAAAAAAGTAAAACTAAGAACATTTTTTCAACTAAAGGCAGTCTTCAGTGCTCTGAGAAAGATCCGTTTTTAGAAGCTTGTTCAAATAAAAACAAGAAACCTAAAAATGATTTTGTTCCCTAATCATAAAAGAGAAGATATTTTCTATTAAATCAATATTGCCTTTATTAGTTTGTATTTATAGTTTTAAAATTCTCTTGTAAATTATTTTCTGATTGTTATCCCCCTTTTAATTATAGAAAATAGCAATTAATGATTTACTTAAATAAAAACTACATCAACTATTGATCTTTGTTGAAACGATCATTATTTATAAAATTGAGATCCAGTGAAATGGAAAATAATAAGGTGATAGGAAGAAGGAAAATAGTCCAAATAATTTGACAAAGAAAATTAAATCTCATCTTTAATTCTATATTCTTCATGGTAACTGATGCAATGAGTAATTTATACAGATGACTCCCAAAATCTATACATTCATTCCCAACTTTCAGCCAAACATCTCTATCTGAAGGCAACATAGGCATATCAAATTCTACTCAGGTCAAAAATAGAACTCATTTTATTTCCCTTTATGTTCTTTCCTCTTCCAAATTTCTGTTTCTATAGAGAGCATCACCATCCTTTCAGGTATACAGTTTTGTAAAATTAGAATCATTCATAAGTCTTCTCCACTCTTTTTGTCTAATAGGATGCTAAGTCTTCTGGAGTTTCCCCAATATTTCTCACAGCCTTCTCCTTTTTTCCATTCACAATGATAGCATTAGTTCCCCAAGTGTCTATTCCTGGCTCCAAATTCTCCCTTTTACATAGCATCCTCCACACAGTTGTCAACTTGATATTCCTAAAACATTTTTCTGACTTTCATTCTCCTTTCCAAAAATTCTTCAGTGGCTCCTTATCACCCCAGAATAAAATACAAAATAGTCAGGCTTCCTTTTAAAACACCGTATATGACTGCCACTTACTTTTCCAGTCTCATTTCACATTCTTCATTATTATGCATTCCATTGAAAATGATCTTCACTCTTCCCAATTGTATATTGCATTCCTAGGTAGTTTCCCATGCTTGGAATGTTTTCTCTCTACCTCTTAGTATCTCTAATTTTCTTCAATACCCATAGGTCAAGAGGTATCTTTCATAAAAAAACCTTTCCTATCTACCTAAACATTACACTCCCTAATCCACCCAATTGCTGGTGTTCTCCCTTGAAATTACTTTATATATATTATTTGTATTTTCTTATGAGCATATGCTTTTCTCTTAACCCCCAAAAGAATATAAATTCCTTCAGGATAAGTACTATTCAATATTCTCTTTGTCTCCTCAGCACTTAGTCCAGTACTTTACAAACAGTAAATACTTAATGAATGATTGTTGAACTGAATTGAATCAAAATAATTTTAATAATTTTAAAATGTTACATGTTGATAATATCAGAATGTTAAAGCAAGTCAAGGTGTATAACAATAGTTTTTTTTCAATTATGGGAAAAAAATTAAACATCCATTCGTGCAAATTTCCATGCAATTTTAGGAACCACACAGGCAATTATAGTTAGACACCCTAAAGATTGTACCAATAAACCTGAATTTGTTCAATTGCATTCATTATTTCTGATGGGGGCTCAGAATCATAATTTTCTTATACAAAGGACAACACATGTATGAAAAAAATTTAGAGCTCTTCGTGCATTTTTTTTTAAAAAAGAACTAAAATTTAAAAATAAAACACCAAATGAAGGGCTATTTTAGCTATCACAAACTAACAAAAATGGCCTTTTTCTAAGCCCCCTCTATCCCCTTTTTTTTGTAGGGCTTATGTTTTCAAAGCCCTTTTAGAGGTTTTAAATACATCGTTCCCATTTTCTTTAATAAGAATCATATGGTCAAGACCCAAACAACACTTTGCAAACACACCCTCAAGAGAACTGTGAGTTTGTGCATGTGTAAAACACCAAGCAGTTAAATTCTTTCATGCTGCAAACATGACAAAACATAAAAGCTGATTCTAAGGATGAAAAATAACATGAAAGGCAAGACTGGGCCCATTTTAATTATCTTGAAGAGATCAGTGACATGAAATATTAGAGGATGTTATTAATGTGTCCTACTTTTCGAAATTAAATATATTCCCTATATATAAACATGGTTTTTAAAGTAACTTTTTATTCTATTAAAGAACATGATCGTCATCACTAAAATATGCCCATGGTGTAGGGGGAAAGTACAATGGGCTACAAGTCAGAAATCAGGCAGGCAGAAAACAGTGCCTACTGTGTGCCAGGTTCTATGCTAATACTGTATATATCCTTGTGGCACTTGCCTGCTTTTATAATGGCACTTTAAATGAAGGTGAAATAAGAAATAAAATACCTTAGAATTTTATCTGATCAGAAGAGTAACCATAAACTTTTAAGGTTTGTAACTGAAAAATAAAAACCAAATAACTCCATTACAGAAAGCCATGTCATGATATGGTGTCAGAAAGCAACAAATCATGGGAAAAGGAACAGGTTCAAATGGTCTATTCAATAAGGAGCACCCTGCCTTGACTAGGGCACAAAGCAAAACAGATAAAAGTTTGAAGTACCACACAAGGCCCTCATCTCTTCTTTCAAATTTTCCTTCTTCTCCCAGCTTTGAAAATATTAAACCATTAAGCTTATTCAACTAGAATTTGATAGAAAGTGTTTCCAAATGTTAGTTGACATTCAATCATTTCATTAGCTAATTTTTAAATGAACCAAATGAAGAATGCTCCAAACACACATTAACAAGACAAAGCCTGATGGTTACCTAACACTTTGTCATGACAACCTGTCATTTTCACACACAAGCCAAGCAGAAAAAAGAAAAACGAATAACCCTTAACTATGGTCTCCAAGTATCATGGAAATGACAACTACTTTCAATGAAAACTTGTTCACTGCCTGTCATCTATTTCTGAGTGGTAAGCTGTTAGGAAACAGGGAAGCTCATTTTCTCACGCACAGGGACAAGCTCAAGGATGCTGCTGTCACTGAATGTGTTCATTAAAGATGAATCTGGCATCAATAGAGAGGACAGATACTAAGAAAGCAAAGCTACTTATCTTTAAGTTTTGAAGTTTCTGAATTCACTCATAGAGACAGTCACTCGATGACCACTGAAAAAGTGTGTTTGAATGTGCACATTTTTTTCCCCATAAGGAAAACTGTGAACTATACATCTTCCTTTTAGGACAGCCTCTGGAGAAAGACAGTCAGGATCCACTCCTGGCAGTAAAATCACATAATCATCCACTGACAGATGATAAGTGACAGCAATCACAAGTTTGGCTTTTTTTCAGGTAGATGAAGTTTCTCCAAATGAGATTTCCACTATCTCTTCAAACAATGCCATTTCAAGGATTTGTTCTTATTTAGTAATGTAAGGTCAGTGGCAAATACCCATAAGCACAATGAATTTTACCCATGATGGTTTTCATAACTGGTGATTCTCTGTGGCCAATAAAATCTTTACAATTTCAGGCTGAATATCTCATTTCTGGGATCAGGTTGAGCAATGAGTATCTACTTACTTCCAAAATTCATGTTAATTTAATTGTTCATCTTTATGAGACTAAGGGTAAGGATCATTTTTGTCCCTGTTACTTTGAATTTATGTTTCTTTACTTGTGAGTTGCAAAAAAGGATTTATTCAGCAAACACTTATTGAGAGAATACAACGTACAGCCTACTTCATGCAGCACTGAAGGAGTACAAAATTTAGGTAGGATAAAATCTGATCCTGAAGTTTCAATTTCAGGAAAGTTTACAATTTCAGGGAGTTTACAATCTATTAAGGAGCTGTTGTGCATACATAAGTAATGATCATATATTATAAACTATGGTAAACGTATTAGATGGTAATAAAATGATTAAATTACCAAAGGTAAAACTGTGGCTGACAAGGATAATAAAGGGAGAATCCCATGGAAGAGATGACATTTGAGCTCTACTTTAAAGGATGGGTAGGGATAAATTGCTAATAAAATTTATAACTGGCTGAATACCTAGGAAAAAAGGAGGGAGAAGTTAACTCTAAAGCTTCAAACAAATAGTGATATAAGAAGGTAAGATTAAGGGGAAAGATAATAAGAAAGAAAGGAAGGATGGAAGAAAGGGAGATATATAGGTAGCAAAGAAAGAAAAAAGAAGGAAAGGGAAGAATAAAAAAAGGGAAAATGGGGACGAAAAAGAAAAAGGAAGAATAGGGAAGGAGTAAATATTTTAAAATAAATAAAGAAATATAAGCAATAAGTGAAATTATATGATGTATAATAAATAAATAATAAAACAATTGAAAATACAAAGAATAAAAAAAGCAAAAGAAATCCAGAAGAGAAAACAAGCAAGTAAATTTTGTGCATGATTTAATATATATTCTTCTTAAAAACAAACCACAAGAGTTTATGGTTTCATGTATAATTTTCTTTTTATAATTTTGGTATATTGAAGTTTTTATGTTTTTTTCCAACATAAAAAAGAAAAAGTACTTGATAATTGGAGCAAAGTTAATCTGGCATATTATGCATTCCCTCAAACATTCAACAAACAGCTATTAAAGACTTATTATGTACAAGGTATTATGCTAAACACTGGGAAGATACAAGTTAATGCCAAACATCAAAGACTTGGTAATTTATATGGAGAGATAAAACATGTATAAAAGTATTAATGATACAAACTAGAATGCTAAGTTAATAGAGTTGCACACAACATGCTATCAAAGTTTAAAGGGAAAGGTCACTTTTAACTTGAAGAAAGAGTTCCTGGAAGAGGTAACACTTATATGAGCCTTGAAAGATGCCTCAGAATTCCAACACAAAAGACAGCATTCCAGATGTGAGGAACAATTCGATAATAGGTTTAGGGGCAGGAAAGTACAAGGTGAATACATTAGCTTGCTGAGACAAGGATAGCAGTCATGAGGCAATGTAGTATGAGATTAGACTGAAAAGGTAGCTTGAAGATGATGTGGAAGCTCTTGATTAGCAAGGTATTCTGATTTAGCACAGTGAAATTATGAATCCATTGAATATTTGTGAACAGTAAAATGATGTGATCATGGCTGGACATCAGAAAGATGGGGGAAAGGAGACCAGTTAGCAGGTAATAAGAACTGAATAAGAACAGTGGTGACTGGAATATTAATTTTAATGGGAAGAGAAGCAAGAGATGATATAGAAAGAGATATGACAGGATTTGATGACTTACTGGGAGCAAGGACAAAGGAAAAATCATAGTTAAAAGATAACTGAAATTGCTCACCTAGATGATGATGCTGCCAAAAGAAATAAGATCATTAGGAAAAGAAAAGATTTGAGAGAAAAGATGATTAGATTAGTTCACTTTTAGATACCATGAGCTTCAAGTACCCATAAGACAAGGAGGTATCAGGAGAAACTTTGAAGATTGCTTATGCTGCATGATAACTATCAACAGAAGTTAAAACCGCAGTGGATTCAGGATCTCACTGATATTGGCATTGTCCTACCAATGTAAATCACAACCCATCTACATTTTCTCAACCTGCACAGATATCAATGGTATTGTTCTGTACATTCTCCTTAGAAGATCCATTTAAATAACCACAGGTCTTTGCTTAGAGCTTTAAATAGTGATTGAAAGCCACTGCAAAGATAGCAGTACATCACTCTGTTCTCTCTTTTTCTTGCTACATGACTCTCCCATCTCTTTTTCCTAATCATATAGTTTCTGGACAGTGTCTTTTATCTCACTGCTTATGCCCAAGTCATTGCTGCTAATGTATTGCAATTTACTGACACCCACAATGAATCTTTTATTACCTTTAGGTCACCTACAATTTTTATTTTTCAGAGATCACATCATTCTATGATTCACAGTTATATATCATCTCTGTGAGAATACTGATAATGAAAAAGTTTGGGCATTATAAAACAACTTGTGATCATTGAAAGCACTGCACAATTTCCCAAACCTACCTCTCTCCTTCTCTGGTCAAGTTTGGACCTTTTTGATTCTGCAGTGCCTGTTCAGAATGTACTGCTGGATTAACTCAATGGGCTATCCGGAAAACCTGGCAATAGTCTTCTTCCCGCCCCCCCCCCCCCCCCCCGAGGCAATTAGGGGGGAAGCTAGTAAGTATTAAGTGTCTGAGGCTAGATTTGAACTCAGGTCCTCCTGACTTCAGGGCTGGTTCTCTACCCACTGTCCCACCTACCTGCCCCTCAGCAATATATTCTTTTTTTTTCCAGGCAATATATTCTTAATCTATTTTTTTCCTCTATGGATTGATAGGCTGATCTCTTGGGAGAAGCTTAAACTCTGATATCACTAAAAGAACATACCTATAATACTCTCAAGTATTCATTCTGGGGGAATCACACACACAGAGTTAAAACTCCATGAAAGCTGGAGCTGTTTTTTAATATATCTTTTGTGTCTCCAGTATCCTCTTATATAGATACTTATAAATCCTCATTGATTATTAATTTATGTAATCAGCACAATGCTATCTACAAAAAAAAAAAAAAAAAAAACTAGAGAACTTCATTATCTAGGGGAAATTCCTATTTCATTTGGTATTGATTTTAACCTTCATTCTAACTAGTTGGTGATCTGACTACAGAGAGCACTGATTCTGAAATTTCTCCATATAGGTAACAAGTTGTTTCCTATCTCATAACGCAATTTCATTTTTTGTGATATTTCTTGTTGCTTTCCATATCTAATGACTTCTGGTGCTCTTCTTGAAGAATTGATTTATGATACATAAAATGAAGGAAATGACTAACCTATAGACAGGCTTTGGATTTTTTGTGGAGTTGAATTAAATATGCTTTCTTATATTTATATTCTTTATATATATAATCCACCATCAATGTAATTAATGAATCATACTAGATTGCAAACTGTGAGAGCAGAGACAATATCTGCAATTCAGTTCAACTTTCTTTCTTGTGTTTTCTACTGTGTCTTGTATATCTTTCATATAGTAAGACAATACATTAAATGAAAAAAATGAATTAATCATTCAATTTGTATTAAAGATAAAAAATCACAAAACATGGGAAAGAAACTCTTATTCTTGAGAACTTTAAAATATTTAGGCTGACAACACAAAGCAGAAAAAAAACAGATTTACTGGTTACTCAATTTAATTCAATTAACTTCATGTTTAATAAATTATAGATTTTTTTCATATTTGCATACATATATATGTACTTTTGGTAATCCTCACCAAGGGAAAAATATCCAATACTACCCTGAATGCCTAGTTCAATATTTAATGTAAATTAAAATATAAGAAAATCTCCCTCTGGAGATGTGTACGATTTCATTTGTCAAATCAAATACAAAAGATAAAATCTTAAAACCAACAGTGATCATATTTCAAGCGGATGTTGTGAACTGTTTTAATTTCCACTGAAAAGTAGTAGGACTTTTCATATTATTGATGAATATTTGTCAATATTACGATACAATAGGGGTTACGGTAGAATTCTATAAGTTATTATGAGATTTAATTCTCAAGTTCCTTTAGTCTAATTTAATTGAATTTAAAAGAAGCAAGGAATTTGTGGAGCAAATAAAGAACAAGATTTCAAGCAAGATTTGGTTAATGAAGAATAAGAAAGAGAGAGCACTCAGAGGAGACCTAGTTTCATAAAATAAGAAAACAGATCATGAAATGTTGAGATGGAAGTATCTTGAAAGTACAATGAATAATTTGAACATGCTTCTAAGGAATCCACTAAAGGGATTTTAGAAGTGATATTATACAGTCATAGCAACATTCCATACTTTTTTTGTCTTGGTGACAAAATCAACTCCTATTAGGTATAATTATCATTTCAGAGGATATGACTCCCAGATCTGGATATATTCTCCTGAACTCCAGAACCATATCACCAATTACTCTTGGACAGTTCTATCTGCATATTCTGTGGACAGCTCAAACTCATATCTAAAACATGACTTGTTATCTTTTCTTCTGAAACTCGCCTTATTCCTACTGTCCCTAATTCTCTTCAGAGTATCACAAGACTTGCAGTAGTCACCCTAGTTCAGAACATAAAAATCATCTTCAAATATCTTTATTTCACACAAACAGTTGCCAGGTCTTGTTGATTCTTCCTGCACAATATGTCACGGCCATATCTTTCTCTCCACACATGTAGCCACCATCCTAATTCAGATCCTCATCATCCCTTGCCTAAACTATTGTAGTGACCTCCCCATTAGTCTTGCTATATCAAGTCTTTCTCTTGTCTGACATCCTCCCCATAGCAGCCAAATTGATATTCCTAAATCAAAGGCCTGGCCAAGTCATTTTCCTGCTCAAAGAGATCCAGTGTTTCCCTGTCATCTCTAAAATCAAATATAACTCTGTCTAACTTTAAAAGTCTTTCATAACCTGGCTCCAACCAAGCTTTCCAGATTTAGTATATTATATCTCTTCCTGAATGCTATATTCTAGCTGGACACTTGCTGTCTCCCACATATGATATTCAACGTCTAATCTTTGCAAACTGAGAATCCATGTCTGGAAACCATGATGTACCTTGTGGAATTCCTAGTTTCCTTTAAAGTCCAGTCCAAGGACTACCTATTACAGAAATCCTACCTAATATCCTCACTCATTCTAGAAATGAGTACACAGCTATCTTTTATATATTATATACTTCTTTTCTGATTATATATGTGCATATTTATGCATACAAGCACATATACATGTATATACACATATGTACGCATGTATACACATGTTTGCTGAATGTCGAATTAATATAGATGTATAAGTAGTTAAATGGCATATTTGCTCATAATTTAAATTAGGAATTAATATAGAATATATTTTTCTGACATAGAATAGAAAAATATCTTAGGCCAGTAGATCACAGACAGAAGAAGACAAGAAAAGATAACCTTTAATACTCACATATTTGTTTTTTGCTCTAGGCAGTTAATCTTATAAAGCATTTACAGATTCTCCAATCTCTGTCACAGCTTTTTTTTTTTTAAACAGTTAGAGAAATGTAATGATTAGGACTCCATAAAAAAGGAAAGATGAATTGGTCTCAATGGAAAAATCTTCCTTAAAAAATTAAAGTTCTTCTTGACACTGTGGTTTCTTATTGTTTTCAAGAGACATAATAAAGAGCGGAGTAAAGCTCAGTCATAAGCTTCTGACTCACTACACTGAAGCCCCAGAGAGTTTCATGAGCTGATTACTAACTAGAGATGGAGCATGGTTCTATCACTGGAATCTGAAGCTGAAGAAGAGACATAAATGGACACATAGATTTTCCAAATAAGGAGCTTCCCCCAACCCCTCTCACTCCAACAATTTAGGCACATGTTGCAAACGAAATGTGCCAGATGATGCCTGTAATACAGGCAAATTTCATATTAACTTCCTTGGGGAAACCAAGAAGAGATCATCCAAGAAAATAACATAGGTAACACCTGTAATACCACTCTCATTTCCACACCAGCATACAAGTGAGTAGCATTGTCCAATAAGTTTAAGAAACTTTTTCCAAGAAGACTGGCATTTACATCTTTATTTTAGTTAAGTCTGCATATTCAGATTTTAAAATTGAACATTTGTCTACCTGAAGAAAGATCATAACCTTTAAAGAGATTTTGCATTACAAGAAGAGACAAGTTCTGTGATTTCACTGGTAGAGGGCATTCCCAAGTGAAAAAATTCTTTCTACCAATAAAGCACAGCATCTTCATTATACTTTATGTTTTTAAAGAGTTACCCCAAATACCAGGAGGGCAGCTAAGTGGCCCACTGGTTAGAGTGATTGGTTGGGAACTATGTACTAGAAAATAAAATATGTTTATTAATTGATTGATTAGGCATTGACAAGTAACAGGAACTATTTCTAGAACATATATTGAGGCCAGATGATAGGCTAAAGATGGATATGGACCCAAAAGTCTACATTGAAACTCAAATGGGGCAACCATTAGTATTCAAGGATCAAAAACGTTATTTTTTTGTTAGTGCACATACACTGCAAATTAAAGAAACCACATGAGTTAAGGACTTCAGTTATGTGGATGGAGCTTTGTCAAAAAGTTCCATAAAGGTATTTAAATTTATAAAGCCTTTTTTTAATCCAAAAGGAGAAATATTCCCATTTGAAAATGTAATAAATGGTTATATATGCAAGACATTTTAAGAAAAATTTTATTGAATAAAATTCTCCAATAAAATCTAAGAAAGAGTGAATCCTTACAAATTGCCTTTTAGTAGGCTAGCTTCTGATAAATAGAGAAGTGCTTTAGTCTAGAAATGTCCATCTTTTTATTGTTGTTGTTAAAGAGATCCTGTTGTTACTGAAATCTGCCATGAACGTTTTCCCAAAATATAAACACATTATTCCATGAAATAGACAATTCTTTATACTGTTCTAATTATCCCCTCAGAACTTTGTTTCTATTTCAGTAAGAAAATTAATAGAATGTCCTAGATACTTTACATTGTACTTTATTAAAGCTTATTATATATACATTAATAGTGCCAGTTGGGCAAATATTTAATAAAATCCCCCTCCCTTTCAGTTCTCTTATTATATATGTTAAATTAACTAAGTTACACTATTTTTTAAAAGTTATCTACATTTTCCTTCCTTTCAATTCAAGCCACCTTAGTAAAATCCTTAAAAAAAACCCAACATAGCCTTAAACTTAAGCAAAATTATATACACATAATTACTGACAATAAAAACCCAACTTCTTTCTTTCTCCTCTATAAAATCCTTGACCATACATACAGCTGTCTTAGCTAAGAAACCAGTTTTACACTGTTAGGATTGTTTTAAGAGGAAAAGCTAATCAAAATGCTAGCTGCATAAAAAATGTGCTATAGAAATCATTTTCATCATCATGACAACTTATTATAGTTATCCATTCCAAAGGCTAAGTAAAATTTTTATTTTGCAGCAAATTTCAGTATTTTTAAACACAATGATCACCACCTTGACACAGTAGGCAGAATTCTGGAGAAAGGCAGACTTGTATTAAAATACTCAGGTAATCTGTGTATGCATAGACATAGAAGAAAAAGTAAAGGATCCTTCCAGTGTGAGTGATAGGGCTAAAATAAGGTATGGAAGCAGAGATATCCTTGAAAAAAAAAACCTATTTATTATTAGCATCATATGACTTAAAACAAAGGTGTCTTATGTTGGATTGATGATAAAAGGTATGAGAGCACTGCCTTTTAGCTATGGACTAATGAGAAGAAAAAGGAAGAGAGAATAGTTGGGAAGGAAGTAATTGGTACACATTCTCAAAAACCTCCAAATTCTACTTGACCTATAGATGACAAAGAGTAGGAAGGCACACACATACACACAACACACACACACACACACACACACACACACACACACACACCTGAACAGAATAGCACTAAAAACAGCTGAGAAAGTAACACTGCCCAAAATGAAAGATTCTGAAGAATCATTGGTCACATGAGGTGACAGAGAACTAACTCTTGGGACACTTTGAGACAAAATATGTTATATAAAAACTGATACTGCCAGGGACAGAATTTCAGCAAAGCTCGCCTTTGGGGATGTCCCACAACAAGGATTTCTTGTCATTATTGTTTTCAGTCTGGATTGGAAACCAAAAAGAATGTTCAACTGAAACCACAATCCAAATGATTTATTCCACAAATTAAACTCAGCAGCCTCCATAAAAGACTTCCTCCAAATGCCTTGTCTTGGGTGGGGAGGTAACCCTCAAACACCATGCCTGCAAATACTAAGCTCTAATAGGTAGTACAAAGCTGAAAGGTTCTTAAGTTCTGACATGGGCAAAAACTGTTATGGGGGAAACCAGTCTTACTAAATGATGAGAGATTCATCACCAAAAAATAGATTACTAAGAGAAAAATGTGGAGCACCATAATAACTGAGGAATCTCTATTAAGAAAAGGATTGTGATATGGATTCATAGAAGTATCCATATTAATGAAATCACAGGCCTTTTGAAATAATAACATAGTTTGGTATGAAAATTCAACTGTTGCTGCTGTTGTTCAGTTATGATCAACTATTCATGACCCCATTTAGGGTTTCATTGGCAGATATTGGAGTGTTTTGCCATTCCCTTCATCTAGATAATGAACTAAGGCAAGCAGGGTAACACAGTTGGTATCTGAAGCTAAATTTGAACTCAGATCCTCCTGTATCAAGAGCTGGCACCATATCCAATATCCAATACACCATTTAGCTACCCCAAAATTAAATTTGAGAGCCTTTTATGGGTGGTTGATGAATGGATGCTGGTGCTGTTAAGCATGGTAAAGTCTTACATGAAAATTACTTCCTAAAGGTTATTTTGACTAATTGAAGGAAAATTCCATTTTCCCCATCACATTGAGTGGCTAACTTATGGGAGCTTACTGACAAATGTGACACTGTATGAGCCTCAATCTGAAACATTAATAAATCTGCATCATTGAGATCTGTAATCCAATGGAAGCAGTATGCTATAGTGCAATGGAGTGAAGAAGATCCAGCTTCCAATCCTACCTTTAAGCACTTATTAGTTACCTCTGGGCAAGTCACTTAATTTTTGTGTTACAGTTTCCTCATCTGTAAAATTAAGAGGTTAAATTTAATAATCTTCTACTGGCTCTAAATTTATAAGCCATTGGAATATTAGAGCTGATTATGTCTCAAAATGCAATTGCCTAAAGCATCCACATAAAAGATATCGTAGTCTTTCTTTTCTTCTTTTTTTTTTTTTTGAGGAAGGTGTTTGAATTAAAAAGAGTCAAACACTTCGAGGAGGGAGAAGGCTGAACTCTTCATTAAAATGTAATTATGAAATATTTAACAAAATAAACATAAATGTAATAGAAAATAGAAAATGTTAACATGTAGTTTTCTAAATCAACATGTGCCCAGGGATCCTTATATATGGTTAGAGGACGTTGTTTCTATTTGTTTGACATCACTGCTGCAAAAAATTATCTCAATTCTGCACTTGCCCTGCATACATAGTATATATATATATATATACTATATATATTTTTTTTTCAGGTCTACAAAGCACTTTTCTCATAATACTCCTTCAGGTAAGTAGTCCAAGAATTAGTTCATTCTTTCTACCAGAATATACTAAGTGGTTTTTATTTATTTGGCATATGTCCCAATTGACTTCAGTATGCTTACAAAAATTTTAAGCTTCTCATTTTTTAAACTGACAAATAAAACCAGATTGTTCATGACACTCAAAGTCTCTAGCAATGTTAAATGAAAACAGAGACACAGCATTCATGTAGTATTTGCATAGGCCTCGTATAACTGAATAATATGATTTTCCTGAAGACTAGGACATTTTTTGGCATGAGAGCTTTCACTCCTTCTATGGGTCATACAAAAATAAAACAAGTGGTAAAATGAAAATTTTCAAAATGAAATATTCTCTTTCTTCTTATGGTAAGAATAAAATCGTATACTTAGAATTATAACAGACCTTAATAGCCAGCCCTCTTAGTTTGCCACTGTAAAAACTAAATGTTGGAGAAGGAAAGCAATTTTTTACTACCATAGAAGTGGTAAATTGTAAAGATGGATTTGAACCTAGGCTCTTTGGCACTAAATGCATCATTCTTGTCTTTGTATCATTTTGTCTCCCAAGGGTAAAGTGAACATTTATAGAGCACTTTTTCAAAAGCGTTTTACAATATTCTCTTATTTAAACATTAAAATAGCTCTATATGTGAATACCACAGAAATCATTACTCTGATTTTACAAGAGAGGATACTGAAATACAAGGACATTAAGTAACCATTCATGGTTGACTAATTTGAACGTCTAGGAAGCAAAATTCAAACTCTGGTCTCTCCTGAGGTGCTACAATGGATGGATCACTAAACATGGAATCAGAAAAACCTGGAATTTAAATCTTGATTCAGGCACTTATAAACTGGGGCAGTCTATCTCAGTTTCTCTATCTGTAAAATGGAGATAATAATTAACATTAACCAACTAGGGAAAAAAAGTGGTTATATTTATTTGTAAAGTACTTTGAAAATCTTAAAGTGTTATAGCTTCATCTCAATCAGTACAAGAAAATAGTAGAACAAGAGCATTCAGTCGTTAAACTAATAAATCTAAATTCAATAATTATGTCTCCTAGAAGATTAAGAAACTGGGATGTCACAACTACATGTGAATAAAGTAAGTTACCTTAAAAAAGTTTAGTAAAACATTTGAATTTCAAATACAGTACATGTCTGGCAAAATAAAGAAACTTTATTTATACACAAGAATGATGATGGATTGTTTTGTTTCTTTTTTTTTTAACACAGTCAACCTAGAGGAGCAATGGTGGTGTGAAATCACCAATAATATATGCAACACATGTATAATCTATATCAGATTGCTTGCTTTTAGGGAGAAGATAAAAGGGAAGGAGAAAAAACTTTAAATTCAAAATCTTATAAAAATGAATGTTGAAAACTATCTTTGCATGTATGTAGAAAAAATTAAATACTGTTTACAAAAAAATAATAATATTTGCAGTTCCCACCCATCTGATTGGTGAGTGGGCTTTCCATTCAAGAGGTAACAATGTAGGAGTTTTGGGTGTTTTTTTTTTTTTAAACTGTGGCTTCTTTATTACTTGGGGTTTCTATGTAGCCTAGTGACATTTAAGCAATCTGAATTATATTAGTGCAATCCAAAATTACTAAAAAGTATAATAGGTTCTCACTAGAAAGCACAATAAAAATCTGGTGCTTGAGTGAAAACATGTTTTCAATGATACAACACAATGATAAACAAGAGATTCCAAAACTAAAGGGTAGTTAGATTTACTAACTATAGAGTCAATAAATTTTTTGTGAAGGTCCAAGCTTAAAGAGATTCTTCATATACATCAATTAAAAAATTGTAGGAGCTTCAATTTTTTTATCTACACAAGGAATTATTAAAGAGTGTCATGTGATTTCTAACTGGCTAAAAGAATGTACTTTCCCAAGGAAAGTTCATCATTATTTTATTTAAAGCTTGATATTTTTGGGGCTATTTTTAATCTTAACATTTTGATGCCAAAATTGGTTCTAAGCAGCTGATGTTTAGCTGCTGGAAAATTGATGTTCTTTCACATATCATCTGGCACATTGGTTTGAGAACATTTTGACTTTCCAGTTAATCAGATGCCTCAGTGGCTGTGAATTGCATTCAGTCTGGCCTAAGTACCGAATGCTGACCAAATAATTTGACTGGAACAACAAGGTCTTCAGATAACCTAATTTCCACTCTCAAAATCACAGTTTAGCAAAAACTATCTTCAAGGATAATTTGAGATTCTAAAAAAAGAGACACTGTTACCTCAGCAAGTAAATTGAATGGAAACAATAAGAACCTTATAGAATGAGCCCATTCTTTAATTAATATACTAACATAAGACATTGAGCCGAACATCAGCTCACTTCTCAGTATCAGAGGTGTAACAGTTTGCACTGACCAAGAGCTGCCCATATCAGTAACATGTAACTGGTAAGAGCTCCTTTGTCACTAAGTAGAGTCCCAGAGCCCCTGTAGCCATTTAAATCAGACTCTGGCAGAATGATAAAATAATGGTTAACAGGGTCATTAAAAGAGCTAAACCATCTGACCATCACTGGGGCAACTCCTTTGAAATTTTAATACAAACAGAAATGTTAACTTACCTGAAATGGACCACTGGTGCCCATGCAAATTGCTTTGGTACCCTGGGAAACACAGATGGTTAGATAGGCCTAACTACCTTGAGAATGGCTCTTTTTTTCTTTCTACTTCTAATTTACTTCTTCCCAGGATTAGACTACCCCAGAGGGCATTCAGGAATTTATCCAGGCACCTGAACTTTTGGGATACTTGTCAGGAGAGCAGGAATAGCCTATTAAAAAGTTCAACCTCTCCCAACATCTCATTCCCTTCCATTTCTCTCCCAGTAACATAACCCCTCATAGAAAATCTAGCCAATAACCTTCTATTTTAGAAAAGTTCCTCACTTACTGCTAACCCAATATAGTCTAACCTTGCTTTACTTTTCTCAGGATGTCACACAACACCTTATTCAGATTTAAGAATAAGCCACATATCAGGCTTCAACTTAGTCTTTACTGTAGCTTTGATTTTGTCTATAAATGTTATGATGATCAGAGATTTAACATTCTATGCCAAATCCATGTTTCCCAAACAGGTAAAATATTTTTCTCCTTTAGTTAAGTTCCCAATTTTTAGAGCCTTTATTATATTTGTTTGATTTCAAAAAGTTACATTGTGTAAGAAATCCCACAGTTGAAGCTAACCTACTAATATAGCTGTTTAGAAACTGATTTAAATTCTGGGGAAAAGGTTACATTGTGTCTAAAGCAATAAAATGCCAAGGTTTAAGCTAATCCACTAATACAGCAGTTTAGAAACTGATTTAAATCCTGGGAAAACTTCAGATTGAAAAGATCTTACGATTTGCTTTTTAAAGATATCCTAAGAAAATATTGTTTATTAATTATTTCAGATTTAGAGGGCCCAGAGAGTATACAATCCAAGCCCCTCATTTTATGACTGAAGCAACTGAGGTCTAGGAGTTATGTGACTTGCCCAAAATGACAAGACTGACTTAAGCAAATGACAAATTATTATTTCTTCAATGATACTAGAGTACTAAACTAAAAATATAAAGTGATAATGCAAATAAGTTGGAAATGATAAACAATACAAGCAACAATAAACAACTGAGTTGTATTTAGCTTATTCTTAAGTTTCAATAAGATGTATAATGACATCTTAAGAAAAAACAGAGCAAGGTTAGAATGCTTTGGCTTAGCAGTAAATGAGGAATTTTTTCTAAAATAAAAGTCTATTGGATAGATTTTCTATAAGGGGTTATTTTACTGAGTGAGAGTGGGAAGAAATTAAACGTTGGGAAAAGCTGCGTTTACAATTGATTATTCTTGCTTAATACTTGAAATATTTTTAATACCTTAAATACTGTTTAATTCTTTAAACAAAAATCCCTCATATCATATTTTTTTTTAATTCAGTAACTTCTACCACTTATCATTTCCATATATTGTGACATTTTCCCAGCAAATCCTTTAGTTTTCCTTGGAGTTGCCAATCTATTTTCTTCTAAAGCAACATTTCTGCTTTAAGCCATTTGTAATTTTATTTTAGCCAACAAAATTTGGTTATAACTCTCCTTCACTATCTTGGGACTTTTCAGTCTATTGATGTCTTGACATCATAAATGTAGTCACTGTCAATCTTAAATACTTGTGGACCATGAAAATATGTGAAAACTTGATAGTTCTTTATTCCCCTTCTTGTTAAAAAAAAAAAAAAAAAAAAAAAAAAAAAAAAAAAAAAAAACAGCTTTCATTAAATACAGATTCCCAAGCATATGATTTGACTGTCTTAGGATTCGGAACTAGTAGGAATATTAGAACCAAAGTTCTCATTTTACAGCACAGGGAATTGAGGCTCCAAGTGGTGAAGATTTACTCAAGGTCACAGAGAGGGGAAATAGCAGAATATGCTATAGATAAAGTGCTAAGACAAATGTTATGACTTAGCAATTATATATATATATATGTATATACATACATACATACATATATATATATTCTTTTTACCACTTTTATCAATAAAGTATTTTATGGATGCCAATTGTCATCTGGGCTTTCTTCCACTTGAAAAGAGGATTGACAATATATCTTCAATGATTAGTAGTCTAGAGACCATAAATCCTAACAATAAATACTCTTTTGCATTAGCTGTGAAAAAATAAACCCAGCTTCTTGATATAAGATTTTAAATTAAAGAACAGTTCAAGGGAAATTATGCTTTCAATGATAAACCTTCTGTTTTCATAACTGATAACTTTTTTAAAAAAATACACAGAAACATGTTGTATGATTCTTCCAAAAAGTCAAAGATTTAACTAAATGGGAGTTAGTTGAAATCTGCCCCATATAGTCTTATTATGAGGGCATAATTATGCAAATATAGTTTATTTAATTTTAAAATAGAGATCTGTATTATTATTTGTTTTATGGTGATCCTTCTCTCTTATTACACAAATGATTAACATACTTTGCAATAAAATAATATAATGTCAAATGCTTTGCACAAATTGTATGAGCATGTACATTAGTGCATTGTGGATGTGTATATAAAATTTCACTTTCAGCCACCCATTGACCTTTTTCTGTTATCAGGTCTTATAGAACAATATTAGTAGTTCTTCAAAGAATAAAATTGGAATGGAGGGAAAGCATCTTCTAAAGTGATCTTCCAGATTCCCAAAAACATGTAAGAGGATTCTTTGGTTAAAACTCAGAATAAGAAGCTTTATTTGACTACCATAATTGAAATCTAGTTATAAAAGTTCTGCTCTTCAGATGTGCCCTGAGATTTCAGGTTGGATTTTAGTTTTGAATCTTATTCAAGTTTCAATGAAATGATCAAGTTATTGTCAGCAAATTCTGGATTAGAATGTCAATTTGGAAAAGCGGACAAAGATTTTATTTAGCCTACTAGAGAAAGTATTTCATAGGTTCTTTATATCTGCCAATCACTGACTATGAGGGTCTATATGAAGAAATAACATTCCTTCTTTTATAGAGTGGTGGTCAGTTAAAAAGTCCAGCAGAATAGTTTATCAAAAGGTACAGGTGTTATATGCTGAACAGAATGTAAAATTCTAAAATCAAAACAAAACAAAAACACATACAAAAAAAAAAAAAACACAAAAAACCCCCCTTAGGTTAACCAGTTACACAAATAAAATGCAAATTATTTCACCATAAGAAACAAATCACTAATATTCTGAAGTTCTTTCCTAAATACACTGTTATAATATGTCAACCTTCCTGGATATGGACAAGTCCCATAATCATGTAAGAAATTATACATATCTCACAGTCCTGTTTGTTAACAGGTTTGAGTCAAAGGAACTTCTGGAATGTGAGCTTCCTGCTTTAAAAGTACCCTGAAGTTTGTTGTGGTTGTTGTTGTTGAAGTTGTTGTTTTATTTTTCCAGGGGAAAAGGCATCTCACATTTTTTCTCTTTGAGTTACACCTTTATCAGTGAATGAGTATAAAGTATAGAAATTGAAGAAGGCATTCCCTGGTTCTCTAGTGGATTTTAATCCCCACAAAATGATAGGTTGAGCCCCAAAGCCCTCATCAAGGATAACTTATCAGAAAACACAACAAGTTGGCAAATGCTCCTCTTGCAGCAAAACTCTGAAACCATGTTGATGGAAAAGGATCATCCAATGGGTGTGAAAGGGGAGGGGTGGGGGGAAAGTAAAGGAAAACATAGGGAAAACTTCTCATCTCCCCTTGATGGGCTTAGCTGCCATCATCTTTAGCAGAGAGGAGTGATCTTACAGCAGGGACAGCATCCAGGGATAAGTCTGTGATACAGACTCACATTCACACTGAACAAGACATGCAGCCGAAACACCTACCCATCCTCCGTTATCCTGGATCCAGTTGTGCAGGTGCCGGTTCAGGTACTCAGTCATCCACAGGGCTATGCTGTCCACCAGAGGCGACATCTCCCGGTTGACGCTCTCCACACACATAACACCACCAAATTCAAAGAAGGCCACAATCCGCCCCCAGTTCACCCCATCCCTGAACAGCTCTTCCACTACTGTGGCAAAGCGTCCCCTAGCAGTAACAGGGGTCAGGTGCAGCTGACCTGACATTTCATCGAAATCTCTTCGATATCTTCGAGAGAAATCATCTCCAGCTTGACGAAGAGTCAGGTGGACCACAGGTGGCACTGGACTGACAGCTGGTCCAGCAGCAACAGTAGCAGCAGCAACAGCAGGAGGAGGAGGCAAAGGTGAGTTTCTAGCAGCAGCAGTAGTAGAAGTGGCCAAGTCCTGGGGTGCAGCAGGCAGAGGTGTATGTCTTGGCTGGTTAGAGAAGATTCCAACAGCAGGGGCAGAAGCAACAACAGGAGGAAGACTTGGAGAGGCTGGTGTCCTCAGATTTCCAGCATCCCACTCGTACCCTCTCTGTGATAGCTTATAATGAATGTATTTCATCACTATTTCCCGGTTATCATATCCTCTTCTTCCAGGGTGAGCCATTATTCCCAAAGGAGAGAGCAGTGAACACCAAGGAGAGCAGCCAAATGGTGACAACACCCACCTCTTATTCCCTCTCCCACCCCACACCTGGCAAAATACAGAACAATAATTATAATCCAGTTATTTTATTGGATGTGCTTTTCATTTCTTGACTTTAGGGAAGTCTTGTCTCTGAATTTGTTCTTCCTGGTGTTTTCCCCTGGTATGAGATGCACAGTATTTAATTATTTTAATTCCTTTTGAATCTTTTTATTTCAATGAGGCACGCTATTTAGGTTATTTTATTCTATTTCCTCGGCGATGCTGAAAGGTTAAAAAAAAAAAAAAAAAACTCATACTGAGTCAAAATCAGGTGCATTTTCTTCTATATACTCTAGGTGAATGTCGTTCCTAACATTTCTGCTACATATTATACAACTTATAAGAATTTGCTAGTCTTGGAATCAAATATAGTCTAATGCACCTTTATGTAAAACCTAAAAGGTCTATTAAAAGTTACATAAAGTAATTTTTCCTCTGCAAAGAACTTACTTGTATTCTAAGTACTGTATGCTCCTCTGTCAAGTTTCCTTTTTGTGAAAACAGAACAAGCTCATAAGGGGGGGAAATCCCACAAATCTTCAGGATTTTCAAGTTCTATTTGCTTTGAAACTTCCAAATCAATCAGGAGTTGGAAAAAATCAGGATTTCCAAATTAATTCCCAGACTTCTGTTCCAGACATCTCCAGAGAAATGTCAAACCCTAGAAACCCCAATCGGAGAATCCAGAAGCAAAAATGAGGGGGGAAAAAGAAAGAAAGAAAAAGGCAGTGGCGGCGGCGGCGGCGGCAGCAGATGAATTACAATTTTCAATCCAGTATTTTGCAGAAGTCCTGTGGTTTTCCCTGTGCAATTTACACACGCACACACGCGCGCGTACAGGCATTGATCTCTATTCCAATAACTGCTTCACGTCTCCATTTAAAAGAGAGGAGAGGAGGAGGGAAAAAAAGATGGAAGAGCAAAAAAAAAAAAATCTCCTTTTGATTAAACTCCGGACAGAAAAGACATTTTCCAAAAAGCTGCTTGGTAAATGAAGGCAGAAAGCGTACACACTCCACCGTGTGCTCCGCGAGAGGAGACCTCGCTGTGTGTGGTGGTGCTGGTGAAGGGGTGGGGGTAAAGCCGTGAGGGGAGGGTTTTATTTTTCCCTCCTTTCCTAAAAAGGATGACTGCTACGAAGTTCTCCCCTCTAAACCCCCTCTTCCGCTGTACCCCACCGGGGCATCCTCCGCTGCCGCACACCCTTTCTCCTCTTCCACCACCTCCACCTCCACCACCAGCACCGGCACCTCCCCCCTCCTCGCCTCCTCCTCCGCGACTCCTCTACCACCTCCACCCCTGTGCAACGAAGTCAGGGCTGGGGTGACTGAGTCGGCTCTGTGCGCCGCCGGCGGGAGGTCCTGGCGGCTAATGCACAGTCACTTGTAACGGCAGCGGCGGCAACGGCGGCAGCAGAGGCAGCAGCAGCAGCGGCAGCGGCAGCAGCAGCGCCACAGGGAGAGTTCAGTGCAGCTGCAGCGGGGCAGACAGAGAGGGATGGAGAGGGGGGGCGGGAGGGCGGGGGTGGAAGGAGAAGAGAACTGGGGGGAAGGAGGCGGGGATATATTCTGGCCTCTTACTTCATTCTCCTCACTAACCAACTGGTTTCCTGTGGGGGCTACGTCACTGTTCATTCAAAAAAAAGAAGAAAGAAACCCTCCTCCTCCTCCGACCCTCCTCCCTCCACTCCTCCAGCTTCCCCTTCCCCAATTAAAGGGACAGCGACGAAACTAGGATCTGAGAGCCCAGCGTCCTTGAGAGAGGGTGGGGTGGAGATGCCAGCCGCGTGTGCATCGAGAGGGGCGGGGCAGGGGGAAGGTGTGGCCGTGTCATATCCACCCCCCCACCCCTGGGGCCATCCCTGTCCCATTCTCTCCCTCCCAATCCCAACCCGGCGCGATGGGTTGAGCTAAAGAAAGGGGCCGAGTCCGAGGGGGAGGGGGAGGGGGCCCGGGGTGGGCGGAAAGCACGCCCGCCCAGGGTTTGCTGATGGGTGGCACGGTTGGGGGGGGGGGGGGTGCCGCCCCCTCGGAGCTGAGTGCAAACCGCCCCCCAGCCTTGCCCAGTCAGGCTCCGACTCTATCTCGTTCCCTTTCGCTGCTGGCGCGCTGGGCCTGGCCCCGGAAGCCCGACGGGTCCATTGAGGACCGGGAAGAGGCGACCGCGCGGACGGCCACGGCCATGAGAACTCCTCTGCTTAGGCAGGGACTGATCCTCCGCGCATTACATAATGGCCTCGCTGTGCCGCGGAACCGGGCTCTCTGCGCCCGGGCCAAGGAGGGCCGGGAAGGCTGCGCTCTCGTCCCAGATGCCAGGCTGGAAGCGTGGGGGCGGGGAGGGGGAAAAGGGAAGAGGGGAAGCGTGAGGAGGCGGGGGCGTCAGGAGAATGACAAAAACAAAACTTAACTGGAGAAAAACCCGTTGCAAGCAACTACCAGAAAACTCAGAGCGTTTGGCTGGGTTGCTGCCCTGAGAACAAAGTAATCATAAAAGGAAAGAAAACATAAGACAGCTGGAGCTCTGGAAAAATCAGTTATATATATATATATAAAGTCTTCATTCTGTCTACCGATCTGGATTTCGGATCTAGTCCCCGGGAAAGGGGACCCTGACTCAAGCCGTGGGCTAGGCTGGGCTGCGCCTCATTCTGGGGCTTTCGCCCGGCGCAAAGGAAAGGAGTTTGACTTGGGACTGGCCATTAGGCCTCTCAACAGGCGTGTTTACTTTGCAATTGTTTCCATGAGCCACTCGGAGCCTTCACCTCCGAAATTATTTCTCATAGGAGCCTGAATGTGCTTGTGTCTTTCTGTGTATGTGTGTATGAGTAGGGGGTGTGGCGAGAAAGCAGTGTTTGAGGGGGAGGAGGAAGCTTTTGAGGATTTTGTTTTGCTGTTGTTGAAATAGTTGTAAACTGTTTTTCTCCTCTGACCTTTTATTTTTAATATCTGTCTCAGAAATTTAGCTGTGGAGGGTTTAGGAGGCTAGTGGCCTGAAGCATTTAGCGAGCTAGTCATGTAACCTTAGGATATCTTACCTCCTCCCCGCTCTCCCCAAAAAAGTGCATCCGTAAGGGAGATAGTATACAAAGCAAGCCCCTTTCTCTTAATTCAGCAACTAACAATAGCTGAAAAGTAATATGGCAATTTACATACATTATCTTATTTGATTCTTATTGTAGGTGTTATTTATCTCCATTTTATTCAAGAGGCTTTGAGGCTCAAGAAACTTAGAGACCCTTTTCGGGGGCTGGCCTTGTCAGCTCCTATCCCTCACAGGGGAAATTGGCTGCCCACACTCTTAAGAGCTAGTGTCATAAGTAAGAGTCCAGGTCTGTGGACTCTAGTAGATCCCCACCACTGAGACAGAATGTATGCAACTTTCTTAAATAAGCACTAATCGTGTAAACCTGGGCAAATTACTTAACCTTATTAGTTTCCCAGAAAACCCTAAAAACAATAAATTGTTAAATTGTATGAAAGGGAGTTCCCGTCACTGAGAATTCCCTATAACATAAAATAAAAAAGTTATGATCAAAAATCATGTTTATCAATATTAAGGGAGGCAGCATGGTTAAGTGAGAAGAACTGTGACTCAGGAGTTAGGAACCTGGGTTCAAATCCCACTTCTGACTTTTAACCTCCCTGGATTTTGGTTACCTCATCTTTAAAAAAAAAAAAAAAAAAAAGAATGGGTTGGTTGGGCTAGAGGGATTTTAGAAATCCATATATATATAAAAGTGAGAAGATAAAGAGCAAGGACTGATTTGGAGATGAGAAATCTGATATTCTATTTGAACTCTGTTGCTGTGTAAATTTAGGCAAGTTACAACCTCACTGGGTATCACTTTCCTCATGTGTAAAATGAATATCTTGGAATGATTACATGTCCCTTCCAACTCTAATTTTGTGACATAAGTGTGAAGTTCCCAACTTTTTCCAAGTATAAAAGCTATTTTTTTAACATCAAATTCATGAAAGCAATTATATTATTCTAATGTGTTGCTTGATAAACTGTTAACAAAAAGCTATGAGGAATACAAAAACATGTTAGGATTCATTTATATTTTATTCATCTCTAAATCACATGTTTGAAAAATGGTAATGCATGAGCACAAAACAGTGTTCAGTGTACTCTAAATTTTGTTGTAGCTAAAGGAAGAACAAAATAATAGTGTATTATGACCCTATGGAACTTCAGATAACTCCTTGGCCTGTAGTCCACGTGTCAGGAACTACTAATTTATGATCTAACAGCAGCTTCCAGGAGGAAGGTACAGAAGGTAATAATTTGTTAGCAACTTCATTAATTAATTATATTTGGGCATTTTGATTTTTGAGTCAGACAGATATTACTAAAACAAACAAACCTAAACCTTAAATGAACAAAAAACACAATAATTTGCTAAATAGTATCTTAAAAAACAAATTGCACAATAAATAGCACAGGACAGAAGTACATATCTGTGTATTCATATCATAACACACAAGGTGAGAAAATGTAATAATAATATTAGCTGAATTAAAGAATGAATTCTACCAAATTCATAAACTTTTTCTACATATAGACAGCCTTGCATATATGAACAATAATACATGAACTGGTGACACTGGTGGGAATCCCTTCTTTCCATTTTTCCTCAATGCCAGGGAACCCCCCCACACACACACACACATACACCCTAAATTTCTCTTCCTTACCAATTGCTCTTCAGGATAAGGAAAAATATGAATCCTCTCCCAAGGTATGTGTTGGGAAGGAAGGGGAGGGAATAGGGAAGGGAGGAGATAAGTTCCTGGCCTTCCAAGTTCCCAGTTTGACCTCTTGATGCATTTTTTATTAGAAACAATGGAAAACTTTGGTACTACAGATTCAGCAATCTTCCGAGTTACATAATTTTCTTTGGGTCAACCTAGAAAACTAACTTTCCTTATTTATGACATTCTGAGTTTCAAACAATTATAAAGGAAGAGATTAGAGGAAGGGAATAAACATTTATAGAATATCTATTATGTGTCAGACACTGTGCTAAACACTTTACAATCATCTCACTTGACTTGTAACATATTTAAATAGTATCTTATAAAACAAATTGCACAATAGATTTCACAGGACAGAAATATATATCTGTGTATTCATATCATAAAGCACAAGGTAAGAAAATGTGATAATAATATTTGCTGAATTAAAGAATGAATTCCACCAAATTCATGAACTTTTTCTACATATAGACAGCCTTGAATATATGAACAATAAATACATAAACTGGTGACATGGGTGGGAAATTTATGACTTATAATGTACTTTCCTTACCACAACTTTTGAGGTTCTCAGCACAATATTATTTCCCCTATTTTATAGATGAGGAAACTGACCTTCTGAAGAGGTTGTCATTAGTCCAAAGTAACACATTTAAGTTTTGGAGCAGAATTCAAACTCAGATTTTATGACTCTAATGACCAATTTTGAGCTCAAAACTGTTCTTTGTGTTTAAATGTATTTTTGGATCAACAGGCTATTCATTAGTTAAAATGTACTTTTGAGTAAATTAATATTCATTAATTCATTAGAATTAAGTGTTGATAGTTTCAATAACCATGGATACCTGTTTAGACTAGGAATATAGTTTCCATAAGCATAGAGAAGTAATAAGTACTTGTGTAAATCTCCTATGATCATCACCACCCCATAATTAGTATTCTTTCACAATGGATTCTTTAAAAGATATTAGTTGATTAATAGCTCTGCTGTTTTCTTGATACATACTCAACTTTGTGTCACATCATGATAGTAGTAGAGAATATGAGTTCACAAAGTTTGTACTATTGGTACAGTTGACTTTAGAAATTTTTCATAGGATACTCTTACTTCAAAGCCAGGATAATCTGAGCAATTTCCAGAACCCTTTTCATTACCATCGTGATCAAAAGACAAAGAAAAGGAAATTATTTAAGTATAATTAATTCCATTAGTCTCAAGTCTCAATAAATCATCCCAAGACAAAAAGTAAAATGAAAATCCATTGTATTTTTTATTAGTGTATAGGCTCAAATATTTTAAAAGATTTTTTAAAAAAGAGGTATTTGAAGGAAGAACTATTACTCATATTATGTTTAATATACCTGATGTTGTATCTTCCTGAAAACAGAGATAGAAATGAGGAAATCACTTACATTTCATTCTCAAACTCATGCCATCATTTTTTATTCTTTTAGGCTCAAAAAATATCTTTCACCATAATTTTCATTACATTCTTTATATTTTTGTCATAATCTTGATCTAATGTCTTCTTTTCACCAACTTAGAACATATCCTTCCATCTTCTAAACTCATTTTTATCTTAAATCTGAACACATAAATATAACTGAAATCTTTTTATTTAGCAAACCTTCAGGATCCCCCTAAATTCAGACAAAAATTCAGTTATTAAGGTACTGGAAAAATTAGGAACAGAGAGTTATAGATCCTACTTCTTTGAATTTGGTCTATATTATATCTAATCTACTTACATAACAAGTTTTCTCATTCATAAACCATACATGGCAATTTCTAACAAATTTGGCAGGAATTTAAAAGTGATGGTAAATATTGTGGCATCTATTCCATAGGCTCACAGAACTGATTCACTGCTAAAGCACATAGATAAGGAAATTCCAAAAGATTTTCACCAATGGAAAAAAATAAGGACAGAGGATAACAAGAGCTTCAAATGTATTGAAACTTAAAAATTAACAAGATGGTATGGATTAAAAGTCAATATCTTATCAATAGACTATTTTGTGGATAACAATCAAAGCACTATCATTAGTTAGGTGAGTGATGAAAGAACAAAATGTAGTGTCACACCCAATCAGTGCTGTGGGGGATTTTGCAAGACTGATCCCATAAAACTTTATTGTAGTGAGGTCTCCTCTAAAAACTGTCATTGCTGCCTCAGTAATACAGGAGACAAAAAGACTCACAGTAGGAGAAAGGAATGTAAACACTGGTGCTAATATTAGTGGCACAGAAGGATGTCAGAAGCCAAAATTGCAAAAGACTTCATTGTTTTCTAATAATTCTTGGGCTATGTTGTATTAGTTATTAAGTGATAGTGGATATGAGATCTGACAACCATATGAATATTTAACAACTATGTCTCTGAAATCTCAAGTATTTAATATTATGATATTTTGGAATCAGTAAGACAAGTTCAAATCCTATCTCTGGCATTTGCTGATTCCCTAATCTTATGCTAGTCTTTTAACCCATACTGACTTCTGTATTTGGGGTCAATCTTCCTTTTTTGTTTAAAAAAGGTAATTGAGGGAGTGTTTCATCATTCATGGGGAAAAAAAAAAAACCAAACACAACTGCTCCATTAAGAAAGCAAGAATGCCTTTTACATGAAAACAATAAAGAACTAATCTCTTCTTTATGACTTTAAAGTAAAGGTATTTGTATTTAATTGGCAAATATTATTGATTAGTTATTAAATTCTAACAGCAGCATAAGAGAATGCTGAAACTTTAACAAATATTTTTCATATAATTAGTATTCTCATAAAAACTATAGTTTTGTTTAAAATTTTTTAAATTTTTAAATTTTAAATTTTTAAAAATTTTTAAATAATTTTTTTTTAATTTTAAAATTAAAAAAAAAATTAAAAATAGAAATGGCAGAGTGACTTGGAGTCAGGAAGAATCAAATTCAGCTTCAGATTCTTAATAGCTGGATGACCCTAAGCAAGGCATTTAGCCTCTGTCTCCCTCCGTTTCCTGAACTGTAAAATAGACATAATAATAGGAACTCTCAGTGTTGTGATGATCAAATTTTAAAAAATTATATAGCACAATACATTGGCAGATACATAGTAAGTCCTTGGTAAATGCTTCCTTCCTTTTTTATACATATTTCTTAAGTACTTTCCTTTTTTCCATTTTCCCAACCTTCATTCTTATTCATGTTTCCTAAACATATTTCCATACTTTAAATACCAAATCAAAAGAATACTTTATCTTTTATTAGCATTTATTCTTTGTTACCATTAAGTAGTCATTATTTAATCAATTTTTTCCCTTAATTCTCCCTTTATTACCACTTCAATTCACCAAAATGTTGAGATTGTAACTTGCCATGTTTCGCCACCTACTGGCAGTTTTTTCTTTTTTCAAATGTATTTCCATTTATTTCATTAAATATTTTTCAATTACATGTAAAAATTTTTTTCATATTCATTTTTTAAAATTTGGAGTTCTGAATTGTCTTACTCTCTCCAGCCCCTCTTCTGCAAAAAAGGCAAGAAATTTCATGTTGATGATACATGAGTATTGTAAAATATTTTGCAAAATGTATTTGCAATTATCTATTACAAAAGAAAACATAAAGGAGAAAAATATGGAAATTTTTAAAAAGCATGCTTCAGTCTATATTCAGAATTGAGTAGTTCTCATTCTGTGGAAATGGGTGGCATTTTTTTTTAATTACAGGTCTTTTGGAATTGTCTTGGATCACTGTCTTGATAAGAGTAACTAAGTCTTTCACAGTTTAATAATATTGCTGCTATTGTGTATAATGTTCTTTTGGTTTGGCTCACATCATTTTGCACAAGTTTACATAAGCTTTCCCAGGGTTTTCTGAAATCATCCTAATGGTCATTTCTTATAGTACAATATAGTATTGCACCAGAACTTTTTCAGCCCTTCCCCAATTGATGGCCATTCCCTCTATTTCCATTTTTTTTCCCTCACCACAAAAAGCTACTATAAACATTTTTGTTCATCCAGGTACTTTTGCTTTTTCTTTGATCTCTTTGAGATATAGACCTACTAGTGGTATTCTGGGTCAAAAGACACAGACAGTCTTAAAATCCTTTGGGCATAGTTCCTTTCTCCAGGATGGTTAGATTAGTTTACAACTCCACCAACAGTGCATTAATGTCCCAATTTTTCCATATCCTCTCAAACATTTATCATTTTTCTTTTCTGTCATGTTAAACAATCTGACAGGAATGAGATAATATCTTAATGTTTTAATTTGCATTTCTCTAATTCCTGATAATTTACAGCATTTTTTCATATGACTTGATAATTTTGATATCTTCTTCTGAAACTTCCTGTTCCTTTGACTATCAACTAAGGAACTTGAGTAGTGGTTTTCAATATCATAATTTAGTTTGGTGAAAAATTTTCTCCCCCTTCATATTCAGCATCATAGTTTGGGGATTTAGAAAGCCAGTGTCAGTCAATAAGCAAAGGCATACATCTGATCTTTCTAGACCCTACATGATTAATGTTTAGTTAGTTACATTTACATTATTGTAATAATTTAATGTTTAGTTTAGAATAATGATGGAGTGGTAGAGTAACTACTAGAAAAGACGAAGTTGGGGGGGGGGAAGAATATTTGAGTTGAAAGGTACTCTAATCTACTATCCTATTTTACATAAAAATGATAGTGAGATCAGAGGAAATTAAAGTAACTTACCCAGAATCACACATGAAGTTAAAGTAGTACTGGGGTTGCAGCCCAAGTCTTTAGCACACCCTTTTCCTTGTACTGCTTAAGTTTACTACCTACTGCTAACGTTCATACCTGTTTCTAGAGGTGAGTTTAATGACTTGCCTAGGATTATGTAGCCAGTATATTAGAGGCAAAGATAGAATGCAAAATAATGTTTCCAAGGCCAGGTCCCTGTTCACTATCCCACATTGCCTCTCTATCTTTAACCATATTAAATTTTGAACTTGTACTCAGATTCAATAAAAAAATAACATAAACACAAGATGGAACAGAAAGAAGATATGTGAAGATGATCCAGGGTTATAGATGGCTATAAGCTTAATAAGTCAAGACTAACATGGCTAAACCCCCCAAGCCCTAAGACAATCATAGGTTTTATTAACATGTAAGTATCAGAATTTAGCTGTATTCTAAATTGGTCAAAATACATATGGACTCTAAACTTCAGTTCTAGCCTTTACTTTTTGGTCTCCTACCTCAAATCTCTCTTCATTTCAGTCCATACTACCCATTATTGCCAAAGTAACTTTCCTTAAACACAGATCTGGTCATGTGATTCCCTTACTTAATCAACCCCAGGGTAATCCTATTGCTTCTAAAATAAAAGTATAACTCTTATGTGTAGCAGTTAAAGCCCTTCACAACCTGACCCAACTTAATTGTTTCTAGCCTCACTGGGGATTATTCAAAGTCTTGTACTCTTTAATCTACTCAAAATGATCTCTGTTACTGAAACACAACTCCAACCCCTGCCTTCATGTCTTTGCACTGGCCAATCTATTTTCCTATAATGCCCTTCCTCTTTGCCTCTGCCTCATACAGTCTATCTCTTCCTTTAAAACCAAGTGATGATGACCAACATTAAGGAGGTGACAGTCAGAGGGGAGTGTAGATGAGAGCTGCTTTTGTTGTTGAGGCAATTAAGATTAAGTAACTTGCCCAGAGTTACACAGCTACTAAGTGTCTGAGGCTGAATTTGAATTCAGGTTCTGACTTCAGCACCAGTGCTCTGTCCACTCTGCCATGAAGCTGCTCCTATGAGAGCTTTTACAGAGGCAAAAACAACACGACTTGACAGATAATTGGATTTGATTGACAGGTGAGATATTAGGGAGGCAGGGAGGACAGCTTGGGTTTCCAGCTTGGTGACTGGGAGGATGGTGATGCCCTTGACAATAAGAGAAAAAACAGGAAGAGGGAAGGGCTTAGGGAGGAAAGATTTGAATTTACTTTTGAGCATGTTAAGTTTAAGATGTCTATGAAACATGTAGTTTGAGAAGTCACACAGGCAGTAGAACTGCAAGGTTAGACAAATAAATCTGTTATCTCCATACAGAGATGATAATTGAATCCATGGGCATAGAAAGGGAGAAGAAAGCCCGGGACAGAGCTTTAGGATATACCCACAGTTAGCATATGTGACCTGGCAAAGGTGGCTGAAAAGGTAGGGTCAAACAGGTAGGTGAACCAAGAGAGTGTGGATGTATTATTGTATTATTGGGGAGTATGTATATATTGCCTACATGGAAATAGCTGTCATATTATCTATAACATGATATGTGCATATGGTGTTCCAAAAGTTTTAGTGTCCCTTTAAAGCTGTTAAAGTTTAAAATTTTACTATGATTTTTGGTACACCCTGTAGATAGTAACACAATAAAACATATTAAAAATATATGGCATCTAGGGTTTTTCATATGATAGCTATATCTATAATACCTAATATATATATATGTGTGTGTGTGTGTGTGTGTGTGTGTGTATACACCTATATATATCACACATATGTAAAATACATATGCTTAAGGCTATCATGTATTTGATGTTTGATGACTGATAAATGCTGGCGATGAGGAACATTGCCTGGGCTAACTCCAAGTTTGAGGGGAAAAAGAGACAAAATCCTAATTAGGACCAAATCAAATCAAAACCCAAATCATAAGCCAAAGGCCAGATTTCAGATCTGTATTTCTCTATTACACCAAAAACCTGGTATTGAAAGAGCGAGACTTGGGAAGTCAGTACAGCATTAGGAGGCAGTCTCTAGGAAGGTATTCTGAGGATTGTTTCAGCTTTTATGGTAGCAATATACATTTCTCATCCCTATACTGTTAGCATTGCTCATGGACTGGATCACCTCATAGCTGATTCAGCATGATAATGAGGATCAGATATCATTTTTCTTAACAAAAACACTACCCCAGACTTGAAAATCATAGCTTCGTAGAAGGAATTTAACAATTCTAGGGCATATCTGACCTTTTCTCGGCTCTATCCTTACCAGTCCCCTACTCATTGGAGGCAGCCGATACTTATGGACATTTTCCATGAATCAAGACTACTCTGAAAAATGCAGATTTCCTGCTCATCTATAATAAGTAGTAGGTGTGGATTCAGAGGCTGTTGTGATAGCCCAAGACTGAGGTGAAAATATTCTAAATCCAATGACATAGGACAGAGAAAGAGTGAAAAGAGGTAATATCACCTGTTTGGACACATAACAATGGCTAAGACGAAGTAACAAACTCTACAGAAAGTCTATTTGGATTCTCTAGCGGCTAACACCTTTGCTACCTACCCACCCCAAATTGTGTTGTGTATATTTTTAAATTTTTTATGAACATGCAAATGTTTTGGTGTCAGGGACTATTTTATTTTTGTCATCTATTCCCAGCATTTAGTACATAATAGGCACTTAATAACTACTTGTTGAACGAATGAATGGAGTGAGGCAGGGAAGGGGATTGCTACCCTTTCTAGGAAAGTCTCATAATTATGGAAGGGTGGTCAAAGGTGGTCCTCCATGCCAAAGATCCCCTAAGGACATAATGGCAGTCATCTCCCTATTTACAACTCATACTGGCAATTCATCAACTTGTGCAGCCTCCAACTCTCTCATGTTGTCATTGACTTCTGAAACTGAAACGTGTTGGGGGATGCATACAGGGAAAATTGAAGCTAGAAACCATAATTCATACAAAAAGATCTGTTGCTGAGTGGATGAATAGATTGAGTTATTGTATTTTAAGAGCCAAGGAGCACTCCACTCATTCAGATGTGGTCAAGATGTAGCCCTGAAGTGAACAAAAAAATAAAAGGCAAATTTGGGGAGTCATTTTCTAATGGCAGCTTGGTGACACCATGGTTAGAAGGCTGGGCCTGGAATCTGAAAGTTCTGAGTTTAAATATGGCCTCAGATATTTGCTAGCTGTATGATCCTATGCAAATCACTTAACTTCTGTTTGTCTCAGTTGCCTCAGCTATAAAATAAGGGAAATAGTACCACCTACCTCACAGGGCTTTTGGGAGGATCAAATGAGATAATATTTCTAAAAAGCAAAAAAAAAAAAAAAAAAAAAACTACTACTAAACATAGTACTTGGCACATAATAGGTGCTATATAAAAGCATTTCCCTCCCTCTCTCCCACCAATATGGACCAGCAATTTACTATTCAATACAAGTTTCCATATGTCTTATATCTCTTAACATTAAATGTATAGTAGTGTCTTTAGTACTTTACTTGGACCATGTACAGTACTTGACAGTTTAAGATTTAATCTGTGATTTAAATATACATTGGGTGAATAAACAAACTATATTGTTTCAGGATTATTTGCATTTTAGAATCTGCTCTATTAACACTGTTAATTTTCTTTTTAACATTTCTTGCCAGAAATAGAAAATTTTTCATAAATTTAAATAAAAAATAATCCTGGTTTAGTTCATAGTTCTCACTGGGTTAATTTATAGTAGAATCTAAACTTTACAAAATAAGTTAATTTAGTGAAACCTACAAATTAAATCATAAACTAAAAATTTATTGTTAAGATTTATTTTGTTGTGAAAATTCATTAGGAGATTCACCTATTGTTTTTTTTTATTTATAAAAATCAGAAATCTACAAGAACCCATTTTCTTCTCTCATTTTGTTCCATAAGTAATAGTTCTTCATTTAGAGAGAAATATTCTTCAAAGGGGAAAGATCCATATCTGAAACTTCTATTGTAACTTTCACAAGTTTAATATAGTTCAGGCCACACTGTAGGTTTTCAATAAATGCTTAATTTATTGATTGAACTGCAGTAAAGAGAGTGTCTAGTGACACCATAGTATTAAAATGGTGTAGGTAAAGAATTCACATTCTCTGTGTTGCCAGTTTTGTTCAGCCATCCAATACACACTGCACATCATAGACATTCAAAAATTAATGCCCAGTGAAGGCAATTAAAATGACCATTTCAGGATTTATATGGCATATTCCAGATTATATGGGAATTCTCAAGCTGTTACTTAAAGACGCCAGGATGCTCACAACTTTGGATAAGAGGTTATTATGTTTTAGTTCTTTTTTTTTTCTGCCCAATAAGAGGGTAAAGAAATACTCAGAAGTCCAGCCAAGAAAGTCTAAGTTTCTTCTTCTGAGACTTTTGTGAGAATATCACAAAGACTGGAAAGAAAGACAAAAAGACTGGAAAGAAAAAGGGAAAAAGTTAAAAAGCAAGGGGAGGGAGAGGGGTGAAATTGAAAGTTAATTTTAGCTTTGCCATCTTCAAGTCCAAGCCCATTATTTTAGACAAAACTATGACATGTAGGTTTTGATTATTAAAATGAAACTCCCTTTCTTTGAATAAGTAGGGGACTATGGACATGGAAAATAGCAGTACCATTGGAATTGACAAATATATCAAGGGGGTTTTTGGCTGAAAATTTTTCCCTCTTTCTTTTTTAGTCTTTGTTAGGAATGCATTTCTCATGGGGCGGAAAAGAGGAACATATTGGGAAATAAAAGTAATATTAAAATACAAGATATTGACCAAGTTGTTAAAAAGAAATAATTATTAAGATGAAAAGGAAACAATGCTTATGAAGAAAAATGTCTTAGTAATTGTATTTTTTAATTTTTGAAGGTATTTTATTTTTGTTTTCTCAGTTTCTTTGGCATATAACTGCACAATAAGTTTGATTTTTATTTTTTCTGGTTTTGCTGTGGCTTCACCTTATTTTGTTATTTTGTTAATTTTGTGCTCTTCTTTTTAATCAAATTAGCTAAAGGTTCTTCAATTTTTTTAGTCTTTTTTAAAGAATTAGTTTTTAGTTTTATTTATTATTTCTATAAAGTTTTTATTTCTAATGAATGTTATTCTAATTTTTAATATCTCTTCTTTTTAACTTATTTTTAGGTTTATTCATTGATTTTCTAACTTTTAAGTGCACATTCACTTCATTAATCTTCTTTTTCTATTTTGTTAAATATATGATTGTAGGGAAATTATTTTTTCCCTGAAGACTGATATAACTGCATCACAGAAATTTAGTTATATTTTTTCATCATTATCATTTCCTTTTATTGTTTTTATTATTTGTTTTTTGATTCACTCATCATTTAAGATTTCATTGTTGTCTCTATCTGTGTCTGTGTTTTTTGTCTGTAGTCCCTGAACCAATTTCTACTTTTATTGCATTATGGTATATAAAAGATTAATTATTTCTACCGCTACATTTGTTTATAAGGTTTCTGTGTCCTAGTACATGGTCAATGTAAAAACTCCACATGATGTAAATAAATATGTAAAATTAGGTAAAAAAATATGTAAAGTTAGCAAAAATAGTAAAGTTCTTTTGCTATCACATTTAGAAGATGCCATATATTTTTAACCCATTTCTCCAGCAATTTGTTCAGTTCCACATTTTCTCTACTATTTATCTTTCAATTAGATTTATCCAAAACTGATAGAGGAATATTGAAATTTCCTATCACTTTTGTGTTTGTCTATATTTTCTTGAAGCTCAGATAATGTTTCCTTTAAGAATTTGGATGCTAAAAAAATAAAAAATAAAAAAAAAAAAAAAGAATTTGGATGCTAAGATATTTTGAACATATACAATTATTTCCGATATTGTTTTGTGGTTTATGTTTCCTTTCAGCATAATATAATTTCCTTGATTATCTCTTTTTAGTTATTTAATGTTTGTTTTTGCTTTGGCAGCATGGTGAAAACTCTTGCTTTTTTAAAACTTTACTTGATATATACATTTTTTTCTATCCCTTCAGTTTCATTTTGTGTATGTCTTTTGCTTTTAAAATGTTTCTTGTAAGCTGCAGATTGTAAAATTTTATTTTCTTATATAATCTATTACTCTTTTTAATTTTATTGGATTATTGAATTCATTTACATTTAAAGTTATAAAAATTAGGTTTATGTTTTCCTCTATATAAGAAATTTGTATTTTTTTCCAAGTTAAAATGTTCCTCCTTCATGCTATAAATATAGTAGGTATTTAGTTTCTTTACTATAAAATTTTTAAAATTTTATTTCATAATTTTTTAAGATGGTCCTGTTTTGACTGGGTCTCTTTCCTTCACCTCTGGTTCCCTCTTCACATTTGTTATCCTTTCACTTTATGATTTAATTAACTTGTTCTTTTTTCTCTCCTGATATAATCTAACTATATATTCCTTCCCCCTCTTTTTTCTTTTCTTTCTTTCTTTTTTCTTTTTTTGTGAGGCAACTGGAGTTGTGATTTGCTCAGGGTCACACAGCTTGTAAGTGTTAAGTGTCTGAGGGCAGATTTTAACTCAGGTCCTCCTGAGTGCAAGGCTGATGCTCTATTCACTGTACTATCTAGCTGCCCCTTCCACCTCTCTTTTTTTCCTGTTAGTCAAATATGTGTCTTTTTATTCTTTTTACCTTCAGCTAATACTATTTGATAATTTAAAAAATGTCATTGTTATGTCCTTTCCTAAAAAGGATTTCTCTCATTCTCTTTATTATCCACTTTGTCTTTCTGTTTACCCTAGCCCCTCATTCTCTGATTTGTGACCCCTATAATTATCTGGTCTTTCTCTTTTATCTGTATTCTTCATGCAGCAGTGTTCCTAAGGTATCAACTCTGGGCTCTCCCCTCTGTGGTGGGTGAAAGCTGAAATGATTGTGGAAATAAGTTCGAATTTTGGAGCATTTTGATTTATTAAGGAATGCATGCCAATTGCTCCACAAACCAGGACCAGACTTTCTCAGCTTGGGTTGGACTCCAAATATGGGAGGAGATAGACTTTAATATATTCAAAAACAATCATCAAACAAAAAAATCAAATAATTAATTAAAAGGAACCACTATCTGCTTTCCAAAGATTAGGGACTTTCTAAATTGGGAAGAGGAGAGTGAACATATATAATTCCTGAATTCAGAAAGAAAAAAGTATCCTACTCCCCTTAAGTGTCTGTTAAAAATCAAAGGAAATTTTTAAAAACCTGATGGATCAATATAGGGCTAGTTTTTAGTTAAGACATATGGGTTACTCATCAATCTTTGGATCTGAGCTTCTAATTGGCATAAACTAGATCCTTGGTAAAAGGTCTTCAAACAGCAGCTAGAGGTATCCCAGCCACATTGGGGATAGGTTCAAACAGTAAAATAAGGTTTCCTTCCAATTCCCAAACTTGAATAATATATTCCCAAAACACAGAATTGGATTAGATCCATAATTGAATAGAAAGGGAATTGAGCTTGCTCCAGAGCTGAGTCACAAGATAGAGTCAGTGTGGTTTACTCATTCCCACAATTAACCTCTTGCTATTCCAATCTCAATTCTCTCACCTTTAGGGGTTTGTTCTATTGCTAGTATCCAGGAAACTACTCTATGGATTCCCTTTTTCCATTGGGTCTTACTACCAATGCAATGCCAAGAAATACAAGTATTAGAAAGGACATTATCCCATGGCAGGGCTCCTTCCTCACAATTGGTCTATATTTCTCTTGTTGACCTTTTACTTTTTGCTGAATTTGCCTGGAAATCTCCTCCTTATGCCCACGTTCTTCTGCTTCTCCAGCTGCCTCCCAAACATTCCAACTTCCTCCCAGGACAAATAAACTTTTAAGCACCAACTCTCCCAGGCTTCACCCAGTGTAGAGTCCACATCTCTTTCATCAACTCTCTTTACTCAAAGGAACATTCATCAGAGAACCTCTTTCTACCTCAAAAGTCAGGCTCCTTTCTTTCTCCTTTTCAGTCTTTCTACCCTACTCTTCACAGTTCTTCTTTTCCTAAGACCACAGAGGTCATCTTCCCTTCATGGATAATCATTGAGTAGACGCCAGTACATCACACACTCCATTTTTCTTCTCTTTTTTTTATATACCCTTCCATGTTGTAATATAGTCCCACAAAAGCATCATTCACCTGTAGGCAGTGATCAGCATCTGTCCACGATAGACCCTGTGTCTACTTCTTCCCTGTTAGAGCCACCAGATTTCTGTTTTTCACAGTCACCTTTTGTATATCTAGAGAGGTTTTTTTAGATGTCTTTGTTGTTACTTTGTTGCTATTATTGTCCTTGCCTGCTGCATTTATTCACTCCTTTTGCATTTCTGTAGTTTCATATGTTTGAGAATCAAATAATCTCTTCAGTTCTGATTATCATTTTTAAATGCTTCAAAATATTTTTTTTTTGTTGTTGATCACCCATTTTCTCTCCTATATGGCTAAGCCTGAATTTGCAGGATGAGTCATTCTGGCCTATCCCTAAAACACCATTGCTCTTCAGAACACCTTATTCCATTCCCTTCACCATTTTTCCAGTGGATGCTGAACAGTCTTGTGTTATTTAAATGTCTTTTCTTTTTTGAATTTAGAGATCTTCTACCTGATGGCTTGCTGAATTTGTTGTTTCTAAAATGAATTATTATATTTAGCCACTATGTATTTTGGAGTTTTCAGCCTTAAAGGTTTTTTTTTTTAATCCTAGAGGCTATCTATGAACTCTTTCAATTGGAATTTCATTTTCTATGTTAAGAAATTCTAAATAATGCTTCTATTATTTTCTTATTTATAGCATTAGGATTTTTTTTCCTGTCATGTTCTTCTGGAAGCCTTGGGCGGATTCTACACATTCTACCTTTGAGATCAGTATATTTTGCTTGTATCAGGAGTACATTCTCTGTTAATATTTTTTCCCTTCTCTTCTAAGTTGTCTTTCACTTGTGTGTAATTTGATTTCCCAATCTATTGTTCTTTTGTTTCTTTGCTGAGGCTTGCCCTTGCTATTGATTTTTTTATTCTTCTGTTTTTATAAAGTAGGACATAAATCTAGCTCTCATAATTTTTTTCTCTTTTAAATCAGGATCAGCCTATTGTGGTTCAATGTTCTCCTCACATTCAACAGGGTACTACATCTCTTCAAGTGTTGCATTATTTTCCTTTGTTTTACAGTATTTATTCATTGATGCCTGAATTTGTTTATTACACGTAGATACCATATTTCCTACTGTTATAGTTTTTTTCTTTTGATTTATTTGTTTACTTATTTATGTTCAAGGTCTGAGATTTCTCCTTCCAGAAATCTTTGGTAGCTTCAGTTAATTTTTTCATAATTATTTCCTTCCTAATCACTCACTTCTTGATGCCCTTCTCTCTAATCATGATTTCACAGGGAGATTGAATTTACCACCAATCTAGGTCTTTGCCCCAAATGATTTTTGACAGGTCAGATATAGCTCCAGCTCCATGCTGTGCTCTTTCCTCAGGCTTGGTAGTTTCCCAAATGCATGACATCCTATCTTTGTGAACTGTTTCACTACCTCAGTTCCTCAGGGCTCTATACACACACACACACACACACACACATACACACATACACACACACACACACACACACACACACATACACAATGTGTGTATGTGTGTGTATATAGATTTATTGTATATTTATAACCTGTTGCTGATTGTAGTCAAATAAGGATGGAACAATTTGGCAGTGAGAGGTTGAGCACCATTTATGTGTGGGCAGGACATTTTTTTTTTTTTTGCATTTAAATTCCAAATCATTGGATTCTGAATTGAAATTGAAAATTTTTCTTTCCACTTTCCCACTTGAACTTCTAATAAAAGAGCTATAAAAATACAGGCTAGAAAATAATAGTACTATACATTTACCTCATGTTTTGCGTTTTCTTGTGCATTTGATTCTCACAACAATCCTGAGATGTAATTTAAGCTAGTGTAGTGGAAGCCTTAGATTCAAGTCCTAGTTCTCTTCTACTAACCAGTTGTGTGAGCTTGGTCAAATCACTTAACCTCTGATTCTCAACTTAGTCCTCTGTAAAAACAGGCATAAACATTCTTACCCTATCTTCCTTAGGGCAATACATACAAATACTCTAATACATTTATATAAACTTTAATATATTTTAGAAAAGTGAACTCAAATTATTACCCCCATCCTGAAAGACTAAATAGTCTGTAAGATTTGTTCAGCATCATGCATCGAACACACATGAACTCAGATTTTTCTAACTTCTAGTCTAACATCCTATTTTCTTGAGAGGGAAAAGATATAAATGTATGAAACATTTACTGCAACCATATTGTGAGCTTATAAAAAAAATGCCATACTCTTCAAGTGCTTGGAATGCAAAAGGTTTGATAGCACAAACATTTTTATTGTGCTCAAGTATTTAAAGAAAGCACCATATGCATAAAAATAAACCCTCAAATCTGTAAACCTCATTCCCCATTTATTTTTTGTTTCTGAGAAATACAAGATATGAAAATTAGTTTACATTTCTGGCACAAATGCTCATGAAGCAGCAAGCCTAAGTTCTCATATGTATCAAAACAGCCATGTAAATACACCCTTATCAGTTTAAAAGTGTGTAGAATTTTCACATCCAGAAAAATATAGCTAGCCATTCCCTTCTTTTTAGACTTAATAAAATATCAAATCTATTGTTACTGCTTCATTCTACAGTTATGAACAGGGAGATTTAGGATGATTGGAGTTACATTATGATTAGTGTATACATTAAATGTAATGCCTCCTGGGAATGATAGAGGAATGGGAAAGATACAATGCATCAGACTGTAAAAAAAAAAAAAAAAAAAAATAGAAATTTTGAAAGTTAGTCACAAATGGACATCATTGTTTTACTGAGAACACGATGCAACAAACTGATTAAATCTGTAGTTCAGACAATAATTGGGGGGGAGGGGGAAGTTAATTTAGTATCTATTTTGTCTGGTAGACACACACAATCTACTTTTTCTGTCCTTGTAACTTCACCAAAATAAAACTTTTGTCATCAAATGCCTCAGTCAAACTGAGACTTATTAAAGACCTTAGTTTTTAAAAGGCCAAGATCTCTCACCATCCAGGGCTATCTCCAACAATCCTGATCTATATCTTGTGATTAGAGCCAAATAGCTCTGGAAGGGAAAGTAAGGCTAGTGACTTTGCACAGCCCTCCCTCATTTAAATCTAATTCATTTGTATGCCATAGCATCTCCTCATCAGAATGATGGACAAACAAAAAACAACTTTTGCCATCTAACCTACTGGAAAATATTCTTGAAAGGCTTATGCAGAAACTGTCAGTGATATACTGAGTATAACCAAAGATAGAATCTGTAGTAAACATGTAAGAATTACTGTCATTAGGATGTCAGCCTGCCATGTTCTAAATAATAGATTATTTTAGATTTTCTTCTTCTATCAACTGTGCAAATCATTAAACTGGACAAAAAAATGGAAAATACGCATTTTTCCTTTAAAAATCAGGAGTATTTTATATCTCTCTCCAAAATAAATGGTTCTCTAAACCTCACATAGAACTCTTAAGACTAAATGCAATGAAAAGTTTTAAAAATAAATATATATTTATTATAATAAATCAATTCAACTCAAACCACTCAGAGCTAAGGACTACAGAACTGAAATTCTTGTAATAAACTATTACAGATCATCTGAGAGGAAAGACCAGCTTTTCAGTATAACTATAACTGAATGACTTTTATCATGGGCACAATTTAGTGTATTTGCAGGCATAAAATGAAATATCTGAAGGAAGGGGAGCTCTAAACAGATAGACACTATCAAAAAAATCTGGCTCAGGAAACTTGGAAGAAAAAGGTTAATCAATGTTATGATAGACTTTTGCCTACCTGAGCCAACTAGGAAAAAGATAGAGCTATAGCCTTTAAAAAATCCTCATGCTTTGGTTGAAGTCAGACCCTTTTAATGATACAACTGTCTATTATAAGGAATACATATGTAACAAAGAAGCCTGATATTTCCTTTAAAATATCACTTCAGCAGATCTTCTGTCCCGTATAACTTTGCTTGATCTATAAGTCATATCTCTAGACTACCCTGGATGCCATGACTTAGAAAGTATTATTCTCACTTAACATTATGAAGTCATTGCAAGCAATCTATATCAAGCTATTATGAATTAAAGGCATTCAACACCATTTTATTTTAAAATAAAATCAAGAAGTTCCAAAGATCAAAAAGTAATATATTTAATCCCCTCCTCAGTTTTGCTACAAGTATATATGTATATCTATATACATATACATATATATGGGTTTTTATTTTTTTAATTATTTTTTTTATTTTACAAAATCCTTTCTATGTGACCACAAGAAGAGGCCTATTTCCATAAAAGTGAATCCAAATGGCCTCACTACACAAATGCACCTAGGAGAGGACTTTAGGATGAAAATGCAGACAAGAGCCCTCCAACTGAGAAGAGCTAATAATGGCCAGTATGAAACAAGCAGCATTTGCTAAAGCTCATCATAGGCACTTACTATGGAAGTCCATTAAATAAACAATGGTCCTGCTCATTGGAAACAGCATTCCGGGAAGCAAGGGGGTTCTTGGAGATAACAGCTTTAAAAAAGCATGGCTAAGGTAGGTTATGTAAGCATCATTAACATATGGTGCAAAGGTAAGGTTCTCTCAGGAAAGTGTGGGTTGTCCAAATCAATTTTTAGAAAAGTGTGGCATTTTGTTTAGTTTGGACAGATATATGGCAAATCATGGGCCTCTTCTCAATCAATGAATGGTACCCTAAGGAACAAATTTTATCTATTCAATCTTCACCCTTTATGAAAGTTAAATATATGCCACTGGATGAATCCTAAACTTGTTTTAATCAATACAAATTCTCTATTAAATTTAATTTGTTTTTTATGTAACTATTACAGTAAATATCTTAGGTAAAAGTGAAGAGAAAAGGAAATGAATAGGATAAAATGGAACATATGAATTTCAGGTTATGGCTATTTAAGATATTGTAAACAATGATATTTCTAAAATTTTATTTTTTTCCTCAAAAAAACATTTTAGAAGACTGCCTTTTCACCATAGGTTAGTAGAGGGAAATTTCCCAAGCATTCTAACTTGGAGAGGAATTTTTTTAAACTCTCTCTATGAAATATTTGTCTTTTTAAGTTATGCCTTGTGGCACTACCCTGCTCACCCCCTTTCCCCAGCTCCTCTGTTTCCCATTTTTTAGCTGTGCTTATATCGCACGATTTGCTTCCATTTGGGATCATCAAGAGATAGTGCTGCATTTAACATTTTCTCATCAGGAGCAAATAGAAGCATGATGGCTATATTGTAAAAGTGACAAAGATAGGTATTTAAACCTACTGACAATAGGAAAAAATCGTCAGGAATCAAGGAAGCTGAGTTTTGAAAACCATCCTAGAAATTAGTTGAGACCTAAACAATTAAAAAAAAATCTTCATGACTTTATATGCCACAAAATTCATTTTTGGTCTCTATCACCACCAGGAGTAGGGGAATGGGGAAGGAATAAGAAAAAAGAAATAAATGTTGTTATTCTGAATTACCAGCAAGTAATCCAGTCCAAAGTCCTATTTCTTCCCATTTCTTGCAGTCTGTCATTTCCCACACCATCATCTCTCTACCTCAGAACCCAGAGAATCAGTAAGTCTTTATCCTTATATTTGCATAGTATTAATATTTCCCAGAATTGTATTGTCTTCTTGCTCTCATCCAGGTTCCTGAAGAAGAAAGAGCTTTTCAAACATGCATCCCACCCACTTGCACAAGAGTCTATAGGTCAGATCCCAGTTGGCAGCAAGTTGTCCAAATTGTTGAAAAACCATTCTCTGTTTTTCAGAATCATGATCAAGCCGTTTTGTCCACAGTTTCAGACTTTGCCCTCTGGATCATACATCGTCGGATGATGCTATCGAAACTTCCAAGGTAGAATAAAGCAATGGTACGAAAAAGACCCATGGTAACTATCTGAAAGAGAAAGTGGGAGTGAGGGTAGAGATTGGGTACAAGGAAAGTGACTGAGAGTCTTCAGCTCATTCAATACCTCATTTCAAAAATGCCTTTAAGGGCATCCTTACATTGGACTGGGTGATTTTCTCGGGCATATTTCTAGTTTACTTTAGATCAAAGAAAGTTCTACTGAGAATTTCAATTGGTAAAAACAACATTCCCATAAACTATAAAAAGAGGAAATATATTTGTCATCTCTCCTCCTCTGAGGTTCACTCTTTCAAGATTTATTACCCAATTTAAATCTTAGAGGCAGTAAGCTGAGCTCATAGGTACCTTCTTTCTCAAGGAATTCAGTATTCCATTATTTCCTTCTCTAATATAACTCTTGCTTGTTTACCAGGGAATCTTAACATGCTGATATCTACTCATATTCTCTAATTCCCCAACTCTCCCATCTCCTCAACTCTTGTGCCCTCCCTCCCCACTCCATCTTAGCTCTACATAAGGAAGGTCACAGTCTTCAGCCTTGTGGGTATTCCACTAGGATAAAGTAGTTAGGTAGCACTGTGGACAGGGCACTGAAGCTGGAATCAGGATGATCAGATACTACTGTGCAGTCCTGAGCCAGTCCTTTAACTGCTTAAAGCCTTGGTTTCCTTCTCTGTGTGATTGTTTTTGTTCTTCCTTCATTCTGAGAGAAGATCAATGATAGCACAATGTGATGTGTGATGTCTTGACTTGTGAGTGAATTGGATTGAAGTGAGACAGAACTGTGCAAAGTCATCAGCCTCTCTCACTCCTCCTGTCATTGCAGTCCATTGACAAGACATAAGTAAAGACAACTGGTGATGGCTCAGCTCATATTTAAGCATTAAATGCCTAATACATAAGCATGTGTGTTTGGCCAAAAATTTTGCTTAAGTATTTTTAAAAGATTGTAGCATTGCAAAATAGAAATAACAATAGTATTACTTAATAGTGTATTTGTAAAGATTAAATGATATATTTGTTTTGCAAACCTTAAAGTGCTATGTTAATACTAGCTATGATGATGATAAAATTCCAAAAATTTCTTTATTTCCAGATCATAATCTCCTAGCATCCTATTTATCTCTTTCTTGTTTAATTCCTAAAATTATTCTTTATTTTTAATGGGAACTTCTTATCCTTCCATCTTTCTCCCGGGTCAACATCTCTAATCTAATGTCATTTTCTTCCATTTCCACTTTTGACCCCAGTGATAATTAGTTCAATATCACACTCTCCATTCTTAAATTCTGTACCCCCTTATTCCATGGATGCTTATACCTGGCCAAACTCTAACCCTGGATTATTCCAATCATTTTCCTTTTCCACTCCTATCATAGGCTACCTTAACAGATTCACCCAGTTGAACTAAATGTACTACAAATTTATGTTATTTAACCTCAACTGATCTGGCACTAAAGTAAAAAAAAAATTCTTTTGAACCTATCTAATTTATTCTCCATTCTGTTTCCCAGAAAAGCTTTCTAAACTTAGCCTCAAATTTCTTATATTATCTTCTGCCCATCTCTACAACCACTTTTTCAGCTGAAAAACTGGAGACTATTCAGGATGAACTTCCTTCTCCCCTTTCTCTATATACCCAACCCTGGATAGCATTTCCCAGTCTCTGCTTTTCCATTATTGAGGAAGAGTTTGGCCCTTCTCCTTCCCAAGACCAACCCCTCCCCCATGTACCCTTAATTCCATCCTTTCCTATTTTCTCCAGCAGACTGTACCTCTCTCCACACCCCCCTCTTTCTGATCTTCAGGCTCTGTATATATTAGTTCCTTTCTGCTCCTTAAAAATTCCGCTCATTAGAACCTACCATTCCCCAAAGATAGGATCTCATAACTTTCTATCCTTTCTCTATTTTCTTTCCCCTCAATAATTTGTAGTGTAGCTTCTAACCTCATCACTCAACTGAAACCATTCTCTCCAAAGTTACTCATAATTGCCAAATCTGATGACTTTTACTCAATCCTCATCCTTCTCAAATCATTGTTATATTTGACCTGATTGACTACCTTCTTTTCCTACTGCATTCTCTGAGTTTTCACGAAATTCTCTTGGTCCCCTTTCCAATGGGATAAGTCCTTTCTAGTCACTTTTGCTGGCTGCCCATCTATGCCCTCTAACTCTGGATAAACACCAAGACTATGCTGGACCCTTTTCTATTCTGTCTTTCTATGGTCAGTTGATGACCTCATGAGCTCCAATGACTTTAATTATCAGATCAATGTAGATGACATGTGGATCTCTATACTCGGCTCTAATCTCTCTCCTGAACTTCAGTCTCCTGCCTATTTTACATTTCAAAGTGGATTTCCAATAGGCATCTTAAATGCATCATGTCCAACTAAGAACTAATTATCTTTCCCCAAAATAGAGCCCTCTTCTGAACTTTCCTGTGTCTGCTAAAGGCACTACCATCTCCTGGGTACATTCCTCAGAAATATACTATTCCTCATTCTCCCACACTCTGTATATCTAGTTTCCAAATATTGTGATTTCTCCTATTATATCGCTCTCATCCTTCCCTTTATCTCTACACCCAAAATCACTATTCTAATTCAGGTCTTTATCACCTCTTGCCTGGATTATTGCAATATCTTTACCACAATAACTGCTCTCTGGTCATTGATCTTACTTCCCTTTTACCCAAATTACAGATTCCACCTCTAGACTGTCCATTTTTGACAATGATCTTTTGTCTTAACAAGGAGCTGTGGCAATTAGTTGGCACATTTTGAAGTTTGGAGAACCAGAGTTCAAATCTGGCCTCAGATTTGAACTTACTTACTAAGCAAGTCACTTAACCCTGACTACCTCCTGTTATGGGCCAGAACTCTGAACTTGAAACAAGGATTTTTACAAGGTGCTAACTCAGTGGAATTGATGATACAATGGTTATTTAGTTTAGCATGGTGCTTAATAGTTCTCTAAATTCAGTATGATTGATTTAATCTTACAACAAGTAATGGCTTCCTAGAGCTATAATGATTGGTTTATATTCAGTGTGGAACATATAAGCAGGGACTGAGAGTCACAGAAAACAAGCGCACTAGAAGCCAAGAAGACAGAGATTCATTTCTATCTTCAGTCAGGTTCCTAGTGGCTGGCCCGGACTCCTGCATTTCCCCACTGAGAACAAGGCCTGTGTGAAAGGCTCTCCAGAAAGCTGTCCAGCCCCAGGAAGGAGATAATAAAGAATCTGGACTTTAACACCTGGCTGTTCTCGTGGTGATTGCTCTGCTGAAAGGAAAGCTGCCCTAGAGACCCTCCAGAAAACTGAACAAAGAACATTATATTTTGGAATCTGAACGTGGGACCAAGGACCTAAATCTGTGACCCAGAAATTACAAAAATAAGACAAGAAGGAAACTTTAAGGACTAAACTAGTGCTTCAAGCTAAAATGGGACAGATATTTAGAAAACAGCCTTCTTTTCCAATTCAAGGAAAATATGTTGAAAGCTTGGTTAAACTTATGAGAAACCAAAGTTCGATTGTAACTTGGGAGTAGAGCATTGAACTTTTAGAAACGGTAGAGTACACATCTCCTTGGTTCTTTAAGGAAAAAGAATTAGATCCAGACGAGTGGAAATTAGTAGGAGAGCAACTATGTGACTACTCCAGTGATAATGGACCTTACTCAATTTCTAAAGAAACACTTTATACATATAACTTACTATAACTGGCTTTAGGAAATTATAGAAAATGCAGCTACAGCAATAATGATCAGACAACTGGCTAAGGAAAATGCTAATGAGGTTTGTAGAAGAATTATATGGGGAATATACAAAGCTGCTCCTTTAGAGATCATAAGACTCTGTGCCACACTGGGCACAAGTGCCTATTATACCCAGACTATGATGAACATGGGAAGACAGGGTCCCTCTTGGCAAGGGACTTCTAGAGAAAATCATCGATGTTTTCAATGTGGAAAAATAGGACATCTTAAAGCTCAATGTAGGCAAAGAGATAAAGTGAGAGGACAGGGTGAGAGAATAAGACTCAAAACCCTATGTCCAAAATACAACTGAGGTTTCTGCTGGGCCTCAGAATGTAGATTGACCCAGGGAAATAAGAGGTAGGGCCCTCCTCCAAAACCTCATACAAAAGACAGGTGGGGCTTGATGGCAGCTGAGGTAACACCCAGAGAGTCTTTAGAAGTTCAAGACTGATATGATCAATCAGCAGAGAAGCAATCAGATGGGAGAAAGGGATTGCAATAGGAGAGAATATAAGCTTTTTAACCTGACAGAAGGGCAGTGTCCAATGCAAGTAGCTCCAATGTAATTGCCAGATGATGAGGAGAAATCTAGAAAGTGGTGAATGGAAGGGACCAGGTAGGTTAACTGCTTGGGAGAAAGGGTTTGCTTGTATCTCTACAGATGAAGAAGGAATCAGATGGGTGCCAATGAGCACCTGGAGAGAGACAGAAAAAGAGAAAAACCTCAAAACAAAGAAGACCTAAGAAACATCTGACACTGAAAGAGCACGGCTGATAATGAGACAGGTGTAGAACTTCAAAACCAGCAGGAGTCATTGTATTCCCTGAGATATGATAAGATTGTTGTAGGATTTGAAAACCCTCAGGAATCATTGGATTCCCTGAGACATGATAAGACTGATATAGGACTTCAAAATCTGCAAGAATCATTGGATTCACTGAGATGAAAAATTGTTATTAAGCTGTTACAGGACTTCAAAATCTGCAGGAATCATTGGATTCCCTACATATGAGTAATGGACAATACATTCCTTTTGGACTATTTCTAGGACTTATGGACATGGGTAATTCCTCATGTTGATTCATGTTGTCACATCACTACTAGCCTGTGTTACCATGTGCTTATGTAATTTATGTAATTATGTGTAATACCTCCCATGTTAATGGATTTATGTATACCTATTTCAAGTGAGACCCTTCAGAAACCCGCTAATCTGATTTGATTTCCCATTTCCTTTGGTATTTTCATCTCCCTTCCTGAGATATCAGGGAGGGCGTGATCACCTCCTTTTGGGGTTCTCACCTCTTTGAGAAGTCAGGGAGAGTGACCACATTATATTCTAAAACAAAAGAAAGCAGGAGATGTTATGGGCCAGAACTCAACTTGAAACGAGGATTCTTACAAGGTATTAAGTGGAATTGATGAGACAATGGTTATCTAGTTTAGCATGGTGATTAATACTTCTCTAAGTTCAGTATGAATGATTTAGTCTTACAACAAATAATGGTTTCTTAGTGATATAATAATTGGTTTATATTCAGTGTGAAGCATATAAGCAGGGACTGAGAGCCACAGAAAACAAGCGCACTAGAAGCTCTCAGAGGCAAGGAGACAGAGATTCAGTTCCACCTTCAGTCAGGCTTCTGGTGGCTGGCCTGCATTTGCCCCACTGAGACAAAGGCAAGTCTGAAAGGTTCTCCAAAAAGCTGTCCAGCCCCAGGCAAGGAGATAATAAAGAATCTGGACTTTAACACCTGGCTGTTCTCATGGTGATTGCTCTGCTGAAAGGAAGGCTGCCCCAGAGACCCCTAGAAAACCCAACAAAGAACATTACAGCCTCCAACAAAACAAAAAAACTTACAAAGGTTCCACAGGTCATCCCCTCACCATGCCCCCTTTGCTTTGCACATCTCCCTTTGCTGTCTCCCTCCTCCCTGTCCAATTAGAATGTAGACTATGTGAGGGCAAGAACTTACCGCACAGTACCTGAAACATGGTGAGAACTTAATAAATTCTCTATCTGAGCTCAGCTGATCTGCCTACTATTCCTCACCCATTATATATCACCTATATTTTTATGCTTCTATACTGGTTTGTTCTTCATGCCTGAATTGTATTCCCTCCTTAACCGTCTATTAGAATCCTTTCTTTCCTTAAAAACTCAGTTTTGAGGATCACCTTCTACACTAGGCCTTCCCTAATCCTCTCAAGTTGTGAGTGCTTTTGTTCCAAAATTACCTTGCATTTATTTTTACATACTTATATATGTACATGTTGATAAAGAATATGTTCCTTCAAGGGATGAAATGTTTCTGTCTCTGTATCCCTGAAGTCTAACACTTAGGAGGAACTTAATAAAGGCTTGTCAATTGGTAGAGAGACTAAATGAAGTACTGGGGTATTAAAGGCTCGTTTCTTTATTGCTACACCCAATCTTATAAAATACTGCTTGGATTTGGGGGGATTTTGGTTCAGTGGCACAACAGATAGAGCACTGGGCCTGCAATCAAGAAGACCTGTATTCAAATGTGGCCTCAGATTAGTAACTATTATTACTACTGTCAAAATAGCACCTACCTGAAATAATATATGTAAAGTGCTTAGCACAGGTAACATATAGAAGGTCCTTACTAAGCCCTTTCTTTCTTCTTTCTTTCCTTCTTCCCTTCCTTCTTTCTTTCCTCTCCATCTTTAATGTTATCACTGTGTCCAGCTTTCCTAATTGATTTTCCTGTCTCTGGTCAATGACTAAAACAATACAACCTTCACATTGTTGCCAGTTTCTAACAATACTACATTTACCATAAATGCACAACTTATAAGAATCTATGGTAGAAGTTTGCTGTTGCCTATGAGGATCAAGTCCCATCTCCTTCCTGATTTTAACAACAATAATAATAGCTAGCATTTACATATAGTTTAGATTTTATAAAGTACTATACATATGTTATCTCATTTGATCCTTGCAATAACTCTCGGAGGGGAGTGTCATTATATTATTATCCCCATTTTACAGAGGGGGGAAAACGGAGGTCTAGAGAAGTTAAATGACCTGTCCTGTGTCATATAATAAGTGTCTGATGTTGAATGTGAACTCAGGTCTTCCTGACTCCCGAGTCCAATGCTCTTATCCACTATGACACCAAACTGCTGGATTTTCCAGACACTTGTCATTCCTCATTAACGAATTCAAAAATTATTTTTTCTGTTCAAACTGAGCCACAGTTAAGCCAATTTCTTCTGTTTTTCCAATACAAATTAACCTGCATTTTCATGTCTTTCTAATTCTGCCCTCTTTAGTTCTTCCCTCTTCCTCTCCCTAGGACCAAATATAAAAACAAAATAGTTCCTGCTTTTAAGGAATTGAATCCCTGAAGGTATATAACATAGAGCTGAATATTCCATATATTTTGTTGTTTAATTATTTTCAGGTACATCTGCTTCTTTGTGATTCCATTTGAGGTTTTCTTGGCAAAGATATTGAAATGGTTTACCATTTCCTTCTCCAGCTCATTTTACAGATGAGGAAACTGAGGCAAACAGAGTTAAGTGACTTGCCCAGGGTAATATAAGTGTTTGAAGCTGGATTTGAATTCAGGAGCCTTCCTGGCTTCAGGTCTGTCACTTTGTGCACTATAGTACCACCTAGCTGCTGCTGAATAATCTGAAATCAAGTAGTCTATCCTTCCACACTCCCAGTCCTAAAGTCCATATCCCTTGTGGAACAGACTCAGCTCAGTCATTTCAAATGGATGGAAACTCCCCTTCACTTTTTAAAGGACCTTCAGAGAAGGAATACCATGGCCTCAGATAACCCATTCCACAGAGTCTTATAATGTTTATTAGCAGTAAACTTTCCCCATCTAATGCTGTCATATTATAATTTAAAACTATTTCTTCTTTGCTTCCCTGGTAGAAACAGAAAAGAACTGATCATTCTAATAAGAATCCTTCATATAGTTATTAATGCTTTCCTCGACCCTTGGCTTAAAAATGAAATGCCTTCTTCACATACTGACCTATCCAAAACTTACCTGCTGAAGACCTTCTGTAATAGAAGTTACTGGTGACATTCCACAGGTCAGTGATGACAGCATGTAGCCATCTGAGCCAATGGAACTATTAAAATTTCCTTGCTGGAAAATAAGAAAAGAAGGAGTAGTTAATGGCAAAAGCAGCAAGACACTTCCTGCTCACTCCCCTCGTCAAATTCATGCTGATGTTGGCTAAAGAACAAAAAAACTCTGAATTCCCATTTACTGACATCTACTTCTTTAGGCAAGCTAAGGTATGGATATGTATGTCTTTGTACAAATAAGTCTTTGGCTGGCTCTGTGGACAGTGTCCAAGTGCTGAGAACCATTTAGGATCACTTTAAAACATTAGGACCATTAGCTCTGAACTTAAAATAAATAGTCCCTTTCTTAGATAAGAAATAGTTATAAGTTTTAGCAGTGGTTATCCTTCTTGATCTCTCTGCAATGTTAAGGAATCCCTTCTCCTGAATATTCTAGTGTCCTTCAGGTCTCATGACACTGCTCTCTCTAGTTCTCTCCTTTCTAACCAGTTCTTTCTTTACAGGCTTCATCATCCACAGTGGTCTGCCTTCTCTTCATCATCCATGGCCTGCCTTCTCTGTGTGGGAATATCCCAAGGGTCTACCTGGGCCTTCTCTTCTCTCTATAGCTATATTCTTGGTGATCTCATTAGCCACCCTTGGTTCCACTATTCATATCTATGAGAATAATTTCCAAATCTACATATACAATCTTCTCCTTTTTCCTATGTTCCAGTTCCACTTCATCAACTGCCTGTTGGACATTTACTTGAATAATCCCATAGACATCTCAAACTTGCCATGTTTAAAAGAGAACTCATTATCTTTCCTTCTAAATCCATCCATCTTATTGACTTTCCTATTTAGCCAAAGACATCTCTTCCCTTATAGGCATCTAAGTTTGCTTCAGTATCCTCCATAACTCTTCACTTTCCCTCCCAACATTCACATAACCCCTCCTACACACACCATTTCCAATCTATAAAATCTTGTTAATTCTACTATTCCAATATCTTTTATATTCAGCCCCATTTTTCCACTCATGCAGCCTTCACCATAGTTCAAGCCTTCATCCATCTCTTACATGAATTATTGCAATAGTTTACTAATTTTTCTCTCTGTCTCATATATCTCTCCTCTACAATCTATTTTCCACACGATTGCCAATTTGCTATTGTTAGAGCTCATGTTGATCTTTGTCACTGCCCTGCTCAAAAAACTTCAGTGGTTCCCTTTTGCCTCTAGGATAAAACGAAAACTGTTTTGTTTGGTACTTGAGGCCCCTGACAACCTGGTTCAAAACAGCCTTTGCAGACTGATTTTAATACTTCCCCTCTTCTACATTCTAGTTAAAACAGTCTATTTGTTCTTCCTTCATTGAACGCTATTTCCCAGGCCTTATATTTGAGCAAGCTGACTGGTTCTTATTTCTGAAATGTTAGTTCTGAAATCCTCACTTCTAGCTCTTAGGATTCCTAGCTCTCTTCAAGGTTCATCTCAAAGGTCACCTTCTTTAAAAGACTTTTACCGACTAGATCAGTTGTTGATGCTCCCATGAAATTACTTTGCATTTTTAGAATTTGCATTTATTTGTGTATAAGCTGTCTTCCCAAGTAGAATATAACTCTTTAAAGGCAGAGATTATTTCTTTTTGAATTATAGATCTATCACCTACTATACTGCCTGGCACTGAGTAGATACTTAATAAATGCTTATTGAATGGTGCATTACAAAGAATTCTGGATTTGAAGATAAGGGACATGGCTTCAAGTCCCAGCTGGCTTTGCTCCTTGGACAAATCATTTAGCCTCTTCAAGCCTTAGTTTCCTTTCCTGTAAAATGGGGTTGAGTTAGATGACCTCTAAGGTTCTTTCAGCTTCAATTCAATATAATTCTAAAAAATATTTTCTGATTAATTTCACTGTCTTGATTCTTCTGGTAAATTCAAGTCCAAGATAATTTGACTAGAATATATCACTATAAGCCCTCTCTTATAGTGAACTAACACTGCTGCTTTAGAAAAACCCATCTGCCAAAAAGAAATTATGAGATACCCTGAAAATCCATTGTATCTTATTATTATTAGTTAACATTCAGGAAAATGGTAATGGATAATTGCAGGAAGAAAGAGACATTAGACTCTCTATGAGTTAAATAGAACAGTAAACCTCTGAATAAAAAAATTGCTTTTAAAAAAAGCAGATACATAGCATATGACATCTATAGTGTGTATGATTTTTAACAACTCAAACTCTTTTTGTGTTTCAAATTATATTATACTCTTTTTAATGATCTTGGATTCTCTAAAAACTATACTGGTAAGCTGGTTTTTGATGTAAAGTAACACCGGGTTTATAATTCTGTTAGTAATTATTCAAGAGAGAAAAAATGGCATCTGACATTAAATATTATGAATTCTATTCCCTTCATAAGTTAAATCATCTTCATTAAAAACTACATAAAATTATTATGTATGTTTTGAAATAAACTTGGGATATAAATCTAAGCATGTGGTGTTGCCAACCCAAGGAAAAGAAAAAAATAGAGATTTTACTTACCGTGGCATCTTTGACAATTTGTTTTGCCACCTGTTCTGGTTTGCAAAGTGATGAGGTCTCTGAAATAAGTTGAGTCTCTAAAGGCTTAGGAAGAAGAAAGTATATGTGTCAATATCATTACAATGCTAATTAAATTAAAAGCTGACATTACTTTTTCTAAGTACTTTAAGGTTCTCATTTTTATTAAGTTCTTATTCAGGAAAATGTCTGAAATTTATGAATGCCTATTCCTTCATAGTGATTGTAAAATTCAACCCAGGGAGTAGGATGAAGTAAAGTGATGTCCAGTTTTATAGAGCACCTATTTTCTCTTCTTAGAGGAAGAAAAATATATATATATTTGTGCATATATAGAAACTGTCTCTCTCTGGACCCTCACCTCCAGCTGTCAACTGATATATAGTACCTTGGACAGAGCATAGATTAGACTTTGTGGCTTAGAAAAGTTTTATTTGAAGATGAATGCTAATGTTTTGATCATCCTTACACATGAAAAGACTTGGATACAGCTTGTTGGGCCCAATTAACTGAAGACTTTAGCAAAGAGTCAGTTCAGTAATAATCCAAGGAATCTTAGTGAGATCTTAAGAAACTAGGGGAAAGATTTCTTATGAATCTCTTATCAGTCCATAGGAAATTGTTATTTATCCTATTCCAGTGGTAAACAAATGAATAGACAACCTAATAAAAATTTCAGCTTTTGGAACTGTCTACAATGAGATGACATACATAAATCTCTTTGCCAAATCCAAAGTCCTATGTAAATACAATTTATCCATAAGGAGTCCATTTTCCAATCAGCATTCTTTTTAATTCATTTAACAATTTAATATATTTACTTGGGTGTACATGTGGTAAAAAAACTAGACTTGGGAGTCAGGAAAATCTTAATTAAAATCCAACCTCAGGCAAGTCAATGGGGTATAGAGCTTTGGACCTGAATAAACAAAGACTTTGACTATAAACAAGTCATTTAGCTGCTTTGTGCCTCAGTTTCATAATCTATAAAATGGGAATAATAATATCTATCTCAAAATTGTACTATCAAATGAGTCCATAAGTTCTTTACAAACCTTAAAATATTTTATAAATGTAAAAAGGGGATAATAATAGCACTTGTAAAATGGAGATAATAACATCATCTACTTTACAGGATTGTTGTAAGGATCAAATGAGATAGCATTTGTAAACCCTAAAGCTTTATTTTTAGTACCCTCTTGACTTAGAGCTCCCACGTTCAAACGTTCTTTTTTCCAAGGATTGTTAGGTTATCAGAATTGAAAGAGACCTTCAGAGGTTATCTTGTCTAGCCTATTCCTGAAAGATGGTGCTAAATTGTGGCCAAGGTCATTTACCAAGATAAGATGTTTGTGTGAGACAACCCACCCCAAAACAAACAACTCTAAAACTATATATGCTTGGAATGCCATTATTTCTGCCATCAGAATCACTCTGATGAGAATATGTATAAGAATAAGGGCATTTGGAACAGAAATGCCCAACACAAGCCTTATGGCACACATAACACTAAATCATGCTGTGCCAAACTCTCAAAAGCAGCTGTATTTTATTACTGAAGATAACTGCATAATTTAACAACAATGCATTTTATGAAAATTTTTTAAAGAAAAAAGCCAAGTCATAGGACTTAGGTAACAATTCCTGAGGATGTAGATTAAAATTCAAATGCTGGTATACATATATTGTATTTAACTTATACTTTAACATATTTAACATGTGTTGGTCAACCTGCCATCTGGGGGAGGGCCTGGGGGGAAGGAGGGAAAAAATTGGAACAAAAGGTTTTGCAATTGTCAATGCTGAAAAATTACCCATGCATATATGTTGTAAATAAAAAGCTATAATAAAAAAAATTTAAAAATTCAAATGCTGGCTCTTCAGGGGATGCACCAATTTTAGCTGACTGGTTCTAGTACATCCTAATTATGGAGTTAACTAGTTCTCTAGCAAAACTAGTGGCCATAGAGTTAGCTAACTAATTCTCTACTAGACCCAAATGGCTATGGAATTAGTTAACCAGAATGCTAGCACACACTAGTATGGTACCTCCCCAAAGGCCCAATGGACCAATCAAGAGTTCCTTATCCACAGCAGCCTGTGCAACATTTTGCTGGGGAAAAGAAAGCACATTTAAAAATTTATCCTGGAGCCTGAGTAAAAATGAAACTATCATGGATTATTATCCCCACTCCAGAAACAAAAGTCTATTTACTCATGTAATAAATCTGCTTAGAAGAGCTTCTCTAAAAACAGATTAATCTGTTCTACCCTAAGATAAGACATCTGGATTAAATTTAAATGGTGCATAAAATGAAAGAGATGAGAGAAAGAGGGGGGAAGAGTGGAGAGGGGGGACAGAGAAAAGTTTCTAAACTATAAATATATCTTACAATTGCCAAGACCATGGCATATTAAGTACCACTTTTCTTCTGAAGACCTTAAGACTTATTAAGGATTCTTATAAAACAGCAAGAAAAGCAGCATGAATTTCATAATCTAAAGTACTAAAGACTTCAGAAGTAATATGGTATGTAAGAAAAAAATTAACAGAGGTGGAATCTTGGCTCTGATACCTACTAGTTTTTTTTTTAATCATAATCAGCTTTAATTATCTGGACCCCAGTTTTCTCTTCTATGAAACTGAAATGACAATATTCTCACTGCCAAATTCAAGAGGATGCTTTAAGGATCTTTCTCACAATTTTTACTTTTTTAAACCACAAAACTACAAAATACAAATTATTATTATACCCCAAAATATTTTTTCCTTAAAAAATAGCACTGCAACTTTCTAATCTCATCAGACACTGATTGGATTTTTATTTTTATACAACCACCAGATTAAGTAGAAATTAAATATATTATTATTTTTGTTCCTCCTTAGACTCAGGAAGGCTAAGTAATGATCTAATTAGTAAACGTCTGTATGAACAGAGTCTGGGTGTTTTGACTCAAGTGCTTGTTTTCTTGTTTGTTTGTTTTTTCATTATAAGACATAGGGTAGGAATGGGGGATACTTTAGAACCATCAAAAATAGCCTATTCCACAAGAGAATAAGAGGATTCAAAATAGAACAGAATATTTTCATCCCATTCACAAAAGAATTGTGGCATTTAAAGAAAAATGGACTATCTGGGATTCCTAATAAAAGTTTCAAGAAATATAAAGAACTTTGGACAATCTGTAAACTGAAGGGAAAGAATACATCCAAAACCTAACCTTAAAGTGAAGTATGAAAACTTGTTCAGGCAACTATGATCCTTTCTAATGACACATTAAGTTTTTATTAGGTAAAAAGGTTAGAAGAAATGCAGTTATATAGTTAGCTTTCACTCAGGCATGACATTATTACTGTTCCTTGGTCCTGCATGCCTGGAGGCAAGTTCCCCTTCCTCTTTGTCCCTTAGAATCCTTAACCTCCTCTAAGACTTACTTTCCCTTCTTGCCCAAGCCCTCTCCTAATCCCCTTAGTCCTCATTGCTCTCACTCTCTCAGGATATGACTTTGTATTATTTTATATTATTGCTGCTATCTATTATAGAGAGATGACTGATTTAAAGTACAGAATGAGACACAATATTTTTGCATATAACCATGCAAATATTATGTCTTGCTTGAGATTTTAAATATTCATGCTTTGCATATTGTAAATTTTCTTTTCTTTTTTTTTTTGAGGTGGGAGAAAGAGGGAAAATTACATATTAGCTAATTTTTTATTAAAAAAAAAAAAAAAGAAAGATCAGGTGAGTTACAGATGTGAAAAGTAAGTAACATGAATTTTCAGATGAGGTCTCCCCATCATTAGTTTAACTTGCCTCTTACTTTATTGCAAAAGACCTCTCAGAGAATGAGAGTAATTACATGACTGTAATGAAAAAAAAAAAATAAAACATCAATAAAATAGAGCAATAACCTTTAAAAATTATAAAATAACACATTAGTATGTCTTATTTTGATGACTGAGGTTCATGTAAGAAATTTGGAAATTCTCTATGTGGCTGAGGCAAAGTGGTGGGGGAAGACTTTTTTTGTGTCCTTTCTCATGAAATACTAAAAAATAAATTGGAGTCATCAGGTACCATGCTGTTAGTTCTAGTCAAATGTACTATTCGTGTGTGTGTGTTGTTGTTGTTGTTGTTGTTGTTGTTATTGTTGTTGTTGCTGCTGCTGCTATTGCTCAATCATTTCATTCATGTGTGACTCTTTATGACCCCATTTGGGATTTTCTTGGCAGAGATACTAGAATGGTTTGTCATTTCCGTTTCCAGCTCATTTTACAAATGAGGAAACTAAGGCAAATAAGGTTAAGTGATTTGCCCAGGGTCACACAGCTAATAAGTGCCTGAGGGTGGATTTTAACTTGAGAAGATGAATTTTCTGACTTCAGGCCTAGTGCTCTAGCCTAATTATGGGTGAATTGATCAAAATTCAGGTTCAAGGACACTCTAGAACAGGACCTCTTAACCTGGGCCCTATTAGCTCCCAAAGGAGAAGGAAATCAATGGAAAGATTTAAGTCTGTAAGTTAAAAAAAAAAATGGAGAGAATATAATTGATTTCCTTTGTCATATTTTGTATTTTGTTTTATGATTTTTAAAACATTATTCAAAAGAGGAGTTTATAGGCTCTACTGGATTTCTAAAGGAGTTCATGATGGAAAAATAGATTAAAAACCTGAGGTATGGAAGGTAAAGAGCTAGCCAGTTTTGGAGTCAGAATGACTTGTGCTTCAAGTCCCTCCTCTGATATACTATTGATATTGTTATGGTAGCCAATTACATCAGTTCTCAAATGACCCAGGCATTGAAATTACAAAACTAATACTGACTTTGTGGTACATACATACACACACACACACACACACATATATGCATGTATATTGTGTATATTATATTATATGTATAATATTTTATATATACAGATATAAATACACACACACACACACACACACACACACACATATATATACACACACACACACACACACACACACATACTCTCCAATATTCATGGCAATAATGGTAATATATTCATTCAGTCAAAAAATGTGAGTATATAAAGTAGTAAAAAAGAAATTTACAATTTTCAAAGTGCTTCCCTCACAACAAGCCAGTGAGGAAGGCAGTGTGTTATTATCTCCTTTTTACAGACTGGGAAAACTGAGGTCTACCACAGAGAAGGTAAGTAATTGGTCCATTATCACAGAGTATCAAGTGCAGGTATGTCCCATGTTTCACTGGTCTACAAGAGGAATAAGATACAGTCCCTGCTCTAAAGGAGCTTACAATATAGTAGAGGAAATGTAATCTATGACACACAACTACAAGATAAAATGTGAAAATGAAATAAGAACTATATAAAAATGTGAGTAGCATGAGAAATCAGGGAGGGAGAGCTTACTTCTGGCTAAAGGGTACCTGGAAAGACTTCATGGAAATCAGAAGAAGGGACATGTGAAAGGACGAGACTGAAATATAGGCATGGGAGCAGCAGAGGAAGCCACCAAAGCAAATAAAATTACCAAAGGAGAGCTGGAGAGAAAGAAAAGAACAGAGCTGTGAAATCTGGGGAATAAAGACATTTAAGGGTAGGAAAAGGAAGAGGAACTATTCGAGCAGACAGTGAAGGAGCAACTCGAACAAGAGGGAAAAAATTTTCAAGAATCAGGTGTCACAACAGTGTCAAAAGTAGCAAAGAGTGAAGGAGAGGTAGATTGTCCCTCAAGAAGGTTCTAAGCAAACAAATACTTTATTTGATTCAACAAATATTTAATATATCTCTATTTGTGCAAGGCACTTTGCTAGATGTCAGAGATAAAAAACCAGAACCAAAACAATCTCTGCCCTCACAGCCTATTATAGGAGGGATGTAACATGGACCCAAATAATTAAATACAAAGTAATTCAAGAAAGAAAAGCGTATTTAAGATTGGAGGAGATCAGGTAAGTAGTCAGGGAGGAGGTGACACCTGAACTGAATCTGGAAAACAAAGATCTCAAGAGGCCCAAAGGAGGAGAGGCTGCCTTCCAGGGAAGAAGGACTCCTTGTACAAATGCATGAACGAAGGAGAGGGAAAGTCAACTTCAGGGAATGACTAGCAGTCCTGTTTGGCAGGAAAGGAGAGTGCATGAAAGGAAACGGTGGGAAGGAATCTAGAAAAATGTACAGGAATCATTTTGAAATATCAGCTTGAGGAGTTTGTAGTTTATCCTGAAAACTTTTGAGTGTAAGAATGACATGGTCAGGCCTTAGGAAGATTATTTTAGCAGCTATGTGGATGACATGTTGAAAAGCAGAAAAACTGAAGTGGAAAAGATATTATAGAAGTAGAATTGACAAGATGTAGCAATTAATTGGATTTTGTTGGGGGAAGGGGAGAGTAGACAAAGACAACCCCATGGTTAAGATCTTAGTTGATTATGAGAATTGGAGGGCCTTCATCTGAAACTAGGGGAAAAGGCAGTTTTTTCAACAAACACAAAATATTTCACTACAGAAAGAACAAAAAAAGAAAAATAATATGAAATCATGAACTTCTGCTACAAGGTAGTTAACAAAATGGTTCCTTGTATTCCTTACTGAATTTCTTTTTGTTTTCTGCTATATTTTTAATGTTTTTTAAATTAATTGATTGAGACATAATTTTTTTTTTGCTTCTTCATCACTAGCAATTAAAACAAGATAAAATCTAATTCACTAAGATTGTTATTGGTTTTTTTTTTAATCACCCATATAAGTATAGGATTATGGAAAGACAGATCTAAAACAGTTCATGTAACTTGCCCAGAGGTATATGGCTAAGAAGTATCTGAAGCTGAATTAAAATCAGGTTCTTCCTGACTCTGGGTCCCAAATTCTATCCACTGTACCATCTACCTGTCAGAAAAACAAGGAATCTGAAGCATTAGAAGACAACATCAAAAGGCACACATAAAAGTAAATAATGATAAATATTACCTTTGTTTTCTTTTCTTCTGCAAAACCTGGGGTGTCTGTATCTGGTGGATACGCAATGGTTATATAGATATTATATGGCTTCACCTGCATTTTAAAAGACAACATTTATAAATAAACAGAATACACAGAATACAGTTTTCCAAATTATATGCCGATTTTCATATGCTATATGTAAATACAAATAAATATGATCATTCTCAAATGATATTCAAAGTTTGCTCATTTAAGAAATGGCACTGCTGAACCAAGATACCATTTTCTCTGAGAGGTTCATTCTGGAAAGGAGCATACAAACCAGTCATCATTTGGTATTCTCACTCCAACCTTTTTAAAATAGAAAAAAAGAGCCCCAAAGTACAGAAAAAACATCTTTTGCCAAAACATCCCTGAAGCCCATGATTCTCATCTCTATTCAAGGAAGAATCAAAAGATGGAGAAGGTGATTCATCCATGCATATTCAACATGAACACTCAATACATGCACAAAATAAAGGCTCTGATACATTCATAAAATCATATTCTTTCCAATCTCATTTCTCCTTTCACTAAGACCAAATAGACTCATTTTTCCCCCCTCAGGCAATATGCTGGTTTCTCTTGACTAGTTTTTTCCTAAAAATCTGCTACTAATTATCATTTTAACTTCATTTTACTATGTAAAAAAAATGGAGAATGAAGTAATTATGTCCTAGCCTTCACTGCTTAGGGAAAAGCCCGTGTAGTAAAAAAGAAATCTGAACTAGGTGCTACATGCCTATTATTTCCATTATTAGGGAGGTCTCGAACTGGCAAATTGTTCAAGCTGGAGCGTTCTGAGCTACAAGGTGTTAAACTGATCAGTTAGCCAAACTAATCCAACAGCAATAAGGTAAATCACCAGAAGCAGAGAGTCACTAGGTTGTTTAAGAAGGGCAAACTGGCTCAGGTCATAATTAGAATAGGTTAAAACATCTTCAAGTCAGCAGTCGGATTTTCCCTGAGCAGCTGCTGTGCTTGCAGCGCGAATCCCACTGGTTACATTAAGAACTTTTGAAAAATCAACCACAGAAGTATAGGATTATGGAAACATAGATTGAAGGCAGTTCATGAACAAGTAACTTAGTCTCTGAAGCTTCAATTTTCATCTGTAAAGTGGGTATACTAATAGCAACTACTTCAAAGAATTGTAGTTAGAATCAAATGAGATAACAGAACTAAAATTTTTTTGTAAATCTTTAAAGCACTAAATAACTGTCAAATATTGTTATTGTTAATGTTTTTATTATTGTTATCATAACAGGTTAGACACACATTCCCCAGATGCCCCTTGTTGATATATATATATATATATATATATATATATATACTTGTACTTCTGTACAAGGGGAAATCCAAGTGATACAAAGAAAAAAGATATCAATAAAAATTCATTTTTAAAAAGAACTAAAAAAAAAACTAGAAAGTAAAAGAAAATTTTATATATTTCCTAAGAAATGAGTTAAGGGAGCAGCTAGTTGGTGTAATGGATATAGCACCAGCCCTGAAATAAGGAGGACCTGAATTCAAATCTGGCCTCAGACACTTAACACTTCCTAGCTGTGTGACCCTGGACAAGTCACTTAATCCCAATTGCCTCAGTCAAAAAAAAAAAAAAAAAAGAGTTAAAAATTAAGGGAGCAGAACTAGAGACTTTAAAAGAAAAGATAAAGGACCAAGAAGTCAAGCCAAAAAACCATCCCTTACTCTGGGCCCGAGTTAATTTATCTGTTTAAAAAGATAGTGGTAGTTGGAGAAGGGGGAACCAAGTTTGAAAGTATGTAAAGTTCTCTCCAATTCTAAAATTTACAGTTCATCCTGCTTCTCAGAGACAACCCCCTACTTGGGTATTTCCTTCGGAACCTCATATATCCTAGTATCTTTACCCTAACAGTGACTTGCTCTTTCAGATCACAATATTCTAGGGTACCACACTGTAATCTCTTCATTGAGAGCATAGTCCTTCACCAAGACAGATCAAAATCCCTCATTGTTTTTTCATTTTGTGGAATTCTTCCCCATGTTTTTCCATAAAGCCAATGCAGAAGAACTACCTAACATACTAGACTTTACTCTAGTTCTTTTAATATCTTGAAATTATGAAATTTAGCACTTATACTGCCCACTTATCTCATTCTCTCTATTTGAACAGCCTACTTCCCTTACCAGCCTATATGTCCTTGATGACATCTTTTACACAATTTCCTTTTTTTAAAAAATAACTTTTTATTGACAGAACATTTGCCTGGGTAATTTTTTTACGGCATTATCCCTTGCACTCACTTTTGTTCCGACTTTTCTCCTCCCTCCTTCCACCCCGTCCCTTAGATGGTAGGCAGTCTTATACATGTTAAATATGTTATAGTATATCCTAGATATAATATATTACACAATTTCCTTTAACAATGAAACACAAAAGCTCAGGGGAGGAAGAGACCTCAGACACCATCTAATCCAAGCTGTATCTTTAAAAAAAAAAAAAAAAACTGCTTTTACAATATACTTAACAAATTGTCATCATTGGAAATGTCACGGCCTGTTTATTTAGCCACTTCTGGGACACCTGAATATTTAATTCCTTTGGGAAAATGCTGTTTCATGATTTACAGCTACACCAGGCCACATCAGTGGATTGCTTCAATACTACTAGAGCTCAGGATTCATCAATGGTAGAAGGAGAAGTGCTCCTTCTACCAGCATAGATTAACACTTCTTTCAATGAATGATTTTTAAAGAGTTCTAAAGTCAACACAGCCATGCCTTGTGGCCACCTGGACAGTTAAGCTCATCAAATGAAGGTATGCTGGTGCTTGGATGACAAGATTTAGAGTCTGATCCTGGGCCCAAATGGTGGCACCTCTCAGAGTTTGCAGCCTACTGGTGTATCCTTCAAGAATTTAGGGTCAGCTCCACATGAAAATGAAAACACCACAGGTACACCTTAGAGATGGTAGAAACACTGTGTTAAAGAGATGGCCGTTTGAAGGTGGACATTTATCTAAATAGATGTCAACTGGCCTAATCTCTTCCTACTCGGTTCTGGGCCTAATGCATGATCTAGCTGCAATTCCTATGCAGGTGATGCATACTGATAAATTCACTGATTCCATTGTGTGTTCAGTCACTTCTCATAATCTAAGCAATGTGCATTGGTCATCTACTTTGTCTGCCCCTAGTAGACAGCTAAATCAATCTTTTCCAGAAAATTATAGATTTCGTTGATGAAACACTAAAGTGTTCTGGAGTTTGTGCAATAGCACAATTAGCAAAATTTTATTTGAATAAAAGCAAAGGAGGGTATCCTACTGTTTATAAATTCTACATAAGATATGGATTCATCCATGACACGGATAAATACTTTAAGTGTTTTCCTGTTTTCTTGCTTTAATTGATGATTATACTCAGTGAGTCATTAAAGTCACATCCACTGTTATATGTGATAGAATCTTGTCTTATTTTAAATCTGTTCATGGGAAACAGCTTTGTTTGAATGAGATCATTTAAAAACAGCATTTTCTTCTGTGAAATCAAATCATAATAACAAATAAAGCAGAGTTGTATATTTCACAAACTTTTTGGTGAGTTTTATGATTGTAAAGATATGGTTTGCTATAAAAAAAAAAATCATCTACAAAAATTATTTTGTTCCCTTCTAATGTTCTTATCAAAGACAGACTCACTGTATGCATAATTCTTTCTCAATCATTTTAAAAAGATAAGGAAGCAAGCATATGAAATGGCAGTTGTTGATATATTCTCAAAACTTTGTACTTAGTAAAAGCATCTTCATGATGTTTTGTTTTGTTTTGTTTTGTTTTTTTAATTGCTTTGGAGTCTATGAGATATATTTAAATCAAGCGTCTTTAAAAGTGTGTCACTTACTTCCAGCATATATTAAGTCAAGTCTAGGCAATCACCTTGACTTTATTGTTGTGTCATTATCATTTCTTCACACAATATGTTGGGAACCGTGGTGGTTCTACTCTTATCTCAATGAGAACAGATGAAAATAGGAATCCTGGCAAACCAATTCTCTTTCACACCAGTTTGTTGTTCTCCCTCAAGTTTCATCTACAAAAGTTCTGGAGATGTTCTGGTTTAGCTGCGGCTTATATCATTCTCTTTGTAGCCTTGCCTCCTTTTCAATTACTTTTCAGTGTTTGTATAATAACAACTTTTAGCATCTTTTATCATTATGTTCTATAATGCTTTATAAATGATTAGCTTAATTCGCCATAGACACTCAACAGATTCCTGCCAGTCCTTTTCCCTCCTTTTCCTCACAACAAATAATACTCCAAGAATTTCTTCCATTTGGGGTGTAGCTCTCATTTTAAGCCTCACCTCTCATTTTAAGTTCTTCACCTCTATCATAAGCATCCAGCACCCTTGCAAATTGCCATTCCTAATCTGGAATAACTTCCTGAATGAACTCCCAAATATGAACAAGAATAGTTTGCAGCCTTCCACTGCAGCTCCCTCCCTTATTTTTTATCCTGAAGTAAAAGCCCTCTTTTATTTCTGTGTTTTCATATCTAGATATCATCTCCTATCTTGGAAGCCAAATCTTTACTCTTGTTACCCTACTTCATATCATCCATTCCAGGGCACTTCTCAGAATTCTATTCTAATGTCTTAAAACAATGGGAAAATAAGGTATATTCTTCATAAAATAGCATTAATCAAGGAATATTTATTTAAGTGCCTGCTATGGGCCAGTCACAGGTGATACAAAGACAAAAATGAAACAGTCCTTTTCTTAAAGTTACTTATAATCTATCAAGGGAGGCAGAAGTATTCATACAAATATATGCAAGATAAGTGGGAAAACAGGCAGGGATGATTAGTAAAGACACTCTAATTCAGTCTAACTCCTGAATACCCTCTCTATTTCCCTGATTCTGAACTCTTTTAATAGACCATGATAAGTTTCACCTAAGTCAATCTGCCAGAATTTTAATTTGATGGAATTGGCAGGTTTAGATTTCAAACACTTAAAAGGTCAAGAAGCAGTTGTCTACCTCCCAATGAGATGACATCTTTAATCTCATGGGAGGCTAAAAACTCAAAGCTAAAAATTAACATATCTTCAATAGCCTCAGAGAATATCTCAGGGTTTGCTTTTATCACCAGCCCTCCTTTCTCCCACAGATCACATGCTAAAAACCTCTGGAAGAAAATGCAGGAGTCACCTGTGGGTAGAAGGTCCTGTATAGCAAGTTTGAATCCTGCAAAAGCTAGTTACCCAGGGGAAGAGAGAAAGAAAAAAACAATCTCTTCAGTTTGGTTCCAGCTCAAGCAAGGCTAATATGACATTAATCATCAGGAGAGAAAACACAACACAACTATAAAATCTTAGCAAAAAATTCACTCATAAATTTTCCCTTGACAAGTGGAGCTCATTCACTCAACATCAATAGGCTCTGCAGTTTTAAGGACCAGTTTACAGTCATAACTAGTTCTGGACTTGGGCCAAGTAGAGAGAGTGATGAGAAAGTACCCTATTCATTTCAACTTCTTTCCAAGGTGATGACCTATAATGGTGCTCCTTTTCTTCCACATTTGTCCCAGAAAAAATGATCAAAACAAGTCCAACTGAAAAGAACTTTCCTCCCAGAGTAGTCTCCCTAGGATATAGACCACACGATTTAGCTTTTCTTTCCAAGCCATGACCTTGGACAATGTATCATAAATCTAAAGCTGAATAATGTCACAATTATGTACTCATACTAGGAAAATTAGGAAATGAAATACAAAAAAGGTTTAGATCAAAACCAAAAGCATCATTTCTTAAAATGAGGTTATTGTACAGTTTCCAATGGGTTGGACTATCAGAAGTATTAGAAATTCAAGAAATACTGCCAGGCTTCATTTATTTGAAACAGAACTCTAAACAAAACAGACAATTCAAATAATTCAATCACAGTTTTGAGAGAATCTCACAATTCAAATTAACTGTGAATCGGCATTTGTTTGGAATCACTTGCTATTCTAAATTAACTAATATTGGCTACTTTAATTTTATTTTTTATATCATATTTTATTTTTCTCAGTTACAGATAAAGACAATTTTTAACATTTGTTTTTTTTTTTTTAAAAGAGTTCCAAATTGTCTTCCTATCTCTTTTATTTTCCTCCTTCCTATGAGGGTAAGCAATTTGATATATTATATATGTGCAATCATGCAAAACATATTTCTATATTTGTCATATTGTGAAAGAAGAAAAAGAACAAAAGGAAAAACACACAACACACACACACAGTGAAAAAATTATACACTTAGATCAGACTCTCAGTTCTTTCTCTGGAGGTAGATAGCATTTATTATTGTGAGACCTTTGGAATTGTTTTTGGATCATTGTGCTGCTAAGAATAGCTATGTCATTTATAGTTGAACATATTGCTGTTACTCTGTACAATATTCCCTCGGTTCTGCTCACTTCACTTTGCAAGGCCTGATTATTTAAAGGGTGATATGAAATCCTAGTATGGGTTGAATGGATCTAGGATGCTCTCTGGACCTCCTTCAGCTAAATGACTATGAGATCAGTTTTTTTCTTTGCTAATTAACATCTTCGGGGCCCACATGAACTAAGATGAAGGTATCAGAGTACATAATGTTCCTTATTTCAGTTATCCCAGTTGCATCCCTATCCTTGTCACAGCACCTACCTAATTCAGCTAAACTCCACCTCTTCCTGCTCTCTCGTCTTTTTCTGTTTTTCTTCTCTATTATATCCTCTAAAATCCTCTTTATCTTTAACAAAATCTTTCATCCTAGATATATTCATCTCATATCCTTCTATAATAATGGTTAGCATTTAATAGTGATTTAAGGTTTGCAAAGTAATATACAAATACTATTTCATTTGATCCTTACAAAAACCCTGATAGATAGGTGCTATTATTCCCATTTTACAGATGTGGAAACTGAAGCAGACAAAGTTAAGAATTTTGCTCAGGGATATAATAACTAATAAGTGTCTAAGATTGGATCTGAACTCAGTTCTTCCTGATTCTAGGTCCATTGCATCATATTGGTTCTACCTTCTGGGGATCAGGGAAATCTGGTCCTGAGATCTATCCCTGGCCATCTTCTCTACAACAGGGATTTCTACTTTTCTCATGCCCTTAGGCTCCACATGACAACTTCTAAATCTTCCTTCTCTTGCAATAATTCAGCAATCATTCCCCTCTTCTCACTCTCCATTCATCTATCTCACCTAGATCTTTCTTGCTATGATGTACAGGCTCCTAGAATTACTCTTCTTTTCTTAAGAAAAGTTTACCATCTTTTTAGCCCACCTCCAACTTCCTTCTTCCCTGCTTATATTTCCTAACTGTTGAACAATGATGAGGAAAGTCACACAGTAGGGATGAAATAGGTCCACTGTACTCAAATGATCTAATCTCAAATGAACATTCATTCCTACATACTAATCCTTCTATTCTTTCTAGACTACCTTGACTAATATTTCAAAAGTTTTCTTTTCAAGTTCCTCATATTAGCCCCACTCCACTCTCTCTCAGAACTGCCTTTTCTATTTTTCTAAGAAAAATAATCAAGTTCATCTGTGAATTCATCATGTCAGCTCCTCTCTTTCTACATCTCATAGCTCTCTGTAGTTCCATCTGCTTTCTATACTCCAGGTTCTGAGTAAAAGACATCCTTTTCCTTTGAAAAGACTATTTTTCCTGTACAGGTTCCTTGGATCTTTATTCCAGCAATCATTTCCTGTAACCTTCAATTTCTCCCTAGCTTTAGGTTCCTTTTCTGAACTATAAACATGTCTTGCTCTCTTCATTTTTAAAAAATCCAGGAATGGTTTAATATAAAGAAAACTATTAACATATTTGATCAACAACATAATTAACAAAAATCATATGACTATATCAATAGATGTAGAAAAATACAATACTCATTCCTTATTTATAAAATACAATACTCATTTTTATTAAAAAAAAAACAAAACAAACAACAACACTTGAAAACAGAAGCATCTAATCTAAACCCAGTAGCAAGCATTATTTGTAATGGGGATAAGCTAGAAACCTTCCCAATAAGATCAGGAATGAAACAAGGATGCCCATTATCACCAATATTATTCATTATTGTATTATAAATGGTAGTAATAGCAATAAGACAAACAATTTAAGTCATTTTGAATATTATAAATGTTCAACTACAAAGTACCTACAAAGGAAGATACTATTCACATTCAGAGAAAGAACTGATAAATAGCAATATATATGATATAGTGTTTTACATATTTATATATATATAGTTTTACATATTTATATATATATATATATATACACACACACATATATATGCATGCACACACATAAAGAGAGAGAGAGAGGAAGAGAGAGAAAAAGAAGGCGAGAGAAAGAAAGAGAGTATGGTTTTACACATATATGTAACAGTGATATTCATAGTATAGTTTTACACACACATGTACACACACACACAAACATATATATATATATATATATATATATATGTATATATTAGTGTCTAATGGTAGCCTTTTCTAGGGTGGATAGAGAGGCACAGAGGAAAAAAATTAAAAGTACACAGCAAAGAACAAAAACTTAGAAGGAAGCACAGAAAAGCAATGTAGCTTTGAAAATGATGTCTAATATTTATTGTATAGTTTTTTTTTAAATAAATAATGTAAAATGAAAATTCATGGTTTTATATGAGTCTTCTTTTTAATATTGTGCTATACACATGGAAATGTTTTTGTTTTTTGTATTTAAGTTCAAAATGAATAAATACATATATATTTTTTTTTCAATCCTTCATTTACCTCCTTCTTCTCATACTAATGTCCTTTCTTCTCATAGCCTATTTCTAGAAACACTCAGTGCATCCACTGCCTCATCACACTGTCATTTTTTGTGTGTTCATTTATTTTCTTTATTTCCCACCTAGTCCCCCAACCCCAGTTGAAAAAAAAAACAGAAAAAACCCAAAACCCTTATAACAAATATTCTTAAGCAAAAAAGGTAATTTATAAGTATATAATTTCCAAAATTATATATCAGTCACAAAGATGCTATTATCAATAAGCTTTTTACATGTTCTTTTTTTCTCCTTCATTTATTAATATGTTCTTTGGCCCATAGGAGTCCAAACATTTTGATTCCATTTTCTGTCTGTGACTCATTACTCTTGATGATTCATGCATCAATCATCACAGTTCCTCTGGCATCATGAATACCCACTCTTTTTTCCAACCCATACAATCTAGCTTCTGACTTACCACTCCACAGAAACTACTTTCTCAAAGATAACTGTAATATTTTCACAATCATCATTTCCCTGACTTCTCTTTTGACTCCATTACCCAAAACTTCTCCCTCACCCAAGCTATATTTTCTCTGCTTCCATGGCCTCTGGGACACTGCTCTCTCCTACTTCTCCTATCTTTCTGACTATACTTTTGGATTCCCCCAATCGAGTCTAATAACAACCAGAAAGAAGCATAAAAATAAGGATTTGGAAAAATATTTAGAAATCACCTAGTTTCTCCTTCTTCACTTCGACCTCTTGGAATCCTTGCTACTCTTCAGGACAAGATTCCAGAGCTACTTTCTACAGGTAGACCTTTCCTGGTCTCCTACTAATGGTTTCCACTCTAATCATCTCCTGTCTACTGTATGTCTCTTGTAGATCTATGATAGATGAACCTGTAGCCTCCCCTTGTTAGAATGTAAGCATGTTGTAGGCAGGGATGTGTTTCCCTACCACTTCTTGTTCCCAGCACCCAGAACAATGTATAGTACACAGTAAGTACATGGAAATGCTCTTCTATTGCAGATCAGGCAACTCCAATTCTCATTGTTGCAGCCAATATGTGTGGAAAGCAAGACTTGAATCCAGATTTTCTTGACACTAAAAGCAGATCTACAGCTACTCTGCCAAAGTGCCTCTCAACCCCATACTATGAACTTTACATGTCATAAGCTGTTGGACTATTTAAGGTAATCCTAAAAGACTACTATTGAAGCATACTATTTTTCACCTTCTTTCATCTCTTTTCTTTTATCTGAGTGTATAACCTATATTTGCTTACTGTCTCAAGGAGGGGAGAGAGGAAGGAGGAAAGAGGGATAGAATTTGGAACTCAAAACTGAAAAAAAAATGTTTAAAAATTTTTTTCACATGTAATTGGGAGAAAATGGTGAGTGTATTAGTGTGTTCAGAGTAAAGATAAAACAAAGAAGTTAAAAAAAAATTTACCTCCATTTGCAGAGCTTCAGCTAATCCTCGAAGAGCAAACTTAGATGATGAGTACGCAGTAAAGCCAAATAACCCTAATTGTCCAGCCTGGGAGGATACAAAAACAATCCTGCCCATCCTTCTTTCTTTCATGGTGGTTATCACTGCACGGCTGGGGTATACACTGCCCAAATAATTTATATTCATTAATCTCTAAGGGGGAAAAAGATCACAAGTATTATTTGAAAATTTTCAACTTTTAAGGCACTTAACACTTAACAATTCAATTAGTGTTCATTAAATACCTACCACATGCAGGATATTGTACTAGGTGCATGGGATCCAATAGCAAAAGTGAAGGAATCCCTGCCCTCAAAGAGCTTTTAGTCTTTTGGAAGATTGAAGAGAAGAGAAGAGAAGAGAAGAGAAGAGAAGAGAAGAGAAGAGAGAAAAAAGAGGAAAGAAGAGGAGAAGGGAAAGGAGAGGAGAGGAGAGGAGAGAAAAGGGAAAGGAGAGGAGAGGAGAGAAAAAGCAGCTTCAGGACAGTAGCTTCACTTTAGCTATAGGATATGAGAACACAAAAGTCAAATCAACTTGCCTGGGATCACACAGCTAATAAATGACAAAGGTCACATTTGAACTCGTTCTAACCACTGCACCATCTAGCTGCACACTAACATGGTCTAATCCTGGCTCTGATACTTGTTAGTTGTAGAACCTCTGGCAAATTAATTCTCTTCTCAACTGCCTCATCTGTAAAATGGGTATAATAGTAGGTGTATTCCCCAGTGTGCAGGGAGTCTTCAGGGAAGGCTTTGCACAGGAAGCTGCTGTAACAGGGCTGAGATTTAATAAGGAGTCTAAGCCACAGAGGGGAGGAGAGGGAATATTGGGGGACATTTGTGCAAAGGCCTGGTGATGGAAGATAAAGAAACTGAATTTTCAAGGATAATTTGCCAAGAGGGTAATACAGAAAAAGTCTAGGAAAGATAGTATAGGAGGTTTTGAAAACCAAAGAGGGAATTTGCATTTCATCCTAAATGTGGAAGTCATTGATGCTTCCTGAGCAGAAGAAAGACTAAGGGAGATCCATGTTTTAAGAAAATCAATTTGGATAACTGGGGAAAAGGGGAAAAACCGGAGGAAGAAAGAACAATTAGATTATTACTAAAAGTATATATATTAGCTGCCTCTACTAAGAAACTCAACTGAAGAATTACAAGCGACACTACAATTATAACATGAGCCTTATTCTGGCAACTGAAGTTATTTATGCCAGTAAAAACTGGCCAAACAAGCTTTCTTCTGATAAACTTAGGTGTGTTGCAAACAAAAGTAGGTGGTGTCTCTCTCTCTCTCTCTTTTTTTTTTTTTAAAGAGAAGTGTTTTGACAAGAAAAATATATTCATTATAAATCCCAACACTGGATTTGTCCTCCAAAGAAAGATAGCCAGGATTCTGCATATGAATCAAGAATATAGTTTACTTTTACATAAATCTCATCAATCTGCGGAAATTTAGAAATAACCTTTAGTTTTCATTTGAAAATCAATCAAAAAATGTTATACCACATATGCAATTTGCTATGTAAAAATAGTTGAAGTAGAATTTATTAAACTAAATAGAAATAAACCATTTAATTTAGAGATGAATCCAATATGATATTTGTATTTTACATATTCATAATAAATCCACATTTGAAGTTCATTATACCAGAGAATGGCATATTCCTTTCTAGGAAATGTCTGGAAGGGACATTAAAAGGAACAAGTTAAGCTTCAAGGATCAGAGGCCCCAGACTATAAGCCTCTTTTCCACATTATGGGCATGATTTTTTTGGGGGAAAAAAAGAACCCATCTGTGGGAAGATTCAGGAGCTAAAAAGGCCATAGGGCCCAAAAGAGAGGCTGGGTCAACTCCAAATGGGCCCTCTCACTAGTCTTGGAAACCGGGACAGAAAAGCTAGTGTCCAGGCCTATTTTCCACTTACCCTATAAAGAACAAAAAAGATGTTGATAAAAATTTAATTTTCAATGGGAAACTGTTCAATGGAAATTCAATTATTTCCTCAACCCCATTTACTTTACATAATTTATTTCCTCAATCATCTTACTCTTAATCATAAATGTATACAAAAACACATGCGTATAATGCTTCTATCACAAGGCTGTTGAAAAAATTGTAAAATTTAAAATAAAAATTTAATTTAATTTTAAATCTCAAATTTTAAAATGTAAAATGATTTGTAAAACTTTAAAGTGTTAGCCAAATGTGATCTATTATTATTGTGCATACTTCCACTAAACACATATATTAATTTTCTCTAGCCCATGTAAATGTGCACATTCCCTCCCAGGAATACAGAATCTTAGTAATGGAATAATTTTTAAAGTTGCTTTTTTCCCTTTGTCCCAAACAGCTTAGCCAATCTCTTCTTTCTAAAATTGGCTTAAATCCTCCAATTTCTTAAATTGGCCATTTCCAGTCAGTTTACCTCCTTTCTCTTATAATCTCATCTTTGACTATTAGTTTTACAACTTGGTGATTTGACTAAATAGGAAAACTGGTAGAACCCAAAATGAACTTTGGTTTAATGAAATAATTTGGATGAAAGTCTAGGAGATTTTACTACTAATATCAAATTAATAGAACTGGATTCTGGGTGTTTTAGGTTTTCTTAGCTAAAACAAGAAAATGTAACATATCTCAAAGGAGGAAGAGATCACTGTTTAGACTGTAATGGAAATTTCAATAATACATTAAGAAAAAAAAAAACAATTATCAGGTTAAAAATTGTGCTTTAGAGAATATAAAACTTAAGGCATTTCTTTTTTGGGCTAAAGTGAAACTCTACAAGTGCTTCAGTGATGATAGTCCTACACATAAGTTGTGATAAGAGTAGGTAGGTAACATGGTAGATAGAGCACTAGCCTTGGAATCAGGAGCAACTGAGTTCAAATCCAGCCTCAGTCGAGTGACTTGAGTAGCTACATCACTTTAGGCAAGTCACAACTCCATTTGCTTCCACAAAATAAAAATTAAAAAAAAAAGTTGAGATAGTTCTAAGAGCAGGCATTTACCATTCCATTATCCCTAATTTTAAAGGTTTCAAGAAAGTGCCTACTGTTTTCAACTAGCAGCATTAGAGTGCATTTCACATATTTAATTATTAAAGGAAAAGCATTCTTACTTACCTCAAAATAATTTATTTCAAGATCTTCAAATTTTCCTGAAACTGATGTCCCAGCACAGTTTACAAGCATGTCAACAGGGCCCAGCTTCTCTTGTGCCTAGAAAAAAGGTCATCGCTGCAGGTGTCTTGGTTAATAAAAGATGTTAAACTCTTAAAAATGCAAGAAAATCATTTCAAATACTAACAAATTCTTTCATTTAGCCCAGCTAATGAAATAATAAATGTAAAAAAAAAAAATGCTGATATCCCGACCCAATAGACCAAAACTCTTACTTGTTTAATGACATTTTCCACTTGTCCATAATCTTGAGATACATCGACTGATATACAGAGCACAACCTAATAAAATAATAAAGTTGTAAAACACATTTAAGTGCCTGCCAATCTATTTCTAAGTAGCTTTACTTTGAAAAGAGTCAAGTTCTTAATGTGGAATATGTTTATATGATTGCATATATATGATCTATATCAGATTGCTTGCTATCTTAGGGAGAGGGATTAGGAGGAGAAAAAAATTTAATCTCAAAATCTTATGAAAATTAATGTGGAAAATTACCTTTAAACATATTTGGGGAAAAAAGAGACAATTTTTCAATAATCAAGTTCAAGAAGGTTTCCAAATGCGAGAATGGGCATGTATTTGAAGTGAGCTAACAGAACATTTATTTCGCTTCCAGGAAAAACAAGCAGAAAACAATGTATTCAAAATATTAAAAACCTTAGCAATATTATATCTGTCAATGATTGCTCTTTGATCAAGAAGCTATGGTTTCAAATCAGATGCTAAACATCAAATTCAGAGGAACCAAGAGTTAGGTAAGTAGCATGTCACCCCAACCCACAAGCATCTTAGTTCCAAAACAATTTGAATTAGGAAAGAAGGAAGTCTGGTCAAGGGTGAAGTCACTGGGGCTATAAAAGTTTCATGATCTAGGATGAGAGTCCCAGATCATTTTCATATACTAAAAGCAAATCAAGTTCTCATCTTATGATTTAGCTGTTCTGATCGATACAATGATCTAAGACAATTCTGAAGGACTTATGATGAAAAAAATGCTATCCATCATCAGAAAAAGAACTGATGGAGACTGAATGTAAATTGGAGTATACTATTTCTACTTTATTCTTTGGGGGGGGGGGCGGGTAATGATTGTATTTTCTTTTGCAACATGGCTAATAGGAAAAGGTTTTACATAACATAAGCTATATCAAATTTTTTGCCATCTCAAGGAGAGGAGATGGGGAAAGGGAGGAAAGGAATTTGGAACCCATTTTTAAGTGAATATTATATTTTCTACGTATTGAGAAAAATGTAATGAAATAAAAATATACTGGGGGGAAAAGTTCTCATTGTATATGTCAGGATTCCTAATAGGAGTCCTCCCTTGGACCTACTGATCCAACAAGAAACATTTACTAAGACTTACTCTGTGCAAAGCAAAAAGGAAAGTCCAAAAATGGATAAAAAAAAAAAGTGGCTTTTAAGTGAGGAAGACCTGGCTGGCTTATATGAATAAAAACTAGTCACTTAACTTTCTAGTGACCCCAGGCAACTACCACCTAAGCCTGTGGTAATCAATAAGCATTTATTAAATGTCCATCTGCCAGGCACTGTGCCAAGTGCTGGGAATACAAAGACAAAAATAAAATGATCCCTTCCCTCAAAAAGCTTACACTAATTAATAAAGAGATATTCTTATTTCTCATTTGAAGTCTTTCAACTAATAAGGGGGACAAGTGCTTTAGTAGCCCCTAACAAAGAACATAGGGATAGATGGGGAAGGCATGTTGGAGCAGGAGATATACCTATATCTGCTGGCATATATCCTCTCCAAAGCAACTTCTAACCAACCCATCCCCATCTTGGTCACAAAGGCCATATGATATGGCTGAAGAAGTGGAAAGGACCCAAAGTTTTTTGACTACTTGCGTGCCAAAAGAGTCATATTCTGCTCAAGTGCTTGCACACGAAGCCATAAGAGAGTCTGAATAAACCAGATGGTGACCCATGAAATAGAGCATCTGTTTCAGTATTTCACTGCATTATACTCAGGACCTGAATGGAGGAAGGTACTAGACACAGCACAGTGCATGATGAAGTTTAATAAGGAAAGAGAAAAAAAGAAAAAAAGAAAGGAGGGAAGATCACTAGCTAGAGCAAAGCAGGTATATATAGGATGGTACCTAGAAAAGGAATTCACTAAGCACCAAAAGACTTCTATCTTAACTTTTTTTTTTCTGAAAACTTAAAGTTCAACCTCACCTTGGGGGAAAAAAAATTATACCTTCAAAGTTTTTAGAAGCCAACTCCCAAGGGTCAGCCTATTTAGACAGGCATTCTAAATTCTAAAATTCCTCCTATACAAGCACGGATATAACCAAGATATACAGTAAAAAGAAGGCATTTCTTGCCACCTGCCCCTTAGGAGTTTCTGTGGTCATTCATTCAACTGAGCTTGCTTAGAAAAATGTCTTTACTGTCTGAAATCGTTATCTAAATCTATGTTTCTGTCTATATGTGTTTTCTGTTAATGATTTCAGTTCCAAAGCAACTAAAAAAAAAATTTCAGCCACTTTTAAAACAGTCTAACAGGCATTTTAATTAGAAAAATTCTATAAACTTTTAGGTATGTGTTGGTAGCTGAAGCCATACTTTTACCTTAGAATAGCTTGATTAGTACATAAAATGGGTATAGGAAAGTGATTTACCTGTTTATCATTAATAGAGTGTTTTTCAATTTCTTTCTTTGCCTGGAGCAACTTGTTCTGAAATTAATGGAAAGCAATTAGTTTGGGTGATTTATTTTATTTCTTAGTGAGAGAGGAAGTAACTCATAATATAAACATTTATTAAGCAGTAGGAAAAAACTTAGAAAAGTACAATATAGCCCTCACCAAAACTCTTAACAATATCATAACTAGCACATTATAACCAAGAATCTCTAAAATAATCTGGAATTTCAACATAATATCATTTAACCCCAAGGCTTCTCAAACTTTTTGTACTCGCAACCTCTTTTCACACAAGAAATTTTTACATGATCCCAGGTATATAAAATAGGTATACAAATAAAACATTTACTGATAATAAATCATAATTTCACAACCCCTACATTGAGTTATACAATCCTATATGGAGTCATGATATACAATTTAAGAAACTTTGACTTAATTTATTCCCCCATTTATGATTGTTGCTCAAGGACTGTCATTTCCAAACCCTACTTCCTGACCCCAATTTTTTCATGGAACCAATTAATGATATCTCGCTGGCTATATCTATAGGAAGTGTAAATTCTCTTGTCTATAGGCATCAATTAATTAAACTTACTCCTGTATGAGAGCGTAAATAAGAAAAATAAGATTTTTTTAAAAGTTTGAATTACAGTATTAAATGATAAGTGAACATCTTGCATATGAATAGTTAAATCAGTCCTATTTCATTATGTAAAGACACAAATGCAAACATATTGTCACTTTGCACTGCTCAAATTACTATGGTTATAAACTTATAATTCTATATTTTGAACTTTACTTTGGATCTTTTGATGTTCTCAGAAAAATCTCTAGGCCAAATGGTATCAATATTTAATCATTTTTTAGCATTATTTGATACTACTTTCCATAATGGTTGGACCAATCTTATCATTTCCTATCACAAAAGAAGTATACTCTTATAACTTTGCAATATAAAGAAACCATATATTTTATTTTATTTTATTTTATTTATTTATTTTTATTTAATAGCCTTTTATTTACAGGTTATATGCATGGGTAACTTTACAGCATTAATAATTGCCAAACCTCTTGTTCCAATTTTTCACCTCTTACCCCCTATCCCCTCCCCCAGATGGCAGGATGACCAGTAGATGTTAAATATATTAAAATATAAATTAGATACACAATAAGTATACATGACCAAACCGTTATTTTGCTGTACAAAAAGAATCAGACTCTGAAATATTGTACAATTAGCTTGTGAAGGAAATCAAAAATGCAGGTGGGCATAAATATAGGGATTGGGAGTTCAATGTAATGGAAACCATATATTTTAACTTTAGGTATCCTGAAGGCAAATAATATGAAATTCATATATCTCTTTTCAAATTGACTTTGTAAAATATTATTTTATGGTTACAGATCAATTGGTGAAAAAGCCATTATAGATAATGAGAATACTCTCAAACTCAAATGGATCTGGGAACTAGTAGTTTTGAAAAATTCCTTCCATGATGCAGATCACAACCTTTACATAGCTGGCAATCTTGTGTGACTCTTGCCTCTCTCCTCCCATAAGTTCACACTCCAGGGCATCAACCAAGGCAAAGTACTACAGGATTTCCTCACTGTCTCCTAACATAGGGTAATAGTGGAGTACTCCATGAATTTGTCAATCTTTGATCTTTCACATAACTTATCAAATTCCATATGATTCTTTGAAAACTGACAGCTTTTTTTACACCGGTTGTAAAGTACTACTTGCTCGTGCCTTCCATGAGTTCACCACTGCCCCTGTATAAGATTCACTTTTACTTCTTCATAGACTATTATATTACATGCCTAAATGCCGTATAGTAATACAGTATTTTAAAATGTATGTTTTTGTGGGAAGTTTTGGGGTCAATAAAAAAGTTTTGTAATTTCCTGAAAGGCAATCCAAAGCATCCTTCTTCTTCCTGTTGAACTGTATTGTCTGTCTGTTTTTCTCTCACACACACAGCCCCCTATAGGTTTGCCATTCAAATATATATATGTTGTACTCTGGGAAATAGACATTTTTTTAATCCAGTTAACCTTTTCTGTAAGGATGGGCAGATCAAACTCTCTCTAAAACTTGATTCAATCAAAGTTACCTAAAAATCAGTCATCTTGACGTATTGCCACTGGACCCCAAAGGCTCTGGAGGACAGAGTGAGGCTGATGATTGTGCACAGTTTTGTCTCACTTAAATAAAACTGACTTGCAAGTCAAGACATCAACTTCTTGATGTCATTGGTCTACTTCAAGAACAAAAGATGAACAATGCCTGAAAACAGAAGCTTTGGAATATGGCCACGTTCATAGAAATTCCCTCTTCAGCTTGGACACTGAACTGGATTTCTTCTATCACAAAGATGAGCATTACTGGCAAGCATATACCTCCCTACTTTATGCCTTGCCTACTGTTTATTAATTTCTGTTATTTCTGTTACATCTCTTGAGTAATCTCAAATGATTTTGATGGATAGGAGATATTTTGTTGGAAAAGAGCCTGTAAAGTGGCATTTTCTTCTATCAATCAATCAACAAATGTTCATTAAATTCCTTTTGTTTACTAGATACCATGCTAGGCCCAGGGGTTACAGTTACAAAGAATGAAACAATCCCCATTCACATTCTGATGGGGGGTAAATATGTACAGCATCAATATAAAATGAAATAGAAATATAATAAATATAATTAAGTACAAGATAACATGGAAGGAAGGAAGGAAGGAAGGAAGGAGAGAGGGAAAAAAGGATGGAAGGAGAAAGATAGGAAGGAAAGAAAGGAAGAGAGGAAACAAATGTTTTAAAATTTAAATTTTTAAAAATTAAATTTTTACTAATATTTTCTGTTTCTTATTTCATCATAGTTATCCCCAAGTATATCTCCTAGACATTCCTACTCCCTCCCAGAAAGTCATCCCATATAACAAATGGTATTTTTAGAGTGGGGGAAAAAACAGTACAACTGATATTTCATATATATATAAATACTGAAAAATATCTGAAAATATATGCAATGTGTAACACCTGTGGGCCTTCCAGCTTTGTGAAGGAGTGGGTTGTAGGTGTGTCCTCTCACATCTCTTCATTTGAGTTCTGTATGATCTTAAATTCACTTTTTTGGTTTTTGATGTATATTCATTTCCATATATTCCATTTATATATATTTTAACTATTCATAAAGTTAAGTAGGGTTTGGAAATGACAGTCCTTGAGGAACAATCATAAATGGTGGAATAAGTTAAGTCAAATATATTCCATATGTTCCATTGTTAGGACAATATCAAGAGTGTGAATCTGTAAGATCAAAAGCATGGAAGGGCATTTGACCAGTAGGGAAGTTCAGAAAAGGGAAGGGTCTGTGGGAAAAGTCAAGTCAAGTCAATGTTAAGCACTTACTACTCGTCAGATGTGATATCTCCAAGCAATAGGGATAAATGAGAGGGAGAAGATGTAACTGTGTGGAGGGAATAATGGCAAAGTCGAGAGAAGGCAGATTCCTTCCTCAAAACGGAGGTTCTTAAAAGAACCAACTAATGGAAGAAGATTTCATGGGGAAGAAAAAAAGTACCTGAAGCTTAGGGGAAATTCAGACAATGAAGGATGGATAGATTAGACCATTCCTCAAAATGGAGATTCCAGGAAGAACCCATCAATGGGAAAAAGGGTGAAGGGAAAAGGCAGCCAAGTCATGGGAGCAAAATCAGGGGAATGATAAGTTCAATCTCCTACAGGTTGAGCTTTAGATCTTTGGGAGGTCCAATTTGAAACATCCAGTAAACGGATGTTACTATGTTTGATCAGTAAACGATTGTAAGTTCTGAGGAAAAACTGGGGTAATTAGGTGGCAAAATAGTTAAAAGTACTGGGTCTAGAGACAAGAGGACCTAAGCAAAAAGTCGACTTCTGACATTAACTACTTATATAACCCTGGCCAAGTCATTTGACCTCTGCCTTGGTATCTATCTATCTCACAGAGTTAATATTTGTAAAGTGTTTAGTACACTGCCTGCCAAAGAGTAGACATTATATACTTATTCCCTTTCTTTATATCTTTATTTTATGTTATACATTGTCTTATATGTTTATGTATATATGTGCATATATTCACATATTTACATCTGTGTACATATTCACATATCATTTATAAAATGATATGATTATATACATTTATACTTTCTATGTTTAGTTTGTGTGTATGAGAGAAAGAAAAGAGTTATCTACATAAACATAACAGTTAACACCATGATAGCTGAAGAGGTTATCGAGAAAATATAGAGAAAAGAAGACACAGGACAGAACTCTTTAGTACACTCACAATTAGGGAACATACTATGGGATAGTTTTCTATCAACAAATAATAGGCACATAGGATCTTATAATCTCTAGATCTGTGACATAAGCAAAGATATTGAGTAACATTTGCAGAAGCCAGCTTATTCCATACTGATAAGATGTACTCAGTTCCTACATACGTGACTAAAAGATTTTCTGTTGATGCACATACAGGTAGAAAATTTATTAAAGCTCTCTTTCAATCTTCTTTTCCAATATTAATAAGAAACAAGATTTTCCTCCCATCCCTTTTGTAATCTCCTAGTTCATTGGATATTAGTCCTTTAACATGGTCACAACTGTATCATTTCCAGCATGGATTTCCTCTTGTAGATGCTTAGTTAAATCTGATTATTTCTCTCATCTTTGTTATTTTTAGTACCATTTCTATCTCTTCCATGTAACACAGCAGAATTGTAACATTAGGGTCCATTGTCTCTGACTGAGAAAACATTTTGTTATCATGACTTTTACAAATTTCTCAATTTTTCTTATTTGGTGTATTCCCTTCATTTTTATCCTTAAAAACACTTCAAATGACTTGCTTGGTTAGATATCTTGCCAAGGTGTTGTTGTTTTTAACTTGTTTTATTTCTCTCTGCTTTGGGGATAATACTTATAATTGTCTAATGAAGGATAATTCCTTCTTCATGAGATTTTGCCAATGAGTTTGCAAATTAATTTGTAAATAAATTTACAAATGAATGTTGCAATTAACAGTGATCTCTCTGTGATTGAGAAGTAATACAGAAGTTTGCTAAGACATCTAAGCAGGTATTTTTGATCTCCTAATTATGGCAATTAATTTACATTGATTAAATTTTTTAATAAAAACATAATCGCTGTCAGTGTCAATTCCACTGATCAGTTCACATTTGATTGTCAATTCTTTGCTTAAATAATTCTAGGTTAAGTTGTTTCAATTGTACCCTCTCATCTTTTTTTTCCACTATTATATTTTATTTTTGTTTTCAACTAATTATGATCTTAGCTCTAACCATTCAATGATCTGACTATATACACAACTGATTTGAGGATATCAGAGTGAGATTTAATACAATCTATAACTCTCATATTCTATATGGATATACAAGTAGCATGTATGGGATGCCAAAAACAGCAAGAAAAAAGATAGACGAGTTATTTTGGTCCAGGCTCTGCCAATTATAAGTTATGGGACCCTATTAAAATTATTAATTCATGTCATAACAAAATTATTTTTGGCTCTCATCCTATAAACATTCAAAATATAAGCAATCCCACCAACCATGTTAAGATCATTGGTAGTCCAAGAGCAGACCACACTTGTGGATATAAATGCCATTTTTAGCAGAAGTAAATCATGGTTCACCCTGTAAAACTTGTGAGTGAATCACTAAGTTTAAAATAATAAATGAATTTTACCTCATCTCTTGCAACCAGGGTTATGAATGCTCCTTGCTTATAACACTCAATTGCAATACATTTTCCAATGCCACTGGAACCTCCAGTAACCTAAAAACAAACAAAATCAAATAAATGCAATAAAATATCAACTTTTTTTTACTTCCTTTGAGGGAAAGATTACTTAAGATAGATATTTATCAAAGATTAAAAAAACAAAAACAAAGATACATTAGGCAACATGGATCTATTAAAATGTGCCTTATCTATGTCACATCAAATGTATTTGAAAGTAATTTACAGATTGTATAACACTAAACAGATGTAACAGAGCAACACTGTAAAGGATAAACATTGAGCTGTTCTTGAAACTTGATCCATGACAGAATCAAATTGCAAGATCACTTGCAATTATTTATCCTTAAGTCCTGTCCATGGAAGATACTTTATAAATCTAACAATCAAATTTGTTCTGCCTCAGGGCCCAATCTAAGTGTGGTTTTCCCCCAGTCCTATTATGCCAAAGCCATAAAATCTCAAAACTAGAAGGGACAGTTCCAAAGCTGTCTAGTTTCTCCAGTGATTAAGGTCTTTTTCCCTACCTCCCAAGGCAGTGGTTGTCCCCTACCCAGCACTGGATTTCTTTAAAAAGAGTCAAATTCTATTTCTCTATAACCTACGGTTCCTAAGTCTGCCTTTTGAGGCCAGACAAAAGAATCCCTTTTTCACATGACAATCTTTCAAGTACTTAAGACAGCTATCCTGTTGACAATCAGTTTCCTAGCTAAACACCCCCACTTTTTTCAATATCTAGGTGACACAGTGGATAGGGAGATGTGCCTTGAGTAAGGAAGTCCTGAGTTTAAATCTGGCCTCAGATGCTCATCAGGAGTGTGGCTTTGGCAAGTCACTTAACCTGTTACTAATCTCTCTGCTTTAGTTTCCTCATCTATAAAATGGGGATTATAACAGCATCTTTCTCACAGGGCTGTTGTGAGCATCAGAGAGGGATATATTTGAAAAGCACTTTGCAAACCCTGAAGAGCTACAAAAATGCTAGCTATTGTTGCATTATTATAAATATTAGATATTATCATTATTATTGTTCAACCGACTACCCCGAATGACACAGTATCTTGTATAGCTCTCTCTCTCTTTCCCCATTATATTCCCTAAAATACCTACAATGAGAAGTATGTCATTTGGTTAAATTGGAAATATCAGGTAGTTTTAATTAAAAGATCACTGTTAGAACTCAGAACTAGTCCAATTCAATTCAATTAAGAATACTAAGTATCAATGTCCCAGACCACTATGCTAAACACCAGGAAGACACAATAAGGTATATTCCTTCATTCTCAGGGAACTTATAATCTAGCAGAATAGGAGACATACACAAACTTATATATGAAAGATGCATTGGAGAAGTCAAAACATAATATAACGGGAGATCTAAATGGGAAAAAAATCTATTACTAACTTGTAGAAGTCAGGATAGACTTCATTATATTAAGCTGAACTTTAAAGAAAAGATAAAACATTTAAAAAATAACAACAGAAAGTAGAGTGAGGCATCCTATATATAGTATGAGCAAAGGCACAAAGCCAGGAATGTTGGGGAGGATAGGGGGCTTATAAGTAGGCTTTTTTGACAGAATAGTTTGAGACAAGGCTTAGAAGTTAGGGGGGTCCTGGATTGCTCCCTACTATCTATTTTGAAGATATCTAAATATTTACACATTGTTTCTCCCTGTTGGAATACAAGCTCCTTGAAGGTAGAAACTCTTTCCCTCTTTCTTTGAATTCCCTTTTGTCTTTTGAATTCCCAACATCTAGAACAGTAGGCACTTGATAAATGTTCATTCTAATTACTTGGACTTCTGAGGCAGGGTTGGAAGAAGTCAATTTGTTAAGCATTTACTGTACTTAGTACTAAGATTACAAGCATAAGTCAAAACAAAAACAAATCTCTACCCTTGAAGAGCTTATATCCTAATAAGAGAAGAAAATACAGGAAAAAAAGGTAAAAAGTGGTGAAGAGAAAGATATTTTACAATTCTGCTCTATGGGATCTGCTTTCATTGAGACATGATGAAGAAAAAAGTCCACAAAGTAGAAGCAGAACCCAGACAGGAATGAAGGCATGAGCCTTCCTTGGTTAGAAAAGGAATTGACCAATCAGATGAAGGGCTACAGGGATAGAATGATCTTCCCTGATCAGAAGACTGCTGGATCATTTTAGAGGAGCCAGAAGTGATAGAGAAAGACAATCACAATGGCATGGTGGAGTCCAGAAAAGAATGAAAAACCAAACATTGCTGGTCTGGATAGTTTCTTAAAAAGGCAGTTCCAGAAGGAACTCACCAATCAGAAATGAATATGAATTTTTCTTGGTAGCCAGTAGAGGGGTTTTGAGCAGAGAGTAATACAAATCGACACATAATATGTCTGAAAATAGAGCGATGACTGAGGAAATGGGGAAGGCACTTGAGAGAAGAGTGCAGATATTATAAAGCATTCCAATAGGCCAGAGCAGGAGTAGTATGAATAGAACAAAAGAAATGAATGTGAAAGATATTATGTACAATTGACAGAATTCAGTAATTAAGAAAATATGAGATGAGTTGGAAAAAAAATCAAAGCTATTACTGTATCCTCTGTTATACAACTAAAGTTTCAGACATATGTTGGAGTAAATGTCCAGGTACATCAAAAGGACTGGGTAAATAATAATATCCATCCATTTGTCTGGGATAATACTATTAACAAATAGTAAAGGAAGAGTAGATTTGGGGAGAAAATAAGATCAACTTTGGGTAAATCAACTTTAAAGTACCAGTTGAATATTTAGTTAGAGATATTGGTCTGAAGGTTGAGTGAGACATCAGGGTCATTCAATTCAATTCACTGATTATTCATTGTGTTTACTATATGTAAGTCTCCCCTCCAGAGTACTGAAGATACAAGGACAAAAAACAGACAGTTCTTACTCTCAAGGAAGTTACCACTTTCTACTGGGAGACTGCAACATAAAGCACAGACAAAAGTAAGATAATTCCAAAGGGGAAAAAGAAGAGATCAGGAAAGGTTCTGGACATAGACGCTAAGCTGTTTTAAATGAAGGAACTTGGAAATGAAGACAGACTACATCCCATATGGAGATACGACCCTTGAAAAAGGCATGAAGATGAAAAATACCATGTTGATTTCAGAAAATATTCAATAGGCCAATTTGTCAGCAATATTGAGTATGTGAAGTAAAATGGGGGTAATTATTCTGGAGGGAGAAGAGATCTTCAATACCATCTAATTTAATCCCTCAGTTTACAGATGAGGAACTGCTTTGCAGAGGGATGAAGTGATTTGCCTAAAGGAAGAGAAATTCTCTTTCCTACTGATTTTCAGTTGTTTTTCAGTTGTCTCTGACTGTCATGATCCCACAAAACATAATAATAATAACTAAAATTTATATAGCCTATACTCTGTGCCAAACACTGTATTAAGCACTTCACAGTTATTATCTCATTAGATCCTCAAAAACACCTTGGGATGTAGGTTCCACAATTATTCTTATTTTACACTAGAGGGGACTGAGACAAAGGTGAATTGACAGGTCTAAAGTTAAGTGAACATTAAGTGTCTGAGGATACATTTGAACTCAGGTCTTCTTGCTTCCATGCCCAGTGCTACTTCAATGCACCTACTTCTTTCCATTCACACTGCCTCTACTGAAGGTGAGGCTCCTCTTCATCTCTTACCTACATGATTGCAATAGTCTCCTGACTGATTTCCCTTCTACAAGTCTTTCCCTATTGCAAACTACCCCCACACAACTGCCAAAATGACTTTCCTGAAGTACTGGTCTAAGTGTCAAAATTACTCATCTCCACCCATACTCCTCAATAAACTTTACTGGTTCTCTATTACCTCTCTTGTTGTGATACCTTGTATTTGGGCTTTAAAGCTCTTCACAACTAGTTTTCTTCAGTCTTCTTCCAGTTTTCTCCCCTCCACATACACTAAAGTCCAGCCATATTGGTCAACTTGTCCCCGATACATGAAGCTCCTCTTCCATCAGCCTTTGAACCTGCTCTTTTCTGCCTAGAATGCTTATTACTCCACCTCTAGCTTTTGCTTCAAGAGTCAGTTCCAATAAAACCTTCTGAAGGAGACCTTTTCCAGTTCTACTAATTGGTCAACAAAGATGCACACTGCATCCTGTGTCATCATCAGTCATCTAGACCTCTGCTTTACAGACTCTGGAGGAGATAATGAGGCAGAAGACTTCACACAGCTCTATCCCACTAATATCAGTCTACATGCAAGTCATCACACTTAGGGTGTCATTGGTCCTCTTCAGGAATGAAGGATGAACAACAACAGCTCTTAATGCTTAAAGTTACTTTGAATCTACTTTGTATGTATCTTTTATATACAGACATATTTCTTTATATGTGAGTGTATATATGTGTATACACACACACACACACACACACAGAGGCACAGTCACACACATTGCCTCCCCATTATAACATAAGGCTCTTCAAGTCAGGGGCTATTTTTGCTTTTTTCTTTGTATCTTAGCCCTTAATACAGTGTCTGATATATAGGAAGTATTTAATAAATGTTTGTTGAAACACTAAGATAACCTCATACCTATCAAATTGGCTAACAGGATAGAAAAGGAAAAATTATAAATGTTGAAGAGGATGTGGAAAAATTGGGACACTAATGCACTGGTGGTGGAAATGTGAACTGATCCAACCATTCTGAAAAAAATTTGGAACTAAGCCCAAAAGGCTATCAAACTGGGCATGCCCTTTGATCCAGGAATGCCATTACTAGGTCTGTATTTTCAAGAGATTTTTAAAAAGGCAGAGAGAGAAGGAATTTATGACCTATTATTTATATTAGCTCTTTTTTTGTAGTGGCAAAGAAATAGAAATTGGGTGTCCATCAATTGAAGAATGACTGAACAAGTAGTATATGATTATAATGGAATATTACTGTACTATAAGAAATACTGAACAGGTGGATTTCAGAAAAAATAGCAAAGACTTATATAGAATAGATGCACAATGAAATAAGCAGAACCAGAACATCATACAAAGTAACAGGAATACTGTATGATGGCTGATCAACTGTAAATGACTTCTCACCAATACAATGATACCAAAAAATTCCAAAGGACTCATGATGAAAAATACTATCTCCAGAGAAAGAATTGATGGAGTCTGAAAATAGATTGAAGCATATGATTTTTCACCTTTTGTATTTCTTATTTTTTTCTTCGCATCTGTATCTTCTTCCATAGCATGGTACTATGCTTTATTTTTGAACAGTTATAACTTTTAACAAGTTGATCACTGTCTCAGGGAAACAGAACATTTGGAACTCATGTTGTTAAGTTGACTGATCCATGAACTCTCTGTTCCAAACAAAATGGTTTATGCAAAAGAAGTATGGGCTTCCCTACCTCCATACTTTTGCTCATGTTTTTCCCTAGAGCTGGAACGTCCTCCTGCTCCATCTCTACCTATCCTAAATCTCCTACTAATCCTTTAAATCAAGGCTTTTTAAACTTTTTTCCATTTGCAACCCCTTTTGCCTGAGAAATTATGTGACCCCAAATACTGAGGCACATAAGATAGGTATACAAATCAAACATTTTTGATAATAAATCATAATTTCCTGTCCTCCATATTCAGTTACATGATCCACATGGGATCATGGCCCATAGTTTAAGAAGTTTTACTTTAAATCAATGCCAAATGCTATCTCTATACAGTTTTCCCTCTCATATTTCACACAGAACTTTGTTTGGTAAGTCTTTGGCATACTTTTCCTATAATATGTGTTGTTATAATTATCTATAAAACTCCATATAGGCAGAGATTGTGAAGTATCTGTTTTTTGTTTGTTTTTTTTTTTTTTTTTTTTTTTAGCCCTTAGAGAGGCATTAATGATGAAGTAGGAAAAGAAATGAACTTGGACTTGGGATATTTGGTTCAAATCCTACTCTGCCATTTATCTATGATCCTGAACAAGTTACTCCATTTCTTTCTCTTTCTCATTTTCAGTTTCTTCATCTATGAAATGACTATAATCATGCTTGTACTACCAGTATCTCAAAAGGCTGATGTGGGGAAAAAGCTTCATAAACCTGAATAGCCACTCCCCTTCATATTGCTCATTTATTATCATCTCCCGAGTGCCAAGCATTGTGCCCTATTTACAACACACAGTTTATGCTTCAGAAGTTTGCAAAGTTGAAATATGAAAGGGACCAAGGGACCAAGAAGGGAAGAGATATAGGACAATTAACATTTGTAGTTCAACCAGAACAGGAAGAAAACACTTTTGAAATGGCTAGGAGAGATACCAAATAGAACCTAGTTAAGAAGGTAGAATGGACAAATGGCAACTCAGGGCTGGTAAGCTGAGAGGCTACCAGACTATTGTTGTGATCCGGGAGCCACCTGCCAGTGGCTGCTGGAGTGCTACCTCAGACTTCTAGAATGGATCTCTTCATGTGAGAGGAAGATGATGATACAAGGAGCCTGAGAAGCATTTGCATTATCTGATCTCTCTCCTCTTCCCTCTGCCTGCAATTTATTTCATTCCCAATCCACAAGGAACATCTGTGTCAGCAAAGACTGCTTTGAAACTCCTTCAAGTGTTATGATTCACAGCTGTGGAGGCTCTCAGAAAAATGACCTGCCCCTTCATTTAGGCTGGTTCTTAACAAACATCTTCCAGAGATGTTTTCCCATTTATACCCAATTTATAGCAGCAAATGCTTTTTGGAAAGGTAAAAGCACCCTTAGTCACAAATACTGGGTGTTCACTGGAAAGAAGTCCATCCTCTTGAATATGGTCTTTTGCATTAGATGACAAATTAGAATCATATAAATTTGGGTAAAGTCATTTCTGAAAGAAATATTAAGTGCAAAAATTTTAATACTATTTTCCCCTAGTTTAACTCATGAGATATGAGAATTAGAAGAGACATGAAAGAGACACCTTATCTAATCCTTCCATTTTACAGATAAAAATATATTGAGATTCAGGGAAGCAACATCTGTCACTCAGTCATGTCCAACTCTTCACAATCCCTTTGGGGTTTTTGGCAAAGATATGAGAGTGGTTTGCTATTTCCTTTTCCACTCATTTTATAGATGAAAAAACTGAGGCAAACAAGGTAATTGACTTGTCCAGGGTCACACAGCTAGGAAGTGTCCGAGACCAGATTTGAACCCAAATTCTCCTCACTCCTAGTCTGGTATTCTACCCACTGCATCACTTTAGATGCCCCAAGAAGCAGTTTATTTTACAAATTCATACAGCTAATTAGTGAAGAAGTAATTGGAATCGCAGGTTCCTGAGTCCTTAAGAAGTTCAGATTTCTTTGCATTATGCTATAAGATTCAATAAATCAGGAGTTTTCAAAGCAGAGTCTGGGAACCCCTTGGGTTCCCTGAGACTCATTCAAGAGGTCAAAACTATTTTCAAAATAATAAATTTTCATTTCTAACATGGTATATATTGATAGATAAGACTCATAAATAAAAGCTCTTTGAAGGATGCTCAATAATTTTTAGAACTAGGATTTGAACTCAAATCCTCCGATTGTAAAAAGCCCTTTATTTTCACCAAACTAGTATTACAGCTCCAGTTACTGCCTCACAAGTATGGCAAGGCTCAAAATGAAAAGATATGGGGAAGAACTTTGAAAACGGTAAAGCATCATACAAATGTAAAGTTTGTTTTCTATGAGTATAGCGTTCTCCATTAAATAGAGTTGTTATTTGTCCTTCATTCTTGAAGATTGCCTATGACATCAGGGAGGTAATGCCATGATATGCAAGTGAATTAGACTTAAGTGAGGGAGGGCTATGCAGGGACAATTGCCTCACTTTCCCCTCCAGAGCGGTCAGGGTCCAGTGGTCAGACATAGATCAGGATGACTGGAGATGGCTCTAGATGCAATACATTCTATCCCATTGCATCTAGGGAGACCCTGACTTTTTTAAACTAAGGTCTTCAACAAATCCCAGTTAGTGTTCTCTATTAAGTAAGGTAGAACTGCACCATCAGAGTGGGCGGGTTCAAAAATGACTCCAAGCAATCTCAGAATCCAGATTAACTCTCTCTTAACACAAATCTAATTCAAGATAGATACTTACAGAGTCAGTTTTACAGGTGAAGTGAGAAGTAAACAGAACCAGGAAAACAATATTGTAGTTATTGGGTCATTCAGAGTATTGTTCATTCTTCTAGACTACATTTGGGATTTTCTTGGCAAAGATCTGGGAGAGATTTGTCATTTCCTCCTCCAGCTTATTTTAACAGATGAGGAAAGTGAAGCAAGCAGGGTGAAGTGATTTACTCATGGTCATACAAACAATAGGTGCCTGAGGCTAGCTTTGAACTGAGAAGATCTATCTTCCAGACTCCAGGCCAGGAATTTTATCCACTTTGCCCCGGGTGTAATTAAGTAAAAGTGGAGAACCAAAAAAGGGAAACTAAATGCTATGTAATTGCCATAATCCATATGGGTCTTGAAAAGAAATTTTAAAAATGTACCTCCCTCTCTTCTCTGCAGAGGTGAGGGGCAGAGTATGGGTATACAACACTGTACATGCTATTAGATTCCTGAACTGCTTTTTCCCTTTGGAAATGATTTTAAAATATAAAAATAATAATAATAATAATATACATGTGCTGATTCATATGGCATTCCTATAAATTTAATTCTTGCTGGAAAGGAAATGGAGAGGGGTACATTCAGAAGTCAAGGTTACATACAAACAAAAGCCTCATTTTAAAAAATATATCCTTGACTATGTTGCTTTAAATTTATAAGTTAAAGGGGAAACGTTTCACACTGGATTAAAAAATTTGCAATTATACTATTTATTTCCTGAATTGAAAGAAAAAAAGATGATGTCAGCTTTAGTTGCACTGAGTACAGGTGACAGACAGTTAAAAGCAACATTTTAACCTACTTTTAAAAAAATCTCTCCCTTACCATTATATTCAATTGTAAGATTTTAAAAGGTTACTCATTCTTTTCTGCCCAATTTTTGCTTTTTATTAAGGGCAATTAGAAAGGCTGGTTGGTCGACTGGATCCTGTTAAAAGAGAGACAAAGAGACAAGGTTTCTAAGGAACCTTTGAGCTCTCACATTCAATGTCTAGAGGAAAAAAAATTCTGATGAAAAGTATGGTTGGTGGGAATGTCTTTCAGAGATTGGAATCACACCTCTTATTTTCTAATTCTTTCCTAGGAGGGAGCAGTAAAAGTTTCCTAACATTTGCAGGCTATGATTAATTGGTATGTCTTTAAACAAATCTGACAGTCCCTCTTGTGCCTCAATTTTACCATTTTTAAAATGAGAAAAAAAAAGAGTAATAAGGACTATTATGGGAATGGCTAAGTAAATAATTATGATGAATACTACCATGAATGCAAGAATCTAATACTAATCTTTTCCTGTTTTGTCCCTTTCCAGAAAATCTCATAGGGGCAATTTTGCTTTCAGTTTCTTACCTAAGACAGTCTTACAAATTGATAGTAATCTCAGGTGAATTAGCATGTGCATTGTTTTTTACATTCTTGTATTATTTTCCCAGCATTCTCAAACTCCATAGATTTATAATATGGAATGGTTACAAATAAGACATTTCTCTATTTCTTTCACAGCAAATATCAGAGAATATATTGCCTAATGTGTGGGCTACAGTCCAGACAATTTTAAGCTGAAGTTCCTTAAATTACTAAAAACAAGAAACAGTGTTAACTTTTCTAACTTAGTATATAGCCTCTATTGATGTTCTTTAGTGGATCACAGATCTGGAGTGAATCCTAAGTTTTGGAAGGCTACGTCAGCAAAGCACAAACTCTAGAAGGCCCTTGTTGTCCAGTCGTGTCCAACTCTTCATGAACCCATTTGGAATTTTCTTGGCAAAAATATTGGAGTAGTTTGCCATTTCCTTTTTCAAATCATTTGACCAATGAAGAAAGAGGATGAAGTGGCTTGACCAGGATCACACAGCTAGTAAATGTCTGAGGATGGATTTGAACTTGGTCCTCCTGATTTGAGGCCTATCATTCTATCCACTGCTCCACCTACCTGTCCCTAGAAACCCTTCCAAAGAAGAAAAGCTTTGAGAATAGAACCAGTGACATACCATATGTTTTCTGACAGCAGGCCTGACTGAGATTGTGAATAGTTAGTTCATCGGTCACAGTAATTCTCCAATGACCATCTAGAGTTATATAAAGATGTCTGGGCAATGAAAAGTTCTTGAAAATACTAAACTATGATAAACAAAAATAGCTGACATTTACCATTATTTTAAGGCTTGCAAAATACTGTATACACATTATATTTCATTTGCTACAACTCTATAAAGTAAGCACTTTGCAGGGAGTGGGGGGGGGGGGGCGGGGGCGGGAATTGAAGCTGGTGATTTCGTTGGTGCCCACATGTAAACTCCCTCTACTTTGGAAAGTTGATTGGGTCCAGAGAGGTTAAGGTTAAGTAAGTATGAGAGAAGGGATTTTAATCTAGGTGTCTTCTGGCTTGCAAGCCCAGTGTCTCTGCCTCATAACAGATAGTCTAGAGAAGATTTGTGGAAGGAATCAGATAAAAACTCATTAAGATGAAAAGTCAAGGATAGGTTGTAATTTGGAGGAAATAATACTGAGTTGATGGATTGATTAAAAGTGGAATAACTTAAAAGAGAATACAACTTTTTAAAACTTGCCTCTAAAGCATGTCTTCTTTAAAAGCTAAATGGTCAGAATTTTGAATCTTTTGAGTTATTTGTATCCTTTTATTTTCCTTTCTAAACACAGCACTGGTTGAAAATAAATGGAGTTTTATGAGAAAACATGTAAAAAAATGAATTTTGCCTCTCACTAACTCTTGCCCTAATTACAAATATAGACAAAAGTAGTGTTTTATAATAATTTTCCAGTACAAGGACACAGGTTTCAAATGGCCAAGGGAAGTCACTTGCTTATCTGGATAATTTGAAGATATTACTATTTCCAGTCTTTCTCCTAAATTCTCCCTCATCACCCTCTTTATTCACATTCAGGTTCTTCTCTCTTTATTCGCCCTCTTTCAAACTGTCACAGGCTGTTATGCAATTTAAATGAGGAAATAGATGTCAAGGACCTATAAAATGCCATAGAGATGTAAAGTGATATAATCTTAATAAAGGTGAGAATGTTAAGTCCACCAAATAAAGGTAAAACAAAACAAATAAACAAACAACCCTCCCCTTCATTTCTAAAGGGCCATCTGGATGACATTTAACCTTTTTTTGGAAAAAGCCAAAATCATAAACATATTCCATACCCAAAGACACTTTTGGTGCACAAAAATAGGAGAATACGGGTGAGGACAACGGGGAATATATTATGTAGGAGAAAGGGGTTGAAAAGAAGCAACCGTAGCCAGCACAGGCACCTCAGTGGTGTTTGGGGAGGATTTTTCCCCCAGGAACAAGCTATGGTGAGTCACTTCCAAGATACCTACTGCTTGGGTTACAAGAGAAGGTCCATGGATCCCAGCTACCTCACTCAGCCCTGCCTTCTGTGATCAGGCTTCGAGATTCTTCTCAATTGAACACACATTAGTTAGCTAATCGGGCTTTTCCCAGGCCTCTTCTTCAGAGCAGGCCTGCTGGAGTGTAAAGGACAAAGCCCTGGCCCAAATGTCAAAAGAGATGAGTTACAGACCCAGCTGTCCATTGCATGTCTTTGGTGAAATTGTTCCACATCTCTCTGTGCTTTAGCTGACTCATCAGTAAAACAGAGGATAAAAATATCTCTTCCCCTAGTTGCTTCAAGGATGACACTGTCTACCAAGCACTTGGAGTTAAAAGTATCCTAAAAAAGACAAGGTATTATGGCATTATCTCCAGAGAGACAATCCCCTTTAAGGTTTCCCTGGCCATCCTTCTCGGGTCTCTCCTACCATACCCCAGCTCCTCCTCATAACGGCCCCTCCTCCTGCCAGTGGTTAATTGAATAGACGTGCTCTAGGTGTACGGTACAGATAGAAGAAAAGAACCTATTGGGTAGCGTATCACTCTCTGGTCTGTTTCAGGTGAGGGAGGGTGCAAACCAAATCTCCCGGTCCTTCACCAGCCTCGCACAGCCTAAGAGGGCTGACTGCGTCAGGTGACCTTCCAAATGGCCCTCCTTTGCATCCCTGCCAGGGCCTGGCAGCAGATACTGGCGCACCCGGAAGGATGAGGATGATGCCCCCCAAACGGGAGCCAGGGTGCCCCTTCTCTCTTTCGGGGCTTTTCTGATGCGGTCACAAAAGGTCTTCGGGGATGCAACAGATGGGGGTGGGGGAGGCTACCTCGGGGCACCTGGAGAACGCTTGGTAATTGGGAAGGGAGGGAGAAAACCCGAGGGAAGGGGGCGGGGAAGGAAAGCCAGAGGATTAGTCGAGAGCGAGGAAAGAATTGCTGCGCCGGAGAATTAGCAGCAGGAGCCACCGCGGCCGTGGGCGAAGGAGCGGGAGATTAGCAAGAAGCAGCGAGGCGAGGAAGCCGGCGAGAGAAAGCAGCAACAGGAGGCAGGTCTCAGCCCCGCGGGCCAGGACATCCCCCTCTCCCCCAGCCCCGTCCCGTCCCCGGGCGGGACTCGGTCCACTCACCACTACATGGGCCCCGGGCAGGGCGAGGGGCTTAGGACTGATGAGCGGAGAGACCATGTAGAGCAGCAGCACGAACGCTACGATGAAGGCGGCCGCCAGCAGCAGCATCGCTCTGGCAGCAGCCGTGGACTCTGGGGGCCGGCGGCTGTGCTGGGGGGCGCTGGAGGGGTGCGGAGGAGAGGGAGCTCGGGCTGCGGGGGCACAGGGAAGGGCCGGACACGGGACCCGCGGGGCCGGCGAGGGCAGAGCCGGGCGCCTACGGCAGGAACCGGGAGTGTTTGGGTTAGCCTCCGAGGCTGGCGGGGATGGGAGTAGGACGGGAAGAGGAGGAGCCCGGGCAGGAGGCGCGGCCAGGGCTCGGGCGGGGGCTTCCCGGCGTGGAGCTGAGAGGGAGAGCGGCCCCTGGAGGACATCGCAGCCCCGAGGCTCCCGCGCCGCCGCCGCCGCCGCCGCCTGCAGAGCTCAATCCCGGGCTGGCCGCAGCAGCCTCGAGATCTGGGCGCCGGCTTCTGTGTCTTCTCCTGTGGGAGGCTTTCCTTTGTTGGATCTTCGATATTTGCTTCATAATTGAGTAAATAGTACACTTATTCAGAATAACCCAGTTATTGCAGCACTGGGGAGGGTCCCAATTATTGCTGTGGCCCTGTCCTTGCTGGGGAGGTCCGAGCCCTCGGGGGCCCGAGTCCCAAAGGTCCCATTTCTTTTTTTTTTATTTTATTTAATAGCCTTTTATTTACAGGATATATACATGGGTAACTTTACAGCATTAACAATTGCCAAACCTCTTGTTCCAATTTTTCACCTCTTACCCCCCCACCCCCTCCCCCAGATGGCAGGATGACCAGTAGATGTTAAATATATTAAAATATAACTTAGATACACAATAAGTACACATGACCAAAACATTATTTTGCTGTAGAAAAAGAATCAGACTCTGAATTATTGTACAATGAGCTTGTGAAGGAAATCAAAAATGCAGGTGGGCCTAAATATAGGGATTGGGAATTCAATGTAATGGTTTTTAGTCATCTCCCAGAGTTCTTTCTCTGGGCGTAGCTGGTTCAGTTCATTACTGTTCCATTGGAAATGATTTGGTTGATCTCATTGCTGAGGATGGCCAGGTTCATCAGAACTGGTCGTCATATAGTATCGTTGTTGAAGTATATAATGATCTCCTGGTCCTGCTCATTTCACTCAGCATCAGTTCATGTAAGTCTCTCCAGGCCTTTCTGAAATCATCCTGTTGGTCATTTCTTACAGAACAATAATATTCCATAATATTCATATACCATAATTTATTCAGCCATTCTCCAACTGATGGACATCCATTCAGTTTCCAGTTTCTAGCCACTACAAACAGGGCTGCCACAAACATTCGTGCACATACAGGTCCCTTTCCCTTCTTTATAATCTCTTTGGAATATAAACCCAGTAGTAACACCAAAGGTCCCATTTCTGCAGGAATTACCCTTACCCATGGAGGAGGCCTTTCCACTTTTTGCTGGGGAATCAGCATCATACACTAAATCCCTAATTCGTAAAATAAAGTAAATAGCACCAAAAGTTTTGATCTCTTCCTTTTAATGTTTTATACCAGAAATGCTATCAAAATGAATGGGATTAGAATCTAGTCCTTTATTTAAAATATATATATCTTTTAATCAGAAACATCATGGAGTAAAGAATGACCTCTATCTAAGTCTAGCGAACTAGGGTTCAAGTCCAGCCTCTGACTCATGACAGTTACTTAATCTCTTTATTGCTCTGTAGGCAATTCTCATTCCAGAGTTCCTTGTTTCAAGGAGATCCCAGGTCGGTATTGTAATCTACGCAGGAATAAATTTTTCAGTTCCATTTTCTGGAATTTAAATAAGAACTATCAGCAGAGAGTCCAAAGAAAAATGGATTTCCACAAGGATTACTTAAAAGAAATGGAGAAAGAGACAAAAAAATGAAATAAATCTCTGGATGAAAAAATTGAAGAAAATACAGAGTTTGCAAGAAAAAGTGGGAAAAACTTCAAGAAATTGACTCCCTAAAAACTAGTGTCAACTAGACCAAACTGGCCTCTAACGGGTGGATGGCCTGAGACGAACAGAGCAAGCTAGAGACAGGGAGAGTCAGGAATCAAACAGAACTTTAATTTCAAAGTGAGGGCAAGGACTTCCACAAAATACACATGCAGGCCCATGCCTAGTGGGGGCAGACCCATAGAAGTGTACAAGATCTTAATACTTATACCAAACACCTATGCAGTGAGCTGTAGCCCTGACAATAAGAGGTAACAGCATCAATGAGAAGTTTGATTCATAGCAGAACTTCGTGACCAGCATGTATTTGTTTAGTGCTTGTCTGAGATCAGAAAACACATAGTTCTGGTTAAAGCAACACAATAATTATGTGATTTTGCCAAATATCCAAAGAGTAAGCACAAACTCAGAGCACAGCTTGTTTGCTGAGTATCTCCTAAAATCTTGACACTAGAAATAGCCCAAGCAAAAATTAGTGATTCCACAAGAGAGCAAGAAATATTAAAAACAAAATCAAGAGTGAGGTGAAAATATAGAAGAAAAGGCATGACCTGGTATCAGAAACAAATGACTCAGAAAGTAGGTCAAGGAGAAGATGATTTGATCTGGACTCCCTGATAACCATGATTTAAAAAAAAAAAAAAAAAGATTGGGCACTATATTTCAAGAAATAATAATTGAAACTTTCCACATGTATTAGAACCAATGGATAAAGATGGAAAGATTGCCAAAAAAAGATTCTAGGAATGTCAGTCAAAATTGGAAGTTTCTTATATCAAAGAAAAAATATTGCAAGCATCCATTAAAAAAGCAAAGGAAGCACCAAATAATTGCTTAAGACCTGGCAGCTTCTACTAAAACAAAGTAATCTTTGAATACAATATTCCAGAAGACAATACATAGGTTATATCCTACAAAGTTTTGTATGATCCTACAAGAGATTGAAATTAAAAACTGATTTTTTATTCTATTTTATCAAGACTTATCAAGCTAGATTTAACATTTCCTCTTGATGTTCTTTATTCTTGAAAGTTTACTCAGGTAACTTTAGGTCGATTAGGTCACAATTTTACTCTTATAATTTGGAACTACAGCCTTACATTGTGACTTAAACTTGTAATTTGATCCATCACCTAGTTTCCAGAGAAACCTGAATAATCTAAAGGTAAATCTCATCTATCTAAACCATTTTACTAAAAATCAGTCTTGTCAAATTAAAACTGTTGTTGCATCTCTCATAAGAACAGCTAGGTGGTACAGTGGATAGAATGCCAGACTTGGAGTCAAAAAGACTCATCTTAAATTCAAATCTGGCCTCAGACATTTACTAGCTGTGGGACCCTAGCCAAATCATTTAACCCTGATGTCTGTTTCCTCATCAATAAAATGAGGTGGAGAAGGAAATGACAAAACATTCCAATATCTTTGCAAAAAACAAAAACTAAAACTAACCAAAAAAAAAAAAAAATGAGATCATTAAGTGTAGGACAAAACTGAACAAATGATTGAAGAACAGTGACTTCCATCACTTGAAGAGTAATCACCTGAAGATTACTTATATCATCTGAGAACTGATCTCATCTCCCAGTGATATGAAGAGCCAAGATAACACTTACCCCACTTCTTACTTGAAATGTCTATCCAATGAGAAGACAATACCTCTATGTTGCTGGAGATTTTGCTCTGTCATCCTATTAATCACAATAAACGATCCTGTGATTCTTCACTTGGTCATTGAGAGAAGCCATTGATCCTATTTATTGGCAATCACTATCCTTACTAATAAATGGATTGTGCTCAGAACATTTTCTCTCAGTATTTCTATCATGACAGAGGGAAAACAGATCTTTAATGCAATAGTAAACAAGCATTTCTGAAGAAAAAGAAAAGATTAGAGTTGCGTAGGTACTTTGAAATACAAACACAAGAGTACAGAGAAACCTAGGAAAGCAAATTTATTTGAGTAACTGGAAGAAACTTTATGATGATGTAGTGCTAACATTCTGATATAGAGAAAAGAAATGTGCTCCTTTAGAATTTTAATGTTGCTAAAGAATAATAAAGGAATTAAAAGAATACAGAGATCCTAGAGGAGTAAATTGATTGATTCTGTTCCAAGACTTACAAAGGAGAAAGGAGGATATAGGTATAGTAAGATTGCAGGTTTGATAAGAACTACCAAGAGGCCAAATTAAATTCTCATAAAAGCATACAAAACCAAATGGCATCATCAAACTGGTTGGTCAGTGGAGGTAGCTTGTGATGGGTATTTTATAATATAAGGCAATGGTTATTTCCTGGGGGACAGGGAGGCTGTTCCTCTTCAACCATTGGTTTGGGGACTCATCAAAACTTTGAAACCAACAAGGCTCTTGTGGGACCCCAGATTTTGAAACACTTTAGCACAACCCAAACTTTCTGCATCCTATTTGTCTGTTCCCTGTGGTCAAATGCCCACACTGGAAGTAACAAAGGCACTTAATGGGGTCTATTCCATAGGGAATATGTTAATGTAGAAAGGAGGGAGAAGGAAGTGGATTTTGCTATTTCTCAAAACTGTAGTACCTGAAAATAATTAACAAACATGGAAGAAGGTGTTGGAGGAGTGAACATCAGATGGATCTTATTCTTATATGAAATGGACAAAAATCAAATATACAAGCACATGCACAGTAGTGCATGACCAACTACATGCACAGGTGTAGAAATACATCAAACTCAACAGACAAATAAAAGACAGTGGGGTAAGAGGGCAGTTAATGCTTGGGAGGGAATAGTCATGAACAAAACACCAGATCTTATAGGAGATTATAAAGGGAGGAAAAAGGAAAACAAAGAACTAGAAAACAAAAGAACTAAAACAACTGGGTAATGGCTGAACAAGTTTATCCCAGGCAAACAACTTCTTTACCCCACAGTTCTAAAGGATTTATCTTGCCCTACTTCTATGCCACTTCCAAGCACATAAAGTGGCCTGATGTCCTAGGACAACTCTTTCTAAGGATGAACCCCTGTGAACAATTATAATTTATTTCAACGTTTTCTTGAATGGTTAACACATTTCTATTCCATAATACTCGCTCTAACCCAGGAATTCTGAACCCCTGGGGGTTATCAGTGTTTATGCCCTAGTCCATCTCCCACTGACTATCCTATTATTCCTATCCTCTTCAACACAATTGCCTCTCCCCCATCTCCAATTTGAAAACTACCCAATCCTTCCATTGCCCTCTCTGGAATATCTGCTCTATGGAGAAAAACTGAATTTGATCTTAAACTTTTTCTTGGTCCTGATGTCTTTTTTAACTCACTGAGATCTGGTTTCTGGTTACCTATTCCAGTTCCATTTCACTCATATTTGACATTTGATCAAAGTAGGAGAGTTGAATTACTCTTTGCTCCCTATTCCCACTTTTAGATTATCATTCTCCCATCTTCACTAAGTAATTTTTCCTCCTTTGAAGTTCATTTAATCCATATTTATCATCTGATAAGGATTTTGATAGCTCTAAGCCTCAAGGACACTCTCCTTTCTTCCTCTATAGTTTTATGCCTGGCTCACTGTCTTTCTCTCCTGCCCAATATCTATACTCATGAGAGGGATTTCAACATGTCGATCCTCCAAAAATATTCTTGTAAGGAATTCTAGTGAGTCATGGCCCTGTCCTTTGTTTAACTCTTTTCTGAGATTATAAGAATGTGTTTGCAGTTATCTGTTATAATGCAAGGAGGAAGGGAAAGCCACTCTTACTGTGCATTGAATAATAAGTTTCCTTTATTAATGACCTGTTTTTGCTTTGGAAACCCAGCCAGTTCCTGAGTAAAAATCGTCAAGCTAGAGGGGGTGAATAAACTATTCTCCTTGGCAGGACTCTTGAGAAAGAAACTTGATCGCCTATCTTCCTGCTCCTCTCACATCACTGAAAGACCTTTTACCACTGTCCCTTTTTTAGTCTATTTCATGGCCCTTCTCCATGCAAAAGTAAACTTTTTTGTATATAAAAGTGACCCAATTTTATCCCATCTTTTAAAATAGATTGCTCCTTTATCATTCCTATTCTCTCATTAACCTTCAGTTTCATATCTACTGACTGCTTCCTACTGCCTACAAACACACTGTATTTTCCATCCTCAAAAACTCACTTGTTCCATCCATCCCCGCTAGCTATCATCCTCTACCTCTCTTCCCTATTGTGGCTAAATTCCCTGAGAAGGCCCCCACTCAACCTTTCAAGACTTCTTACATCCATGGACCCACACTTAACACCGTATACCAAGATAAGATCAAAATGGGTCCATGATTTAGACATAAAGAATGAGATTATAAACAAATTGGAGGAACATAGGATAGTTTATCTCTCAGACCTGTGGAGAAGGAAGAAATTTGTGACTAAAGACGAACTAGAGACCATTATTGATCACAAAATAGAAAATTTTGATTACATCAAATTAAAAAGCTTCTGTACAAACAAAACTAATGTAAACAACATTAGAAGGGAAGCAACAAACTGGGACAACATCTTCACAGTTAAAGGTTCTGATAAAGGCCTTATTTCCAAAATATATAGAGAACTGATTCTAATTTATAAGAAACCAAGCCATTCTCCAATTGATAAATGGTCAAAGGATATGAACAGACAATTTTCAGATGATGAAATTGAAATTATTACCACTCATATGAAAGAGTGTTCCAAATCATTATTAATCGGAGAAATGCAAATTAAGACAACTCTGAGATACCACTACACACCTGGCAGATTGGCTAAGATGACAGGAAAAAATAATGATGATTGTTGGAGGGGATGCGGGAAAACTGGGACACTGATACATTGTTGGTGGAGTTGTGAACGAATCCAACCATTCTGGAGAGCAATCTGGAATTATGCCCACAAAGTTATCAAACTGTGCATACCCTTTGATCCAGCAATGTTTCTACTGGGCTTATACTCCAAGGAGATACTAAAGAAGGGAAAGGGACCAGTATGTGCCAGAATGTTTGTGGCAGCCCTGTTTGTAATGGCTGGAAGCTGGAAACTGAGTGGATGCCCATCAATTGGAGAATGGTTGGGTAAATTGTGGTATATGAAGATTATGGAATATTATTGTTCTGTAAGAAATGACCAGCAGGATGAATACAGAGAATTACATGAACTGATGCTAAGTGAAATGAGCAGAACCAAGAGATCATTATATACGTCAACAACGATACTGTATGAAGATGTAATCTGATGGAAGCAGATTTCTTTGACAAAGAGACCTAATTCAGTTTCAATTGATCAATGATGGACAGAAGCAGCTACACCCAAAGAAAGAACACTGGGAAATGAATGTAAACTGTTTGCATTTTTGTTTTTCTTCCCAGGTTATTTTTACCTTCTGAATCCAATTCTCCCTGAGCAACAAGAAAACTGTTTGGATCTGCACACATACATTGTATCTAGGATATACTAGGACATATTCAACATATATAGGACTGCTTGCCATCTAGGGGAGGGGGTGGAGGGTGGGAGGGAAAAATCGGAACAGAAGTGAGTGCAAGGGATAATGTAAAAAAATTACCCTGGCATGGAGTCTGTCAATAAAAAATTACCAAAAAAAAAAAAAAAAAAGACTTCTTACATCTTAGTCACCCTATATATTCTGTGATTCAATGACACTGGCTTTCTTGCTGTATATGACACATGACATTCCATCTCCCAGGATTTTCATTTTCTATCCCCTATATCTGGAATGTTCTCCCTGATCTTTGCTTCAAGTTTCTTTTGATTCCATCGATTCTCTCAGCTGAAGTAATACTTTCTACAAGAAGCTTTTTTTCCCCCATTCTTCTTCAATTTTATTATGCACCCTCTGAGGTTACCCCAAATTTATCCTGTATGTATCTTGTTTTGAAATAATTGTTTCCATTTTCTCTCCCTCATTAGACTGTAAGCTCCTTGTGAACAGGAACTTTGCCTTTTTTGGTATTTATGGCACTTAGGACACTGCATTGAAAATAGGAATTACTTAATAAATATTAGTTTACTAATTGACTGTCAAATGTGGTATATGGATTTTAATAAATATTACTTCAGAAATAACAAAAGAGATGATTCCAAAGAATCCTGGGTAAAATGAAGTGATGAAGAACTAAATGAGCAGAATCAAGAGTCTGTTGTTCATTTCTGTTTGACTGTTCATTTGTAACCCCATTTGGGGTTTTCTTGGCGAAGATATTGAAGTGGTTTGCCATTTCCTTTTCCAGCTCATTTTACAGATGAGGAAACTGAGTCACACAGGAAATATGAAGCTATATTTGAATGCAGGAAGATGCCTTCCTTATGCTAGGCCTGGCATTTTATCCACTGTGCCATCTAACTACCTCTATAGTGAGTCTTCTTAAGAGAATTATGAAATGATGGAAGTACCTTTGGAACATGCATGGGCATTCTGTAACTGGTGCATTTCTACTTATCATAGTCCCTAACATCCAAATGCAGCATTGCTACTAGATGAGTCCTTGTCTCAACTATTATTGGGCTGGTTTCCAAAGACTTCTCATCAAGTTCTCAAAACTGGGCTGACTGGATCCAAACCCCAGAAGATCCCTCTTTTATACTTCCTGGTGGCTTGAAATTTGGGTTAATATATTTCTTGAATTTATTTATTGAATTTTATACAAGAACATTCAAAAGAGGTTTAAGGCTTAGGATTGAGATGAGAGAGATGGTGACTCCATCCTGATGGTCATATCCTGGCCTACAAGCATGGTGTCTACAGAACAAATGTGTAAGAAATGAAACTATAATTAAAATGATTTAGGAAAAAAAACTTATTTTCACTCAAAATATCAAGATAAGTAAATGAGAAAATATTTTACAACCTCCATTATTTAGCTAATGACTCAAATCTATAGTTTACATGCTATATGGCGATATAACTCTAGAATTTTAAATCTGAGTCAGGACAAGGCTAATCACTTAAATATGTAACTTTTCTTTATTAAGGAGAGTATGATGGGGTGAACCAAAACTTGTCTACCTAAATAGACTATTGGTATGGGTTTAAATGAAAAGAAAGGAGAGGACTCAATTTGGGAGTCAGAGAACATTGGTTTAAATCTCAGTTCTGCCATTTACTACCTAAGTAACCTTCAGCAAATCACTTAATCTTTTTGTGCCTCTGCTTAATGTAAAATCCTGTACTTGGGATCTGGATTCAAATCCTACCTCTAACACTTCCTACCTGTATAACTTCTTCTGAACTTCTGAAGAACAAGATGAGAGAAGCATAGTTAGACAATAGTTTGTGTGGGAAAAAAATTTTGGGGTTTTTTTTTTGGTAAGTTTAACATTAGTCAGTAGTGTAATGTGAAAGACAAAACCAAACCACATCAACATAGCCCAAAAGAGTGATCTCAAACTTTGCCATGCACCATGTTTGTAATCAAGTAATGGTGTAAAAATTACTATGATACTCTGGAGGGTTAATGACTTCCTTGGAATGGGCCTTCTCTTTATAGAGTCAGACAACTCTTCCGCACGTGAATAAATCATTTTTTGTGGGTAGCTATGCCCTCCCTTCCCCCATCAATCAATAAACATTTATTAAGCACCTACTGTGCTAAGTACTAAAGTTTCAAAGACATAAAAATAACAATCCCTGTTCTCATTGAATTCCCACAATTTTATAGAAGAGATAACATGCAAACAGTTGTGTTCAAATAAGCTATAGATAGGATAAAGAGGAAATAGTCAACAAAGCAGCAGCATTAGAATTAAGAGAGATTTGGAAGGACTTCTTGTAGAAGATGGAATTTTAGCTAGGACTTATTGGAATCCTGGGAAATCATGAAGTGGACACAAGGAAGGAAAGCATTCCAGGCACGAAAAATAGCTAATGAATATTTTTTAGAGATGGAGTGCCTTGCCACTATTGGTTGGCCTTTCAGTGATGAGTTTCTGAAATATTAAAAGTCTTTCTTTTTTACATGACAAAGCTTTCATTTAATAGTATTTCTTCTCAATTACATGTAAAGATAGTTTTCAACATTCATTTTGGTAAGATTTTAAGCTCCAAAATTTTCTCCCTCCCTTCCTTTCTTACTAATTCCTTCCCCAAGACAGCAAGCAGTATGATATAGATTGTAGATCACATACAATCATGTTAAACATATTTCCATATTAGTCTTGTTGTGAAAGAATAATCAGAACAAAAGAAAAAAATCATGAGAGAAAAAAGCAAAAAAAAAAAAACCCAACAATTTTTTAAAAGTTAAAATAGTATATTTTTTATTTGCATTCAAACTCCTTAGTTCTTTTTGGCTATGGATAGCATTTTTCATCCCAACTTTATTGGAATTGTCTTGGATTACTATATTTTTGAGAAAAGCTAAATCTATAATAGACAATTGTACAGTGTTGCTCTTACTGTTTACAATGTACTACTGTTTTTTTTGGCAGGACTTTCTAGACTGTTTTCTGTTAGTATGACTCTTAAGAACCCAAGGTTCCCTGCAGGACAATATGAGGCTTGCATGATAAGATTAAATACCACTTCAGGAGAGGATATGTCAATGATTTATAAGATTATCTCTACCACTCTTTCCCTAGCTATAGCTAAAATCAGAAGTGGATTGTGCTCTAAGAAGGCATATGGGATGAAAGGTTTCTGAATCTGTTTTTTTCATTTGTTTTTCCCAAAACTAATCAGCGAAGTTCTTAGTGCTTGTTTATTTCCTCATGTAATAAGAAAGGTATATTATCAGATGAAAGAGTCAAATTACAAAAAGATCTTATTCAAAATATGGGGGAAGAGATATGGCTAAGAATCCATGTAGAAAGACTCAGTTCAGTATGAGTCTTTATAAGATACTAATTGTACTGAGATCATATGGTATTGAGAAGTATTGGATAGCTATCAGGTACAGTGGATAGAGTGCAAACGCAGGTAAAGACTAAGCACTGTTTGCCAAGAAAACTCTGAATGAGGCCGCAAAGAGAAACACCTGAACTACAACAGTTGAGAGTATGATGTGCAATATGAGGAGAGAACCAAACAACAATGGGATTATTATGAATAGTTCTACGTGCTACAGTTTAGAAAATACACTAGAAAACAGAATCATGTGCAGAAGAGGGCAACTAAACTATAATGAAGAGAATAGAGATTATGCTACCAAAAGATGTTTAGGCTGAGAAAGGGCAACATTCCTGTCAGTAATTTATTCCTTTGTAGCCTAGGTGTCAAACATGACATTGTAGCCTGAAGACCTTTTAAGTGGGCCCCAAATCAGGATATATTCTACAAATTGAAATATTTAATAAGACAAACAAAAATACTAGGTAACATGTTATTGTTTGGTTGTTTCAGACATATTTAGTTTTTATGACTCCATTTGGGGTTTTCTTGGCAAAGATACTGGAGTGGTTTGCCATTTCTTCCTTCAGTTCATTTTACAGATGAAGAAACTGAGGTAAACAGAGTTAAGTCACTTTTCCAGGGTCACACAATTAAAAGTAGCTGAGACTAGATTTGAATTCATGAGGATGAGACTTTTTACTCCAGGTCCATGTATATACTACACTACCTTGCAGTCCAATAGAACTATAAACATAGATAATGTTAATATGTTACTGTGCACCTCAAAGAGATCCTTTTGTATGACTTAGTGGCATTTTTCTATTTGAGTTTGACACTTTCTTGTATAAGTTTTTTTTTTTAATCATTCCCTCTTTCATCTATCTTGTAACCTCTGATTTTGTACTTTATCCCTATTACAACCTCCCAATTTTTCTACACAGTCCTCAGTTCTTTCTCAGGCTTTCACCTTTACATTGACTATACTCCTCTACCTTCCCTATCTTGACCTCTTGGTAAATCAGTTTCTTCCTACATTATCTTTTACCATTTGAATCCTTTGCCAACTTGGCATTCTCTGATACCTTGCCAAGTGCAAACCTTGAATTCCTCCCACTATCCTTTTTAACTTTTATTCATGAATTACTCATCAGAGCCAGAGATAAATTTATGAAACTGTTCTGATTGGGTTCACTACAAATTTATTTTACTTAATCTCAGCTGGAGCTTCATTGAAATGAAGAAATCTTTTAATACTTTCCTAAATGATTTGCATCTAAATCACCAAAATGGTTATTTCAAACCTTTTCGTCACTCCTCAACACCTCTGCAGCACTCTCCTAAACCTCTAAGCTAATGACCTCATTTTTTTAGTACTTTTTTTTTTAATGGGGGAATTTGCTGAAAGCTGCCTCTTCTTCCTTTCTTCTTTACTTACAACACTCAGACATCTTGTGCTACTATTTCCTCTTTTACTTTGTCCCACCCAAACAGATGACGTTCTTCAGGAGATTGCCTCTATTAACATTCCCACTCTCTGTGGGATGATATATATATCACATATAATCTTTAATTTCTCCTATATCTTGACTTCTTCCCTGCTACTTACAAATATGATTGTTTTTTCCAAACTTAAGAAACCCTCACTTGATTCAACCATTTCTGCTATCTTCTGGTATTTCTTCTTCCCCTCTCAGCTAAAACTTTTAAGGGCTGTCTACCCTAGATATCTCCATTTCTTAGAACTGAGTAAGAGCTCAGTTCTAAACTATGTAATCTGGCTTTGAATCTCATCATTCAACTGAACCTACTCTCTCCAATCATCAACACTCTCTTTATTGCCAAATCAAAAGACCTTTTCTTAATCCTTTTCCTTCTTGATCTGGTATATAGCCTTTGGCACTTTTGATTACCTTTTCCTAAATAATCTTTCCTATCTAGGTATTCACTTCCTCTACCTTCTGAATGTTCTTTCTCAATCTTTTTTGATGAACTCATCCTTCTTTCCTTTCTTCCTTCTTTCCTTCCTTCCTTCCATTCTTCCTTTCTTCCTTCCTTCCATTCTTCCTTCCTTCCTTCCTTCCTTCCATTCTTCCTTCTTTCCTTCCATCCTTCCTTCCTTCCTTTCCTTCCTTCATTCCTCCCTTCCTTTCCTTCCTTCATTCCTCCCTTCCTTTCTTTTTTCCTTCCTTCCTTTCTTCCCTTGTATTTATTGTACATATACTTATATAAATATATTTTTTTCTTGAGAGAATTGTAAGCTCTTTGAGAATAGGGATTGTATTTTTGGTCTTTATATCCCCCCAGTGCCTAGCACATGGATTTTTCTCCCTCTTTTTTCCTTACTTTTTATATATAACGTCTCTTTCTTTCATCATCATCATATTATTCTAAGTTTCTCACTTAATCCCCCCTGACTCCTAGAAAGTCATCCCATATAACAAATAGAATTATTTAGAGAGGAAAAAACATCATTACAACTGATTGCTATATCGGAAAAATCTGACATGTGCAATGTGTAACAACTGTGGACTTCCCTCCTCACATGGGCACTTTCAGGGTATTTTCTCATATCTCCTCATTTGAGTCCCCTTTGAACTCTGTTTGAACTTTTTTTTAAAAATTTGAACTAATTTTGTTATACCTACTCTTTTAAAAAAGCATTTATTTATTTATTTAGTACTTTTTGAGTTTCAAGCTGTTTCTACCTCTTTTCCTACCCCTACATGAGAAGTTCAATATTTGACATGATGTGTGTGTAAATAGACATGCATATGCATACCCCACATATATGAAAAAATCATATAATATATATACTTCCATATATTAATTTTCTCTAAAGCTGAATATCATCTTTCTTCACAGAGCCTTTATAACTGATTTGAATATTCTATTAGAATAGTTTCATCATTCAGTTATTCTTTGAACAATGTTGCTATTATTGTATACAATGTTTTCTTGGTTCTGCTTGTTTTACTCCACATTATTTCATACAATTTTTTTCCTTGTTCTTACACTGAGCACACCATTTCTTATAGCAAAGTACATCTCTGATACTTTGCCAAGTGCATAGCACAACCATATAACACATAATCACAGTCCAATCATATAACACAACTTATTCAGTCATTCCCTAATTGATAGGCATCCCTCAATTTCCAATTCTCTGATACTACAAAGGATAAGGAATATCTATGTATATATCTATATCTATTTATCTATATAATAGAATCTATAGGTTCTTTTCCTTTTTTTCCTTGGGAAATAGACCTAATAGTAGTATTTCTGGGTCAGAGGATATAGATAATTTTATAACTCTTTGAGCATAATTTCAGATTGCTCTTGAAAATGGTTGGTTCAGTACATAGTTATACTAGTAATGTATCCCAATTTTTCCACATATCCTCTAATATTTGTCATTTCCTTCTATCATTTTAGCAAATCTTATAGGCATGAGATGGCATCTCAAAGTTATTTTAATTTGCACTTTTCTAATCAGCAATAATGTAGAGCATTTTTATACGACCCTATATAACTTTGATTCCTTCTTCCAAAAATTACCCAATCATAGCCTTTGACTGTTTATCAGTTGGGGGATGACTTATATTCTTATAAATTTGACAAAGTTATCTATATATTTGAAGTATGAGATTTTTCACCCAAGAAACTGTCTATAAAAATTGCTCCCAAATTTTTGCTTTTCTTCTAATCTTAGCTACATTGATTTTATTTGTACAAAAGTTTTTAATTTAATGTAATTAAGATTTATCCATTTTACATTTCATAATGTTCTATCTCTTCTTTATTCATCAGAGTCCTCTTTAATAGACTGATCCTTCACCTGGAAGATGTCATCTACCTGAGAGCCAGTGTAGCTTCAGAAGGGGCTAAGGAACAGTCGGTATGGTATTTGCTGCCTGACAACTCCAGGAACAATGCCAAGAGCAGAACAGAGGTCCATATACAACATCTGTAGGTCTGACCAAAGGCTCTGATACTGTTAGTTATGAGAGCTTACAGAAAATTATATAAATATTTGGTTGCCTGGAAAAGTTCACCAGTATTGTATGTCAGCTTCATGATGGCATGCTTGCCTGGGTTCTGGATAATAAATGATGCTCTTGCACTTTCCCAGTCACCAGTAGAGTGAAAGAAGGCTGTGTACTTGCTCCCATGATTTTTAGCATGATATCTTCAGTATTGTTGTCAAACATGTTCAATGAGGACGAACGTGGCATGAAGATCAGTTACCACACTGATGGTAAAATTTTCAACTTGAAAAGGCTACAAACAAAAATAAAGTGGAGGAAGTATTGAGACATCATTTTTGTATGCAGATGATTGTCCACTTGATGCAGCTTCTGAAGGTGAGATGCAACAAAGTATGGATTGATTCTCTGCTACTTGTGCTAATTTCAGCCTAACAATTAGCACCAAGAAAATACAGGTACTCCATCAATCAGCACCACACCATCTATATATGGAACCATTAGTTACAGCAAATGGATAAGTTTTATATGCTGTGGATAAATTTACTTACCATGGTAGTATACTTTCCAGCAATGTACACACTGATAATGAGGTTGACACATTCATTGCCAAAGCTAACTCAGTGTTTGAGAGATTCCAAAGGAAAGTATGGGATAGGAAAAGTATTAGATTCATTACTGAAGGACTACAGAGTCAATGTGCTGATTTCATTGTTGAATGTCTGTGAAACATGAACAGTCTTCTAGCACTATGCTAGAAAACGGAATCATTTCCATTTGAATTGTCTTAGGAAGATTCTGAAGGTCATCTGACAAGAGAAGATATTAAGTCCTTTCTTGAACTCAACTGTCAAAGTATTGCAGAGAGCACAACTCTGTTGGACTGGCCACATTGTTAGAATAACAAATGTATACTTGCCAAAAAGACTGAGAACTCACATTGGGCAAGTGCTCATGTGTAGTCAGAAAAAGTGATACAAGGACACTCTCAAGAGCTCTCTTAGGAACTTTAGAATTGATGGCATAACATGGGGGACACTGGCACAGGATCATCCAGTATGGTGTGCCCTCATCAGAAAAGTTGCTGTGTTCTATGAGCAAAGCAGAATTGAAGTAGCTCAAAAGAAACATGAGATGTACAAAATTAAGGAATCCATCCAAAACATTCATATGGATCATATGTGCCTGGCCTTTGGTAGAGAATTTCAAACTTATATTGGTCTGACCAACCATAGCCATGAACATTGTAATTTGATTCTATCATAGTGATGTCAATTTGGCTCTCTTTGAGAATGAAGGACAACAACCAATATGTCCACGTTCCTTGAATTTACTTATTATACCTCTTTTTATGTCTAGGTCATATATCCAATTTGATCTTAGTAAATGGTACAAAATATTGGTCGTACCTAGGTTCTGCCAGACTACTTTCCAAGATTCCCAATATTCCACAGATCCACCATTCTATTTCTTAGCCAGTACCAGATAGTTTTGATTAATTACTGCTTTATAATACAGTTTAAGATCTGGTACTGTTAAATCTCCTTCCTTTACATATTTTTTTATTAGTTCTTTTGATATTCTTGACTTTTTGTTCTTCCAAATAAATTTTGCTAATTTAATTAAAATCAATTAAATAATTTTTTTGGTAATCTAATTTTGAGACATCGTTTTTGTATGCAGATGATTGTCCACTTGATACAGCTTCTGAAGGTGCTTCAGTAAGTAGATTAATTTAGGTAGAATTGTCATTTTTATTATATTATCTTGGCCTACTCATGCAATTAATATTTCTCCAATTATTTAAATTTATTTGTAGAAAAATTATTTTGTAAGTATGTTCATATAGTTCCTAGGTTAGTCTTGGCAGGTGTACTTTCATGTATGTTCATTTTTTTATGGTGATTTAAAATAAAATGTCTTTTACTATCTTCTTACAGAGTATAGAGAAATGCTGATTAGGTAAATGTTTCTTATCATTTTAAGAAAAAAAATTCATTTATGCTTATGCTTTCAAGTATTTTTCATAAGAATGAGTATAGTATTTTGTCAAAAGTTTTTATTTTTATTGCTTTTTTATTGATACAATCAATTGTTATTGACTTTCTTTATATTGAGTCAGCTCTGCATTCTTAGCACATCCCTTTTAGGTACAATGTATAATCTTTGTTTTATATTTTTAATATATTGTTATATATAGTCTCCTAGCTAGTATTTAGAATTTTTGCATCAATATTCATTAATGAAATTGGCCTATAATTTTTAAAATCAATTTTTGGTCTTCCTGGTTTAGATATCAGCACCATGTGTTTTATATAAAGAGTTTGGTAGGACTCCTTCTTTGTTTATTATTCCAGATAATTTACTTAATATTGGAATTATATTTAAATGTTTGATAGAATTCACTTGATGCTTTTTAAAAGGAATTTTATTTATGGCCTATTCAATTTCTTTTTTCTAAAATAGTTTAGATATTCTATTTACTTTTCTGTTAATCTGAGCAATTTATATTTTTGTAAATATTCTATTTCACTTAAGTGTTAAATTTATTATTATGCAATTGAGCAAAATAACACCTTATAATTGCTTTAATTTCATCTTCACTGGTAGTTTATTCACCCTTTTCATTTTTGATACTAGTGCTTTGGTTTCTTCTCTTTTAAAAAAGTCATATTAGCCAATGGTTTATCCATTTTATTGTTTTTTTATATATTTACCTCCTACTTTTTTTAATTAAATGGTTTTCTTACATTCAATTTTATTAATCTCACTTTTAATTTTTAAGATTTTCAATTTAGTGCTTAATTATGGATTTTTAATTTTTTTCTAGTATTTTTAAAATTGCATACCTCATTCATTAACATGCTATTTCTCTTTTATGGATGTAACATTTTAAAGATATACATTTTCTTTTGATTACTGCTTTTGTTGCAACCCATAAGTTTGGATATATCATTCACTTTAACATAAATAGTTATTGAGTCTATGACTTGTTCTTTAAACCACTTATTCTTTAAGATTAAGTTATTTAGTCTGCAATTAATTTTTAATCTGTGTCACTATGGTCCTTCATTAAGTGTAATATTTGTTGCATTATCCATCTGAAAAGGATGCATTTAATATTTCAAATTTTCTGCTTTTAACTATAAAATTTTTATGCTCTATTATATCATCAATTTTTGAAAAGGTACTGTATGCCACTGAGAAAAGATATATTCCTTTTATTCCCATTCAATTATCTCCAGATGTCTATCATATCTAATCTCCTAGATTTCTTTTGTATTTATTTTTGTGATTAGATATGAATTTTTCTAAGAGGAAAAGGTTAAATACCTCTCCCCACTATTATAATTTTGCTATTTCTGCCCATGATTCATTAACCTTTTCCTTCAAAAATTTGGATGCTACAGCATATGATGCATATATGCTTAGTATTAATATTACATCATTATCCATGAGATCTTTTAATACATACAAATTTAATACATACAAATAATAACTTCCTTGCTTTTCTCCTTTAAATCTGTTTTGGCTTTAATTTGTTCTAAGTGGTAAAGTGGATAGATTACTGCGCTTTAAGTCAGGAAGACTCCTCTTCCTGAGTTCAAATCTGGCCTCAGATACTTACTAGCTATGTGATCCTGGGCAAATCCCTTAACCCTGTTTCAGTTTTCCTCATTTATAAAATGAGCTAGAGAAAGAAATAGCAAACTACCCCAGTATCTTTGACACTGAAACCTCAAATTGGGTTACAAAGAGTCAGACACAACTGAAAAAATGACTGAACAGATTCTGCTTTCTATTCCTGCTACTTATTTTATTATCAGCTGAAGCATAAATTTTACTTCAGTTCTTTATTTTGTAATTTATATGTGTCTCTTTTTAAAATGCATTTCTTGTTAAACAACATATTGTCCTGTTCTGATTTTTGATCTATTCTACTTTCTGTTTCTAGTTGAGTGAGTTTATTCCATTCACATTCAAAGTTATAATCTTTGTGTATTTCCCTCCAGTTTATTCTTTCTCACTGTTTATCTTTCTCTCTCTCTCTCTTTGCTCTGTCTCCTATGAAGTCTAATTTACTTCTGACCACTGCCTCTCTAATCCACACAGCCTTCTAAGATTCCCTTTTTCCCCCCTATCATCTTGCCTTCTTATTTCTTTGTAAGGTAAGAAAATTTTATATCCTACAAGATGTATATGCTATTCCTTCTTTAACCCAGTTCTGATGAGCATAAAGATCTTGCATTATTTGTCTTCATCCCATCCTCCCCTTCACTCTAACAGTTCTTCCATTTATACCTCATTTGTATGAGATAATTTGCTCCATTTTACCTCTCCCTACTCAATTTTATTTTATTTTTTAAATTTTATTGAATATTTTATTCCCCCCAAGTTACATGTAAAAACAATATTAACATTTTTTCCTTCAAATTTTTAATTTGAATTCCAAATTCTCTTTCTCCATTCATTTCCCCACCCCATCCCCTGTTTTGAGAAAACAAGCAATTTGACATAAGGTATATATATGTAGTCAGGTAAAACACATTTCAAAGTAAATCATTCTATGAAAAAAAAAAAAAAGAAAGACCAAAGAAACCTTTGACCATTTATTAATTTCTATCAATTTGACTCACTTTTCTGTTTGAGAAATAAAGTCTTTATCATAGAAACTCATGTGAAAAATTTCCACCCACAGTAATTATTACCAACTATGTATTTCCTTTCATTCTTCCCCACCCCCCATTTATCTCTCCTTTTACCCTGTCCATTTTCCAGTGTTTTGTTTCTGACTTTTACCTCCCCCAAACTGCCCTCCCTTTTATCAATTCTCCTCAGTCTGTTCACTTATGCCTTTTCTTCCTATTTTCCTGAATGGTAAAATAGATTTTCACGCCCAACTGAGTGTGTATATTATTATTTTTTGAGTCAATTCTGATCAAAGTAAGATTTGTGTGCTTCCCTCCCCTTTCTTCTCATTTCCCTTTCATTGTAAAATCTCTTTCAGACTTCTTTTATGCATTTCTTTTACTATTAGTGATTTTGAGCATTCTTTCATATAGTTATGAATATTTTTAAATTCTTTGGAAAACTATGTCAATATTCTTTCATTGCTTATTTGTGAGAGAATGCCTATTTTGATGTAAAGATTTTTTTTATTTAGAATGTATTGAGAAATGTGGTATAATGTATTGATCTAAGCCTAATTTCCATCAAACTGCTTTCCAGTTTTTCCATAAGTTTTTATCAATATAAGGGAGTTTTCTCTAGGTAATTTATAATTCGATAATTTTATTAAATACTAGGTTATTGAGTTGTTTCCATTTCTGATTCTTTATGTCTAGTCTGTTCCAAAGATTTATTTCTGTAAATTTGTACCAGGAGGTTTTGATGACTGCTGCTTTATAATATAGTTTAAGGTTTGGTAGTGCTATTTCCCCTTCACATCTACTTATTTTTATTATCTCCCCTCAATTGTCTAGATTTTTAGCTTATCTAAAGTAAGTTATTATTTAATTAGGTTCCATAAAAATATCTCCTTGGTAATTTGATGGTATAGTATTAAAAGTATAAGCTATTTTGGTAGTCTTATCATTCATTATACTGATATACCTAATCAAAAGCACTGAATATTTCTCTAGCTATGCAAGTTCTTAATTTCTTTCCTTGTGATTGAATCTATACAAGTCTTTGTGTGCGTTGGTGGGTAGCTCTCTAGTTTATGCATTTTGTAGTTATTTGAGATGGAGTTTCCCTTTCTATTATTACTTCTTGTTTTGTTATTATATAGAAATGCTATTGATTTTTGCAGATTTTATAGCCTACAACTTTGTTAAAGCTATTAACTGTCTCAATTAGTATATTTGTTGATTCTCTATTTTCCCCTGAAGTATACCATTTGCAAATAGTGATAGTTTCTCTTTTCACCTATCTTGAAGCCTTTGATTTTTATTTATTTATTTTTTGCTTTGGTATTGCTAGGATTTCCAGTATTATATAAAGGGGAAAGAACATCCTCACCTTACTTCCATATTTTTTGGGAAAGGTTCTAGTGCATCCCCATTGCATGATATTTGATTTTAGATAGATGGTTTTTAATAATATTTTTAAATTCCCCTATGCCTACATTTTTTTTTTTGAAATAAAGAATAAGTATTGTACTTTTTTCAAAGGCTTTTTCTTTTTTTAATATTTTATTTTTCCCAATTTAAATGTAAAACAATTCTTTACATTTGTTTTTTTATAAACTTTGAGTTCCAGATTTTTTCCCTTCCTCTCCCCCACCCCCCAACCCCCCCCAACACACATTGAGGAGGCACAGGTGAAATAATAAAAATATTTCCATAAGGTCATGTTTCAAAAGAACCCCCCCCCCAAAAAAAAACAAACCAAAAACAACTCTCAATAAAACAATAAATTAAAAAGTACGCTTCAATCTGTTTTCAGACACAATCACTTCTTTCTCTGGATATGGCTAGCATTTTTTATTATAAGTCCTTCAGAGAGTAGTCTTGGATCATTGTACTGCTGAAAATAGCAAAGTCATTCACAGATGAATCATCCCACAACATTGCTATTACTTTCTACAGAGTATATTTCATTTTGGATGGACTCATGGAGGACTTTCCATGTTTTTCTGAGATCATCCTGCTAATTTCTTAGAGAAAAATAGTATTTCATCATATTCAGATACCACAATTTATTCATCCATTCTCCAATTGATGGGCATCACCTCAATTTCCAATTCTTTGTCCTGAGAAAAGAACTACCAAAAATACTTTTGTAGATGTAGGTTTCTTTCTTTTTTTCTTTCTTTCTTCCTTCTTCCTTCCTTCCTTCCTCTCTCTCTCTTTCTTTCGTCCATCTCTTTTGGGATACATGCCTAGGATTGGTATTGTTTAGGATATGCATGATTTTATAGCCTTTTGGGGATAGTGTTTTTCTTTTGATCATTTTTCAATTGAGAAATAACTTTAATTTTTTAAATTTGACTGTTTCCTATATATTTGAGAAATGAGGCCTGTTAAAGTCTTTTTCTATATCTATTGAGGTGATCATGTTGTTTGATTTTTAAAAAAATTATGTTGATTATTTCCTTAATGTTGAAACAGCCTTCTACCCCTGGTATAAATCTCTCTTGGTCATAATGAATGATTTCTTGGCGAAATTATTGTAATCTGACAGGATTTTATTAAAAATTTTTGAGTCAATATTCATTAGTGATATTGGCCTATAGTTTTCCCTCTAGGTTTTCTCTTTCCATGGTTTAAGTATTTGGACTATCTCATAAAAGAATTCTGCTAGGGTGTTTTTCTCAATTTGACAACAATTTGTGGAATATGGATATTAATTATTCTCTTAAGTTTTGATAGAATTCACCTATCAGGAACACAAGTTTTTGGTTTTTTTTTCTTTTGTACTTCATTTACAGCTAGATCTCTTTCCTTTTCTGAGGCTTTTTAAAAAAAATCTCTAGTCTTCTGATAGTTTTAAGTATTTTATATTTTAAAGGTTTTCTTTTGTGTTTTCAGTTTTGTGAATACATATAATTGTAATATGTTCTAATTTTTCTTTTAGTTTTTTCATTTTTTCTTATGATCTTATATAGTTCATTTATTATGTTCATTTGATTATTCTCTCATTTAATCAGATTAGATAAGTTTATCAATTTTGTTAATATTTTTGGTTTACTTGTTTTGTTTTATTACTGTATATTTGTTGGACTGAGAACACTTTAGCAGTATCCCAGAAATTTCGATATGTTGTTTTATCATTATAATTTTCTTTTACATAGTTAGTTTTTACAATTTGACCTCTGATCCATTCATTATTTGAGATTTAATTGTTGTCTCCATTTGAGTCTTTTTTTTTTTTTGGTGGACTCACAATCAGTTACTGTCTTGATGCATTATGGTTTGTAAAGGATGTATTAGATCTTTTTTGCCTTTTTACATTATTATGTGTTCTAATAGTTAATTTTTGTCAAACTTCCATATGGTGTTGATATATATGTATATATTCTCTTGCCATTCCATTTAGAGAATGCCGTCTCTACACTTGTTTCCAGCAATTTGTTCAGTTCATTTCCCTTTTATCTTCCTATTGGACTAATCTAATACTGAATGAGGAATATTGAAGTTTCTGTCACTATTGTTACTATGTCTTCATGAAGCTTAGTTATTTCCTGTATTAATTTGAATACCAGGCCATTTGAAACATATACACTTCTTACTGGTATTGATTTATTGTCTACAGTTCCTTCCATAATACAGTTCCCTAGTTTAACCCAGTTTATTTTTTGAATGCTTGTTTTTACTTTATTATATAGAATGATTTTTTTATTTACTTGATTCATAGTAAACTTTCTCATCCCTAGTTTTTATTGTTTTGGGTGTCTTTGTTATGTATATGTTTCTTGAAAGCATAGTAGAATTTTGTTACCTTTTCTAATCTATGACTTTTTCATTTTGTTGGATAATTTAATCCATTCACTTTAAAATTGTGAATAAGATTTATATTTTTCTTCACTTATCTCTAATAAGTTTTTAAATTATTTTCTGCTTCTTCTGCTATAAATTTAACACTGTTTCTTCCTTTACCTTTTTTTTCCCCTGATGGTTTTTATTAAAATTGGCTCTCTTCCTCTGAACTCCTGCTCCCTTCATTTTGTTACCCCTTTCCTTTGGGGTTTTATCAGTTCCTTTTTCTTTCTGGCATTCATCTGATTATAGAATTCTTCCCCACCTTGTTCTTCCCTTAGCCAATTGGATTCTTCCTTCCCCTCTTCCCATAAAACTAATCCTATTTATTAGTTTAAAAAAAAAATTTTTTTTTTGGACACCTTTTTCCAGAAATGATTTCTTGCATTCTTTTCAATTCTCTATCTTTTCTGTCTACTCTATATCCTTATTCTACATATTTATGGTCTCTATAATTATCTGGTCTTTCCTTTGTATTTTTTATGCAATCACAACTTTTGAAGTGTTTCTCCATTCTAGGCAGTTTCTGCCTACCGCTTGCCCCACTTTTCCATCGTTCCTCACTCCCAGAATAATACCAATTATTACAGGTGTCAGAAAGAAATAACTCATGATAACTCCCCACTTCCTCACATCACTGAATATGCAACCCACCACTAATAATAGCTTCTCCTGGTTGCTTTTCCCCTCTTTACTGACTGACTTCAAAATCTTCTCTGTGGGTCCAGGTCCTTCCACTCTAGGTGGTAGTTTCTCTCAGGAGTTCTAACCTTCCTTGTCTCAAGGGAAGAAAAGTAGACTTTTCAAGCACACCAGAGCTCACCCTATGCCAGGTTCTCATCTCCCTATATAGAATACATCTTCATCTGTAGGACCTTTTATTAGTGGAATGAATGCTTTCCTACCACAAAGCAAGGCCTCCATCCTTTCAAGCCTTTCTCCCTTTGTCACTCATTCCCCTGAAGGCTCTACTCTTGCTGATAAAGTTTTCTTGTTGTTATCCTTTGTTTTCAGCTGGACACAGGTGTTCTTTTTTATTCCTCTGCTCCCTTTCTTCCTTTTCATGTATCCTCCTATTTTGTATTGTAATTCCACAAAAACCCTTGATTTACCTGCAAGCAGGATATCTCCAGATTCTTCCTAATGCCCCAGGTCCATCTCTTCACTGATCTCCACTATTCTTCTGCCTTCACTCGTCTCCTTGTGTACAAGAATACCAAGTCTTTTACTAGTCTCTCTGCTCTCCCTGTTACTGTCTTGATTGTTGCATTTATTCACTTATCCTGCACTTCTGTTGCCTGAAGTGTTCAGAAAATATTCTCTTCAATTCTGACTTTCTAACAATGTTTCAAATGTCTTTATTGAATTTTTTTTTTTTCCCCATTCATGGATAAAAATCAGATTTGCAAGGGTAGGTCACCCTGGGCCATATTTTGAGCCCAGTGCTTTTTAGAACACATTATTCCATTCCCTTCAGCATTTTCTGGTGGGTGAAGAACAGTCATGCTATCTCAATTTCTTTTTTTCTTAAAAAAAGAACTTGTTTTCTGAAATGAATTATTAAATTTAACCACCATATGTCCTATAAATTACAGCACCTATGAATTCTATTAATACTGAATTTTCTGCTTTTAGAATTTCTGGGTAGTTCTCACATTCTTTCTTGCACTGTGATGTCTAATCTCTTGGACTATGGTTTTTCGTCATGTTCTTTGGGAGACCTATGATTTTTAGGTTACGTCAATCATCCTGTCTTCAAGATCAGTATCTTTTGCATGTGTAGTGAGTATATTTTGTTTTGGTTAGCTTTTTACTTTTCTTCTAGGTTGTTCTTTACTTCCATTGTTCTTTTGTTTCTTTGATAAGATTTGCCATTGCAGATTCATTTTTTTTTTTCTATTTTGCTATGCAGGCTCATAATTTCTTCTGAACTATTTGAAGTTGCATATTCTCCTCAAATTCCATGGGGTACTTTATTTGCAGTATTTATTAAGAGTCTGAGTTTGAGCTAGAGACTTCATTGTCCTTCTGTTGTCTTCCCTGTTGATTTATCTACTTATATTCAAGAACTTTTGGGATTTTTTCTTCCTGAAATCTTAAGTTAATTGGTCTCTTTAGCTCCTTACTTTTTTACTCTAATTTCCTTTTCCTCCTTTGACTGGAAATTCTTTGGACAATGAATCTCAAAATGTCTCTTTCCACATTGGGCAATTCATAGTTCAGTGGCCTGTTCTGTCCCAAGTGACACTGCTGGACCAAAATGGCCTCAGCTGGTTGCTGGGCACATTCTTTCAGGGTCAGTGAATCAATGCACAGAATGATCCCTGCTCCTCTGTCCCCAGTCCTCAGTATCCAGCAAGCTGGCACCAGCAGTTCAGAGCAGCCACTGGTACTCCCAGGAGGTCGGCTGACACACTGGCTGTTGTGGCCCTTACAGGTTCAGGCTTTTGTTATTGTCACTGTTGAACATTGGTTGTCTCAGAGCAAACTTCTGTAGAAGGAAGCGTGTGGCCTGGAGTGGAGGGCTGGTTTTGATAAAAGCCTGTGTCAGGTCTTTGGTTCTCTTCATACAGCCTTGTTGCTAGCAGCATGGGAGTTAGGAAAAGGATGTTGAGTTCAGGATATGTGAGTATCAATTTGTGGTTTGTTTGCTTTAAAAACCAAACCAAACCAAATCTTTTATATTCTGGGCATCCTAGGACATGAAGACAACTTTAGGTGCTTTACCTTTGGTGCATAATTTGTTTTGGAGAGTTTTGAGAGGTCATAGGAATTAAAGAAAACATCTAGTCCTCCATCATTACTCCAATGAGTACATGTAGCTTCTTGACAAATGCTTATTTGCCTCAGTAAAAGCCCATATTCTAGCTTTTTTCCTGTTGCTTTAGTTCTTCTCTAGCCGTAAGAATTTTTATACCTACAGCAAATAACAAAAACCATGCCCAAGGCAGACAATAATGTTAAGGCATCCAAAGCTTTGGGGGATAAAGCAGATACAACTAAATGATGAAGAGGAAACAAAAACTCCAAGCTACTGATTGAAAATTTCCCCTCCTCCCCCAATTTGCATAATTTGGTAGTTTCCTAATTAATCTTATGGTTCTCAGTCCGATTCCTTGTGAACTCATTTGGGGTTTACTTGGCAAAGATACTGGAGTGTTTGCCATTTCTTTCTCCTGCTCATTTTAGATAGGAAACTGAGGCAAACAGAATTAAGTGACTTGCCAAGGGTCACTGTTAGTCCTTGAGGTCAGATAGGAATTCAGAGAAGAATCTTTCTGACTTCAGGCTTAGCACTCTCTTTCCTGCAATATTTTAGTTAAAACATTTAATTAAGTGGAAGTGGGCTTTACAATTGTCATTTAAGAAGTCTAATTACTGAGGGCTAGGGTGAAGTGACATCCTTAAAGAAAATAAATTACTTTGAGAACACTGGAACAAAAACCTATTCCTCCCTTCTTTTATGGAGGCTTTACAAGAGGCCTATATCACTTATCCAAGGTCATAAAGAATGGATCACTGAAAGCAGTTAAATGGAAACTAGATCTCAGGTCCAAAGATGATTAGACCGGGAAAGGACTTTGGAAACCTTTTTATTCACTCCCTCCATTTTACAGAGTTGGAAAGACTGAAATTGTGTTAGAGCAGAAATTATAAACCAAGTCCATCTGATTCCTGAGCCAATATAGCCTATTACTGGAATATAGACTTTCCCCATGTTTTGTGCCAACAGCAACTTGGGCTAAATTCCAACCTGTAAAGTATTCATTCAGGTTGTCGGTTAAGTCACATTCCCTTTTAAAATTTTGTCATGGAAACGTTGGTCTATTATATTTGCTGGTCTATTTTTCCACAATAGTCATGACACTAATATGATTTTAGGATAATTGTTAGAATCATAAATCTTTATAATGAAGCAGGTGAGGCTTGAAAGTAAGGCCCTTAGAAGTACAATAGTAAGCCCCACACTTATTTTTGTCAGTATACTTATATGGTATCAATTTGGGGCACTCATATTCAAAGCAAATTATCACAAATTCTAATTACAGTAAAAATTTTCTGTTAACTATGTAATTGTAGTAATATGCCATAGTTTGAGACTGTGAGCATTAAAAATATGTATCTTATGCACAATTGTCTCTCTCTCTCCCCATCCCAGTTTTAGGCTATCTGCTAAGACAACTCCCAATCACAGTACAAAAGCAACGATTAAAAAAAAAATTTGTTTAAATTGTTTATATGTACATCACTTTAATGAATAATTTTTATAGAATTCCTTATTGTAAAGGATTTGGGTTCATTTTCTTGGAAGCTCCAAAATAGACAAAGAATACAGCTGATAGTGTATCATATGACTTCATGTAAGAACAGCATATTTCATCAAATCTAGGATTTCTAAAAAGCACACAAAAATCTGTACATAAAAGAAAAACCCAAAAGACAACCACAATGCATATTTGAAATGTGCAAATATTTTTAAATTGTTCTAAAGCATTTCTAAGGTAGAATTTTGTAATAATTATGGAATGTAATGCGTTCTAGATAATTCAATCTTTTAAAAAAATCACAGCCAAAGAAACTTAGAAGGCACACTTAATGCTGATGCTAGTGTTTTATCTTATGGTCTTAAAATCCATACTTCAATGGTTATTAGAAATAACCAAATGTTACTTTTATATTTAATAATCTGATAACATCAGCCCACTTCCAAAACTTTGATAAAGTATCACACTGATATGTATAAAATGGGGAGTATGGCTAGGGCAAATTACTCACAAACCTAAGTGACCAGAATTCTACCACTCTAATCACTGGAAAGAAAATTATACACACATGTATATATAATTTTTATATGTGCATATACATATACAAATACAACACACACATATGGAGGCAGTGTGTATGTGTATTTATGGATGTCATCACTCACAAATGAAAGCCTGATCATTCCATTACTTTAAAACTTTCCATAACAGTATTTCATGACATGGTATTCCAAAATTACAAATATATTGAAAATCTGTTTTGGTCAATTCTTGCTATAAAAAAGGACACTGAGATAGAGAAGTTTCTTCTCCAGAGTAAGATGATGTCAAGTCTCTTAAGTTTTCCAAGATTGCACAGTGAAAGGTTCCTATCAACTAGTAAAGTTAAAAACAAAAGCTTACTGCTTTTTTAAGGCAATATTTAAATAAACATGGAGGAAAAAACCAGTACAAAACCTGTCAGTGTTCAATATGAGTACTGGTTATCACATAATTAAAAATCTTTAAAACCAGATTACAATGTTCCTTGCTTTTTGCAGTGATCTTTCTTTCCACAAAATTTTAATTTTTTAAAATAATTTTTGTAGGAAAATCAATTGACTTAGATAATAAAAATGATGTTTAAGAAGATCTCTTCTCCAAAGCACATGTCACAGTTCATTTAACTTCAAGTCTATGTGACAGTATTTTATGGCAGGTATAGAAAAAAATGTAATGTAAGAGCTATTTACCACTCAGTACGCCACTAATTTCCCCATACACCATCTTACTTTTTTTTTTTTTTTTTTGGTTAAACAGGAGATAATACAAATTGGAAGAAAAAGAACATAAAACTAAAGGAACTTTCAAAAGAGATCTTCATTCTCTTGTGGAGAAGGAATTAAAAAAAAAAAAACAACATTTTTTAAAGTCCACAGATATTTAAATGCCATCCCCAAAGAGGCAAGAATGCCTATAAAAGAAAAAAAGTATGGTCAATTTTTTTCTGTTTGTCTTTGGATTAGCCTTCTTGACCAAAATCTTCCGTAAACTTCTTTAATTTCAGCAAGTCATGCTCATTAACAGTTGGCTTTGTGCTAGCTAATGACCGTAACATGTCAGGCTGTTGAGAGAAAAAAAAAAAGAGGAAAAAAACCATCACTGAGCTATATAAGATGAACCACAGGCATTTTTATTAACCAAGTAATTTACTAAAAATTTAGGAGTCAAAATTTTGATTTACTCAATAATGTTATATACTTGAATGAAAAAACCAATATACTTCAAAGGATGAACTTCTCTTTGAGAAGAAAATACCAAATAAGAAAACATTACATTAAAAAAAAAATCTCCTAGGATATTATCTGAAGTCATTATAACTTTATATTCTAGACAAATCTCCTGTATATCTTAAGTCTATAAAACTAAGAACTCAAGTTCGGATGTAATGGAATATTGTTTTATAAGAAATGATTAGCAGGCTGATTTCAGAAAAGCCTAGAAAGACTTAACATGAACTCATATTGAGTGAAGGGAACGAAAGTAGGAGAACATTGTATATGTAATAACAAGACTATGGATTGATCAACTCTGATAGACTTAGCTCTTTTCAGTGATACAGTGATTTAAGACAATTATAATACGCATAGGATAGAAAATGCCATTCTCATCCAGAAAGAGAAATAGGGAGATTGAATGTGGTTTGAAGCATACTATTTTCACATTTTATTTGGGCTTATTTTTTTCTCTTGTGGTTTTCCCCCTTTGTTCTGATTTTTCTTTCACAACATAACTAATATGGGAATATGTTTAAGATGATTGTACATGTATAAACACTATCAGATTGTTTGCTATCGGGGGAGGGGCAAGAGAGGAAGAAAAAAAATTTGAACTCAAAATCTTATAAAAATTACTGCTGAAACTATCTTCACATGTAATTGAAAAAATAAAATGTGACTGAAATTAAAAAAAAAAACTTATCTTTAAAAAAAATCTTATTCAGATTTCTTCTAATGCTTTATCCAAACATATATAAATGGAAGTAGATATATATCTCCATAAACATATGAATGAACTATCATGTGTAGATTATATTCAGAATATTAATTCCTAATAAATATTAGTTTTACTTAAATTAAGAAATACAATTTAAAACAGTGATATATACGACTTTTGTTAATTTAATAATTATTCCTTGTTTTATCAATCCTATGATCATCACAGGATCAAAGATTTAGAGTTGGAAGACACTTTAGATTTCATCTATCTAAATTATGACCCTCCTTTATTTAATAGATCAGCAAACAGAAGCTCAGTAACATAAAGTGCTTTGGTTAATATAGGTATCCTCAATCAGTATAACTAATAGTTATAGCAGGATGTAAAAGAAGCTGTCTTTCTGACTCCCAGTCCTGTATTCTGTTACATTGTGTTACCTCTAATTCTGAAATATTACTTGCAAAATATTTAAAACGATTCCCAAATTTATGAATATAAATAACCAAACTTAAAAAAAAAAATTCAAACCATGGAAACAGCTGGCTCCAAAAGTTTATCTCCAGAGACATCCATCCATGTCATTTCAATGGCACCAGGATCACCCGGAGAGCATGGAGTAAGTAAATCTTCTACTATGACATTAGGATTAGTGGGCGAAGGACCTCTAATCTTAAAAAAGATAACAAGTTTAGTGAAATGAGAAATAAATGACATTTCAGATTATAGCTACAAAATATGTTAAGAAAATGAAGAAAATCTTTTGTCTGTGAAAAATAAGTAAAATTCATCCTTATGAACTATTTGCCTTCTATGATTTTTTTTTTTTTTTTTTGCATCAATAAATCCTGGGTTCATTGATGCAACTCTTCAACAGTACAGATGACAACACATCTACCCTTCTCATCCTCAGTGATTCTTGTCGAAGTTACCTGGTACATCCTTCATAGCAGTCCTATTCAATTGTAATTCTTCCCCTGGGCCCTTTAGCATTGAGAGAATCAGGTTAACACTCAGAATGTTCACTTGTTACTTTCTCATGACTAGTTGATTTCCTTTTCTGATCATACATTTGGGACTTTTTTCACACCACTTTTTGCAAACAAGTCATCAATGGTAATTTGCCACAATCTATTCATAGCCACCACAAGTTTCTTTAGTGTTATTTAGACTGTCCACTATTATAAAAAACGGTATTGCTATGGTACATAAACTGTCTCACACTCTAGAGCCTAGTTTCTTAAACTCTGGGTCATGACTCCATAGGGCAGGGATCCTCAAACTTTTTAAATAGGGGGCCAGTTCACTGTCCCTCAGACCGTTGGAGGGCCGGACTATAGTAAAAACAAAAACTTTGTTTTGTGGGCCTTTAAATAAAGAAACTTCATAGCCCTGGGTGAGGGGAATAAACTTCCTCAGCTACTGCAACTGGCCCGCGGGCCATAGTTTGAGGACCCCTGCATAGGGCATGGGCAGGGAAGCTTTTTTTCTGTCAAGTGCCATTTGTATATTTATAATATCATTCACAGGACAACTTTTAGAACTCAAACAGTGAGAGGTTGCTATACTTTGCTTTCAGCTCATCAATGCCTGCAGTTGCTTTAGCAAGTTGTTATTATGATATTATGATTTATTGTCAGTAAATGTTTGATTTGTACACTTAATTTTGTATACATAGAGTATATCCATGATCATGTAAAAAATTCTCAGGTAAAAAGGGGCCCAAAAAGTTAAAGAAGCCCTGCTTACATAAAAAGAGTATAAATTCTCCTCTGGATTTGCTCCATTACAAATTCTGACCAGGATCAAGTTGGTATTACATCCTACTAGTTCCAACACTAATGTGGAGGTCAGGTTCAAGGGAAGGGTAGCATTGAACTTGAAATTACATTGACTCATAAGACTTAGGGCTAAAAGAAGTTTACAAAAGATCATCTTATTCACCAGTTTTCCTTTTATAGGTGAGAAAAGTGAGAACCAGAGAGGGCAAGTGGCTTTCCCAAAGTCAGGCATTTTAAGGGAGTAGTCAGCATCAAATATAAAGTGCTAGCACAGAGGAAAAACCTTGATAACCCATAAAGTCCAGCACAAGCAAGGTCTCATCCTACCATGGCCCATGTGCCCAAGCAATTCTTGAGTTTTGGTCTTGTTTTAAATAACAAGGCTAAAGGAAAAACTAGTAACAGTTTTAATACTACGCTATCAGTTTAAAAGAAATTATTAGGATTTAAAAATAACTGATAATTTAAACTAGAAACACTTTATACTTTTTGCACTTCATTTATACAGATGATTTTACTAAGTTTTAACTTAGAAAAATCTATCAGTGTAAATTATAATTACAAACATTGCAATTATTTAAAAAGTAATTTCAGAAAATGAAAATAATTTTTAGAAATATGTAACCATTTTTAAAAATTCCTAGTTAAAACTATCAAAAATTATCTTAAATAAAGTATAGATTTGACCATGCCATGTCCCCTACTCAATAAATTCCAATGGCTCCCTTTCATCTCTAAGACCAAATATCCTGTATTTGGCTTTCAAAATCCTTCATAATTTAGTTCCTCCATTCCCTACTTCTCTCCTGTCTTTCTTATATCTCACACATTTTTCCATATACTCTACCCATCCAATGACAGTGGCCTCACAGGTTGTTCCTTAAATAACACCCTCTATTCCTAGTTGTTCCTAAAGCCTGGAAGGCTCTTCTTCTTCATTTTCATTTCCTGACTTTCCTCTGCTCCCAGCTAAAAATCTCACTTTCTATAGGAAGCTTTTCCCAGTTCCCTCTACTTCTACTATGTGTTTTTTATCTTCTATACAACTTGTTTGTACATGTATTTTGCATGTTGTTTCCCATTAAACCATGAGCTCTTTGAGAGCAGACTATCTTTAACTTTTCTTTCTCCAAGCATTTAGCATAGTGCCTGGCACATGGTGGATGGGCTAGCAACAAATGTTTACTGACCATTGGAAAACTTATTTTCTAAGAGTGTGAAAATTATTTGCATTGGAAATTGCAATTTAATCCAAAATGGGGGAAAAAACCAGCTCAGGGAAAAGTTCACAATACTATCATATAAAAATGACACACAGATACCAATCTGTGAAATAAGTTGAAACCATGTCAGCATAAAATAAATAGGAATATACCTGCCAAGAGAAATCCAGAAACTATATGAAATATATAATTATAAAACACTTTTTATGCAAACAAAACCAGATTTAAATAATTGGAGAAATATTAATTGTTTATAGGTGGGCCAAGACAATATAATAAAAATGACAATTCTATCTAACTATTTATTCACTGTCATTACAATTAAATTATCAAAAATTATTTTGAGGTTGGAAAAAATAATTAGCAAAAAATGGGGCAAGAATATTAAAGGAATTAATGGAAAAAAAATGTAAAGAAAGGAGGTTTAACAGTACCAAATTGTGAAGTGTATTATAAGGCAATAATTACCAAAACTACCTGGTACTGGCTAACAAAAATAGTAATAGTAAAGCAGTGGAATAAGATAGATGTGCATAATAAATAACTATAATAACTCTGTGTTCCAAAAATCTAAAAATTTATGCTTTGGGGATAATTTATTATCTAGTAAAAATTGTTGGAAAAACTGGAAAGCAGCCTGGCAGAAATGTTGCAAAAATCAATATTTTATACCATTTATCAAGATAAGGTAAAAATGGAAACATGATCTAGATATAAAGAAAGAGAAATAAATTATAAGAACATGGAACTTGTTATTTATCAGACTTATGAATAGAAGAATTTATGAATAAACAAGAAACAGAGAACAGAGAGATATAAAATGGCTAATTTTGACTACATGAAATTAGAGTTTTTATAAAATAAAACCCATGTAGCCAATATTAGAAGGAAAGCAGAAAAATGGGAAAAAATTTTCGACACATTTTCAGATAAAGGTCTCATCAAAAATACACAGAGATCTTTGTCAAGTTTATGTAATAAATCATTCTCCAATTGATAAATGATCAAAAGATATGAACAGGCAGTTTTTGGAAGAAGGAATCAAAGTTATATATAGTTATGAAAAAAATGCTCTAAGTCATTACTGATTAAAGAAATGCAAAATAAAACATCTGAAATACAATCTCATACTTGTCAAATTGATTAAAATGATAGAAGAGAAAAATGACCAATGTTGGGGAGATGTGGAAAAATTGGACACCAATACATTGTTGGTAGAACTGCGACCAGCCCAATCATTTTGGAAAGCAATCTGAAATTACGCCCAAAGAGTTATAAAATTGTTTATGCCTTTGACCCAGCAATACAACTATTAAGTCTGTTAACTAAATATGATCAGAAAAAAAAGGAAAACAACCAATAGGTTCTAAAATATTTACAGTAGCTCTCTTTATGGTGGCAAAGTGAGAGGATGCCCATTAATTGGGAAATAGCTGAATAAACTGTGGTATATGATTGTGATAGAATATTATTGTATTGTAAGAAATGTTAAGTAGGTTGATTTTAGAAAAAAATCTCTACTCATTTAAAAAACTGAGTAGAGAATATTGTATAAATAGTAATATTGCTTAAATAACTAGGAATGATTAAGCTATTGGGCATTATATATACATGCAAATCAACTACAAAGGACCTATGAAGGAAGAGGCTATTCAGCTTCAGGAAAGAAGCTGTGTGTGTTGAGAGAGAGAGAGAAATGATGGTCTTCTCTAGTGCAGGGTGGGGAGGGAAGCAGTTTGGAACTTAAAATGCAATATTAAGAAAAAAGAAGGAAAAAATGAGAAAAACAATAATAACATTATATAATATTTAGAGTGCTCTAATTGACTCACTCTTTTGAAATGAGTAGCTGACTGAACTTTCCTCACAGGTTGCATCAGTGCATCTCGTACAATGATACTGATGTCAGCTCCTGAATAGCCATCTGTCTTTTTCCCCAGTTCTCGGAAGTCTGCTTCTGATAGGCTGTTGTGTGTAGTCCCCAAATGTAATTTAAACATTGCTGTCCTGGCATGATCTTCAGGTAAAGGAATATAAATACGTTTCTCAAATCTGGAAAATATGAGAAGGAACACAAAATATACTTATTTACAAAACAGGAATAAAAAGCTAGGCAAGTGATAATCTTAATTACATAAACAAGGTTTGTCTAAATAAACTTTTAAATATGCTGAATCTGGTAGTTAGGTCTTTTTATTGGAATCTTTCATTTTTCTTTGCAGAATATGTCAATGAAACAATCTTTAAAAAAGAATAATTAATCATCTGATGACTAAAATGTCCTCTGTTTTCACCATGATGTGTCATAAAACAGTTTACCTTCTCTCCTTTGAATTATGACTACATACATATAATTATATGAATTATAAATATATGTAATATATATTATAATTATATGTAATTCCCTCCTTGGCCACCTACATATCAACAAAGAAGTCATACTACATGTCAAAAGAGCAAATTCAAACTACCATTCAAAATAGTAAAAACAAATTCCAAATCTGAACAGATAGATATGAACTATTATTAAGTGAAGTGAGCACAAAGTACACAGTAACACAAGATTGTGTGATGATCAATTGAGATGGACTTGGCTCTTTTCAATGTGGATCAAGTATAGTATTTTTCACCAGTTTTTCATTGTGGTTTGTTTGATTTTTTTTCTCTCATTTCCTATTCGTGCCAACACCCCCTCCCCCATCTGATTTTTCTTGTACAGCATGAAGAATATGGAAATGTTTATTTTTTTTGACTGAGCACTGAAGTTTATTTTTAAAAATTTTTTTCTAGTAAATTTATTTTTTATACATATTACTTTATGAATCATGTTGGGAGAGAAAAATCAGAGCAAAAGGGAAAAACCATGGGAGAGATCAAAAAACAAAACAAAACAGAAAAAATAAGTGAACATAGCATGTGTTGATTTACATTCAATCTCCTAAGTTCTTTTTCTGATTGCAGAAGGTATTTTCTGTGCAAAGTCTACAGGGATTGCTTTGGATCACTGAATCACTAAGAACTGGGCCTTTCACAGTTGATCATTGCATAAACAGTTGTTATTGTATACAATGAATTCCTGGTTCTGCTTGTTTCATTCAACATGATTGTTCATGTAAGTCTTTCCTGGCCTTTCTAAAATCAGCTTGTTCATCATCATTTTTTATAGAATAATAATATTCCATTATTTTCATATACCACAACTTGTTCAGCCACTCCCTAATGGATGGGCATCCACTCAATTTCCAATTCTTTGCTACCACAAAAAGAGCTCTACAAACATTTTTGCACGTGGATCCTTTTCTGTCCTTTATAATTTCCTTGGGAAACAGACCCAGTAATGGCACTACTGGGTCAAAGGATATGCACAGTTTTATAGCCCTTTGGACATAGTTCCAGATTGCTATCCAGAATGGTTGAATCATTTCACAACTCTATCAACAATGTATTAGTGCTTCAGTTTTCCTACATTCCCTCCAACATTTATCATTATCTTGTCCTGTCATCTTAGTCAGTCTTAGAGGTGTGAGGTGGTACCTTAGCGTTATTTTAATTTGCACTTCTTTGATCAATAATGATTTAGAGCATTTTTCATATGACAATATATGATTTTAATATCATCATCTGAAAATTGTGGAAATATGTTTAGAAGAACTGAACATGTTTAGCCTATATTGGATTGTTTATTGTCTTGGAGAAGGGAAAAGGAGGGAGAAAATTTTGGAACACAAGATTTTGCAAAGGTGAATGTTGAAAACTATCTTTGCACATATTTGGAAAAATAAAATCCTATTAAAAAAAAAAAAAAACTTGTGAAGTTCAAAATCATTCCATTGATCTTAAATGAATATTGAGAATTAAATTGTGCTTTTCAAATATACCTTATATTTATCTACTTTTGCTGGGTTTCCTGCTTAATGAATGAGATGAATGCAAAGAAAATGTAGATCTACACTGGGCAATGGAATACAAAGGCAGAAATATTATCAAGTGAAAGAGAAAGTGACATTATATATTTTCCTCCCAAGCCTTTAGACTCGTGGTCCAATTTAAAAGATAAAGAAATAACTTTTTTTTTCCAATTTGGAAACTAACAAAGTTGCCTCCTACTGTTCTTGTAAAAAATATAAGAAAAGACAATTCTAGAAAAGCACATGACAAAAACCAAAATGCCAATTTAGGTGAATTTGTAAAACTATTATGATATGTGTGACTTGTCAATCAGTTAACAAACATGTACTACATGTCAGACATTGTGCTAAGCACTAGAGATTCAAAGTGAGGCAAAAACACTTTTAATAAACAATTAATAATTAATTTTAATACTAGTAATATATTAAGCAATGAAAATTTCCAATAAATGAAAACTCAAATGAGCATGCAAGAACTATAGCCCTTCAATATATATTAATTTAATATTCAGTTTCTCATTACAAAGAAAGGGATATTATTATACAGTGGCTGCATCTTTAGTGAAAAAGTAGGATGATTACAGTACCTTCGCCTGATAGCAGAATCCAGAACCCAGGGTATATTTGTAGCTCCCAGTACCAAAATTCCATCATTATCCACACCAACCCCTGCACCAAAATAAAGACTACATTCAGTAACTTCTTATCTTACTATTCCCCTAAATCATACCTCTATGTAAGCAAATGTTATGCCAAGAAAACAGTATTGTGTAGATGATTTATAAGGCTCTTATGTCAACTTTCTTTTCCATATAACTTCTCTGATTAGTTTAATTGCTGAAATGAAATTATTTTTCTTCTAGTAAATTTATTTATTTTTAATACACATTACTTTATGAATCATATTGGGAGAGAAAAATCAGAACAAAAGGGAAAAACCATGGGAGAGATTAAAAAAAAAAAAAAAAACAGAAAAAAGAAGTGAGTATAGCATGTATTGATTTACATTCAGTGTCCTAAGTTCTTTTTCTGATTGCAGAAGGTATTTTCTGTCCAAAGTCTATTGGGATTACTTTGGATCACAAAGAACTGAATATTTCACAGTTGATATCACATAAGCAGCTGTTATTGTGTACAATGAATTCTTGGTTCTGCCTGTTTCATTCAGCATCAATCAGTTCATATAAATCTTCCCAGGCTTTTCTAAAATCAGCCTGTTCATCAATTTTTTAATAGAACAAAAATATTCCATTACCTTCATATACCACAACCTGTTCAGCCATTCCCCAATAGATGGGCATCTACTCATTTTCCAACTCTTTGCTATCATAAAAAGAGCCACTACAAACATTATTGCACATGTGGGTTCTTTTCTGTCCTTTATAATTTCCTTGGGATACAGACCCAATAATGGTACTGCTGGGTCAAAGAGTATATGCATCTTTATAACCTTTTGGGCATAGTTCCAGATTGCTTTCCAGAATGGCTGGATCATTAACGAAATTATTTTTACTAGAACATGCCATTACTAAAATGGTAGTGCAAATAGTCCTTAACTTGAATCTTTCCATCTTTCAGAAAGCTGTGGGCAATTTAATATTTATAACATATATTTATAATAAAATACTACATATTTTGAAAGATCTCATCTTTTACTATGTTCACAGTATATCACAAACCAATTAATAATCTTACTACTGCATTATTTAGATGAGTAATCCTACCTTGCATTTGAACTAGGAATTCTGTTTTAATTCGCCGGGCAGCTTCACTTTCATTTTCACTTCTAGAGCCACACAAAGAATCAACTTCATCAATGAAGATGATGGAAGGCTTGTTTTCTCTAGCAAGCTGAAATAAATTCTTAACTAACCTGAAAATAAACAAATATTTTCAATTCAATTTTATGTTAACGGGAGTAATATTTAAAAAACATATAATAATGGTAAATGGAACTCTTTATTTTAAAGAGAAATTATTTTTAGTTTACAATCCTTTTTCAAGAAAAGGAACAAGAAAATATCCCCATTAATTCACTGCTTTGAATTTCTATTGCTAATCAAAAATGAAGTACTTATCCCCTCATATCTGACTTTATTTTTTAAGGTGAAAGTGGATGGGTCTTGAAATGCAAGTTCACTGGCCATAGGGAATTTGAGGGGGCAAACTTCCTCCCAACAATGTAGACTAGCAATTCATATCTAATTCATAGTCTTAGAAAGTTTGAAAAAAATTTTGATTCATAGTAGCATTTTTAGATTAAATATATACTTTCCCGAAGTGAATACTGTGGTGAGGACAATACTTGTTTACTTCTATAGATAAGTTCTGGCATGTTTGTTAAATGATTCAATCTAGTTATACTTTGCATTTTAAAACCTAAAATAAGCCAGGGTGATTTGTTAATTTATCTTTGTTGATATTTTTTCATCTCATCTAACTTTTTCTCAATATATTCTTTCCTCAGTTAACCATCTCTTAAGTGTACAATGAAAGAAAGAAAAAAAAAGTTAAGCAAAACTCACACACCTGCCAAGTCTGACAGTATATGCAATGTTCCTTGGGACTATTTTCATCTACATTTTAAATAACAGAGATGGGGATGATGGCTAAATTTCACCTAATCTTCAAAAAGCTCCCTAAAGACAAAATTAAACTAATTATCTGCAAATAAAAGTTAATCTATTTTTATGGCAGGCTAAAGTGCAACTCAGGTTCTCATTTATTATTTTTTTTCTTTCATTTATTACAAATTGCTTTTAAAACCATAAGAATATATTGTTTACAAATGTTATAAAAATCATCTTGGGCAAAATCTCTATGCCAAAGGCTTGTTTTTCTTTTTTCTTTCTTTCTTTTTTGTAAACAAGAGGAATAGGACCTAGGGAAATTAAAGGAGAGGAATAGCCATTTTTCTTATACCAATTTAGTAATCTACATAGCAAAGAAAAGGCTTTTAAATTACAGTATTTGAGTATACAGACATACATATACTCACAGAAAAAAATAAAAAGCATCTTACTTTACACAAATATTTTCTCAGAAAATTTTGTGTAAATCAGATCACACTTCATCATTGGTTTATATAATAACAAAGACATTTTATTGTTTACTTTGATTGAATTTTGAGTTATGGTAGTTTTAAGTTTAACCTAATGTTAAGTTTTTGTATTGCAATGCTTCTAATAAGCTGCACAGGATTTGTAAGAAATGCTGAGCAGATTACCTTGTAAAGAATTAGCCTCTAACTTGTTTTACAATTTTAGACTTTTTGAATATTTTATTATAGCAAGATATCTGCAGCATATAGCCTAAGTTCTTTTTCCACTATGACTTTTTAAAGTCTACAGAAATCAAAACAGGTTTTGCTCATGTCAAAGTATTAAATGTCTGATAAGTTTGCCTGTCTGACTAGAAAATATATTTAAGTATTTTTAAAGCATAGTAGCATTGGAAATACTTCTGTCTTCACTCCTCTTCAGATCGTGCTGCATACCCGCACCTCTACTTTCCAGTTTCTTTTTATGTGTTTCTTTGTATATATTTGTATTCTCTACAATGTCTGGCACACAGCAAATATTTACTTATTGCCTTGACTAAGCAAATCTAATGTCACTTTCATATTTAATACCTCAAGTTATTCAGCAGCCTCAGCCTCTCCATTAGCAGAGACTGCAGATGTCTACTCATCATAGCTGGCAAAATGTTCTGCTCTTACAAAAAGTTGGATCAACCTTCCATAGCATTCCCAATGACATTCATTTAGCCATTTGAAAACAGTTTGGGTGCCCCTTCTGTGCAGAGTGCTGTGTTGGACAGAAAGCCAACATCGAGTAAGGAAGACACAGATTCAAGTTCCACCTAACACACACTGGCTGCATGATCTTGGGCAAGTCAATGAACTTCTTAGTGTGAAAAGATACTAATGCTAAAAACTGCACAGAAGTTGCCAACCTGAATTGGATGAAGGATATTCCTCACCAAAAAGGTGAGGAAATGAATTAGATCATCATTTTAGGCCTTATTCCAATGTCTATATGCAGGGACTATCTACAGGTTTGGAGAAGCAAAAGGCAAAATATCGATAGAACAGAGAACAACATTTATTAAAAAAAAAAAAAAAAATAGGCAGAGGAAGGGAGCTTTCTTGTAGATGGCCTAAGTTTCTACATTTACTAAACTGAAATAATAAGCCTCACATTTTCCACACAGCTTCTTTCTGTTCTATCTTATGGAATATTAAAAATTTTGAGGATACAGAGAAATAACTAACAGCACCAAAAGAAAGGACCTATTACAGTAAGTACTATTAGGAGTAACAAATGCTATAATTTCTAATAAATCTCACACCTATAAATATGGTTTCACTTGAACTTTATAGATTTTACAAAATAAGTTTGGTCTTAAACTATCCAGGAATATCTTTCTGGGTATTAAATCAGCAACAATTGACATTTCATAATTCTCTAGTTAAATGAGTTAAATAAGAGTGGAAAACGACAGTAACAAGCAGATGACAGATTTCTAAATCTACTGTTTAAGTTCACAACCCAAAGTAGCCAATTTCCATTTATGCAGATGGGGAAACAGGGTGTTCTGTTTAGCTCACTGACACCATACTGGTTCAATATATGGGGGAAAAAAATCTTCTAACAGTTAGTAATACCTAACACTGGAATGGGCTATCCCAGGAAATAGTAATTTCCCCATTACTAAAGATCTTCAAGGATGAAGCATGAAATAAAAAAACTTTCTTTTCAGGTATAAAAGAAAGTATCTTTCTTTCAAATTTCAACTTCTCTAAAGCCCTCTAACTATGGATCTTAAATAACTTCTGAAGTCCTCTCTAACTGTGGGATTCTATATATACATGGCATATATGAACTGCTAATTCAAAAAAAAATTAGAATAGAATATCTTTAATATTAAAAACTATAATTTAATCTTAGATTATTCAGAAGGCACTTGAGGACATATATTAGTGTCTCAAAAATATCATCATAAATACTTAGAATACTGTTTTTGGAATAGTAAAGAGAGTTATATTATACTAATATATTTGGCTTGAGTAGATTTGGATTCATGAACTCAGAATTGATTAAGTGATCTCACCCCTAACTATTTTATTAATGAATCAATTTCAGCAGAGTACTCAAGTATCCTTGGTCTTGTGCTGTTTGACATTTTTATCAATGATTTGAACAAAGGTACAAGCTTATCAAGTGTACAGATGACACTAAGTTGGAAAGGACATATAACATGATAGATTACAGAATCCAAAAATATTTTCACAGACTAGAATCTTGGACTGGATTTAATAGGATGCAATTCAAAAGGATTAACTAAAATTCTAGATATGAGAATAAAAGTTCAATTTCACAAGGCTAAGAACAAGGTATTATATCAGTATCAATTAAAATATCATAATTCTCTGCTTAAATAAGAGTTAAATAAAAGTAAAAACTCACAGTAACAAGGAAGTGACGCCTCTAAATCTACTGCTTAAAACTGTAACCAAAAAGAGCCAATCTCCATACAGACAGGGAGCCAAATTAACTACTGCAATTTCAGCTTCCAGTAAAAGAGAGGTAGAAGATTCAGAACAATGCAAGATTGTCTTATTGCATTTGTTCTGATCATACCATATCTGGAACATGTGTTTGGTTCTGGGTACTCCATTTTTTTTAGACCAATAGGTTGCAAAATGGTTAGAGGATAACAACAAAAAATGGAGAAGGGCCTCATGCTAGTGTAGTAAGATGACTGTACAAAGAACTGGGGATGTTTAGCCTGAAGCAGAAATGTAATGAGCACATGATAACTATCAAATATCAAACTATCAAGTACTAGCTATCAAGTCTCTCCCTGGCTCTAGAGAACAGACATAGATTGACTAAATAAAAGTTTCAAAGAAGCAGATTTAGCCATTATAATATCTGTTTCAGGAGTGGGGATAGCATGCGTTACTCCCTTATATAGAGGGCTGGAAGCACATCTCAAATCTACTTCCTTCCCTTATGCAGTGCTCAGGTAAAAAAGTGGAGGTTTTCTTAGGGCAAAGCATGGAGGAGAAAAGACAAGGATCATACAGTTAGTTATCAGGGAACTACTTTTCCCCCCTTTGCTTCTTCTAGTTCTTTTGCTCTTTTTGCTGCCGCCAAGTTTTCACTGCTTTTCTTTTCCTTTTTTTTGGTTCTGTTTCAATTCTGCTGTTTTTTTCTTCAGGTTGCTTGCTCATTTCAATATGGGTGGTTCAACATATAGCTTTAATTTAGGGGGGGTTGCGTTAAAGGGCTATCACATAGAAGAGGCAGCATGATGGAGAATAGCTATAGAGGATGATATAAAAAACAGAGGATAAAAACAATCTCTTTCATGAATTTTCCAAAAAGAATCTGTGGACCATTTAGCTGCAACTTCCTTTTTGTCTTCTTGTTTCATTTCTGGTTTTATTCCAGATTTCTATGCTCTAGCCCTTTTCCCTTCCTCTTTGGTGGTTATTTTGCCACCCTGGAAAAATCTATGTCCTGAGGCTCCATTTTCTAGTGAACTATTATCTCAGGTGGGCCCCAGCAATGCTCCCCTGCAATCTTGATGCCATTCTCCTAACTTTCTTTTCTCCTCCCTAACATCAGTCTTACCAGGCATATCTGTCCCACCTATTCTGCTTTACAAAGAAAGGTACTATTTTGTTTGCTTGTAGCACTTAGCACTAAGCCTGTCATATTATAAGCACTTAATCAATGCTATCTAATCTATTATGGTAACAATTTAGTTTAATTTAATAAATACTAATTTAGTTAATAAATATCCTAATAATAAATGCTAATCTAGCCATTGCAAAAATGTAACGATATGATTCAGTTCCTCTAGTAGTGTATCGACTTTACTATCACATAATTTGGGAATTGGAAGGGACCTTAGTAAATATTTAATTCAACCCATGCAAAAAAAGGAATCCCTCCTATAATATACCCATATGTTTGTCCAGTTCTGATACCAAGTCTACATTGCAATCTTAGATATTTCCTGGTTCTTCCTGCTGGGGCCAAGAGAACACATCTAATTCTTCTTTCACATGACAGTCCCTTGAATACATGAAGAAAACTATCTTAATATGAATTTACTGGGTAATGTGCCTAGTATTATGTCAGGTAATGCACTGAGCACTGTTTTCTTTGAATCATTTTTTCTTCAGATGAAACAAACCCAGTTCCTCCAACTAATCCTCAGATGCTACCAAATCTAGACGATTCAAAATTGTGAACAGATATTCCTCTTTGAAACCAGTGAAGGAAGGTAACAGGTTGGAAAGTCTTCTCAAAGAGGTAACCACAATCTGGAGAAGATGAAAAACTGCTCAATCCATGTCCATCTAAAGCCTAGCTGATACTGTTAACTAGTTTCATTAAAAGATGATGTTGAGGGAAGCATTAGAGAATACATGTTTATAAGGACAAAGTTATAAATGGCTGATCAAATGAATCATTTTACAGTGGGTTTTGTGTCACTACAATTACATTTTACCTATAATAGATTAATGGCATTAATCAAGGTAATGTTATGTAGGGTACGATTGACTGTATTTGGCTTTCATCAAGCACTTTCATTAATATGAATAATTATCATAGCACTAATAATATGTAGCTAGCATTTATATTAAATAAAGCAGTATTCTACTCCTAGTTTGTTTTCTGCCAAGAAGTTGGAGTTTAGAAGAACCACCTAAGACTGGGTACTATTAGGTTGTTCTACTTCTCTGTAGACAGGTCCTTATTAGTGAGCGCATGGAACTTAAATAAACTTATTACCTAAATGTTCTCCCTTTCAAAGGTTTGTGCTTCTACAACCATTACTAATTATCTTATTTACTAAACATAATACAAGTAAATATTCCAAAAAGCAATTAGCAAAACCATGACTTAACTTTTGAACACTTGTAGGAATGTCATTTCATAACAATGATTGTTATTAGATAATCCTTGACACTTAAGAAGGAATATGTCTTGATAAATAAACTCTAATTGATAACTTACTTTTCACTTTCACCTAGCCACTTGGAGACAAGATCAGAAGAAGATATGGAAAAAAATGTTGAGTTGTTGGCTTCCGTAGCAACTGCTTTGGCCAAGTAGGATTTCCCTGTTCCAGGTGGCCCAAAAAGAAGGATGCCCCTCCAAGGGGTTCTTTTACCTAAAGTTTAGAGTAGAAAAGAAGTTAAAAATGGGAATTTCCAAATGACTAATTTTGATTCAGGTTTAAAACCAGATTTATTATCCTACATGTAAATTCTGACAGTTTATGCCTATGGGATTCATTTTCATACTAAAAAAAACAACAACAAAAAACCACTTTTGAGTCATACCAGTCTTACATAGATAGGATTTTGAACTATATGGTGGACACTTTTTTATTCCTTTTATCACCATTCTATAGATGGATATTATTCTGACTTTAAATTTTTTAGTGAATCACTTTCTGACCAAATATCAAATGTAACACATTTTCCTAACGTGTCATAGGGAGATATCCCTTCTAAGGGAAAAATATTTGGATGAAAAATATATTTCTATGGTCTCAATTCCAAGTGGTTCTGATTAACTCTGGTTTTTAAGAAGGCTATATGTATAGCTAGAGGTAGGTTTATTATTTAATACAAAATTATAGTAAATATCATTTTGAGGGAAAGGGAAAATTAAGAAGTAGACTTTAAACTGAGATTAACCACTCAGTGGAAAAGCTATCAAATTAATTTTTTGTTCATGTCTGCTTCATTACTTAAGTGAAAACTGTCAATTTATGAGATTATCAATTTGCTTTTCTGAGTTAAAGGAGTATTTAAAACACAAATAATAAAGATCAAAGCTTCAATAATGATTATTTATGTAAAAGATTTGCAAAAATGAGGAAAGCTGGAAAGCTATATAGCAAAAAATGGGTTCAGAGACACATATAATACACTGCAGTAACTGGATCAATTAACTAACTATGCTAAAATCATGAAAATTAAAAGAATTTATCTCAGTTGTGGAAAAGGGAAAATTCTCAAATAAATTAAGTAATTATTACAAATAACATGTATAATTGTATAAAGATCAAAAAGATCTTATATGAAAAAGATAAAAGTTTTTAAAATATAAGAAAAAATGGGGAAATATTTGTGGTAAATAAATCTGATAAAGAGTATGAAAACAAAGATTAAATTTTAAAATAAATATGTCTATGTATAAATATATTTAAATGTTTGTATGTGCTTATTTGCATGAATATAGGTATACAAAACACGAGAGAAATATTCTTTCATCAATAACTTCTCAAATGAGAAATTGTCAAAAGACACCAACATTTTTAAAGAATGAAAAAAAAAATTATTAACTCCATGAAAATTGTTTATTTTCAGTAATAATTAATGATAAAAATATTTTAAGATACTACTTTATAGCTACCAAGAAGCAAAAATAGAAAAAAACCGATAAAGTGACATTTTAACAGGGATATGTAAGGCCCCTTTGCATGGTTGGTAGGACTGGCAATCTTTCAGAAAATAATTTGGAAATATGCAATAAATTAGAATATTGATCATATCTTTTGACAAAGTAATCTTTTTTCTGGGATTATGTGCTTAAGATATCAATAAAAGGAAAAGAAGAACTGTTTGCACAACAATATTTATTACTGCTTAATCTTTAATGTTTAAAAAAAACTAGAAAACATTCCCAATAACCAAGGAATGGTTAAATTATAATGTATAGAGAGGTAATATTATGCTGTAAAAAATGTCAAATATAAAGATATAGAAAACAATATAAAGCAATTATCATCAATTTTTTTAAACCAGCTAACACAAGAGGACTTTATAAATTTCCAAAAGAGAGTAAAAAAATAGTAAAAAGAATGTTGAATTTGAAGTCAAAAGACTCAAGTTATTTCTTAAGCTATAACATGAGAAGACTAGAAAAGAGAATCCTATATAATTTCTTCCAACCCTAAATCCTATGCTTTGGCAGCAAAATATATATTCTTTTATTATGTTAACACGTCTAAACTATTTTCCTCATTTAAATATAGAGCTTGGATTTTAGGATTGGAATTGGAAATCTCCATTTTTTTTTTTAATATTTCTTTAGTTTTAAAAATTTATAATTTAAAAAAGAAAGAAAAAAGTAAAAGGATTTGCTGAACAAATTAAGGGTGTAAAATAATCAAAGGAAGGACTGAAAACCTTGATCTATTTAGCAGACAACTGTTTCTATAATAAGTAGTATCCCTTCCAAAAATTCAAAGAATAAAATTCAAAATTTTAAGTTATTTCTTTTTACTGAAATAGTCCTGGTAGGATTCCTTCTTAACAACACTTTATTAGCCATTAGTTTGTTAATGTTTGTATAGCACCTGAAAGTAATATTATTTTTAAAATACCTAATTAATGCTTCACTAATTCACATTAGTCACAAGATGAGTAAATATAAAAACGAATTATATTTTCAAGTCCTAAAAATTATTCTAATACAATGTTCATATAAGTCTACCCGCCCCCCCCAAGCATTTCTATGAGAAGTTTTCTCATGTTTTACAAAATACTAAATATTCTTACAAACATCAATGAAAGAAAATCAGTGCCATGCTAGCATATGGTCTTCCTATTAGTGACAGCATCCACTGAATGCTCATTTTTTATATAGGAGCAGCATCATGTCAGCATTTTAAGTTCAGTCAATTAGTGTTGTCAAAGTCATCGATTTGGTTCCTACACAAAATAATTAGCTAAGCACATAGAACAACTCTTTCACTTTTAGACTTGCAAATCAATGTTTTTGGTCATTATTGGAATGGAGTTATTTGAAAACTCATTATTACTATTGGAAAAATAAATCACTTGTTTTACTAAGTTTGTTTGTTACTCTTAGTTTGTTACTAAGAGCCATATATTATATTATGATCTGCAAAAATATTCTCCTGTTTCTCACCCTAAATAGATGCATCACCGTTAAGGATGAAATCTATTCCTAAGAAGAAGAAATTCCTAAAGGGAATTTCTTAAGCTAACCAGACACCCCTCAAATAGTTTTGTAGCACAAAGACTCACTAGGCTGATCTTTAATGGACAACATGCTACCATTTATTTGATTCACACAAATGGGCCAGTGAACTCACCTGTAAAAAGATGTGGAAACTTAATGGGCAATATCACAGCTTCTTTAAGAGCTTCTTTGGCTCCTTCAAGCCCAGCAACATCACTCCATTTTACGTTTGGTCGTTCTATAACAATGGCACCTAAAATAGGAATAACGTTACAAATCAAATTAAGAAGATCTTGTTTAATTTAAAATTAAACTAGAATATATTAATTAGTAAGGTATTAAAAAAAAAAATAAAAAAGAAAATGGAGTTTCATTTCTTCCTAAAGTAAAGACATCAAGTTTTTGTAGATGTCTACTGCATGGAAAATAATTATCATAAAACAAAGAAATGGAAAATGTTTTATTACTAAAAAAAAAAAAAAAAAATTAGTAAAACAATGGACTCAGAATCAGGAGACCTACATTTGAGTCCTGGTTCTGCAAGTAACTAGCTGTGTGACTCATAAAATCACTTAATCTTTTTGAAAAGATTTGTCAAATGTCAAGATTTTTATGTAAGTAGAGGGTAAGATGAAATGGGTTAATGACAAAAATATTTGTGGGTACTTTATAAAGTGATAAACCACTTGCAAATTATATGGAGGTAAGCAGGTAGAGGTTAAAAATAAGGCTGCAACAAAAGAAGCTATGGAAATAATCAGAATAAAGTTATTTCTAATTTGTTCTACCATTGCACTTTCCCACCTGACTTAAGGCAGAAATCGCCTATATGTATTGCCTATATCTGTGAGAATGTAAGATCTTTGAGAGCAAAGACTATGTTTGGTTTTTTAACTTGTATCCTCAGAGCATAGGGCATATGTAAAAATATGTAATATTATGTAATAAAAATATGTAAAAATAGAGCATATGTAAAAAGCACTTAAGAGTTTCTTGTTCATTTTGCCCAATTAATTTATCTATTCCTTTTAGTGGTCTGCTAAAATAATAAGACTCATAATCTTTCATTTATAATTATTAGGTATACAACAGTCATACAGCAGTAATATATTTAACGTGTGTGTGTGTATATACATATACATATATACAGATACATGTATATGTATAGCTAATCTACCTGACTGAGTTTTGCATCATTCACAGTTACAGATCTCGGATGATTTTCAGTTTAGCTAACACAGAATCAAGGCAGAAAATAAAGAAAACTACTGAAAACTTATCATTTAATGGGGAAACAAAAAAGCAATTACTGTTATGTGAAAATCTCTATCAACATTTGTCAGAGAGAAATGCTCCTTTTTAAATGTTCTAAATCAAAACAACTGCAGATTACTTAACATCAATTTCATTAATATTTAAGGAGCTTTGGTTCTTGAATCTTATTCAAATATATATCATTTAAATTTGCAAGTTAACTACCAATTTATTTTTAAAACAACAAATTTAAGGGGAATTCTAAAGCAACCTTGAAGTTGATTCTGTAGTTTCTTTTTTTCTGGGTCATCTGATTCTCCATCCCCATCACTGTCATTTCTAATAAAAAGAATTAAATATATTAAAATGATCATCCACTGACACTCTGAATATAAAATAAGATAAATATGAATAATAAGGATGAAAACTCAAACTTCAGATATTTACAAATTTTAAAATATGCTATTCATTAAATGTTGGTAAGAGTTTGTCATTTGGGTTAATAGATAAGAATAATAAGAATCAAAATATCAAAACCATTGCATGTATCAAATGATGTGTCTTGAATGGGGGGGAAAAAAAGACATAAGAAACCATAATCTAGTGCTTCAAATTCTAGTTAATTGTTTTTCACATATGACTTATTAGACAACAAACTTTGTTGTCCTTTTTACCTTAACTTCACTAATTCAGTATGGACTCAGAAAATAATTTTGTTTTTTATAAAGTTATCAAAACATATTAAAACAAGAATATAATTTATTTTACAGTTGGAAAATATCAGGAAAGTCTTTAATCATTTCTCTGAAAATGTTTCTTGTTTGTTTTGGATTTTGGGGGTAATTTAAATTTTATTAATAAGGTCAGCATATTATTAATAAAAGGATGGTCATTTGGTAATATCTTTCAGACCAAAGACAATCTCTGAAAATGTTTCAAGGATTTAAAAATACTGTTGTTTGACTTTTATAGCTTAAATATAAAGAATAATGGTTAATTCTTAGTTCATAAAAGATGCCTAATTTCTTTTTTATTTAAGAGGGCAAAGAAACCAGAATAATATGTTTCTTCTTGTGTTTTTTTGTAGTTGTTTGCGAACTCCAATTTATTTAACAACACACTTTTAAGACTTTAAAACTTTTAAAGATTTTTAACTTTTACAACAAGAAATTTATATATGCTATAAACCACTTTATAAAAAAAAAAGGCTTTTTACATTTATATAATGCAAAATTTGAAACTAATAGAAAAATCAGTTTTTAAAAATTCAATTAAAAACTCCAACTGTAAAAAGCATAATGATATATTCAAGGGATAAAATAATGATGAAAAATGATAGTATATATCTGTATCCAGAGAAAAGATGTAACATGTGTGTGTGTGTGTGTGTGTGTAATGGTAGCTTTCTCTACAGTAGGGGAAGTAGAGGAAAAAAAGTTACATAACAACTTTATTATATATTTAGAAGGAATAGAAAGTTATACATAGTAGATTAACAGATTCATGTGCAAATCTTTTTTTTTTTATTTTATTCTACTATGTAATGGAAATGCTTGTAAAATGAATAATTTTTTTTTAAAGAAAGAAAAATCAGTATTCTCAAGGAGTTCATAATCCAAAGCTTAAAATCTAGTAAGCATACAAATTTTAAAATTCTATGAATTCTTTCCCCTCCTTAAAATTGTGACGATGGGTCTGGCAGCAATTTATTTATTTACAATTTAAGAGTTCAAATATAAGTAATGTAATATACACCACTCAGCATAATAATGCCATGATCTACAATTTTGTTGAAAGTTGATATGTAATAACCATACTAATGAAAAGAAATAATGAAATATGGGCTAAAGGTATTAATACTGATCTTTTAAATTAGAACTTAACAACTAAAAGATAAAGGACAGAGATAATTTTCTCACAGTGAACTTAGTCTTTTAAAAATCCTCTAATGATGAATAATAGAGAAAACTGGTCCCAGGACAACTACTATTAAACATGACAACCAAGAGACTGTTTTGTAGGAGACACCATTCCTTTCCTCCAGTTAATTTAGGGAAGATTTTAATATATCATCATCTAAGATTTTCATGCCTTTAAACAAATAATTTTTATCTTGAACACTGAATTCAGAAGATTTCAATGCTGCACTTAAAACATACCCCTTCTCATCAGTTGGGCTGGATTGTCCCTCTTTCACTGGCTTCTGGGGGGCTTTCTCTTTCTTTTTCAGGTATTCTTTTAGTTTCTCGGCTCTATCAAGATATTCTGTACACTTTGCCCTGATACTTTGCTTTGCTTTGTCACCTTGTGCTTCATCTAATTAAAAAGAGAGAGAGAGAGAGAGAGAGAGAGAGAGAGAAAGAGAGAGATTCCTCATTAATTACTTAAGTAGCAGATTAATTGAACATTTAGCTGTGTTTTACTGCTCTAACATTTTGAAGAATCCTGGATTTCAATGGTGTGGATATATTCTCCATGTCAATCCTTGTAAATATTTTTTTCCACTTTGTGATTTTTGTTCATGATTTTCCATAAGGATCTGCCCAATGTGACAAAGACCTTTTATTTTAGTACATTGGAGATAACATTGTATCCAAGCTACCCAAACAATTGGTGATTTTTAAATTACAAAAATAATATTTTGGGGATGAGAGATTATCTCTTCCTCAGTTGATGAAAAAAAAAATCATACTAAAGTCTTTTCCCTTAAAAAAATAATGAGAACAGGACAATAATGTAGTATTTAATTCCTTGTGAGTTTGTGTATGAATACATACAAATATGTATATAAAAACTAAGAGTCTAAGTTTAATTATCTAGTGTCTATTTAAGATACACCTTTTCTCCATTTAGAGCAGATGATCAAGAGTTTCCTGTTCCCAATAAAACCATAAGAAAAATGGAAATTAAGAAATATTAACTATAGCAAACAATTACTTCATAAGCATAAAATATAAATCTCACACCTATCATCTTTACAAAAAAGTATCAGTATAATTCTGAAATATGAATGATAGAAATATTGTACATTAAACTGGACAGAAATAAAATTTCCTGAAAAAATAGTACACATTAAAATTAATCTTTCATATATATCAATTTTGTAACTCAAACTCAAAACTGGAGTTAAGAATGCCACCCATGAAGTCAGGAGGACCCGAGTTTAAATCTGATCTCAGACACTTAACACTTCCTGACTGTGTGACCCTCGGCAAGTCACTTAATCCCAACTGCCTCAGCAAGCCCCCCCCCCCAAAAAAAAAAATAAAACTGGATTTAAAAAGTTTATATAATACAAATGCTCATTTGTTGGATTTACAAATAATTGGAATTTACCAGTAATTCTTAATTTCCAAAATTATTCTTTCACCTGTTTTTGAAGGATATTTCTTCTTAATATATACATGCCATATTTCCAAATATTCTTTGAAAAATTTTTAAAATTCATATAAAAAACTCATCTGAGTTAGCAGCTTAATTTTCAAAAATTATATACACCTGTTCCATTAAATTTAAAAGCACTACCATTTACACATCAAATATATTTTAATGCATTTGTTAGCTATTTGAGTACTCAATATTGGCTCAAGTGATAAAATTTTCTATTCAATTATAAAACATACAGAGCATTAAACTGGGCTTGAAGATATTCAAAGTTTAGATAAAATACAATCCCTACTTGCATGAAAGAGGGATATGACAACATACTTCAAAATAAAAACAACTGTAATATAGAATTGCATATAAAAAACAAAGTGTTATATCTGGATAGGAATAAAATGAGGAACAAAAAAAGGGTAGGGAAGAATCCAAGCATGAGAACCGGTACAAACAAAGGTATGCACTGGGTAAATTGAGGGCTATGAGGTAAAAATCAAGAATGGCCTGGGTCCAAAGACCAATCCTAACAATTAAGAGCCACATGATTATAAGTAAATTACTTCATCAATTTCCTTATCTGTAAAATAAAGAAAACACTAACTACAGAATATGTATTTTCAAGATTACTATTAGAATAAATTAAGATAATTTATGCTGAAGAGTTTCTTTACCAACTTTAAATTGCTTTATGTAAGCTAAAATTAATATTACAGGGCAAAGCCAATGAGTAGTCATTTAACTGGAAGAAGAGATAAGTCTGAAAAGGTAGAGTAATGTTGGAATGGAACCCTGCTGATGCCAGGCAGAGAAATTTAAACCTTACCTAATAGGCAAGAGTTAGTGAAGATTTCTAAGTAAAAAGAATGACAAAACATGAATAATCTGGGTATAGCAATGCCTGAATTTTATCTATAAAAGCAAAGAGGGAAAGTGATATGTATGGAGAGAATATTATAATGATGAAATAGAGGATCCCTGAAAAATTATCTTTTTTTGTTTTTAAGAAAAATTAAAGAAGAAAAACGATTAACTGGTGAAATCTTACATTTAACTACATGGATAAAATACTGTACAGCATTTTGATATAGATGGAGGGCTTCTTCATAGTTCCCTGCTTTATCTTCTTGTGCTGCTTTGTTAGCAAGGTCTATTGCTTTCTGCAAGAAGACACATACAACAATGCAATGAAAAACAAAGTAGGGTGATTATAATGTAAACAATTTAAACAAATTAATTTGGAAAATCTTCCATAAAAAGGGAAAATAATCTTAAAACAAAATTTCATTCATATTTTCTAAAATCTGTTTTAATACAGTCAAACAAAATTTGTAACAAATTCCCACAAATACCATCCCAATATAATAATTATCTCACATCTATCAGAAATTTATACAGACATACACAAATACACGCATACACACACAGACACACACGTTTAATTCAATAAACAAATCTTGGATTCTATTTAAAATCACCCAGTATCTTAAATTTCAACAGAAAAAGAAAAGTTCCAAAAAAATACAAAAAAAAAAAAAAAAAAATACTGTTCAATGTAAAGTACAACAACCAAGAATTAATGTAATAAAACCAAACTCCATAAAAACAGTATGAATTCAAATATTGTGAGAAAGAAAAAAATAAGATAAATAGGAAAAAAAAACCCACAGCATTTTCATACCTACTGTAAAAAACCTAAATGAACACTTCAATAACCACCATCTGTGATTGAATAATATTCTTCTGTTTTATTTTCTTTACTGTTAACGAAACTAGATCCTATTCCCTCAATAACTGTAAATATTCAGAATAACTAATTAGTAGTTATGTGACATCACTCTCTGGGCCTAAGTCTGGATATTTGTGAAATGAAGGGATCAAACCAGACTTTTTTTGAGGTCTGAAATACCAATTTTTCCATGACCTCTTAGAATATCCATAAAAATCCAAACATTTTCTGCGATACATTATAGCAGAATCAGAGAATTTCAAAGATGGACAGGATCTTATAGATCATCTGGTCCAATCTTTTCATTTCACAAATACCCAGACTCAGACCTTGACAGGTGAACCGATTTGTCTGGAATTACATAGGAAATGAATTGCATCAGAAACACTCAGATCCAGGTCTCCATAAATCCCACTTCAAGGTTCTTTTCACTGTCAGGAAAGTTATTTATAAGATTTTATTTCCTTCATTTTAAATAATGAAACATGTCTTAGAGGCTTAGAGAAATGAGACATGCCTAAATAATATCAGAAGTGAGATGTGATCTTACATCTCTCCGACTCCAACACTCTATACAAAATTGTTTCCAGTGTTAATAATAAAAACAAACTAAACAAACAAAAAAACCTAATGTGGACCAGAAACTTTATGTAGACTCATATTTATGTAGAATACTTAAAAGATTTTTTAGGCTAAATGTTAGACACAGTGTGTGATACTGTTAAAATTGGTTTTCCCATTACATTGAATTCCCAATCCCTATATTTATGCACACCTGCATTTTTGATTTCCTTCACAAGCTAATTGTACAATAATTCAGAGTCTGATTCTTTTTGTACAGCAAAATAATGTTTTGGTCATGTATACTTATTGTGTATCTAAGTTATATTTTAATATATTTAACATCTACTGGTCATCCTGCCATTTAGGGGAGGGGGTGGGGGGGTAAGAGGTGAAAAATTGGAACAAGAGGTTTGGCAATTGTTAATGCTGTAAAGTTACCCATGTATATATCCTGTAAATAAAAGGCTATTAAATTAAAAAAAAAAAAAAAATTGGTTTTCAAACAACTCAAAATCAAGCAGCAGTCCAAAGGAAAAAACTGCAGATGCTTTAGTCAAACTTATGCAAACTTCCTTGTGCTTGAATGAAATTTCTATTTTTTCTCATTTCTCATTTTCTTCTTTGGGAATACCATAAATATAGGCCAGACAAGAGTCCAGTACTAGTAACACTAATAAACCTTTGCATTTATGCAGGTAAATATAAGCTAAAGAATGGAATTGCAGGGGATGAAGAGGTAATGGCAAGAATGATTCTCTACTCTAAAAGGTCTGTCTGGTTCCTGTCCAGTTATATACACACATCACAATAAACCAGGCTATGTCACATGTATCCATAAGACGCCAAAAGTCAGTCCTGGTAAGAGTCCTAGGGAAACTGGATCTAAATCACCTGAGGGGGGCTAGTCTACTTGAAGAGGAAGGGTCAAAAGCCAGTGACATTTATCTGCCCACACCAGACCCCAAATTGACAACGCTTTTTCATACCGGACCTTCTGCTATCAGGATCAAACCTGAGAAGTTTCTCTCCCCTCCCCCCGTCTGCTCCTTCCTTTCATCCCCAACATCTGGGGCAGTTCCGGTTAGCAGCATCCAAGGGAGGGCGGGGTTGGGGTGGAAGGAACCCTCACACGGCTGGGGAGTCGAAGGACGTGTCTTTTGATCTTGCCTTTGCAATCTCAGTTGTGGGGCTTTGGGAGAGTCACAACTATCGGCCTTAGTTTCCATCGGAAAAACAAAGTCCCCAGTGGCTGACGGCCTGACCCACCCCCAGTCCCAAAGGAGGACCGGGCTCCTTTAAGCATACTAGATTATAAACTCCCTGAGGGAAGAAGTAGGTTTTATTATTGCTATTATTATTATCCTTCCGGTGTATTCTTGGGCTTAGCTCAGGCCCCGGAGCTTAGGTGACTTTCTGGCCTACAAGGGTCGGGGCAGCAGAGAGCCCCGGGCGCCTCGCACAATGACAGCAGGTGCGGGAAGAGAGGCTTCCCCGCAGAGCCCCAACAACCGCCCTAGCCAATCCCTTTTGCCCCTCCCAGCCCCGATTCCAGGCAAATGCCCGGCCCCTTTCCAGTCTTCCCCGGTTCCCTTCTGCCCTCCCCCACCCTGCCTCGTGACCTCGTGACCTCGCGCCCCCTGAGGGCCGAGGCGGCGGGGGTGATGGTCTCAGTACCTGGAGATTGGCAGATGTCATGGCGGCGGGAGGAGCCCACGGCCAGGGGAGAAGGGTGGAAGGCGAGAAGCCACAACGACGTCAGGTGTGGCAGGCTCGGGTTGCAGCGGTGCAGAGGCCGGACAGTGGCTCTCAGCTCCCGGGAAGACGGTACGTCTTCCGGTCCTTCTCCGGCTGCTTCCAAGGGTCCCACGGGACCCCTCCCCCCAACCTTCCTTACTACTTCCTCAAACTCAACTCCCTTCCCAATAGAGTTACTGTCCCGCCCCATTCAAGAGGCACTTCCTTCTACGTCACCCGCAGTGCGTCGTGACGTTAACAACCCACGCCAGCATGGGAATGCCTGGCCCGGTTCAGGAGGCGGGGCTGAGTCTGGTTCTCTCTTAGGTCCGGTAGGGGCGGGGCGAGAGCGCACGCGCGCTCAGATGACTAGCGGGAGGGAGGAGCCGGCCCCCGGGTCCCCGGCTCCTCGGCTCCTCCTTCTTTACTCTCTCCCTCCTGAGTATTTTGCCTACTGTACTCAGTAGGTACTTAATGAATGCACGCTTGTTGGCGCTTAGTACGTTTTCAAAAGTAGAATAAAATGGCTCTTTGCATAGGATTTCGATTAGGGTTCATTTTTCCCTGGACGCAGAAACAATTGTGGTTATTTTTATCTGACAGCTTATCGTACCTGAGTCATTTAAGCTGCTTATTACGGAGTCACAGCCTTGGAGAGAAGGGCGTGACACGTAGAAAGCTGGAGGTACTAGGATGAGTGTACCCGCAGAGGAGTTTTGGGGTTTTGTCATTGCCTGTGATTTCATTCCTATTGTCTTAAAGTAGCAATTTTGTTTATTGCTAGTATGTTGTCAGAGGCAGGATTTGAACCCAGTTCTTTCTGACTGTTCCCCATTATACTATACTGCCTCTTAGGTCCAAATAATAGTGTTTGGGGTAGTTAGATTTCTTATTTTCCTTTAATTTTCATCAGTTACAAGAATCAATATTTGTGCTTCTAGAAGTCACTATTAACCAAAATAATCATTACTCACTGATAAAAAATCATTACTCACGTGATAAAACTGACAAGAATGAACATGAGGTGTCCCGAGAGTAAAGAAGATTATAATACTTTGAATGTGTCTAATACCAATTTAGCATAATTAAAAGACTGCTCTACCTAGAGTCATAAGGGATCTCGATTTAAAACCTGCTTTGTATTAGTTGTAGCACTATGGGTAAGTAACTTAATATTCTCTTTTTTATTTTTATTTAATAGCCTTTGATTTACAGGATATATGCATGGGTAACTTTACAGCATTAACAATTGCCAAACCTCTTGTTCCAATTTTTCACCTCTTACCCCCCCCACCCCCTCCCCCAGATGGCAGGATGACCAGTAGATGTTAAATACATTAAAATATAAATTAGATACACAATAAGTATACATGACCAAAACGTTATTTTGCTGTACAAAAAGAATCAGACTCTGAAATATTGTACAATTAGCTTATGAAGGAAATCAAAAATGCAGGTGGGCATAAATATAGGGACTGGGAATTCAATGTAATGGTTTTTAGTCATCTCCCAGAGTTCTTTTTCTGGGCATAGCTGGTTCAGTTCATTACTGCTCCATTAGAAATGATTTGGTTGATCTCGTTGCTGAGGATGGCCAGGCCCATCAGAATTGATCATCATATAGTACTGTTGTTGAAGTATATAATGATCTCCTGGTCCTGCTCATTTCACTCAGCATCAGTTCAGTAAGTCTCTCCAGGCCTTTCTGAAATCATCCTGCTGCTCATTTCTTACAAAACAATAATATTCCATAATATTCATATACCACAATTTATTCAGCCATTCTCCAACTGATGGACATCCATTCAGTTTCCAGTTTTTAGCCACTACAAAAAGGGCTGCCACAAACATTCATGCACATACAGGTCCCTTTCCCTTCTTTATAATCTCTTTGGGATATAAGCCCAGTAGTAACACTGCTGGATCAAAGGGTATGCACAGTTTGATAACTTTTTGAGCATAGTTCCAAACTACTCTCCAGAATGGTGGGATTCGTTCACAACTCCATCAACAATGCATCAATGTCCCAGTTTTCCCGCATCCCCTCCAACAATCATCATTATTTTTTCCTGTCATCTTAGCCAATCTGACAGGTGTGTAGTGGTATCTTAGAGTTGTCTTAATTTGCATTTCTCTGAATAATAATGACTTGGAGCATCTTTTCATATGACTAGAAATAGTAACTTAATATTCTCAAGTTTCATCTTTTAAATAGGAATACTAATAGTTATAGGACTTTACAGGGTTGTTGTGAGGATCAAATTATATAGTTTATATAAAATCTTTTTTGATCTTTAAAGCATTATATAAATGTTAGTTATTCAGATTTCACAATCATTTGAGCTCTTTTCAGTACAATGTAAATTCTATGAGTTAATGAATGAATGAAAAAACATTGAGCTTACTACATACAATGAATGAACTTCTAAGTGCTGGAAAAACTAAGAGTCCCTGATCTTATGAAGTTTATATTCTAAGGGGAGAAACCACATAGAAAAATTCAATTGCAGGTCAGGTGGAAAGACGCAGCAGTTCTTCAGCTGCAATGCAGATTAAAATAGTGTCATTTCCACTCATAAAACACCATCTCTTTTTGTGGCTGAAGTATTTGACAATCCAGGAACTCTTGTGATAAGAAATGTCTTTTCTGTGTCCTTTTCAGGAGATACTTAAGCAATCTCAAAGACAGTTGCCTTTGAGAGGCTCATTTCCATAAGAATTGGGATGATGACTGGGAGCCAAGCTTAAATCAGGGCTGATGGTATGGGGGGGGGGAGGGGGGGGAGCATTGCATGTGCCAGGGCTCTTAAGTTTAGTTGCCCATTAAAAGTAATTAACTAGTTGGCAGCTGCTGGTGTGAGAGAAGGATATCAGGGCCCTTTGCCATAAGAGAGCAGACTGTTTTTCCCCCACCTCTGTTATCCCTAGTCCCTTAGGAGAGCACTGGTATATGAAATATGCTTAATGAATGCTGGTTACATTGCATTCATTTGAATCCCTTTTTAATAGATGAGAAAACTCATGTTCAAAGAAATTCACTGCCTTTTACAAAGCAATGCAAGAAATCACTGGTAAGGCTTTTGGTTTTTGTTATTCTTTTGAATGTTTTTCTTTCATAGCTCAGATGCTCAAAAGACTATTCTGTAATTCTACCTTCTAATACCTTGGAATCTTTCACAATTCATCAGTGACTTTTAAGTCATCAAATCTTTAGTCTTTTCTCCTGTCTTAACCTCCTTAACTTTTTTTGTTGTGCCCCTTGGAGCTTGATTTCTATGACATCACACTGGTGTTTTCTACCATAGTCCTAATGCTTATCTGCTCCATTGCTCCTAGATTTAAATATCTAGCCCCAGTATCTTATATCCCCTGAGTTTTGGTCCCTTTAACAACTGCTTATAAAAGAATTCAAACTTGATGTCCGGAGATACTTCAAACTAAACATATGCAAAGTACTATTCTTCTTTCCTACCACACCATTTACCCAAACTTTCCAATTTGTGTAAAAGCCAGCACCATCTTCTAGATTTCTAGTTTGCAAACTTAATGTCATTTTAACTCCTTATTCTCCCTGACTCCATATATCTTACCAGATGCTTATTGTTCTTAAATGTTTCTTTATATAACATCTTTTGTATCCAATTCCTTTTTCTATACTCATGCAACTACCACCTTAGTTCAGATTCACTAAAGCTTCACTTAAGACTCTACATAGATGACACTCAAATCTAAATTTGTTATCTTGACTTTCCCCATTTTTTCTAATCATGGGACATTTCTAATCTCATACTATTATTATTGTCTATTCTATAGTAATTGTCTAATTATTATCTAAAGTATAATTGTCTAATATTATCTATTATAGTCAAATAATTGTCTAATACTATTACTATTGTCTAATTGTCTATAATACTATAATTATTGTCTGATTAGTATTGTCTAATACTATAATTATTTTTTATCTCCCTTGGTAGATTGGGGATCCTTGAAGAAAGAGATATGGTTTTTATCTATCCCTCATAGAGCCTTGGAGAGTATCTTGAATCTACTATGTTCATATATACATATTCAATAAATATATGTTGAATGACCAAATCTGTGGTTGGATGAGTCAGATTATCTGGGAAAATATCTATGTTTATCAGTCTATCAACAAAAAGCTCTCTACATTTTTTTTTCCTTGAGGATGAAAGGTTGGAGAATAGCACTGGCTTATTAACACATGAGAGTTACTTCACAAAGAAACATAGGAATTTATACCACAGATCTTTATAGACATAGCCCTAATTTGTCCTTAACTGTAGCAAGTATTCCAAGTTCAGTTTGGCATTTTCCTCTTAAAAACCCAACCTCTCTATTTATTATAATATAAATATATATATTCAGAATCTCTTCAACCTCACCTCCTATTTCCAATCAATGGATGAGAATTGTCCATTATGTTTCAGAAATCTCTCTCACTTCTATAGCTCTCTTTCCATACTCACTGTATGATTAGTTCTCACTAATTCTGACTTGTCTGTTTAAATAATTTTCTAATATCTCCCTATTTCCAGTCATTTTCTTCTATGATCTGTTCTGTATATAGCCGCTAGATTAGTCAAACAATCAACAAACATTTAATTATCAGCTGTGTGAAGGGATAAAAAGATAGAAACAAACCATTAGCCTTTCCCCAAAAAATTTACATCTTAACAGAGTAGACTACAAGCACAAATAAAAGTGTATTCTATTCTCAAACAATATATAGTGCAACTTTAGAAGAAGCATTAGAAATTAAGAAAATAAGGAAAAGCTTAATGTAGGAAAGTCTTTATAGAAACTAGAAAATCTCAGCTACATTAGAGTATTAAACATTCTCGGACCTGCCTCTCACTTTTCTAACTATTTGCATTTGTTCATTCTGAACCTTTTGCTTAGAGTACCCTTCTCCTTGGAATTCCCAAAGAATCTTATTTTTACCTGTTTGTTTTCCCCCAATTTTGATCTGATTTTTCTTATGCAGCACTATAATTTTTGGAAATATGTCTAGAAGAATTGCATATTTAACTTATATTGGATTACTTGCTATCTATGGAAGGTGGGGTGAGGGATGGGAAAGATAAATATTTGGTACACAAGGCTTTGGAAGGGTGGATATTGAAAACTATCTTTGCATGTATTTTGAGAATAAAAAACTATTATTAAAAAAATAAGATAAAAAAAAGATGTCAACAATGAGACAACGTAGCAAAAGTTTTTCATTATTGCCAAAGCAGTCCTTACAGGAAAATTTACATCTCTACATACTTGTAAGTAACACAAAAAGAAAACAGGGCAACAAAAATACTAGAAAATCAGAAAAAATTTAAATCCAATTAAACAAATAAAAATCCTGAAAGATTAACAAAGTTTAAGATAATAAAAGTTAAATTATTAAAAGGATTTATAAAAATAAACCAATAAAACAAATCGTTAGTTAATTTGATTTTAAAAAGAGAAAAGCCAAATTATAAACTTAAAAATTTATGAATAACTTTCAACAAATGAATAAGATACTTATTGGAAAATATTTTGCCCAATTAAATGCCAGCTTAAATAGAACAAATAGAACAATAGAACAAAAATTAGAAAATTTAAAGAACACAATTTTAGGAAAATAAATTGAATAAACCAGAAATGAAATAAAAAATAACTTCAGGATCAGATAGATTCACAAAGGAATTCTATCAAACATTTAAGGAAAAATTAATTCCAATATTATATAAATTATTTGCAAATATAGCAAAAGAAGGTATCCTAAATCATAAAGATTATACATTATGACTAGCCTGGGTTTATACCAGGAATTCAAATCTAGTTTAATATTAGGAAGGCCATAACCTTAATTAACTATATTAATAACAAAAACAACAAAAATATGATTATATTAATATGTGCAGAAAAGATTTATGACAAAATGCAATACCTACTTCTATTATAAAAGAAAAAAAAATCACTAGAAAACATGAGAATAAATGAACCTTTCCTTAAATGATAAAAAGTATATATCTAAAACCAAGAACTATATTATTATCTATAATGGAGATAAGCTGTAATCTTAAGTAAAATCAGGGATGAGACAAAGATACACAATGACATTAATTCTCTTTGATGTAAATAGCAATAGGTCAAGACAAAGAAGAGAATAAGCATATGTAAAAGAGAAACAAAATTTGCATTTTTTTCTGGCAGATGATTTCCAGTATGCTTCAAGAATGCTAGAAAATAAATTAAAGGTGGAGCCAAGATGGTGGAGAGCAGAACCGGCTTTCTGTGACCTCTCTCAAACCAACAGCAGCTTAAGCCTCTAAAGAGGTTTTGGAGTGACAAAAAGAACAAATTAAAAACCCTCAATTAAATACCAAATTTGAAATTCTGAAAATAAAAGGGGGGATTAAAAAAATTGAAAGTAAGAAAACTATTGAAGTAATAAATAAAACTAAGAGTTGGTTTTGTGAAAAAACCAAAAACCTTTAGTTAATTTGATTAGAAAAAGGAAAGAAGAAAATCAAATTGTTAATCTCAAAAATGAAAAAGGAGAACCAGTAAAGAAGAAATTAGAGCAATAATTATGAGTTATTTTGCCCAATTATATGTCAATAAATTTGATAATCTAAGAGAAATGGAAGTATATCTACAAAAGTATAGATTGCCTAGGTTAACAGAAGAGGAAATAAATTATTTGAATAGTCCCATTTTAGAAAAAGAAATAGAACAAGCTAGTAATCAACTAAGAAAAACTTTCCAGGGCCAGATGGATTTACATGTGAATTCTACCAAACATTTAAAGAACAATTAACTCCAATATTATATAAACTATTGGAAAAAATAAGGAAAGAAGGATTCCTACCAAATTCCTTTTATGACACATGGTACTGATACCTAAACCAGGTAGGATGAAAACAGAGAAAGAAAGTTATAGACCAATTTCCCTAATGAATACTGATGCAAAAATTTTAAATAAAATATTCGCCAAGAGTTTACAGAAAGTCATCCCCAAGATAATACACTATGACCAAGTAGGATTTATACCAGGAATGCAGGGTTGATTCAATGTTAGGAAAACTATTAGCATAATTGACTATATCAGTAAACAAACTAACAAAAATCATATGATTATCTCAATAGATACAGAGCATGTGCTGAGCACAGCTGAGCATGGAATCACTAATCATCAATGCTTATCTGTTCTTTCTCTAATTGTATTGGAGGTTTTTTCATATGATAGCAATAACTCTCTCATTGATAAAGGAGGTTTATTCTTTGTGAGATCATAGATTTTGAACTGGAGGGACTTTAGAAGTTGCCTTGTTACTACTGGGCTTACATCCCAAAGAGATTTTAAAGAAGGGAAAGGGACCTGTATGTGCACGAATGTTTGTGGCAGCCCTCTTTGTAGTAGCCAGAAACTGGAAACTGCGTGGATGCCCATCAATTGGGGAACGGCTGAATAAATTGTGGTATATGAATATTATGGAATATTATTGTTCTGTAAGAAATGACCAACAGGATGATTTCAGAAAGGCCTGGAGAGACTTACACGAACTGATGCTGAGTGAAACGAGCAGGGTCAAGAGATCATTATATACTTCAACAACAATACTATATGATGATCAATTCTGATGGACGAGGCCCTCTTCAACAATGAGATGAACCAAATCAGTTTTAATAGAGCAGTAATAAACTGAACCAGCTACACCCAGGGAAAGAACTCTGGGAGATGACTTTGAACCACTACATAGAATTCCCGATCCCTCTATTTTTGTCCACCTGCATTTTTGATTTCCTTCACAGGCTAATTGTACACTATTTCAAAGTCCGATTCTTTTTGTACAGCAAAATAACTATTGGGACATGTATACATATATTGTATTTAACTTATACTTTAACATATTTAACATGTATTGGTCAACCTGCCATCTGGAGGAAGAGATAGGGGGAAGGAGGGAAAAAGTTGGAACAAAAGAATTTGCAACTGTCAATGCTGAAAAAATTACTCATGCATATATCTTGTAAATAAAAAGCTATAATAAAAAATTTTTTTAAAAAAAGAAGTTGCCTTGTTAAACCTCCTCATTTTATAGATGAGGCCAAGAGAATTAAATAATTTAACCAAAATCACAGAGGCCATAAGTAGCAGAGCAAGGATTTGAACTCAACTTTTCTTTTATGGCTTCTAAATCCAGAGCTCAGGGTCCTTTCCACTCTACCACATTGCTTCACAAGAGCTAGTCTTCCTCAGAACATCCAGATTTGTTCTCTTCAGAAAGAGCCGTTCTTTTTTTAAGTTCCAAGTAGCTATCTCTCCTTTTACTGATGTCATTATTGTTGTAATAACTGTCCTTTTCTTCTCTTACTACTCTGTATGACAGTCTTCCATTCTCCAGATTCCTGACAAGTGTCAAATCTGTTCTCCTCTACCTCAATTCCACTTTTCCTTAATCATTGAATCCCCATTGCCATTTCTTTAAGAATGACTTAATTTTCTTTAATAATTTGGAGTAAAGAGAGTCATTCTTCTTGTGCAGGGGATCATGACATTTTGTGTATCAGAGACCCCTTTGACAGTCTGATGAAACCTATGGACCCATTCTCAATGTTTTATTGACTGTATTCATAACCAAAGAAAACACTAAATTTCAATTAGAAGTTAGTGAAAATAATTTTTCCCATTCATTGGGAAAATTGATATTCTGAGATCTATCCACGGACCCCAAGTGGCAAAATTTTATTCATTACTTTAGCTTCTCTTCCTGTAGAGAAATAAATCAACACTTGGAAAGGAAGCACTTCAAGAAAGATTTCAAATAGGAGGAAGCATCTGAATTGAACCTTGGAAAAAAATCTTGGGATTTTAAGGAACAGAGATATGGAGGAAGTGTATTCCAGGCATTTGATAATCTGCACAAAAACTTGAAGAGAGATTATGGAGTTCAAGAAACAGTTAATACTAATTTGGCTAAAATATGGAATGTGTGAAGTAAATAATAATTAACAAGTCTGGAAAGATAGATGAGAATCAGTTTCTGGAAGAATTTGTACTTTCTGGAGGAATCCAGACAGAGAAATTTGTACTTTAACCTTGAGGCCACAAAAGATTTTTAATCACGGAATTTTTTTTTAGGAATTTTAATTTGGAAGCAACATAGAAGATAGATTGGAGGGAAAAGGCATTGGAAACTGAGAGACCAAATGGGTGACTTTTAGTTAGGAGAGGATTAATCCTGAACCAGGGTAGGAGCTGACTGAATAAAGATAAAAAGATGACTCTGACATATTGTGAAGATGCTTTGAAATTCCATTCATAGATTCATAGCAGTTAGTTGCAAGGGACCTAAAAATCAACCATCTATCTAAATTCTCTCATTTTATAGATGAGATAAAAGGCTCAGAGACATTAAGTGATTTCCTTGAATCTATATAGATAGTAAGTAAAAGATCTGGAATTTAATCCAGGGCTTCTTACTGGATTGAAACTCTTCTCACATATCAAGATGTCTGTATAATTAAACAGTTTAGTCTAAAGGGTGGCCACTAAAGGGAGGAAAAGAGAACTACACATTTTATAAATTCTTACAATGTTCTAGACGTTGCTAAGTGCTTTACAAATATTTGATTCTCTCCAAAGAGGAACATTACAAGGGTGTGCTGGTTCATATTTAATAATTGGTTCTCTGGAAAAAATGTATGCATGACCCTCCTTTAAATTTAATCTGAATTATTAACATTTTTCTATAATTATATTAAACCTATACAATCAACAAAACAATAAATTACACTTTGATTTTTGGCATTTGCTGGTTTCTGAAATGTGGAAGCTCATGTTGAAAATTTAACAGTCATTTCTTTAGCCAGTATGAAGTGGCTCCAGCACACCAGCAGGTAAGGATCTTTGTTTTCACCCTGTACTCCTACATGAGCCCCAAGAAAAGTTACTTAAAATTTGGGTTTGCATCATATCTCTGCTGTCCCCCAAAAGGAACTAGAAAAGTACTCAATGTACAGTGTAGATCAGGTACAGGGCAATTATTTATTTCCTTCATACCAAAGAAATGCTTCAAATGTGAAAGATTCACAAATATGCATTGATAAAGGTTTAAACATAAAATAACTACTTATAACTACTACTATGAAACTGATCCTTAAAGCATGAAGCACCTAGTCCTTCACTTCAGTTCTACACTATCTGAATATCTCTGTCAAAGTCCATAATTTCTGTTAAGGTAGGTCAGAGATTGTATTTTATTCTCCTAGGTTCTCTTAAAAGCATGTTAATAGCTTCAAGTCAGGAAGATTTCTCTTCCTGAGATCAAATGTGGCTTTATTCACTTACTATTGTGTGACCCTGAGTGAGTCTTTTAACCCTATTTGCCTCATTCCACATCTGTGAAATGAGCCAGAGAAGGAAATGGCAAACCACTCCACTATACTTGCCAAGAAAATCCCAAATGCCGGTCATGAAGGGTTGGATATGACTGAAACGACTGAATAATAAGCTACAAGGAGCATCTTCCACAGTGTTACCAGCTCCAAATGAGGGAACCCAGGAGCTCTTGAAGACCCAAAGTATCCATTTTTTAAAAGCCCATATTTGAAATAGCTTTTTAGGCGCTAAAATAAAAGAAGCAACCAGAAGTCTGACATTATAAATTAGATTTACCAGGATGAGATCTTGCTATAATGACCATGTCAGTTAGTCAATTAGCTTTTATTGATTACATATTATATGCCAGGTACTATGTTAAGCCCTAGGGATACAAAGAAAGACAAGACAGTCCTCTATTCTCAAGGAGCTTATAGTTTTATGGGAAAAAACAGACTAACATATATATTCTATATACAGGATAAATAGGAAATAATAATCAGAAGGCACAAATAAAAACAATAGGGAAAGGCTTTATGTAGAAAGTTTGATATTAGTTGTGATCTAAAGGAAGCCACAGAAGCAAAGATGAGGACAACATTTTAGGCATGGGGGATGGTGAGAGAAAATGTCCTAAACCATGGAATGTCTTATTCACTGGATGGCAAGGAGTGTCTTGTTCACTGGATTAAATATAAAGCAATCTCTAATTCTGTTGGGAGTGTCCCAGGGAGAGAGCCATTATTTATAACAAAGATTTTTAAAAAAGAGATAAAAGAAAGAGAAAGTCAGCAAAACTGATCATTAACACATCAATACAGCAAAAACCAACCAACCAAAACTGTTGAAAAATATCTTTTTAATGAGCTTTTGTTGTTACTGAATGAAAAGAGTGCAAAAGGTTAGAGACTAGAAAAACTTGTAAAAAGAGTAGAGATATTTTTACCTGAACACACACAAATGACCCAATGATCAGATCTTTGGTAAGCAAAGACCTAGAGCCAAGGGTAAGGAATCTTAACAGCCTGGCCGTGCTACTCATAAAAAGAAAGTGACTCACAAGTTCTCAAAAGAAAAACTTGTTTGTTTCTCACTGGCAACATTCCTCTATAAGAATCTGCAGAATTATCCAACAACCCAGTTTTGCTTGTTCCCATCTGATAATTTTGTTCATATTAATCCATATGCAAGCTGTAGTTTGTCATTGTAAAGAAAGTACTACATGCTTTAAACATATTTCCATTTTTGTTGTGTTGCATGAGACAGATCAGACTAAAAGAAAAAAAAAAAACACAGGAAAGAAAAACAAACAAACAAACAAGGTGAATATACTATGTTTTGATCCACATTCAGTCTCTATAGTTCTCTCTCTGGGTGTGACTGGAATTTTCCATTCCAAATCTATTGTAATCCTTCTGGATCATCACATTGTTGAGAAGAACTAAATCCATCACTGTTGATCTTCACATAATCTTGTTACTGTATTATTATGTTCTCCTGGTTCTGCTCATTTCACTCACCATCAGTTCATGTAAATCTTTCCGGCTTTTCAGAAATCAGCCTGTGCTGCATTTCTTACAGAACAATAATATTCTATTACCTCCATATACCTTAACTTATTTAGCCATTGTCCAACAGATGGGGATGGACATCCATTCAATTTCCAATTCCTTGCTACTACAAAAAAGAACTGACGCAAATATTTTTGCACATGTGCCTCTTGGTTCTTAAATCCTATGATCCTAATTCTGTTTTAAGTAACTCATTTTATTTTTATGTTTTCAAATCACAGGGCAAAGATTTATTAGTCTGCTAAATCCACAAGAAGATTAATTCCAGAAAGGAGTTAGTGAGGATTACACCGTTGACTGACAAGTCAACCTTAACAGAAATTTTGCACCCTAAAAAGAGTTAGCTATAACAAGAAGGAAGACACCATGAGGTGAGAGTATACCATTGACTGGTAGGTTAAATTCCAAGAGAAATTAGCTCTAACAAGGAGGAAAGACAAGTTTTGTACTGGAGTTGCTATTAAGGTGTGGGAAGTGAGGGATAGGTAACCCTTCACTCTCCATTCCTGTGTCTTAATTCAGCAAACATTTACTATGTGCATATATTATGCTATGTGCTGTGGACACAGTCAAATGAAATATACTCTGCTGTCAGGACGCTTAGAGTTCTACGAGGGGGCTGATGCTTACCCATCTGAATATAATAATGATGAAGCTAGTTAACATTTATATAGCTCTTACTATGTGCCAGATACTGTTGCTGAGCATTTTATAATTATTATCTCATTTGTTTCTTATCACAACTCTGAGAGTAAGGTACTTTTATTATATTCCTTTTACAAATGAGAAAACTAAGGCAAATACAGGTTAAAAGACTTGCCTAAAGTCACCTAGCTAGTAAGCACCTGAGATCACATTTGAACTAAGGATTCCCTGACTCCAAGCTTGACACTATTCCTTTTGCCACTTTTAGCTGCCTGAATGAATATAACATAAGGAGGTGGGATAAAGGAAGAGAAAGGAATATTAAATGTTTTAGGAATTTTTGAGCAGGAGAATTAACAGCTGAAAGACTCAGGGAAAGCTACATAAAGGAAGCAGCACTTGAGGTAAGATTTGAAGGAAAATAAGGAATCTGAAAGTCAGTTGAGAAAAGAGTGTGATCTAGGTTTGGGGCATGGGGTAGAGTCAGTTTACTTGAATTATGCAGGTAGGAGATAAAAGGATCATAGATTTAGAACTAGAAAAGACCTAAGAGCTTGTATAGGCCAGAAGTGTCAAATACTTTGAAAGCTATAATACTCTCCATTGCGCTCAAGTCAGTAAAACTGTAATTGGGAAATGTTTAGCCAAATAAATAAAAATACAGTAAGGCATAGATAATGTTTTAAGACAATATGTGGTCTACAGAATCATACTCTTTGACTGGAAACAGGGAAAGGAACATATCTTCACTTTTTTCTCTGGTAAAAATGGAAACCCTCTAATCCAATTGCGAGCCATAGATTAATACTTAATCTGGAACCATTAAGGCACGAATCCAGGCAAGGCTGAGCTACTGCTACCTTCCAGCTGACTTTTGTGATTAAATGGGAGGGAGGAAGGAGAATTTAAGGTACACCCTCCTTTTATTCTAGACTTCCATCCCAATTCAAAACAATGTTTTTTCTATTGATATATTTGTTTTGATGCTCACATCATTTCCAAACTAAAGCTTTGTCATAAAAAAAAATTAGGAAAAAACAAGTATTATATGAATTGTGACTGGTAATATGTTTATTTCCATTTTTGTGGTTTACAATTTGTTAGCAGAAAGAATGTGATCTTGCTCTATGTCTTATCACTGAACTCTGATGACTTTGGAGGAAAGCGTAAGGCTGATAATTTTGTACCGCTCTGTCTCTCATAAATACAATTCACTTTCAAGTCAAGACATCACCTTCCTGATGTCATTGGTCCTCTTCCAGAAGGAAAGGAGGATCAACAACGACAACAACAGAAATGATATATACTTTCACTTTAATTATTAAAAATTGAAGGTTGAATGGTCCTGAGTTTTATTGCTATTTAAAAATAGTTGATTTCATCTTTATGTAGAAATAGGCATAATAAAATACTAGTATTATTAATCTATAAAACCTTTGAAAATGCTTAGAAATTCCTTTCAGAATTTCTACAGAAGACTCTCTTTATCCTTTTAAGTAAGCCAATATTCCTTCAAGAAAAAGCATTCAAGATCAATTGAAACAACCTATTTACTATTTTATTCACTGTTTTTGTTTTAATTGATAATATTGCAAATTATGGTTTTTTATTGAAAATATTTACTATTTTAGCTATTCATTAAATAGACTTGTGAGGATGCAGTGCAGTATACATAATAGAGAGTTGCAATTAGGTAAATTCCAATTGCAACTCTCTATTATTTCAAGTCACTGCTTTGTCACTTACTAGCTGCATGATCTTGAACAAGTTAGTGTCAATCTTTGGGTCCCAGTATTCTATGTTAAAATGAAAAGGGTTGGACTAGATAATTAGTAAGGTCCTTTTCAATTCTGAAATTTTCAACTCTGACTAGCCTTGATATTTAACACCATCACTTAAAAAATTGTTTCTGTGGGAAGATTTGTTTCAAATGAGCTTTTAGAACACAACACATTTGTGATTTTCTGAGCGTGATTTTTGTCATGTCCAATTCTTTGTGACCTCATTTGGGATTTTCAAAGATACTAGAGTGGTTGACCATTTCCTTTTTCAGACATTTTATAGATGAGGAAACTGAGGCAAAGAGGGTTAAGTGATTTGTCCCAAGATCTCACAGCTAGTCTGAGGTCAGATTTGAACTCAGGAAGATGTCTTCTTGATTCCAGATCTGGCAATCTATCCAGCCATTGGGCTGCCCCTTGATTATTTATACCTACATATGTTTCTGATTAGTACGGTAATAGATTGCAGAGCTCTGGTACTAATCAGATTCTAGGACTCCAAGAGAGGTCTGGAAATGAATCATGATGTCCCATTATCAAGTTCAATGCCAGAAGTTATACTAAGTCAGAATCCAATGCACTCACAAAATAGGTCTAGCTATGTATAAAGTCATAGTTATAGAAAGAACAGCTCCACTGCCTATCTTTAAATAAACCTATATTATATAATTCCTGCCACATTTAGCTTTCATAGAAACAAACCTATCCTTACTCTAGAAAACACTGTAAGACAATGGGAAAATTTATCTTAGGAGTACATCCCTGAAGGTTTGGCTCAGTTTTAAAATCCTTATCAGGGTGTGAGTTGGTGCTGGAATGTGAATTTTGCTTTTGCTTTCCTTTCATGTAGTCCAGAAACGGCAATAGAGCAGGAATGATACAAGTTAATAATTAAATTAAATAAGTAAAAAGTGTTTTCAATAAGCACTCAATAAGACTCACGTAAAAGAAAGACACTGAGAAAATTTGCTTTAAAAAAAAAGGGAAATCCAGTAGAAAGTAGGGATTATGCATTTTTTAGAATAATTCTACCTACTCAGAATTTAGCATTACAATACTGATAGCCCCAAATAGAAACTATTTAGTAAGATTGTTCAATTGTTCATGTATTCTCAGTTTTTACTTTCAGAGTGCTTTGGGTAGCCATTTCAAATGTTTTCTTGTCTGAAATTCTTGCATTACAGATTATACTTCAGTCTTAGACTTTCACAGTGGGTAAACTTCAGCCTTCAATGAAAAGCTTTTTAATGAAAAATCTCAGGAATCATGTATTATAGAGGAAAAGAACACTGAATTTGGATGCAGAAGTTGTTAGTTAGTGTTATCTAACTTTTTGTGATCCCTTTTGGGATTTTCTTGGCAAAGATACTGGAGTGATTTGCCATTTCCTTCTCCAGCTCATCTGAAGAAACTAAGTCAAAAAGGATTAAGTGACTTGCCCAGAATTACAATAAACAAGTGGAGTCATAAAGAGTTGGAAAGTACTGGATATGAGAAGAACATGAGATAGATTGTATATTATTACCATTTTATAGATGAGGTGGAATTGAGTGAGTGATGAGTAGGAGTGATATTAACTGAGCCATAGTAATATTAAGTGACTTAAAGTAGCAGGACTAGTAAATCAGCAAATTGTAGAAAAGGTACCACATGAGTATTCACATAGCAATTCTATGTAAGGGAAGTAAAATACTATAGAAAATGGTATTTATTAGATGCCATGGAAAGTATGTTTAAGTGCAAATACATTTTTACCTGGCATTCTTTTCACTGAGCTGTTTTGCACCCCCATATTGGAAATACATCTCTGGGGAACTGGATCTCTTCAATGCTTTTTGATGGTGACATAATCATAGTGACCAGTTAATAAGCAATATTTGTTAGGTTTTTTCTTTCCTATTGTAACAAATGTTATGTTAAATTTGGGGGTTCTGTACTCTCATTTATAAGTATAACCCTACTTCCTCAGACCTCTAGATACTTTTTCTAGTGAGAGTAACTGCTCAGCAAGTGGCCATTTGGTGGAAAAGAAGTAGTTCTTTTAGCTGATGTGAAAAAAAAAAAAAAAAAAGATCTCAAGACTATTGTCCAAAATTGACCCATAAAAACCACAGCCTTAAACTAAAATTAGCTATGAGTCTGCACCTTTTGTTACTTTCACATATACTCCTGTGTCAGAAATTTGAGGCACTGTGGGCTGAGAAAGGAAGAAAGACACAGATGTTGCAACAGAAGATTTTTTCTTTCTTTTAATTGAAAATATGGTTGAAAGGGGAAGCAAGAGATTGGAATTCTGGGGCAGGAAGTGGGGCATGCATTGGAGTGAGGGGATGTTTAAGAACATCTGGAAATAGCCTCAGGTATATGTCTATGGTGGCTTCAAATCAAGCTTGGGAGCAAGATGTGGACCTTGGCAGTATGAAAATACTTTTTAGGACTAGGTATGAGAGATGAGAGAATGACTTGAGAGACAGGTTGAAGATGTACTGTTTGGGGTAATAAATTATGCAAGTCATGATTTAAGCTGACATCTGTATAACACTTGATAAATAAAACCCCATAATTTCATTAGGAAAAATAATTACTTTTAATAGAAGAAGTGGTGAATCCCCTAAAAATTATCAGAAACATTTAACAACTTTGGCCAAGTTGCAGAATATAAAATAAATCCACATAAATCATTGGCATTTCCATATATTACCAACAAAATCCAGCAGTAAGAGATAGAAAGAGGATCCTATTTAAAATAACTGTAGATAATCTAAAATATTTAAGAGCCTACCTGCCAAGACAAAGCTAGGAATTATATGAACACAGTTACAAAATACTTTTCACACAAATACAGTAAGATCCAAACAATTGGAAGAATATCAAGTACTCATGGATAGGCCAAGTAATAAAAATGACAATTCTACCTAAATGAATATACCTATTCAGTTGCCATACCAATCAAACTACTAAGAAATTACTTTATAGAGTTAGAAAACATAATAAAATTAATTTGGAAGAACAAAAGGTCAAGAATTTCTAAGAAATTAATGGAAAAAATACAAAAGAACGTGGCCTAGCTGTACCAGGCCTAAAATTACATTTTAAAGCAGCAGTCATCAAGATCATTTGGTACTGGGTAAAAAATAGAGTAGTGGATCAATGGAATAGGTTAGGTTCACAAGACAATAGTTATTGACTAGAATAAACCCAAAATATAATTTTTGATAAACCCAAAGACTCCTCATTATTTGACAAAAATTGCTGGGAAAACTGGAAAATAGTATGGCAGAAACTAGGCACTGACCAACACCTACCATCATATACCAAGATAAGGTTGAAATGGGTTCATGATTTAGACATAAAAGATGATACTATAAGCAAATTAGGAGAACAAAGAATAGTCTACCTCTCAGATCTGTGGAAAAGGAAGGAATTTATGGCCAAAGAAGAACTAGAGAACATTATGAAATGTAAAGTGGATAGTTTTGATTATATCAAAATTTTTTTTTGCACAAACAAACCCAATGCAGCCAAAATTAGAAGGGAAGCAGAAAACTGGGGAAAAAATTTTATATTCAAGGATTCTGAAAAGACCTCATTTCTAAAATACATACAGAATTGACTAAAATTTATAAGAATACAAGCCATTCCCCAATAGATAAATGGTCAAAGGATATGAATAGACAATTTTCACATGAAGAAATTAAAGCCATATATTAAATGAAAAAATGCTGGAAATCACTATTGATTAGAGAAATGCAAATTAAAACAACTCTGAGGCACTACTTCATACTTCTCAGATTGGCTAAGATGACAAGAAAAGATAATGATAAATATTAGAGGGGATGTAAGAAAATCAATACATTGTTGGTAAAGTTGTGAATGGATCCAATCATTCTGGAGAGCAATTTGGAACTATACCCTAAGGGCTATCAAACTGTGCATACCCTCTGATTGAACCATGTCTACTGGATCTATATATCCCAAAAAAGATAATAATCTTGCAAAAAATGGTTATAGCAGCTCTTTTTGTAGTGGCAAGGAACTGAAAATTGAGTGGATTTCCATTAGTTGGGAATGGCTGAAAAAGTTATGGTATATAAATGTAATAGAAAGTTATTATTTTATAAGAAACAATGAAGAAGCTGATTTCAGAAAAGCCTGGAAAGACTTAAATGAACTGATACTGAGTGAAGTGAGTAGAATCAAGAGAACATGGTACACAACAAAAAGATTACATGATGATCAGCTGTGATGAATTTGGGTCTTTTCAACAAAGAACTATTTGCATCCAAAGAGAAAACTGGAGACTGAATGTGGATCAGAACATAATATTTTCACCTTTGTTGTTGTTGTTTGATTGTTTTTTTTCTCTTTCTCATGTTTTTTTCCCCTTTTGATATAATTTTTCTTGCACAGCATGATGAATATGGAATTACATTTAGAAGGATTGCATGTGTTTAACCTATAATCAATTACTTGCTCTCTAGGGAAAGAAGACAAAGGTGGGGGGAAGGAGAAAAAATTGGAACACAAGGTTTTGCAAGGGTGGATATTGAAAACTATTTTTTGCATGTATTTTGAAAAATAAAAAGCTACTATTATTTTAAAAAAAAAAAAAAAGAAGTGAAATTTCAAGTGAGAATCAAGTAGTAGAACCGTGGCACACTAGAAAGAAAAATAGATTTGAAATAGGAGGATCTGGGTTTGAATATTGTCTCTACCATTTAATATTCATGTGAAATTGGGCAACCTATCTGGGTATGTTTTCTTATTTGTAAAACGAGGGAATTGACTTAAAAGTCAAACCCCCTCCCCCGCAAGCCATATCTAAAGATCCCTGTGGATAGCATATTGACTTAGAAAACTGCATATTATCATTATTTATATTTTATCCCATTTTTATGTATTTTGTTAATATGTCTTAATTATGTTTTATTCCATTTGGGTCCTCACTTGAAAGTGTTTCAGGTCAGTCTGTTGGACCTTTCTGGTTTAGATGACATCTTTTAGATCCAAATCAAAATTCTTAAGGCCCTTATAAGCTCCACAGAGGTTATTACATAATCTCCCCTCCTATTACACCATCCCGACATTCTCAGTTACCCAGCATATTAAGGGAAGTTGCAGTCACTTCTGAATTCACAGCCTGGTAATGGAAACTTAAGAGTTCAAGTCTTCTCCAGATATCTCAAAGGGATTGTCAGAAGCCTCTTGGAACGTGCAGAAGAGCTGCAAAAGAAGCTTTTTTGCTCAGCTGAGGAATTATAAGGGTTCGACTGGTATTTTTAGGCTCAAGGGTGACATGGTAGCCCTCCCTTTCCCATTCTGTTAGTCTTTGGCTGCAGCCTGGGACACAATTTACAACATCTGCTCCCAAGGAATACTTTCTATATTGCTTCTTTCCTCCGCCTCCCCCTCCTTACTTCCTGCTTCCTAATAGACATTCCCACCTGAGTACTCACCTGGAGACATCACCACTCTGTGACAACCTTCTGGGAAATGTAGTCCAGGGATTTTCTTCCACTGAGTGATGCTTTCTGGGCCTTAAGGATCATGAGAATTGAAGTCCTGATACTTCTTCTTTGTCATGTACCTTTCACCAATATGGAATGAGATCTGATGATAAATTGCAATATTAGATTCTTCTGTCATAGACATTGCACCCAAATCTATGAGCTTCTGCCCTCCATCTTGGTTTCTCTTTCTGAAGAAGCTTTTTCCTTGAGATGGAAGGATACTTGGGATGTCCTTTTATGACTTTTTTCCTCCTTCATATACCGCCATCGATATTAGGTAAATGGGAGGAAAAAAAATACAAACAAAATTAAACAAAAAATAAAAATATTCCTATTTTTTAAGTCCTCACAAATGAATATGGAATTTTTATATTTGGAAAGAAATGAAAGGAAAAAGTGTAATGCCAAAGAAACTGAGCAAGGCAGAGATTAGAGACCAATTCAATAGTTTTTTAAATGGAGAGAAAATGGATCCATGGCTGATCCCAGGGCTAGACAAGACTATCATCTCAAAGAGTTTAGCACCGAATCTCGGTGGGGATAACCTAAAGGAGGGAGGTTACTGATATTCTAATGACATCTAAAATGGATAATCCTTTATCTTGTCAAACATTAAGAAGGAATGTCTATAAAAACCTTTAGCTCAAACATTAAGAGGGAAAGGTTATAACCTGAGGCAGAATAACTAAATAGGACAATTGGAGAAACTGGGTCACCATATTAAAAGGGAACTTGGCATAACAAAAGTACCTTAGATCAAGAATATATGCTCAGAAACTTTTTAGATTCTATACTGTTTACAAGAATAGGAGATAAGAGATTAGATCACTGATCTCATTGGTATAAGGAATTCCCAAGTGAGGAAACTTCCTCTACCAAGGCAAGTTGTCTTCTCTACCTCTTATAGGTTTTTGTCTGAGATACTGACTTAAGTGACTTGTCTAAGGTCTCACAGCCAAACTGTATCAGAAGTGAGACTTGAACCTGAGTTCTTTCTGGCTTTGAGGCCAGCTTTCTATCTGCTATGTCACACTGCTTTCCAGTTTCAAAGTCCTCAACAAAGACTTAAAGTACTTCCATAAAATGGGTCAATCCTTTCCTCCCCTCCTTCCCTGCCCCAAGTATTTCCTTGTCTTTACTCCATGTTCTAACCACAGTGGACTGTAACCCAGTCTGAAGCTCTGCTATCACTTTTCAATGTCTTTCCTTATTTGCACTATTCTTTTCTGTTTATTGAAATATTATTCTAGCTTTAAGGTCCAGCTCAGATTATCTTCTTTCTCCAATTCCTTCTTCTCCTTAGGTCCCTTCTTCTTAGTCCCTTCTCTGAAGCTGTCCAGCGTTGAGTCTGTCCCTTTCTGGTAGCTACAAATATTCACTCATGTCTTATATCTCACATTAAATTGTAAATTTCCTGAGAGCAAAGGAATCATGCTTAGAAGTGTTTTTTTTTTTTTGTTTGTTTGTTTTTTAATATGGCCTTAATAAATGTTGCTGAGTTGCATTCAGTTAAAGATTAGGAAACTGAGGTTCAGAGCAAGTAAGGTTTCCCAAGTTCTAGGACAATGTGGGTGTGGGTGTGTATATCTGTGTATTTACATACGTAAGATGCTGCAAATGCCTATTTCAAAAAAAATAGTGAAATGATTAGTAATATTTTTGCTTGCTAAAGAAAAATTTATTTGGAGAAAAAGAAGACAATTTATATTTCTCTAGAAATCTTATTTAAGACTCATAAGCCACCCACTATCTTCCACTATCAGCATTATTCACCTCAGAAATGGAATAGGAAGGCATCAAACATATACATTTACCGCATGAGAAGTCAGCATGATGTTATTTCTTATGTGTTCAGCACTTATCAACTAACTGGTCAATATTCCTTAATATAGCCAATGAAAAGAGAATAGGACTCTATTGCTCTATAGAGCTAGCTCTAACACTTACTGGCTTTGTGGCTATGGTTAAATCACTTAAATTCTCATAGACTCAGTTTCTACATTTATATGTAACCTTTGGCCTTGGGCTTATGTGTCCTGAGGACAATTTTAAAAGATCACTTTTGGCCTTGACCAGAATTTATTTTAGGGAATTTTGGAATATGTTTTATGTCTAAGTTTCCACAACAGTGGTTTAAAGGTATATCTATAAAATTATCTAAAGTATAAATATCCCATAAAAATACCTAAAGTAATATATACAACTATTGGATAAAAGATAGGTAATTTCATTCCATAGAAAAGTATAAAATATAATGGAATCAGATGAGCTGAAAAATGTAGAAAACATATAAATGAGTAATAGTAGCAATTGCCCAATTCTTCCAATCTTGTGGCTCTCATCTTTACATAAATGCATGTCACCCTATGTTTTGGACTCTCCCATAATGAATGTATTTTGACTGTGTCACCCAGCTGCTCCTTATTTCTTATTATAATTTTTGTCTTATTTTTCTAATAAGTATGTTGGTCAGGAAATTCCCATTCTTTACATAGAAGGTTGGATTTGTGAATTCTTGAATTTAGGATTACTTGCATTATAATCATGGGGCTGATGCTGCTCAAGAAACCTCTTTCTTTTTTTAAAAACTAGATTCTTTTCTTTCTCTAAGAGGCTTGATTCTGGGATCACATTGAAAAAAGTATCTCAATCCTGGATAAAGATTTATTTGATAAAATGTAAACTTATTGAGAGCAGGCACTGTTTAATTTTGTCTTTGTATCCCTGTACTTAGTAGATGTACTAGTGCACACAATTAGCATTTAATAAATGCATATTAATTGATTAATTGATTTAATAGGCAAGTAAAATAGGAACTCCTGAAACAAGACCCTGTCTTTTGAGGAGTTAAAAATTATCAGTCCATTTTAGGGGTATTCTCATGTATGAAACTCATCACCCGGGAGAAATCAATGGGACAACTCCAAAATAATTAATTCATCCTTGTTTGTTGGAAAAATTGCACACAAAAAATAATTTGAGAATAAATGGTTTTGGAAAAAGTATTTTTCCAAATAGAAGTATATTCTATATAAGTATAGAAATATATTCATATAAGATTGGGGCAAACATTTCACAGTTTAAAAATGGAAAAAAATTTGAAAAATGAAACAAAAAATTATGGATATAAGTTTATATTATTTTATATTTTTGTTTTTTATTTTTTCCAAGTTTTAAAAAAGTAAAAAAGTCAAAATGTCTTCCCCTTACCTTAAGCAAATTAAAAAAAAATTCTCAATACATATTTACATGTCCCAGAAAAAGAATTTCACATATTAACCATGTAGAAAAAGGTATACTTCTTTCTGAATTGTAAATTCCTCACTTCTGTCAGGAGGTACGTCACATTTTTCATCTTTATTTGTTTTATTTGTCATTTATCATTGCATTGATTAGAATTTTAAAGTCTTTCAAGTTTCTTTTATCTAAAATGCTGTTATCCCTATATAAATTATCCTTCTGGTTCTATTTGCTTCATTCTGTACTAGTTCATAAAAATCTTCCCGAGGTCTTTTGAAATTGTCCATTTAATAATTTCTTATGACCCTATGATATTCCATTACATTCATATACAACAATTTATTTAGCCATTCACTAATAGGAAGATACACTCTTAGTTTCCAGTTTCGGGCTAATAGCAAGAATTGCCATAAATATTTTTACGCATTTAATTCTCTTCCCTCTTTTATTTGTTTGGGATTAGACTTAGTAGTGGTATAACTGGGTCAGAGATATATACAATGTTTGGTAACTTTTTGGGCAGAGCTCACAAATTGCCTTCCAGAATGGCTGGACACTAATTATTAATATCTCTTAACATGTTATAAAGTAGTCCTTTCACAAAATCCCTGTGAGTTAGGGGTATAGTGGAAGATTATTGTCCCTTTTTTAAAAAATGGAGAAACTAAGGTTCAAGTCTGGCACATAGTAGGGGCTTAATAAATACTTGTTGATCGACTAATTGAAGGAACCCAAAAGTCTTCTGATTTTTAGTCTTATATATTCAAAGGAAAATTCAATTCCTGTTTCTGAATATTTTTCTAGTAAAATTTGGAATGCCATTATTCAGTGTATAGGAATCTGAAAAGTCAGTTCCAGTGCTGAGAATTTTAACAACCAGATTAGAGGACATGATATTCAGATGTGAACATTTCATATTGTGATATCCTTTTTTCATTTGTTAGTTTTTTCAGTTCTTTGGCAATATTTAGTATAGGTATAATTTCAGAAAAAGATCCTTCTAAATATGATTCAGTTTGGTTAATTAGTCAAAACTAAACTACAAATAATCTAGTCTCAAAAAAAAATAACAATCAAATTTCTAAAAGTAGGTGGTCAATTTGATGTTCTTGATGCTGTTTCATGAAGGAATTACTCCATCGTGTGGCCAAACCAAAGAATCACAGTATTCTACTCAACAAGGTAATGCTAGGAAAACTTAAGGAGGAACCAGATGTGGACAGTATAACTGCAGCTGGGAAGTGAATCTTAGTAGGATGCCATCTGGCCAACTCATTCAGCCAAGGTAGTGAGTGATTGGGTAAATAGATTGGCTATTATGGGAAAATATAATTTCCCTTCTCATATAAAATCTCCCAAATTTATAAAAGTTGTGTGTACAAATATTAGAAATATTTTGAACTCTGCAATTACTAGAAATTGAGCATTCTAGGAAAAGGATAACAGTTAAAACAAAAAGGGTGGAAATTCATGCATAATTTGAGATCTGGCTAGAGTAGTTTCAACAGTTTGCAATCTGGCTTAGTTGTTATGTTTTGTCTTTATCTTTAACAGCTGCATAGGCATTTTGCAAACTGAAAACTGTGGAAAGAGATTCACATCCAGGTTGTGACAAAATAATGGTTTAACTAAGTTGTTTTGGAGGTTGGAACAATTACTCTTGAACTTTATGGAGGTTACATTGATACTAGTGGCTAGTCTTGATTTTGGCAGAGGGACCTATTGTACAAAACAGCCTCTAGGTTATCCCTTATCATGGAGGCACTGCAGAGACCAAGTCTGGAGTCAGGTGGTTGTCAAAAGTCTGAATTTTTTGTAAAGTCCTAGGTTAGGCCAGCTTAGAACTTAAAAAAGGTTTGGTTTGAGATGCTTTGGTACCACACATATAATAAGGCAAACAGCTAATAATTATACATGCTTTAAGGTTTGTTTTGTTTTTAGTGACAAGCATAATCAAGCAAAACAAATTCCCACATTTATTATCATATCTAAAAATGTGTGTCTCATTCTGTACCCTTAAGTCCATCATCTCTCTGTCAGAAATGGGCAGTGTGCTTCATCTTTATCCTCTTAGTTATGGCTAATTGCATTGATTAGAATTCCTAAGCCTTTTAAAGTTGTTTAGCTTTGCAATGTTGTACTCATTCCATAAATTTTTCTTTTACTTCACCTTACATCAGTTCATACAAGTCTTGCCAATTTCTCTGAAACTGTTGTTTCTTATGTCATAATAATATCCAGTATATTTATATATCTAAATTTATTCAAGCATTCCCTAATTTATGGACATCCTATTTGTTTCCTGTTCTTTGCTGCTATAAATATAAAGAGGTAGTTTATATTTTTGTATATGTGGATCCTTTCCATATGTCTTTGAACTCTTTGGAGCATATGTCTAATAGTGCTATTGCTGGAACAAAGGATATGCAAGATTTAGTGACTTTAATGACTTAAAATTCCAGGAATAATTCACAACTCCACCAGGAATTTATCAGTGTGTCTGTTTTTGTTTTTTGTTTTTTTTTAAATTTCATCAGCCTGTCTACCAATTGTTCCTTTTTTGTCATCTTTGCTAGGTAGGCATATATATATATATATATATATATATATATATATATATATATATATATATATATATATATATAAAACCTTGCTGCAAAGATTTTTTCCATCACCTTAATTATCTGCTTCTGTTCTAATTTTAAAAAAATATATTTTTTCAAGTATTAAGCACTTTTTCTCTCTTCTCCCTCTTCTACTAAAAAAAGAAGAATTTTAATAGAAGCAAGAATTAAAGTAAAGAAACTAGGAAGATAGGAAGAAAAATATAGCATTTTTGTATTATATAATCATAGTCAAGCAAAACAAAATTCTCACACTAATAACATTCAAAGATGTGTTTCTCTTTTTGGGTAGTAATCCATCATCTCAGTCCTTTCAGAACCCTTGCATTAATCAGAGTTTTTAAGTCTTTCAGAACTGTCCATCTTTAAATATTGATGTTTATATAATATTGATGTCCTTTTGGTTCAGCTGCTTACTTTACCTCACATCACTTCATACAAGTTTTCCTAGACCTCTCTGAAACTGTTTTTTTCTTTAAATTTCCTACAGCCCAATATAGTATTCTATTACATTCATATATTTTAATTTGTTCAGCTGTTCCTCAATTAATGAATGCTTCTTTAGTTTCTAGTTCTTTTTCACTACAAAAAGAACCACCATAAATATTTTTGCACGCTGTTCCTTTTCTTTTTCTTTTTAAATACTGATTTCTTTGAGGCATAGATCTAAGAGTATCTGTGGGTCAAGGAATATGCACAGTTTAATAATTTGGGGGCATAATTCTGAGTTATTCTTTTGGGGAAGGAGGAAAGGCTAAAACTGATTCACAGCTCCATCATCAATGTATCAATGTGTCTGTTTTCCTACAGTCCCTCTACCATTAATCATTTTCCTTTTTAAAAAATTATTTTATTTAAAAGATAAAATAAGCAAAAAGAAAAACATAAAAGGAAAACAAACCAAAATAAAATAAAACAAAACAGAACATTGTCATGTGTCCAGCAGAACATCAGGAGAATTCAAAATATATAACAATAAATTATGAGTTCAAAAAAGAATATATATTAGTAGAAAAAATTATATTCATAAGTGTCCATCTTCTTTATAAATTGCTTTTTTTGTTCTCTGCCACACAGCTTTTTACTTCATTTCCCCCCCCTTTCATCCTCCCCACTCCCAATTCCAAGCAGAGTATAATTAAAAAAGGATATATTTATGTATACATATGTATATACATATATATGGGATATATAGCTATTTCACATTCTGTTCAATTTTTTCATTTTTTATATTTGTTATATAATTGTTTTATGTCTATGTAACTTGTTATATAATTGTTATTTTTCTCCAGGTGCATATAGCATTGAAATTGTTTTGTATCACTGTACTGCTGAGAAGAGCTAAGTCTATCATTGATCATTATATAATCTTACTGTTACTATGTACAATGTTCTCTTGGTTCTGCTCACTTTACTCAGCATCAGTTTGTGTAAATTTTTCCAAGTTTTTCTAAAATTAGCTTAACCTTTCTTGAAAAACAATAATATTCTATTACATTCATATCATAAATTATTCAGCCATTCCCCAATTGAGCATCCACTCAATTTCCAATTCCTTGCAAGAAACATTTTTGCACACATGGGTCCCTCTTATATGGACTCGGGATACAGACCCAGTATTGACTCTGCTGGATCAAAGAATATATAAAGTTTTATAAGCCTTTGGCTTAGAATAGATGCTTAATAAATGTTTATATGATTAGATGGGATTGCATTATTATTTCCCCCATTAGTCTATGGGCTCCTTTATGACTGGGACTGTTTTTTTCTTTCTTTATATTTGTAGCACTCAGCATGGAGCTTGGCATATAGTAGGTGCTAAATAAATGTTTTTGACTGATTAAATCTCAATCTCAATTTACAAGTCTGTGAACAAATGAATGGCAAATATTTATTGTGTGCCAAGCATTTTTCTATATTTTATCTAGAAATATACATATATGTCAATCAACATATAGAATTCATCAATCAAGTATTAGTTATCCACAATATATTAGATGCTGCGTTTAAACACTAGGGATACAACTACATACATATATACAATTGACACAATATATATGTAGATATACTATCTAGCATGCATACACACATATATGTAAAAACAAGGAAATACATATGGAAAAAACAAAATATATATGGGAAAAAACAAAAACATAAGTAGTGCATTTAACAGTGATCATAAAGTGAAATAGACAGGGAATTTACAGAGATCATCCATTAGTGTTGTATGTATATGTACATACACATACATGCATTTCATATATTATGTCCATTTATTGTACATATGTACGTAAGTGAACATATGCACCCATATATACATAAATTCAACACTAATGGGACAAGCGCTACTTATAGGTTCTCTATCTTGTTTCATATTATAATCTGTACCAAATGCATTCTTGATGTCTTTGATTTTTTTTTTCCATTGTGGTTGGGACAACATTTAAATAATTATGATTTATCTTTATGAGTTTCTGTAGTTTTCTAGGACTTGATTAAATTAGTAATCCACAGACAGGAGTATCTGTGTGAATCCCACAACAGGGAATTTCTCTTCAACACAGATTCAATGCTGGACCTCTTCCATGATGGTGGTAAACACCTTTGATGAACATATGTCTCACTGTTTTAAAGTTCTCTTTGTGGTTACAGCTTTCAGAATATTTTATATGATTTTTATATAGCTATGGGAACGATTTTGTTGGGAAAAAGCCTTTAAGGTAGTGTTTTGCTCTACTAAAAGTTAAATGCTTAATGTATAGGGATATAAAAATGGTATAATTCTTAGTATCATCTTTGTTAAAAATACTTCCCTGTCACTGTTACTGTAGAAGCAAAAGATATGTATTTTAGAAATGTTTCCATTTAAATGGGAAAAAAAGTATATTTATGTTTAAACTGATAAGTTGAAAGTGAGTAGATTAAGTGGTAAACCCTTAACTATCAAGAACTATCCAAAATCATTCATTCTTCAAGTGGTCCTAATAATCAAAAATTTAATGAATATTACCTATCCATTTTCTATATTTCAAAATACTTTCATTTTAGCTTATTAGTAACTATTCAGAATTGTTCATAATTTCCAAAAATATTGTCAGAGATGATAGAAGACTGATCATCTTTGGCTGAAGTATCAATTAGAAATTTTGTAACATTTTGAACTAATGCAGACTAGAGGTTTGTGATGAAGATGAAATGATATCTTCAGAGTTACATATTGGAGACTATCTATTGCAAAGATCTGAGCATGATTTTTTAACAGAAATTAGGAAATTAAGAAAAGGATTCAATTCCTTTGGGAAGATGACAAATTGACTTTGAACACATTGAGGTGGGCATCTAAAAGGTTCAATTACATAAGCAACTGAAAATATGGATATGCAATTCATTTGAGGTGTTAGATCTAAGAGTTGTTGATTTGAAAGTCATCAAGATAAACATTATAGCTATTATGTTGTGTGTGTGTATATATATATATATATGTGTATGTATGTATATATAACATTATGTTATATTAGAGTAGAATACATCTGTAGATAGTGAGAATAGGCTAAGACCTGAGTTTGGGGGATCCTCACAATTAAAGGACTCTCTACTCTTATAGTCATCTCTAAGAATAGACATTCCATTCTTTATCTTATGCTAGTTTTAAGTCAGTTAACAGTAATTTTATTACCAATGAACTGAGTTGGTTGTGCTAGACTTAAGGGAACTGAAAAGAAGTTCAGATTATACTCTTTTGGATAGCTTGAGGATTGGACCTTGAAGATAGAAAATCATCCCCACTATGATGGAGAGACTAAACTTCTTTTAGAAGAAAAGGAGGAGAGAGAAAAGGTTAGAGAAGAACGTCCTGTCCTCCTTTGAAGGCCACAGTATCGAAATTTTCAACCCAATTCAAATCATGGTGGCTCTTGAGTTATCAGATCTCAGGTCATTCTCCTTCCTTTTTTAAAAAGTTCAATACCTGATATTTTCTTCCTCTCTTTTTGAACTCGTTTTTATATACTAGGCAGTTTTGATATCCATCTTGATTCTCCTTCAGATTCCCAACTCATAATTTCTCATCTTCTTAAATCTCATGATTATGCCTTTACTTCACTTCAGTCACATGTAGGAATGGTTACATCCTAGGTATCATCATCCACAAGTTTTACATTTCCTTAATTAAATCTTCTCAAATGATTGCCCCTTCCTTGATTTCATTTCTTTTCTTCTTCAATATTGACCCCATAGTTAGTCAGTTCATTTATATATTGCTTGCTACTTTCTAATCCCATACCCTCTTTGTACTTTTCTAACTCAGTCCTTACCAGATCTTAGTCCTGGTGCTCCCTAACCCCCATTCTATTCCTTTTAAATTAAAACTATAGAATATGAAACACAATACAAACATGTCAATTAGGTAAAGTATAAAGTCATGTTATTCATTTCCTTCTTTTTTATATAAGGTTTTTACCTCTTACTTTACTGAGAAAATCGAATCTATTCAACAAGAGCTCCTTCTTTTCCTGTTCTTTTCAACCCACTTTGATATAATTCCTATTCTCTTCTCTTTTTTCCCTGTTTTTGTATTAATGAATTAGTCCATTCCTGAGAAGACCAATCCTTCCATATATGCTATTGATTCCATAACATCTAATCTTCTCCAGTAAATTGCTATTTCAATTCTTTCTCTGTGTCATTCTTTCTGTCTCTGTCTCTGTCTCTCTTCTGCAACTTCTATCTTATCTATTGGCTTTCTCCTTAGTATTTTCATACATGCCCAAATGGCTCCATAATTAAAAACAATAGATCTTTCAATAGATACAGCCATTCCTGTAAGCTATTATCTGATATCCTTTATCAGCCAGACTCCTAGAAAAAGTTGTTTAGACTTGGTCTCCATTTCCTCTCCTTACAACTCTTTTCTCAACTCTTTGCAGTGTAACTCCCAGCTGGATTCAAATTGCTCTCTCCAAAATTACCAATGAACTCATAATCATCAAATCTATTGGTCTATTTTCCAGGCTTCACCCTTCTTGATCTATGCTGCATTTTACAATGCTGACCATCTGAATACTTCTTTTGCTCTGGATTTTCATGACACTATTCTCTTTTGGTTCTCCTTTTAGCTGTTTCCTTCTACCTATCATTCTTTCCCAGTCTCCTTTGATGATTCATGATTTATCATCCACATCATATACCCTAATTGTGAGTGTTCTTCAATGCTTTGTTCTGGATTCCCTTCTTTTTTCTACACACACTCCTTCTGTGACCATGTCAGTTTTTGTTGTTTTGATGATAATCTCTATATTTAAGAGTAAATAAATCTCTATGTTTAGCTCCAGCCTTTATCTTGAGTTTCAATCTCAAATCATTATTTGTCTAATGGATATTTCAAACTGGATGTCTAGAGATATTTCAAATGCAACATGTCCAAAATAGAACTTATTAAAATAAACAAAAAAATAGAACTTATTTTCACCCTCTTAATTAATCCTTTTTTTCAGACTTCCCATTTCTGTCAAAACCATCATTATTCTTTTTATGTCTTTTTTTAATTAAAGCTTTTTATTTAGAAAACATATGCTTGGGTAATTTTTCAACATTGACCCTTGGAAAACTTGTTCCTCCTTCTCCTCACCTTCTCCCCTAGATGGCAGGTAGTTCAATACATGTTAAATATGTTAAAATATGTGTTAAATTCAATATATGTATACATATTTATACAGTTATCTCGTGCAAGAAAAATCGGATCTAAAAAGAAAAAAAAAACCTGAGAATGAAAACAAAATGCAAGCAAACATCAACAGAAAGCGTGAAAATTCTATGTTGTGGTCCACACTCAGTAACCACAGAACTCTCTCTGGGTATATATGGCTTTCTTCATCAGTGAACAATTGGAACTAAAACCATCATTATTCTTATTTAGATGATACATTATCTTGGTGTTATCCCCATTTCCTCTTTCTCTCTCATTGTGTATATCTTATCAGGCTAATTTAATTCTGCTAATTCAAAAGAAATGTGAGATGCACAAAATTAGAGAAGCTACCCCAAATATTCATATGGACTATTTGTGTCTGACCTGTGGCAGAGCATTCTGAGCTTGTATTGATCTGATCAGCTATATTAGGACATACTCATAACTCAATTCTAACATAGTGATGTCATTTTGGTATTCTTCAAGAACAAAGGACAACAAACCAACCAATCAATCTTATAAGGCATGAAAATTTGCCCTTTCTATATTCACAATATTTCTTGCATTTGACTCCTTTTCTCTGTTTACACAACTACCACCTTATCACCTCATCATATATTGTCTAGATTATGTATATATATAATAGTTATATATGTGTGTATATATATATATATATATATATAAAACTATTGTATATAACTACTCTCTTTGTCTCAAATATCTTCCCACTGCAGTCCATTCTCTACATTGCTGCCAAAATGATTTCCTTAAGTGCAAAGCTGACTGACTCAATAAATTCTAGTGTATCTCCATTTTAAATATAAATGCTTGTTTAATTTTTAAAGTCCTTTACAACTTTGCAGCATTATACCTTATTTTCTCTTTTGTATTCTGACACACAGTCAAATTGGCCTTCTCTTTGTGCCTGACAGGTCATTCCTACCTAAAATGCATGCCCTCTTTGTCTTTACTTCATTGAAACTTTCTCTTCCTTCAATAATGATTTCAAGGATTATTTTCTCCATGAAGTCTTTTCTGATCTCCCTGATAGATAATACCTTATTTGTTATGCTATCTTGCGTTTAACTACTTTGTATTTATTTTCTTTATATTTATTCCACATATGTAATATATATGTATATATATACACACAGAGAATATGTTTATAGTCTGTGTATATCTGTATATGTGTGTGCATATGTGTATATACACATATGTATATATTTATATATACACGTGAAACTTATTGTTTCCCTTCTTAGAATGTAAGTTCCTTTTGAATAGTTTTTAAAATTCATTGTATTTGTATCCTCCAAACTTATCACAGTTCTTAGCATGCAATAGAATTGGAAAACTCTTTGTTGATTGATTTATTGGTCCAAATATTGGGCATAAATTGATTTGACTTGCTAGTTCAATTGGCTTTCATGTTTTATGACAATCCATGATAGGGTGCTCTTTAAAGGTGCATTGAGTAATAAACTGAGAAACTCAAGTGAATTCACTCTATGCTGTTCTTTGGACTGAAACAGTACATTCATGATCTAGTGCCTAAACTTCAAATTAATGAAAGATATAGTTATTTTTACTTAACATTTTGGAAGGGAGTATATCCTTGAGGGAAGGAAGAGCAGAATGTGGCAAGTCAAGTTTGAGGGCAAGAAGATCATATCACTTAATTCTTTGTTTCAGGACAAAACATTGACTCCTGGTTATTTCCTAAAGTCTGTGAATGTGAAACTACTTCCCTTCCTAATGTTCTGGGAGCTTGTGTTCCTTGGAAAGACATGCTTCTTGTGGGTGCATATAGCTACAAAGGAGGCCAAGGAGATAGAGACTCTGAGAATCTGCTCTATGAACTGGGGGTTATGCAGCAAGAGTTATAGAAGATTCTTGTCTCCACTGCATTTTGGTTCTTGGGGTTAGGTGAGTATAGCATAGGGATAGAATGATGGATTCAGAAGCAGGAGAAGCTTCAAATTCCACTCTTTGCAACTGAGATCTGAATGAGTCATAATTTGAGTCTCACTTTCATCATCTATAGAATGGAAGGAATTTGGTCCTAGAAATATAAGTCCTGACTCATCAGTGTGAATGAATGTTCAGTTTCCTTGGCTGAAAGGTCTGACCACTTGAAAATATGTAATTGAAAATTGTCTCTAGTTCTCTTTCCGTTATCAGATTTTGTTCCCTGGATAATTAGCCTAATTAGGCTAATGTGGCTTATATTGTATTCTTCTTCGTCACAAATGTCCATAACATTCTAGGTCTAGGACTAGCCCATTCTCTGGGTAGGACAGATAGGAAAACTCACATCCTCTGTGTAGGATACTCTTCTGTACTCTGATCTTGAAACTGAAATCTAGGGAAATCCCACAGGGAGACAAATGTTCCATTCATATTTAATTGATATTCAGGAATGCTGGCATTCATAGTGCCTCCAATTGTTGTTCTTAATAATAAGCCCTTTCCTTGTCTGACTTTGGCAAAAATTCTTATCCTTACAGAACTGCCTCAGAGATGTTGGGCGAGTTAAAGCTAAAGTCCAACACTGAACTAATTATTAATGAAACTAAGGAATTTCAGACTTTCTGCATCTTGGGTATGTCACTAGGCTGTGTAATTCAACAAAAATCCAGCATAAACTAAAACTAGTTAATTTTCTTAGATGAGTCATTGTATAATTCTGGGACTTATTAAACACAGAAATGTTGTATTATATTCCTGCACATTAAAGAATCCTGCCCATGACACTTTAATTTTAGTTACAGGTACATCACTGGCATATAAATGGAATTTGAGGGCTGGAATAGACTTTATAGACGAAGAAGTGAGGGTTCAGAGAGGTTGCTTTGCCTGAAGTATTTGCCTAAAGTAACTTAATTAACTAGTATGTAGGAGATTCATGGTTAGAGCACAGACCTCCTGGCTCCCTTTTTGGGACTTTCATAGACTCTTAAAATACCAAAATTGGAAGAAATTTCAGTCATTTCTCTGGGATCTTTTCTTGACTCTAAATTTTATTTGCCTCAGAAATTCATGGTGGTTGATACAGATCAATCACTCCTCTGCAATTTATAATAATCTTAGTTTCTTTTACAACATGAATGAATGAATAAAAAACTGCTTACTAGGTACAAAGCATTGAGCATGTGTTGTGTTCTTTCTTCTTTATAATATAAATGGTTCTCTCTGGGGGAGAGGGTTTCTCGGGGAGGTTTTCTGGAGGCAGCTTTAGTTTCAGTTACAAGTAAATAATCACCCAAAATCACACCCAGCTGATAAAAGTTCAAATCTTTTATTGTGTCCTTCAATATAGCCTGGTTAGTTTTCTTAGAGACCTATCTCTCTGCTTGGTTCTAAGAGCTCCGCCCGAATGTCTCCAAATCCAAAGGTTTGTCCTTCAGACTCCAGCCAGCACCAAGGTGAAAGATGCAATGAATCTCTCTTGCCTTCGAGAGAGGGCTTGTAGGCTTCCTCCCAGAGTGCTCCTCTCCAACCCCTGGGAATGTTCCCAAGTAAAAAAAACTCTCGAGTGGCTCACTGGAGCTGTATTTATGCTTCTCTGAGAGTGGGATTGTGGGATATCTCCCAGCATGCTCTCTGGCCCTAAGAGCTTCAAGGGAGGTGTGAATTCAGATATCTCTTTCTAAACCCTGAAATCTCCCAAACATGTGAATACCAATGAGTACTTAAATATTTCTTGCTTCTATGAGCTCTCTAAAGGTGTGAACACAAGCATCGTTTCTATCAGTTGTATTTAGTACCTTGTTTCAAGTTCTGGCCCAAAATATTTCCTTCTAAGATCAAATCAATCATACTGAACCATGCTAAATTAGATAATTATTGTCTCTATCAACTCTAATGGCTTAACAGTTTGTAAAGATTCCAATAGGCATGCAAAGAGAAAAGAAAGCCAGTCTGTTCTCAAGGTGCTCACATTCTAATGGGGTGAGATAATTAACATATGTAAGTATTTCAGCTGAAAGTCAGATGGAAAGGTCCCTTGGTCCTTAGGATACAGCAGCAAATCAGATGGGAACACCTCTTTTTTTAATGTCATTTCTGTCAACAAAATCATACCAGTTTCTGATACTGAACCATTTAACAGTGCCAAAGACTTTATTGTCAAAAACTTTTTTTTCTGGGTTTTCAATAGATGTAACTATAAGGCCTATAGGAGCCAATTCTCCAGGCTGTGTCTTCACCTTCTTCCCAGTGTGATAGCTACAGACACTCTCCTGAGAGTTTCTTGGGTTCAAGAACCTGGGTTATCTCTATAGAGGTATGAGAAGAGATAGTGGTCACAGTGATGGCTTGACTTGGATGACCCATGCTATTTTTCCTTTCTCCCACTAGGTATTGTCTCTTTAGCTAGTCAGGCTTGCTTTTTTTCTGTAAATAGCATTTGGTTGGCAGGGGGTGAAGATGCCTGGGCTTATGTTGATGGCTGAAGAGTTGCTTTTCCAGATAATGGCTATGAAATCTGGACTTGAAGTAGAATCAATGGTCTGGAATGATAGAGATGCTGCCATTCCTTTGATTGTTTGTTGGTGACAGTTGACCAGAAGTTGCTACTTGTAGTGATGAGGAAGGTGGATCCCTTCTCCACAATGATTTCTCCCCTCAATGATAATTGCAGGGGCTGACTTGAAGTAGATTTGATGGTTTGGGGGCCACTGCTCTTCACAGGGATCATGGGAATAGAGCTTGAGGAAAGATGGTGGTCAATATTGTGGTTATGGTGGTTTATTATGTCTGGTAATGTTTTCTTTTCTCTCTGTGTCTTTTCTTCTCCTCTCTATCTTTTCTCCTCCTCCTCCTCCTCCTCCATCTCTTCTTCCTCCTTCTCCTCCTTTTTCTTCTCTCTCTTTCCTCTTGTCTCTGTTTCTCTCTCTCTCTCACTTCCTCCTTCCTTTTCTGTCTCTCAGTTTCCTGCAGCTTCAGCAGTCCAGCTTGCTTGCCCTGTAGGTAGTGGGTGGTTGGAATTGGGAACAATGGCTGGCCCCTTCTCCACATTCATCTGGGGAATAGCTGAACAAATGACCCCAAAGTGGTCACCTAGTCTCTACTTGGTCAGTGAACTCACTCCTGTCTGAGACAACATATTCCATTTTTGCACTACTCCAAGTGTTAGGAAAGTCATGCTTATGCTGAACTGGAATCTACCCTCTGATTGATCCTAGTTCTAGCATTTGGGCTTGAGCACGATAAATCTAATCTTTTATTCTATATGATAATTAGTAGAAAATTTGAAGATGAAAGTCATAGTCTCTCTAAGTCTCTTCCACTTTAGGCTATTCATTCCCAATAATAGTGGCTGAGAGATAGATGGCAGAGTGGATTGAGTACTTGGAATCAAGATGACCTGAGTATGAATCTTACCTCAATCACTTATTAGCTGTGTAACTTTGGTCAGGTCACTTAATCTCTTTTAACTTTGGTTTCCTCTTCTATAAAATAGAGATAAAAATAGAACTAACTCACCGGGTTGTTACAGGGGTCAACATGTACACAAAGCACTTAGCAAACCTTAAATCATTATATAAATGTTAGTTTCTATTATTTATGTAGTGTTGACAACCTCATTTGTCATGGTTTTAAGATTTTTCAACTTCCCAATTGTTCTTCTTAGGATATACTTTAGCCTGCCTCTATCATTCTGGAAACACGACAACTAGAATTAAAGGCAAAACTTTAGATTTGCTTTGACTTGTTCCAAACCTCATTTTAAAAAAAATCTCTAATATGATTTTGAGACTCCAAAGGTCTTACAATACATTTGTTCATTCACTCCTATGAGATCCCATATTCTCTTCTGATTTCTTTTGACTTATTGTCCTGCTTTCCATTCCCTCAGGGCTCAAGACTTGACTAAAAAATCTGACAGCTGGACCTTAATTATTCTGTGCAACATTTTGAATTTTAACTGTGGAGTAATGGAGACCACATTCCCCATTTTTGTCTCCTAGTTCATTAGTCACTTAAGTGGTAGGGATTTCAGGGAAGAAAGGAGAGGAAAGCACCTCATGCAATACTGGTAGATGGGCAAGATATTTGGGACTTGTTAAGGTCTTTCAGTCTGTTCAAGTCTCACCATATTGGAATTTATCATATCAAAACGAAATACTTTTAAAGAGGAAGGAAGTCTCTTGAACAAAGAGAGGACTACTTCCTGAGTTTTATCCTCTGCTGATACTGAATTATGAAAAAGTCCTGTGAGGCAATCCCTGAGAATGATTCAATCTACTTTAATTCTTCAAGGAACTCTAATTTTCTTTGTATGGGCACGAATAATATCAAGGAAGATCACAAATCTCTGATTTAGACTTTGAAAGCTGATGCTACCAAAAAATTCATCATCCTATAGTCAACTTGGTGACAAAACTGAATTTAAGTGGGTCTGTGAATGAAAGACACAGTCTCTCTTCTCCTATACTCTTTAACCAGTTAAGTCTTGAGAACATCTTCATTGCATTTTTTTTTTTTTTTCTGTACTCCCCAGTCTTTCCATCTTGATAAACCTTGCTGAAACCCATCTTTAGTCTGGACCATTTTTAGGATCCCAAGCAAGTTGTGAGCAGAGATAGGGTATCAGAATAGGCGTGAAAAGCCTATCGAACTTAATGATAGCTGGTTGTCCAAAAAACGAATTTAACTTCAACTTTAAATTTAATTCAAGTACTAACAGACATTATTTAAATTTAAATGTTACTCAAAAGAGGGACAACTCTTTTGACGCGTAGACAAACTTACCTAGAAGATAATGAAACATACACAAAACATTGTAGGCCTAAAATCAGCCATCAATTAAGAAAGCGTTAAAGCTCAAACTTACCTAGCATTTAATACCAACAATTAATCAAAATCCCCAAATCCTATACTGGACAATTCTATAGTTACTTAGAAGATACAAGAAGAACTTGAGAAGAAGGAGGGGTGCGGTTAAAGCATGCCCAAATAGCATGCTCTATGGCTTTCTTAACCATGTATCATTTTTATACAGATGAATCAGATTACAATGAATCATAAGGGTAATCTTGAGGATGAATTTAATCATAAGAAGAGTGATGGCAACCTGTACTGAGAAGGATGTAAATAGAATGAGGGGAGGGACAGTCTCATTTGTAGGAGGGATTTATGAGTTAATCTTATATAAAATTGCCTTAGGTCTCTGTTTCTTCAGTGAGTCACTACTAAACTAACAATAAATGGGAAGAAGGGCCCAAAGTGCAGGACCTGGAACAATTACCTCATTTCCCATAGCCCAGGGGAATAATTCTTCAGTAAGAGTTTTATGTCTGATGTATGAAGGTTTTAAGAATTATGATTTATAATGATCCAGCTCTTTAAATCAAGGAGCATCACAGTCTATGAATACCATTTATTAGAAGAGTAGGATGAGGTGTGACAGAGGCTGTGCAATGAATGCCACAATTAGGAATTCTTTCTGGAAAACAACAAAAAAAGGGTAGAAAGAAAACCTATAGATTTTTCAGGTCTGAAAACCAATGTATAGGGTCTGGGTAACAAAATGAACTTGCAATATAATCTTACAAGATTCCCTGATACTTGGCAGGATATGATTCTTTACTGGAATGTAACAATGAAAATACATACTTTACTAAAAAGAAATATGTAATAGGAAAGAATAATAAAAATGTATGTTCCTGTATGGAAATTCATAAGCCTGTAGAAACATGGCAAAGACTCTTTGGTTAAGGAAAAAGGAGAATGTTATTGTTGGGTGGGAGAATCTGGTAGATCATATGCTAGATGTAGAATCCGTATGGTTGTTGAGTGTATAAATAAATCTTTTCATAATAGAGATGGCAAAATTGGCATATAAAGGTAATAGGAGATTATATTCAGATGTCTAATTATTCTAAAAGTAGAATATTTGATAAATTAATAAAAATTATTAACTAGAAAATAATCAATAAACATTAGTGTCCCAACAAGACCAGAAAAGAGATTTGTATATGAAACTATGAATCTGTAATATATAATTTGTTTTTAATATATATACAATATATAAAATATGTTAAATCTAATGTGATAATACTACTTTACTTATCAGTGTCCCTTTCTGATTTCTTCTTGTTTCTACTATGTATTGTTAAAGTGTTTGTTCTTTTTCTTTCTTTTTTTCCCCTCACTTTCAAATTGTATCATTTTCTTCCCCCAACTTCCCTTCCAAGTAAAACTTTACCCTTGTAACAAATATTTTATTAAGTACAATGATATATGTATTTTTCTTGCAAATCTTAAAGCATTATATGTGTTAGATAAATTTATCATACATTTAGTCAAGAAAAGTCTGTGTTGGATTGTTTGTTCTGAAAATTCAGCACCTATAATCCATCATCTTTCCACCACAGATAGCTTGCTTCATTATCAGTTTTCTAGTGTCAACAATGGTCTTAGCATTGATTCTGTTGGACAAAACTTAGCAAAATCTGAAAGTAATCTAGGAGAAATTAGAATTAGATCCCCATTTCACATGATATATCACAATAAGCTCTAAATGAATCCATGACTTATATACAAAAGATAAAATTTAGAAAAATTAGAGAATAGATATAACTTTCTTAACTATAGCTGAGACATGTGCAAAAATTTTGGTAGCAGTCATTTTTGTAGTGGCAAGGAACTGGAAATTGAGCAGATGCCCATCAGTTGGAGAATGACGGAATAAGTTATGATATATGAATATTATGGAATAGTATTGTTCAGTAAGAAATGATCAGCAGGGTGATTTCAGTAAGGCCTGAAGAGACTGATATGAACTGACACTAAGTGAAATGAGTAGAACCAAGATAACATTGTACATAGCAACAAGATTATAAGATGATCAATTCTGATGGATGTGGCTCTTTTCAGCAGTGAGTTGCTTCAGGCCAACTTCAATAGACTTGTTATAGAGCCATCAGCATCCAGAGAGAGGACTATGGGGACTGAATGTGGATCACAACATAGTATTTTCCCTTTTTTTAATTGTTGTTTGCTTGCTTTTTGTTTTCTTTCTCATTTTTTCCCTTTTTGATCTGATTTTTTTTGTACAGTGATAATTGTGTAAATTTGTATAGAACAATTGCACATATTTAACATATGTTGGATTACTTAATGCCTAAGGGAAGGAGTGGGAGAAAGGGGCAAGAAAAAATTTGGAACACAATGGTTTTTGCAAGGTTGAATGTTGAAAACTATGCATATATTTTGAAAATAAAAAGTTAAAAATTTTTAAAAATTAATTTTAACTGAGGGAAAAGATTTCATACACAATTTGTTCTTCCTCAAACAAGAGGGGTCATTATTATGAGGGGGTCAGGCTCCCTGAATCTGTTTCTCTCTGGAGTAATTCTCTCTTGTTCTGTCTGTACCTAGGTGTGTATCTGCTCCTAGGCAAATGTATTCTCTCTTATTGTCTCAATAGCGCTGATGAAATGTTAGTGGGTGAGGGGAAAGAAAAGAAAGTCTCTTTGCTCTCCTGTCCTCTGGAATAAGTGAAACTCAACAAAGATCTTCCAAATGTTCAACAACTGAATAATTTGCTTTTTTTTATATATGGGTATCAGGGACAGCACTGATTCTCTAAGCTAATCGTAAGATATTTTCTTTATGCTATTCACTGTCTTCATCTAAGAATAAAAATTCTGTAATACTCTCAAATTAATTAAAGAATTATTCACAGAGTGTGGTCTCTTTGTAAGGAAATTTCTTAATATCTATCTTAGATTTAGTCATTATATTCTGGGCCTTCTATGATTATATTAATTAAGCAGGAGGATAAAAAGGAAAAGATAATATTCCCTCTTCCTTATGTAATTTCAAAGCAGTAGCATATTTTAATAATTACTAGTTTGTAATATAGTTAGAGTTTTGGTCTGATTAGGCCTTCTTTTTTCCCACCTTTTTATTATTTCTCTTTACATTTAGACCCTCTTCCCCACTTCCATATAACAGTGCCATTCTGGACTGGATAGAAGAACTTATTTCTTATTTTTCAAATTTGAAAAAAATTAATTGTTTTTATTGATATTCTTTGTTTTTACATCACTTAGATTTCTTTCAACTAGGCAGCTAGTTGGAACAGTGGATAGATCAGAATCACAAGTCATCTTTCATGAGTTTAAGTCTCACCTTAGAGACTTAACTGACTTTAGGCAAATCACTTAATCCTATTTGCCTCAATTCTTCATCTGTAGAAGGAGCTGGAGAAGAAAATTGTTCTGTTATCTTTGCCAAGAAAATCCCCAAAATAGAATTACAAGAGTTGGACAAGATTAAAACAACTCAACAACAACAATGATGTATCCTTGCTCCTTTCTTCTCCCAAAAAGCCATCCGTTAAAAAAAGAAAGGAAAAAGATAAAAGTCCACAGAACTGAAATATTTATGTGTGTGCATATATATATATATATATATATATATACACACACACACACATACACATACACATACCCTGACAATTCAATATTCTATACCTATGGACCCTCCCCCCTCTTTCCAATCTCTTCCAAGAAAGGTGCCAAATTTGTTTTGATTTTCAACGTTTTGTGGTTATTTTTTTTTTTTCTGTTGATATTGTGGTATCCATTATGCATATTGTTCCCTGGCTCTGCTTATTTCAATTTGAATTAGTTCATGTTAGTTTTTCCTTATTTCTTTGAATATGTGTGATTTATAAAAAAAAAAAAAAGTTGAAGAAAGCAAAATAGTTCTTTCTATTTATTTTTAAAGCAATGTTTGAGGCAAGAAAAATAAGGAAAGGATAGAATGATTGCTTAAGGAAGATGGGCTTCTTCCAGTGGTATGCTGGTAAATGTCTGGGGAAAAAAAAGTATTAACACACACATAACTTTACTATAAATTTTACTGATATAAAGTATGTGTAATCTATAATTTAGTAATGTTACAATAATTGTCAGTTATGTAATACTCTTTATACTAAATTCCATAAAGACAGCTGATTTTTCACAGAATATATTGATTGTTGCTAAACTTTTGTATCTGTAAGCCAATCTACAGTAGCAATTAAACAATGATTTAATAAATTGAGTTGTATTTAAATCTTCTTTTTTTCTCAATAAATTTATTATCATAAAAATGGCTCTATAATCTAAGATTAAACTATTTTTCACTCTTATACAAATTAAATTCACTAAACCTCTTTCAGGTTTAGTACTGCTGATTACAATAATGCTAATTATCTTTTTAACTTTTTGTATATTTGCAGGCATTAGAACATGGTTTGATTTTAAGTAATTATCTACAAAATCCCCAACATTGTTCAAATCAATTTCATGTTTTAAAATTTCACTTAAATGATAGATTTTTTATCGGCTATTTATGGTGGTTAGTCCTTTGTAAAGCCAACTAGATGGCTTCTAGTTCTAACAATCAAAATAATTTAAGATGCTTTCATTGTTGTTTCTGTCAAAAAATGTCAGTTCACATATTGTATTATACTTTCTTGTAGAAAAGCATTAAATTTATTATTTTTATTAAATGGAATGTCCTGAAATTTACCTGCTTTAACCAAATCTATCCCTTGCAGATGCTTTCCAGTACCAGTTTATAAAATTTTCCAAAGCTCTTATGTATATTTGATGAATCTTTATAGTTTCTTGGTCTTGACGATAATGAAGTTGAAAGTAACAAAAATTCTTTAAGAATGTCAATCATTTTGCACATACATGTATAACCTGTATTAGATTGCTTACTATCTTAGGGAGGGGGGAAGGAAGAGAAAAAGGGAGAAAAATTTAAAACTCAAAATTTTATTTAAAAAATGAATGTTGAAAACTATCTTTAGTCTGATTCTTTTTGTACAGCAAAATAATGTTTTGGTCATGTATACTTATTGTGTATCTAAGTTATATTTTAATATATTTAACATCTACTGGTCATCCTGCCATTTAGGGGAGGGGGTGGGGGGGTAAGAGGTGAAAAATTGGAACAAGAGGTTTGGCAATTGTTAATGCTGTGGGGTTACCCATGTATATATCCTGTAAATAAAAGGCTGTTGAATAAAAAAAAAAAAAAAAAAAAAAAAAAAAAAAAGAAAACTATCTTTACTTGTAATTAGAAGAAAAAAATACTATTTACATTTTAAAAGAATGTCAATCATTAGAGAAAAATCTTAAAAGAAATTATTATTAGATTATCTAAACCAGAATAAGGCCAGAACCAGAATAGGCCAAACTAGAATAAGAAGAGGAATGAGAAAATGCAAGGTAGGTGCATTATTCATCTTGTATATGTATAGTAGCAGCTGGTTAAACTACTTCCATCTTGGTCTTAGTACTTGATCAATTTTTAATAATTTAAATGACAAGTTTTTTAAAAATACATGTAACACTGACTACCCTGGAATACAGCACCTGAAGGCTATCTCTACTGTTCCTCCTAGGGTTCTCTGGGGGATTTGGGGAAATCTAGATTCTATGCCAGTGGCTCCAAACTACACTGATGATGTTCCCAACTGTATGTGTGGGAGTCCTTTGCATCCTAGTTCTATTTAGTCTTTAACAGATTAGTTTTTATATAGAAATATTTACTTCAGAAGTTATAATCACAAATATACAAACTTATCCCACTACAATCTTTCTCCCACCTTGACCACCTTGGTCTCTGGGGAGAGAAAGAAGATGAAGTTTGTAGTTTAGCTTGGTTTCCATAAAGTACCATTCCAATCTCAAGTCCAGTATCCTTCATGGATTCTCCATCAAGCCCCATTTTAAGGCTTCCAGGCCTGGTTTGTTGGATTCAAGATCTCCCTGTACCTACCAGAGAGATCACCTAGTCTAGTCTAGCATCTTAAATTGAGGACAGACCATATAGAATAGAAACTGTCTAAAGTTTCAATACAACTGTCTAAAAAACAGAATGATGGGTAAAGCTTTTTTACAACATTCAGTGTAATGCAGTGGGCTTCCTCTTGTGAATTAATGAGTTCACTGTCATTGAATGTTGTTCATGATAGGTGATAATAATTCATTATCATTGAATATAATTACTGGCAGGTGATATGTCTTCAGCTGTCAGTGATTCATAGAAGAGATTTCTGTATGGTATGTTATTGGACAAGATGAGCTCTTGGGGGGGGTCTCTTCTAGCTTTTAAGATTCTATGATTTATAAGAGCAGACATAAGGTTGAAGGCAAGATGGCCTTCTGTCTGGGGGGTTGTGATACTTCAAGGAGTTTTCCCTCATACAGGACTTTATCACATCATAAAATGCTCACTGCAAGAGAGTGAAAACTTTCCTCAGTCTGAAGGTGACTCGTGTCAAGGTGAGAGGTTCATTTTTTTTTTTTTGTATTTTTATTTTTTTTTTATTTATTTTATTATTATTATTATTATTTATTATTATTATTTATTTTATTTATTATTTTTTATTATTTATTTATTATTTACAAGTTATATGCATAAGTAATTTTACAGCATTGACAACTGCCAAACTTTTTGTTCCAATTTTTCCTCTCCTCCTTCCCCCTCCCCCCCAGATGGCAGGTTGACCAATACATGTTAAATATGTTAAACCCTGGGCAGGGGTTCTCAAACTACAGCCCGTGGGCCAGATGCGGCAGCTGAGGACGTTTATCCCCCTCACCCAGGGCTATGAAGTTACTTTATTTAAAGGCCCACAAAAGAAAGATTTTGTTTTTACCATAGTCCAGTCCTCCAACAATCTGAGGGACAGTGAACTGGCCCCCTATTTTAAAAGTTTGAGGACCCCTGTAATTAAAGTATAAATTAATACAAAATAAGTATACATGTGACAGGTACTTCTTGTAGACAGTGTGACAATTTTTTTCTTTTTGCTTATTCTACTTTCTTATTCAAATTGCTTCTTCTACTACCATGTCCTATTGCTTCTTCTCTACTTTTTTTGCTTCTGGTTTTACTGATGTTTTTTCTTTTTCCTTATGTTGCTTCTATGTTTATGTTGCCCTTGTTTGTTTGACTTTTTTGGAATACATTACATGTGTACAACTTTGAATATATGTATGTACACATACCTATATACATATACATACACACACACACATATATATGTGTGTATGTATATATAATATGTTCCATATGTTATTTCCCATAAAGTCTCAGGTCAGTCCTGAACCAAAATGGAAACAACTGGAATAAAAAGCTTTGGCTAAAATGATAAGAGATCAGGGTATTAAAGGGGATGGTTCAAGGGGAAACATCTTGAAGGTTCCCTTTCAAGAGATGTCTGTGGCTGGAGAATAAAATTACACTGACCATACCCTGATCAATGAAGAAAGTAGCTGCAACACACCAAGGTATCATCTCTGAGACTAGATAGAATCTTCCCAGAGTTCCCCCTGGTATTGGGTTGACAGCCTAACTGCCAAAGTCAATGTAGATTTGCTAATATCTGGGTCATTATTATTTAAAAGGGACAAGTAACTGGGCAGAGTGCTGCTGCTAGGTTAACTTTATATATATATTTTGATTTGAAGTGTCATGTCAGAAAAAGTTAGACTTGTATTGTTTGGTCCCAAAAGAATTATGAACACCGAACAGAATTTTCTGAAATGTAGAATTTATATTTACTGTTAAAAATGTGCAACCAATTAGAGGCCACCCAAAAGAATATAGGACTGTCTCAAGAGGGTGAAGGATTTTCCCTAACTTGAGGTCTTCTATTGGAATCTGAACAATTATTTTTGGGGGATTTTAGAAAGGACATCCCAACTCTATAACATATAAATTCTTGGTTGGAATAGATTGTCTCTGGAGTTCCTTATAGCTAAGATTTTGTAAGGGCAAGTTAAAGTGCTCTAGCTATCACTGCTAAGTAATCTACTATGACCTTGACAACTCTGGCTCCTAAAAGTTTGGGTTCTGTCTCCTAAACTTATCCCTATCCCTTTCTTGCCTCCTTAAGGTATGTTATAGGAATCTATATGAACTGCTTGTTTTAATTTTTAGTCTTTAGGAGTTATTCCATAGCTAATTATCTTAAATCAATGGATAGAAATGAGAAAAAAAAAAAAAAAAAACCAAACTTAGAACACGATAGCTTAGAGCCTTTTGAAAGCATCATTAAAAAGCCAGTATAAGAGTGAATGTACTTTCTCTACCAACCAAACATACCATTTGAATAAGATAATGATTGCACCACTCTGGCAGTAAATAAATCTGGGCTCTATCAGGTCTGGGCTGGCAGGGAGTTCTAAAGAGGAGCCTTCCAAAGGAATCACCCTGATCTGCTCCTGCCCTTGAAAAGGTAAATCTTTAGAGACATGTATAAATCTGCACTGTAGATCTTGCCATCATTTTTTTTTTTAAGCCTGAGACATGTTATGGCAGGCTGGTGCACACAAATTTCATCTTTATGAAGTGCAAATTCAGTGGCTCATGCCTGGGGAGAAATAAATTCCTAAAACTTGGAAAGGGCAAGAAAATGCTCTTCCCCCAGTCCTCAGAGTGAGCTCATCCTGTTCAGCTGAGATTTCAGTAAAAGAAAGGACATGTCCTACTTAAAGTCTCATTGCTGTGTGATAGTAACACATTTGTTCATTGAAAATGAAATCCAACAGTCCTCTTGTGAGGGCTTGTTGAGGCAGATCAGACTAGAAGGATAAAAACACATAAAGATTATTTTGAAATGCACAGAGCTGAAAACTTGTCCAGTTGGATTTATATACAGATATCTTCCCTCTCATTTTGTGAGGAAGCTATGAGATCTCCAAAATGAGGATCTTAGGGAATGGGAGATTTGGAGTGAACAGATTTGATTGATGTGAGAGGCAGAAAGGCCTGGGGAAAAAGAGAAGGAAGAAAATTGATTAATTCATAGTAAAAATGAAGAATCATGGAATTTTAGACTGGAAAGGGAATGTAAGTTTCCTGCAATTGAATCCTTTCTGTTGAAATTCTATAATTCAACTTTTATAATCGAACAAACTATCTAACCCCTATAATCAAACTATTGAAAAGTAGTATTGGCTTCTTCAAGCACATATTGAATAAACACCTATCTGGAATGGTACAAGAGGAATTCCTTTTTAAGCATGGATTGGAATGGATAGTCTCTGAAGTCCCATCTGCAAAAACAAACTGGGTAATCTCTGGACAAAGAAAGCAACCTTTATTATGAGAAATAAAGATGGAGTCTGTAGTCCATCCAGTACAATCTGAGATATGGAGATAATAAAATTTAGTTATTTATAGGTCTCTTGATTCACATATGGTGCAACAAAGTCCTTTAGAAACTAATTCATGCAAAATTACATTTTACACATCGTGTCCTAACTTTATGACGTTCTAATTTTATACTTTTCATGATTAGTCCTTTGATGTCTCAATCAGCCCTTTACAGGACTTTCTTATTTCATCATTTTAATATAAAGATTAATATATAGGTATGATTGTTATGGTCACATACTTAAGATACATACTTTATAATGATTTAGTTACATGTCTAAGGTTAACTAACAGAAATTTCACTGGGACTACATCATAGTTTGATTACACATGGTTTTGCTGTGTTTTGTTGTTGTTGTTGTTGTTTTTAACGTGGAACCATCATGCTCTAAATATAAATAACACAGTTATTTTTTATCCTCCTCATTATAGCTGATAAAAGATCAGCAGGCAATGTGGAGCAAAGCATTCAAGGCATTAATTCTTGTTATTTTTCTTTCACTTCCAATTCTGAAATTTGGTGGCTCTGTGAAACTGCAGCCCAAAGAAAACTTCCCCTTCTGTCTTTGTCACACTTAGAAGCACAGAATGTTTAAGTGGAAAGGCCTTCAAAGGTCTTCTATTTAAAATTCCTAGAAATTCCTACTACCATATCCCTATGGACTGTCATCTGGGTGTGTCTTGATTACTTCCATTATTGCAAGGATTTAAGCCCCAAATCTAAGTGCCTATTTTAGAAAAGACACCAATAAACTAGAGAGTTATCTACAGGGAGAAACTAAGATGATAAAGGGCCTTTAATTTATGTTATATAAGAATTAATTGAAGGAATTGGAGATGTTTAACCTGGGAAAGAAGAAATTTAGAATCAAGATGAGAGGTATCTTCAAATATTTGAGGAGAGGGGACAGACTCCCTCTTGGTCACTGAGGGCAGAACAATGGGTCAAAGTTTATTAAAAGGCAACTTTGGGCTAGATGTGAAGAAAAACTTACATAAAGAACTATCCAAAAAATGGAATAGGCTGCGTTGGGAAGTAGTGGGTGTCCTTTAAATGGAGTCCCTTAAGAAGAGACAGGCATCAGTTATAGTATAGAGGGAGTTTTTATTCAGTTATGAATTGGATTAGATATTCTCTCAGGTGCCTTCCAATTGTAGAGGGTAGAGGTATATCATGTAGAATTTTGCTTCTGGAAGATTGGCAAAGGAAAATGGTCTGTTTACTATCGGTAGACACAAAGGGGCTATTGTTGCTTATGGAAATAATCTATTTACATGGAAAATAAGGTGTAGTGAATGGAGGCCTTGGCAGTGAGAAAACCAAGGTTCAAATCCCATCATGACTTCTGAAATATACTAGCTGTGTGACAATGGGCAAAGTCACTTAAACTTTCAGTACCTCAGGCAACGCCAAGGTCATGTTTTAAGAGTTGTCCATCTACATTGGTATAAGGTGTTTCCATGCCATAAATTTCTTATTTCATTGAAATCACAGTTCTAGATGCCCTCCCCCATCCCACTCCTTTACAAAAGAAAAGGCTCAATTTAAAATAACTGGTAATTTTTTCTAGTTGGAAGTTCAGTGTTTTTGCATCTCTCTTTTTAAATTAAATGGTGATAAAGGCTCTAGGATCCAGGTGTTTTCACAGCTTGCCTCAATTTGATTTCACACTTTTGTGGTCTAAAGGAAAATGCTTTTATCATCCATCTATAGAACTGCATAGGTGTGAATTTCAGTCTCATAGTCCCCATATCTGTTATTAATATTTTAAAAAGGCTTTAAGGAAATATTTCTTTTTTTTTTTTAAACATTTTATTGATTCACATTTTTTCCCTTTAGTGACTACTCTTACCCTACAACCTTCTTGTGTAACAAATAAAGACAATTAAGCAAGATAAATCATGTCTAAAGATTGAAAATTTCTGAAATGTTGTATCTGTTGTATAAAAATGTATATCTGAAAATGTACATCTTATTCTGCACCTGCAGTCTGTCACTTCTCTACCAAAGAGGAGCCACTAGGCCCATTGAGTCACAGTTGGGCACTGCATTGATGAGAAGGTTTTTTCTGTTGTTTTCCTTTACCTTATTGTGATCGTTGCCGCAGTTACACTCCTGGCTCTCTTTCTATCATATAAATGGAAGTACATTTTCAGGACTTTATAGGAATAGCTATTTCCTAAGTCTTTCAAAGCTTCAAATTAAACCATACCCTTGCAATATATTATACATAAGTTTACCTACACCCTCAACAATGCAACTAGAAAGGAGTGTAGGTAAGGAGGGAAGGAAACAGGACTGTCAATTAAATATATATATATATATATATATATATATATATATGTCAAATATATATATATATATACACACACACACACACATATATACACATATATATATATATAAATTTGTCTTGTCTCGAATACAGAATTTTACAGAAGTTTTCCATAATATAATAATTTCCATTAAAATTATAAGCCAGGGGCAGCTAGGTGGCACAGTGAATGGAGTACCAGCCCTGAAGTAAGAAGGACCTGAATTCAAATCTGGCCTCAGACACTTAACACTTCCTAGCTGAGTGACCCTGGGCAAGTCACTTAACCCCAATTGCCTCAGCAAAAAACAATTTTAAAAAAGCTGTAAATCAATGTTCTATAAGATGAAGGAATACGGAAAGCATTTTAATAATAATAAAAAAAGTGTTGAATAGGAATGTCCTCTCTTGACACTCCTAGTAGGTCTACTTTTTGGAAATAATAGCTGGAATTTAGACAGTTCAAAATTTTGCAAAGTGCTTTATAAAAATTATCTCAATTTATCCTTACAATCCATGGAAATAGGTGCTATTTTTACCTTCAGCAGAGGTATTGAACTGACAGTAGTTTGAACTAGAGTAACTAGAGTAACAGCAAACTGAACTAGAGTAAAATACAATTGGGAAATGTTTAACAAAATAAATTAAAATACAACATAACATAAAGTTAATTTGTGATTTTCTTTTTAAAATTTATTTTATTTATTAAATATTCCCCAGTTACATTCAAAACAATTTTTTTAACCTTTGTTTTAAAAAGTTTTTGAATTCTAGGTTCTCTCCCTTATATCCACTCACACTTAAGAAACCTCATGTGAAGATATGCAAAACATTTCCATAAATGTCAAATTGTAAAAGAAAACATAGATCTCCTACCCTAATGAAAATAAAAATCCTCAAGAAAAATTAAGTTTAAAAAAAGAGATAGAGAAAGAGAGAATGCTTCAATCTATATTCAGACACATCAGTTCCTTCTCTGGGTATGGATAGGATATTTCATCATAAGCCCTTCAGAGTAGTTGTGCATGTTTATATTACTGAGAATAGCAAAGTCATTTATACCTGATCATACCAGAACATTGATATTACTTTGTATATAGTACATTTCACTTGGCTTGAGTTCATGGAGGACTTTCCAGGATGTTGTTGTTGTTGTTTTTTCCGAGAGCATACTTCTCATCTTTCTTATAGAACAATAATATCTCATCACAAACACATACCACAGTTTATTGAACCATTCCTCAAATGATGGCCATCCCCTCAATTTCCAATATTTTTTGCCCTGAGAAGAAAGTTGCTGTGAATATTTTTTATACATATAAGTCATCCCCCACCCCAATCTCTTTTGGTATTCATGCCAAATAGTTGTTAAGTCAAAGGATATTGTGAATTTATAACCCTTTGGAATTAATGAAAAAAAAATCAAATGATGGTGGCTTAGCTGTACCAGATCTAAAATTATATTATAGAGCAGCAGTTACCAAAACTATTTGGTATTGGCTAAGGAATAGATTAGTTGATCAGTGGAATAGATTAGGTTCAAGGGATAAAACAGTCAACAAATATAGCAACCTAGTCTTTGACAAACCCAAAGATCCCAGCTTTTGGGATAAGAACTTACTGTTTGATAAAATTGCTGGGAAAATTGGAAACTAATATGGCAGAAACTAGGCATTGATCCATACTTAACGCCGTACACCAAGATAAGGTCAAAATGGGTTCATGACCTAGGCATAAAGAATGAAATCATTAATAAATTAGAGGAACATAGGATAGTTTACCTCTCAGACCTGTGGAGGGGAAGGTCTTTATGACCAAAGCAGAACTAGAGATCATTACTGATCACAAAATAGAAAATTTTGATTATACCAAACTGAAAAGTTTTTGTACAAACAAAACTAATGCAGACAAGATTAGAAGGGAAGCAATAAACTGGGAAAATATTTTTACAGTCAAAGGTTCTGATAAAGGCCTCATTTCCAAAATATATAGAGAATTAACTCTAATTTATAAAAAATCAAGCCATTCTCCAATTGAAAAATGGTCAAAGGATATGAACAGACAATTCTCAGATGAAGAAATTGAAACTATTTCTAGTCATATGAAAAGATGCTCCAAGTCATTATTAATCAGAGAAATGCAAATTAAGACAACTCTAAGATACCACTACACACCTGTCAGATTGGCTAAGATGACAGGAAAAATAATGATGATTGTTGGAGGGATGTGGAAAACTGGGACATTGATTCATTGTTGGTGGAGTTGTGAACGAATCCAACCATTTTGGAGAGTAGTTTGGAACTATGCTCAAAAGTTATCAAACTGTGCATACCCTTTGATCCAGCAGTGTTACTACTGGGATTATATCCCAAAGAGATTATAAAGAAGGAAAGGGACCTGTATGTGCACGAATGTTTGTGGCAGCCCTTTTGTAGTGGCTAGAAACTGGAAACTGAATGGATGTCCATCAGTTGGAGAATGGCTGAATAAATTGTGGTATATGAAAATTATGGAATATTACTGTTCTGTAAGAAATGACCAACAGGATGATTTCAGAAAGGCCTGGAGAGACTTACACGAACTGATGCTGAGTGAAATGAGCAGGACCAGGAGATCATTATATACTTCAACAACAATACTAGATGATGACCAGTTCTGATGGATCAGGCCATCCTCAGCAACAAGATCAACCAAATCATTTCTAATGGAGCAGTAATGAACTGAACCAGCTATACCCAGAAAAAGAACTCTGGGAGATGACTAAAAACCATTACATTGAATTCCCAATCCCTATATTTATGCACACCTGCATTTTTGATTTCCTACACAAGCTAATTGTACAATAATTCAGAGTCTGATTCTTTTTGTACAGCAAAATAATGTTTTGGTCATGTATACTTATTGTGTATCTAAGTTATATCTTAATATATTTAACATCTACTGGTCATCCTGCCATTTAGGGGAGGGGGTGGAGGGGTAAGAGGTGAAAAATTGGAACAAGAGGTTTGGCAATTGTTAATGCTGTAAAGTTACCCATGTATATATCCTGTAAATAAAAGGCTATTAAATTAAAAAAAAAAAAAGAAAAAAAAAGAATTTATAACCCTTTGGGCACAGATCATATCTTTTGATCATTTATCAATTGGGGCATGGCTCTTCATTTTTTAAAATAAATTTGACTCAGTTCCCTCTATGTTTGAGAAATGAGGGTTTATCAGAGAAACTTGCTTCTAAATTCTAAATGTCCCTGTTCCACTGAAGCTATAAGATCTAGTTTGCTGGCCAGGGCTGGGGCTGGGTCCGGGGTTGTGCTGGTGGGGCCTGCACCAGGACTCCATCAGGGACTCCCACCTGTTATCACAGACCATTCCTGCTGACCTTCTAAGCTGCCTTCAGCTGGACAATGTTGTACTCAGTCTTTTGGGGGTGTTCTGATGCTTTAAAATTTGTTTAGAGTCATTATTTAAAGTAATTTGGAGCAGTTAGGGGGAGAGGGTGGGAAAGTTCCAGCCTTTACTCTGCCATTTCATGATTTTCTAAGTCAATAGGTATAGACAGGAATCCATTTTTGAGTTTAACAAAATCCACCTACAGTTTTCCTATGAGGACCCAGAGAGTAAGTGACATGATACAGCTGAGGTGGGATGATGAATTTCTAATTGCAGATCCAGCTCTCTATCTACTGCACCACCTAGTAGCCCATTTTAGAAATTACAGTTATGAATGAAAGAAAAAAGGATTAAACCTTTATAATAAAGAACTAACACATCTCTCTTTGCATATGATATGAATTTATGAATAGAAAACCTAAGCTAGTTAATGAAAATTTAATGGAAGTAGTAAATGACCTGAGTTTAAATTTCTCTTCTGATATTTAGACCATGAGACCTTTGATAAGTCTCTAGGTCATTCTCCTGAGATTATAAAGTGGGGATCCCTATATTAATAGAGCTAGGAATTTCTTCATCCAGGAGTTGTCTGTACCAGTGAAATCATTAGTCTAGCTCCTATCCCTACTTTTATTGTGATAAGATAATATATAAAATCTCCTTTAACTTAATGTTCTTTGATCTGGTGGATTAAATCACTGCCTAAATAATTAATAGATTAGAACCTGAAGGGAACAGAGAAATCCAATAAACTTCGCTCCTTTTTTGTTTGATCAGTGACTGAAACAACCTAACAGATCAATCATTTCTTTTTGCTGAATTGTGTGGAAAAAAGTCAATTGATGTAGTTATCCTCAATATGAATACTGCTTGGAGAGCCATAGCTGCAGAATTATTAAAGCTAGAATAATACAGCATTATATCTGCAGAATTCTTGAGGCCAGAACACTGAAGCATCTCCCCCTCTCCCCCCTTTGGATGGCCTTCAATCCTTGGCAGAGAAGTTTTAAAACAATTATCTATTGTTCCTCTATTCCACCCCCACCTCCAGCCTACATTGGAAAGTAGTTACTAAAAACTAAGTCCAATATGAATTTATTGGTAAAAGTACAAAAAAAGAAGCTGTAATTTCTAATCTCTAGTACAGTCTTGTTTTGAATGATTGCTTCCGGTGTCATATAAGCAAGGTAAAGGATATGTGAGAAATGGCTTTTGCTACCTATGTAGTCCTGGCTACTAGACTAAACAAGCAAGGCCCACGGCAATTTAGATTGATTCATATTTACTCAGAGAAAACATTTAAAAGTAAGGACTTGGTCAAACTAAGGGACTGATTGCTCCACCCAATTTATGAATTAAGGGAGAGTAAAATATAATTAATTATTAGATAAATATAAAATATTTATCTATGGGGTAAATATAGGAAAATTCTTGAATATTTTTTAAGTTTTCTTGATTGCTTATTTTCAGGGAGGCATAAGACAAAAAGATCATACTTGGGCTTTTAGAGTAGACTTGAGTTTTCTAATTCACTGATCTCTAAAGCGGGATGCATGGATCCCAGAGGGTGGAATTAATCAATCTGAATTATTCATCTGGGATAGCTAGATGGTCAAATGGATAGAGCACTGGGCTTTGAATCAGGAAGATACCTCTAAATTCAAATCTGGCTTCAGATACTTAATGATGGTTAGACTCTGGGCAAATCACTTAACTGTCTCAGTTCCTCATATATAAACTAAACTGGAGAGGGAAATGGTAATTCACTCCAGTATCTTTGATCAAAAAAAAAACAAACCCCAAACAAATGGGGTCATGGAGGTTTGGCATGACTAAAATAACTCAACAGCAAATATGTCTGGCACAGTGCTAAGTGCGGAAGATACAAAAAGATATAAAGGACAGTCCCTTTTCTCAAGGTTTGCATAATGTAATGGGGAAATATAGCAAATATATACAAACAAGCTATATTTAGCATAAATATGTAGGAAATAATTAAGAGAAAAGTTATTAAAATTAGGAGAGTTTGGGAAAAGTTTCCTGTAGAAAATGGATTTTTAGCTGGGACTTCTAGGGAGTCAGATTGAAGGAATGTAGCTTGTAGGGGAGACAGCAGTAGGGAGATTCCCCTAATTTTGGGGTGGTTCTATTCTAACAATCAGTCAGTGATACCAAGGTTCCCCTTCCTTAGAGTGCTATTGTTCTAACAATCTGTCAATGATTCTAAAATCTTCTGGCTTTAGGATAGTCCTAGATCTGCTGGACAGTGAAAACCAAATTTCTGAAATCACTCCTTAATTCTATCTCTAGGCCATAAAATTAGCATGTCAATGACATGAAGAACTGCATAAATTTGGCTCCTGGCTCCTGGCTCCCAACTAAATTCTTTTGGAACTTAGCCCTCTTCACTTGGCTTACAATTACAATAAACTTTGCTCCTTGAGACTTAGATATGGGTTCAAACCTGCAAATTCTTTTCAGACATTTCTTGATACTGGTCTGTGGCCCCCAACTTTTTGGGGTCCCTGATGAAGTTAATAAGTGAAGATGAGCAAGAAGAACATTAAAGAGGTCGTCAATAAGGATTCATCTTGAAAGACCAATCAATTATAAAATAGGTCACATTCTCCTACTTGTGAGGATAGTCAATTATGAGGTGTATCTCAAACAGAAACCTGCTATTGGTAGGTGATTCAGTGGGTAGGTTATGTATATGCTGGCTGTGGGGAGGGGGCAAGTGAGGAGACTTATGACCATCCCAAATAGCTACCTAATGGTAGTGGCTGGTAATGAAAGATCAACCTGCTTTACCTCCACTACCACTAGTTTTGCTCTCTCTACCATTTTTGCTTTCCCAACCATAATGAAGATCCCTGTGTCTCCCTGTCATTCAACCAGGTTCAGCTATTTAGTTTGCAGCAGAGTAGTCAGACAGTATATGCTCCCATAATAGAGAAAAAAACAATCTTGTCATCCTGGAATGTGCAGTTTGACTAAAATACTCTTTATTCAATTCAAATTAAATAATTAACTTATTTGCAGTTACTACAATTAAACAAAATTTGACAGAATGGCCTCCCTTTTTGTAGAACACTGAATAACAAAAACTGGTTCAATCACCTATATTCTTCCTAGGCAGAATACACCAAATCCTACTGCTTGTAGTATCTTTCACAAAGGGAGCAAAAAAATCTCTTCATGAAAAGTAGTTAAGACTTTGCTTTATTTCAGGGATCTTCCTGAAAGTTTTTCCAAACTATTTTGAAAGTCTGCCTTTGGATATCTAGTGTCAGACCCCCACAAGACCCAATACTACTGCCTCAGCTTCAACATAAATGAATGGGAGTTGTATATCTTGCTTTCCTCCAAAGCTTGGCAAAAGCGTAACAAGCAGAAAACGTTTCCTTAACAGGTGAGCACAGTTGCATAGAGAGCTAGAATATCTGTTATCATTCAAGAAAGTCATTTGACTTCCTAGATCCTCACTATTATTTTCCCACAATCAAGGGATCCTACAAATATTGAGACATACAACTAGCAACTAAGGCTTTTTAATATCAACTCCTATAGAGATAGACTCCCATTAGTCCCTGTGAAGATCATAGAATGTTGCTAATTGGCCATGTATTGTAAATAGACCTAATAAACTATATAAAAATTCTATCCTAGGAAACAGGAACTGAAAGTAATCTTTCTTAGCATGCTAATGAAATTCTTCCTTCAATTTGGCTACTCACTTTAGTAAAGTGGAATTTCTGGTTGTTGAGGTTGGGAAGGCACTACAGGAGTTTGGGAGGTATATCAAAAGAATTTGCAGGCTTGAACCCATTCCAAGTCAAAGGGCAAAGTTTATTGTAATTGTAACACCATTACAAGCAGTCTAAATTCCAAGAGAATTTAGCAAAGAAACACAAGCAAGGAATCACATTTATCTAGTTCTTTATGTTATAGATATGCTAATTTTATGGCCCAGAGGTAGGATCAAGGAGTGGTCTCTGGAATTTGGTTCTCACTGATCAACAGATTATCATTATTGTCTCAGGAGTTTGATCAGTAGGACTATCCTAAGCCCTGAAACTATCTGAAAGTCAGCAGGGATCAGAGGAGTGGTCTATTCAGAATCAGACAGATTGTTCTTTTTAGAGTGGGTGTGGGAGTTCTCTGAGGCAAACTCCAAAACCAGAAGATTTAGAATTACTGATTTATTGTTAGAACAGAAGCCTCTAAAGTCAGGGGACCTCAAAATAATTGCTGTTTCCCCTAGAAGCTTATTATATAACATGGTGATTGAGATTTTTTTCTAGAAACCTAGGCTGAACAATTCTCAATCACACTTCCATTCTTCTATTTGTGTCTTCCTCTACTACCAGACCCACTACTGAGCTGCTGTAGCTTCTGCTAGATGCTAGACCATGAATTTATGTATGCACTTATTTGTGTCTCCTTATTCACGCAGCCTGTCCCCCAATTGCACTCACATATCCTATTGTACTGATTTAAGACCCAAGGGTTTTTCCATCTCATAATTTCTTTGTCTTCCAAAAGTGCTCATTTTTGTAATCTAGCTAACCTGATATCAGGCCAATCTTTTTTCCCTTATTCAAACAGCTATTTAAAATAATTTTTAAAAACAGGTTACTAAAAATTATAATTATTTTACTGAGAGCAAAATATCATTTGCATTATTAATAAATAAAATGAAGATATTGCAATACATACTAGAGAGCCAGTCTTAAAATCAGGAAACCTTGGATTCAAGTTTGACATATACTAGCTGTGTGATCCTGGTCAAATCATTTAAACTTTTATTGCTCTAAGCAATTGTAAGAAACAAAATATCTTACCAAGAACTCCACTGACTCACTGATGAATGCAGGAAAGATTTGTTTTACATTGTTATAAGAATGGGTGCCTAGGCGAATAGACACATCTTTGAAACTCCAAAGGCAGCATTTTATTTCTTATCTGGAAGCAGGAGTCCTTCCCCTGGTTCCCATTAATTGGATGTTAACAAAAGTTATATGACATGAATCTCCTCCCCTCATTAATAGCTAGTCCCTGCTTCCTAGGAGCTTACATTCTAAAAGTGGGAAGCTAACAGAGGAAGACAAAAGGCAAAGAAGAAAAGATTTTTTTTTCAAATCTGAGATTACAAAAGTCAGTTCCTGTCCCCAAGGGATTTACATTCTTTTGGGGGAAGATACATTTTACTCTTGATTATTCCTTGATGTCCTTGTGGATTTCAGTTTTCTAATTTACATTTCATTTTTCCAATTTTATTTTCATAACTGTGAAAAACAAAATGCCCATCCATTTCTCACAATTTCCTTCTATTTTCTTTTTATTAATTTGATTTTCACATCCTTTTCTAACCCCTCACATTTGGCTAATATTTTTTTTTCTTATATCCCATTTCATAAAAATCTATTAACCCTTGCACAGATCTCCTTACACAGGATGGATAATTAATCTCTGAATTCTCTGCTAATTCTTCTGATACAGCTGTACTAGGAATGAAATTTCCAATTATAACATGTGTTTCTCCTCTTCCTGCCATTAACATTTCTACAGTTATTGTATTTCCCCATGCCATTCTGCTAGTAGCATCTAACTATTCTGCTATTCTCTTCTCTGCTTCTCTGGTGTAACTTATCCAATAGTATTTACTCATCAGAGTAGAAGTGACCCAAAAAACAGAACTAGATTTCTAGCCTTGAATTCATCAATTACTATTCCTGATAAAGTCTTTCTTATTCTATTGAATACCAAGGTAAAAGGAATAGCCAATTGGATCGGTGCACAGCTGCCCACTCAATTCCCAGGCAAAGCAGGTTTGAGAGTGCTACCTCCAAAATTTGCTTGGGGTATGCTCATCCCTGAGAGATTGCCAGAGCTACCCTAAGTACATCCAACTGCAATCTTAGATTTTGGAATCTTTCACCCTGCCATGAGAGGCAAGCTGATTGATCTCCAGAGCTAAAGGGCTAGTACAGCCTGGTTTATTCCCTCACAGAAGGGAAAAGTAGAACAAAGCATTGCAATTCTTCCCAGTAATGTTATTTTGGGAACAGGAAGAATACATGTATAACCAACTTACTCTTTGATCTGCATTTTCTAAATGTCCAGACCTTGTAATAAACCAAACATTATTCCAAATTGGATAGGCAGTTCCATTAAATCCTCTTTCTCTATTAGGACACAATTATACCTACTTGTTTATAGTTAGTCAAGCATCTACAATTCTATAATTTGACAAGCATCAAACTGAATTGTTTATGGAATACCTTATTTTCAATAATATTAACCTAAATCTTAACCCAATGTCCCCATTCCAAGTCCCAAATAATATTTCAGGAGGGGAGAAGCATTAATCCTATAGAATCTTCCCCCTTCACAGGATTGATGGACTCCTTACAGGGAATTGAGCTTGGTCATCCTACAGGATGTATTTGAAGGGGGTTGAAGCCAATTGAAGATTCAGTGGATTGAGTCAACAGATCAACACAGCTGTTTAATGCTGGTCATTTGAAAGTGAATTGCTTAGGGCAGCTAGGTGGTGCGGTGGATAGAGCAGCAGCCCTGAAGTCAGGAGGACCTGAGTTCAAATATGGTCTCAGACACTTAACACATCCTAGCTGTGTGACCCTGGGCAAGTCATTTAACCCCAATTACCTCAGCCAAAAAAAAAAAAAGTGAATTGCTCAAAGTCTAGAAGAAAAGAAACCTAAGAAAAATAGAGTGAGAGAATACTAAGAGTAGAATCCTCATTCTTGGGAGGTGTGCTTATTTATACCTTTCCTGAAGATTCTGTAAATATCTAATTAGGCACTATCTCTCTTTATTACATTATGCCCCAAAGCATGCTCTACATTATGCCCCAAAAGCAATTTTCATAAAGAGAGAATCCCATCAGAATAACAGAAGTATTCATAAAATTCTTCATTAACAAGTCTCATTTATCTGTCAAAAGCAGGATAATAATAGAGATTAACCCAGACTTCTTCATGAGGTATATGTGTAAAGCCTCTGCCAGTATTTTTTTTAAGGGTATTCTCTCCTCTTTTGTCTGTTGGAAGATGGACTAGGAAAGGCTAATATACATTAACTAGTAGCTATTCAATATAAATTATTTAAAAAAAAACACTATACAACAGTATACAAACAAATGTTATTCACATTAGTAACAAACTTAAATGAAAGATTTTCTCACTGATGTAACAAAATATTTCATAAATTACATTCCTCTAAGAAATCTTGAGTATACTAAAATCCTCTTCTCTAAACCATACAAAAGAAATTTCAGCTCTAGTTTTTTTTTATTTTTTATTATAGCTTTTTATTTACAAGATATATGCATAGGTAATTTTTCAGCATTGACAGTTGTGAATCCTTTTGTTCCAACTTTTCCCCTCTATCCCCCCACTGCCTTCCCCATATGGTAGGTTAACCAATACATGTTAAATATGTTAAAGTATAAGTTAGATACAATATATGTATACATGTCCAAACAGTTATTTTGCTGTACAAAAAGAATTGGACTTTGAAATAGTGTACAATTAGCCTATGAGGGAAATCAAAAATGCAGGCGGACAAAAATAAAGGGACTGGGAATTCTATGTACTGGTTCACAGTCATCTCCCAGAGTTCTCTCCCTGGGTGTAGCTGGTTCAGTTCATTTTTGCTCTATTGGAACTGATTTGGTTCATCTCATTGCTGAAGAGGGCCATGCCCATCAGAATTGATCATCATATAGTATTGTTGTTGAAGTATGTAATGATCTCCTGGTCCTGCTCATTTCACTCAGCATCAGTTCATGTAAGTCTCTCCAGGCCTCTCTGTATTCATCCTCCTGATCATTTCTTACAGAACAATAATATTCCATAATATTCATATACCATAATTTATTCAGCCATTCTCCAATTGATGGGCATCCACTAAGTTTCCAGTTTCTGGCCACTACAAAGAGGTCAGCTTTAGTTTCAATAATTATTTTATTGGTCCCACAGTTATATCAATTGCTTATACATTTACATAAAGTCCTCTAAGGACCTTACTTCATACAGACATATATATCTAGCAACAGATGGATGACTAAACCAAATTGCTTATTTACCTAATTAGAAGATATAATGGCTACATATTTTCAGATTGAAAAAGAGCAAGATATTACAAACTTGAACTGTACTTATGGTTTCTATTGACCACTTACTCTGATTATAGAAATTTGCTATAAAAGGAAAAAGTAGGTGTCTGCTTATGATAGCATCAAAACTGATCCTTCAGGGCTTCATTTTGAAGGCATATAAGTCACAGTTGACAGTCAGTGAAGTAGTAACAATCCCACCTTTTGGCCAATTCACCTCTCAAATGGTAAGTTATTAATTTAATTCAGATAATCATTCCCAAATTCAAAATTCAAAATAGTATCAGTTATAATCACAAGAGATTTCATCTCAATAGCACATTTCCCTAATCAGAGGTTTTGGATATTAATCCCACATGCCTGCAGGGCACAGCCAAAACTAGATGCAGGACTGTCAGATTGAAATCCTGCTCTAGGTACTTCAATACAGCACATTTGCTATCATGTTCACTTAACAATGAGACCGTGATGCACTTAATAAATATTAGATAATTTGATGAAGGGATTTTGAAACAATCATTTTTCAGGAAATTTGCAGTTAACCAGAAATCTAACAAACTTTCTCGTAGAAGTTCCTTTCATTGATAACCAGTAGAACCTTTGATATAGCATCACAAATGATTTTGCCTTAAAACAACCATGGATTTGAAAAATAAAAACAAATTTTGAGTTATTAACACGTGTAAATATAAGCTATTCCTTTTTTAACTTTAAATCAAATACAGATTTAAACTTCTAGTAGTAATATTACAATATTAATGCACACATATTTCTAAAATCTTGTTCCCAAATGTATCAATTGAAAGTATCTCTATCATTTGCCATTTAAATTTAAACACATAATAATTTAGGTCACATTTCTGGGAGAAAACTCCTATTCTGCCTCCTCTCTTAGATTGCCCCAAATCTCTAAAATGGCCATAAACAAATAGTTTAAGACCTGGGATGAAGATATAGGCCCCTGGAAGAAAATGGCAATGGCTCCTATTCCCTCTTCCCCCAAATTTTATATTCTTCCCTATGTGGATTGCTGTGTTGGGAAGAGGGAACGACTTTGAAGCATAAAAGTAGATTGCCCTATATTTTCCCAAGCCATGTGATGATAGACTACACCCTTTTACAAAATCCAGAATTCACAGAGAAGAGTTTTGGGACGCTTGGGGGCTGGGGAGCATGGGGACCCATATAGAGAGAGAAACTGAGGCTGACTCCAGAGCATGGGGTTTTTGGGGAACCTACTTCCTGGAGAAGAATCTCTTCTTTTCTGGTATAATGCTGGAGAAATTGAGGCAAGACTAGCCAAGGCTAGCCAGCTGCATGGAACTCTTGTCTCAGCAGTGAGTATTTAATTCAAGAGACTTTTATAGCTAAGGGAAACAAAGGCAGATAAGAGGGGGAACAAGGATACTAGATGAGCAGAAAAGGATCATAACAATCCTGACAGGATGAGGGTCAAGATATGAAGGGTAAGGACAGGAGGCAGAGAGGTGAGGAGGAGGAATTATCCCAGCAAGGATTTAAGATAAGGCATCTGAAGTTTTATGAATGTTATTTTAGGGTCTCCAGTCCTTATGGCAAGGAATAACGGTGTGGAGCTATAATAATTTTATTCAGGGCATAATAATTCAGAGAAATCGAGGCATTACATTGGAACCTTATAGTTTCTTGTAAATTTCTCTTGTGCAGATCCTTCTTGCACCCCATCCTGGAGCTCTCCACATTTTGGTGATCCCTGATCACTAATATTTGCTCAGCTCCAGGTTTCCTGACATTCCCTCTCTTCTAGGACTATAGTATGTCCCAGGAGATCCCACTCCTTAGCTCCATTAAATTCCCCTTCTTATCAACCTGTCTGATACCTCAGACCTATAAGACAGCCCCAGCCACCAAAGGCAATACTAGATGTTCCACATTCTCACCTTTGATTTGTGCACAGAGTTGCCTGGCTGCTACTGAACCTATTCTAGTTCCCTTCCTGATTCCTGGAGTCACCAGTGACCTTACTTACCAACATAGTCCTGGGATCTTGGACAATTAATGAGGGGAGTGAGCCCAAGCCAAGCTACGAAGCTGTTGAAATCAATGGGACACATTTCCTTGTGCTTCGACAGGACCCACCCCTCCACAACTCATAATGTCCCCATTTGAATGAAACAAAATATCTTACCAAAAACTCACTGACTCACTGATGAATGCAGGAAAGATTTATTTTACATTATTGCAAGAATGTGAGTAGACACACCTTTGAAACTCCAAAGGCAACATTTTATTTCCTATCCTGACACACAAGTCCTTCTCCTGATTTCCCATTATTTGGATGTTACAGAAGTTACATGAAATGAATCTCCATCCCTCTTTGCCTAACCAGCCCTTGCTCCCAAGGAGCTTATATATTCTACAAGGCGGAAGCTAAGGGCTTCCCTTACCCTAGAGGAGGACTAAGGGTAAAGAAGAAAAGATTCTTTTCAAATCTCAGGACACCAGCCCTGATTACAAAATTCACTCCTTGCCCTCAAGTGCTTCTCCACTGGGAGAAGGTAACTCCACCCTTGATTATTCTTTGATGTCCTTGTAGGTATCAGCTTTCTAATTTAAGTTTCATTTCTCCAGTTTAATTTTTGTAACTGTGGAAACCAAAATGCCCATCTATTTTTCACAGTTTTTCGCTAAGACTATAAATTAAAGAGAAAATGTCAACCTGTATTGGTGGCAGGGATTTCCTATACCAATGAAATCATAGAGCTAATTCCTATTGCTAATGAATAAAATTTAAAAATTTTTTCTCATTACTTGTCCCTCTACCCCCACCTAGAGAACCATTCCATATTTTAAAAATGGCATTTTAAGACAAAGAAAAGAGAGAAAAAACAATATCTATCAATCCATTGAAAAAAAGTCAGAAAATATGTGTATTGTATAGCACTTGTGGACTTCCAATTTGTGCAGAGAGTGATTGGGACTGTTTTCTCATATTTCTTTTGAGTGATGCTTATTCTTTATATATTTTGCAAATTTACTTTTGATTTTTGTGTATTTGTGGGGTTGGTTTTTTTTTTTTTTTCTGATTACATTATTGTAGTGATTAGGTGTTGTTTTCTAGGCCCTCCTTACTTTATTCTGTATCATTTCATATACATTTTTCCATGATTCTCTGTTTTCATTATATTTATATAGATACATATTTCAATAACGTTCCATTACATTTAGACATCCCAATTTTTTTAGCTGCTCTTCCATCTATGAGTATCTATTTTGTTTCCAATTTTTTTTTGCCATCACAAAAAGCTCTACTATAAATGTTTTGTTATATATAGGAACTTTCTTAATAACTTCCTTGGGGCATAAACCCAGTAATAGAATTTCTGGTTCAAAGGGTAAGGATATTTTAATCACTTTGGCAGTGTTTACATTCTAATAAGGAGAAAAAACAACTATGCTTCAGAACTTTTATGTTTTTAAGAGCCATACATTGTTTAATAATATAGAGGGTCTGGTTCTGTTTTGATAGTCTTAACTAAGTCTTTGTAATCTTTTTTTGTAAACAGATATGTTGGGAGCAAAGAAGAAAAAATTGCAAAAAGATAGGATAGAGAGAAATACATAATTAACAGGCATGTATGGGAATGAAAGGAACTCAACCATAAAATAGAATAGGATAATAGAATGTATTAGAAAACAGAATTCAATAATCCAAGTGGAATTGTTTGCCCACAACATGGTGACTTCCTTTTGCTTGTATGTTTTCAAGTAAAGGTTGGATCACTCCTTATCAGATGTACTATAGTAGAGATTCTTTCATGTATGGGTTGGACTAGATGTCCACTAAGGGTCCTTCCAAATTTCAAGTTCTGTGAGTGTACAAAACATAAGAATTGACACAGAGTTAAAATAAGAGAATGGAACAAAATTTATTTACTTCAGGTAATGTCATAAGATGAAGGGCATGAAATGTGATCTCAAAAAAGATAAAGATGAAAATAGAGAAATTACATCAATAATCAATGAGTGTCAATAACATATATTCTCTAAACAAAATAACATCTAAATACTTAAAGGAAAAGTCATTTACCTTGCCGAAGCATTGTTTATATTGCTCTTTTGCTTCTAGGTATTTTGTACCATAGCACTTGATATAATTAAATAGATCTAATGCTGGATTTGGAGAATTGACTTTGGTTCCAACTCAGATGCTTACAAATTGAACAAATTATTTAAATTCTCTGAACTTATTTCCTCATCTATAAAATGAGAGGGTTGGACTCAGTGGTGTTTAAGGTTCTTTCCAGTGTTAAATCTATGATTCTATGATGTTCCCAAATTTCTCTAAATTGTTTGTAATTGTCTTTGTTCCCTGCATATTAATATACTGTTAATCTAATATATTATAGTTGGTTTTCCCCCCATTCTCTAATATTTTCATTTCTTTGCTTCTACAAAGAGCACTGCTATGAATATCTCAGTATATAATAGACTGTTTCTGTTAAAGTACATATTTTGCAAATGTACTCTAGAATCTTGTACTTTAATGATTTACAAAGGTAATAGAATAGTGCTATCTTTGTCTTTTATATAATAACTAGAACATATCTAAGAGAGATCTTCCTTTAAAATTGGAATGCTTATTTGTTCTATCTTTTGAGCCATCCTACATAATTTTTTGTGTTATTAGGCACACCTAATGCTAGGATGAGACTGAGATACACTCCTGACTTATTCCCCACCTTTTCACCTGTCTTCTGAGGTTTCTTCTTTTTACTTTTGTTTTTTTTCCACATTCCTGGTATTGCTTCCCTATCTAGATTTCTCTGACATTTGCCCTTTTAGTAATGGCATTTGACAGAGTAGATATTACCTAGAATTTCCCTCCTCCCCCTTTGTTTTTTTTCTTTCCCATCCAATATTAACTACTTTGAGCTCTTGACAAGATAAACATTTATGGAAATAAAACAGTGTCCTTCCACAAGTATGCAGCTATTTCCTGCTTCAGCCTTGATATACTACCTTCTTTCTTAGACTGAAAGGAGTAAAAGTCCTTATGAATAGTATTGGATGAGTCCTCAGATGTTCAAATCTAGGGCATGTCATTCCCTATTTTTCTCTTCTTTTATGGTTATAAACACTGATTTTCCCCTCCCCCCTTTCTTTTTCTACCAATCCAGTTTTAATTGGATAACTATAGGACAGTTCCTTGCCTTCACCTAGTTATTTGTGATAAGAAACATAATGTCTGCACATAGTAGACACATAATAAATATTTGTTGATTTGATTTATTAAATTGAACTATGTCACTTGTATATATTGCTCAAGTTCACTATAGAGTTGCCTAGTGTCACCTCCATTAGAATGTGAGCTTCTTAAGGGGAAAGTCTGTTTTTGCCTTTATACCCCAGCACAGTGAGGAAATTTGTAAATTTGACAGATTTAAATTCCTTTATTCAAGGAGTATAACTCATGTGCACAATTTATTAAAGCATACTGTTGTCAAAGTAAAAAGAGCAGTAGTCAGGGGTGATAGCAAACATTTTAACAGATGATTCTGATGTGGTCTATGATGTGGGGTTTGGCACCAAAAGTTGGGGGGCAGTCATGTGAAGAATTCATAATGGCCATTCTCTTTGGCAAAGGGTAGGTTTATTTAGGGAAGAGGTTACAGATAAAATGAAGGTATGCAATAAACACTAAGAATGTTAAATATGAAATAGAGTGGGAGAGTATATGAAAGACAGGTTCCTCAGTGGAATTCACAAATTATCCAGTAGAAAAGGAAGCACCCCATGAGGTTAGGGCTTAGCTGACAGGCTAAATCCTGAAAGGGACTTAACACCCTAAGAGTTAGTTAGCTGTATGGAGAAATAGGGATGGGAAACATAGTGGAGTTAGGGGAGACACCATGTGGCATAGGGGAGGAGAGGTAAGGAGAAGGAAAGACACCATGAGGCAGAGTGCTGTAGTGGACTGACCCAAAGGAGGATAACAGCCACGGGATGGCCCATAAGTATATTTTATAGGGAAAATTTAACCTCAGGGACATGACTGGGATTTCTGACAGAGCATGGCAAGGTGAGACTATTCAAGACCTCCACAGAGGGTGAGTCTTAGAGGTTTGACATAACTTGAATTTCAGACTGAACAACCTCCCCAAAAGGTGGGATCATGGAACTAAATTGATCTCTATCAGAGCCTTTTGTAGCTTGTCCCAGAGATCAGTTTCTCTACTGATTAGCCACACCTAACATTGAAGATCTCATCAGCTCTCCCTTGTCCCCAGTTTTAAGATTATCTGTGTTAACATTTTTTCCATCATTTTTTAAAGTCTAGATAATCATCAAAACAATAAATCAATCTCTTGCAGAAGCAAATGAGTAGAACCAAGAGAACTTTCTATATAGTAACAGCAATATTGTTAGAAGAGAAACTGTGAATGACTAAACTATTCCAAGTATTATAAGTATTCAAATCATCTTTGAAAGACAAGGTTATCCACCCCCCAGAGAAAGAATTGATGGGGTGGATAACCTTGTCTTTCATAGATGAATATATAGTAAGTAGTCTATGGTTCCACATTTATATTTATATCAACTGTTGACTTTTTCTAGTTTAGCATTGGGAGGAAGGAAAAGAGACAATTTGGAATGCAAAACTTAACAGAAAAATTTTAAACGTTAAAAAACTCCCTCTAATTTATAGCATTTGCTGATTTTTAAAATGTAAATGTCACTGAAAATTTACCACTTGACTCTCCAATACACTCCTTATTCTTTTTTTTTTCTATTAACTTGTGTTTATTATTAATTATTTCCAAAAATTGAATAATTTTATCTCAATATAGTTGGTATATTTTATAAGCCTATAGGATTTTTTATGCATGTAAAAACATTATACTTAGAAGGAATCAGAAATTTACACCAGATTGCCAAAGAGTTCCAAAATAGTGACAAGTTTAAGATCTTCAGTTTAGAAGGAAAAAAATGCTGCAATAACCATAACTACATGTTCAAAAATAATTGGAATAACAAAGCCCAGGATGATTAAAAAGCTTCAAAAAATGATAAGAGAATAGCTAAACCAGCTGACTTCAGAAAAAAAGCCTTGAAAGACTTATATGAACTCATGTGGAGTGAAATGTACAGAACCAAGGGAACATTGTACATGTTGACATCAAGATTATGTAATAATCAACTTGATGCACTGGGCCCTTCTCATTAATAATTTAATCTAAGACCATTCTAATTGACTTAGGATAGATAATGCTATTCACAATCCAGACACTCCTTATTCTTCACAACCTTAAAACCCTTAAAGGGTTTTTTTAAAATAGTGAATATGGGAATTCTCAGAGTACTTCAATATGTAAATTCTACAATAAAATGTTCTACAACAAAAAAAGATATAAAAATGATTAAAAAAATGATTTTTCAGAAATTTATTTATTGTGACTGTAGCCATTAAGAGTAATAAATATTGAAATTTCACACCCTATTTTAAAAAGCAAGTCAGAGATATGTACAAAACTTATTTACAGATAGATTCCTTTGGGACTTTTTTGGAGGGGTGGGTAGGAGAAGGGAGTAGGAGGAGGTAGTTTTTTACATTAAAAAAGGGAGGAAACTTTCAGAATTTGTTTACTATAGGTACTATTTTTTTTTCCTTCACATTCTTAGATCTACCATAGTACCTTTTTTTTTTTTTTTTAAATAACTTTTTATTGCCAGAACCCATGCCAGGGTATTTTTTTACAACATTATCCTTTGCACTCATTTCTGTTCCGATTTTTCCCTTCCCTCCCTCTACCCCCTCCCTCAGATGGCAAGCAGTCCTATACATGTTAAATAGGTTACAGTTTATCCTAGATACAATATATGTGTGCAGAACCGAACAGTTCTCTTGTTGCACAGGGACATAGTACCTTAAATGTAGTATTAGTTACTGTTTCCTCCTTTATTATAATGTATGCTACTTTTTAAAGAAAGCTTTTTGTGTGTGTGTGTGTGTGTATGTTCCCACAATTTAATACATTGCTTGGCCTGGTTAGAACTTTAAAAAGTTCTTGACTTTTTAATAAAGGTGTGTTGAATAGAATTACCTTTTATTTATAACATGTTAAACATGTACATATTTGATAAAGCTTATATAATTATTGATTATAGAACAATTCCTTCTAGATGGGAAGGACTGCCAAATTATCTGGTTGTGAATGATATTTCATCAAACCTAGGAACATTTGCAGAGCCTCCTAAGTGAGCTGGATAATTACTCAAAAAGTTTGGGGTTAACTATCCACACTGGAATTGTCACATACATGGAGAATGTCAAATGTCCAGACTGTATGGGACAGTAGCAACCACTAAAACAATCAGAAGTCTGAGTATGAGTATAGGGAAAAGTTTATGTATTTCATGAGAAAGGGTACACAGTCTCTGACACACAAAGTGTGGTTTTAGAAAAAGACTCATATCCAGGCAAAGGGCATTCCCTTTTTTATTTCCCAACCTGCTGGCTTCTTTTCTCATTGGCTGAGGTTTCTAAAACACAGTTTCTTTTTTAAAAAAATGAGGTAAAAAGGCTGAGGCTGTCAAATGTTTAACAGAATAGACCATTTCCCACTCAATCCAGTCCATTCCCTCAAGGAGCTTCCATTCTTACCTTCTTTTAGGTGAGATAACTTCCCCTGACCATCCTCTGGGTATCAATTTTCTAATTTAAGTTTCATTTCTCTAATTTTTATAACTGTGGAAATTAAATAAATTCATTTCTCACCAGACTAGGTCATATAATTAGATGAGCAACTCACAGAACTTATCTAGCAGTACATAAATTCTGGACAGACTGTCTTTGGACAAGGAACTGGGCCCAGAATTAAAAAGGATTATTAAAATGAGCTAAATTATTTTTGGAAAACAACAACATGAAGAACAAAATGATGACAGGCTTATCTCTGAAACAAAGATCAAATTTTTTTTAACATATTATTCTGGAACACTAAAAGGTTAAATGCCCTGCTGAGGGTTACATAGCCACTGTAGATAGAGTATTAAGTATTTTATTTTAGGCTCTGTATTAAATGTGGGGGGATACGTGTACAAACACAAGACTATCTCTGCTTTCAAGTAATGTATATTTTAATATGAAAAGATAATAACTAAAATGGAAATTTGAAAGTAGTTGAAATAAGTTGCAATGGGCAGCATGGTTTGGTGTCTGAAAAGTGAAAGAGCCCTGGTTTCAGGCAAGATAAAGTTCAGAGAAAATTCTTGGGGCAGAGTTCAAGGTTCAGATGGAGAAGGGATATATAGAATTTATGGCTTCAGTGCAGGAATGATGGTATAGAAATTTGTCACAGATAAGACTTGAACCCAGGACTTTCTGACTACATGCACTTCTAAATAATGAAGTATCAGGTACTGGGAGAGTAGTTTGGAATATGAAAAACTCACAAAAGTGTTCTCAAAGCCAAAAAGTGCCTTTTATTGACATGAAGAGGCTCATGAGCTAATAAAAATTATTTTAGCAGTGGGCTATGAATGAAAGGGTCTATGTAAGGTCAAAGGGAAGAGGGAGAAGAGAAGTAAGGGTAGGTTTTATTAAGTTAGATAGGAATTAAGAAGGGTATATTATGTCTATGTGAATGTTAGAAATTTGCTATAAAGATAAAAAAGGATTCGGGAGTATATGAAGTAAATTAATTTATTTATGGTTGTTGCAAGAAATGGTGATCTACCCAAGGGCAGTTGGGAATGAATCTTTTATTTTCTATTTTAAAGCACAAGATCCCTCTTTCATACCTCTAATTGTCTGGAGATGACAAAATTAACATTGGTCTTTCCATTGTATGTTACTCCTTGACATGTTCCCCCTGCAGCATCATATAACTCACATTCAAAAATAGCAAAAGACTCCTCCTTTGGGGAGGAAAAGTTAATATTAATTAACTCATTAAGCATAAATTCTCAGTGTTTGCAATTACTTTTCACCCACTTCTTGTTTTGGGATGATTTTTATCAGTTTATCAGTTCAGCATTAAATATCTTATTCCGTACAAGTAACTTAGTTACCTGATATGACCTTTCTCTAAGTCCTACATAGATTGGCTCATGTGAGCAATTGCATGATGAGACAGTTGAGTATGTCTTAGAAATGCTAACTAGACAGGCCCAGGAATTTGGCTTCCCTTTGTGTATGTGGTATGGTAGCCAATGGAGACAAGGTGGACTACAGTGCTAAAAATTCTATTTTGGATTTACAAGCAGAGGCATTTACCAGATATTATCTTTTTCTCCTTAAATGGAAGAAAACAATTAAACTTCCCATTTTGGTAAGAGTAACATGAAACCTCATAGATATTGAAGAGTCTAACACTGACTTATTTTTATTATTTATAATTTTAATTTGGGTTTCATATCATAGTCATTAGAAAGACTGAACTTCCATTTATTTCAAAAAAGTCTGTTAACCAGAATATCTCATTCTTCTAGAGTATCTCTTCTTCTGATAAAATTGAAATGTTGATCTATAGATTTCATTCTACTACATCATTTTTTTTTTTTTGCCAGTTTGATGCAGTTTAATTTCATACTTATATATTGCCTAGTTTTATGCATTATACAAATGTTGAAAGCAATCCTGGGTGTGGGTCAGAATATGTAAAGATATCAGTACTTTGGCTAAAGAATTGCAATTAGCATGAATGGAAAATTTTTAAAAAATGTATTGACAATCATTTACTAGACTAAATCTGATAAGAGTATAACCAGCACCAATCTTAGCTTACTTCATACATTATCAGTAGGCTTCTAATGCCAGCATCATAAACATTTAGGGCTCCAACCTTCTTCTGATCTCTAGTCTCATATTTCTACCTAAGTATTTAATAGCTCCATGTGGATACCATCCCCTCCATTTCCATTTGTTAACACTTCCTATCTTATAAGACTCACCTCAAATTTTTCTCATCTCTTCATTCTCCTCTAATAAAAATTTATTATTCCTTCTCAAAGCACTTTATAACTTTTATAACTTCTTAACACTTCCTACTTTACACAGTATAATTTGTCTGCCTTACTGAAGTATGTTTTTTCTGAATAGCAATCATATTGTACTTATGTCAGTGATGATTGTTGTGCCCTATATATATGATAATAAGTATTTTTAACTTAATATTAATTTGTACTTTACATTTATCTAGTACTTCATGTTTGCAAATCTTTCATGCTTACACATGATATACTGTTTAAGCCTCAGAACAACTCTAGGATGTGGGTACCTTTACTTTTATAAATAAGGAAGGTGAGGCGCAGAGTAGTTGGACAAATTACTTGACAGTATTCAGCAGCCAAGAGATAGTCCAAAACCAATCTATTGTCCATCACTTCATGTGTCAGGGAACCCAATGATTCCTGCAGATTTTGAAGTCCTACAATAGTCTCGTGTCTCAGGGAATCTAATGATTCAAAGTGAGGTACAGAGTAATTGGACAAATTATTGGCAGTATTCGTAACCATGAAATGCAATATGAATACACAAACAACTTATAAGTGCCCTATTAACAGTAGATTCAAATATAATTTAATCTCTATCTCTTTTTTAGAAGTTCTGTTTTTATGTTTTATAATATATATAATTATCAATATAGTAGTATGTGAAGACCGCGTATTTTAAAATCAGCCGGAGTCAGGAATTCAGGTTAGGGAAAAATCGTCAGTCTTTATTCTCAGTGAAGAAAGATCGGAGGTGGAAGAGAATGGGCAATAGCAATGTGTGCAGCTGAGTCAAGAAGCTAGCTAGACCAGCAGCCACACGACCAGCAGCCAGGAGCATAGAACCCAGGCCCAATCTCTTCCAGCTTTTCTTCCTGTCTCTCTCTGCCTCCACCCACCAAAATCGTCATTTCCTATACAACACATCAGGACTTGCACAGAGAGTGGGCGGGAGCCATTCTGTTATCCAAGCATGTATATTAATATAGTCCAATTACTATTTAGCCTCACGTGCTTGGGACCTCAGTCCATCAACTCAAACCTCAGCCCATTACAGTAGTACATATAAATAATTTATATATAAATAAACATACCCATATTGGAGATGTGTGTTCAAAATTTTTTTGCTGATGGGTGTAACTGATCAAAAATATTAGGACACTACTGGCATGAAACAGTAGAACTGACATAAGAAGAATTAGTTTGGAGTTTTGGTTCCAGTACTTAGTACTACTTAGTCTGAGACAATTATGGATGCTCAGAAGTGGGGAGGTTTAAACAGCAAAAAGAAGATGCTTTGTTGGGAAATTTTGGGGGATAAAGGTAGGTGCAGTTCTGTTAGAGACAAACCCCATGACCCACATGTGCAACAATGTTTGTGGCAGCCCTTTTTGTAGTGGCAAGAAACTGGAAACTGAATGGATGCCCATCAGTTGGGGAATGGTTGGATAAATTGTGGTATATGAACGTTATGGAATATTATTATTCTGTAATAAATGATCAGCAGAATGAATACAGAGAGACCTGGAAAGACTCACATGAACTGATGCTAAATGAAATGAGAAGAACCAGGAGATCATTATATACGGCAACAGCAAAATTATATAACAATCAATTCTGATGGATATGTCTCTTTCCAACAGTGAGATGATTCAGACCAGTTCCAATGATCTTGTGATAAGAGAGCCATCTACACCCAGAGAGAGAATTGTGGGAACTGAATGGGAAAATTGCATTTTCACTCTTTTTGTTCTTTGCTTGCATTTTGTTTTCTTTCTCATTTTTTTCTTTTTTGATCTGATTTTTCTTGTGAAGCAAGATAATTGTATAAATATATTTACACATATTGGATTTAACATATATTTCAACATGTATAAAACATATTGGATTACTTGCTATCTAGGGAAGGAGGGGAAAATTTGGTACACAAGGTTTTGCAAGGATCAGTGTTGAAAAATTATCCCTGTATATGTTTTGAAAATTAAAAAAAAAAGACAAGCCCCATGATTAGTTATCCCAGAGAATAAGACCTATTTTCCCCTCTCTGACTGGTTAATCATACACTCTTGGGGTCAGTATACCACCCTCTGAGTAAAGCTCCTACTGCTGTAGACTATGCTTATTGTCACATAAAAATCAGATTTTCCAGTTCTCTTTCCACACTTCCAATCCTCACCTCATATGTGTCATATCTATCTCAATATATCATCTTTTCAGGGAGTCCTGAACACCACTGTTTTCTCATTCCCAAATACTTCTATGTAATTCACTAGTGCAAATTGCTTCTCTATTGACAAAACTCCACTGTAAACATGATGATTTAGAAAACTCTCAGATATTTATTTATTTATTTTTGAAAAGGATAGATTTTTGGATTTCTATCAGTAACTAACATAAGAAAGTTTCTTATATTTGGGAATACAAAATTGTCCTTCCTAAATAATTTAATTAGAGAATTAGATGATGTTATTTAACTTCTCTTGGTCTCAATTTCCTCATTTGCTAAATAAGGAGGTTAAACTGAATGGCCTCTGTGGTCATTTCCAGTTCTAGACCAATAGTGATGAGTCAAATATAAATTTATGTTTGTTAGATAGAGAATATAGAGGGAATAGGGCTTCTTTTTCTACTTCTAAGTCATTAGAAGTCCTTAAGCAGAGTAGACCCTCTTTTTTTCAAAAAATGGTGTAAGGCATGGGCTGTCCTGATGGAACCCTTGGTGGGAGCTCAATCCTTCCAAAAGGAAGCATGCTCAAACTACCTGGTCTTACCTGGCCACTCAGATCAAGCTCCATCCTGTGTGTACTACTGGTATTTCAGTATGTAAATGGAGGTTGCTTTATTCCTTGCTGTCAGTAATTGTAGTTCACTTCTTTTTCTCTGAGCAGGCATTTCTTGGGACTTTTACCATGTCAGAATAAGTCCACTTCTCTTTTCTCCACAGGAATCTTTTATATCTTTTTGGGAACACAATTTTATGGGTTTCATTTTTTTTCTTTTAGTGACTGCTGTCCTCCCATGACCTACTTTAAAAATATTTCGTAAGATGGTCTGTGATCCAATCATAATAGAATTAGAATATAGGGAGAGTTTAGACTGAAAACAAATTTGGACAATTAAACGTTGCCCAATCTAATTAATTTCATTTCAAAGCCTATGAAAATGACTTGAGTGAATTTCTCAATCTCCAAGTCACTTCTGTGTGAAATAGCTTTTATCTCCTGCTTTTGATTTTACTAATTCCTATATTCCTCAAATTCTTCCTCACCTCAGATAAATCTCTGCTCTTATGTTGTGCTGTGAAAAGGGTGTCCACTAGGTTTGGAGTCAGAAGGAATGCCTTCAACTGCTAGCTCTGCTCAGTGACTTTGGCAAGTTTTTTAAATATGGGGGTGAGGGGGAGAAAAGTGTTAGATTAGATGATCTCTAAGGTCCCAGCTTTAAAAATTGTGAATTTTCGTTTTTACCAAAGGCAATTAAGGACTTTTTTTTTTTTTATCAATAATAATAACTATGGTTTTACATGGTACTTCACAAATTTTATCTCATTTTTTTTCCCCTCATGACAACCTATTAGCCTCATTTTATGGAAAAGGAAACTTTGGCAGACTGGGGTTAAGTGATTTGCTCAGGGATACATAATAAGTGCCTGAAGTCAAATTTGAATCTGGGTCTTCTAGGGAAGGGACTGTCTTTTGCCTCTTTTTGTATCCCCATTGCTTAGCATAGTGCCTGCTAATACAATGTGGGATATTAATAGTCATAGATTTATTGACTCTAGATCTAGCATTTTTTGTATTGTTGCCCTTTAGTTGCCACCCTTTCACTCTCCTTTAACTCCCCCATTATATTAGGCAGTATTACCAGATCCTTCCCTTCTGACCAGAAGCTAAAGGTACATATATTGGGGAATACAAATATGGAAAAGCTTGGGTATTTTGCCAAAGTTTACCATGGAAACACATTTCAACATATCAATAACTCTAAACTTATACAACCTATTGCTCACCTGAAGAATTATCAGATATAAATTTTACATATAGAACTACATGTTATGTCCTTAAAATCGGTACAGATGACAAATATGGTATTTATAAAGCAATTTTCATCTTCAAAGCACGTTAAGGGCTTATTATTTTCCCCATCTCCCCAGAGAAGCATGCATTATCCTCACTTTTCCAGATAAGAAAATGGAGACAGGGGAGGGCCTTGCTTTAGGCTATAGAGGGTGGTGACTTATGAGATGGGCTGGACTGATAGTCCTCATAATTTCCTTTCCATTTCACTCCCAGGGAAGAGGAGAAAGCCAGAGACAGTTTCTGTTTTGGATTTGGTTAGTGTAATGTTTGCAGAACTTCAAAGAGTGCTAGAGCTGAAAAGGATTTATATATTTTTAGCCCAATATTACTGAACTGCTTTAAAATTCTAGAAAACTAAAATAAAACAAAAACCAGATTTCCTTGTCAGGCTGAAGACAGCTCATTGAGGAAAAGTGTCACTTTTTAACCTGCTTTGTTGGAATTATATATGGTATGTGTGGCTTACTTTTTTTTTTTTTTTTATGAAATTAAACTGTTTTATGTTAAGGAAATTCAGGGACAAGAAAAATAAAGTATAATTCTACACGAGATTTATTACTGACCCTGTAAAAACAAGATGTGACTTTATAGAAAACAAATATACATTGGGAATCTAGTATTTCTCTCTATATGTATCTCTCTATCCAGCAACCTATCTTTGTATCCCTATAACTTTGGACAGTTCCTGGCACAAACTAATGTGTTTATCAAGTATCAGCTTTAGGAAAGTTGTAGTTTTTCTCTTATAGTTCAAAAAGTGTAGACATTAAAAAAAAAATCCTTAATGATCTTGAGCTGTAAAATAGAACTGGTGTCCTCCACCCACATTAATTACTCAAACAAACTGTAATTGGCTGGGCCTGGGATAAGTGTGCCTCATCAGCACATAATATTGCTGTCATAGAGAAAATAAAGAAAAGACATTTTCAAAGGGAAGAATCTGAGAGCCTTATTTCTGGCAAAGGAGTTTTCTCATTGGGAACAGGTCACCCTAACAACACGACCTAAACAAAACAACTCTCATGTGGTGTGGCTGGTTGATGAATCAGTGATCCCTTTCTTCTTTTGAAAGAACTGCTAATACCTGCCCCGACTGTAAATGTTTATTCCTGGGTCACATACCAAGTATTTGACAAGAGAAGTAGAAGCAAGAATTCTGAACTTGAAGTCAGGAGACTTGGATTCAAATCCACTCTCTGAAGTTTATTAGCTGTGTTGCTTTGGATCAGTAATTTGATCTCAACTGTAAAAAGCCATATAATATTTGTCCTATCCATTTCACAGAGTTGTTGTGAAGCTCGAAGGAGGTTATGTATGTAAAGCATTTTTTAATGCTTCAAAAAGCTACAATTATTTTTTGTGCCAATAAATTAATTTATTGCCTCACAAAAGAACTATATATTTTAAACATTTTTTTCTTTCTATAACTATAAGCTTCTTATATATTTAATCTACTTGCAGACAGACATAGAAGAAGAAAGATAGACCATGTCTTTTTCTACCACCCTCTTCTATTCCTTAAAACACAATTCTGTCCTCTTCAGTTTAGTTCTTTGAGGTCCAGAAAGATAATGAAGGATAAATATGTTTATTAAATCCTAGGATACAGGTTTTAAATTATCTCTTGCAAATTGAGAGAATAGTGTTAGCATAAGTAAAAGAAAGTAGATTGTATGGTTTTTCAATTGTGATTCCAAGGCAGATGGAGTATCAGTGTAAATTTAGAAAGTTAATAAAAGTTTAGATAAATCCTTAATGATTAGTCCATAATATATATCTGGTTATAGCAGTGGTATAGTGGGGCATTATCCAGACACTCCCATGTCTCCTTCCCTCCACCCTATTACTGAATGATTACCTAGAAAGCTGGAGCAAGAAGGAGGATACTCCTTCTCTTCCCTTATAGAGGGAATCAAGTGATAGGCAATTTTTTCTCTATTTTTTTTTTAGCTCCAAACCTCCAGTTAGAGATGAGGATCTGGCAAAATACCTTGTCTGATCTATCTCTATCTTCTCTGGGGATATTGCCTCCTCGATTGTCTCCTTCCAACCATATTTTAATAACTATATCCAGACTAGCAGAGTCCTGTTGTTTAATACTGTTTATAAAGACAAAGTAAACATCTCAAGCAGGAGTGTGTGTGTGTGTGTGTGTATGTGTGTGCGAGATGGATCCATCCCTTTTCAGAATAATGTTTTTAAATGCATAAAATAAAATACAAAGGATTATGAAGGAAGACAATTGTTTTTTGCAATAGAAGTACAAATATATATATATTTTAAAAGTTTACAACTCCTAATTGTAAAGAAAGACAATAAACTTTCCTCCATGCCTAGAGGGAAACATTTTAAGTCTCCTTGAGGAAAAAGATTATTGCCTTGGTGTCTAGTGAGAGATGGGCACATTGCATGTGCCCAGATATAGAGATCAATAGGACCTAGAGGAATCCAGCTCCTGAAGAGTGAAGAAAATACCTAAAGCTGGAGGTGGTATAAGAACCTGGGCAAAACTGTGAGGGGGCAGCTAGGTGGCACAGGGGATAAAGTACAGGTCCTGAAGTCAGTAAGGCCCAAGTTCAAACTATCAATGAAACCTGGGAAAGCCACTTAACTGCCTCAGTTTCCTCTTCTGTAAAATGAGCTGGAGAAGAAAATGGCAAACCACTCTGGTGTCTTTGCCAAGAAACCTCCCCTCCCTCCAAAAAAAAAGAATTGGACATAACTGAAAAGGAATTGACCAAAAAGAGTTTTGAATATAAAAGCATCACTTGAAATCACTACTAAGACAGGATTTAAGATTCCAGAAATGAAGCTGTTTGGTTATTTATATATATAATATGTATGTATAATGAAGGGCTAGGACTAGGTGGTCTCTCATATCTCTTCTAATTCTAAAACTCTATGAGAGTATATTAACTTTTTACTGACACGTGACCTTCTTAGTAAATAATTTATCAAACTTGTCAGAGAACAGGTCGATGTTGTAGTGGATACAGCCTAAAGTAAGAAGGTGGGAATTCAAATCCAATCACAGACATTTACTACCTATGTAACCATGGGTACATATTTTAATCTCTTGTTTGCCTCAGTTTCTTCAGCTGTAAAATGGGGCTATTAAGAACAGCTACCTTGAAGGGTTGTTATGAGAATAAAATGAGGTAATATTTGTAAAGCACTTAACATAGTGTCTGGTATATAGTAGGTGCAATATAATTGCTTGTTCCCTTTCTTCCCTACTCCTTTCATCTTAGGTAATATGATTTACTAAATAGAGTGAGCTCATCAAATGGGGTTTTCATCTAAACACATGCATAGGAAAATTGAGTTGCTTAAATTCTATAGGGCCCTGCCCTAATTTTTAATTATGTACTGTGACTTTAGATTTGCTTTCTAAAAGCTAATTCTTTTTTTTTCTATGTTATATTCCATGTATAATATTTAGTAACAGTAAAATACTTGTATTACTAAAATGATCTATATAGAGAAGAAAACAATATATTTTCTGAGCAATTAAAAGGATGTGCCTAAAAGTTCCATCCATGTAATATCAATTTAATAATTACTGAACAAATTGCTCCAAAGTGCCATAACATCTGTGCAGTCTTTATTGATTATCCCTAGGCCTTTGATTCCATTCCAAAGTCATGGCTTATCCAGACACTGCAAATATATTAAATAGAACCAAGTGTTCTCTATTTAAAACATGACCCTAATACAATAATGTAAAAAAAAAAAATGATATGAAACATCACTTTTTCAGGGAAATAGTTTAAGCTTATTTTGATTCTGTTTCATCTTAAATTTATTATAATCTCCTTTGAACAGAAAAAAAATGTAACTTCCAAATTAAAGAGTTGAGCCATAACATCTTATCAATCATTTGATGCACCTGAATGACATGCTATGTGGCTTCAACAAAAATACATTTAAGAACTCCTTCATCTCATGGAATCTTTCTCCAATATTACTAAATATCATTTGCATTCAACAAGGATAAAATTCTTATTATTTGCCAAAGAAAGATGGAGTCTGAATATTTCAGATTTGAATATAGATGTCAAATTGAACAATTGGATGAAAGTGATATGTACAAATATCTTGATATCCTCTAAGCCAGACATATCAATCATAAAGATACCTGGGAAAAGGTCATCGTTGAATTTCAAGAAGCTCACTGACATCCTAGTCAAATTTAAGTTGGAATACTTAAAACTGGATACTTAAAACAATTAGCACTTCTGCAATACTAGTATTAATTTACACTTTCAGAACCACAGCAGATTTGTAAAGTATCTTAACAAAGTCACATACAATATTAATGAAACATCGGACCTATCACCCTAAATTAACTATAAAAAGATGAAAACTTCATTAAAAAGCAGAAAGATAATGGATATACATGCCCAGAGTACATAGTAAAAAATGTTTTTAAAAAATCTATAGAAATGCTTTGAAATAAGAAGGCTAAGCTTCATTAAGCATTATAATAAAGACTGTTACATTTCTTTAGATTTGTTGAATATAATCAAAATATATTTACTTATAGCTGAAATCCTTGAAACTATTAAAACACTAGAGCTAACTCAAAATGCCCTGTACAGTTGATATCTGCACAAACTAAGCCAATCACATACTTACAATGACTGTTAGTCCATAAATATTTATTAAGCATCTACTGTGTGTCAGGTGTTGTGCTAAAGACTGGAGATACAAAGAAAGGCAAAAGAGTAACTGCTCTCAAGGAGGTCATAATCTAATGGGGAAAATATCATACTATATAAAAATCATTTACAGGATAAATTGGAGATAATCAACAGAGAAGAGGCAGTAGAATTAGAAGTGATTGGGAAAATCTTCCCAAGGTGTAATTTTAGTTGGGATTTGAAGGAAGTCAAGGAAACAAGGAGAGGAAGGTAAGGAGCATTTTGGGCCTGGGGAGCAGCCAGTGAAAATGCCCAGAGTAGGGAAATGGAATGTTTTATTTGAGGAATGGTTAATATAGATTAATAATATAGATTAATAAGAAAATTGGAAATTGTGCAACATATCATATAAATTATAAAATTTTAGCTTCTATAAAATACTTAGAAAGAACTGACCAATGACTAGAAGATTGAATCAGAGGCTCGCTAACTTTCTGGACTAAGAGATTACAAATTCTCATATTACCAATACAGACCTCAAAATATCCTGGATATCTTAATTAATAAATTGTACTGGAATCAGAGCATGACTAAAGATTGAACTGTTTTTCTTACTCCTTTGAATATCACATTGATCTATAATTTAAGAATGTTTAATAAATATTAATTTTCATAATCTCCAATTTACTTATATTCATAATTTCCAAGTTGCTTATAACAAAAACTTTTAAAATATAAAGGTTTAGCAGGAGAAATCAAAATTATATGGTATCCTTGTTTTATTGTCTGCTTCTGTTATTGTATTAAAGATATTTTCAATGAGTCTATAGAGGATGAGCTTAAGTTTTAATATTTTTATTCAATTTTTGAAACTAGTTTTAGTGTGTTTCTGGATAGTAATTATAACACTTAATAAAAAGTTATAAAGCAGTATATCAACTTGTCTCAAGACCATTTCTATCCAAATGCCATCAAGTTAAATAAGAACTTAATTATGACAATGATAATAACAATACCAGTACTGAGATAATTCTTTGAGAACTGGAAAATACTTGATATATATCACCTCATTTGAGTGTCAAAACAATTCTGTATAGTAGACACTACAACTATTATTATCACCATTTTACAGATGAGGAAACCAAGGCTCAGGGAAAAGTGACTTGTTCATGGTCATATATCTAAGAAATGCTGGACATGACATTTGGTTCTTAGAATTCCTGGCTCCAAATTCAGTGTTCTAGACACTAAATCATCAATATGAAGTTTTAAATTCCATTTTAATTTTAAAAGATGAGAAAATTTAAAAAATATATTAAAATAGTTAATTGTAGATACAGAAGAATAATTAGTAATTAGGACAGTTTAGGAGACTTTGGGGTTTTGTTTCTGTGTTTCTCAGTGACTCATAATGTGAAAATCATTTCATCTCTGTTATCCTCAGTTTCTCCACTTATGAAATAGGAATAATCATACTTAGTTATTCATTGGGAACCTTCATTGAGCAATTTTTTTGAATTGCTATAAATAGGCAGCATGGTGATTTTTTTTTTTATCAATATGTGGGAGAAATCTCATAAATATGATTTAGGTCCACCTATCAGCCATCTATTAGGGGTTAAATGAACCCCTGAGTAACTGAAAGTACTAAATAGAGAATGATTAGGAATTTCCTGTTGAACTTTTTATAAGGGGGAAAAAAAGGTGATTCCATAACATGCTGAAACAGGGCTCTTATGAATTGCTCATTGGGAGAGGCAGGGTGTGTCAAGACATCTCCCCAGGAGAATGCTGAGTAAAGGAATAGTAATGTTTGTAATGCTTTAACCTATAGGCAGAGAGGGAGGGAAAAAAAAGTCTTTTATGCCATTAAATATTCAGGATGAATTCTAGTATCATTGGGCTATAAGGAATTGTTTACTGAAATTTCATAAGGCAATTAATGCTGCTTTGTACTTATTTTTCTCTATTAATATTACTTAAACCTGAAATTAGTAAAATGATTCATATGGCAAATGAAATGAAGGAAAGAAGAAAATTCATTGATAAAAATGTACAAAAAATGCTTTAAAAACCCCAGGCATGTCAATTAGTGCCAAGTATTTTTGTTGGTTCTATTTAAATCTTTTACAAGGAATTTACAAGGAATGTTACAACCAATGCAGACAAGATGGAAGGGAAGCAATAAACTGGGAAAAATAATTTACATCCAAGGGTTTTGATAAAGGCCTTATTTCCAATAACCGGGAAGTACTAAATAAAATAATCATAGTGTAAAGTGGATTTTAGGAAGGGGCATTGGTGATAGGGCAGAAGTCATTGAAATAATGTCCAATTGATTCTGAATTCTTAACTTTTAAGGTGCTGGATATAATAAGAGCCATGAAAACCAGAGTTTTATCAATTTCTTCCCCAACATCTAATCATAATGTAATGTAAAATGCACTGAGCTAGGAATCTGGTGACTACTGGTGAGGTGCTAGTCTTGCCTATGCACTTGATTTGGGGCAAGCAACCTCCCCTCACTGGTGTTAAACAGGAGAGTTAGACTCTAAGATACTTTTAAGTTCTGACACGTTAAGGTTTTAATCACTCCAAATTCATCTTTCTGGTAGAGTCAAGAGAAGTTTTACGTGGATTTTATAAATGCTTAGCACAAACAGAAGCTTCCCAGAGTTGAAGGGAGATCAAAAGAGCTCCATAAGTTAGGTTTTCATGTGGTCAGGAGGCAGGAAGCTTCTAAAAACTTTTAACTGAATGAACACAGCATAGTTATTGAGGCTTCCCTGTGTTCTGAGATAGTAAAATGAATAATAACAGTTATAGCTAGCATTTATATAGCGCATTAAGTTTTTCACAATGCTTTACAACTTTATAGTGATCCTGAGGTAGGAGCTATTGTTAACCCTATACTTACAGATGAGGAAACTGAGGCTTAGAGAAATAAGTGACTTGTCCTGGGTCACACACAACTGGGAAGTATCTGAAACTGGATTTGACTTCAGGTTTTCCTCTTTCTTAGTCCAGCACTCTATCCACTGTACCACCTAACTACACTAATAGGCTATGTTTCTAATGTATGTCTCTCAAGTCTCTATATCATTAAATTCTCATCAGATTTCAGACTAAGTCCTCTTAGTCACTTAGTCCTCAGTCATTTCTCCTAGGTCCCTGGCTATCTTCTATTTCACCGTATCATAGAATCATGAAATAAAAAATTTCTTGGTTAGGAAAGACATTAGAGATTACTTAGTCCAAGTGAAGGAAAGGGAGGATAGAGCAAAGGTCTATGGGAAAGATCAGGGAGGTTGGGAGAAATGGGCACCTTGCTTTGAAAATCACCATCTTTTACATGTGGCATTTTAGTTGTCAAGTAGCCAGAAAATACAGGAATAATAAAATATATCTTTTACATGTAATATTTGAATAAGTCTAATCCATTCTCTTTTCTCTATTTTCAAATATGTCTAGTGGAATTTAAAAGATTTTAATATTTTGGTTAAAGTGGATTATGTGATACTAGTTAATATTTCTTACTCAGATCAATCAATAATCATCATCAGACCAAACCCTTTTTAAAAATGGGAAGTTTTCTGTAGATTATGACTTTATCCAAAATGTTATATTCAGATCTCTCATTAGGCCTTATTATTCCATGGTTTAATCTAGAAGGTGGGAGTTAGTAGTAATTACAGCAAATACCTAATAAAAACTATTAAGTTGAGTGTTGAAATAGAAAATGAAAGGTCATTTTAATGATACTGCTAAATTGGTAGATTATATCTACGCACCCACAGATTTCTTGGATAGCTGAACAGGTCAGAAAATGTAGTAATTTATTAGAGTCTGCTATCAACTCTTTTTTTTTGTGAACATGTTCTTCTCCTATATATGTTTCAAGAGTCTTATGAACTCAGAATCTTCTGATGTTGGCAATAGTGTGACTTGGAAGATTGAGCCAACAACTCATTCATATACATCTCCTTCCTTGAAAAAAAGAATGGAAAGTTATTAAGCATATGAAATACTTAGACATTGTCAATCTTGAGGAAAGACATATATGCAAACCATTGTTTGAAAAATAGGGATGTAGGTTTGCTAGGTAAGAACCTTGCTTAGAAAACTAGCTTTTATGACTTCTATTAAATCTATCTATCTACCTATCTACCCTTTTAATCTGTATATATGTATATTTATATATATATATATGTATGCAATATGATCAAATAAAATAGGCATTTTCATAGACATAGCAGAACACAAAGGTAGTGTTGTATATGAAACTGCAAATTTCTATTATATACAGTTTGCTTTTCTTTTCAAATTTCTAAGTTCTAGTGGTAGCTTATAAAGCTTTCTTGTGTTTCTGTCTGGCCTTCCTTCTGTTGTTTTCTCTGTTTTTTTTTTTTTTTTTTTTTAATATGCCTCTAAAGAGTGATATTACAAGTAAATTAGAAGAACAAAGGATAGTTTACCTTTCAGATCTGTGAAGGAAGGAATTTATGACCAAAGAAGAATTGGAGTATCTTATGGAAGGCAAAATGGAAAATTTTGATTATATTAAATTTAAAAGTTTTTGTACAAACAAAACCAATGCAGACAAGATGGAAGGGAAGCAATAAACTGGGAAAAATAATACACATCCAAGGTTTTGATCAAGGCCTTATTTCTAAAATATGCAGAGAATTGACTCAAATTTATAAGAATTCAAACCATTTACTAATTGATAAATGATAAAAGAATATAAACAATTTTCAGATGAAGAAATTGAAACCATTTCTAGTCTTATGAAAAGTGCTCTAAATCACTATTGTTCAGAGAAATGCAAATTAAGACAACTCTTAGGTACCACTACACTTCTCAGATTGGCTAAGATGATAGGAAAAGATAATGATAAATGTTGGAGGGGATGTGGGAAAACTAAGACACTAATACATTGTTGGTAGAGTTGTGAACTGATTTCAACCATTCTGGAGAGCAATTTGGAACTTTGCTCAAAAAGTTATCAAACTGTGCATACCCTTTGATCCAGCAGTGTCTCTACTGGGCCTATCTCCCAAAGAGATCTTAAAGGAGGGAAAGGGACCCATATGTACAAAAATACTTTTGGCAGCTCTTTTTGTAGTGTCAAGTAACTAGAAACTGGATGGATGCCCATTAGTTGGAGAGTGGCTGAATATAAGTTATAGTATAAAAATGTTACTGAATATTATTATTCTATAAGAAACAATCAGCAGGCTGGTTTCAGAAATGTCAGGAGAGACCTACATAAAGTGAAGTGAGTAGAACTGGGAGATCATTGTACAAGGCAACAGCAAGAGTATACAGTGATCAGTTCTGATGGAAGTGGCTCTTTTCAACAGCAAAGTGATTCAGGCCAGTTCCAATGATCTAGTGATGAAGAGAGCCATCTGCACCTAGAGAGAGGACTCTGGAGACTGAGTGTGGATCACTACATAGTATTTTCATTCTTTTTTTTGTTGTTTGCTTGCATTTTGTTTCTTTCTCATTTTTTTCCTTTTTGATATGGTTTTTCTTGTGCAGCATAATTGTGGAAATATGTGGAAATATGAAAAAGAATTGCACATGTTTAACATATATTGACTTGCTCTCTAGGGGAGAGGATAGGGAGAAGGGAGGGAGAAAAATTTGGAACACAAGGTTTTGCAAGAGTGAATGTTGAAAATTATCTTTGCATATGTTTTGAAAATAAAAAGCTTTAATAAAAAACAGAAAAAAGAAAAAATACAAAAATATGCCTCAGTGATCCTCTTTTTCTTTTCCTTTATGTTTCCTTTCTTTTTGAGTTTGGGTCTTCTTATTTTACCCAGGCTTTAAATGCAAGGAGCACTTGTGGGTCCGATCCTACTATTGATCAATATAGAAATCTAAACTTGCTCTACTTCTCTGACCTGGCTTGGTTTGCCTCTCTTTAGGCAGTCTAGTGATCTTCTGCTCCCTGGGGCTCATCATATTTTATTAAGTACCTACTATGGCTACGTATTGGGGATACAAATAAAAGAAAGAGAAATAGTGTCCATTCTCAAGTATTTTACATTTTATTGGGGAGATTTGTAGATATGTAAATATATACAAATATATTTAAAATAAATGAGGTGAATTTAAGGGGAGGACACTACTTGATGAAAGAAATCAGGAAAGACTTCATGTGGCAGGCAGTGTTTGAACTTTTTTTCCCTTGATTTCCTCAAGGGGATTTAGTGATTTGCCCAGTAACTACTAAGTATCTCAAGCTGTATTTGAACTCCTCCTCACTCCAGGGCCAGTGCTGTACCCACTGTGTCATGTAGCTGCCCTTGAACTGAATTTAAAAAAAAAAATGAGAGATTCTAAGAGGCAAACCTGAGAACTGAATACACTCCAGGCATGGGTGATAGCCAGTGCTAAGTTGAAGAATTGGAAGATGGAATAACTTGTTCAAAGAGCAATAAAAAGGCCAATTTGGGCATGAAGGAGAATGAGTGATGTGTAATTAGGCTGGATAAGTAGTCTGTAGCTATGTTGTAAAGGACTTTCAATGCCAGACAGAAAAGTTTATTTGTGATTTTTGAAACGATAAAGAGACATTGAAGATTATTGATTAGGAGAGGGGATGACATCAGTCCCTCATTTGAGGAAATCTCTATGTGAATTATGTGGAGGATAAAATATACCAGACAAGAAGTGCTGGGGGCAAGAAGAACTAGAATGGTTGTGATGGGAAAAGAAAGAAGGGGACAGATCCAAGAAAAGGTATAAAGTTAGAAGTGACAAGATTTGGCAACTGATTGGATATGTGGAGTGTAGAGTGAAGAATCTGAGGATAACAAGGTTTTGCATGAAAGATATCAACTGCAATAAAAGAATTCAAAAGAGGGGCAAATAAATTTTGTTATGCTTACACTGAGTTTGAGAATGCTAAGGGATGTCCACTTAGAAATAGCCATAGGAAGTTGGAGACACTTAACTAGATCTTAAAAGAGATGCTATGGCTGAAGCCTGGTGATCATTTTTAGAAAGATGATAATTAAATCCATGGGAACTGATGAAATTAGCAAGGGAGAGAGTGTTGAAAAAGAAGAGAGCCCTCTTATTCTGGTAGGAGAGTCATGTGAATCGTGGACCACCAAACTAGGTTGAGAAGGAGACAGAAAAAGTCAGAAGAAAAAGAGAGCAATGTCATGAACATAGAGAGAATCCTGGAAAGGGGGAGGATCAATAACTTTATATTTAGTTATATTAGAGAGGTCAAGAAGGATTTGACAATTAAGAGATCATTGGTAACTTTGGAGAAAGGAGTTTCATTCAAGTGTTGTGGTTAGAACCAGATTGCAAAGGACTGAAAAGTGAGGGGGGAAGAAGTGAAGATAATGATTACAGCCAGCATTTTCTAAGAATTTGGCTGTGAAAGGAGGAGATACAGGATCACAATAATTTGAGAGAATGGTCAAGTCTAGTGAATTTTTTAAGGATGGGATAAATATAAGCATGTTTGGAGACAGCAGAGAAGGAAGGAATAGATAATTGGAAATTGATAGTTAGAGAGAGTGAGGGGGATCTGCTGGAGAAGATGGGAAGAAATGGAATCAAAGATAAAGGGGAGCTGGTCTTTGTGCGAAGAACTACTCATCAGATTGGGTAATAAAGGAGAAAAGAATGAGGTGTGGGGATTGAGAGAAGAAAAGAAGGAGATAGTTCATGACAAGTGGAAGTTGCTATTTTTTTCTCTATTTTCTCAGGAAGTTGAGGGGAGGTCCTCATTTGAAAATCTTGGGGGAAAGAAATAGCATGGGAGACTTGAGAAAAGAAGAGGTTTGAGATAGTCTTTTTGGTAGAGTTGGAATAAAGAATCCATTAGAAAGGAGTAAAAAATTATGTTGCTTTAGTAATGTCCCAATAGTAGCTTACTAAATGTCACACAAGTAGTAAAAGCCAAGATGTCAACTCAGTTCCTCTGATTCCAAATTATGCATCCCAATATGTCCTCCACTGCTTTTTATACTTCAGTAAAGTAATCTTTCATAGGCAATATGTATTTGAATCTGACAACAAGCTTCCAAAGGAAGGCAGGGAATGTCATCATCCATGTTTAGAGAGGAGCTACCTGTAGCTCAGAAAGCATCACATAGCTAGTAAGAGGAAGAGATAGGATGAGAATCCAGATTTTTTCCTGATAATATGTCACCCTAAATATCAGAAACTTGAGGTTAAAGATCTTTCTCTTTTAATTTGAAGAAAGATGCTGTATCTAGATTATCTGAACTGATGTACTAGGACATAATTAGAGTAGCCCATGTTGTGCCACTAATTATCTATGCACTATGACTTTGGGCATTTAAAATGAGAGTATTTAGTCAGGTGATCTTTCAAATTCTTTCTAGCTCTAACAGTAAATGATTATAAGTTCATCTTTTGGTGGATTGATAAAACCAAGGATTCCAAGTCACTTAGAGAAAGCACTAAACATAGAGACATTTCCAAATAGATAAAACCTCTTTGATTTTTAAAAAAATTATTTTAATTGTAAGTAAAGATGGTTTTAACATTCATTTTTGTAACATTTTGAGTTCTAACTCTTTTTTCCCTCCTTCCCTTCCCTTCTCCCTTTATAAGACAACAAACAATCTGATACAGGCTATACATATTCAATCAATTTTTAACATATTTCCAAATGAGTCATATTGGGAAAGAAAAATCAGAAAACCAAACCAAAACAAGACAACAACAACAAAAAAGATGAAAATAGTATGCTTTGATCTGCATTCAGTCAATTCTTTCTCTGAATGCGGATGTCACTTGTTCATTCCAAGACTATTGGAATTGTTTTGGATCACTGTATTGCTGAGAAGAGTTAAGTCTATCATAGTTGATCATCACACAATCTTGTTTGTGTGTACGGTATTTTCCTGGTTCTTCTTGCTTCACTCAGCATCAGTTCAGGATTTTCTGAACTCAGCCTGTTCATCTTATAGAACATTATATTCATATTCCACAACTTGTTCAGTCATTTCCCAACTGATGGACATCCACTCAATTTCCAATTTTTTTTACACCACAAAAAGAGCTATTACAAACATTTTTGAACATTCCCTTTCCCCTTTTATAATGTCTTTGGGACATAGACCCAGGAGTGACACGGCTGGATCAAAGAGCATACCCTTATTAGTTTTTTAGCCCTTGGACATAATCCAAATTGCTTCCCAGAATGGCTGAATCATTTGTATGCCAGTTTTTTCACATTCCCTCCAATGCTTATCATTAGTGTTTCCTGTCATCTTAGCCAATCTGATAAGTATAAGGTGGTATCTCAGAGTTGTTTTAATTTGCATTTCTCTGATCAATAATGATTTAGAGCATTTTTTCATATGAGTATAGATGGATTTTAATTTCTTCATCTGAAAATCATCAGTTCATATTCTTTGATCATTTATCAATTGAATTTGAATTTTTTTTTCCATTTTTTATTAGGATGTGCAGAGAATGTCTTTGAACCATGTTTGGAAATAACAAAGAATCCAAAAGAGACTAGAGAACTAGAAGTAAGATAGACAAACCTCAATCAGGGGGTGAAACTCTGAGTTATTTTGAACTCTTATAGTAGGAAGTTTGTGCCAAGAAGAAATAATTTGTTACATGGAAACTCTTTATAACAATAGTTTTCACTTTGTGGAAACAAACAATACTAATGCTATATATCTTATATTTGTCTGTACTTTGCTTATGATGCCTTCTTGCTTAGAATGCCATTTTTTTTCTGCCCTTCCAATCTATCCTTTAAGATCTGTTTCATATACCACTAAATTATAAACTCATTGAGGGCAGGAATCATCTACTTTTTAACATCTCTGGATCTTCTTTATGACCTAGTATGATATATAGTGTGAAGAAACTTGTGTTTATTGCTATTGTTGCATCATTTCAGCCATGCTCAGTTTTTGTGATCCAGTTAGGGTTTTATTGGCAAAGATACTGGAGTGGTTTTCCATTTTCTTCTCCAACTTATTTTATAGATGAGGAAACTGAGGCAAATAGGGTTAAGTGATTTCCCCAGGTCACATAACTAGTAAGTGTCTGGGGTTAGCTGTTTACTCAAGTCCCCCTGACTCCAGGCCTGGCATTCTATCTATTGTACCACCTAATTTCCCACATGTAGGAACTACTCAATAAATATTTGTTACATAAAAAAATGAATGAAATAATGATGGTTACATAGTGGTAGCCTGGTGCAGTAGATACAGAAAGATCTGAGTTCAGAACTTGCATCTGACACATTAATTGAATGGTCCTAGGCAAGTCACTTAATCTTTGTTTCAGGCATCTATACCTATACCTATAATTAATACTATATTAATTATAATTAATTAATTATATTGATTATAGATGTAATTAAAAATAACAACAACTAATATTAGCTATATTGCAAAAAGAAAAAAATAAGACAATAAAAAAAGTTACAAATAAAAAGGAATGCTTCATCCAACATTTAGAATTCACCAGTTTTCTCTCTGGAATTATCTCGAATCATTATCTTGATCAGAATGGCTAAATCTTTTACAATTGATCATCCTTACAATTGCTGTTACTGTGTAACAGCACAGTTCTGCTATTCTTTATTCCTGGTTCTGCTTAGTTTGCTTTGCATTAGTTCATATAAGGCTTAAAAATTTTTTTTAAGAATTTATTTTTTTAAATAATTATAACTTTTTATTGACAGAACTCATGCCTAGGTAATTTTTTTAACAACATTATCCCTTGCATTCACTTCTCTTCTGACTTTTCCCCTCCCTCCTTTCACTCCCTCCCCCAGATGGCAAGTAGTTCTATACATGTTAAATATGTCACAGTATATCCTAGATACAATATCATGCAAGTCTTTACAGGCATTTCTGAAACCATCCTGCTCAGCTTTCTTATAGCGCAAGAGTATAACATCACAATTTTACACCACAAGTTGTTCAACCAATTAATAGGTATCTCCTCAATTTCCATTTCTTTGTTACCTTACAAAGAGTTGCTATAAATATATTTTGCACATATAAATCCTTTTCACTTTTTAAAAAAGTCTCTTTAGGGTACAGACCTAGTGGTGGTATTGTTGGATCAAAAGTGTGCAGTTTTATAGCTCTTTGGGTATATTCCAGATATTTTTCTGGTAAGATTATACAAGTTTATACCTCCACCAATAGTCCCTAGTGTTGCAGGTTTTTCACATCCCTTCCTTGCTGTAGCATGTTGTGAAGCTCTGCAGACAACAGCAACTTTAGGCTGAATCATTTTTTTTTTTTTTTAATTTTGGAAAAGTTGCCAAGGTATATGAGTAAGAAGAGAAAGCAAGTGGGAGGGGAGAGACACAGAGAGTGCAAATTAGGAGCGGCTACAGTGGGAGTGGCTCAGGTCTCAGGTGAGCTAACTGGCTCTTTCTGTTCTGAAAGGCATTGCCTCAACACCCAGTTTCCCAGCTCCACTCTTTAAATTTCTTTTGCCATTGCTTTCCCCAGGATTACTGCATAGCAAGGTAAGGGGAAATGAGGGAGATGGGTAGATTTTCCTTCTTAACTTCTGAAATCTTAAAAGAAAATAATAACTTTGAGGAGAAAGGGAGAGAAACTTAACAGACGATGCAAAGGCAAATTCTTATGAATGTTGATTTCCTACTCATCACTTTGCTTTCAAGTTAGCCAGGCAGCTTGCCTTACTTTTCCCACTGTGACCTGGGAGTACTGATTCTGGGACTGAAATCAAATTTAACCATACAAGCCAGAAACATATAATCTCTTCAAGTGGGTGACCACTGATTCATGAAGGAAGAAGTGGTTTCCCAGTATTCTGATTATGTTCTCTCAGTCAACTTTAGAATTCAGTCAGTTAGTCTTTGATTCATTGAAAGCTATAATTTTTTTTTTTTTATTATCAGTTTCAAAAAGGGTGTGTATCTTGAAAAGTAAGCAAGTTTTTTTTTTTTCTAAACTTTTTAATTTGCTAATTACAAAGGAAACACTGGAATGACTGGTTCACTCATTAGCAGGTACTGCTTAACTGGGATTTAACCTTATAATACACTTGTATCCTAAACATGGGGAAAAAATCAGAGGAAGGATTATAGTGCATAGGTAATTTATGGAGACTTAATATTAACATTATTAATACTTTATATACCTAACACTTACATATTGCCTAAAAGTTTAAAAAATGCTTTGCCTACATTATCTCATTTGATCTCATTTCTGGGAAAATATATACTAGAAAATGATCAGAAGATGATAGGATTCATGGAGAGAGAGACTCTGAGCTGTATATATGAAAGAAGTACTACCACTAGTGAAGTCATAGATACACCAATGTACCAATACATTAGCCACATGATTGTTTTTTGTTTTTTTTTTTTACTTGATGAATTGTCATTAATTCTGGGTCAGTACAATTGTATTTTCAGTTGGTTTCTTTCAAAGAACAGAGGATTAGATCTAGATCTGGAAGGGACTTTAGAGACTATGTAGTTCAACCCTCTCATTTTACAGATGAGGAAACTGAGGCTCTGAGGAAGATGGGTGATTTATCTAAGATCCCACAGGTATAAGTGGTGAAAGAAGCACTAAGGAGAGCTCTGGGACTGGAATAAAAGGCCTGAATTTAAATTAGATCTCAGACACCAGTTGACTCTGAGAACCTCAATTTTACTGCAGACTGCCTCAATTTCTTCAACTATAAGATGGAAATAAAATAGCACCAACTCCTAGGGTTATTGTGAGAATCAAATGAGACAATATTTGTAAGTACCTTGCAAATTTTAAAGTACTACACAAATATTAGCTATTATTGTTCTGAAAAGATGGACCTACTTTTATGAAGAAATTGGTCCTCATGAGTCCCTCTTATTGCAGTATTTCCATATTTCCTCTTTGGCAACAAGGCACCATATTCTCCTAAATGATTACAGATCATTACAGTTACATCTTAACTATGGTGGAAAGAAACTTGACAAAAGGCTGTCATGGATTTGTAGAGTCATAGACTTAGAGTGGGCAAGGATTTTTGATATAATATAATCTAACATTTTGATGTTTTCATATAAAGAAAAGCCCAACGAATTTTTGGAAGTTGAGAGTTTTGGGACTAAGAAAAATGTGGTGAAATGAAGAAATGATAGAAGCTATGTTGCTATGGACACTGAAGTTTAGACTCCATGAAGTTGGAGAAGATAATTTGTTGTACCAATTCTACTTTGCCACAGGCAAATGAATTATATGATTTATTGGGTCTTTCTACCTAACTGTTATGATGCTTATTTAACATCTGCAGTGATCTTACATTTACAGAGTACTCTAAGTACTAGAATTTCCAGACTTTTTTTTCTTTTAATGCCTACTTATTTTAGCTAAGCAAGTTTGAATCAGGTTAGGCGGGTCTCAAAGTTAACTGAACTCTGATCTTAAGAAGACTATGCCAGTTCCCAGACACATTGCAGATGCTGAGTAATTTCCTTGTGGGTGGAAAGGCAGAAGACTTGTCCTATGGATTTGCTTAATTCAAACTAAGGATTCTTAACAGAAAATGTTCCTCTATGTTTTTAAGTTTGCTTGGTTATATTTTGAATGTGATCATTTCAGTTTCTCTAGGATTACTGCTACTACATTGCAATAAATTATGGTCATTGGGAAAAGGTTGCCAACCAAACAACATTGCTGGCAGCAATAGATTGGTCATATATATAGCAATGGAAAAGAAAACTGGTATTTTAGATTTTTTTTAACAGAGTAGAAGGTAATTAAACATGCAAAATCAAATAATGAATTTCTAAAATTTGTTAATTTAGGGCCTTTAAAGTCTTTGTTCTGTTGGTTCTAAATTCTTTATAGCAGGAATTCTCAAGACATTGTACATAGTAATAGAGTAGCATACATTTTAAAAAGTGTTTTGTTCTGTAATGTTAATTCTAAATTAAAATGCATAAAATAGAGCATTTAAGAGATTTATTTATAAAGCTGGTTCTTTATCCAGGCAAAATTATTTGGTTTTATTTTTGTGTGTCTCTGTGTTTGTAGAAAGCCTATGTCAAGTTTTTTCTGATTCCCTCCTCCAGTTAATAGAGCTTCTCTTAAATTACTTTCTATATGTTGTATATATACTTAATATTTGCATGTTGTTCCCCCAGATAGAATGTAAACTTGTTAAGGACTATTTAATTTCTGTCTCCTTGTACTTAGCACATAGTTAGCACTTAATACTCCTTGATTGATTAATTAGGATAATAAATTTTCTAGTTTTGCTTCATACAATAGCTCAAAAAGAACATTGCTTTTCTAGGTTTATGGTTGCAAATGCTTTTATGCAAATCTTTGAACTTCTGTGCTCATTAACTCTTTTCTTCTGACTGTTGTATTTCTTTCTTTAAATAGTATTGGTGGTTGGCAGGCCTAATATGAATTGTAAGAGTGAATAAACTGATTTGGAAAAACAAGACCAAATCACTAGGATGCTAATTAGAGTGAATGAAAATTATTTTAAAAATAATTAGTAGCAATAACCCTCACTGTCTCTTTAAAATGCAAATATATTATTGGTATTATTAGTATTATGGCATAATGTAACATTGGTGTATTAGCATTGGTATATTGGCAATTTGTATATGACACTGGTATGTGGCATTGGTATATGAAACTGATATGTGGGCAATATTGGTGCGTTAGCAAATGTTCATTCATTCAACATTTATGAAGCACTTTTAAGGAGCTAAGCTAGATTGAGCAGAGATAAGAAAATTAAGACATGGCTTTAATCCTTAAAAACTTAAAATCTTGTAAAAAAAAAAACAGAGAAATATATCAGAATATCATAATTGCATAAAAGGGGTGCTACTAGTACAAGTAACTGGGATCAGAGAAGTCTTCATTAAAAGTTTGCATTTGAACTCAGTCATCAGTAGAATTTTGATAGACTGGATTATCAAATAGAGCTTTTCAGACCTTGTGTAAATAAATGCATATAACTGTAGAGCACAAAGCACATTCAGGGGGACAGTGAGTAGTTCATTTTGGCTGCAATGAGAGAATGGGAAGCAGCATGAGATAAGATTAGAAAGGTGGATGGGAGCCAGATTTTGGAGGACACTGAAGGCCAGACTTTCAATCAATAAGCATTGAACAGAATTTGATGTGATTGGGGCTGTACATTAGGTAGATGAATGTGGCAGTCAAGTAGAGGATGGCTTGAAGGAGAGATGAGATGGGAAGGCAGGCTATGGCAACAGCCCTCCCCTCTCCACTCCCCAAGTTGTTGTTGTTGTTTGTCCTTCATACTCAGAGAGGACCAAAATGACATCATTATGTTAGAATTAATATATAGTGTACCTAGCTGTGGCTGAGCAAATTAATACGAGCTCAGAAGTCTCTACCATATGTTCAACACAAATAGTCTATACGAACATTTGGAATGGAGATGTCTCTAAATTTGTGCATTTCATTTTATTAGCTACTTTTATTCTATTTTGCTCCTTTGATGAAGGCACTCCATGCCCGATAATCCTGGGATAGTGTCTCCTTTGTCTCTCAATCATTACCAAAATTCTTCAGAGAGACGTCTTTCAGAGTATCCTTGCACCACTTCTTCTGACCCCTTTTCCCAGTTCAAATAATGAGAATATGAACTAGATTGATAGCCATGGGAATGATGAGGAGAGGAGACGGATGTGGTAGATATAATATTATAGGCAATACATGAAAATTTTTGTAAGCAAAAGAGAATTATAGAGTTGGTACTACAAATGATAAAGAGAACCAGAAAGTAAAAACACAAATCAGTTACTGCTAAAGGCACTAACTTCCTTGATTTTTAATCATTTACTTTTCTTTCTCTGTACCCTCTGTTTTTTTTTTGTTTATATACACAGTGAATCCATCTTTTCCATAAGCCAACAGAAGTATAGACAAGATGCAGTGTTCTGAATATAAGTAGTAAATGAATGATATTTACAAGAAGGATATTTTGAATGAATAGGAATCTAAGACTGAATAAAATATCATATTTTGCCTGGACAGTAGTAAGGCTTTCAATCTTATGGTTTTAAACATTTGTGAATTGAAAATTATGGCTCACTTTTTAAGGGGAGGAACTAGTCACCAATTTTAGAACATGAAATTTATGAGATTTCACATAGCTGTTTTTTTTTTTTTTGTTGTTTTTTTTTTAAGGATGTTCTGAGACTGTTTAAAACTTGGACTTGTCAGGAGAGGTTTGGTCAATGTCAAGGAATTTGTTTTTCTAAAACTAGCTGAAAAGAAAGTAAATGAAACCCTATGCATATACATATATATAAGCAAGATGTAACAATTGTTTTGATCCCTGGAAGATGATCTCTGTTATCAGCCTTTGTCCCTCTGTTCCTAGGCAGAGCTTCAGTGTAAAATGAGAATGCAGTGTGACAAAAGATCATTGAAAGATTCAACGAACAAAAAACTCTAAAGGCAGTAATGAAATGATTCAACAAATACATTACCAGTATGTCTACCACATGAATGACTGAAAAAGGCATTGTGGTATATAAGAGCCCACACTGAACTGACAGACAGGATATGCAGGTTCTAACTTGCTACTGTGATCTGGGGAATTCTTACCTGTCAAAATGAAGTCAAACTAGTTAATCTCTAATGTCTTTTCCAACACAAGTACTATAATAAATAGCCTTCAAAAAAACCAAAACAAAACTGTTGGTTTAAAAATAGTGATGCTAAAAGTCTCTCTCTCTTCCTAAAGAAATAATTTTTGAAACATAATGACAACAAATATTTAGAACCTTTGGAAACCGAGTCTCTAATTATGTCACTATTATCAAGAAAGGAATTAAGTAGGCAGAGTAGCTTACTGGAAGGAGTATTGTTTGGGAAAACAGAAGGATGAGACACTAGTTTTTACTTTGACTAATTATGTGATTCAGGGTTTTGTAACCTGGAAACGATGAATTTGCTTTTAAAATATTTTGATAACTATATTTCAATATATTTGGTTTTCTTTGTTACTCTAGTTTTATTTAGTGCTTTATCATATGTTCTATACATGTATGGTGAAGGGGAGGGAAGAGAAAAAAATGAAATTTTCACAATGATTTAATTTAAAAGGAATAGCAAGTTATACATAATAGATTAACACTTTCACATGTAATCATCTTTTTTATTATGCTATGTTATGAGATGCTGGTTTTATTCTGTAAATTAAAAATAAAATAAATAAAAATTAATAGCAAGATACATTGTATGAATGGATCCATAACCTTCACTAGACTGCCAAAAGAATTCATGGGCCAAAAATGGCTAGGAATCTGTAGGTGATATCCAAGGGTTCCTTCTATTACTAAAATTATGAGTTTGTATATCTCTAGACCTCAGTATTCTTGCCTGAATAGTAAAAGAATTATAAGAAATCCTATCCAAGGTCTTTGTTAGCTCTAAAATTTTGTTATTCTATAAAATGGCTTTTCAGATTGGCATTTTCCTCTTTAAAATGGATTTATATACTCAATTGTACTATGGAAGATAAATAGATAAAGCATTTCTTAATATGCTTTCTATGTTCCAGGAACTGGACTAAATGTTAGGACATTTAAATAAATAAAAAATTTTAGAAATGAAGAAACGTTTGGATGTCATCTGAAGCTTTTGTAGTTTATAAATTCCTTTGGCTGTCTGGTGAAGGTTATGGACCCCCTTCTCAGAATAATATTTTAAAAATATAAAATTAAGAAAAATGTAGAATTACAAAAGAAACCAAGTAAAAAAAAAGGCATTTGAGATCCAATTAACCAACTGGAAGGACTGGCATTGACTACATGAAGTATTTTGGATGGAAGTCATAAAAAGGTTATACTACTATGTAGGAGAAAACATTCCTGCTTCTCTATTCTTCATCATCATATTCTTGTTTAAAATGAAAACTGTTTTTTGTTGAAAATTGATGTGCTGTTAATGGTGATGACATTTGATTAAAATGACTTTGTTGTATTACCATGTCATTGGGTTGATATCTGGCTGTGACCACTGGCAAACCTTGTGTTAACTTAGGCCACATATGGATATAACACTGAACCTATTCTGATTAGTCAGTTAGGGCCAATCATTGGGCAGATGATTCTAAATATCATGTGTTATTGATCATCATAATTCAAATAATAATTAATTTGGTCAGGATCATAATATTGAAAAGTATATAGAACTAAAAATTGTTTTTACATGTAATTGGGGAAAAATATCATTTTAAAAAAGTATATAGAATCATAGAATTTAGTTGGGTTTATTTAAATATGCATTGCTAACATTTATATAGCTCTTTAAGTTTTGAAAAGCATCTTATATATATTATCTTATTTGATTTAACCCAGTGAGATAGGTGCTATCATTATCCCCATTTAACAAATGAAGAAAATGAGACTAAGAGAGGTGAAATGGCTTTCCAAGGATAGTAAATGCCAGGAGACCAGAATCAAGCTCAGATCTTGATTACAGGTCCTCCTAGGCTATCCACTCAACCATGTTGCCTCCAGGCATAGTATTTATTTCCCTTGTCCTCTATTATGTTGATAATTTTTATTACATTCATTTTTAATAGATTGTAAGTTTCTGAGAGCAAGGAAAATTTTATTTTTGTTTTTATTCCCCAAGCACCAAATCCAGTTTTTCACATGTAGACAAAGCTAAATAAAACCTGATTGAATGGGATTGCTCAGGAAGGCTGTTTAGTATGTAGATCAAATGTTAATGATTGAAATGACCTTCCCAAAATACAAAGAAGAATTTTATGGGAAAGGCATATAGCACCATATTGAGGAAGCCTGATCTCATGTGTGACTCATGCATGGTCATTCCTATCTAACAGGAAGAAACATTTTCAATGGAAAGGTTGGTTGTTAAGGGGAAAGTCTCTCTGATACATCATCTTTAGTGAGGTATGCACTGACTTAAATTTTCTAACAAGCAACTAGCTTTCAGCCTTTAATTGAAACACAGTATTAATTAAATTATGTCATAAATTGCCTTAAAAGCCATGAGAGTCTTTTATTCATGTAGTGTCATTTAGGTTAAAGGCATTGCAAAATATTTTTGAGAATGAATAATACTTGGGCTACACAAGAAGGAATACAATTTTTCTTCTTTGCAGGTTTAGGTCATTGTATCCAAATGCTGTCATAGAACAATATTGTCTTGGTTACATAAGATTTGCAATCAAATGCCCTCATCAATTATTTAAAAAATTTAGACCATTCCTTTCCATGGTAAAAAGAAAAAAAAAATTGTTTTAAAATAAGAACTTACTATTACTGATGATACAATTACATCCACTATAGTTTCCTAAGGGAACAACACAAAAAAAGACATGTCAGAGTTATTTATTAGTCAGTTGCGTTGCTAAGTATTGATTTTTAAAACCAATTTATATGCCACTTCATATTAGAGAAGCTGTTTTTTCCAGATTTGGAAGGGCTTATATAATACAAGAGAAACTATTTAAAAATGAAAATAATGTTTTTGTGTGTATTATGGTTTTAAAATCAAGTTTGTCAACATAAATTTTCCTGCTGTCTGATTAGGAATTTTTATCTATCCTCTATGTCCCTATAACTATAGATCTCCACAAGTATCACTGGCAGACTGGGACAAATTAAGAAAGGCTTCTAGCAGAACAAGGGGCACCTCTTATGGTAATCTTTTAAGATGATATGGGCAAAGGTAGCACAGATTGGAACATTGCTGTCAACTCCTCAATTGTTGAGATAATGGGATACATTTGAGTATTTGAGAGAGTTCCTCAATTTTTTGGAACTATTCACTTTCCTGAAGACTTGAGATGGTTGGTTGAAAATAGGGCCATTTTAGGGTGAGGCAAAAGGGGGAATTGCTGATAGAGAATTAGGGAAAGGGAAGCTGTGTTTACCTTTCTACTGTGATTCTTTGGAGTGGGGTGGGGTGAGGTGAGGTTGGCTGCAGACTGCTTGAAAATCTCCCATGTAAAGCTTTAAGATTTAGTACTTTAGGGGGGCGGAGCCAAGATGGCGGAGAAGACACACGCGACTTTCTAAGCTCTTCTCTTACCCTCTTTATCAATATTATATCGAGCCTCAAAAATAGTCTTGACTGCTACAATTCGTAAAGATAAGAAGTAGAACAACTCACCAGCCAAAGAAAATCTGCAGTCTTGCCAAAAAGGTTGGTTCCGGGGCCAGGGGGGGAGATCAGCAGACTGGGAGAGAGAATTAGGTTCCGAGGAGAGTCTCAAACCGAGGGTGAAGGCATGATCTCAGCACAAGTCCAGCCCCAACCTCGCAGTACTGGGCTTTTCCTTGGGGCAGTTGTGATCCTGCACGGTGAGGACGAGCCCGGGTTAGCCTCCAATCATCGCAGTGGGGAGCTCGGCTTGGGGCCATAGAGCTTTTCCAGGGCCGATTTGCATCAGGCAGAGACGCTGGGCAGAGTTTGTGGCGGTCTGCATTCTGCGGTCAGCTGCTAATACTCACAGTCCCACAAGAGGCTCCGGCCTGGGGCGATGACACTTTCACCACTTAGTCTCTAACCAAGGGCAATCCATAATCCACTCAGCCCTACTAAGCAGTTTGATAGCTCGGCCAGTGCTGAATCCACTTCCTGTTGGGGAAGGGAAAACTCTCACTCAGAGCACTCCCATACCTCGGAGCGGAAATCGGTTTACATCTTTCCCTGCTCTGCAGAGGAAGCTGGTAACCCAGTTGCCGAGGAGACCTACCCTAAAGGCTTTAAAACATGAATAAAAAAGATGAAAAGAATGATCGACAGCTTCTATGCAGAAAAGAGCAGGTCAGCAAACCTGAAGAGACCTCAAACAGCAAAAATGCATCAGACTGTCCTCCTTTACATAATGCTCTCATAGAAGAGACCATTAAAAGTCCTCAAAAGAGAGTTAGAAGATAAATGGGGAAAGGAAAGAGAAGCCTTACAAGAGAGCAACAACTTCCTGAAATACGTAATTGAAAAAATAAAGAATTCACTAGAAAGTAGGATTTGTGGAATTGGAAAAGACAAAGAACACACAAGAAAGTAGGATCTGTGAATTGAAAAAGAAAATAATTCACTAAAAAAAAAAATTAGTGAAATGGAAAAAAATTCCACAGACCAAAACAATACATTCAAAAACTCAATTGACATATACAGAAAGAAGTAAAAAAGCTAATGAAGAAAATAATTCTTAAAATTAGAACTGAACAAATTGAAACTAATGATTCATTGAGACAGCAAGAATCAGTCAAGCAAAACAAAAAATGACAAACTGGAAAAACCATGAATTATCTACTTGCAAAACGACAGACTTGGAAAATAGATCTAGGAGAGATAATCTGAGGATTATTGGACTTTCTGAAAACTATGATGAAAAAAAAGAGCCTAGATACTATTTTACAAGAAATCATCAAAAGAGAACTGCTCCAGATGTAATAGAATCAGAAGGTAAAATAGGCATTGAAAGAATTCATCGAACACCTCTGAAAGAAACCCTAAAATAAAAACCCCAAGGAATATTGTGCAAAATTTCAGAACTATCAGATTAAGGAAAAAATTTTACAAGCAGCCAAAAAACCCATTTAAATACCTGAGGTGCCACAATAAGGATCACCCAAGATCTGGCTGCCTCTACATTAAAGGAAAGAAGGGCCTGGAATATGATATTCGAAAGGCACAAGAACTTGAGATGCAGCCAAGAATAAACTACCCAGCTAAGCTGAGCATTTTCTTCCAGGAAGAAGATGGATATTTAATGAAACAAATGAATTCCATTTGTTTCTGAAGAAAAACCAGAACTAAACAAAAATTTGATCTCCAAGAATAGAACTCAAGAGATGCAGAAAAGGTAAAATAACTCTTGAGAATTGTATTTCTGTTGTGGATATACAAAAAGAATACATGTATAATTTGATTGTACTGATATAACATAAAAAGGGAAGTAGATATGGAAAAGGGATGATGGCAGAATAAGGTGGGAAGGAGGGATAAAAAGAGGGAAACCACATCCCACAAAGAGGCTAAGGAAACTTATCATATCTGAGGGAATTTAGAGAGGGGGAGGACATTGTGTGAATCTTACTCTCATCAGAGTTGGCTCAAAGAAAAAATAATTGACATTTGTTTTAGAGAAAATTCTCGCCTCATTAAAAACAGGGGAGAGGAAAAGGGAAAAGAAAAAGAGTAATAAAGGAAGGAAGGGGAAAGACTCAAAGGGAGGAGGAGGGATTATAAAGAGGATAAGTATCTTGATACAAGAGGGGTACATAAGTTTAAAAGGGGGAAAGAGGGTTGGGGAGGCAAGAATAAGTAAAGCGTAATTTGGGGTTATTAGGGATGGCAGGAAATACAGATTTAATAATTCTAACTGTAAATGTGAATGGGATGAACTCCCTCATAAGAGGAGGCAGATAGCAGACTGGATCAAAGTCAGAACCCTACAATATGTTGTTTACAAGAAACACATTTAAAGCAGGGGATACATATAGAGTAAAAAGTAAAAGGCTGGAGCAAAATCTATTATGCTTCAGGTGAAGTCAAAAAGAGGTAGCATCCTTATCTCAGATCAAGCAAAAAAAAATTGATCTAATTAAAAGAGATAAGGAAGGTAACTACATCCTGCTAAAGGGTAACATAAACAACGAAGCAATATCAATATTAAACATATATGCATCCAAGTGGTATGGCACTCAACTTCCTAAAGAGAAGTTAAGAGAGTTGCAAGAAGAAATAGACAACAAAACTGTAATAGTAGGAGATCCTCAACCTTGCACCTCAGAATTAGACAAATCAAACCACAAACAAATAAGAAAGAAATTAAAGAAGTAAATAGAATATTAGAAAAATTAGGTATGTTGGATCTTGAGAAAATTGAATGGAGATAGAAGGGAATATACTTTCTTCCTCAGCAGTTCATGGAACCTATTAAAAACTGACCATATATTAGGACATAAAGACTTAAAATTAAATGCAAGAAAGCAGAAATAGTAAATGCTTTCTTTTCAGATCATGATGCAATAAAAACTACATTCAACAAAAAGTTAGGGGAAATAGACCAAAAAGTAATTGAAACTAAACAATCTCATCTTAAAGAATGATTGGGTGAAGCAGCAAATTATAGATACAATTAATAATTTCACTCAAGATAATGACAATGATGAGACGTCATACCAAAATTTGTGGATGCAGCCAAAGCGTGTAATAAGAGGGAATTTTATATCCTTAGAGGCTTACTTGAATAAAACAGAGAAAGAAAAGATTAATGGAATTGGGCTTGCAACTAAAAAAAACTAAAAAAGACCAAATTAAAAACCCTCAATCAAATACTAAATTGGAAATTCTAAAATTAAAAGGAGAAATTAAAAATATTGAAAGTAAAAAAACTATTGAACTAATTAATAAAACTAAGAGTTGGTTCTATGAAAAGCCAATAAAATAGATAAGCCTTTGTAAATCTGATTAGAAAAAGGAGGGAGGAAAATGAAATTAGTAGTCTTAAAATGAAAAGGAGAACTTTCCACCAATGAAGAGGGAAATTAGAGAAATAATAAGGAATTATTTTGCTCAACTTTATGCCAATAAATTTGATAACCTAAATGAAATGGATGACTACTCTCAAAAATACAGACTTCCCAGACTAACAGAGGAGGAAGTAAATTGCTTGAATAGTCCCATTTCAGAAAAAGAAATAGAACAGGCAGTTAAACAACTCCCTAAGAAAAAATCCCCAGGACCAGATGGATTTACATGTGAATTTTACCAAACATTTAAAGAACAATTGGCCCCAATGCTATATAAATTATTTGATAAAATAGGGAATGAAGGAGTCCTACCAAATTCCTTCTATGACACAGACATGGTACTGATACCTAAACCAGGTAGGCTGAAAACAGAGAAAGAAAATTATAGACCAATCTCCTATGAATATTGATGCTAAAATCTTAAATAAGATATTAGCAAAAGACTACAGAAAATCATCTCCAAGATAATACACTCATGATCAAGTAGATTTATACCAGGAATGCAGGGCTGGTTCAATATTAGGAAAACTATCAATATAATTGGCCATGTTAATAACCAAATTAACAAAAAACCATATGATCATCCTCAATAGATGCAGAAAAGCATTTGATAAAATCCAACATCCATTTCTATTAAAAACACTTGAGAGTATAGGAATAAAATGGACTTTTCCTTAAAATAATCAGCAGCATCTATTTAAAACCATCAGTAAGCATCATATGTAATGGAGACAAACTGCAAACCTATTCCTAATAAGATCTGAGGAAACAAGGTTGCACTATCACTGTTACTATTTAATATTGTATTAGAAACGCTAGCTATAGCAATAAGAGCTGAGAAAGAGATTAAAGGAATAAGAATAGGCAATGAGGAAGCCAAATTATCACTCTTGCGATGACATGATGGTATACTTAGAGAACCCCAGAGATTCTGCTAAAAAGTTGTTAGAAATAATCCACAACTTTAGCAAAGTTGCTGGTTATAAAATAAACCCACATAAGTCATCAGCATTCTTATATATCACTAACAAAATTCAACAGTCAGAGTTACAAAGAGAAATTCCATTTAAAGTAACTACTGATAATATAAAATATTTAGGAATCTATCTGCCAAGGGAAAATCAGAAACTTTATGAGCAAAATTACAGACCACTTTTCACACAAATTAAGTCTGATCTAACCAATTGGAAAAATATTAAATGCTCTTGGATAGGGCGAGCAAATATAATAAAGATGACAATATTACCTAAACTAATCTATTTATTTAGCGCTTATACCAATCTAGACTCCAAAACTATTTTAATGACCTAGAAAAATAACAACAAAGTCTCATATGGAAAACAAAAGGTCAAGAATTTCAAGGGAATTAATGAAAAAAATCAAATGATGGTGGCTTAGCTGTACCAGATCTAAAATTATATTATAGAGCAGCAGTTACCAAAACTATTTGGTATTGAGCTAAGGAATAGATTAGTTGATCAGTGGAACTCGATTAGGTTCAAGGGATAAACAGTCAACAAATATAGCAACCTAGTCTTTGATCAAACCCAAAGATCCCAGCTTTTGGGATAAGAACTTACTGTTTGATAAAAATTTGGAAAAATTGGAAACTAATATGGCAGAAACTAGGCATTGATCCATACTTAACGCCGACACCAAGATAAGGTCAAAATGGGTTCATGACCTAGGCATAAAGAATGAAATCATTAATAAATTAGAGGAACATAGGATAGTTTACCTCCTCAGACCTGTGGAAGGGAAGGTCTTTATGACCAAAGCAGAACTAGAGATCATTACTGATCACAAAATAGAAAATTTTGATTATACTCAAACTGAAAAGTTTTTGTACAAACAAAACTAATGCAGACAAGATTAGAAGGGAAGCAATAAACTGGGAAAATATTTTTACAGTCAAAGGTTCTGATAAAGGCCTCATTTCCAAAATATATAGAGAATTAACTCTAATTTATAAAATCAAGCCATTCTCCAATTGAAAAAATGGTCAAAGGATATGAACAGACAATTCTCAGATGAAGAAATTGAAACTATTTCTAGTCATATGAAAAGATGCTCCAAGTCATTATTAATCAGAGAAATGCAAATTAAGAAACTCTAAGTTACCACTACACACCTGTCAGATTGGCTAAGATGACAGCAAAAAATAATGATGATTGTTGGAGGGGATGCGGGAAAACTGGGACATTGATGCATTGTTGGTGGAGTTGTGAACTAATCCAACCATTTTGAGAGTAGTTTGGAACTATGCTCAAAAGTTATCAAACTGTGCATACCCTTTGATCCAGCAGTGTTACTACTGGGATTATATCCCAAAGAGATTATAAAGAAGGGAAAGGGACCTGTATGTGCACGAATGTTTGTGGCAGCCCTTTTGTAGTGGCTAAAACTGGAAACTGAATGGATGTCCATCAGTTGGAGAATGGTTGAATAAATTGTGGTATATGAAAATTATGGAATATTACTGTTCTGTAAGAAATGACCAACAGGATAATTTCAGAAAGGCCTGAGAGACTTACATGAACTGATGCTGAGTGAAATGAGCAGGACCAGGAGATCATTATATACTTCAACAACAATACTATATGATGACCAGTTCTGATGGATCAGGCCCTCCCTCAGCAACGAGATCAACCAAATCATTTCCAAAGGAGCAGTAATGAACTGAACTAGCTATGCCTAGAAAAAGAACTCTGGGAGATGACTAAAAACCATTACATTGAATTCTAATCCCTATATTTATGCACACTGCATTTTTGATTTCCTTCACAAGCTTAATTGTACTAATATTTCAGAGTCTGATTCTTTTTCTACAGCAAAATAATCGTTTTGGTCAGGTATACTTATTGTGTATCTAATTTATATTTTAATATATTTAACATCTACTGGTCATCCTGCCATCTAGGGGAGGGGGGGGGGTAAGAGGTGAAAAATTGGAACAAGAGGTTTGGCAATTGTTAATGCTGTAAAGTTACCCACGTATATATCCTGTAAATAAAAGGCTATTAAATAATTAAAAAAAAGAAAAAAAGAAAAAAAAAAATAAGATTTAGTACTTTATGGAGAGCTACTGGTTAGAGATTTCTGCCTCATATTTTATGCTTATGCTTTCTGTTAAAAATAAATATTGGTGCATTTTATTTTTATTCAGCAGTCACTTCCATATGACAAATATCTAAAGAAATCTCTCCAAAAAAGTTAAGCAAAACTGAAGAGTAGTAATTTTTACTGATAGTATATGGTATTTCCCACTTTTATAATTCACTGTTCACTAATAGAAAGAAATGCCACGTGCTTTAACTTTAATAATAATTTGCTGTTTGGCATATACTCAACGTCTTTTTTTTCCCCTTATCAATTTGCTAATGTCAACTACGCTAAAAGACTTGATGAGTCATACAGAGCACAGCCATTTGTAAACTTCCCTAGTCTTTAAAGCAAATACCTACTTTAAAAAATACTTTTAGGGCAGGTTATTTTTTTTCTTTTAATTTAAATTATTTTAATTTAGAGAAAACATTTATTCTTCTGCATTGAGCAGAAATTTGAAAAATTTACAAAAAAAAACCCTATGTTGTAAACATAACAGAAACAACAAATCTTTGTTGAGATGAATCATAGTTCAATTTTCCCTTTTGCAAAGGGAAAAACAATACAGATTCAAAGATAGAAATTAATTTGGGGAGGTGAACAACTCAAAATATATCTATTGATTTTTTTCAATGAATATCTTTTTTCTTTCTTTCAGAATTTTACTTACTAATGGATGTGTAATCCTATTGAGTAGGGTCTATGTAATTTGCTAGCAAATAGTTCACCTGCTTAGATGCCAAAGAAATCAGGCCTTAAAGAAATTGGAAACACTCTGCTCCTCCTTTAGATTCCTTGAGCTTCCAAAATGAATTTTGAATAGGAGCCATCAGTGAGTATATTTGGCTGCATTTCTGTTTCCTTAATCTAATGATGTGGAGATGTGGAGACTAGGAGGAAGAAGACGACAGTATGTCTAGGAGAGAATGCTTACATTGGAAAGCTTGAATATTGTCAATGAAAATATCTCTTTCCTCTGAACAGCTTTTTCAGACTAAGAGATTTTTGGGAAACCTATCTAGGACTGTCTCAGACTCAAGGTCGCTTTGTTTTGTGTTATTCCTGTCATCACTTGCTGTGTTCTGTGAAAAAGGCACAGTTACTACCAAGAGCTCAGTTCTAGGGAGTTCACTAGGGATATTCTTTCGGAATTCTCAGCTTTTGACATTTTTGTTCAAACTGCAAATTTAAGTCATAATCAAGCACATGACTTCAGCCTTGGATTTTGGGCAAACCATCTTTCCTATGATGTAGTTGATAGAAATGTTAGCAAATGTAACTCTACATATATGACAGCATATGCCGAAGTTTCATTCACACTTTTTCATTGTTGTTCTGTGTTAATTTGACTGATTATACCTAATATTGGGCAGTTAGATGGTGTAGTGGGTGAGTGTTAAACCTGGAGTAAGGAGGATTTGTCTTAATGAGTTAAAATCCAGTTTCAGACATCATGTGACCCTATGCAAGTCACTTAACTTTGTTTACCTGTTTTCTCATCCATAAAATGAGTTGGAGAAGGAAACTGCAGGAAATAGCAAACCATTCCAGTATCTTTCCCAAGACAATCTCAAATAGAGTCACAAAGAGTTGGACATTACTGAAATGACTGAATAACCTAATCTGGACATGGTAGATAGAGGATCAGTCTTGGAGGCAAGAAGATTTAAGTAGAGACCTTCCTTTGACACACGTTGTCTGAGACAGTTACATATTGCAGTGGATAGATTACTAGGTCTGGAGTCAAGAAGATGAGTTAAAATCCTTTGTCAGTCTTTTGTTAGATTGTGACCCTTAATCTCTATTTGCCTCAATTTCTCAAAGAATTGTGACAATCAAATGAGATAATATTTATAAAGTGTAGGTAATATTGATTCCCTTTCCTTGTGTAACTGGGTTATCAGTGACCCAGGCAACTTCTTAAGACCAAGATGAATTGCCAATCTGCCTCTTTCAAATAAAGTTACAGGAAATGATAAGAGAGAGAGAGAGAGAGAAGAGAAGAGAAGAGAAGAGAAGAGAAGAGAAGAGAAGAGAAGAGAAGAGAAGAGAAGAGAAAGGGAGAAGGAGAAGGAGAAGGAGAAGGAGAAGGAGAAGGAGAAGGAGAAGGAGAAGGAGAAGGAGAAGGAGAAGGAGAAGGAGAAGGGAGAAGGAGAGGGAGAGGAGAAGGAGAAGGAGAAGGAGAAGGAGAAGGAGAAGGAGAAGGAGAAGGAGAGGGAGAGGGAGAGGGAGAGGGAGAGGGAGAGGGAGAGGGAGAGGAGAGGGAGAGGGAGAAGGAGAGGGAGAGGGAGAGGAGAGGGAGAGGGAGAAGGGAGAAGGAGAAGGAGAAAAGGAGAGGGATCCATAATCCTACATCTTGATGAGAGGTAAGAGAGCAAGCATTTATTAAGTGTCTGCTATATGCCAAATGCTTTACAAATATTTGTTTTATCCTCATAATATTGCAAGGTAGGTAGGTTCTATTATGATACCAATTTTACAGATGAGAAAATCAAGGTAGACAGAGGTTAAATGACTTGCCTAGTGTCACACTACAAAATATGTAATACTGGATTTGAATTCATGTCTTCTTGTCTCCATGACTGACTGACAAGCTAGCCTACTGGGACACTGCCATTTAGTTGCCAGTTATTGAAGAGATCACTTAATTTAATCCCCTGCTTTTATATAGACTAACCTAGAAGTGAGGTGCTATATGTGTCTTAATTAACCAAATCATAGCATTTCAGATTTGGAATTGAGCTTAGAGACTGAATTCTTATAAATCTTGTAGGGAAAATGGGAATTTCATCTAGATATGCTTAGATTAGATGTGTAGAATAGGACTTTTAATTAGGAAGTTGTTCCTCTCATGAAACCAGGTGACTATTAGCTGTAATATTCTCTTTATAAGCATCCTATATTTTTAAAGTGGGAATAGGCCATAGGGTCATGGGACTTAAGAGTTGGGAGGGATATTAGAATGCTTCTAACCCAACTCTTCTGTTTTATAGAGGAGGAAAATATTAACACAGAAATTAAAGTGACGTGTTCAAAATCATACAGGTGGCAACTAGGATTCAATCCAGTCCCCTGATTCCAAATTTAGTGCCTTTTTCATGCCAGACCCACCTTTACTTATATGAACTCTTATCCCATTTGTTAGAACTCATCTTTCTGAGTTCAAATTTGGCCCCATACACTTCCTAGCTATCTGACCTTGAGTAATTCACTTAACCCTGTTTGCCTTAGTTTTTTCATCTGTAGAATGAGCTGGAGAGGGAAATGGAAAACCACTTTAGCATCTTTGTAAAGAAAACTCTAAATGGTATTATGAAGAGTCAGACGTGATTGAAATAACTGAACAACAATAAATCTCATTTGTTATCCATTTATGATGGCAATCATATACTTGTATTGGGATTATTTGTTATTTATGTGATTTCTTAATCTAATTTGAAAACTGTGGGGAGTCAAGGACTTTCTTTTATTGTCCAATGCCAAGCAGTAGTGAACATTCAATAAACATTCTTGGTTTCTTGCGCTTATTAATGGACCTCTTGCCCTGTCAGTGATAGCATTGCTCTGCCTCTTCTCCTACTTTTCTCTGTTTTTGCACTTGATTATTTTATTACTTCCCATACCTTCTTTTATCCTCTCACTTTGCAGATGACTTTTAAATTTATATATCTAACCCTAATACTTAAAAATCTAAGTATATAATATTCAAATGGCATATATAATATATTTACATTTGTATAACATACACACATACATGTTTATTGATTGACTAATATCACTCTTGAATTCCAGTCTAGCCTCCACCACTTGTCATATTCCACAAGCAGATTTAATTTTAAATACATGTAGTATTGAATCAAATATTTGTTTGCTCAGGACCTTCCTGAGGGATAATCTACCCTTCTTCACTCTTTGTCACTTTTAACACTATTGAGCCACCTGATCTTGGAACTCTTCCCTTGGCTTAAATGATATTAAATTGCTCTTTCACTGTCTCCTCCTTTTCCTGTCCTCAAATGTCTTTGTTCCCCAGATTTCAGATCTCTGTTCTATTCTGTTATTTTTCTCTAGTTTTTCATTTGGTAATTTTATTTGCTCTATTGGATTCTTTTGCTGCCTCTCTGCATATATATGACTCCCATGCCTTATTTCAGTCTTGTTCTTTCACCTTCCCTTCTTATGATTTTTCTGTTTGTATTGGTCATCATAGCTTCTTATTGCCATTGATTATACCCTCTCCATTGCTCCTCCTATAGCCATTAATGGCTAAATGTTGCCCATGACAGCTTCCACAGAATTTCTTAAATAATAAATCACATTTTTTGCAACACTCAAGGATTTGGAAAATGTTTTCCTCAATGAGGTAGGAAGTGCAAATATTACTATCCCCATTTTAAAGAAAAGAAACTGAAGCTCTGAGAAAGAATAAGGAAGTTGTTCATGATCACAAAACTCAGAAGAGTCTGATTAGAACTTGGGATGGGGTTTTTCTCTGAACTCCACCTTGGTCCTTTGCATTCTCCCTCCTGCCATATTGATTTAGACTCCTGTGACCTCATCTGGATCATTGTAACAAAGTAATCTCCCCCAGGGTATCCTATCCTGCATATTTTAGTCAGATTATTCTTTTTAAAATTTAATTCTAATCTTTTAAAATCCAGTCCTGTCAAATTCTCATAGTATTTTATATCTTTTCATTGTATTTTTACATTGAGTCTTGTATCAATAGTTGTGTATGCATATGTCACAAACTTCCTACTATACTTTAAACCCCTTCAAAGTAGGGACCATGTCTCTTGTTCACTTTGTAGATCAATGAAACACAGGATATATCCATATTAATGGCTTTGTGACTATGGGCCAGTTAAGTTGTCTGGAAATCAGTATCCCCATCTGCAAAATAGAGAGAGATAATAATACATTGCTTTCCTCACATGTTTGTTATGAGAATAACATATCTTTGGCACAGGCACTGTGTGAACTGTAAATTTCTTTATAAATATGTTACTACTACCATTATACTCTCATTTGCTGATTGAATGAGTGAATATGTTGCCATGATGGGCATGATTATACTCTTAATTGAATAATAATTGTGAGCGAATTAGTCAAAATTTAGGTTTAGCAACAGTCTCAGACAGAAGTTCTTAACTTGGGGTCCATAGATCTGGTGGAATTTTCATGTGTAGATTTCAAGGGTTTATAAATTTGTTTTAAAAATATATTCATAACAGTAATATATTACTTTTATTTTTTATTTTTATTTTTAAATTTTATTTTTAATTTGTGGAATTAAAAAGGGTTTTTATAACAATATAATTTTAAAAAATTGCACATGAAATTATGTATTATGTACAACTTAATACTCCTTTTAAATATATAATAAAGTTATCATGTAAATTTCTTTTTAAAATCTATTTTGCCTCTCTATCATGGCATCATTAGATACCAAATATTATATAAATACAATTACAAATATGTAAATATAACTTGCAAGTATGTAAAATCATTTTATACATACTTTGATTTATCATTTCTTTCTCTGGATGTAGAATATAATTATTTTCCTTTGTGGTCCTGTTTACTTTATTTTATATACTTGAAAACATTATTCTGAGAAGGGAAATTTTCTGTGGTATCCAAGCTTTAATGGGCTGATCTGGGCCAGTTTGTCCCTCCTATTTTGTCCTGGATGTTCATCATACTGAAGCCAAACTTACTGTGGACACCTGGTTAGAATAACTCATTGCAACTCAGAACTCCAGAGCTCAAGAAATCTGCCAGCTTTAGTCATGTATGTGTGTCACCATGTTAGGTAACAATTATTAATTGAAGGGAGAATCATTATAGTGTTGAAGTGATACAGTTTCAAAATACTTTAAACACCAAAATTTTAAAGACTCTTTAAAAAAAAATAATCACTTAGCTTTTCTTGCTTGAAGGATAACATGTGCCTCCTTCTCTTGACCTCTTATTCTCCAGCCATGAAGGTCTTAGATTATCTCTTATAACTATAGATTCACTTCTTATTGGATTAAATTGATTCAGAGACCTCCTCACTCTGAGAGCCATGAGATACTCTCAGAGCCATGTGATTGTAAAAATGTAATATTTTCCTCTCCTTTTCCATTCTAGGCTCACAATGGATGCTCTACGATTGGCAAATTCAGCTTTTGCGGTTGACCTTTTCAAACAGTTGTGTGACAAGGAAACAACTAGCAATGTCCTTTTTTCTCCAATATGTCTTTCTACTTCCCTGTCCCTGGCTCAAATAGGCACCAAAGGTGATACAGCAAATGAAATCGGAAAGGTGAATTTTGGCTTCATTGTTTTCATTTTTAAGAGCTAGTTGTATTTGCTTTTACTTGAGCAACATTTAGGGGAAAAGTAGGAGGAATTTTAGTGTAGTATTTCTGCAAGAATTAAGACAGCCAATTTTCTTCATATTTCCAATATGCTGAATAGTATAGGAGTAGCAGTTTCTGCAATTGAATTGAATGGTTTCTTAGCATTTATTCTGATATTTTAAAATAGTTCTTGTGGTGTCTCTGAGATTCAGACCACCATGGAGATGTTTTATATTAAGTATTGTGGGATAGTATAACAGAAGATCCTTGAACTCTCTAAAACTGGGTTCCAGCCCAAACTTTGCCAATAATTACATTGAGTCACTCAGTCTCTCTTCTTCAGTTTCCTAATCCATAAAGTGGAGAAGATAGTTCCTATTCCTACAGTTTCACAGGGCATATAGTAAGGATCAAGTAACATTAAGCATTTGAAAACACTTTGAGAAGTGCTTTGCCCATATGGATCTGTGGTCTCATCTATTTGGTTTTCTTCAGTAACATATAATACCTCCTATCACCTATGCAGGCCAAACCTTAAATATGTTCTCTTATATTTTGGCCACAGGGTATGCACCCAGCATGCTGGGGATTCTCACCAAGTATTGTGCAAATGTAAATATTATTTTTCTCTTCTCATCAGTGCATTTTTGGTCAATACTCAATTAAAATACCAAACCTAACAAAAGCTTTTTGTTACTAGTAAAGATGAGTTAGTTCCCTTGGTGGTGAAGTACAGGAAAGTTTACAAATCATTATTTTGCCCAAATCTATCTCTAGTCAGTGCTTATTTTCATGGAGTGTATTTCAAGCTTCTTATTATCTTTATTCACAACTTCATTTACTTTTTGCCATCAGATGAAATTCCCTATAACCTAGCATTGTTATGCTAACAATTATTTTATAGTTCAATAGCACTTTTCTTTCCCTCCAAGGAACTCTGAAGAATTTTTAGCCCGGTATCTTTGTATAAGCCCTTAAACAATTCCTGGAAACCTCTGGGTCATAATTTAAATGAGGCCTGGAAATGTAAGGCCAAGAGAATAACCCTTCTCTTATCTGTCTCTTCCCCATCACCCACTCCTCCCCCTTCCCACCCAATTCCAATCCATTTTTCTGGAAAGTACAGATGCACAGGAGTGTTATTGTTGTTCATCCTTTGTCTAAAAGACCAATATCATCACTTGTATGTGAACTGGAGTTTAAGTGAGGCAGTTTCAGTTGTCATTCTCACTTTCTCCCCTGGAGTCTAGTGGCAAGACAAAAATCAAGATGACTGATGATGGCCCAGGATGCAGTGGACAACTTTGGGCCTTTTTGAATTAAGACTTTCCCTCAGTGTTACCCCTGATAAAGAATCTGTATTTCCTTAATTAAATTCAAAATTAGTAATGGGTTGATAATAACGCTTTAGTGCCTAAAGTATTAAAGCATTATTATCAATAATGATATTAAATCTTTACATAGAACTTTACCAACATAGGAAAACATGACAACCTTAAGAAACAAAGCACAAAAAGGACTGAAAGAGTGAGTGAAGTGCTTTAATCATATCAACTCACCAGTAAATCGATCAATCAATCAATAAGTCTTTATTGAGTGTTTATATGTGGCATCAAGCCTTTGTGGTACAATGGTATTAGGAGTCAGAGAACCAGATTCATAAGATTTTAAGAATCAGGAGCTTGAAGGAGACTTAGTGGTTTCTTTCATCCAATTCACTCATCTTACAGATGAGAAAAATAAAGCCTGGAACAGTAAAATAATATATTTAAATTGAGAACTGAGATTCGAACTTAGGTCCCAAATCCAGGATTATTTTTTTATTCTACCAGCTATTACAATTCTGTCATTAAATAATCTCTAAATTTGATTTTGAATAGGGTAGGTGGGGGGGCCCAGTGAATAGACTAACACTGGGTCTGGAGTCAGGAAGACCTGAATACAAATTTGGCCTCAGATGCTAGCTGTGTGAGCTTGGGCAAGTCACTTAATCAGTCCTAAATTTATGCAGCATAGTGTAGGAAAGAAACACTGGTTATGCAGTCAGAGAAACTTCAGATCAAATCTCAGCTTCGATATCTACTGCATGTGACTTTGGGCAAGAAGCTTACTGTCTCAAAGGCTCAGTTTCCCTGTCTGTAAAAAATCCGATGTATTAGACAGTCTCTGATATCCTTTCCACCTCTAAGTGTCTGATTCCATGAAAAGTATTGGTGGAGAAATGAGAATTGAATGTAGACTAGGTAGGGGAAGAAGAATGGCATTATTGGGCTTGCCAAGCATTTCTTCTGTAGGATCGCTGTTGATAATAATTATTTGCTGGGGCTCTATTTTTGGAATAAAATGCAAGTCAACCTGCCGCTTGTTATAAATAAGGAGGTGGAAACTCCTATCAAAAGTCACTTTAAACTTATTTTCTGAAAAATCCCATTGCCTTGTGTGCATTCATAGAGTACCTGTGTTCCAGGAACTATGCTAAATACTTTACAACTAAACTGGAACCTAAGGAAACTTCATCCAAATCCTAAAGATGGACTTTTACTTTCAACAACAACAAAAGATCTATTGTATGGATCATCTATTTTATGTTGCAATATAATGAAGCATATATAAGCATTACTTTAGATCATGGATTGGCAAATTATGGAAGTGAGGTAGTGCAGTGGATAGAGTCCCAGATCTGGAGTCAGGAAGACCCAGTTTCAAATCCAGCCTCAGACATTCACTAGCTGTATGATTTTGGGCAAGTCACTGACTTCTGTTTGCCTCAATTTTCTTATCTGTAAAATAGGAATAATAATAACACCTACCTCTGAAGATTGTTGTTAGGACCATAATTTAATAATAAAAACAATAATTATATATTTAGGACAGTAACTGGCAAGGTGCAATTTCTATGCCAAGATCCCCAAGGTTCATTTTCCTTAAGAACAAACTAGGGGAGAAGGGAAATCCCTAACAAATTTTAAAAAAAGTAATAGGCTAAGCTATTTATTTATTTTTCTATTTTTAAAAAATAACATTCTTTTATTTTTTAAAATAAATGCAAAGAGTTTTCAAAATTCACCCCTGCAAAACCTTGTGTTCCAAATTTTTCTCCCTCCTCTCCTTCCTCTCCCCTCCTTTAGACAGCAAGCAATCCAGTATAAATTAAACATGTGTAATTCTTCTAAACATATTTCCACATTTATCATGCTGCACAAGAAAAATCAGATCAAAAAGGGGAAAAAAAATAAGAAAGAAAAAAGCAATCAAACAACAACAATAACAAAAGTGAAAATACTATGTTGTGATCCACATTCAGTTAGGCTCAAGTATTTTATTTAGATCATTTTGTCCAACCCTTCTTTGACAGATCAGAAAATTCTAAGAGTTTTAAGTGCTTTAACCAGAGTAGTAAGTTGTAGAACCAGAATTTAAGCCTAGTTTTTTTAAAATCACAAATCCATTACTTTCCTACATGTTGCATTGCCTACTTCAAATATGTCTGCGATGGATCAGTTGGAACAAGTTCTTTTGGTCATCTACTGTTTATTTAAGAGACATTAGCGATCTAGATTCACATAACTGTTCTTGAACAAAATAGGACACTGGGCCTGCAATCAGGGAAATATGAGTTTATATCCCACCTCAGATACTTACTACGTGTTCTAATACTGGATATGACTCCTACCCTGCTTGTGTCATTTTCCTCATTTGTAAAATGAGCACAATAATAGCAAGTAGCAACCAGGGTTTCTTTGAGGATCAAGTGAAATAAAATTGTAAAGTTCCTGGCACATAATAAGCACTATATAAATGTCAACCATTTTTATTATATTGCTATACCTTATTATGGGCTGGTAGGTGGTGCAGTGGATAAAGCACTAGGTCTGGAGTCAGAAAGTTTCCTTTTCCTAAATTCACATGTGGCCTCAGACACTTACTAGCTATGTGACTCTGGGCAAGTTATTTAATTCTATTTGCCTCAGTTTTCTCATATGTAAAATGAGCTAGAGAAGAATATGATAAACCAGTCCAGTTTCCTTGCCAAGAAAATCCCAAATGTGGTCAAGAAGAGAAAAATGACTGAAATAAATTCTTATTATATTAGTATTCCTTTAGTTGCATCTTAACAATAAGTCCATTTTCCATCAGGGGGAACTAGTATTTCTGAAAGGACTTGGGGAGACAATACATGCTTCCTCGTGCTCTGTTCCCTTCAGTTTGTGAGGCTTTGTTTAAATCCTATAGACTGGCTGGGGCTAATGTTTTCAGAGGTTTTCTATTATGCCATAATAGACTCAGACTTGAGAAGTACTCAGTACAGAAACCGAGGCCTGATTATTACTAGCTCAAGGCAAGTTACAAACTTTCTTAATATCAATTTTTTCATTTATAATATGGCCATAATACCTCTCATGCCCAATTCATAGAGTTTTTTCAAGTCTAAGTGAGATGATGCATGTAAAATACTTTGGAAATCTTAAGGTACCTCTATAAATGTCATTTATTATTATTAAATATTATCATTTTCATGAAATATTGTTTCTCCAAATGATGATCCTAGTTTCATCTTTGAGGGAGTGGCAACTTATTCATGTTTGAAAATTGTCCAATGTTAACATTAGGATCACCATTCCTAAGACAAATAACAAGAATGTTGTTCATTGTTTTTCAAACAAGTCTGAATCTATGTGATCCCATTTGGGTTTTCTTGGCAGACATATTGGAATAGTTTGCCTTTTCCTTCTCCAGCTCATTTCACAGAAGAGGAAACTGAGGGAAACAGGATTAAGTAACTTGCCCAGAGTCACATAGTCAGTATCTGAGGTCGGATTTGAACTCAGTTCTTCCTGACTCCAGACTTGATACTTTATCCACTATATCACCTACTTGCCCAGAAGCAAGAGAATTGAGTATAGTTATTTATGCATATACTATATTCCCCTATTAAATTACAAGCTTTGTGAAGTCAGAGACTATAGCTCCTGTAATTTGTATCTTGGCCTCCTTCTCCCAAACGCATTCCCCATCCAGTGCCTAGCAAAGGACATTGAACTTAATAAATGAAAGTTGAATTGAGCTGTCCAGCAGTGACAGAAAAGATCAATGGTTTCCATTAACTTTTTCTTTTTGTTCACAGGTCCTTCACTTTGAAAATGTCAAAGATGCACCTTTTAGTTTTCAGACAGTGACTTCTGATGTAAACAAACTTAGTTCTTTCTACTCCTTGAAGCTAATCAAAAAGCTCTATGTTGATAAATCTCTAAACCCATGTATGGTAAGTTATTAAAAACAACAACAACAACAACTGGTTTTGTTTCCTTTCACACTTTTAAAGCTATATACGGGATTGTAGCCTCATGGGAGCATTTAAGGGTGCTAAGGCATTTGGGGACACCTGCGCCTCAGCTGACTCTCTCCTTAATTATTTATGGGATGACTAGGGAAATACTCAGTAAAAGCCTGAGCATCTGGCAATAACTGATGCTGCCTTCAAATTTTTAGAGCAACAGATCTCACTATGTAATCTCAGACTATTGTCTGGGACCTTCACATTGTGTTTAATCATAGAATGTTTCAATGTAAGGAATGCTGGATTTGGAAGCAAAGAACTCAGGTTCAAATCTCCTTCCGTCTCTTAGGCAAATCACTTATATTCTATAAAATAATTCATTTAGATGACTCCAAAGATCTCTTTCCCCCATTTCCAAATCTATGATCCCCACATGAGAAGGATATACATATCATCTTTTGGCATTTAAAGATTTTCTGTCCATGGCTGACTGAGCTGTCAGTAAGTATTTAGTTCTGTCCCAGACTTCTTGACCCCATTTGAGATTCTCTTGGAAAAGATGCTGGAATGGTTTGCTATTTCCTTCTCCAGGTCATTTTTACTAATGGGGAAACTAAGGCAAACTTGCTTAAGTGATTTGTGCAGGGGCACAATGCTAATAAATGTCTGAGGCCAGATTTGAACTCAGAAAGCTTCCTGAATCCAGGCCAGGTATTCTACCCACTGTATAGCCTTGCAGTAAATATTAGGGCTAGTCATTGATGGTATAACAACCACTTAAACCTTCTGTTATCTGGCCTAATGCTCTCATATCATTCATGTAGCCAATGATATCAACATAATAGGGGAGAAAATCTTCATTCCATCTATTTTTACTTGCCACATTTATTTCATAAAGTCTGTCCTCTCTATTTATTTGAGCAGATAGTGTTATGAAGAATGTTTTATTGGAATGATCCAAATTTATTATTTACTATCCTTAGTGGCTTATTAATAGTATTTTTAAATTCAAACTTCAATTCAAGCTAGGTTCAATTAACTCCTATGCTATCTAGCTGTCCTAGTTTGCCAGCCTGTGGTCTAAAGTAACATTTACATAGGCTTCTTTTTATTGCAACATATTAATGCCTAAACATAATAGATGATACATATAATATATTTATTTTTGTTGAAGGTTAGAGTGCATCTTTAGGGTTTGGATGAAGTTTCCTTATGCTTTTGTTAGTTGCAAAGCACTTGGAACAGTTCCTGGAACATAGTAGGAGTTATAGAAATGCTTATTCCTTTTCCTTCCCCTTTGAGAATGGAGGTAGGAGTAACTGCCACTAGCTGCAGTGGAAACTGCTTCATTCTGGGAGCTGCAATTAAGTTCACTCTTATTATAAACTATTTAGGTGGCAACCATTATGGTAATAATTTATGAGCTATTATATGGTATACTGCAAAACATTTTGGATAGTATTTGGAGAGAAAGTTATATATCTATATCATAGATGGACTGTACTGCTACCTTGGAAGCCTATGATTCATTTTGATCAAATTCATGGAATTTGGTTTTTGCTATTTACTTTCAATTTTTAGTTTTGTTTGTGTGCTATTTACATATTTCATTAGTACTTTTGTTTCCTGTGTAGAAAAACCCAAACTTGTATATATAAATGATCAGTTTTGTCTTCTTTCTTCTTGGTCTTATCTTCCTCATCTTTTTTCCTTCCTATTTCACTTCTTTTTCTCCTCTTCTTCCAGTTATTTCTTTTTGCCTTCTTTTTTCTTCTCTTCCTTTCTTTTTTTTTCTCTGTCTTTTTCTCTTCCTCATTTTCCTTTCTTCTCTTCATTCTCCTTATCATCTTCCCCTTCTCCTCTTCCATTTTTTCCCTCCATGTCCTCTCTTTCTTGGTTCTTTTTCCTTTTCTTTCTTTTTCTCTGCCATCTTTCCTTCTTTTTATCAAATTCCCTTTCTTATCTTCCTTCCCTTCTACTTTCTTCCTCTCATTCTCTATCTACTCCTTTTCCATTCCTTTTCCTCCTCGTCTTTCTTCTTCAAAACATACAGTGTTAAAGCATTTGAAAAAAATAGTTGTGATTATTATTCCTTGATACTTCAAAAGATTTATGTTTTCATGGGTGAAGGTGGTCTCTCTACAAATGTAGATCACAAGCTTTTCACTCTTTGGTAAGCAGTTCAGTAAGTTGCTGTAATAGGCTAATAGTACACTATTTCAAAGTCCGATTCTTTTTGTACAGCAAAATAACTGTTAAGACATGTATACTTAATTTGTATTTAATTTATACTTTAACATATTTAACATGTATTGGTCAACCTGCTATCTTGGGGAGGGGATGAGGGAAAGGAGGGGAAAAATTGGAACAAAAGGTTTGGCAATTGTCAATGCTGTAAAATTACCCATGCATATAATTTGTAAATAAAAAGACTCCCCCCCCCAAAAAAAAAATAAGTTGCTGTAATTAAACAGTACCTAGTGCCCAATCTCATAGTGTTGCTTCTCCAAACACTGTTTGGGCTGGTTATCAGAAAGCAGATGCATTGTTCTTTGCTGAGTTGGTATTTAAGATCTTAGTCTGATAGGACCTGTTATGACAGAAGTACTGTTATCATATTTTCCAGGAACTGAGAGCTACCTCTATGCCACAATGAGGTATTGGACAAAGAAAGTTTTTCAGAGTTGTCCATTGTGTAGTAGAATGATTACAGTTGTGTGTGGTATGTTGACTTTATTTTTTTTAAGTAATTTATGATGAGTTTACATTGTAAAATGTGTTTTTTTCAGGAATTTGTCAGTGCCACCAAAAGGCCCTATGCAAATGAAATGGAAACTGTTGACTTTAAGGATAAACTGGAAGAAACTAAAGGCCAGATCAACAAATCTATTAAGGACCTTACAGATGGCAAGTATCTTTTAACCTAATGCTGTACCAGTGACCATATTCTGCTTTTTCTTCTGTCATCCCAAAACAACACATAGCAGATCAATTATAATTAAATACCTGTAAGAAACTTTGAGTAGTCACTTTGTTTTAGCCTCTTTTCCCAAGTAAAACCAAATGGGTTTTATATAACAATTTCCTCAGTATGAAGGTATTTTTCTTTTCATTTTCATAATATAGTATTTCTATTTCTATTTTTCCCCTTTGGGTCATCTCTCATGGTTTAAGCCTACAAGTATATAAGTCTATGTAAGATGTTAGGTTTTAGATCTGGAAAAGAACTTGAAGATCATCTAGTCCAACCATCTCCTTTTGGCACTCAGTTGTTTCTGCTGTGTCTGATTCTTTGAGTCAGTTTTCCATTTCCTTTTTAGCTCATTTTACAGAAAAGGAAACTAAGGCAGACAGGATTCAGCAACTTACACAGGATCGCACAGCTTGTAAATGTCTGAGGCTGAATTTGGACTCAGATCCTCTTGACTCCAGGTCTGGTGCTCTAACCATTGTACCACCTAGCCTCATTTTACAGATCAAATTGAGACCTGAGGAACTTAAGTCATTTGTCCAAGGTCACATAGATAGTAAATTTAAGAAGCACAATTTGAACTCAGGTTCTCTGGGTCAGTGTTCCTTACCTTCACATGTATTTAAGATAATTAAATAACCCTGTGCCAGTTCCTTTGCCTTCTGCCCCAAAAATTCACTGAAAAGAAGGGGAAAAAATAGTTTCTTTAAGACCAGATCTAGGCAGAATTATAAAGTGAGAGCAATGTGCTTTTAATCTTCAAATCTCTTCTCATATCAGCTTTACTTGTGTCTCTTTTCCTGTATTGGTACTGATGCATTTATAATCTATTGCTGCGTCATTATAACCTAATGAAAGCTCCTTGGAAGCCTACTTAGCTCTCCTACCTCTGACAGTGCTTCATAATACTATGTACTTTCCCCATTTTTCTTCCTGTTTCTTTAATTGAACATATTCCTCTTTTGGGCCCTTTAAATGCTTATGAATCTTGTATTCAGCAGAGCCTCAGTTTTCTATTTCCCCCTAGCAAGTCTTTAAATAAATCTAAAATGGTATGATTATGGGCTTCTCTTCCCAGGCAGCATATCTGTATCTTAATGAAAGCCTTTTGGAGACATATCTTTAACCCGGAGAAATAATTCTAATGATGGACATTTCAAGGATTATAGAATTTGAAGTGATGAGAGATTCTTTTAAATCAGGGAAGAGCTTTCAAATCAAATCTCATAGACTGAGGCTTATTCTGCCTTTGTGAGAAACTAACACTCTTCTTCATAAGGGTGATTTTGTGATTTGCCAGTCTGTCACACAGTATTTTTTTCCTTGTGTTTTTCCACCTCTCTACTGTGCTTTTTCTTCATTTCCTTTTAAGCAGGAATTCTTAACCTGAGACCCATGGACTCCAATGGGTCTATAGATTTTAGGGAAATAAAAAGGTAAACATTTATATACTTATTATTTTTACTAATTTCTTATTGAAAATTTGTATTTCTTTTAATTATTAATTAAAAAACCCATTATGTGAAAGGGGTAGGATGCTATACCAGATTATAAAATGGGACCATGGCCCAAAAAATGGTTAAAAACCTACTTTAAATAAAAATTTGATATAAAATTTCATAGATTTATACAGATTCAAGCATCTGTCATAGGGCAATTAAATGATTCTTCCTGTATTAGGCATAGTTACTTAGTTTGATCCTTAGAACAGTTTAACAGTTATCTTCTTCAAAGAGGTTAAATACTTTAAAATTCAGATAGACTAGGGATGACTTCTGAAGGCATACCTGTTAGCTTTCCCTTTCAGTGGACAGGGAACACTTTGGAATAGATATAGCTTACATTTATCCAGAAACAACCACCAATGAAATTAGGTCCTTAAGACAGACTGGGAAGTCAAATGTAACATTTATTTCTTGAAAATTCTTAAACTGAATTCTGTACTTAGAACATTCCTCTCACTCTCTTTTCAGTCAGTGGGTAATTTGTCATGGAATGGGGAAATGGGAATCCCATTGGAACCCTCAAGGTTTGCATCATATAGTCATGCAAGGCCAGAATAGGAAGGGTTTTTAGAGACTGCCTAATGCAATAATCCCCTCTAGACTATAACTTGACAAGCACTCATATTGACTTTGCTTCATGACCTCTGGTAAGGGAGAGCCTATTCCACTTTTGGATAGCCGGAACTACTAAGAGGCTTTCCTTTATTGTTATTCAGTCATTTCAGTTGTATCCAAACTCTTTGCAATCCTATTTGGGATTTTATTGGCAAACATACTGATTTGCCATTTTTTTCCTCCAGCGCATGTTACAGATGAGGAAAGTAAGGCAAAAGGTCATACAGTCCTTTTCCCCACTTTTCTAGGATCTTCTCCTTGAGAGATATCCCATTTCCTCAATATCCTCATATGGTTGCCCTCTTCTGGATATGTACTGAAGCTTAATCTGAAATTTGGTGTGAAGAATGGAACACAATATAATATGTGTAGTCTGACCAGGACAGATTGCAGTGGGACTATCACCATTCCTCTCTTAATGTAACCTAAAATTACATTAACTTCTTGGCTGCTGTAAAGCACTGCTGGTTCACAATGAACTTGTAGTCCTTTAGGACTTAGGAAAATAATTAGTATATAATTGTTTACCTTTTTATTTCCCCTAAAATCTATTTAAAAAAACTTAAATTGTCAAAACTAGAAATGAGGCTAGTCTGGATGGAACCATGTTGGCTCCCTGTGATAAACACTTTTTTCCTGGATGTTTACTAATCATTCTTTCTTATGATACATTCTAGAAATTTGCTAGGTCAATCTCATTAGCTTTTGTTTGTAAACTCTCTTCCCCTTTCCATTTTTATTTTGAAGAAAAAAATTGGCACAATTTTTCCTATTAGTTATGTGACATCTTTTCCTTCCTTCAAAATCTTTTGAAGACCATTTTCTCGGCAATAACAAAAAATGATATATTTTTTAGTATATTGGGATTTAGTTTGTCTGGAATTGGTAACTTGAATTTATTATTCATCTATATCTTAACACAAAATGACAAATCATGGAATCATAGAATTTGAGAGTTGGAAGAGATTACAGTGACCATTTAATTCAAATCATATGTGAAAGGTATCTCCAGTATAATTCACCTCAGTGGTTGTCCCTATTAACCACAGTTCTGTCTGTATCAGTCTAATGATCATTCACTTTGACAAAGAGAAGCAAAGTAATATTTGTGTGGTTTTGCCTTCTTCATGTCATTTACTCTATCTACCCTGTAATCTTTCACTTTAACTCAAAAAGCAATCTTTCCCTTCCCCTCACAACAAATTTTAATTGTTTTGGCTTTCTTTGATAGCCTCAGTTCACTCTGAGCTTTAGCATCACATGTGATTTGTGATTTCAGAGCTTGAAGTAGCTTTAAACATTATTTAATCCAACTCTTTTATTTGAAATATGAAAAAAGAGACTGATAAGAAAATGATTTGCCCAAATGCCACACAGAGAATCCAAGTCAGAAGTGTGATTTAAATTCAGGTTTTCTGGCTCCCACCTCAACTTCTTCCCATGTACAGTTCTTTTATGCATGGCATTGTTTATGTCCTTTGCCTCCTGCTTCCCTGAATCCCTGATTAGTAAAGATGCCTGCTGCTTCTATGCTAATGTGTAAGCAAGGAAGTCTTGCTATATTGCTTGTCTTTCCTCAAAGAGATTTTCTCAGCCAGTTAAGTGGAAATTTTGAGCATATTGTATGCTTCCTCTCCCATTCCCACCCCTCAAAATCATGGACATCCTACTCAAGATTGTCTGAGGAAGAAGGTAGAAGTATCATAAACTCCCCTTTCATAAACCTATAGGTAAATAATGTCAAATTTGGAAAATTCATTTTGTGAAATTTGTATGGGTTTAAAAAATATCTTTTCAGGCCATTTTGAGAATTTGTTGACTGAGGACAATGTAAATGATCAAACCAAGATCCTTGTGGTGAATGCAGCCTATTTCATAGGAAAATGGATGAAGAAGTTTCCTGAATCTGAAACAAAAGAATGTCCATTTAGAATCAACAAGGTTTGTGCTCCAATATTATGTGTTAATTATCAAAAGCTGAACTGGGGGAGATTTTTATAGGATTTATATTTCAGTGGGGGAAGTGCCATACAGTTATAACCTCGTAGAAAAGGACCCAAATTAACTGGAACTTTAAAAATATAATAATTCTTCAGATTATAATGAACTACTGGTACACCTATATTTTAAGCCTTGACTTTGGATTTTGCCACTATCAGTCACTGATATTTTGAATGCCTTTGTTCATCTATGAAATGGGAGTAGTCTTATTTTGATTTGTAAAATAGCTGAACCATTTGACAAATATAAGATGTAGGTGTCATATGTGGCTGGAATAGTTATATATCTAAAACATATCCTCCCCCAGCTTTATCCAAAGGAAATTTTAATTCCTGTTAGAAAGGAAAGCAGGAAGTTGAATCTGGAGATTGGTCACTACTCTGATATCCTTAGAGAGAACGGATACTGGACTTGAATTACTTCTTTCTTTTCCCTTAAATATTATTAGTCTAAGTGATGTAATTTTTAGGTTCAATCTACATTCTTGTTTGATATATCTAAAAGGATAAATGATTACTCCAAACTTTATAGCCAAGGCTTGACTCCCTTCTCATCAAATGTTAAGTCCACAATGAATACATATAGTAAATAGCAAATAAATCTATTTATACAAGTCAGTAGCAAAACAGAAATCAGAGAGGATACATAGGAAAATGTGTATATGTATTTATGTATATGTGTGTATATATATGTATGTATGAGGGAAAAGGGTACACACACACACATACACACACACACACACTTACTGGACAATACACACAGTAAATGAGTTTTCCCATTGGGAAGAGGGTAACTCAACTCAACTAAGAGAGAGAGAATCCCTGATTTTACCTCAAGGGAAATTCTCTAAAGTCTCCAGAGCAGCAAACTATGGATTTGATGGACGCTGTTAGTTCTTATGTCAGCTTCTTCCTGAAGTTCTTCTCTCTTCATGGTCTTGAAGAGAGATTGGAGTCTTGGACAATTTTTATATCCATCCTGGAAGCTGGAAGAATCCAAGAGAAAGAAGAGAACTGAATTTATCTTCTATCTTGCTCTTGTCAATTCCATGCTGCCCTTTACACAGGTCTGGGGCATGAATCTCTACAAATGAGGAAAGAGTCTCCTATCAGTGGGCTCTGGGGTGGGTGACCTTTAAAAAAAGACATTAAAAGGCATATAAACATTTCTATTTTTATCAAAGGTAAGTATGTGTCTGAGGCTAAAGAGTAGATTTGAAATCAAGACCAAAATGCAAGGAACATCTGAGAGGTAACCTTAAGAACATAATTTACTTTTTTTTCCTTATTTGGGAAATCAGTATAGTGATACCTGATAGCTACTAGAATACAAGGCTAATAGCTAATAGCAAATAATTACTCAGTTACATTTGTAAAATAATTAACCAAGAACATAAATGTAGTTATTTCTCACAAAAAAGATCGGGGACCTCGGCTTAGACAATATCAGTGGTACAGATTATAGGGAAGAATATCTGCTTACTCTTTCACCAAAGATGGGGTGCCTGATATGCCAGAGGAGAAAAAACCCAACTTTTTTCTAAGTCTTTATAAACAAATCCCCCATTTTTCAAAATGTTTAGTGAATTATGTTTTTATTATTTCCTTTCATTCTGAGATGTGAGGGTACTGAACTTTAACAAATCTTGTTGTGAGTTAGGGAGATCGTGTAGTGACTCAAAAGTCAGCAGAATATAGGGAGAGAGAGAGCATTGGAGTAGAAGTCATAAGACATGGATTCGAAAGGAAGTAAGGAAAAAAAGCAGTTATTAAGCATCTTCTATACGTCAGAACCTATGCTATCTTATTTGATTCTTACCATTTTACTACAGTTGTAGAAACTGGCAAGTTCATGGTGTGATTTAGTTAAATCGTTTGGTTTCTCTGGACTTCAATATTCTCTTCTGAAAATAAAATCATTGAACTGTGTGATCTTTAAGAATCCTTTGAAGATCTATCAGATTCTATGTGTTATAACCTTAGTGTTAGTTGGATTCCTAATGAAGCAAGTTCTTACAGCATGCAGCCACTCCCATCTTGTGTGGGATTATCATTGAGCTGTTTATTGGTTCTCTCATCTAAGGAGGTTACTAGAAACATTTTTGCAAAAAAAAAAAAAAAAAAAAAAAAAAAAAAAATCCTGTATGTCTTTTTTTTCCCATTTAAATTCAAACCTGCCATTAAATGGCACACCTTAGCAGGAATGTCAGTCATAAGCTTAAAGAAACAAATTATAATTAGACTGTAATGGAGGGAGAGGTAGAAGAGGGAGAGGTCAGAACATCCTTGGCTTTTTTTTCTCAAATCTCCATGGACTTTCCAGTTTTGAATTGTCAAAAATATGAACGAATACTCTTTGAGATGAGGAAAAACCTTAGCACTCCAGCTTTCTCATTTATTAAATTTTAAAACTTCAAGCTGGATCCAGGCCTGATATCCTGTCTCTGTGAACAGACTTAATAAGGGACTAGAATGTCAGTGATGGTTCTCTGTTTCCCTTAATAGGGCAATAAAATGTCATTGGAAGACTCTAGTGATGCTTTCTTCCTGAGGACAGCAGAAGCTATTACTTTCCTGTGATTGCTTGGATTTCTGTCAGTCCTTGCACTTTTGAGTCACATTATTAAAGCTTTTCTCACATCTTATGCCATCTCCTTCAAGGCTTGCCCTAAATTTTTGAAGCTATTTATGAGTAGTTTAGTACATCTGGCTATTCCTACATAGGTGACCCAAATTCAGTTCTGGCATATGAAATAAATGAAGCTTTTGGGAAACCATAACTTTATCTAAATTTAGGGTTTGTCAATTATTTAACTGGATAGAGATCTTAAAATTGAAGTTTAATCCCTGACCCATTTTAAGTATAATAAGTCCAGGGAAAGAACTTGGTCATCTACTTTAACCATCCTGATTGTAGAGTTTTCTGGTCATATGAAGAAAGGGAAGGAAGTGACTGCCTTCCAGTGATTTGGAAATGGCCTGTGAATATCTTTCCTGATGACTTAACATGGACACTGAATTATTTTATCAGTAAAATTCCAAACCTTTCAAAAGGCAATGCCTTAGTGGGAAGGCTGAATCACTGAGCTATCAATTCCTTATTCCATAGTTTGAATTAAATGATCACAAATTAACTAGAGAAGGATAGTTCTAAAGACTGATAATTTTTGATGATGATGATGATGATGATGATGATGAGAGAGAGAGAGAGAGAAAGAGAGAGAGAGAGAGAGAGAGAGAGAGAGAGTGTGTGTGTGTGTGTGTGTGTGTATAGGAGAATGGAGCAAGGAAAAAGATATATGGAAATGATGTATTTTTCATAAATCAAAGCATATTAGAGCTGGAAGATATCTTAGAGACCTTTTAATTCATATTTTGCAGAGGAACAAAAGTGAGTTCCTTAGAAGTTTAAGTGATTCACTCAAGTTATTCATTTAGTTTATGAGTTTAATGGTTGTGCTGAGAATAGAATCTGGGTTTTGGTTCCTAATCTAATATTCTTTTCTACTACACCATATGATAAGGGAATAGTAGGAAGGAATACTTTTTTAAAGAAGGAAACAGATGAGCAAACAAACTAGCTATTGTTGGCCAGAGCCAACCACATTTAGTGGTTTCCAGAAGGAATGCAATCAGAAGGTTTAGCATCAAGCTACTCTAGTTTCCAAGGAAATTCTTTTGCAAAATATTTATTAAAAAAACATGAAATTTTGAATTATTATTGGCATTCAAATTAGTTCCATCAGAAATAATGGAAGAAAAAGCAGCATAGCATTAATAGAGAGAAAAAAGTAGAAAATGACCTAGGAGTAAAGAGCCTGGGGATTTTATTCTTAGCACAGAAAGCATTAAACTATATGATCTTGAATAAGAAATGTTATCTCCATGAACTTCGGTTTCTGGGTATGTGAAAATGAAATTTGGACTAAACAAGGGGTTATTAAACTGTGATCTTCAAAGCATTTACATCTTAATAAATAAAATAAGTCCTAGTTTGACTTACTAAGTGAGGTTTAAATGTTCTGTGGAGTTTTAAGGCAACAGTCTTATTTGGAAGTAGATAGAAAGGCTATCATCTTGTTTTTAAGTCTCTAATAAAGGCAAATTAATTTGTGTACCTATGCTGTTTTTCCTGATTGTGGCAAAAACCTACATGTTTCCTGTGTTTTATAGACAGACACCAAACCAGTACAAATGATGAATATAGAAGCTACGTTTTGTATGGGCAACATCAAAGACATGAACTGCAAGATCATAGAACTTCCCTTTCAAAACAAGCACCTAAGCATGCTCATTTTACTACCAAAAGATATAGAGGATGATTCAACTGGATTGGAAAAGGTATGGAATATAGGTGATGATTTTTTATATATATAATAACTATATTGTAATGGGAAAAATAGTGAACTAAACCATTTGGGGATTTGATGACACCTATGTTGTCTTGATGGGGAGCAACTTAATAGCTCAGTGGATAGAGTCCCAGAATAGGAGTCAGGGAGACTTATCTTTCTGAATTCAGATATGGCCTCAGATGCAACCATGGGCAAGTCACCTAAGAGTATTTGCTTTGTTTTCTCATCTGTATAATGAACTAGAGAAGGAAATGGCAAAACACTCCATTATCTTTGCTAAGAAAACTCTATCATCTCAATTTATTCTTTTATGTCTACTTAGATGTGCATATATTATTTTTATTAGTTGACTGTAAATTCCACGAGGTCAGGGACAGTGTTGTGGTTTTTTATTTGTATCTCTAGTTCCTTTCCCAGTTCCTGGCATATAATAGGTATTTAATGAGTATTTATTAATTGATAGGTCATTTTCATGTTTGAGATTGAGGTAAAGAAGGATTTTTTTTCCTTTTATACTCCTTGGTAATAAAATACTTTGCTTTTTTTTTTCCTTCTTTTAGGTTGAGAAAGAGCTCAGCCCTGAGACTCTGCAGGAGTGGACCAATCCCAGTACGATGGCTAGCACTAAAGTGAAACTTTCAATGCCCAAATTTAAGGTGGAAAAAATTATTGACCCTAAAACAGATCTGGAGAGCCTTGGAATGAAAAATGTCTTTGATGAAAGTACAAGTGATTTCTCAGGGCTGTCAGAAACTAAGGGAGTGGCTTTGTCTAATGTCATCCACAAAGCCTGTTTAGAAATAACAGAAGATGGTGGTGATTCTATAGAAGTACCAGGATCTCGAATCCTGCAACATAAAGATGAATTTAATGCTGACCATCCATTTATTTATATCATCAGGCACAACAAAACACGCAATATCATTTTCTTTGGAAAATTCTGTTCTCCTTAATCAACCCTATCTCTTTTACATAGGTACAGGTTTCTATAAACTTTTCACCCAGAGAATTACTTTCTAACTTTGGCATATTATTAATATTTTTGGAGCAGGGAGCAATAAATACTTTTCATATTCAGTCATCACATAGAATACCCCTCTTTTTTAAAACTATTTTTTATTTCACTCCTTTCTCAATAAAAAGAGAACAGGGTGAATTTTTTAGCAAAAAATATAAATATACATATTTATTTGATAATTATTTTTTTAGGGACTACTCTCAAACATGTCAGAGAAGTCACCTACAGGGGATGAGTTTCCACCATTGGTCTTTCAGATGCAGCAAAGGCTAGTTCTAGGGGCAGATTTGGGTGGAGTGAAAGATTTCATGTATTGTGATTAACTAATGTTAGTATAGAGGGCTGGGAATACAGGGATCTGTGGCAAACTGTAGAAGCCATACAAAATTGAAACTTGACCAATTTTTATCATTAGGTTCAGTTCTGCTTAGTGATTCTAACTAGAGCATAAAGCAGTCTGTTTTTGTAGCAGGAGTTAGACTATAAGCTCTGATGAGAAGATCAGATCTACTCAGAAAGTGAACTCTTTATTAGAGTGTTATCTAGTTGGTGCTGTGCACACCAAAAAATAGCTGTGGATTCCAGCTAACAAACAAAATAGTTTTGGACACCTGATGTCAGGTTCCTTCAATGCTTGTAATCACTTGTAATTAAAAATAAAAAGACTTTTTGAGATTGGGAAGAAAAAGGACTGGAAATTGGTCTCGTCTAGCATGATGTTGGGAAAACAAGGGGAACTTGGTAGGTTTTTGCAGAATAAAACAAATAATTAAAGGGCTCTTGACTCTACCATTTTATAATTTTTCTAATTCAAGGATCTGATTTAATGAAGGTTTAGTTGGGATTTGGAATCAATGGGGTATTTGTAAAGCAAATCTGTTAAGTTACTAGAACAATATACATCCATCTGTTAATTCTGGACAAAATATGATTTCCTTGACTAATGGGTTCCTTTGTGAGTGGGATCCTCTGTTGAGTGTCCTATAAATAGGTTTAATTTTCATCTCCATTTTCTTGCTGCATTTGTTTGGTATTGAGTTCACCTTATCCTATTCAGAATAAAAATGTTATTAAATTAAATGTCTATTTTTTTTCCTTGCCTTCCATTTATTCTGTGATTTTACATAATATTCTCTTTTTAAATATCACAATCAAGCTTTAATGTACGGGAAAAATAAATAGGAATATCAATGATGAAGAGAGGTCCAACTCTCTAAATTTCCAGATATGAAACTTTGAGGCTCAAATGAGCATTTGAGAATTGGAAGGAACTTTGATGACTACACAGTCCAATCTGTATATGAAAATAATTCCTACCTGACAGGTAGTTCAAGCTCTGCTTGAAGGCCTCCAAGGAAGAGAGGATCCATTGCTGCTCTAGTTTCTAGCTAGGAAGTTTTTCCTGTTGTGAAGTCAAAAGAGTCCCTTTGTATTTTCTGTGAACTTTCTCTACCATGCCCTCTGGGGCCAAATAGAACAAATCTAATCCTTTTTCTACATGACAGTCCTTTAGATACTTAGTATACTCAGGACATATTTATATGTTCTTTGAGTCTTTCCTTCTCCCCTCCCCTCCCAGGCCTAAGTAACCCCATTTTCTTCATCATTCTCTAATGATATGGACTTAAGACCTTGACCTATCCTGGATGCTAAGGTTCTCACAGCTTCCATGTACCAGATCCTTTTTCTTTTCCTTCACCCCACCATACACTCCCTGCATCCCCCAAACCCTCTTCAAGTTCCACTTTTTTATCCCCAATCAATCTTAGTTTTAAATATAGAGGAAAGGGAAGAAAACAAAATAGGATACTCTATGATGTTTTCATCCACTGAGATGGGATAAAATAAGAAGGCCTGCAAAGTAGCCCTGGAATCCCTTTCTATCTCAAGCTCTGAAAAAAAAAATTTTTTAAATAACAAATTATGTTTCACTTTTCAAGAAGATTACTTTTTTTTTTTTTTTTTACTATGAATTAGTTTCTGCACCATCTTATATTTTAATTATGATGCCCTTAGAAACAATTATTGTCTTGTGGTATAAAAAGAAATAGAACTGATTCTGGAATTAGAGGCTCTGGGTTCAAATCCCATCCCTGGCACTTGTGCAATCTAGGGTTAAAAGACATTTCATCTTTTTTTTTTTTTTTTTAAGACATTTAATCTTATTAGCTTTGTTTCCTCATCAGTAAATGAGATGCCTGTATGATGTAACTTTTGTTGCCGTTTAATGGGGGAAATATGTTTTCAGATCAGCCCATTGGGGCATGAAAATTAAGTTTGACAATTTCACATTGTATTGATTCCTATCAAAGGTAATTATAGCTCACCATAAGTAGGCATATCCATTTGGAAGAAGTTCCTCCTCTCTGATTCCATACTTAGTTTTAAGATGACTGGCCTTTCTGATACCCATTCCTTTTAATCAAAATTCTCTATACAGGTGGAGGCAGGTTTTAGCTTGGGGAACTTTGTGAAAAACTATAAATTCTCTGGAATAACTGGATGCCTATGTTGCCTAAATTGAAGGCAGGCCATACCCCATTTCCACATTTATTCATAGAAAAAATTAATGAGGAAACCAATAGACCTTTTTCTCTGCTTGGTAACAAACAAATATAAGAACAGCAGGGAAAATGAATATCTGAATAAAACAATGTGACTGCTTACTGATAGCAGTGGATCTGGGGAGTATTGCTATTGTTATGACTGTTGATCTTTTTTTCAATCTGCATGCATTTATTAAGGGCTTACTTTTTTTTTTTTTTTCAGTCAGTGGGTTAGATTCTGGAAATACAAAATCATAAATGAAAATCTTTTCCCTGAAGAAGTTTATATTCCATCATCAAAAAATTAATGATAATCTACTATATTTGAGGTCTTGAGATAAAATTATGTAGAATTTATAAAGAGGTATGTGACAAGACTCCTGACTTCAAGAAGTTGATAATTAAAAAAAAATGTTAAAAATCAATACAATCTAAGATAATAAAGCACTGAATTGCAGAATCTTAAGAATTAGGAGCTTAGAGGTGATTTAGTTTAACTCATGGATGATCAAGAATCTCTCTATAACATATCCAATAAGTAATAAAGAAGCTTTTAGTTGACGATGAGGGGTCATCCATTTGCATAACTCTAGTTGTTATAGTTTTTCTTGACAGTAAGGCTAAATTTATTTCTTTGTAATTTCTTTGTAATTTCCAATTAGTGCTCCTCATTCTATCTTCTGGGACAAATTTAATTCCTTTTTCATATGACATTATCTGTCATGTCCTCCTTCCTTCCCCTGGGTCATTCTTTTCTTTTTTCAGAGTAAATACTCATCTAGAAATTCCTACAATTGAATCTTGTAAGCATAATTTTGAGGCCCTTCACTAACCCTTTTCTCCATCCTCGCCTATTTACCAAAATGTAGTGTATGGAAATGAACACAATACTCCAGACATAGCTAAAGCATTTGGACATTGTCTCTTAACCCATCCCATGGTTACATTAAGTTGTTACACTCTAAAATCACCAGATCTTTGTCATACAAACCATTCTCTAGTCCTGATTTCCTCATAAGTTTTAGAAACGTGAGACTTCACACCTACACCTTTTATATTTTGTCTTATAAGATTTGACTCTGAGACCCATCAATACTTTTTGAATTCTGATGCAATGTTTGCTATTCCTCTCAGATTTGTATTAACAGTAAATTGGATAAATGTATCATCTGTGACTTTGTCACTATTATAATGACCAAGATCATGGGACATAACCCAAAGCAAGAGACCATCTTTACTCAGCTCCCATACCATAAAGCCAACTCTGCCTTAAAAAAAAAAATGTTTACAAAAGTCAGAATACTATAATATATATGCCATGTGTACTAAACAATTTATAGTATTACTTTTTGAAATCAAAAACTGGAAAGAATGTAGATTCCCATCAAATGGGAAAATTGCTATACAAATTGTGGTTTATGGAAATAATGGAATATTACTGTGACATAATAAAAAGAAATAGTAGAGAACTAGTAAACATGGGAGACTGAGAGAAATGAGACAAGACATAAAAAGGGTTACAGAGCAGAAAATAAAACTTAGAAAAAAAACAAAATACACGACTTTAATAATGGAAATGAAGTTGAAAATAAAATTCAGCTTAATTCAGATGAAGTGCAGTAATGACCATGGAGAACATATAATTAGACACAGTTCTCTCAAACAAGACACTGGGGACTATAAGAACAGAATCTTGCATATTCTTGGAGCCATGGTTGTTATGTTAGACAATTTTGTTTAATTGCTTTTCTTTGTTATAAGAGTTTTATATTGGGGATGAGGTGGGGTAGAGTATGTTGAGGAAAAGATTGAATTTTTTTTTTTAAGACATTAAGAAAATTTTTAAAAAATGATAGCTGTGGTCAGGAAAGGCTTGGAATTGGTAAACCAACGTAGCTAGAGTGCCATCTAGTGAGATCAGGGATATTTCACCTGATAATCGTTTGTATTCGATTCATTGAACTGCTCTACTTTATTCTCCAGATGACAGGAGGATGTCATTTGAGGCATGTATTTGAAATGGCATTTGAGAGTTGTATTTGAATTCCCCAACGTTTTGAACTACATATTCAGAAATGCCTTAACATTTATCGGCCTTTTATAGATTAATAAATTAGATCAAAGTCCTTTGAATCTGAAGAAAATAAAATTCAGAATGAGACTTCAGGCAAGTCATTTCATTGGGTCCTCAGTTTCTTCATTTTTAAAATGAGAAGTTTGAATTATATTAACTCCCAAGTTTTCTTCTAGTTCCCATTCTATGATCCTATGTGTAAGGCAGAATATCTACCGTTAATTGAATGGTTATATATAATGTAAAAAGCCCCAAATAGGAACATAGATCTAGACTTGGAAGATGAAAACTATTTAATTTAACCCCTTCATCTTATAAAAGAAGAAATCGACCTCTTGGGGAGATTAAAATGGGAGATCTGGATCTACACCTTAGCTATTATCACTTATAAAACATTTAATCTCTGTAAGCTTATTTCCACAATGGTAAAATGAGAGTGTCATACTCTCTCAAAGCTTCTTTTCAGCTCTGTTCTATGATCCTGTAATACAGAAAATTCATTGTTTATAAGTGCAATTGCAAGAAGCAGATTTTAGAATTCAGGTGTCTGGGTTTCACAGCATAAAATGAGAAGTAAATGTATTCTGTATGGATTCAGTTTTCCAACTGAAGGACACAGGCTAGTTAGGTCCTTAAAGAACAAGAGTTCTTTTCTTGATGTTCTATGGGTAATCCTGAGTGGACAGAGTTTCTGGTCCTATCATTCATGAGCTCCCATATTATATGCTTTCAAACACTGAAAAAGATAGATGCTACAAAATATTTTCCCAAATCACAGGTATACTCTCCTGCTTGCATATGCAGTCCCTTTGAAAAGTGAATTCAAATTTAAAGCACAAGGTAGTGAGACACATATATAGAGAACATGTGAGACTGAGGGAAATTTCATGACCTCCTATCTTGGGAGTCTTTTTCTCCCTTTATGGAGAATGTGTGTTCATAATCCTTCCTGTATCTCCTGCTTAATCTTGAGTCTGCCCTGGAATTGTGTAGTAGTTAGGGAGGGAGGGAAAAACAATTTGTAACTCAAAATCTTACAAAAATGAAATAATTACATGTTTTATATGTAATTGGAAAAAAAAAAAACATAAGTAGCAGGGTCTGTATCTTTCAAATTAATTGTATCTCCACCATTTATCAATGGACCTAGCTCAAAGTAATTGCTTGATAAATATTTTTATTTTTTTCATTTCTTCATTAAGAAATCAATGTGTATATATAGAGAATTCAATGATCAACTTAGATTTAAAAAAATTAAATAAGATGGAATCAAGTCCAGATAACAGAGAATAAATATAAAAACGTAGTATAATCCTATAGAAAGAGTATCAGGAATGTTAAAGTTCAAATGAGTTGAGGCTGGGAAAAAAAGCTTAGAATAACAAAAAAACACTGATTTAAAAAAAAAGTATCAAAGAAGGGTACAACATTTCAGTGGAGTAGTTGGGGGTGGGGAATATGATAATTAATGTAACCTTTTTATCCTTCCTTTAAGCCTCTTATATCTTCTCTTCCACCAGCTCTCTCAGCTGAGATCCTCTCATATTTTTATAGAAAAAAAATTGAGGCAGTCCACCATGAACTTTATTTTCTTCATTCTTTCTCATTTATCACCCAGAAGTCTTCTGTCACTACATCCTCCTTCACCCCATCTTATATGAGGAAGTAGCCTAACTCCTTACTAAAGTTAACCCCTTACTTGTTCAACCAATCCCATTCCATTCCATCTCCTCCAATAGAGATTGCCTTCTCTGTAATTCTCATTCTTTCACTTATTTTCAATCTCTTCCTTTCTAATGGCTCATTTCCTACTGTCTATGGATGTTCCCATGTCTCTCCCATTATGAAAAATTCCTCATTTGATCCTTCTATCCCCACTTACTATAGTTCTAAATCTCTTTATTCCTAAACTCCTCAAAAAGGCCTTCTAAATAGGTGCCTCTACTTCCTTTCCTTTTACTCTCTTCTTGACTCCTGACAATCTGATTTTGGACCTTAATCACTGCATGGAAACTGCTCTCTCCAAAATTACCAATGATTTACTTGCTGAATCCAAAAACCTTTTCTTATTCCTTATTTTCCTTGACCTTTCTGCAACCTTTCAATCTGTTCATCATTCTCTCTTCCAACTACTTTTCAGACATCTGAAACTAGATGTCCAATAGGCAGCTTAAACTCTATGTCCAAAGTAAAACTTATTATCTTTCCTCACTATTTTCTCTATTACTGTAGAAGTCAACACAATCCTCTCAGTCTCTCAGGTTTACAATCTAGGTATCATTCTAGATTTCTTACTATTTCTCATCTTCTATATCCAATCTGTTGCCAAGGCCTATTGATTTTACTGTTGCAACAAATTTCAAATATACCCTCATTCTTTCTTCTGACACTTGCCACCACTCTAGTGCAGGTCTTTTATCATCTTATGCCTTAATTATTGTAAAAGCCTGATTGTGGGTCTGCATGCTCAAGTCTCTTCTTACTCTAATTGATCCTTCTTTCAGCCTTTAAAATGATTTTTGATTATGTCTGACTATGTCTCCATACTCCCATCCTGAACCCTTCATAAATCCAATAGTTGCCTCTAGGATCAAATAGAAAGTCCTCTTTTATAATCAACCCTCCCTCCTACCTTTTCAATTTCTTTTACCATACTCCCTGAAAAATACTATCTGATACAGTGATTCTGGTCTCTTGGTTGTTCCACAAATAACCCAGTCTATCCCTCAGTTCTGAGTATTTTCTCTAGTTATCCCTCATGCTTAGAACTCTCTCCCACTTTGTTTTGAATATTGCCCTCCCTGGCTTCTAATTAAATTCCATCTTCTATAGAAAATTTTTCCCAACCTCTTAATTTCAATGCTTTTTTCCCCCTATTAATTATTTTCTATTTATTCTTATATAACTTGCTTTATATATAATTATTTACATGTTTTCTCCTCCAATATATTGTAAGATCCTTGAAGGCAGGAATTGTTATTTATTTATTTATTTTTTTAATGTCCTCAGAACTTAATACAGTTTCTGGAACATAGTAAATGCTTAATACATATTTATTTATTTATGGTTTGATACAACTCTTTGTTCAAAGTTTATGTGCATAAGACTTTCATTGGTGGATATTGATTTCTCAGTGCTAAGGTATAGAGTTGGCAAAAAGTTGGGGAAAGAGAGAAGACAATGAAGTTCCAGTTTCTCTTTAGAGAGAGATCCTTGAAGGAAGAGAAAAACTCTGGGAAGAAGCTGATGTATAGAGGAGGCAGTACTTTGATTGTGTCTTCTCTGGAACCCAGGAGACAGGATCTCTCTTCTCTCAAGCTGTCTACCCCTTATTCAGCCTCAGAAATTGGCAAAAAAGTTTCTATCTTATATAAATACACTTTGAGCCTCAAGTTACACTGACACCAGAGAGAAGACAGGGATGCCCAAATTGTCTGTTTCCCCTGCAAAATAAAATGATCTTCACATTAGAAATGAAAGAATGAAAGTGACTAACAAGTAGTTTTTCATTGCTCTCGATACACTTGTAACTTGGACCAAAGGATCTGCATCCTTGAGTGCTGATATCGTTATTATATTATTATATATTATTATTATTATTGGAAACTGTGACCTCTGAGATACCCAGATGCTGACTATAGAAAACAACAGAAACACTAGAAGATTGGAGAAGAGCAAATACCTCGATTTTCAATAATGGGAATAACAGAGAGTATGTAAACTATAAAGCCAGTAAGGAAAATTCTAGAATGAATCATTAGAGACATGTTTGGTGAATATCCAGTAAGGGCAGCAATGATCATAAAGGTCTAGTATGTGGCTGCCTCAAGAACAGGTCATGAAAGTCTAACCTCATTTTTATCTGTGACAAGATTACCAAATTATAAGTAGAGAGAACTAATATTGTTAGTTTGCCTATATTATAACAGATTTTTTAATAAAACATTTCATAGTATTCTTGTAAAGAAGATAGATTTAAATGAAATAATAACACAATAAGATAGATTTAGACCTTGTTGGATGTCTAGATTCATAGTTGTTAATGGTTCAAAGCTCCTGTTATTGGAGATCTCTTAATAGAGTACCTCAGGAATTGTCTTTGGTTATGTATTATTTTACATTTTTTATTTTTATTTTCATTTTTAAAAATTATTGAATTTTTTTACTTCTTTACAATTTTCCCCAGTATTCTCTTCTTTACTCATTTCAAAAAGAGATACTTTAAGCAAATTTAAAAATTAAAAAAGGAGCAATCAAAAAAATTAATACATTTAAAAATTGGAAAACTTTGCAATGTTTATGGATGTTTCTTTCTATTCCAGATAAGGAGTAGATTGGGCATGTTCTTTCATGTCTCTTCTTTTCAGTTATGCTTGGTATTTATGATTTTTCAATGTTCATTTTTGATTGTGTGTATGCATATGTATGTGTGTGTTTGTTCTTTCCAGTTACATTGTTAATGTCATTGTGTTCATTGTTTTCTTGGCTCTGCTTACAGAATAGTAACATTATATTGCATTCATGTACTATAGTTTGTATAGCTATTCTCTCATCAATAGGCATCTTCTTTGTTTCCAATTTTTTGCTAGCATACAAAGTGATACGATAAGTACTTTGGCATATAAAGGGGCTTCTTATTGATAAGTTCCTTAGAGTGTAAATCCAGTTGTTTAACACTGGACTGAATCCAAAAAGATGAAATTCAATAAAGATAAAGGTAAAATCTTTCACTTGGGTACAAAAAAAAAAAATCATCTTCCTAAGTATAAAACGGAAGAAGCATGATGTGATGGCAGTTGTTCTGGAAAAAGATCTAGAGGTTTTTGATGTTCTGCCAACTCAGTATGTGTCAGTAGAATGACGTAAAAGCTAAATAGGCTCATGTGACTTTGGGTTGCATTAAAGGAGGCATAAATTCCAGGGAAAAGGAGAAAGTCCCATTGGGCTCTGTCCTCATTGGACTTCATTTGCAGTATTATAATTCAATTTTGGGTAATGTGGGTAATTCAACTGGGTAATTTAAGCAAGATATTGTTAAGTTAGTAAGCATCTACAAGGGGGGCAATTAAGATGGTGAAGAACCTTGAGACCATGTCTTATGAACACAAGTTGAAGGAATTATCTATATTTAGCCTGAAGAAGAGAAGACACAGAGGGGAAAATGATAACCATCTCCAAGAATTTGAAGGACTCATTCAGAAGAAGAATTAGATTTGTTCTGTTTTGCTTCAATGGGAAGAACCAGGTGCCCTGGAGAGAGAGGATGTAAAGAGAAATTTAGGCTTGATGTTAGAAAACTTTATCACAATTAGAATTTTTAAAAAAAATAGAATATCCTTTTTTTAAAAATATGTTTTATTCTGAACTTAAAAAATAAAACAAGTATTTCCATAACATAGTAGAAGAGAAACAATATAATTACATATGAAAAAATAAATTTATTATGTACAACTTGTTATTCCTCTTAAAATATATATTAAATTTATCATGTAACTTTCTTTTTTCTCTTTTTTCTTCCTTCTTTTCCTTCCCCCCACTCCACCTTATAGAAATATCTAAAGGCCAACATTAGACGCAAATACAAACATACACACACACACACACACACACACACACATATATATATAAATCATTCTATATATCCATACTTATATTTATCAATTCTTTCTCTGGGTGCAGAGTCTTCTTTCAGAAGTCCTTTACACTTAATTTGGGTATTTATAATAGTAAAAATAACTTTCCTTAAGAAATGGTGAATTCCTTCTCCTTAGAAATCTTCAAATAGAGGCTCAGGGACTATTTGCTGGCCATGTTTATTGGTGTGTGTGTGTGTGAATTTCTTTTACATGTATAACTGTAGTACATGGCTACTGAGGTCCCTCTCAGCTCTCAGACCTTTAACATTGCCATGTGATCTATTGACATTCCCTCAGGACTATTCTAGGCTTTGCTATCCATCCTGTTACTGAACCAAAAAGACCATTAGACCTTTCACTATGTTTCTTTGTGTTTCTCATTTGGAAAGTGAGCTCCTTGAAAGCAGGAGTTCTTTTACTTTTCTATTAACATTCCCAATGTTTAGCATGATACTTGTTGCATTCAAAGCATTAAGTGATATTCATTCATTTATTAATTCTCATTCATTTACTAACTTGTCCATATTTATTCAAAATGATGGAGAGGGGGTTCTTTATAATTTTTAGACATAAAACTTCTTAACCAGTGAAATTCTTAACCTTAAACCCAATTTAATCTACCCCCACTCAGTTCCCTTCTCCAGGATTCAGTATCTTATCCTTCACTGAGCTGCTTCATTCAGTAAACCTCTAATAAAGCCTCATATTTGTCAGCCTCAGAGATGATTGGCACTGGATTCAGGAGATCTTTTGCCTCAGGTGGAGTGCTTTAAAATGACACCAAGTGCTGCTTGCATTTCTGAGGTTGGTATATGGTGAGATCTAAGCCTTTTCAAATGTTGCTGGCTGTATCTATATATGAAAGGCCAGGAATGTGGCTAGACCACTTTCCTCCAGAAATTTTCCTCACCTAATTATTTGTATAAGAGAACAGAAAAGACTTGGAGTTGAAAAACCGGGGAACCCTGAACCTCAGAGCTATTTGGAAGTTATTTGATTGTACTTTCACAAGAATAAGGAGCAGGTGGAGACTGGTCTTCTGAGATTCAAATCAGGAGGTACATGAGATACTTGTCAGAGTGAAACTGCCCATGGAGACTTTAAGCTCAGAGACCAAGAAGCTTTGCTTAAAGAAAAATCAGAAGGAAGATGAGCATACTAGCTTTTCAACCAGGACTGTCTATGATCTTTTTTCTAAAGGGATTTGTGACTGGGACTGAGAATCTCATAGACAAAAAAAAAATATGGAGAAGTTCTCTTTTCTCTTCCTTGTTGCTGATCTGTGGCTGGAGTGAATGCTTTTCTAAAAGAGCTATTCAAATAAAGAACTTTAGACTTTGACCTAAATGAGAATAATATGCCACTGTTCTCTTGAGGAAGAGGTAGTTAAAAGTCTGCAGCTAGAGCTGAAGGCAAGAAGCTGACAATCTCAATAGTCACATTTCCAGCAGCATTTGGGGAATAGTGTCTAGCAGAAATCATGGGGAAGTAGATCTCTGGAAAGAAGAGTGATAACACCATTAAATACATAAAAGACATATCTTGTTAATACACAGTCACTATGTGTATGCCTCTTTACATATGCTATGCATAGGTATCTACTTTCCCCAGGAATGCTGTGTATATTTTGGGAAGGGTGTCCCAGTTTCATGAGGGAGGGATATATTTTCTTGTGACTTTTCTTATTATGTCATTTCATTAACTGCCTTTGTGTTGAACTAATTGTGTCATCTAGATAGCTGATCAAGTTAAACATATATGTGGGGCTTGTAATCTCTGGTTTTGAGTAGATATAGACCTATAAAGCACCTTGCACTTGGGATAACCATCTCTAGGTAACCTGCCATGTACATTTATTGGTACCAACTAGGCGCTGTGTCCCTTTCATGCAGAGAGATCAAAGTGTCTTCCTAACAATAATGATTATTCTTTGTTCATTCCTGGAATGCTGGGGATGAGGAAGGTAGATATGTTATTTCCTCTTAAAGATAAATATAGAAATTAACTTCATAGCCAACTCCTCTATTAAGTCTTTCCAGACCATTGCAACTACAGTAACATTCTCTTCTTTTGAACTTATAATACCAAAATACCTTCTATCTGTGCTACTTATTTGGCTTTTCATCATGCCATGTGATATTCAAAATCTACAATTCAGTTCAACAAATATCAATTAAACTTTTATTATATATAAGGCACATTGTAAGGTTCTGGGAATAGAAAGATAAAAATTATTCACTCCTTGCCCTCAAGGAATTTACTTATTCCTGGGAATAGAAGGATAAGATATGGAAATATAAATATTTATAAATTTCCAGGCATGAGGACAAAGGAGACATCTGAAATGTTTTAGGAAAATAGAAAAAAAATTTTTCTTTTAGTTGGCAGATTAGGGAAGACTATTCAAGGACGATCATCTCAAAGTCAAACCCTGAAGGAATAGAGAGCCTGGAAAAGGCAGAATTAAGAAGCCAGGGAATCCTAGGCATGGAGTACATTTTGCAAAAGAATACTGAGGAGTAGAGTGCAATATATTAGTGGGAAATAATTACTAGTAGTAGTCATAAATGTTCTGGAAGGAGAATACATGAAAGTGTGTGATATGAATCAAGGTTGGAAAGATAGTTTTGAACCAGATTGTAGAGGACCAGTTAAGAATTTTGTGTTTTATCTCATGTGCAATGGTGAACCACTGAAAATTTTTGAGATGAGCAATATCTTCCTATCATTTATTACTAGTGACTGAAAGGGAATCCTAGAATCTCAGAGTACAAAGGGATTGCCAGGGCGTACTCTTTCAATCTGTGCCTGAATTGGAATTTCTTCTACAATATCATCTAAAGAAAGTTGTACAGACTCTACTAGTGAATAGTCCATTCCACCTTTTGGATAGTTCTAGTATTTTGGAAAATTTCCTTCACATTCAGTGTCACACATGCTACTTTATATCCACCTAGAGTCCTCAACAAGCAGAATGAGGCTTAAAGGAAGAAATAGTGAGAAGTAATGTTTCATGATGGATTTTGGTTCTAATTATGCTTCAGGTTACTTACTAGCTGCTTGATTCTGGGCAAATCACCAAACTTCTCTAAGTCTCAATTTCTTTATTTGAAAAATGGTGATGATAATAATGGCATCTGCATCACAGGACTGTGGTGGAGATTATGTGCAATAATGGATGTGAAGCATTTTACAAATCTCAAAACTACATAAGCCACATTTATAATTGTCTAATCATTTCAGTCCTGTCTGCTTCTTCATGACCCCATTTAGGATTTTCTTGGCAAAGATACTGAAGTAGTTTGTCACTTATTTCTCCAGCTCATTGTATAGATGAGGAAACTGAGGCAAACAATTAAGTGACTTGCCTGGGGTCACATAGCTGTATTTGAACTCTGGTCTTCCTGACTACATAACTGGTACTTTATCTGTTTTACCACTTAGCTGCCCTAAACTATATAGGGAGCTACTTTTCAATGGTCTAATCCCTCTTAAAAGACACAAATTTAAATACTGGAAGATAGTTGTTGGGCTAAAATTCCCTAATTTTTTTCAAATGATGCTTATGTGCTGTGTTCTTCAAGTTTATAGATAATGAGACAAATTTGGAGGCTATTGCAGTAGTTAAGGTGATGTGCATTTTAACTAGGATTATGGCACCAGGAATTGAAAGAAGGGGATGGAGAGATTCAGTTCAATTCAATTCAAAACAACAAAAAAATTATTAGTCACTAATCATTTATCAAGTACCATATGCCAGACAATGAAGTAAGAGCTGGGGCAAGAAAGAAAAGCAAAAAGAAGAAACTAGCATAGTAACAGGATGTTCCTGGGTGAAAAGGCCACAGGAAAGGATTAATATACCAGTGTGAAGAGTTCCAAGTCACTAGGAAAGTTCCAAGGTGAAAGCAATGCTGGGGGACCATGATGGAAAAATCTAGGAAGGGAGATAATTTTCTGCAGATCATAGTTATTATACAACCGACTGAAATGTATAGGAAATACAATAACTGAATCTGCTTACTGTTTGATAATAATTTTTAAAAGTTTTTTTTTATTTTCAAAAATATATGCATGGATAATTTTCAACATTCACCCTTGCAAAACTTTATGTTCCAAATTTTTCCCTCTCTTCCCTTAGACAGCAAGTAATCCAATATATGTTAAACATGTGCAATTCTTCTATACATATTTCCATAAATATCATGCTGTACAAGAAAATTGATAATTTTTTTAAAAAAGCATTTGACACAGTCTTAAATATTTTCCTTAGACAAGGTATCCTTCAAGTATATTATAAGACTGCAAGATTCTTAATCAATGAGACTGGAGATAACGTTACTCTGTGTGCTCTGAAGAGTCACCTCAAGTAAGTCATAAAAGAGGGAGAATATGCTCACCAAGTCATAGGATCATAGTTTTAGAACTGAAAGAGTCTGAGACATTTAGTGTGATCTCTTTGATGATTATAAACACACAAATTAAAAATAATGAATGTAAAGAATACATAGAAATCAACATAGAACATAGAAACAAAGAATATATAATAAAAATGCTATCTGCATCCTGAGAAAGGACTAATGAATAGAAGTATATATAGAATAATTTTACAATCAAGGTATGATAAAAGTTTACCTAGGTGAAATCCTTCAGCACTTTAGATAAATCCTTTAATTTTAAGGAAGAAATTGGACAATAATTACATAGGATGAAAAAGCATGGATAACTGTTATCTGCGTCCTTGAAAGAAGTAGCTATAGATCATAAGGCCATTGTTTGAGAGAGGAAAGGGACCACAGAAGTCATCTATGTATTGAAGTATAACTAAGTCTTAACAGCTGTGTTAGCTAATAATATTTCGTATTCTGTCATTTTGCTCATGTCTTTGTGAACCCATTTGAGATTTTCTTGGCAAATATACAAATTACTAGAGTGATTTATCATTTCCTTCTCCAGTTTTTTTTTGTTTTTTACAGATGAGGAAACTGAGGCAAACAGGGTTAAGTGACTTGCCCACGGTCACACAGCTGGTAAGTTCTAAGGCCAGATATGAATTCAAGTCTTCCTGACTCCTGGTGTGGCAATTTATCTATCTCTGTATCAGCACTACATAGCTGCCTGATAATTTATCAGGTACAGTTTAATTGAAAAGGACAAAGATCTGTGTTGCTATTTGTATTTTCTTATCTGAAACTATAGCACAGTATAGTGGTTAAAGTAACAAGCTTGAAGTCAAGAGTACCTGGACTTGAATTCTGACTTAGAAACTAGCTGGGTGACACTGGAGTTCCCTCATTCTTAGTTTCTTCACCTGTTAAATGGACATAATATTTGAGCCTCAGTGTTGTGATGAGGAGCAAATGAGATAACATGTACAATAGTTTGACAATTTTAAAGTGGAATATAAATATCAGTTATTCTTGTGAGGACCTATTGAGGTAATATATGAAAAGTACCTTAAATGAAAGCTATTTTCTTTTTCTTTTCATGATTTAAGTATGGTAGGAAGAACACTATATTGGGCTTCAGAAGATCTTGTTTCTACTCTCAACTCTGGTTAGTTTTTTGATTCTACTTTTCTGGACTTCAGTTTCCTCATCTATAAAACAGGAAGGTTAGAATTCTATGTACTCTTCCAAATCTGAGATTCTGGGATTCTTATACAAACATTAATACAATTTATACATGTATACTTATATATGATTGAACAAAAATCTAGAGAATCAAGAACCTCTTATGTAACTTTCCACTAGGTGGCTCCATACTTCATAGTTTCCATCAATTCTGCTTAGGCTACAAGCATATTAAATGTAGTAATATTGTATGGCCCAGGTTATGTTCACATAGATATTTTCTGGTTAATGAAAACAAACCATCTTTGTGCCTTTTTGATCAATTCTGCTTTTTTCTTCTGAATACTTGTCAGAGAATCAGTGTATGATGAAGGATTACCTTTCCATCTATATAGTAGTGGAATATTTCATCTATCTTAAAATATTTCTTGGTTTTTGTTTGTTTTTGCTTCAATGTAGGGCTTCTGGAAGAAGAAAAAGCTTCTGAAAGTACACAATGGAAGAAAACAGATTCAGTGTAATTTCTATATTTATGAGAAAGAATAGGGGGTAAAAGTCAGAGCAATTTAGGAAGACTTGTATGAATTTATAAGGAATAATATAAATAAAATCAAAAGAATATTATACACAAATGACCACTATAATGTAAGAGAAAATAACACTAAAATACTTTGGAATTTGGATGAACAGATTGACCAGTAGTGAAACATAGGCCTCTCCTCTCCTAGAGAAGTAGTGATCATACAAGAGTGGAGGGAGATAAATGCTGACAAGGAAGGTCAAGGAATCGGTTTATTTTGCTCAATAGCACTTTGTTAAAATGGAGACTTCTACTGAGGTATTATCAATCAATTAACATTTATTAGATACTTACTATATGCAAGCTCTGTGGCAGCAATGAAAAGAAATCAATATAACCTTTCTTTTAAAAATGCCATGAAAAGCATCCACATAAGGTGTGTCTTGGTTTAATTATTGGAAAGCAATTTGTACTCATGAAAAAAATACTCTTTGACCTAACACTCTCACTATTGGATATACACATTAAAGGGTAAATGACAGAAAGAAAAATTCCCTATATATCAAAACATTAATACTAGTCCTACTTGTAAAACAAAATACATGGAAACAAACAATGCATATACCTAACAGCTTAAGAAAAAATTGTGGCCTCTAAATATAATGGAATAATATTGTGCTGTCAGAAAATACAAAAATGAATTCAGAGACATCTGAACTGAGTCAGAGTGAAGTAAGAGCCTTTTTGTGTGGCTTCACTGATAGAGACATAATGAAGGTTCATATTAGCTAATGATAAATTTAATCCCTTTTCAATTTTCACTAATAGCTTTACCACATTGTGTTAACTAGAAGTATTATTACTTTCTTTTACAACTCAATAACCACTGAGAAAAAGAGTTGAGCAAGGGTTAAATTGGAGGACTTTCTTTCTAGTGTTTACATTTTAAACAAACAGCAGTGTCCCCCCTCCTCCATTACAAAGAGGAAGAAAGAAGCCAACAGCTCCCTCCCCATGAGGAGGATCTCTTTCACCAATACCCAGGGTGGACATAACTTTTCTCAGCTTCTCCCAGAAGATTACAGATTATTTAAACAGCACCACTCATGATGTACTTGTCTCTACAGGACAAATTTCAGAACCTTTCCCCTAGAGACGTATTAAGGGGTGGAAACCACCTCAGAGCTTGGAACTGAGAAGAAAAGGGCATAGAAGGCCCAGTAAATTTTCAGACATTGATTAGTTCTAGGCTCCTAGGTCCAGCTTGGCTCAGTACTAACCCCTCCTCCTCCCCTTTCCAGTCTGAAGGTAGCAGGGAACAGCTGCATCTCTGATAGGATTTTGGCAGAACAACAATCTCTCCAAGTGACCTTTGTAGCTGAATGTGGACTAGTTAAATACATGTCCCTAATCTCCCCACTCAGAGAAGGATCATCAAAGGGTAGGTGGGACAAGAGTTTAACTTTGTTTTAAGCAGTCTAATATAGATAATGGTTGCCATAATACAAATGAAGACCACATTTTTTGGAGTGGGGAAACATGATCTGTAATTTCATTGGGATACAAAACTTTCAGTTGAGGAAACTCCCTTTACTAACGTAGATGGGCAACTGTTTTACAACTTCTAGTCAACCAATCAATGAATAACATATATAAAGTGTTATCTATGTGTCAAGCACTGCGCTAAAGGCACAAAAGAGGCCAAAAGATAGTCCCTGTCCTCAAAAAGCTCATGATTTGATAATCTCAGAGAGTTCTCTGGGGTACTCAGGTTGAAGGATTTAAAGGCAACAAAATATAAGGAACAATGTTAATTTTCAATGTATGAAAAAACTAAGTAGCTATGGAATGATAGATAATACTAGAATCAGTACTAGTACTAGAGATCAGTAAAAATATGAGTTTAAGTTACCATTTCAGAGAAGAATTAGCAGCTCAATCTTGTACAAATCATTTATCTTTTAATGCCTTGGGTTGTTCTTTAAGGCTTTTTACATTTTAAGCAAACAACCCTGTCCCCTCTCCCCCTTTATGTCTTCACAATGAGGAAGAAGCAAGATAAAAAGACTTTAAGGATCATGGGATCCTTATGCCAATCTAATTTAAAGCCTTTGGACTGAGAACAAATAATAGAAAATTATAGTCAGAAAGAATCTGATTATTCCTTTTATTTATTGATTTTTTGCTCATGGTGGGTGGGTGAAGTAAAAGGATTGAGAGATTATTTGGTTCCATAGTAACAATTTAAAAGAAAAGAATGTCAATGAAGTATTTTTTTTTTCACCTTCATTCAAGAATACAATTTAATAAGAAATGCAGGATTTAAACATATCATTAGTCAATGACTTTAAAAATAGAAGGTAATAATAATAATAATAGTTTGTATTTACATTTAAAAAAATAATTATAACTTTTTATTGACAGAACCCATGCCTGGGTAATTTTTTACAACATTATCCCTTGCACTTACTTCTGTTTCGACTTTTCCCCTCCCTCCCTCCACCCCCATCCCCAGATGGCAAGCAGTCCTATACATGTTAAATATGTCACAGTATATCCTAGATACAATATGTGTGCAGAAGCAAACAGTTCTCTTGTTGCACAGGAAGAATTGAATTCAGAAGGTAAAAATAACACGGGAAGAAAAACAAAAATGCAATTTACATTCATTTCCTAGTGTTTGTTCTTTCTTTGGGTGTAGCTGCTTCTGTCCATCCTTGATCAATTGAAACTGAGTTAGATCTTTTCTTTGTCAAAGAAATCCACTTCCATCAGAATACATCCTCATACAGTATCACAGTATCGTTGTTGAAGTATATAATGATCTCCTGGTTCTGCTCATTTCACTTAGCATCAGTTCATGTAAGTCTCGCCGATCCTCTCTGTATTCATCCTGCTGGTCATTTCTTACAGAACAATAATATTCCATAACATTCATATACCACAATTTACCCAACCATTCTCTAATTGATGGGCATCCATTCATTTTCTAGTTAATGAAGCATTTTTTAAAAGCACAGAGAAGAATTTCAGAGGGAGACATGGACAACCAAGACAACTCTGGAACCATGTTGAGTGTATAATATACTTGTTTTAAAAAATAACCTATACCTAACAGAGTTTCATGGTTTTATATACACTATTCTTTTTTCCCCTGTTCTTTGTTTGTAGAAATATTTATATTTGTTGGTGTTTGTCAAGTTCAGAGTAAGAAAATAAAAATTTAAAACAAATAAAAAAAGGATGACATTTACATTCTATTTGACAAACTTTTGATAGTTTGCTAGCTATTTTAAATAAGTAAAACAGGTAGATTATTTATTTTTATTATGTTGGCATGATTTAATCATGAATCTTTAATATCTCTCCAATTACTCAGTTCTACTTTTAATTCTGTAGAGAATATTTTGTAGTTCTATCTTTATAATCCATGGGTGTGTCTCAGTAAATGAACAACCAATATTTTATAAATTCTGTAGTTATTTTCAAAAGAATTTTTATATTTTTTGTAAGGTACTGCTCTTCCCTCAAATAAGTCCTCTCAATGTAGTGTTTTCTATCAGATTCCCAGAGCAGTTTGTATTTCTCCTTACATTTTATTTGAGAGATTTATGTTTATTCAAAAGTGGATTTTTAACCATTTTTCTTAAACAAATAATGTTTTTCTATGCTCCTACCGAAATGAGCTATTCACATACAAAAGGATTAATACTTTACATTTTTCTGTTGGTTATTATATAGAAAAGCTAATGATTTATGTGGTTTATTTTATTTTTATTAGAGGTAACTGGACTTAAGTGACTTGCCCAGGGTCACAATGCTAGTAAGCATCAAATCTCTGAAGTTGTATTTGAACTCAATTCCTCCTCACTCTAAAGTCAGTGCTCTATCCATCCACTGTACCCTAGCTGCTCCTCTGTGGGCTTATTTTATATGTTGCTATTTTGCTAACATCACTAATTATTTTAATTAATATTAGTTGAATTCTTAGTTTCTTAAGTGTACCATGTAGAAAAGAATAACTTTATTTCTTCTTTGTTTGTCCTCTTTGTCCTCAATTGCTTTTTCTTTTCTTATTGCTGAAACTAGCATTTAAAAATTTATATATCAAATAAATAAAGGTATAATAAAATAAATTATCAAATAATTAATAAATCAAACAAGCATTTCCCTATTATATGTAATGTTATCTTTTATTTTTAAATATGTACTATTTACTGTATTAACCCTCTGAGTCTTAGGTTTTTTTAATCCACAAAATTGAGGTTTAAATGAAATGATTTCTAAGATTCTACCTTTGAATTCTATAATTTCCATTCTTGCTGCCAAATTAAAAAAAAAAGATAATTTACATTTCTATATTACTTCATGATTTATAAAGTAGTTAGTATTATTAGGTTTTTCAAGTTGAAAGAGAGATTAGAAATCATCTCGTCTAAACTCCTTTTTTTTAAACTAAGGCCCTAAAAAGTTAATGATTTGTCCAGGGTCACATAGACAAAGCCTAGTTTTCTAATTCCAAGTACAAACTAGCTCTCACTATTATGATCATTTTTAAAAGGACTTCTGGGACCTTTGAATTTTTCTTGCTAAAGGAAGTATTTTTATTTGCTTAGTTTATTTGATAAAAATATTTGGAAGAGGCAAATTTGACTAAGGAGGAAGTAGGGTAAGGTAGAAAATATGAATCATTAAGGTCCAATCCCTGGGAAACCTGGCAGTGGCATGAAGATATTAAAAACTTGAGGGTGGGGAATAAGCATTTTTGAAAAAAAATAAAAGCATGCCCAAAGGTGGGGTGGTGGTGAAGAATAGTTTCATCTAGATGCAGTGTAGTAGAGAAGAACTGGTACTAGCCTAATTGAAAAAGGTATGATTTGGAATACCAAGTTTCTACTTAACTAGGTGTGAACCTGGCTAAGTTATTAATCTTTCTGAGACTTATTAATCACTCTGAAAAATCCCTCTGAATTTCATATATGTAAAATAGCAAATGCCCTATCTACCCCAGAGGGCTGTCATTGTGAAGATCAAATGGAAGCCTCTATGGAAGTATTATATGAATATAAATTGTTATTATTTACCTATTTCATAATTTTTCTTGGGACTAACTCTGTCCCAAGAGCTATAAGACTGCTTGGATAAGTGATCAAACCCAATATTCACTATTTGTAATGGTCTTTTTGATGGGAAAAAATCAAGTCTGCAGGTATATCTCTTAACTCTCTTTATGGGATAGTTGGTCAATAAATATCTATTAGGTAGCTACCTAACCTATACCACACATTGTGCTAAATGATGAGGGCATAAAGGAAGACAAAAGATATTTTCTGTTCTCCAGGAATTCATAGATTAATAGGGGAGATAATATGAAAACAACTATGCACAAATAAGATATATATAGATAAATAGTAAATAAGCAACAGAAGGAAGGCACTAGAATTAAGGTGAATTGAGAAAGGTTTTCTATAAAAGGTAGAATTTTAGCTGAGACTTGAATCAAGGAATTTCATGCATGGATAATAATCAATAAAATAGTTTGGAGTTAGGGGATAGAATGTTACATATAGGACCTACATGTGGGTGATGACACTGTCAGAGGAGGGAACAGAAAATATATGAGAGACGTTATGAAAGAAGAAATTATTACATCTGGCAACAGATTGATTTTGCAGGGTGAAAGATTAAGGAATCAAGGGTGACATTAGAAATGTAAGCCTGAGGGACTGGGAGGTTGGTGATACCCTTGATAACAATGTATTCCTCATCTGCTTTAATATTATCTAAAATCTCATCCGTCCTTTCAATCTTCTCTCTCTCTTTCTCTTCTTTCTTTTCTCCCTCTCTCCCTCCTTTCCTCTCTCTCTCTTTCTTTCCTCTCTTTGAATTTCCTTTTTAATCTCTTAGATGTATAAATGTAAAAGATGTTACATAAAGGTAACATAAAGGTAGTGAAACCTCAAAAGAAAACAGGTGATATTTTTGCCTCTTACTCATTCCTGAGATAGGAAATTTTTTAAATGGGTGCAATATGAGATTTAACACTTGAAAAAAATACACATTAAACTGGTTGAACTGGCTCCATTTGGGTCAGGTAGAGCACAATAATTATAGAATTATAACTTTTTTTAAAAGTTTACCACACCTCAATAAAGACATAAGATGAGTTCTCTAATCCAAAATTCTCTAACACATGAAACAGTGGTGGAGCATGTTTCTAAAAATGAATGAGCATGATTTCTAGAACAACTTTTCATACTCATATATAAAAAAGGATTCTAAAAAAGATGTATACACTGAAGTTCAGAAGAAAATAAAATAAAATCTTCATCTCACTTTTTTTACCCCCAGACCATCCTATTATTGGCTCAATCTTAATTTGTCTGTTGGTTCATGGTAGAAGGAAGGATTTTTGGTGTGTGTAAAATATGTTTGAATTTCTGTTAGTGTTAGGGTCATTGGGTAGGAAGCTATATTGGAATCAAACATTAAGCAGTACCATGAAATCTATAACTCAAAAACATTCTATTGTATGATTTTGTTTGTCTGGAAGTATGTTGAAAAAGTTTAGAAAAAGTTTCTTGAACTTTCTTGAACAGCAGACTAATCTAAAAGCATGCAATCTGTAATAAACAGGCAAAATTAGAAATATTACTTGAAATGATTGAACCTGTCCTTAATAATCCAGCAAAAGGATATTTTGTGAAAATTAAACAATCTATCATGGCATAAAATAAACAATTTACCTAGACTATTACATCCATTTGAGATAGTTATAAATATTCAATTCAAGAACTCTCTCCTTTACCTTCTAAAATCTATTAAATCTGAAAAACTTATGCCAGAACTGAAGGAATCAAGACTGCTCAGTACTTTTCCTTGCTTTTATATCTCACAATGAGCACAACTATAAGCTGAGATAGGATGAAACCATCTCCTTTTTTTCAGACGATCCTTAGTTTCTCTGTGGAGTAAAGGCCATTGTTACCAACATCTTTAGGAAAGAGTATCAAACCCCAAAAATCTTCTATTCTATCATTCTTATAAAATGAAAGGAAATCTCTGGATTCATGTTACTATGTTACATGTTACTACAAAGAGATAATCTGAGAAATCTCTTGTGCCATTAAATGGGAAAGGCAGAACTTGCAGAAGGAAAGAAGGAAAATGTTCTTGAACTGTATTTTTCACAAATTGCTAAACAAGGTACACACACATGTATAAATACACACAATGCACACCTATATGCATGCATATCTATACACATGTGTGTATATGTGTATATACATATATATATGCATGTATAAACATATACATTTTTTGTTCATTTCAGTTGTGTCTGACTTTTTGTGACCAAATTTGGGATTTTCTTGGCAAAGATACTGGAATATCCTCCAATTCATTTTACAAAAGAGGAAATTGAGGCAAAAAAGATTAAGTGACTTACTCAGAGTCACACAGCTAGTAAGTGTCTAAGTATGGCAGACACACAATCTTTTCAAAGAAATGATGAGAAAGTGTCATTTTTACATTCAAACTTCTCTTTAACTTTTTAGCTACCATCTCTCTCTCTCTCTCTCTCTCTCTCTTTCTTTCTTTTTAAGTTTTTTATTTTCAAAACATATGCAGGGATAATTTTTCAACATTGACCCTTGCTGATGACTTATGTGAGTTTATTTTGTATCCTGCAACTTTGCTAAAGTTGTGAATTGTTCCTTGTAGTTTTTTTGGTTGATTCTATAGGTTTCTCTAAGTATACCATCATATTATCTGCAGATTAGTTTCCTCATTACCTCCTCTAATTCCTTTCATCTCTTTTTCTTCTTTTATTGCCAAAGCTAGCATTTCTAATATAGTATTGAATAGTAATGGTGATAATAGGCCACCTTGTTCATACCTGATCTTATTGGGAATGGTTCTAGTTTGTCCCTATTACATATGATGCTTATTGATGGTTTTAAATAAATGCTACTGATCATTTTAAGGAAAACTCCATCTATTCCTATACTCTCTAGTGTTTTTAATAGGAATAAGTGTAGGATTTTGTCAAATGCTTTTTCTGTATCTATTGAGATAATCATATGATTTTTGTTAATTTGTTTACTGATATAGTCAATTATGCTAATAGTTATCCTAATATTGAACCAGTCCTTCATTCCCAGTATAAATACTACTTGGTCATAGAGTATTTTCCTGGGGAATGATTTGGTGAATCTTGTTGTTAGTATTTTATTTAAGATTTTTACATCAATATTCATTAGGGTTAGCTACATTTCTCACTGTATCTTACTACTGATCTACACTCTTTATAAACTGCCATATTTCTAATTAAGTATTTCAGATACATAATCTTTTCAAAGAATTGATTCTTGAGACCAGAACATGTTTTACAGTCACATTTTTCTTTAGCCTTTATGGCTACATTTTTTTTTTTTTTTTGGCTGAGGCAATTGGGGTTAAGTGACTTGTGCAGGGTCACACAGCTAAGAAGTGTTAAGTGTCTGAGGCCATATTTGAACTCAGGGACTCCTGACTTCAAGGCTGGCACTCTATCTACTATGCCATCTCATTGCCCCTTTAGCTACATTTTCCACTACTCATCCATACTCTATAACCTGGAAAAGTTTAGATCTCCAAAATGTTTGTCAAGGAAAGAAAAGGAGACAAGGTGATTATAAGTGTTGATCATTTAAAGGACACATTCAAACTCAACTTGGCAGAAGTGCAGTATAATATTTCTTTATACAATATATTTATCCATAGAAACATAGGATGCTTTCAAAGTATGATTTTAATATTAAGCTGGCAACCTGGCTTCCTTTTTTTTATATGATTCACAATTTAGCTGCCTTTTAGAGAGATAGTGTAATTCTCTAAGTTTTTTCCTACAAATGACACTGATTTTTATTAGTAGGAGCAGCTCATAATTGGACCAATGTTAATCTTATTATCAAAAAAATAAAAGAAACCACTAATTTCCTGCAAAGTAGGTAACTAGCAAAATGCTAAGCTAAAAATACACTCACCACAGAGAACAATGAATCAATCTATGTTCTGATTCTCTGTTAAAAGATATAGGACCAAGGCCTTCCATGTCAAAATGACTGCTTACAAAAATAACTATGTTCCTCCTGTCTAACTTGAGAAAAAAGAAAAATAAGGAGAAAGAGGAAAAGACAATTCTATCCAACTTAATGTTAGTGCAGCTATTTCTCACTTTGATCCAGAGATGATCACATTTACTTAGTTGGATATTTCAAACAAAGAATCAGGGAGGATCATCAGACACTGAAACTGAGGAATTCTTGTTTTATAAATATGAACCAAATCTGAACAAGAAAACAAATAATTACATAAATAGAAATGTACTGGCTCAATGATGCACAGTGAGGAAGGAAAGGGGAAAAATTATAGAATTTATAAAAAAAAAGAACAGAGGAACTGGCCAAGGGAAAAGAAGAGAGAAATGATAGTTCTAATCTTCTAGAAAGTATCCTGCAATTTCAAAAAGTTCAGCATAATCAGCCTCAATTTATGCTTCACCATCTTTTAATGTATTCTCAAATTTCCAGATTGAAAATTTGTAGAATATCTCCCTCCTGAATATTCAGATGATGGACTTTTGAATTTTATTATCACTCTGAGCAATAGCAGTAATAGCAATGTAGTGCAATGATCAACTATGATTGACTAAGTTCTTCTCAGAAATACAATTATTCAAGACAATTCCTAAAGACTCATGATGGAAAACTCACTTCTAGAGAAAGAACTGATGGAGTTTGAATGCAGACTGAAGCATACATTTTTCACCTTTTTTCCCCCATGGTTTTATCCTTGTGCAAATTATTATTATTTTTTGCAAACTCTTTCTTCTTTTACAACATGATTAATATGGAAATATTTTAAAAGACTGCATATATATATATAATCTATATCAAGTTGTTTAAAGAGGGGGGAGAAAAAGGAAGGAGGGAGAAAATTTGGAACTCAATTGTATAAAAGTGAATGCTAAAAATTGTTGTTACCTGTAAATAGAAAACCATTCTATTAAAATTAAAAAAAAAAAAAGTCTTCTCCTTAAAAGGAATTTCCAAATCCTCTTATTTCTGCAGGATCTCCTCAGCTTTTTTCCTCAAAGGGATAAACTCAGTAAATTATTTTTTCACAGTACTCATCCAAGATACAGCAGATCAGTCAGTTTATAGAAAGGAAGTATTTAAGATGAGTTAGTTTCTTGTCTAAGCTGTGATAGTGGTCCTCAAAGTGTAGTCCAAAAAATTGTTGGGGTCTCTGAAACCCTTTCAGAGGGTCTACAAATTCAAAATTATTTTTTATTTCTAATACAGTAAATAGCTATAAATATAACCCATGTGAACAAAAACTCTTTGAACAGATCCTCGATAGTTTTTTTTAACAACATGAAGATACTGAGAACAAAAGTTTGAGAACCACTGCTCTAGAACATCTAAACAGATTGAGAGTGCTGGATATAATAGGATCAGAGAATTCACTACCAGGGGAAGAAACAACTCCTACACTGCTGACATTCCCTTCCTTTTTTGGGTTCCCAAGACATTTTACTTGGCTAGTTTGCTCATGAAAGAGGTCATATGAGGATGAAAATATGCAGAAGAACCTCTGTCAGCAGACATTAAGCAACTTGAGATTTGCCTAAGGGGCTTCAGCCAGCCTGACATGACATGTAGATTGATGACATGATTGTCCATGTCACATAAATTTTCAGAGAGAGTAATTTACACTGGGTAAATCGAAGTTTCTTAGCAGCTACAAGTATGTTGTAAATGTTGGCTATCAAAGCTATCATCATTATGCGCTTCACCTTCCTATCAATTTCCATTGTTAGCTCTGAAAAGCCTCTGAGTACTTTATACATTTATCTCCTCTTTTCCCACAACCCACTTAGATAATCTTTTGAATTCTTGGAATATTTAGATAGAGACTGTTATCATAGTTTTTCTATATCCCAAAGTGCCAGAGATAGCAGTAGTTTCTCCTTGTACACATGAGAAAAATGCATAGGGAACTTGCTGGTCAGTTAATGGAAGGATTCCCTGGTGATGGACAAATCATATTGGACCATAGTGAACTTCTTTACTCACTCAAATACAAGTTCCAAGACAATGTCTGAGGTACCATAGTTGATATGGAACAATATATGGCACTGTATCTCAACCATAGTTGTAGGTGGTAGTATAATTTTGTGCCAGAATGGAGTACTGAATCACTAACAGATATACTAGAAGTTTCTTCATACACCTGGAATAGTGGCCATATCATCTTCCAACTGAATAATCTCTCCAACCAGTTTTCTATGGCCTACTCTTACATTTCATATATAACTGCATGGGCCATGTTATAGGTAGTGACCACAAGTCCTGAGACTGTGTACATAGCCAAATGCACTTCCTCACTCTTCATCATGGATTTTGGTTAATTAGAAGAAATTCATCCTATTAATTTACTTCTGTGAGAGCTGCTTGGTGCTGCTACTACGGGCAGCCAGGGAAGATAAAGTCCTTCAGCTCTCTTCAGCATTATTTCCATTGTACCCACTGATACTCAATCTACCTATCCATTCCCAGAAAATTCCTTTGTTTTTATTTTGTACATATATATTTCTATTTGCTTTTCTGTGTATATGTTGATTCTCCTTAGAGGAAAATAAACTTGATGTGGAAACTAAATTATGGGGATGAATTGGGGGAAGAAATGGATGGGCATTTGGTTTCCACAGAGCTAGGAAAATTAAAGTGGAAAAATGAAACAAATTAGAAAACTGAAGCCTACAAGGACATCAAAGAATAATCAGAGGTGGAGGTTTTAGAATTGAAAAAGAGCCCTCTGAACTTTGCCTTCTTAAAAATGCAAGCTCCTTGGGGACAGAGACTGGCTATGTAATGAGAGGTGGAGATTCACATTCTATTATTTCTGTAACAACCAATTAAATGGAAAATTGGGGGAGGAGCTTGCTCTTCAGGATGGGAAATAAAATACTTCATAACTAATCTAGGTACCCATTCTTGCAAGAATGTAAAATAAGTCTTTTTGGCATTCAAAAAAATATAGAAAATAAGTGTAATGTCAGGGCTAGCTCTCTGGAGGACCTCAGGTTTAGTCACAGTCAGATCAGTCAAAGTCCTTGGTCTTTAGGAGGAGAAGTGAAGGAGGCAGGCAAGCTGCCACATAGTTTGTCAAAGATGGATCTTGGATTCTGGAGTCTGGAGCCTGAAGTCTTTCTTTCCTGCTGAGCGAGCTGCAGCTGAGAGATTCCGACTCCCTCCCTCAGCCCTCTAATCCTTCCCTAAGATTACCGCCCCACAACATATTAGTGAGGAGAGCCATCTCATCACCATATCATTTAAGTATATGGTTTTTAGAACTATTATAAGTTCTATAGGTACTTAGCCTTAAGTACTCTGCTGTCTTAGATTCAAGTACAACTTTCCAGAGTTCCAGCCCTCTATATCTAAGCTACTTGAGGACAAGAATTGTTTAGTTCTGGTATTTTTATGCTCAGAGTCTATTACAGAGCCTAGCACATTGTGGTTGTTGAATGAATGAATGAATGAATGAACATCCATTTTAAAGATGAGGAACTTAATGATTAGAGAGATTAGGGGATTTGTCTGTGGTCACACAGGTAAAAGTATTAGATTCACAATTTAACCCAGGTCTTCCAACTTCCAAGTTTAGCACTTTCTCAATTATATCACTATATCATGAGAAATGGTTTTTATTGTGTGCTTGTGGTTTAACATTATACATTTTCATTCAAGTTAATTCAGTTGAAAAATATTTCAGTTGGCTTCTATGTGTAATGCATTCTGCTAGACACTGAAGATACTCTTCCCTACCCCACCAAAAAATGACTTGGTGGCTTGTTTCAAAGAATATTGCGAGATAAGAGGCAGTATATTATGACAGAAATAACACTAGATTTGGGTTTGAATCTTGCCTCTACCAATTATTTAAGCATGACCTTGAATGACTCATTTAATCTGTGAATTCTCTGAGTCTCAGTGTCTTCACTTGTAAAATAATAGGGTTGGATTCTATCATTAATAAGGTTGTTTTTAGTTCTAAGTCCTATTATCTGACATGTTTGGAGGAACAATAGATTTGGAGTAAAAAGGCTCTAGTTCAAATCCCATTTCTGCCACTGGGGACTTGTGCACTTAACCTTGCTTAATAATCTTAACTTCAACGTTGATTTTCAGCAAGTCACTTAACTAACTTCTCTGGGACAAAGCTCTCTCATCTGTGAAATGGGAGGGTTAACCAGAGAGTCTCTGGTCTTTTCCTTCTTTAAATCTATGGGTTGCAATATAGGATTGTTTGACATGGATACAGCTAACCTGTTTCAGAACCAAGGTTCACATCCATGTCTCCTAATGTCAGACTTGGTTCTCTTTTCATGAGCTAAATGGCTCAGCAGATTGAATGCTGGAGCTGGAGTCAAGAATATCTGAGTTCAAATCTGGCCTCAGACATATACTAGCTATATATCCCAGGGCAGGTCAGTTAACCCAGTTTGCCTCAGTTTCCTCATCTGTAAAATGAGCTAGAGAAGGAAATTGAAAGCCACTCCAATATCTTTGCCAAGAAAATCCCAAACAGGATCATGAAGAGTTGGACAGCACTCCATGGTACAATGCTGATTCTGTAATTCAAAGAATAAAATGAGTCCCATGGGTTCTGTTAGGCTAATCAAATATCACTTCCAAGATACAGAAACTAGTACAAAGTAGTCATATAATCTGGGTCAGTATAAGCTTCTGAAGGAGGGAAGAAAGAGCTACAAATCTTAAGGAAACCTAAGGATAAAAATACCTTTTATAATATTATCTACTTTCAAAATATTTAGAGTAATTTGAAGATTTTGAGCCTTATATAGATGTCACTTACTGTTTTTAAAACAGTGTTGTGAAATAGGTAGAGTAAATATCAAGTATTATTACCTTCATTTTATAGATAAAGAAACTGAAGCTCAGGTGAAGTGATGTACTTACCAATTGTATAGACAGGGTGTTGTAAAAGTCTTGGTGCAGTTTAAGCTTTTTATAAGCCATTGTAATCTTTGGTAGTTTAGAAATACACTAACATTTTCAGGACATTCCATATAAAATCAAACTAAAAAATCATATTTATACTTTGCAGTGAGCTTTTCTTACAATAACTCTCTGAGATAATTAGTTAAAAAATTATGCTCATTTGATGATGCATATGAGAGGCTGGAGAAGCACTCAGCTGATAAATGTTTGAGATGAAATTTGCACTCAAATATCCTGAGACCAGGTTCCTTACTGCTTTTTAATATAAAGAAATAAAACTACTATTTTTGAATCTTAGTTTCTTTTTCTGTAAAATGGGTATGTTAATATATTTGTATTCCATTTTTCTCTAGGCTGTTATAAGAAAAAAAGATTTTTCAAACTTTAAGTATTATATAATTATGAGTTATATAGTAAAGTAGCAACCACTTTCTAAAATAGATTTGGCTCCAGGACAATGGCACAGGACAATTTGTTACATATGACTAAAACCGGGTGGAGAGAGTCAAATGTGCCAATACAGCAAATGTGACTTTTTTCCTCCCTCTTGAATATTGTTAATATTCCATATATATGTATATGTGTGTGTGTATTTCCATATGCTTATATATATAAACACACACACACACACACACATATATATACATACACATTTAAATACATATAAAGATACATATATACATCTAACAGCTCCATTTCCAACTTCACCTATACATCTATTTTGAAATTCAGTGTAGGGTTTCAGCAAATAGCAAAAGTTATCAGAAAAGAGCATTGATCACTGGAGCACTGACATGAGAGAATAAGGATATTTCCTTCCTCATTTGAGTAAAATCATATAATAATGTATTATATCTATCAATATATATAAATTCAGTATTAATAACATGATTCCATGGCATTTTCTTGATTGTTTGGTAATCCAATTCAGATTATCTATTCCTCCTGTTAGAATCTTTAAAAAAATTATTTTAAACATCTTTTTTCTTTTTTAAAAATTTTTAGTTCAGGGGCAACTAAGTTGTGTAGTGGTTAGAGAACCAGCCCTGAAGTCAGGAGGACCTGAGTTCAAATATGATCTCAGACACTTAACACTTCCTAGCTGTGTGATCCTGGACAAATCACTTAACCCCAATTGCCTCAGCAATAATAATAATAATAAAAATAAAAATTTGAGTTCTAAAATCTCTCCCTATCCCACTTATTGAGGAAAGTAAACAATATCATATTAATTATTTGTGAAATCATGTAAAACATTTTTATATTAGACATATTAAAAAACCAAGAAAAAACAAAGTAAGAAAATTATACTTCAATTTGCTTTGAGTTCATCAGTTTTCTCTTTAGAGGTGGATAGTATTTTTTCATCATGAGTGCTTTGGAATTATCTTGTCTCATTGGATTATTTAGAGAAGCTAAACCTTTCACAGTTGATCATCATTATAACATTGCTTTACTATGCACAATGATCTGGTTCTTCTTGTTTACATCAGTTTATATAGGTCTTGTTATGTTTTTCTGAACCCGCCCTCCCTCCCCCTTGTCATTGCCACAGCACAATAGTACTCCATTACAATCATATGTCATAACTTGTTCACTCATTTTCTAATTGATGAACATCCACTTGATTTCCAAATCTTTGTCACCACAAAAGAGTTGCTGTGTGTGTGTGTGTGTGTGTGTGTGTGTGTGTATCTTTTTCCTTTTCTTTTGATCTCTTTGAACTGTAGATCTAGCAGTAATATCTCTGGATCAAAGAATATACACACTTTTATAGCTCTTGGTGCCTAGTTTCAAATTATTTTCCAGAATAGTTCAACCAGTTCACCATTCCATGAACAGTTCATTAGCGTACCTATTTTCTCCTTCATCCCCTCCAGCATTTGTCATTTCTGATAAGTGTGAGGTTGTACCTTTAAATTGTTTTAATTTGCCTTTCTCTAATCAATATGCTTTACAGCATATTTCCATGTGACTATAAACAGCTTCAGTTTGTTTTTCTGAAAACTGCCTGTGTAGATACTTTGACCATTTATCATCTGGGGAATTCTCTTATTTTTAAAATTTGACTCAGTTCTTTACTCGTTATATATTTGAGAAATGAAGCTTTTATCATAGAACCTTATTGTAAAAACAAAAAGATTTTATTTCATTGCCTATGGGACCTTTTATTTTATTCTTAAAAATTCATATTAAATATAAAAAACTCTTAGTTCACAGATCATACAAAAACAGGGCAGGACTGATGTGTTTCTCTGGCTATAGTTTACATAACCCCCTTCTCTAGAAGAATGATTTTCTTTTTGTTTTCAATATTTAGTTTTATAAGATTTTGATTTCCATTTTTATCTCCTTTCTCCCTTTCTCAACATAGTAATCTGATATAGGTCATGCACAAACATATTAAACACATTTCCACCTTAGTCATGTTGTGAAAGAATAAGAACAAAAGGAAAAAAAAATCACAAGAAAGAACTGCCTGATCCCCACCTCTGCCCCTTCAAAAAAAGTGAAAATATTATCCTTCTAACTACTTTCAGAATACATAGTTCTTTCTTTGGATGTGAATACCATTTTCCATTATGAGTCTTTTGGAATTGTCTTCAGTCATTATCTTGCTGAGAAAAACAAAGCCTATCAAAACTCATCATCACACAATGTTGCTTTTACTGTGTATGATGCTCTTCTGGTTCTGCTGACTTCATTCAGCATCAGTTCATGTAAGTCTTTTTCTGACTTTCTGAATTTTTTTCTGGTTTTTCTGAAATCTGCCTGCTCATCATATCTTCCATTTTATTCATAAACCACAGTTTGTTCATACATTCCCCAACTGATGGACATCCCCTCAATTTCCAATTCTTTGTCACCATAAAATGAGCCCATATTTTTGTACATGTGGGTCCTTTGCCCCTTTTTTTAATGATCTCTTTGAGATACAGACCAAGTAATGGTATTGTTGGAACAAGGGTATGTATAGTCTTATAGTCCTTTGGGCATAGTTCTATGGTACAATTCAGCACAATGTAGTTTCCCTGATTATCTCTTAAATTTTTTTTTCTTTTGCTTTGTCTGAGACCATAATTGTTATTTCTGCCTTTTTAAAGTTTACATTGAAGTATATTAGATTCTGCTCCAGTCTCTTAATTCTCTCTGTGTTTTTCTGTTTCAAGTATGTCTCATATTAATAATGTATTGTTAGATTTTGATTTCTAGTTCATTTTGTTATCTACTTCTGTTTTATGATTGAGCTCATCTCATTCACATTCACAATTATTATTATTATTTTCTTGTTTCTTCTCTCTTTTTATTCTGTTTCTCATTAGAAGTCTATTTTCCTTCTAACCACTGCCTCCCTTAATCAGTCTTTCCTCTTATCAAATTCTCTCCCCTTTTTTCTTATCTTCTTCCTCTCTGATTTTGTATTGGGCGAGTCAGATTGTTATACATAACTGGATATGTATATATTTTCTTCTCTCTTTAACCAGTTTTGATAAGAGTGAGATTTAAGCATTGTCTGCCACTCTCCCTCCATTTTTCCCTTCACTGAAAAAGTTCTTCCTTGTGTGCTTCTTTCATGTAAGAAAATTTTCTCCATTCTACTTCTCTCTTATTCTTCTCTCAGTGCCTCTCTCTTTCTCATTCCTTCATTTTTCTTAGAGATCATTTCTATATGATTGACTCACATTCACATCTTTCTATATAACTTTTAACTGACTTAAATAATGATAAACTTCTTAGGAATTACATGTATCATCTTCCCATTTATGAATTTAAAGTTTAATTCTTAGAGATTATTCTTTTTTGAAGTTGTAAGGTATTTTAATGTATTTTTTATTAAAGCTTTTTATTTTCAAAAAAATATGAATAGACAATTTTCAACATGCATCCTTGCTAAACCTTGTGTTTCAAATTTTTTCCCCTCCCTTATTGTCACTCTGTCCCTTAGATGGCAAATAATCCAATATGTTAAACATGTATAATTCTTCTATAATATTTCCACAATGATCATACTGCACAAGAAAAATCAGATCAAAAAGGAAAAAAAATGAGAAAGAAAACACAATGCAAACAACATCAAAAAGAATGAAAATATTATGTTTGTGATCCACACTCAGTTCCCACAGCCCTCTGAGTGCAGATGCTCTCTTCATCACAAGACCATTGGAACTGACCTGAATCACTCATTGTTGGAAAAAGCCAGGTCCATCAAAATTGATCATCTTATAATTTTCTTGTTGCTGTGTACAATGTTCTCTTGGTTCTACCCACTTTACTTAGCGTCACTAATCTCTTCAGGCCTCTCTGAAATCGTCCTGCTGATCATTTTTTATAGAAAAATAATATTCTATAACATTCATATATCATGACTTATTTGGACATTCTCCAACTGATGGGCATCCACTCAGTTTCCAGTTCCTTGCCAATACAAAAAGGACTGCTACAAACATTTTTGCACGTGTGGGTCCTTTTCCATTTTTCTGATATCTTTGGGATAAAAGCCCATTAGAGACATTGCTGGATCAAGGGGTATGCACAGTTTCATAGACTTTTGGGTATAGTTCTGATTACTTTTTCACTTTTATTTTTTTTATGCTTCTCTTGAGGTTTTTGTTCGAATGTCAGATTTTCTGTTCTACTCTGGTCTTTTCATCAGGAATGCTCGAAAGTCCTCTATTTCATTAAATATCCATGTTTCCTATGATTATTCTCAGTTTTAGTGGGTAGGTTATTCTTGGGTATAATAATAGCTCCTTTACCTTCCAGGATATGATATTTCCTTTGATTCATTAATGTGGAAGCTGCTAAATCTTGTGGGATCTTGACTATGCCTCCACAATATTTGAATTTATTCTTTCTGTCTGTTTTGATTATTTTCTTTTTGACATCAGAGCTCTGGAATTGGCTGTAATATTTCTTGGAGTTTTCATTGAGGATCTCTTTCAGGATATGATTGATAGATTTTTTTTTCAATTTCTAACTTACCCTCTGAATTTAAGCTAAAAGTGCATTTTTTTTTTTTTTAAATTTCTTGAAATATGATGGCTAAGCTCTTTCTTTGATCATGATTTTCAGGTAGTCCAATAATTCTTAATTTTTTCCTCTTTGATCTACTTTCCAAGTCAGTTGTTCGTTTGTTTGTTTTCTGTTAAGATATTTCACATTTTTCTTCTTTTTTTTCCATTCTTTTGATTTTGTTTTATTATTTCTTGTTGTCTCAAGGAGTCTTTAACTTCACTTGCCCAATTCTAATTTTTGAGGAATTATTTGCTTCAATGAGGCTTTATGACTCACCATTAGGCCAATTCATTTTTTTAAAGTGTAATTTTCTTCGGCATTTTTTTTTTTTTTGGTGACTCTTTTGCCAAGATGTTAATTATCTTTTCTTAATTTTCTTGCAGCACTCTCATTGCTTTTCCTGATTTTTTCTACCACTTTTATGTCTTTAAAAAAACAAACAAACAAACAAACAAAACCTCTTCCAGGAACTCTTGGTGAACTCAGATTCTAATTAACGGTTTTCTTTGAGAGGTTTTTTTTTTTGGGGGGGGGGAGGGAATAGCTGTTTTCACATTATCTTTTTTGTTTGTTTGTTTCTAGATCTTCCCTGACACTGCTTTTTATGGTCATTTTGTTGTTGTTGTTGGTTGTTGATTGCTCATTTCCCCAACTTATTTCTTTTTTGAATTTTATACTGAAGTTGGGTTCTGCTCACTTGAGGATGGGGAAGCACTGTTCCAAGCTTTGGGCTTTTTCATGTTGTTGTTTTCAGAGCCAGTTTTGGGGTCTGTAAGTTTTTGATGCTTCCAAGATGTTGTGATGTGGAGAAATGTGTGGTCACTGCTTTTCTGGTCTGTGCTCTGGTGTTCATCAAGGAAGCTCCCCTAGTTCTCTGCAGCCACATAGTTGACTCCCAGCACTCTTCTCCATTTTGTAACAGCAACCCAAAACTGTGTATGGGCAATAGAGTTATCATTCAATGTCAGGTATACCCAGTAAAAGCAAAGGGTCCCATGTAATCTCTTTCTGATCAGTTGTCTGACCCCCTCATCATCTCTGAGTCAAGAGCTCCTGAAGCTGTTGCTGTATTTGCTGTTTCTGCCAACAAATATGTGGGCTCTGGACAGGCTTTTATACCATGTCACTAATTTTCCCTGATGACCTGATAAGTTTTCTTGTTCTGGAAAAATATTTCACTCTGACCAATTTTGTTGGCTCTTTGCTTCAAAATTTGATTTGAGGCACTATTTTAAAGTTGTTTAGAGGGGAATATTGAGAGAGTTCAGCTGAGTTGCCCCTAATCTGCTGTCTTGGCTCACTTTCTTTTAGATTCTTACAGGTCCATTCCTGCCCATTCACCCACATCAAAAATAAAAGTAACAGTGTTGAGACCTAGTTTCAATTCTTATCTACACTCTTTGCATGAGTAATTTTAGATAATAATAATTACCTCTCTAGATTTCTTGTATTTGCAAAATGAGGGTATTGAACTCAAATTCTAAGCTTTAATTCTAGTGGGCCTGCGATCTCAGGGAGCCTCTTTTTAAATCTGTGGACAAGGTCTTTATGTTAAATGTCATGGGACAGGATCATGAGAATAGAAAACTCAGTCAGCAACTATTTCACACAGTATAATAAAGAAAATTATCCAATAATATTAACAGAGGCAAAATATAAGTTTTCTTGAAATAGATTTGTGATTTCATGTTTTGAATCAAAATAAATACTATTTTAAGAGGTAGCAGCAGCAGATCAATGTAAAGTGTTTATTAAAATAAAATTTATAAGACTCCAAACACTGAGAAAGAACACTATGTTTTTTAATATTTCAAAATCCACCATTCTTTTTTATTAAAGCTTTTTATTTTCCAAATATTTACATAGATAGTTTGCAATATGTACTCTTGTAAAATCTTTTAATCCAAATTTTTTTATGCCTCCCTTCCTTCCTATCCCCTCCTCAACATGGCAAATAATCCAATATATGTTAAACATGTGTAATTCTTCTATACATATCTCCATAATTATCATGCTGCATAAGAAAAAACCAGATCAAAAAAAGAGAAAAATGAGAAAGAAAACAAAATGCAAACTAACGACAACAAAAGTGAAAATACTATGTTGTGATCTACACACAATCCCACAGTCCTTTCTCTGGGTGTAGATGTTTCTGTCCATCACAAGACCATTGGAACTAGTCTGAATCAACTCAATGCTGAAAAGAGGCACTTTCAACAGAATTGATTATCGTATAATCTTACTGCTGCATGTTCTCCTGGTTTTACTCACTCCACTCAGAATCAATTCATGTAAATCTTCCCAGGCCTCTCTGTATTCATCCTGTTGGTAATTTCTTACAGAACAATAATATTCCATAATATTCATATACCACAATTTATTCAGCCATTCTCCAATTGATGAGCATCCATTCAGATTCCATTTCCTGCTACTACAAAAAGGATTGCTACAAGCATTTTGCACATGTGGGTCCTTCTCTCCAATGCCTCCTTTTATGATCTCTTTGGGATGCAGTGGAGACACTGCTGGATCACAGGGTATGCACAGTTTTATAGACCTTTGGGCATAGTTCTAAATTGCTCTCTAGAATGGTTGGGACAGTTTACAACTCCAGCAACAATGTATTAGCATCCCAGTTTTCTCACATTCCTTCCAACATTCATCATTATCTTTTCTTGTCATCTTAGCCATTCTGAGAGGTGTGGGTGGTATCTCAGAATTGTCTTAATTTTCATTTCTCTAATGAATAGTGAAAATCTATCATTTTTTTTTACAAATTTCATAAATGATTGAATACCTGTGATTGATGATTGAATAATATACGTTTTCCCAATAGCTGAACAGTTTCTTTTAAATTGTGTTTTCTAGCTATAAGAGATTCTTAAAGGCAAAGCTTATATAACATTGTACATACACACACACAAATACACACCCACACATATAGTCAACATGGGCTATGCTGTCAAAGAAATAATAGGTAAACAAAAAAGTCTCTGCATGCTTTACTCGAGATGAATTTCCCTAGGAAAAAATGTAATGAAAATAACTTTGATTACAAAAGTAATGAAGGAAGAAGACTGACAACATTCTTTCTGAAAGACATGGCTGGGCTTGCTCCAGATTTATTTGTGTGTGCTACCTTTCTGAACTTTTCTTAGATGTTGATTTTCTTCTGATATTTTCATCATTCTTCCCAAAACCTTATATACTTCCTCTTCCACTAGTTTTCTTATTTCAAGATTGTTGAGTGAAACTCTAGGGAATATGGGCTGGGGCACCTTGCTTAGATGCCTTCAGTGTAACAACTTTGCTAAGCTCTATAGTTACTAACTTATTTACATTTTTTTTTTTTCTTTTGGAGGCAATTGGGGTTAAATGATTTGCCCAGATTTGCATAGCTAGTAAGTGTCTGAGATCTGATTTAAAGTCAGGTTCTCCTGAATCCAGGGCCAGTGATCTGTTCACTGTTCCACTTAACTGTTCTTTAACTTACTTTGTTAGGGCCTTTCAAACACACATCTCAGATTGAAACCCACTGGTTCATCAGGTTTTTCTTCTTTTCATCTGATGGGCTCGATGGAACAAAATTTGTGTGTGCCTTAAACTTGTGTTTACTTTTCTTATCCAGATCATGGTCAAAACCCAGTAGCATCATTGAAACCATTTTATTAGACCCTGGATCTTGATTATTGATTAGGCCGTGGATCACTATAATTATTCTCTTCACATCTCAAGGGTTAGGGGCACTCACATGATATAGAAAATCTACATAAAATTTTTGTCCCGCCCTTTGTATCAGAGAAAAATATGAATTATTATGATAATAAAAGATAAAATGCTTTGATAGTATACAGTATTATACACATATTTTATGCACTTTTGAGTTTCTAAATTTTTTCTGCTCTGTCTGCTGGTCTTTTCATATCATCTGCAGCTTCTGCAAAATTCCTCCCAAACTCCTGTCTAATTTCTTTTGCCAATATTTTGAAACTATGATGGGGAAAGTCTTAATGTGGAATGGTTAACTGGAATTAGACATTTTTTTCTTAATCCTACCTATATCTGAAAAAGAATCCTGAGAAAAATAACATATATGGCATTTTACTTTTATATAGATCTAAATGTATACAGCCAACCTTAATCTCTCTCCAGAACCACAGTCCTGCATTTCCCACTTTCTCTTGTACATTTTTATCTGAATTTCCTCTCAGTTTCTCAAAACCAAGGCATTCAAAGCAAAGTCCATTTTTCCTTCTCTCCAATGCCTCCAAATTCTTCTCTTCCATATTTCTCTTTTTCTTCTGAGTAGTTAACTTGGTATTATTCTCAACTCCTTCCCTTACCTCCTATATACAATCAGGTCTTTTTAGTTCTACCTCCGCAACACCTGGTCTCCTCTCCATTCATATAACTACCTCCATATCTAGGACTCCAGTCATTACCAAAAAAAAAAAAAAAAATCATAATTTCTCATTTCCATTTCCTTTTCTCTCCCATTGAAAAATAAAAGAAAAAGAATAGCTACTATTTATATGGTGCCTTAACATTTACAAAGTTCTGCATGTCAATTCATTTTATACTCATAACAACCCTGTGAAGTAGGCGCTGTTATTACTTACAGCAATTACCATTATTATTTCTCTATGAAGAAACTGAGGCTAAAAGAGGTAGATGACTTGCCTAGGGTCATACAGTAAATGTTCAAGGGAGGATTATATACTTGGGTCTCTGGCTCCAAGTCTAGAACTCTATTTATTACATCACTTACCTGTCTAAAAGCTCCCAATATATTCACACTAAATAAATCCTAATAGTACAGCAAAAAGAAAGAAAGAAAGAAAGAGAAAGGGAAGGAAGGAGGGAAAGGAAAGAAGGAAGGAAGGAAAGAAGGAAGGAAGGAAGGAAAGAAGGAAGGAAGGAAGGAAGGAAGGAAAGAAGGAAGGAAGGAAGAAAAGAAGGAAGGAAGGAAGGAAGGAAGGAAGGAAGGAAGGAAAAGAATAAAAAAGAAGAGAAAAGAAAAGAAAAGAAAATTCCACATTGGCCAATTATGCCTGTCATTCTTGATTTTAAATCCATCACTTCTCTGGTAGGAGGTGATTGTTATGAATCATCTTTTCTGAACCCATACTTTACCAATGAGTTATCAGATCAATAATTTCACTGTTCATCCTCATACAATACTAAAGGCATACTTGGAAAAGTAATTTTCTGTCTGATAGATTTGAAAGTTTGAGATTATCTGGAAAGAAGCCTTTAAATATTGGCCTTTGGCTGGATCAAAGATTAGGATCTTCCTTTACTTTGCTTTCCTGTCCCTATCCCCAATCCTTATGAGAGAGCAAGAATAGGAGTTATGTAGCCTCTTTATGTTTTTCAAAGTTCCACTGGATAATTAGCACCATTAACAAATAGGGTTTTGTGCTCCAATGGAGCCACAGTGATCTCCTATTAAATAATTCAAGGTCTATCCTCTAAAATCTTTTTCTATTTAGTCCTCTTTATCTTCCCTTTTCTCACCTCCCAGATTCAATACGGTTTCTCTAATTATTTTCTCTGTGTTCATATAATTTTGTTAAATACATATACGTTTCATCTGACAGTCGTGGAGGTAAGGGCTGAGTTCATTCTTGAATACATGTGCCTGAGAACTGCCATGCACCCATGAAAATTCCACAAATACTCTTTGATTGCTGTTGACTTAACAACTTATTTCTGTGTAACAATTTAGAGAGCTAAATTGTGTTGCCCAAAGAATAAGGACATTTTTCATTATTTACCAAAATTTACCAAAAGACAAATGACTTATTTAAACAATGTTAAGGAATAAGTTATCTAATTTCAAAATTAAAGTAATTCAGTTTTTGCCAATTTGTTCCCATATTCCTTCAGTGATATTTTACCAATTTTAATTTTTTTTCTTAAATAGAGACAACATGGCCTCTATTATGTTATTATAGAGAACTAGCTTTCATATGAGGAAGGTCTTGGTTCAAGTCTTGCCTCTGATGTATATTGGCTCTGTGATCTAGAACAAATCCTCTAATTATTCAGTGTTTTCTGATGACAAATTACAGAGGAGGTGAAATCTGCATAATATAGTAGAAGTATTCTTAATCTTGGTATAGCTTTGATTCATATTTTTTCTTTTTCTTTTTTTTTTCAAATTTTTATTCTGAACTTGAGAAATAAAACAAGCATTTCCATAACATAGAATAAATAGAAAAATGAGTATAAATAAGATTACACATCTTATTTTGTATAAATTGCTATCCTTTTTAAATGTATAATAAAGTTGTCATATAACTTTGTTTTTTTCTTTCTCTTCCCTTCCTGTTCTGCCTTACCATTAGACACAAATATGTGTGTGTGTCTACACACACACACACACACACATATATATATATATATATATATACACACATATATATGTATATATAAAATCATTCTACATACACTTCTATTTATTAGTTCTTTCTCTGAATGCAGATAGCCTCTTCCTTCATAGGTCCTTTGTAGTTATAATAGTCAAAATAACAGTCACTAAAGTTGTTCTTAAAACAATATTCCTGGTGCAGCCAAGATGGTGAAGAGGACACACATTTCTTTCTGAACTCTCCTACTACCCTCATACTAATTATGAAAGTCAGCCTCTGAAATAGTGCTTGACCGGCAGAATCCACAAATATTGGGAGTGCAGCAAATTGTCAGCAGAAGATAATTTCAAAGATCACCAGAAAATGTCTGTTTCAGTCAGGCTCTGGAGGTGGCCAGGTGCAGGCAGGGAGGCAGAACATGGAGGTCAGCGCAGGCTGAGCAGACTGGGGATGGGGTGCAGTCTCTGTGGGGCTGAAGAATTTATGGGGAGAACTCTACCACAGTGTTGGCCACTCTGACCTGGTTGCAAACCAGTAAATTAGCAGAAACGTTATAAAACATCTAACATAAACACAAAAAAGTGAATCTCCAATCCCCTGAGTCTCATGGGACCTGGCCACACCCATCCAGCACTGGGAGTGACTCAGCATGATCCCAGCACAGCCGCTGCTGCTTCCTGTTGTCTGTAAAGGAAGCTTAGAACTTTCTTGCCCTAAAAGCAGATGCCAACTTTTAAAAAAATGAGTAAAAAGGGAAAGGAAGCTCTAACTAGAGATAGCTTCTATAGAGAAAGAGAAGAAGAGATTTCAAACCCTGAGGAGACTAAAGACAGATTGTCTCCAGATGAAGCCCCAAAGGGGAATATAATCTGGTTCCCACCACACATGGCACTCCTAGAAGAAATTTAAAAGGATCTTAAAAGAGAGCTAGAAGAAAAATGGGAAAAGGAAAGGAAAAGTTTGAAAGAGGGTTTGAAAAAGGCACATAACTCACTAAAAGATAAACTGGGAAAAAAAACTCCCTGAAAAACAGAATATGTGAATTAGAAAAGGTAAAGAACTCCCAGGAAAACAGAATTTGTGAACTGGAAAAAAAAAACTCCTTAAAAAAATTTGTGAAATGATAAAAAATTACATAGACCAAAACAACTCATTTAAAAACTCAATTGGACAAAAACAAAAAGAAGTAAAAAAAGTAAATGAAGAAAATAATTCATTAAAAATCAAAACTGAATAAATGAAAATGAATGCCTTGATGAGACAACAAGAATCAGTCAAGCAAAACCAAAAAAATGAAAAAAATAGGAAAAAAATGTTAAATACCTACTTGGGAAAACAACAGACCTGGAAAATTGATATAGGAGAGATAATGTAAGGATTATTAGACTTCCTGAAAACCATGATGAAAAAAAAACAGCCTGGAAAATAATTTTTCAGGAAATCATCAAGGAAAACTGCCCAGATGTCATAGAATCAGAAGGTAAAATAGCCATTGAAAGAATTCATTGAATACCTCCTGGAAGAGACCCCAAAATTAAAACTCTAAGGAATATTGTGGTTAAATTTCAGAACTATTGGACCAAGGAAAAATATTAAAAGCAGCCAAAAAAACCAATTCAAATACTGAGCAACCAAGAATAAACAATCCTGCTAAACTGAACATTTTCTTCCAGGGTAGAAGATGGGCATTCAATGAAACAGGTGAATTCCATTTATTTCTGATGACAAAACCAGAGCTAAACAAAAAAAAATTGATCTCCAAATATAGGACTCAAGAGAAGCATAAAAAGATAAAAAGAACTCTTGAGAATTGTATTTCTGTTATGCGTATACATAGAGAGTGCATGTGTAATTTGATTTTACTGTTATAATATAAAAAAGGAACTAGAGATGGAAAGGGGATTGCACCAAAAAAAAGGGAAAAGTGGAGGTTAAAAAGAGGGAAATTACATCTCACTAAGAGGCAAAGGAAACCTATTGTATTTGAGGGAAAGAAGGGAGGGGAGTGAGCATTGTGTGAATCTTACTTTCATTAGGTTTGGCTCAAAGAGAAAATATTAGACATATTTGGTTTACAGAGAAACTTCTTTCACCTTATTGAAAAGTAAGAGGGGAAAAGCAAAAAGGGAAAGGGTAGGTTAAATAGAAGGAAATACAGAAAATAGTAGGGGAAAGATATAAGAAAGAAGAAGAGATTCTAAAGGGGGAGGACTGCTTGAGGCAAGTGGTGCCCATAAGTTAAATACTGGGGAAGGGGATAAGGGGAAAAGGAAAGAGAAAAGTATAATTTGGGGATAATAAGATAACAGGAAATACAGAATTAGGAGTTTTAACCATAAATGTGAATGGGGTGAACTCTCCCATAAAGTGGAGGTGGATAACAGACTGGATTAAAAGCCAGAATCCCACAATATATTGTTTACAGGAAACACATTTAAAGTAGGGTGATACATACAGAATAAAGGAAAAAGGCTGGAGCAGAATCTATTATACTTCAGGTGAAGTAAAAAAAAAAAAGTAGGGATAGCTATCCTGATCTCACATCAAGCAAAAGCAAAAATTGATCTAATTAAAAGAGATAAGGAAGGAAACTATATCTTGCTAAAGGGTACCATAGATAATAAAGCAATATCAATACTAAATATATATGCACCAAATGGTATAACATCTAAATTCCTAAAGAAGAAGTTAAGAGAGCTACAAGAAAAAATAGACAGCAAAATATAATAGTGGGAGATCTCAACCTCGTCCTCTAAGAACTAGATAAATTAAACCACAAAATAAATAAGAAAGAAGTTAAAGAGGTAAATAGAATACTAAAAAAGTTAGGTATGATAGATCTTTGGAGAAAATTGAAAGGCGACAGAAAGGAGTACACTTTCTTCTTGACAATTCATGGACCCTATACAAAAATTGACCATATGTTAGAACATAAAGACCTCTAAATCAAATGCAGAAAGGCAGAAATAGTAAACACATTCTTTTCAGATCATGATGCACTAAAAACTACATTCAATAAAAAGCCAGGGGAAAATAGACCAAAAGGTAATTGGAAACTAAATAATCTCTTTTTTTTTTTTTTTTTTTTAAATTTTTTAATTTTTTTTATTTAATAGCCTTTTATTTACAGGATATATACATGGGTAACTTTACAGCATTAACAATTGCCAAACCTCTTGTTCCAATTTTTCACCTCTTCCAATTTCTACCCTCCCCTAGATGGCAGGATGACCAGTAGATGTTAAATATATTAAAATATAAATTAGATACACAATAAGCATACCTGACCAAAACGTTATTTTGCTGTACAAAAAGAATCAGACTCTGAATTATTGTACAATTAGCTTGTGAAGGAAATCAAAGATGCAGGTGTGCATAAATATAGGGATTGGGAATTCAATGTAATGGTTTTTAGTCATCTCCCAGAGTTCTTTTTCTGGGTATAGCTAGTTCAGTTCATTACTGCTCCATTAGAAATGATTTGGTTGATCTCGTTGCTGAGGATGGCCTGATCCATCAGAACTGGTCATCATCTAGTATTGTTGTAGAAGTATATAATGATCTCCTGGTCCTGCTCATTTCACTCAGCATCAGTTCGTGTAAGTCTCTCCAGGCCTTTCTGAAATCATCCTGTTGGTCATTTCTTACAGAACAGTAATATTCCATAATTTTCATATACCACAATTTATTCAGCCATTCTCCAACTGATGGACATCCATTCAGGGAAACTAAATAATCTCATCCTAAAGAATGAATAGGTGAAACAGCAAATCATAGACACAATTAATAATTTCATCCAAGAGAATGACAATAATGAGACAATATACCAAAATTTGTGGGATGTATCCAAGGAAGTAATAAGGGGAAATTTTATATCTCTAAAAAATGATAATTATTCAATTTATCTCTTGAATAAAAGAAAGAGAAGATCAATGAACTGGGTTTCCAACTAAAAAAGCTAGAAAAAGAGCAAATTAATAATCCCCAATCAAATACTAAACTTGAAATTCTAAAAGTAAAAGGAGAGATTAATGAAATTGAAAGTAAAAAAAAAAAAACTACTGAATTAATAAATAAAATTCAGAATTGGTTTTGTGAAAAAAAACAACAAAATAGATAAACCTTTGGTAAATTTGATTAGAAAAAGGAAAGAGGAAAATCAAATTGTTAGTCTTAAAAATGAAAAGAGAGAACTTTCCACCAATGAAGAGGAAATTAAAGAAATAATTAGGAGTTACTTTGCCCACCTTTGTGCCAATAAATTTGATAATCTAAATGAAAAGGAGAAATATGTACAAAAATATAGATTTCCCAGATTAACAGAGGAGAAAGTAAATTGTTTAAATAGTCCCATTTTAGAAAAAGAAATAGAACAAGCTATTAATCGAGAAGGGAGTTGTCCCTAAGAAAAAAATCCCCAGGACCAAATGGATTTACATGTGAATTCTACCAAACATTTAAAGAGCAATTAACTCCACTATTTGAAAAAATAGGGAATGAAGGACTACTACTAAATGCCTTTTATGACACAGACATGGTACTGATACCTAAACCAGGTAGGGCAAAAACAAAGAAAGAAAGTTATAGACCAATCTTGATAATGAATATTGATGCAAAAATTTTAAATAAAATATTAGCAAAAAGATTACAGAAAATCATCCCCAGGATAATACATCAAGACCAAGTAGGATTTATACTAGGAATGCAGGGCTGGTTCAATATTAGGAAAACTATTAGCATAATTGACTATATCAATAACCAAATTAACAAAAACCATATGATCATCTCAATAGATGCAGAAAAAGCATTTGATAAAATCCAAAACCCATTCCTATTAAAAACATTAGAGAGTATTGGAATAAATGGACTCTTCCTTAAAATAGTCAGTAGCATCTATCTAAAACTATTAGTAAGCATCATATGTAATGGGGATAAATTGGAACCATTCCCAATAATATCAGGAGTAAACAAGGTTGTCCAGTTTGATATTGAATTACTATTCAATATTATATTAAAAATGCTAGCTTCAGCAATAAGACATAAAAAAAAAATTAAAGGAATTAGAATAGGTAATGAGGAAACCAAATTATTACCCTTTGCACATGATATGAATCTTACAGAATCTATTCTTACAGATTCCCAGAGAATCTACTAAAAAACTCTTAGAAATAATCCACAAGTTTAGCAAAGTTGCAGGATACAAAATAAATCTACATAAATCATCAGTATTTTTATGTATCACTAACAAAATTAAACTGCAAGAGATACAAAAAGAAATTCCATTTAAAATAACTGTTGATAGTATAAAATATTTGGGAATCTATTTGCCAAGGGAAAGTCAGGAACTATATAAGCAAAACTACAAAACACTTTCCACACAAATAAAGTCAGATCTAAACAATTGGAAAAATATTAAGTGCTCTTGTGTAGGCAAAGCAAATATAAGGAAGAGTTCAATACTACCCAAACGAATGTATTTATTTAGTGCTATACCAATCAAACTCCCAAGAAACTATTTTACTGACCTAGAAAAAATAACAAAAAAATTCATTTGAAAGAACAAAAGGTCAAGAATTTCAAGGGTACTAATGAAAAAAAAAAATCAAATGAAGGTGGCCTAGCTGTACCAGATCTAAAACTATATTATAAAGCAGCAGTCATCAAAACCATTTGGTACTGGCTAAGAAATAGACTAGTCAATCAGTGGAGTAGGTTAGGTTCACAGGACAAAATAGTCAATAACTATAGCAATCTAGTGTTTGACAAACCCAAAGACCCCAGCTTTTGGGATAAGAATTCACTATTTGACAAAAACTGCTGGGAAAATTGGAAATTAGTATGGCAGAAACTAGGCATTGACCCACACTTAACACCATACACCAAGATAAAATCAAAATGGGTTCTTGATTTAGACATAAAGAATAAGATTATAAATAAATTAGAAGAACATAGGATAGTTTAACTCTCAGACCTGTGGAGAAGGAAGGAATTAGTGACCAAAGAAGAACTAGAGATCATTATTGAGCACAAAATAGATAATTTTGATTTTATTAAGTTAAAAAGTTTTTGAACAAACAAACAAAAAGATTAGAAGGGAAGTCATAAACTGGGAAAACATTTTTTACATTGAAAAGTTCTGATAAAGGCCTCATTTCCAAAATATGTAGAGAATTGACAGAAATTTATAGGAAAGCAAACGATTCTCCAATTGATAAATGGTCAAAGGGTATGAACAGACAATTTTCAGATGAAGAAATTGAAATTATTTCTAATCGTATGGAAAGGTACTCCAAATCACTATTGATCAGAGAAATGCAAATTAAGACAACTCTGAGATACCACTACATACCTCTTAGATTGGCTAAGATGACAGGAAAAGATAATGATGAATGTTGAAGGGGATGTGGGAAAACTGGGACACTAATACATTGTTAGTGGAACTGTGAATGGATCCAACTATTTTGAAGAGCACTTTGGAACTATACTGAAAAAGTTATCAAACTGTGCATACCTTTTGATCCAGCAGTGTTACTACTGGGCTTATATCCCAAAGAGATCTTAAAGGAGGGAAAGGGACCTACATGTGAAAAAATGTTTGTGGCAGCCCTTTTTGTAGTGGCAAGAAACTGGAAATTGAGTAGATGCCCATCAATTGGAGAATGGCTAAATAAATTGTAGTATATCAATGTTAAGGAATATTATTGTTTTGTAGGAAATGACCAACAGGATGATTTCAGAGAGACCTGGAGAAATTTACGTGAATTGATGCTGAGTGAGATGAGCAGAACCAGGAGATCATTATACACCTTAACAATAAAATTATACGATGATCAATTCTACTGGATGTAGCTCTCTTCAACAACAAGATAATTCAAACCAATTCCAATTATTTAGTAATGAAGAGAGTCACCTATACCCAGAGAGAAAACTATGGGAAATGAGTGTGGACCACAACATAGCATTTCCACTTTTTCTGTTATTGTTTGCTTGCATTTTTGTTTTCCTTCTCAGGTTTTTTTCTTTCTAGATCTGATTTTTCTTGTGCAGCAAGATAACTGTATATATATATATATATATATATATATTTAACATATACTTTAACATATTTAACATGTATTGGACTATATACCATTTGGGGGGTTGGGAGGAAGGAGGGGAAATGTTGGAACAGAAGGTTTTGCAAAAGTCAGTGTTGAAAAATTACTCATGCATATGTTTTATAAATAAAAAGTTTTAATAATAATAATAAACAATATTCCTGTTATTACATGTGATGTTCTCTTGGTTCTGATCATTTTACACTATTTGTTATTTCATGGATGTCTATTCATACTTAGCATGACCAGCAAAAATGATGGTCCTGGTCAGTTAGCAAGAGACACCAAATAGCAAGAGTGGAACACAGATACTTCAAAATATTGAAAGGACTGGAGAAAGACCTCCAGTATTTTGCATAGATGTACTATGTAGAATTTGATTATTGTAGTATAGTGGTAAGACAACAGCTTAGCATCTCTCCCTTAAAATCATCTTGTATCTATTTTTATATATCCCTATCTGTAGCCATTGCTTATTCTAGAGTATAAGATCCTTGAGGTCACATACTGTTTTGCTTTTTCTTTGTTTTCCTAGTACCTGACACAGAATTGGTCCTTAAAAAATGCTTGTTGATTGATGCAGTAAGAGGACCTAGGGTCAAATTCTGCTTCTTAAATTATGGGACCAAATTATAAAACTAGTCATTCAGCTTTATTGACCACTTCTTTGTCAGGTACAAGTGCCAATAAGAGTATTCCTTATCCAAGTATATCGCTAAACTCAAAGAAGAAGATATTCATATTTAAACTCATGAAATACAAATCCCAATGTAATACTATTCATTGGCATATTTTTAGCATTTTTATTTCTTGAATAGAGGTCAGTGATTTGGGCACAATTTCCTCATCTATAAAATGAAAAGTCTGGACTAAATAGTCTTAGAAATTCCTTGTGACTCTAGAAGCATTCCTTTATGACCTTCCAATTATGAAGCTTCCTCCCAATTATGTAATTCTGTGTGATTCTGTACCTCCTAGAAAAAAGGATCAAATATGAAATCATGTGATATGTCAAACAATTTAAGCTTTGGCTTCTACAAAAACCGTATAAAGTACATTTCATTTTATTCCTTTTATATCCAAGGCAATATGAGTGAATGTGGTATGTTCAGATATATTCTTAGGTTGTTACATAAAAGCACAATCATCTCCTTGATAGATGTTAGTGTGACTAACTGTTGTTACACTATAGGTAGGTAATAATGGAGCAATCATAGAAACCACTGAGTAAGGTATTGAAAAATGTAATGACAAATTAGTTCCACACCCATCTTTCTTAAATAGTAGACAATATAGGTGGATATTTTCCCTCAAGCAATTGTTATTGAAGACTTTAAAATCTTGAGATTAAAAAAGAAAGAATCCTGAATTTTTAAAGAAATTAATAAAAATAAATAGGTAATATCTAAAGAAATAAAGAACAGATTCTACCCAAAATGGATATATCCTAGGGAGAGTTGTTGAAGGATCCTTTATAATTAATTCAGGTCTTCAGTGAAGAATAGAAAACTGAAGATATCATCACTTTTGATTTTCTTCCAGATAGCAGGGCTGCTCAGTGGATAGAGTGTTGGACTTGTAGTTAAGATCTGATTTCAAATCCATCCTCAGATTCTTGCTATCTGTGAGATTTGAGTGAATCACTCAATGTCTCTCAGCCTGTTACCTCATTTGTAAAAATAGTACAAAAGTAACAAGATTGTTATAAGTAAAATGAAATAACAGATTTAAAGAACTTTGCTATTTAAATTCTGGACATTATTCTAAAAAGAATGTCTTGTTTCAGGCCTATGGATCATGACCTTCCATGTCAGAGATGTATACACTTGAATACCAATAACTTCAGATTCGTTTGTCATATGTTCCCTATGCAGTGCTTGCAGTGCTGAAATGCTTTCTCAAATTGTTTCTTATAAAACAAAAAGCGTTCCAAATCTGATGTGGATTCTTGACACATCACTAATTTTCTCACTTTCCAGTAATTCTAAAGTCAATAATTGGTAGGGAAATAAAGTATTATTATGTGTTGCTTCTATTCCAAAATTGTTGTGTCAAGACACAGTAGATCATTCATTCTTGCTCACTCTAATTTATTACCATAAGTTTGGGATGATGGTTAACAACCATCATTTTTCTGGGTGTTCTGACAAATGCAACTGGAAGCAGTTTAGTGGCATAGCTTGAATGTACCTTTGCAAGTAACCACTCCTTCATGTGTGGTTAGCAATAATTTATATTGGTTAAATTATCAAGAATGCTTTTTCTACTATCTGAGAACCTTAAATTCATTTCTTAATGAATTATTTGGATGCAACATATACTTTCAAACAAACATTCAAATTCTACTCTGCCCATCCTAGGTTGAAACTGGATTTTATTTGCATTATGCTTTAATTGATCTCAAGAGTTTTCTGTATAAGACCCCATTCCTTGTGCACCAGTATTTTCTTGTTGAAGTCTTATGGCTACAAATCTTACGATGCCCTAATATGGAGAGGATTAATGTTATAAATCACTTAAAGGGCTATGTAAAGGCTCAATAGGTGTAAAGAGAAGTAAATAGATTGCAGCATGTTAACAAATGACAACAATATTTGTGAAAAGCCTTAAAAATTATGTTAGTGAGGATAATATGATTTACTCACAACTATGGTAATGCAGTTGATAGAATTCTGGGTTTAGAATCAGGGAGATCCCAGTTAAAATCTGGAATAATACCCTTACTAAGTGTATAAACTTGGGCAAGTCACTTAACTTCTGTTTGTCTTAGTTTCCTCATTTTTAAAATTGGAACAATAATTGATAGCACCAATCTCCCAAGGTTTTTGTGAAAATTAAGTGAGATATCTGTAAAGCACTTAGCATGGTACCTAGAACAGACTAGGTACTTAATGTTTCTTCCTTCCTTCCTTCTTTGCTCCGTTGCTTCCTTCCACTCATCCTCCCTTCCCCCTCCCTCTCATCCTTCCTTCCTTCCTTCCTTCTTCTTTTCCTTCCTTCCTTTCTTTTTTACTTCCTTTCTCCCTTCTTTCCATCCTTACTTCTTTCCTCCTTTCCTTTCCTTCCTTCCTTCCCTATTTTCTTTCTCTTTTCCTTCCTTTTCTCACTTCTTCTTTCATTTCCTCCTACTCTCCTTCCTTCCAGATTTTGACAGACTACATATTCAAGTAGGTACAGCAATAATTCTAATTTTGGGGACATTAGAGATAATTGCAACTAATTAAGAGGTCACTGAGGTAATTGTGTGCTGATTGACAGTCACAAAATTTACATAGTCTTTTGTTTTGAAGGAAGTTTCTGCACTTTGGAAATAGATGTATGATACTCATTCTGATTCATAACCAAAACAAAGATGAGACAGCATTCAGGGAATTGCTTACCAGCTCTATACTTAACACCTTCACAAGTAAACTAAGGTCAAATTATGTTTTTCCACATGGATTGCTTTAATAGAAAAATACATAAATTAATGTTGTTTTTGCTTCATGAGGATGCTTTTTGGAGAAGGTAGATATGTGGGAAGTAGCATAATACAGTGGAAAGTGTGGTGGATTTGGATTCAGAAAACCTTTCAAACAAATTCAAACAAATCCATCACCTCAGTCACTTATTACTTCTCTATGTTGAGTTACTTAAATTTCTCTAGACTTGACTTTCCTCATCTGTAAAATGAGGGAGTTGAATTAGATGGCTTCCAAGTTCTTTATGTGTCTAAACCTATGATTCTATCTTAAGATGAAATTTAATGAAACTCGCAATATCCTCTTTGTTGAAACATGGTTGGAAAAAAAATTAATACTTAGGTTGTTAAAGTAGGCAAGATCATTGGCTCTTCACTGTGGTTTGTTCCTCTGGTTTCTCATAGCTTTTTTTGCAATGCAACTCCAACTTCCCAGTCTCTAAGAGGGAGAAACATGAACATTAAAAAAGATAAAAGAAATGAATTTATGAAAGGGTGGAAAGTTCTTAGGGACTTGTTCAAGGTAAAGTTCAAATTCCTGAAATGGAGAACTGATACTGCTTGAGTGAAATTGTAGGTTAAAAAACCCACAGAATTGGAGAATTTTAGGTTGAAAGAGAGCTTAGAAATTATCTAATTAATTAGTATCTTTGTACTCCTTTTATTTCCCAGTGTAGTTATGCTATCATATTAGTTAGGGGGAGGAAGAAGCTCAATTCTTTTTTTTTTGGGGGGGGGGGCACAGGATGGGGGGGGGGGGGGTTGAGAAGGGGAGGCCATTGGGATTAAGTGACTTGCCCAGGGTCACACAGCTAGTAAGTATTAAGTGTCTGAGGCTGGATTTGAACCAAGACCTCTTGACTTCAGGACTGGTGCTCTATCCACTACCACCATCTGGCTGCCCCAGAAACTCATTCTTAAGAATAGATATCTGCTACTTTGTAAATTCAGTCACACCCAGTGGTCTAAGTTATCTTTTAATAAATACATTTTATTATTTGAACTTTATTTTTAATTTCTATTTTTACTGATCCCAAGCTTTCCATAACAGTTCCCTTTTTTCCAGTATATATATTCCACTTGTCTTGTCATATGACAGTGAGATTGGGAACATCAGTGCCTCCAGAGAGTAAAGAGTAAGCATTCTACAAAAGACAATGGAAAGGTTTATGAATGATCAGGATGCAACATGAGACTAATGAGGAACTCTGAAGAAGAAGAGTATAGGATATTATTGCTATTATATTATTACAGAAAGAGAAAATGGGCTTGTCAGCTGGTGAGATCATGGGACAATAGGTGGAAAAGCAGAGTGTTCTTGTGATGTGAGGAGAAAACAAGATGGGAAATTTTGGAAGAATACAAAGGAGACTTGAACAGGATAGACATTTAAATGAATTATGATCTATATTATGGAAGGAATTTCACATTGATAAGATCTTAGATCTATTTAACTATGGTTTTCATTGCAAGAGGCTAGAGTGTCATCCCCATTTCTGACTGGTCCAAGGTTTATGGATATATTAAAATTACTCTCTTGTTCTCTTAAATGCTTCTCTCTAGGATTTACCTACTAAGATATAAAAGGATATGTTTATGAAGTTGATATAATCACAGATCCTTGATATATACATATTTCTAATTGTAGAAGGAAAGACTTTTCCCTTATTAAAGTAGTTTCAGCTATGAATAATAAAGAGAGATAATTCAAAGATTATTAGGAAGGTATTTCTGGTGACCTCAATTTCAAATCTCTTTAGTTAGACTTCTGTTGTGCCTATGGAAAAAGTCAGGTCTGTTTATGGATTCCTCTTTCTAGTAAGTCACAAGAGTTAGAGTATTTTTCTTTTCTGTGAAAATAAGTTACTCAAAATATGAAAGTCAGATCATACATTTATCACTGGAAGGGATTCATTTTAAAGATAAGGAAATTTTACAGGTAAGGAAGATTAAATTATTTACTTATAGTCCTGCAGGTAGTCAAAAATCAGTGGCAGGATTTGAATCTCAGTCCTCTGACTCCAGGAGCAGCTATATGGATAGAAGCCTGGCTCTTCAATCCTGAGCGAGTCATGTTTGCCTCAGTTTACTCATTTGTAAAATGAGTTGGAGAAGGAAATGACAAATTAGTCCAGTATTTTTGTTGAGAAAATCCCAAATGAGGTCATTAAAAGTAGCACAAGACTAAAAATGATTAAACATGAATGCCTCTGATTCCAGATGCAATGTTTTTCTACTATCCCACTGCTTCTTCAGAGGGAATTAAAAGGGAAAAAAAAAGAAAACAAAAAGACAAATGTTGGAAAGGCTATAGGAAAAGAGATGCTCTAATGTACCAACATTTACAAGAAGTCTTTTCTAATCCCCATAGTTACCAATGCATTCCTTCCAAAATAATCTCATTTCTATTTTTTATTCATTGTTTGTGTGCTTACATATGCACATATAATTTCTTTTATTTAAGTTGTAAATTTCTCTTTTAAGTTTAGATTTTTATTAAAATAAGTTCCACTAAAAAGATTCACATTCTAAATTAGATGAATATCCCTCATCATTTTATCTATTTTTCAAATATTGAAAGTACTTTAATAATATTTTAGTTACCTCATTCCTTTTTTCTTAAATTTTAAACATTTTTATTTAAAGTTTTAAGGTCCAAATTCTATCCCTCTCTCTCTCTTCCCTCTTCATTCCCTGAGATGGTAAGCAATCAAAAATAGGTTATACTTGTGTGACATTTCTATGTTAGTCATTTTGTATAAGAAGACTTGAACAAAAGGAAAAAAAAAAGAAAAAGTGAAAAATAGCATATTTAATCTGTATTAAAAATAATATTAGTTCTTCCTCTAGAGATAGATAGTGAGCTTCATTGTTAGTTCTTTGGTATTGTCTTGGATCACTGTATTGCTGGGAAATTAAGCCTATCTAAGTCTATCATGGTTGATAAATATATAATCTTCCTTTTGTTATGTACAAGGTTCTCCTGGTTCTGTTCACTTCACTATGCATCAGTTCATATAAGCCTTTCCAAGTTTTTCTGTAATCATCCTGCCTGTCATTTGTTTTAGTAATAATATTTCATTACAATCATATACCATAGCTTGCTTAATCATTTCCCAATTAATGAATATCCTTTCAATTTCTGATTCTTAGCCATCAAAAAAAGACCTGCTAGAAATATTTACAAATAAGTCTTTCTTCCTTTTTTGCATGCCTTTGCAATATAGACTTAGTAGTAGTATTACTGGATCAAAGGGTATGCATAGTTTTGTAGCTCTTTGAATATAGTTCCAAATTGATTTCCAGAATGATTAGATTAGTTCACAATTCCACCAGCAATACATTTGTGTTAATATTTGCCTACATCCTCTTTAACATCCAATATTTCTGCCTTTTTAAAGTAATATTAGCCAGTATGATAGGTGTGAATGCTTCAGTTGTTTAGATTTGCATTTCTCTAATCAATAGTGATTTAGAGCATTTTCTCATATGCTTATAGATAACTTTTATTCCTTTGTTTGAAAACTGCCTTTTCATATTCTTTGACCATTTATCAATTGGGAAATGACTTGCATTTGTTATAAATTTGTCTCAGTTCTCTCTCTCTATGGAGAAATTAGGTCTTTATTAGAGATACTTGTTGTAAATTCCCTCCCCACACAGTTTTCTGCTTTCTTTATAATTTTTGTTGCCTTGATTTTGTTTGTGCAAAACCTTTTTAATTTTATATATTAAAAATTATATATTTTACATTTTGTAATGCTCCCTATATTTTCTTGGGTCCTAAATTCTTCCCTTATCCACAAAAATGACAGATAAACTATCCCATGCTCTCTTAATTTGCTTGTGCTATTACCTTTTATATATAAAACATGCACCCATTTTAACCTTATTTTAGTATATGGTATGAGATGTTGGTCTATATTTAATTTGTTTCATACTTTTTTTTTTTTAATTTTCCTGAGCCATAGTGGATGATCCTTGTAATATATTGCTGTAATCTCTTTGTTAGTATTTTCTTTAAAATTTTTGCTTCAATATTAATTAGGGAAATTAGCCTGTAATTTTCTCTCTGCTTTGACTCTTGTTTGTTTATCAGCACCATATTTGTGTAGTAAAAGGAATTTGGTAGGATTCTTACCTACAGTTTCCAAATAGTTTATATAGCATGGGGGTTAATTGTACTTTAAATATTTCGTTTAATTCAATTGTGAATCCTTCTGGTCCTGGTATTTTTACCTTAGGAATTTCATTGATGGCTTATTCAATTTTTTTTTTCCTAAGACTGGATTATTTCAGTATTTCATTTCTTCTTCTGTTAATCCAAATAACATTTTTTTTTGTAGCTATTCATCAATTTTATTTAGATTGCCAAATTTATTGGCATATAATTGGACAAAATAATTTCTAATAATTGTTTTAAATTTTCTCTTCATTGGTGGTAAGTTCACTTCTTTCATTTTTTGATACTAGGAATTTGGTTTTCTTCTTTCCTTTTATAAATCAAATTTGAATCAATAGTTTATTTTATAGTTTTTTTTTTTATAAAATCAACTTCTGTTTTTATTTATTAGTTCAATTTTTTCTTTAAATTTTATTAATCTCTACTTTGTTTTCAGGATTTCCAATTGTTTAATTGGGCATTTTTAATTTATTTTTTTAGTTGTATACTCAATTGATTGATCTGATTTTTCACTATTTTATTTATGTAAGCAATTAGAAATACAAAATTTTCCCTAAATACTGCTTTGGCCGCATCCTATAATTTTTGCATATTGCTTCATTTGCCATTTTTTAAAATGACATTGTCAATTGTTTCTATGATTTGTTCTTTGACCTATTTGTGCTTTTGAGTGAGATTATCTAATTTCTGATTAATTATTAAACTTTCAAATTGGCTGTTACTTAATGTAATTTTTATTTCATTATGATCTAAAAGGGATACATTTTGTATTTCTGCTTTTCTGCATATATCCTAATTGACCATATAGGATCAATTTTTGTGTAGGTAATGCTGAGAAAAAAGGTATATTCTTTTATATTCTCATTCATTTTTCTCCAGAGATCTATTAAATCTAACTTTTCTATAATTTTATTTACCTTAACTTCTTTCTTCTTCTCTGGTTAGACTAACCTAGTTCTGAGAGAGGAAAGTTGAGGTCCCTCACTAGTATAGTTTTATTAGCTATTTCCTCTTTGTAATTCATTCAACTTCTTCAAAAAAACTGGATGCTATAACATTTGGTACATATATGTTTAATATAAACTATATAATAATATAATAATAACATATGACTTCATTGGCTATGGTGTATTTCAGCAAAATGTATTTTCCTTTGTTATCATTTTAATTACATCTATTTTTGCTTTTGCTTTGTTTGAAATCATGATTGTTAACCCTGCTTTCTTTGCTTCAGTTAAAGCATAATAAATTCTGTTCTAGCCCCTTACCTTTACCTGTGAATATCTGTCTGCTTCAAATGTGTTTCTTGTAAACAATATATTGTAGGATTCTATTTTAATCCATTCTGTTATCTACTTCCGTTTTATGAGTGAGTTCATCTCATTAGTATTTATAGTTTTGAAAGCTGTATTTCCCTCCAAGCTGTTTTTTATTTGTTTATCCCCCTTTCTTTCTTACTCCCAACACTCTCTCCTCATAAATTTTACTCTAATCATTGCTTTCCTCAACATAACCTCCCTTTCATCAGTATCCTCTCTTCCCCTTTTATTATCCCCATCCTTTTTTTTTTTTACTTCCTTATAGAGTAAGATAGATTTCTACATCCAATTGAGTGTGTGTTATTCCTTCTTGTTTTGATGACAATAAGGTTTAAGTTTTGCCCACCCCCATCTTTCCTTTCATTATAATAGCTTTTTCATGCTTTTATGTGGGGTAATTTACCCCATTTACTTTCCTCCCACTTTTTTCTCCCAGGGAAATTTTCTTTTTCACCCCTTTATTTTCTTTGTTTAGTTTTTTTTTTTTTTTTTTTGCTTATCATACTATCAAAGTTACCTTATATACACACCCTCTGTCTACTTATACTTCTTCTAATTGCTTTTATAGCAATAAAGTTGTTGAGTTATAAATATTATCTTATAAACTTCTTAAGGGTATGAATTGTGATATTTTTGTGCTTGTTTCCCAACATTTAGCTCAAAATCTGGCACCAAAGTTCTTGATAAATGCTTGTTGATAGAATATCATTAAAATATTGTGCTATTTTAAGTATGTTGAATATTTTAAAAATATCACTATAAATAATTATATTGCATATATTGTAAAAAAATGAAAATTCTGAAAAAAAGGAACTCTGATCAATGAAATGATTTAATAGGATTCCAGAGGACTGATAAATAATCCTGCCCATTTTAAGACAGAAAGATGATGGCCTAATATGCAGAATGAGAAGCTTAATTTTGGAAGTGACCAATGTGGGAATTTGGTTTGCTGACAACACTTATATGATAAAAAGATCCTTTTTTATGCTTCCCTCCTTTTTTCTTTGCTTGTTTGTTTGCTTCTTTCTTTCCTTTGTTCCTTTCTTCTTTCCTTCTTTCTTCCTTTTTGTTTACTATTTTGTTTGTTGTTTGATCTTCATTTTTGAAGAGGACCTACAACATGACATAAGGATTGGATTTAACTGAGGTAGATTTGTACAAGGTTGTCAAACTCACCTTCTCTACCAGAATTATTGAAATTCAATGGTCCAGGCTGACCTTGGTTTCTTTGATGTTTGACCAATCTCTAAATGCTTCATAGTGCTTTTTTCAGATTCCTTCCCAACCACTGGAACAAAATATTCTTATCTGCTTATTCCATTGGGGTCACAGATGTATTTGAAGCCTGTTGGTGACCTTCAACCTGGTTTAACTCATCTATCCTCATGGTTTTAGCAGGGTGTGGCCACTGCCTATGCTTCATATTCTTGGAACCATAGGTGAGAGTTAAGTGAAGGTGGATACCAAAAGTGGATGAGCAGTCCTGAAAAAGTCTCAACCACACCTCTCCCCAGAAATGTTGGTCCTCCCTCAACAGCCCATACACCCCTATTTTTGGTTTAGTTGATTGGGAAAGATGAGTATTAGGAAAAACATTATTCTTTTTAATGAAAAAAAAAATAAAAGGAATGTGATTTTCTTATGTTTAGCCTTTCTTTGTATCACCAATGTATCATTATCTGGGACACAATCAATACTTAATAAATGTTTGTTCACTGAGTGAAAGAAAAACAAATGCTTATTATATATATGATGGAGGGCAGAAGGGAATATGTGATTTGGGAACCTGTTTACAGAACTTCATGTAAGAAAACCTTTCTGGACTCAGAAAATTGCCTGCTTTGAAAATGCTTAATAATATTTGAACAAGGAATTGTATTGTATTATGTTATACTACAAATTATGTAAATAAAATACAATTTAAGTAAACCAGATTCTTTCCAGTAGTAAAGTCATTATAAAAAAGTGACTTACGACAACTGGTCATAAGTTGTACTTTAAAGATGGAGTATTAAGTCCTTTTTAAAAAATTCAATATTATTTTATTTTTTCAATTACATGCAAAAATAGTCTTCAACATTCATTTTTGTAAGATTTTGAGCTCTAAATCTTCCCTTTCTTACCTACCCACTTCCTAAGAAAGCAACCAATCTGATATAGATTATACATGTACAATCATTTTGAACACATTTCCATATTATTCATGTTGTGAAAAGAAAATCAGAACAAAAGGGAAAAATCAGTAAAAGAAAATGCAAACAGGAGTATTAACTCTTTCAAGACACTAGACCATTACTACTATAGCACAGCAACTATTGGAAGTTCCAACTACTGGAATAGTAAGAATGACAGTGCAATTATAGACAGACACTCAGAACCACAGAATCTCAAAGGTGGAAAGAATCTCACAGATCATCTTGTCTGTTCTCCTGATGCCTTCCAGAGCATCCCTGGCAGCTGATCATTAATTCTTCACCTGAATACTTCAAGTATTCACTATTCACTCACTATTAATTCTTGATGTCTTTATACTGCTTTAATTATTAGGATTTTCTTCTTTAGGAGAAGTTAAAATTTGCCTGAGTTTTTCTGTTGAAAGACAACATGGAATTTGAATAGATTAATATCTGGGTTCCAAGATTTTTCTGAGAATACTTTCTTTTTTTAAGCACAGTTTAATCTAGGTCGGACAATTAAATATTCATTCAGATATTCTACAATTATTTGTTGTTTGCCAGATAAGCATGTAATACTGTGTTAAATATTCAAGCAAAAATGATTGCATAAAACACAATGTCATTCCTTTTCTTCAGAATTCATATTAATTATTATCTCATTATTTCTGTGTTCCTTCAATCAATTCCATTTGTATAAAGAATTTATAATTTTGAATTCAATTTGATTAAACTTTAAGCTCCTACTATATGTAAGGCACAATATTAGGAGCTAGTAATACAAAGATATTTATTTTTTATTAGTGCATTATCTTCTGAGAGAAGATCTATCTATGTCTATATCTATATATGTGTGTATATACACACCCATATATATATATATACCATATATGGTAGAAGGTAATAGGGTCAAAGGAGATTCAAACAAAGTGTCCTAGGAATATCTGAGGAGGAAATAATCACTTTCATCTGAAAGGTTTCATGGAGAAGGCCTAAGTGAGGCCTTGAAGGATAAGAAGGGCTCCCCAGCTACAGCTGAGATGGAGATTTTGCTGAATTCACTGTTTGATTTCTGACAATGGCAGATTCCATTTTCCTACATAAGTTCTGACATGACAATTGAAGATCATGGAAACACTCCTTTTAAAAGCCCTTAATATGTATAGAGTAGAGGGAAGCAAAAGACACAGTTCTGCTTTCTCTCATGACTGCACAAACTATGGGAAGGGTTATCCTCCAGACCTGTCACTATACCAACTAGCTGCCCTGCTTGGTACATAGTAAGCGCTTAATAAAACCTCTTTGACTGATTGGTTCTCTGAGTACACTGGAAACTGCATCAGAGAATCCACATGATCTAAGGCTGTTCCTTTACAGCAAATGGAGAAATGTTGAACACTGTAGATAAGTTCATTTATTTCTGGAAATTATATTGCAGGGTAACTATAGTGTTGACAAACTGATTCTCTGAGCATCCCATAGGAAACAGTACTAATTTTCTCACAACTCTTTCACACTGTCACTACTTCTAGTAGTCAGTATTAATAGTCCGCACAGAGGTGAATATAGTGATGTGAGTGAAAAACAAGTTTAAGAACCACTGTATTAGTGATCTTTAAGGTTCTTTCCAGCTGTTGGGGCTAGTAGAGAAATAGAAGTTCAGAAAAAATCAGATAAAAAAACATATATATATACATATATATGTGTATAATTATATATATACATATATATATATATATAAATTCCTTAGAGTTACAACATAAACACACCTGAAAAAAATAATTATTTTATTGAGTAATGTTTGATATGGAAATGCTATTTTTTCTTCAGATAACTTTTTTTTGTTCTTAGCTTTTTTGACAAACAATTTAGTGAATCCTCATAATATACTTGGGTAGAGAGTAGAAATTTCTAGAGTAGAAAGTAGAAATCTCTATTCTATATATAGGAAAACTGAGGTTTCTAAAAGGTTATAAGACTTGCCCATAATGTCTGATGAATAAGTGAAAAACCTGGAAGTAGTTACTTAATCCTATACTTGTTGAAATGTACTTTATATGCTGAGTCAATCAAGTTCCCAATGAAAACCAGCTCACTAACAATAGTCAATTTAAAGGAGCAATAGTTCCCTGTGGATAGAATTCTAGTCAGGAAACCTTTCTTAAAACACTTACTAAGCTATGCAAACTTGGGCTTTAGTTCTATCTGCCTTTCAGAATTCTGAGGAAAGTGCTTTGTAAAAGCAAACTTTATGATTCTATACAAAATTTATCATAAGAATAATTTATCCTTATTCAGGGCTTTAAAATTTGTAAAATATTTTCTAGTGCTTTAAGGTATACAAAGAACTTTATATATGTTACTCATTTGATTCTTACAACACTTTTGAAAGGTAGATGCTATTTTAAAACCTATTTTATAAAGAAGTAAATTGAGACTTTGAGAGATTTAATTTCTTACCTAAGTTCACACAGCTAATAAGTGTCTAAGATGGATTTGAATTCAGGTCTTTTTTCCTAATTCCAAGTCTACCCCTCTAGCTACCACCTAACTGTTTATAACATAATTTCCCTTTTTTTTTTTTTTAATTAAAGCTTTTTATTTTCACAACATATGCATGGATAATTTTTCTTTCTTTTTTTTTTTTTTTTATTTAATAGCCTTTTATTTACAGGTTATATGCATGGGTAACTTTATAGCATTAACAATTGCCAAACCTCTTGTTCCAGTTTTTCACCCTTACCCCCCCCCCTCCCCCAGATGGCAGGATGATGTAGATGTTAAATATATTAAAATATAAATTAGATACACAAAGTATACATGACCAAACGTTATTTTGCTGTACAAAAAATCAGACTTTGAAATATTGTAAATTAGCTTGTGAAGGAAATAAAAGATGCAGGTGGGCATAAATATAGGGATTGGGAGTTCAATGAATGGTTTTAGTCATCTCCCAGAGTTCTTTCTGGGCATAGCTGGTTCAGTTCATTACTGCTCCATTGGAAATGATTTGGTTGATCTTGTTGTTGAGGATGGCCTGATCCATCAGGACTGGTCATCATCTAGTATTGTTGTTGAAGTATATAATGATCTCCTGGTCCTGCTCATTTCACTCAGCATCAGTTCGTGTAAGTCTCTCCAGGCCTTTCTGAAATCATCCTGTTGGTCATTTCTTACAGAACAGTAATATTCCATAATATTCATATACCACAATTTATTCAGCCATTCTCCAACTGATGGGCATCCATTCAGTTTCCAGTTTCTCGCCACTACAAAGAGGGCTGCCACAAACATTCGTGCACATACAGGTCCCTTTCCCTTCTTTATAATCTCTTTGGGATATAAGCCCAGTAGTAACACTGCTGGATCAAAGGGTATGCACAGTTTGATAACTTTTTGAGCATAGTTCCAAATTGCTCTCCAGAATGGTTGGATTCATTCACAACTCCACCAACAATGCATCAATGTTGCATGGATAATTTTTCAACATTGATCCTTGCAAAAGCTTGTATTCCAACATTCCCCCCCCCCTTCCTCCAACCTCCTCCCCTAAATGGCAAGTAATTGTCAAATTTTGACAATTTGATCCTTACAACAATCCTGTGAGGTAGATGCTATTATTAGTCCCATTTAACAAATAAGAAAACTATGAGAGAGGTTTAGTGACTTACCATGATTATAGAACCAGTAAATGACAGGAGACAGGATCTGAAATTGTATTTCAACTTAGATCTTTCCACAGTTCTAACTACTGTGTTACCTAGCTGCCACAGAATAGATGTTATTCTTATGACTCATTTTGTATAGAATCTTTTTTTTTTCTTTTATTTAATAGCCTTTTATTTACATTTTGTATAGAATCTTAAAGATTGTCTTTGCAAAGCACTCTGTGTGTATATATGTATGTGCATGTGTGTTGTGTATGATACAAAACCATTTCTCTTCAAGTCACTGGAAGACAAGAAATATTCAAGTTCCTTGCACATCAAGCTAGGGACCTCAGGATTGAATCAACTTTAAAACTCTCAGCAATACCATCAGAGTTGATTTAACAATCAGCACAGCAAGTTCTTGGACTTAGCACCTCTGTTGTCAAATTTGTGCCTGCTTATTTTGAAGAATAAACAAACAAGCCCAGATTTTAGATATGCAAATATTATTTTGAATCACCATATGCACTTAGAGGCTGAGCAAGAATCATTTTTAGACAGTCAGTCATAGTAATAATGTCAACCACAAAACCAGAGAGAATCAGTGTGGTTTTCACCACTGAATAACGGCTCATTTCAGTGGCAACAATGTTTAGATAGTGATTCTGTGGCTATGTCTCAGGAACAGACTGGTGCAAAGCATGGAGAGGTAGAGCTATGTTTCCTCTCCTTTTACACATCACAGGAAATCCCAAGTCATTATGAAAATGATGCCAAAATCTGGTCAGGAGAAAACCAGAGAGAAAACTTGGTTTCAAATAATGGAGAGGTGTAAGATAAGTAATTGTTTGCCAATTTCTCTAGTGTTTCCCACAATAACACCTTACTTGTTTTATAGATTTCCTCAGCATACTGAGCACTCCAAATGCTCAGTATGATTGTCTTATACTAATAGGAGGCAGTTTAGTGTATTGGGCACATAATGAGATTAGGCAGTAGACCTCATGTTTTTCATCTATAAAATGAAAGGACTCAGATGGTATTTAAACTCTTCAGTTTTAACGTTCAATAAACAACATATGTTGTGCATTTGTTGACAAGTGATTTAAAAGTGTCCTTCAAAAAGAACCTGCATGAACTGATGTTGAGTGAAGTGAGCAGAACTGGGAGAGCAGTATACATAGTAACAACAATATTATGTGATCAACTGTGATGGACTTGGATCTTCACAAAAATGCAGTGATTCAAGACAATCCCAGTAGACTTGGGAGGGAAAATGTCAATCACATAGAGAGGGCTATGGAGACTGAATGTGGAGTGAAGCATAGTATTTTTACCTTTTTGTTAACGGATTTTTTTTTTCTTTTTCATGGCTTTTCCCCCCTTTTGACCTGATTTTTCTTGTACAACATGACAAAAATAAAAAATGTTTAAAAGAATTGCACATATTTAACCTGTATCAGAATGTTTGCTGTCTTGGGAAGGGGAGGAGAAGAGAGGAAGAAAATTTTAGAATGCAAAATTTTACAAAAATAAATGTTGAAAACTATCTGCTTTTGGAAAAATAAAATACTATTAAAAAACTCAAAAATGTCTTTCAATTTTTTTTTTCCTGTGAAGGTGAAAAAGGTAATGTTTTATCCTTTTTTAATTATTAAGTGTTAAGTACTATCACTTTTATTACTTAGTACTAAGATATTAAGGTACCTATCATAATGAAATCTCCACAATCAGTATGTGATAAAAGCAGGTCAATTCCTTCACTAGCAAACTTAGAAGGCAGGAAATAAGAGGTAGTTGATAAAGTAGCCATTAAAACTTTCCAAATAAATTTCAAGTGTAAGCATATTTGATAATAAGAAAATGAAGTTTAAATTTCATTTAGTTGTAGTCTTAACAACTATTAAAACAGCAAATAATTCTTTTGGATGATGCTTCATAGTCATCAGTTTTATCGTGTTTTTAAAATTTTGAAAGAGACAAGTATCCATGAGAAAAATATTTCAAAAATAGTTTTGCCTTTGCAAACTTCCTTTCTCAGTAAATCAAAGATAATTTTAGCTTACAGTTCCAAAATGGAACATTACCAAATGGGAGTGGCAAAGACATCATATATTTAATAAGTGACTGACTGAGCACAGATTCAAACTCACCTGACCAGCTGTTAACTTCAACTTAGAAGACAACAAGGTAAACATCTGCACAGTTTAATTCTATTCTTTTTTCCCCATTAATGTTTGTTATTGATAAAATTATTCCAAATCACAGGATTTTAAAAAAGGGATCATAGTTTAAATTAAGAGTGTAATCATTTGAGTAAAATCAGATTATTTTAAAGAAGCAGAAAGTTTCTTTCTTTTGAAGATAGAACAACTTAATGATTAAGGAGAGTGATTGTTCTTTATTTTGATATATTCAGGAATTGTCCTCTAGCCTTCCACACCCCAATTTAGGAAAAAAAAGTAATATGTACTATCCATTTTACCATGTATAGGGATAGCTGAACAAATTAGTAAACTTAACAGAATGGACAAAATTATGTTTCATCTTTTAATACAATGAAACCCAAGAAAGAAAATGAATACCTAAGATAACTTGGATATCTATGTTTTGGACAATTAGTATAGAATATTATGATATATGTAATAAATAATGCATAATATTATAACAGAATTTTTTATATTCTCAAAGGTTTAGAAAATTTTGTGGTGACAAAGATTCATGTGTTATATAGAAATTATTAAACAATTATTTAGTTCTATTCAGTACTCAAACAGAGTAATCACCATGGTAACCCTTGGTTACCATAGCTGCAAATGAATTCTTGCTGCATGCATGGATGCTTTGGAGAGGATATATTAATGATTCAGCATGGGGAGAAAAGTACATTTAGGATACAAATGGTTATTTTCATAGTTTACTCTTCTTACCAAACAGAAAAGAGAGTAATTGATATTTGTAGGTTGGATTTGTAGGGAATTTCTCTGAATTGATCTATATTGGCAAAAATGTGCTTGATAAGTTAAATACTTGCAAAGTAAGAAGTTCTTAAGAAAGACAATTTTAAGACTGATTTGAAAATAGTTGGTGATCCCTATTATTTAATTTATTGGAAATAGAATTAAAAATGAAAATTATTTTCTAGAGGTTATAACAACAGATGATGTTTATTTTAGAAAACACAAACTACAGAACAGAAAAATCACAGAAATTTTTTTTTTACAAAGAGTGGTTTATAAGTGCATCATCTTTAGCTCCTTATCCTCCCTTACCACACCTCTTCTCTGTACTTGTGCCACAGTTACCCTCTCATCACCTCTTTCCTTGGAATAACTTCACAATTCATCTCTTGCCTCAAATCTCTCTTTTCTACAATCCTTTTTTCCAAAGAGATCTTAAAATATAGGTTTGACCACTGTGTGTTCCCATTTGATAAACTCCAATGGCTCTCTCTTACTTCTGGGAACAACTACAAATTCTTCTGTTGGCATTTGAAATCATTAACAAATTGACTCCCATTTATCTTTTCAGCTTCATTATACATTATTCCTTTCATAAATTCTACTATTAAGACATTCTGGTTTACCTCAAGCACTGCTTTCTATATGAAAACTTTTCTGATTCCTTTAAGCTAGCAATGACATTCCTACTCCATTACCTTACAGAAAGCTATATATGTACATATTATCTCCCCCCTCCCTATTAGAATGCAAACTCATTGAGGACAAGGGCTGTAGCACAATGCCCAGCTCATAACAGATGCTTAATAAAATCTTATTGAATGACTTTACACCAAAAATCTAGAAGAAAATTCAGAGGTCATCTAATTCAAAGTCCCCCTCTCTCCTTTATAGAAGAGGAAACAGATCCAGAGAGATTAAATGACTTACCCAATGCCATATAAATAATAAATATTAGGGTGTTTTTTGAAACTGAATCCTCTGATCTCAAAACAAATGTATTTTCCATTATGCTATAATCATCAGACTCCCTTTTCTCTTCATTCAGAAAAATATGTAATTGGGTTAACAAAGAAGGCTAGGTGGCCAAGCCAAATGGAAAACACTTTGGACAAGAGCTCAGGAGAACCAGCTTCAAGGACTGATTCAGTCACTTATTAGCCAAGTGATCTTGGGGAAGTGAATTCATCTTTCAAAGCCTCATTTTCTTTATGTATGCAATGAAAAGATTGGACTAGATCACAGGTTCTTAATGTATAGCCCATGAACTCATTAAAAACATTTTGACAATTCTATTTCAAAATAATCAGTCTACTTTGTAATAGTTTGTATTTTATTTTATTCATTAAAAAACATTATCCTGAAAAGGGATCTATAGGTTTCATTAGACTGTCAGAAGCATTCGTCAATACACAAACACACTTACACAAACACACTCAAAAGTATTTAGACACAATAACTGCTAAAGTTTTTTTCAGTTCTGATATTTTGCGTTTTTGAGAAGAGAAAAAAAATTAAATGTTAGTCATATGGTTAGTGATAAAGGGTTAAACCAAAAGACAATTTGGATTTGAGACCAGTAGCCCCCATGCCTCTTTGTTGCCTTGTCCACAAATACCTGATAAATTAAAAAAGTAATTGATAGCTAGAACTAAATCCTTTTCCATTTCATAGTCAGAAAATGTTAAACCTAGAAGAACATAAAGTGCAGTCTCCTCATCATGAAAACAAGGAAATGAAAGCTCAGGGTGACAAGTTCTGTTTGTTGGTAGCAGAGTCAATATTCAAACCTAGGCCTTGAGCCTCCAGACTTAAGAATCTTTTCCCTCCACCATGCTGCTCATTCTTATTTCACTTCAGAGAAAAGAAATGCTTATAGAAGTTAATTGAATTTACATTGTAAAAGAATGAATGAGTTGAAATTTTAAATCCTTTTGAATAGAAGCATCACACAGGAGACTAAAATATGTCAGCTACTTATCAATCAATCAATTCTCAAGTATTATTAATTAAGTACTCTATATAGTCCTTAGTGCTGGGAATACAAGAACAAAGGATAAAAACAATCCTCATTTTCCAGGAATAGGCATTCAGTTAATCAATAGCTATTTATTCAAACTGTGAAACAACAAAGATATATGGAAGTATATATAGAAAAAAGTACAAATATATATGAAATGATACCAGGAGAGCTTCACATAGAAGATGATGCTTGAGTTTCGAAGAAAAAGGAGAATTTTATGAAGTACAGATGAATTTCATTTGGTAGTGGGTCTTAAAACAAGAAAACACATGGATGATAGAAAACTTGGATGCATTTTTTCTAGGACAATCCTAGAGTACCCATTTTATTTAATGGCAATACTTTGCCCTATATTTGAGGTGTTGTAACTACTGATAAGCATGTTACCACATATCAGGACAAGAAAGGAGATGGGTAAGTTATTGTATCTCTTTGGGCCTCTACTTTCACTTTTGCTCAATTAAGTTGGAATCCCCGTAATCTTCCTCACAGAAACCTTTAAATGGCTCTCACTTGTCAGATAAATAATGTGAAGAGTCACTGTTTGGAGCAATTCAAATGTTTTATGCCATTTTTCTTAAGTTACTGTGAGTTCCAACTTCTTGGGGCCAGAGTTAGGGTCTTAATCAACTACTGATTTTATTAAGTCTACATTTAATTTAGTACTCAGTGTCAAAAGTTATAAGCTGTTACAATGTGCCTATGGTTTATAGAGCACTGAGCAATGATTATCTTAAGATGATGGTACATAAATTCCCCCTCATCTTCCACAGTGCTTTCATGGAATTCTTTACTTGATAACATGTGAAAATGTGATATTATTTAGTACTTCACATTTTTCCTTTCACATCAGCCATATTTATTAAAAATGGGGCCATGGGACCAACAAAGTAGGGTTTCCTTTCTTCATTACCATGCTGCCATTCTATGTTTTGTAAATATTAGGAAGCTCTTTACTAAATGGGCTTTCCTCTAATTATAGCTGTGTCTATACAGGATTAACAGACATTTTTATTAATAGCATCTGGTCATTCCATTCAGTATCATTCCTAGTTTGATGGAAATTTTTACATTAGGGTTTTGGTATTCTAAGACTGCTTTTAAAAAATCTTCTATACACAGCTTATTATTCTATTTACATGATGCTAAATACAATTTGTCAATTCTCAGAAGGGAAAAAATAATCAGTTAAACTGAACAACTGTTGTTTAGGAAACATTCTTGTTTGAAGCCACCATTTGGTGACTGGGTTATTTTTAGAAAATATAAAGGGTATGAAACCATTGTCTTTGGCAGCAGAGATATCTATGAGAAGATCACAGAATGGATAAAGAGTCATCCCTGACTATAGAAATACTGCCTACAAAATGAGTATCAATGTAACAGAATGTTACATACATACATAAAATGTAACATAGAAGAATGTGATTATTAGTACAATTGCACCAGTTTAGTGGATAACTCATACTCCAGTGTCTAGTTCCTCAGTCTACTCCTATATTTCAACAAGTTATAAAAATACCTAGGTTTTTTTAAAATAAAAATTTAGCTATCAACCCATGTAAGGTTATTTTTATTTCTAGCTTTTCTTGAGTCAAAGCTGAGGGGATTTTTGCTTGTTATCTGATATCTGGACATCAGTGATCTCTGGGATTTGACATGAGAAAATGCTAATATATGAATCAACTTAATTCCATGGAAGAATAGTTTTTAACTTTAAAAGGATGAGCTTGTTTTGCTGTAATAAATTCATTCATTCACTTATCCATTAATCAGAAATTCATTAGATACCTATTATATGCAAAGCACTATGATGACACATCAAATCAAATGAGATAATATGCCCAAAATACATGGTAATCTTTAAAGCACCATGTAAATATTAATTACAATTATTATAATTAATAGGCACTAGGGAAAATACAAGTATAATTAAGACACGGCATTTGCTCTCATAGAATTTATATGTAATCCAGTAGGGAGGGAGGAATAGGAAATATACAGAAATTTGCAATAAATACATAGTAATACAACAAAATATAGTACAGAAAAGGATATGATAGCATGGGAGGTACAAAGAGCTATAGCATGTCAGAGTCTGTCCCCTTAGGTGTGGGAAAGATTAGGAATGGTTTTACGGAGTAGATGACATTTGAACTGAGTCTTTAAGAATATAAGTAGTATTTCAGTGGGGAGATGAAGGGAGAGCATTCTAGATATATGAAATGGTAGAAAATGTCATGGAATTCAATCTAGTTAAAACTTAATGCTCATATTGGGAAGTAATGGGAAATAATATTAGACAGGTAAAGAAGTGGCAAATTGTAAACAACCTTGAATCCCAGGCCAAGTAAGCAGTCTAATTTTATTTAGTGTGCAATAGGAAACTAATGGAGAGTTATGTATAGTGGAGCAACATCATCAGATTCATGAATAAGGAAAATTAATCATGTGCTGATATGATGGATAGACTGGAGGAAGGAGGAAATTCCATTTTTCAAGATGGTACTAACATGGTTGCTGTGGGAAAAGAAAGTTGGTGGAGTTATTGTTCTGGAAGAATTGGCAGGGCTCAGTAATTGATTACATGTGGGTAGTGAGAGACAAAGAAGTGTCAAAATTTTTTTTAAAATGCTAAGAGTTTGAGTCTAAGTAAAGAATAGCACTACTGTAAAAAAAAAAAAAGGAAAAAATCAAAAGTTGCTTTGGTGAAGAAAGTGTTATTATCATGTGAACCATAAATCAGTTTGTTTTGCATCTATATGCTAAGCTTACATGCAAGGATATTTGAATATGAATTATGGGAATATGGTAAACTTGAAAACAATTCTGTACTTAGGTTCATAAGTAAGACAGGACCAAAAAAATCATAGATTTAAGAATGAAAATAGATTTAAGAGCTCATCTAGTCCAACCTTCTCATTTTACTGATGAGGAAACTGAGATCTAGAGAAATTAAATAATTTGTTCAAGTTCATCCCAACCCTCTGACTCCAAACCTAGCATACTTTTCAGTATACATGGTGAAAAGTATGGCTATAGTCAGAGGGAAATCCTAATATGGCATTGATTGTCTTGTGGGTATCATCTTTCTTAAGATTTCTTTTATTTTTTAAAAAGTTTATTTTCTAATATTTTGCTTATGCTATGGAATTTGAGAGAAGAAAATGATTTGGATATGGAGGGAGTGGTATTAAGTTATTGCACAAAAGAGCCATGACAATTACATGGGATAAATAGACTTTAGGGGCCCTAATTATTCTAGAAAATTATTTTAAGTTTGATCTAAGTTAATGATGACTGAGTTAAAATACTATACAAGTTTTTCAAGTTCTTTATTGAGTGCATCACACCCAGTTATATAGCACCTTTTTGTGTGGTGGATTTTTCTCAAATTGCCTACTGTTTATACATTTATTTAGTTGAAATGTCATCTTGAAAAGGTATTTTTCATTTTCCATAATAATTTCTTTTAGTAAATACAGCTCATCCTGTAATGAGACCAATAACCATTTTTTAGTTACAGTATACAATAGAAAAAAAAACACAATAAAATATCTCAACACAGAAGTCATATAAATAATATACTTGAAGAATTCCCTATATAATAACTTGTCGGTATCATGGTGCTCTGATCGCTGATTCTTTTATTTATCCCCACATTGGATATCAATTATATAAACAAAATGAACATGGAACTGTTGGTTCAGATTAGTACAGATGAAAAAACAAACTAAAAATAATTTTAAATGCTATTTTTTATCATGTTCTGCCTCACCTTTCTCTCCCCCCCAAAAAATTCCTATGGCAATAATATATGCTTTCCAAATAGATAAACGTGCCATAGATTGGCAAAAATGGCATTGCAACCTATTGGGAGCAATCATAGTCATAAATTTTAAGTGTTGGAAGGAATTTTATATGTTTTATAATCCAATTCCAAATTGAATAAAAATCTATAAGCTCTCCAACAAATTGTTATTCAGCTGTTGTTTAAAGACTTTTGGAGAAGGGGAGGGGATAGCAAAACTTCCTATAGGAGCAGCTCATTTCAAGTTTGAATAGCTTTGTTAGGAAAATTTTCCATATATTTAGCCAAAACCTGTGTTTCTGAATCTTTGACACGTTGTTCCTAGATCTGAACTCTGGAGATTACCAAATCGAGTCACCTTCAAATATCTGGAGAGAGCAATCATACCCACTCTGAGTCTACTCTTCTCTAAGTAACATCCCTAGCTCCTTGAACCATTTATCACATTATAAAATAGCTAGCACAATCACCTTGGTGGTTACCATCTTCCAGACATGCTTTAGCTTGTCTGTATCATTTCTACAATGGGGCAACTACTGTATTCCAGACATGAAGAACTGAACCAGAGTGATACAGAATAATCATTTCCTCTTCTCTGGATACTATATTATTTTTAATGAAGCTTGGGAAAACATTAGCTGTTTTTTGATTTCCATATCACACTGTTAACTGAGTCTGTAGTCAACTAAAAACCCCTTTGGAAATGAATTTTTGCAAATTTGTAAAAGGTCTTTTGCAGATGAATTTTTGTTTAGCCACAGCTTTCCCTAGACTGTATTTGTGAAGTTGGTCTTTATGAAACAAAGTGTGGAATTTTACATTTATTCTTATTAATTTTTATCTTATTTGATCTGATTTATCACTGGTAGCATAGTAAACTTGAAGCTAGAAGACTTGTATCTGAGTGTAAGTTTTGTGTCTAGCTTATTAGCTAAATGACTTTAGGCAAGTCATGTAATATCTTTAAATCTCAATCCATAAAATAGGGAGAACAATGCTTGGAATCACTAGCCATGTGAACTTTGGCATTCAACTGCTCTGGACTTCAATTTTCTCATTTCTAAAATGTGACTAATAATATTTATATTACCTCACAGAGTTGTTGTGATTTCTTGAGATCTTCTATACTCTATTGATGACGCCCTTTCTTAAGCCAACAACCAGGCTCTTATAACCAAATCTAGTGACTTAAAAATGAAAAAGTCCTTATTCTCCTTAATCTCTCTCTTCTCCCTTTGCTTTTTAATCCCCTGGCTCTTTAATAAGCCATCATCTTTTTATTTCTCTAGTTCTTCCTGTACATTAAATGTGGGTTCCTTAGGTTTTTGTTCTTGGTACCTTATTTTTCCTCTCTACACAATCTCATTTATTCTCTCCTATGGTTTTGATGAAGGACTTTATCTATATGTCTTCAGACCTGATTTATTCTGAGCTCCTGTCTTGCATTTCCAACTCCCAGCTTGATACTTGCACCTTGATGTCCCACTGTCATCATGAATTAAACATGTCCCAAACTGAATTCTCCTTCCAAACCTAACCCTCTTCCTAACTTTCCTATTTCTATTAAGGACACCACTCACCTTCCCAATTACTCAGTTTGAGGCCTTGGGATTGTCCTTGACCCTACCCTCTTACTCAATTTCTGCATTCCATCAGTTGCTAATTCCTGTGGAATATATCTTCACAACATCTCCTCCATCCACCTTTTCATTTCTCCTCCCATTGTCATCATCTTAATACAGGCCTTCATTACCACCCACCTGATCTACTGTAGTAGCATACTAACTAATCTTTCTGATTCAAGGTTCTCCCCTTTTTAAATTCAAAAATCATACCCTTGCCAGAGCGTGATTTTCCTATTTTATAGGTCTGATAGGGCCACATTCTTATTCATATTTTTCAAATGACTCTCTGTTGCTAAGCAAATACAATACAGTTCTTGGTCCCAGTAAATTAAGCTAATGTTTTAATTTAATTTAATTTAAATTTAATTAAGCTTCCATGCTAATGTCTCAAATTCATCAGAAATTGCTCATCATCTGTTGCATGCCCCAGTCCAGTCTGACCACTCACTGTGGCCATATTGTCTTGCCTTTTCTAATTTTTGTATCTTTGTACATGTTGGCCTTCCTGCTTGAAATGGTTTGCTCTCCACATCCCTGCTGATGGAAACCTTTCTCTCTCTTCAAGGAACACCTGCTTCACAAAGCCTGAATTTCCATTTCCCTAACCCTAGATGGGCAGGAATTCTTCTTTCTGGAATCTCTTATAACATTTCATTTGTATTCTTATACATTTGTCAGACTATAACTTCTAGTCATTTGTGTCTTATTTCTACCTCTTCCATCTCTGGTCAACTTTATGGACTGTCTTCTTCTTTTAGAATATAAGCTTCATGAAACTTCATACAGGCAGAAATCATCTTGTGTCTTACTTGGCTGTATTTATATCCCCATTGCTTATCACAATGTCTAGCTCATAGTAAGTACTTAAAAAATGCTTTTGCATTTATTCACAATGAAGCATATGTTTGTGCTGCCTCAGTAGCACTTAATCTGTTTAGTGAATTAATGGAATTTTTAATAAAAAATGTGCAGTATAAATATTAGGTATTATATTTACTTCATAGAGTTGTCCAGAGAGTCAAAGGAGAGTCAAATTTTTATATACGATGTATAATTATCCCTTCCATATTGCAACTTTCCCCATCTATGTTTTGATATTTTTCAGGTCCATGAGAAATTAAATGGGAACTTTTTGAGAGTTTTGTGGAAGCCACAAAAGACATGTGAAAGCCAGTAGCTGATACAGAAAATGTTTAGACACTCAGAAATGCATAATATGTATAATTGTTTAATATCAATTAAACAATTGATACCAGAAAAATCTAAATTATTATGGTACAAAGGGAAGACCAAAAATTTTTACTTGGAGAGGGCAACCTGTGCTGTGCAAGGGAGAATTAAAATAAATTAAAATAAATTCTACATGGATGCTACATAGATGAAAACTGCTATAGGACAGGTAGGGTATAGTGAATGCATAGAGTGGTGTAGCCTAGAAATGATAAAGTCTTGGGATTAAATCTTGCTTTTGATACTAAATTACTTTGTGATTGTGAACTAGCCCTCTTTTCTTATCTGTAAAAACAAGCACACCAATTTCTGTGTTACTTGCTCTACAAGGTTATTGAGAGGCATATAGATTACATTTACATAAAGAACTTTGAAATCTTTAAATTGCTTAAATGTCTATAAATTATTATGCTTGTTGACTTTTCCTGATGAGAGTGATCAGATAGACAACCTAATCCAATAATCTTACAAATGAGTAAATTGAGACCAAGTCAAGTCAAGTGACTTATCTGGAGCCCACACAGCTATTTATTAACAGGAGCATTTTCTTTTGAAAATGAGTCACTTATCCTGCCATCTAGGGGAGAGGGTGGGGGAAAGGAGGGGAAAAATTGGAACAAAAGGTTTGGCAATTGTCAATGCTATAAAATTACCCATGTATATAACTTGTAAATAAAAAGCTATTAAAAAAAAAAAAGAAGAAGAAAAGAAAATAAATCACAATTGTTGTACAAGTTTTTCCTGGCAATTAGTTTTGGGATATGGATAAAGGTTATTATAGAGACCAATCTTTTTGCAGGAGCCTCTTTTATCTTTTCAACTTCTACTTCACCCAAGTGCCCACTGTGATCAGATTTCTTTAGCCTCCAATAAAAAATACAGTGGACAACTAGGTGGTACAGTGGATAGAGCACTAGCTATGGAATCAGGAGGGCCCGAGTTCAAACATGGCCTCATATGCTTACTAGCTGTGTGACCTTCAGCAAGTTACTTATCCCTGTTTGTTTCCTCATTTGTACAATGAATTAGAGAAGGAAATGGCAAACTACTCCAGTATCTTTGTCAAGAAAACCCCAGCAGGGTCACAAAAAATCAGACATAACTGAAAATAATTGAATAAAAACAAAAAATACTCACTAGTCTAAGGCTAGATGATACTGGTGGCAAGTAGTTAACAGATTTGAATTTAATCCAGGCATTAGATTTCCAAGGAGACAAGAACATATTTTCCCTGTCATGATGGATAAAAATTTGCATTGACTTGTGCCATACCAAGGCCACAATGAGGGCCCTTTTTTCCTTACTTTTAAATCACTCTGCCATCACTGAATAGATAGAGGTGCCCATAGAGTAATGTTCTGGTCCCCAGAACACTGTCAAGGAAGCTGCAATACATAGCATTCTAAATTGATGGAGCCAGAAACCATTCACAGTAGGTCATTATCAGTTTATTCATCCATAAAATGAGGAAAGAAGTTGGATTAAATCTCTGAATTCCATTCCCATTGTGGAGATCTTATGCTTCTAAGTAAATATGAGGCCCAGAAATGAGTCCCCCATGCTTTGAATGCTCTAGTCAGAGGTGTCAAATGTGTGGGGTGCAGGCAACCCACAATACTCCCTAGTATAATTCAAACCAGATTAAAATATAACTGGGAAATATTCAACAAAAAATAAAAATAAAATAAAACATAGATAATGTGGTTTCCTAAATCACATATGAACCATAAGGATCTTTATGTATAGTTTAATGGGTCCTGTTTCTATCTAAATTTGACAATATTGATCTAGTCCACATGTCTGTCTATGGAATTTCTTCCCTTCCTTCAAAGCCCAGCTGATTGCAATGGATAGACAGTCCCAAATGCTACTGAACAAACTTTCTTCCCATAGAAAAACCTACTGTCAAATGAAATGCATATATATTAACTAAGACAAGAAATATTGTCTCCTAAGGACACGATGCTATTGCAATATAAAATTGAGATTGTAATTGAACCAGAAAAGCCCTAAATATAAACTGTTTTATACAAATGATTCATGATTTATAGACTTCAATTAAAAATTATTTGTGATTAAAAACCTAACCTTTCCCAAGCAATTAAAAATGGAAGCCATGACTGTTAGCAGTTTAGCTTGCTGGCCTCAGAGACAGGGAACAATTATCAGTAAGGGAACATCTTCTCATGAAAGATATATTGTCTCCTTATTCAAATTTATCCCTCTGGGAGAGTTCCCTTTACAGTAACCAGTCTTTCAAAGTAAGCAAGCTGGTCTTTGGGATTAACCAACCCAGGCATAGGTCATTGATTTGAGTACTTCAGGATTGAGAAATAACAAAGCTGATTTATTACTCATTGGCACAACATGCCAGAACAGAGGAAGAGAGAGACTTTGGAGGTTTGGGAAGCACCTCTGTTATAGTGCTGCTTTGTTTCTCATGGAAAAACACATTTTGTATCTGTTTGAAGTTGAGGCTGTTTTCTTCGATTTTTTCTTGGCTCTTCCCTTAGTGTTTCAGACATGCCAATTGTACACCCAATTTCCTCCTCTCTATTTCCATATCCACTAACATAGGACTCCTTTATTACATATCTAGATTGGAGCAGAAAGCTTTTATTAGGTCTTCCAACCTCCACTTTTACTCCACCCAAAAAATATGCCATTCTTTGTAAAACTGCTAAACATCTTCCTTATGTATAAAATTGTTCCTCCTCTCTTCAAACCCTTCAATAGCTTCCTATTGCTTAATCAAGAGTGTTTCAACTCAACTTGAAATTCAAGGACCTACAAAATACCAGGCCACCTTATCTTTCAAGACTTAATCTCATAAAACTTTCCTCCAGATAATCAATGAGTCTCCTAACCTGGACTATTCAGAACCCCAGTGATATGTCCCTATGTTTTCTTATCTCTTAAGTTTTTGTTCATATTATGTTTACATACTTACTCCTCATACATTTTGAATTCCTACCCATCATTTCAAGCCTAGTTCAAATGCCATCTCATTTAAGATGACCTTCTTGATCTTCCAGGCAGTAATTACTTCTGACATCTAGGATCTTTCCATGAACCTTTCTTATGAACATATCATGTAGGTTATTAGGTTGTCTCCTACATAGAGCTGGGCTTGGAGGTGACACTACTTGAGTTTGGTTCCTGCCCCAGACACTAACTAGCTTTGTGACCAGGACAAGAGACTTAGTCTCTCAGCCTCAGTTTCTTTATCTATAAAATGGCATTGTAATAACATTCACATTGCAGAATTATTGTAAGGATCAAATTCAAAATGCATATAATTTTATGATTTCTTGGTTGTTTTGTTTGTTCATGACATTTAAGATGAGACTCTCCAAATGATTTTCTGGTTATAAATTATCTCTTTTAGACAGACCTTTCTTTTATCTTCTGCTACCTCTTCTCAAAAGCCAAAAGCAAATTTCAAGTTATATAATGTGAACTTGAGTCAAATTGGATCACTTGATCATTTGAGACAGTCATCTTTTTATTCAATAAAGTTTGTTTTGAAACCTAAATTATCTAGCAAATATTTCTAATTTCTCTTCTTTTTCTTCTTTGCCCTGAAGAAATCATGTCTAATTGTCATTTCTTAATTTGATTCTAAAGAATTTAGAGTAACTCTTTTTTATCCAACAAAGTATGATGCCAACAATGGAAAAATATGACAGAGGCAGAGTATGTTAGACAAAAGTACAGGGATCTGAGTGAATTTTAAAATCAAATAATGCATGTTGCTATTTTTTAAAGATCGTAATATTGAAACATAACAAGTTCCTTCCAACTCTGACATTCTATGATTCCATGGATGGATTTGGCAACCATGGTTAATTTTCTCTTATGTAGGATTTAATGATTATTCATAAAGAAACTAACCCTTATTTTTTGTGGCTTTGGTCTTCATTTCCTTTTGCTTCCACTTTCAGTATTACCAATGGTTACTAAGTGAGTAATACTAAATTGTTTTTGAGAGAAGGACAATACAATGAGTATGCAGACATTATAGAATATATTTTGAATTGCTAAATGCGTCCAAGTTATCTGTTTGTATACACATGAAAATCTGGAAAACTCTCAGTTTTCATGGAAAATTTGGAAGTAATTGCTCTAACAAAATAAAAGCTATAATTACCAAGGAATTAAATGTTTTCTTCTTTTTTTTTCCCCATTTCAATTAAATTTTTTTGCTAAGGCAATTGGGGTTAAATGACTTGACCAGGGTCACACAGCTAGGATGTGTTAAGTGTCTGAGACCAAATTTGAACTCACATCCTCCTGACTTCAGGGCTGGTGTTCTATCCACTGAACTACCTGCCCCTCAATTAAAAAAATTTAAAGGATTAATCATCACATAAAGAAAATCATCAGGGCCTTAACCCAAACTTCACATATACAAGGTAGGGTCAATGAAACAATGCAATTTCTAAATGGGTTGTGTCTCCTAATCTTTCAGAGAACTAGTATTTAAAACTCAGGCATTTTTGAGTTTGGTGATTATGTCTTACAATATTTTCTAACGTGTAGGATTGCCTATCTCATATACTACTCAATAAGCTCAATGAATACTTGTTGACTAATTGATTAATGAGAAAAAGAATTATTAAATAACCAACTATTGAGAAGATTCAGTCTTTTTTTTTTCTGTCTAGATCCTTATTCTATGCTAAGATAGAATTTTTAAAGGACATTGCTAATTATGAGAGTAGACTGACTTTCTCCTCAAACTTGTTGAGAATTCCACCCAAGTAGAGAAGTCCAGTGTGTTCTACTCAGGCTTGTGAAGAAGTACATTCTTTGTTTAGATTGCCTAAGGTTAGGGATGGTCTGGGAGTGACAGAGTTTTGAAAGTCATATTCCCTAATCTGTCATTAGAGTGGGTCCAGTTCTCATTGTAATATTCATTCTTCTCATCCATTATTAATCAGCTTGTACCTTCAGGAACACCTATTCTTCCAAGGCCTATAACCATTGATTGGGTTCCATGAGGGATCTTTCGTATTTAAGAGTGCATTGACCCCTTTTATTGATTATCTAATACCATGATAATAAAATGAAACTATTTCTCTCAAACTTTTTATATATCACACTAAACTCTACTGGCTCCCTATTGTCTTTAGCATGAAATCTAGCATTTAAGACATTTCATAACCTAGACCCAAACTATGTTTCCAATGATATACTTCTCATACTCTATGATTTGGCCAAGTAGCTTTCTCACACATAACATCATCTCCCACCTTTATACTAATTGTTTTTCATGCCAGGAACACATTCCAACTTTACCTTTGATTTTTAGAAATTCTTGTTTGCCTCAAAACGCTAAGTTCTATCTTCTAAATGCTACCTCTTTTTATGTTCAGGGCTGATGATACCTTGTCCCCCACTCTTAATTTACCTTTTACTTATTTTGTATGTATTTATTCCATTCATCTCATCTTCTTTGAGAGAACTTAAGTTTCCCTAAGACAAAGTCTTTCATGTTTGTCTTTGCATCCCTAATTTGTTGTGGCTCGATTACTAATTGATTATACCTCAGAAACTTTCTCTCTGTCTTTGTCTGCTCTGTCTCTGTTTCTGTCTGTCTCTCTCACATACAGTTCTTGAAAGTGGAGATATTTATTAAATACCTAGAATGAAAGGACACATTACCTTAACAATTTTAGTTTAAAAAGTTAAGATGTCAATCTACCAAAGTAACTTCTATGTGTGAGGAATTTGATTTTAATGTAGAATTCAAGAAAATAATATACATTAACATTTATATAAAAAGATGGACATATATCATATACATACTTAGGGTTATAGACTTAGAAATAAATGATACCTTAGAGATCTATTAATTTCAATACCTTCATCTTACAGATAAGGAAACTAAAGTCTAGGAAAGTTGAAATTTTCATTTCGTGAGGTCATACAAATTTTAAGAGAAAGAGATGGGAATGAACTGCCATCCTCAGATTCCTTTGAACCATGCTCTTGCCTCCATTGGCCCCAGTCAAGTGCTTGAAAAGGTCTCAAGGCTCTAAAATATATTAAAAAAAATCTCCAGTGACAACATACACTTCGCCTCTAGCTACAGAGAAGAGGGAAGGATGCATCCATACTTGAATTATTCCATTTTGCTTTCAAGATCACAACTTCTTTTCTATGACTAATTGTTACCTTTTAGCTCTTCTTGGAGGTTTTGGAGGTTGAGAATAATTGGTCTTTTCCATCATCTGTAACAGTCCTATGTGGTTCATTTGGAATATTACATAGGACCAGATGAGAATCTATCCTATTTCACAAAGAGAACCATGTTTCTGATCCAGAAATATTATTTGAAATACTCTGACTGAGACCCTTATTATATTCTGAGCTTGTTTTCTTCTTATAAAGCAGGTGAAATTCATTTAGTGTAGTAATCACCCACACTAGCTATTTAGGAAATGAGATATCAACATAGAAAAGTATAAACAAGGCAAAATACTGTAGAAAAAAAATACAATGCCATATCATTGAGCCATAAAGCTATATAATCCATGATGCTATTTTTAAAATTGCCAATACATATTTGGTGATGTTAATGGGAACTATTAGCACTAATTAATTTTTTGCTGGTTGGCATCCATTTGACTGGAGACTGTTTTCTCTTCTCTAATTTTCTTCTCAGTATTTTAAAAGATGTATGGATTTTAAATGAATAAATCTGCATTGAGTAACTATTATAAGCCAATTATTGCAATGGAGAAAATGTTAACCTAAATGCAAGAAAATAGGAAGTATGGAAATGAGGCACAAAAGTTGAGTTGCTAAACTGAGATAACAAAAGGCCAAAAGTAATTGTTTTTTTAAATCCATAAACAATAGGAGGAAATGACATTAGGAAAATGATATTAATAGACAAAAGGAATAATTTGGAGGTCTCTAAGAAACTTTATCTTAGAAACAGAATATGGGGAGAGAAGACAGGGTCTTTTCCTCTGAAAAGGCACTAAACCTCTTTGGGTCTTAGTATCCTCCTATCTTGAAAATGTAGAATTGAACTGAGATGATTTATAAGATCTATTTCAATTCTAATATTCTGTGATTTTTGAAATGGAATTCATTAATTGACTAAAGATATAATGAAAATGAGATCAACAAGAAAGTCATAATAATTTATTGTGGAGGGGATAGCTGGGTGGCACAGTGAATAGAGTCCTGAAGTCAGGAGGACCTGAGTTCAAATGTGATCTCAGACACTTTGACACTTCCTAGCTGTGTGACCCTGAGCAAGTCACTTAACTCCAATTGCCTCAGCAAAAAATAAATAATAATAATAATTTATTGCCGATAATCTCAGATCATATAATCCAGTTTCAGGAGACATAGAGTAGCAAGAATAAACAAATCCTTAATAGGTGTGTCACTCTGTGCAAGTCACTTAACACTGTTTATCTCAGTTTCTTCATCTGTAAAATGAGCTGGAGAAGAAAATGGCAAACCATTTCAGTATTTTTGGAAAATCCCAAAAAGAATTTAGGGAGAGTCAGACATAAGTGAAATAATTGAACAACAACAAAAATAAATAGATAGCTCTTTCTTGATCTTCATGTAACCTTGGTTCTTCTTTCTCCTCCTGCCTGTTAAATTTGGATGACTGCCACAGATGTATCCTGTCTTCTTTTTTCTCTTTATATACTTTCTCTCAGCAATGTTATCTTTTTGTATGGGTTTAGTTATCTTCTCTATGAATAGTACTTTCAGACCTTCAAATCTATAGCTTTAGTACCCATCTCTTCCATAAGCATCAGCTCTTCATTTGCAACAGTTTGCTGGACACCTCTAACTGTACTTCAAATATGTCCAGCCCAGAACTAACATTTGAAACTATGGACTTCTTTACTCCTCCTTTTTGTCAGTAGCATCATCATCTCTCTTATTATCCAGGCTCTATTCACTGTGACATCTAGATGGCCTAAATTAAGTAGCAAATAGGATCAAGTGGTTTACCTAGGATCACACAGTTAATAAGTGTCTGAGGATGGATTTGAAATCAGGTCTTCCTGATTCTAGGTGCTCTTATCTATTGCACCAAAGTAAGGGACAGATGAGTTAAATGACTTGTGTAAGGGCCACTTGGAATCATTCTTTATTGTCATTGCCTATACCAAATCAGTGATCCAGTCCAATTTAATCTCTTTCTACAATACTTTTAATGTCTATTCCATAGAGTCATAGAAGCTGGCAATCATTTGAGCCTATCCACATCTGACCAGAAATCCAACTCTACATTATCTTGAGCAAATAGTCATCATAGTCTTCACATAATGGGGAGCTTCTTCCCTTCCAAGGAGGAACCTATTCTGGGTTGGAACAATTCCCACTGACAGCACTCCATTTTAGAGCCTCACTTTTAAGTCTCATTTTAAATAACTCTGTTGGTCTCATTTCACAGCATCGCTCTTCTTAGCCAAACTAGATTGCTTGTCATTTCCTGAACTTGTCTTGTTCTGCTTCTCTGTGTGTTCAAGCTAATTATAATCCTATCTTGTACTCATCTCTTTACCTCTCCCAGTTTTGGTTATTGATAGACTTCTCCTTCAAAGAAGTCTGGTTCAGGTATCATCTTTTCTGACCTCCCTAGCAAGAAGTGATCTCTATCACTGTGAATCACTCATTTCATTTTGTTTGATTTTCATATATTTAATCATCTTCTATCTCCCCACCCCCTTTTTCCCCATCGAACTGGCAATTTCATTGGTACTGGCACTTCTGGTGAGGAACTTGCAAGAGAATGCAAGATAAGCATCTTCTTCATGCACCCTTCCAGAGATTTGCCTGAAGACTGAGAGCTTAAATGACTTGATTATAGTTGGACAATGTATCAGATGAACCAAATACTTCCTGACTTTTTAACCACTACTCAGTATAGTTCTCACTTCCTAATATTACTATGTCATTTATGTATATTTCTCATTTTCTTACTAGAGTGTATGCTCTTTCTGGCCTTGGATTATATGCTTTTTAAAATTGCATCCTCAGGATATAGGGCAAGGCATAGTAGACAGTGGGGTCTTAATGGACATTTGACACTTGAACTGAAATGGATAGCATGTTTAGAAAGAGCCAAGTACTGCATTGAGGGGGAAATAGAAAAGGAAGCTTTTCTTGGCTGCTGACTCGAGTGGGCATTTAGCTGGGAGAAGAGCAACAATTCACTTTAGTTCCTATAGAGCAGACTCCTGAAGGTATTCTACCAGTGGTAGAGGAGATCGGTTCCAGGAGGATTATGACTTCATTTTTCATATTTTCAAATGCTAATGAATAAGCACTCATGATAAATGTTGCAGAATTTAGAGTGACATGTTTTAATTTAAGAATTCTTTCTTTTTCTTTTCTCTTCCTTCTTTTTCTTCCTCCTCTCCTTGCTTTTTTCTTTATTTCTTCCTTTCTTCTGCCTTCTCTTCCTTCCTTCCCTTTTCTTCCTTCCTTCTTTTTTCTCTCCTTTCTTTCTTCATTCTTTTATACCTTCATCCTTTGTTCTTTCCTTCCTTTTTTCCTTTGCTCCCTCCCTCCCTTCTTCTCTTTTTCTTTTTTCCTTTGCCTTTTAGCTTCACAATGGACTCCCTCGTGACAGCCAATACCAATTTTTGCTTGGATCTTTTTCAAGAACTAAATAAAGGTGATGAACCAGCAAATATCTTCGTCTGTCCTCTGAGTATTTCAGTTGCCTTTGGCATGATCAGCCTAGGGGCTAAAGGCTGTACTGCAGATCAGATCAATGAAGTAAGTGCTTATTACTATGTTTTCATTATCTTTGTTCTCATTGCAAGCACTCAAAGTTAATTCTCCAAGTGGCTAGGTGGAGCTGTGGATTAAACACCGGATGTTGTCAGGAAGATGAGTTCAGTTTGGTCTGAGACACTTGGTAGCTGTGGGACCTTAACCTTTACCTATAATAGCACCCATCTCCCAGAGTTGTTATGTGGATCAAATGAGATAATATTTACAAAGTGTTTAGCACAGTACCTTATATATAGTAAGTATTTAATAACTGCTTTTTCCCTTCTCCTGCCTGAATAAGGGCCCAGTGTAAGAACTTGAATCCTTTACCCTGCCCAGGCACTGACCTCACTATCTCACATTCCTTCCTTCCATACTTTAGTCATATTGTCTCTGCCTAAAATGCCTTTCCTTCTTCTCCTTTGAACTAAGTCCTTTAAACACAATTGTATTTTTACTTCTTCCACAAAGCCTTTCTTCTTCAACTCTGCCAGGCTATGGTGATCTGTCCTTTCTCTGATTTCCCATAAGATCAGTGATGATCTGTAATAATCATGTGGTAACCATGATATCGTGCTTGCCATTGCATGTTATTTTTCTGTTTGTGTATTTTTGTAGATTTATAGAGATTTTTGGAATTGGAAAAGGCTTAGGCCAATCTTATCATTTACAGATGAGAAAACCTGTGGACAAGTCAAATACAAGGCATAAAGATGGTTTGTAGATAAGCTGAGGCTAGAACTTTTAAGTTTCTTACCTCCCAATCTAGTGTTTTTTACATATATATATATATATATATATATATAGTCTCTTCAGCTGTATAGTTACCTCCTTGAAGACAGCACCTCAATGTTAAATAATAATAATAATAATAATAATATGTCTCATTTGGGTAGTAATTATCCATCATTTCATTTGATTCTCACAATAACCCTTTGAGAAAAGTGCACAAGTATTATCAACTCCACTTAATAGATAAGGAAATTACATTCATGGAAGTTAAAACTTCACAACTAGTACGTGCCAGAGTGAGTGTTTATACACAGAGCTTTTTTTTTTTTTAATTAGGAGAAGGGGTGAAAAGGAAAAATGGCATGAGGAAAGAGAATATTCTCATTCATATATGTAAATAATGTTTATTGTGTTACAAGATGCTATATAATCTTTGCAATAACTAAAAAGTTTAGGATCATGTACACAGATGTCACTCAATAACCTTGTAGAGAGTCAAATAGATTAGATCAAATGAGATTCTACATGCAAATGTTGCTAAGGATAGTTGATTTGTAAGTTAGTTGATTGTAAGTTTGATTGTAGTTGTAAGATAGTTGATTTGCTCAGTCAAGGAATATATTTATTAAGCATTCACTGTGTTCTAGATGTCATATTTTTTACTCACCTGGGATTAAAAAAAACCCACTAACTGGATCTCCATTCACTACCCCACAATACCTTCAGTTTCTTATTCTCATGATTTAGTATTGACTATGGAATTGATTGATCAATCAAGAAACACTTATTAACCACTTATATAGTTCCTCCTTTAAGGGAGCTTATATTTGAATGGGAGCAACAATATGAGCATGTTACAGACAAATACAAAAGCATGTATAAAACAGATACAAGATCATCTTGGAGAGGAAGTCAAGCCTTTCTGGCTCTAGGGCCAGCATTCTAATCACTACACTATCCATCACCCTGCTGCCTTGATCTAAGAATGGTGCCCTTTAATAAGGTTCTAAATAACTGCTAACTGCAAAAGATCACCATAGGAAACCCTCACCTACCTTGAAGTCTTTGAATTACAGAATGTTATAAGCTGGAACAGTCTTGAGAGAACAAACTACTAGCTCAATGCTCTCATCTGACACATAAGAATGCTGAAGCTTGGGGAGAGAGGAGGGAATAAGGGACTGTCATAATTGTCACAAGTGGCATATAGGAGACAAGCATAATTCTCATGTCTAATCTAGGGCTTCATGTTTCTTTTAGTTTTTTCTATCTTTTGACAGTATCTACTGTGGATGACTTTTCTAAAAATTTAAAACCTGGGTTCAAACTACATTTCTGTTAGTTACTGTATATGACCTTGGAGGAAATCAATAACTTGTGTTAATAGAGGTGGAGGATCCAGCATGAAGAAGATATTGGTGAGAGGACTGGAAACCATTCCTGATAAGGATAGATATATGTTTAATAGTGGAGAAAGTTTAGAGTGGATATGATTGTATTCAAATATTAAAAGGCCAATAGAGAAGGTAGATTTAGATTTGTTCTACTTGGCTCTAGAGTGCAGAATAAGGAACAATGTAGGAAATTATAGTGGCAGATTTGAGTCTTTATTTAGGGAAATAGTTCCTAATAATAAGAACTACCCAGTGTGGATAGATTACCTCACAAAGTAGTAGGTTTTACATTTCTGGAGGTCTTCATGGGAAGGTTGGATGACCAAGTGGAATGAATAAAGGATTGATAATATTCAAGTATGAGTTGGGATAGATTACCTCTGAGGTTTTTTTCAACTTTTAGATTATGTGAAATTTTATCTTTTCACTCATTTTATCTCTACTTATTCTTTTTTTTTAATAGCTTTTTATTTACAAATATTTGCATAGGTAATTTTTCAGCATTGACAGTTGCAAATCCTTTTGTTCCAACTTTTTCCCTCCTTCCCCCCACCCCTTTCTCCAGATGGCAGGTTAACCAATACATGTTAAATATGTTAAAGTAAAGTTAAATACAATATATTCTCTATTTATTCTTATAACAATCCTGAAAATGGCATATGGGAGTAGGGATGGGAGATGTAGGGAACTTTAAGATGATAGAACTGAGACTTCAAGAGGTTAAAAGATTTTCCTAAAGCATTGACTATTAAGGGATAGAGTTAGCATTAAGAAATGAAGACTTCTGGCTCTTGGCTTTTTTTTTTTTTTTTTTTTTTTTAAATTCCACACTCCCACTCTGCAGGTGCTACACTTCAATGAAGTTTCACAAAACAAAAGCACAGAACCTGAAACTTCTTCGAAAGGAAAAAGTCAAGAAGACCAAGGGGACCAACAAAAGACATCAGAACCTCCAAATACACAGGTATTACTGATTTCACTTCTCAATAAAGTTTCATCTGGCTTGTTGGTTGGGTTTTCTTCAAAGATAAAAGCTCAAGACAGCATTAGGCTTCACGCATCTATGAAAAAACATCAACCAACCAAACAAAAAACTAATGTAAGGCTGGAAATATCTCTGTGATTCCTCTCAGCTGCCAGGCCCTGGTTTAACTGATTTGGTTATTCCTCCCCTTCTCCCTGAAATTGCATGAAGGATAGCTAATTGCTAGAAAGATGGGAATTACTACTCCACTCAGAGTTCTGTGAGTAATATGAGGCTGTGACTTAGAAAAGGGCAGGCTCAAGGAGGTTTCCACAATGATTCTCACCCAATAAATGCAAAGAATTTTTGGGGGCTCTTTATCATAAATGTGGCTGCTGTAGTAGTTAAGAAATTCTCTAGAGGCCATCTCTCAGGTTGTTTTAGTAGGTTAGTTTAATAATAATTCTCATGTCTAATCTAGGGCTTCATGTTTCTTTTAGTTTTCTCTATCTTTTGACAGTTTCTACTGTGGATGACTTTTCTAAAAATTTAAAACCTGGGTTCAAACTATATTTCTGTTAGTTACTGTATATGAACTTGGAGGAAATCACTTAATAACTTGTGTTAATAGAGGTGGAGGATCCAGCATGAAGAAGATATTGGTGAGAGGACTGGTCATGATCCTGAAATTCAGATAAGATTGTATGAAGTTTGGCAAAATTTTTTAGTGTTCCTTCTAAGGACAATACAGTAAGATGAAAGAATATGCCATTTAAAGAGCTCCCTTTATAATATTCATTGTTACTTAAGTATTCTATACTACAATTAAAAATTTTAAACTACATAGAAATACTACTGTTCTTGAATGAAATTAGTTGAATGATGATAAGTAGATGTCTGAAGAGAGTATGTTTTCAAGGGACAGTTTAATGACACTCCAATTTCATTATGTCTTATCAAGAATACGACATCCTTGAGTAATGGGTATAAAGATTCTGACTCCTACTTTGGGAACCTGCTCAAGAAGCTGGACAGGATAAAATGTGATTACACCCTGAGTATAGCCAACAGGCTGTATGGAGAGCAGGAATTTCCAATCTGTCCTGTAAGTACAGCATAGCTAATAAGTATGTTTTGAAGTTCTTTCCCTTCTAGAGCAGTGTTTTATAATGCTCCTCTTGAGGACAATGCAATGGATGGAAAAAAGAACATGTTAGAGATGATGACTGGTAACCATTTGTGCCTGTGTTTCTGAATATTGCACCATGATTGTTTTTCTCATGCATTGGACGGCTCCTTGCTGTTCTTGCTTTCTGTCTGTAGCCCTATTGCTGAGAATCATGTGTTACTCCTGCTAGTTCTGAGAAAGATACCATGAATGCTGCATAAATGTTCAATCATAGTTTGGCAGAAGTCCACAACTAACTCAGCTGTCTCATTGAAACAGCTCCAATTTATGCTCTAGTAAGTCTCTGAGTGTTTCTTCTGCTCATTATTCCATTTCTAACGGCCTAACTGTCTAGCATAAGTTGTGGTTCTATGGCCAGCATGGTCCACTCGGAAGCCTTCCTGCTGTGGAAGAAGGGGAAAGGCTTTGGCCAAGATGTCTAGGTACCATACTTCTTGTCTACAGGGTGAAGATGGGCACCAGCATCAGAAGCAGAGATCAGTGACCAGAGATAACAATTCTTAGAAATAATATAGAGTAATGATATCTGCGACAAAAGCCAAAGTCTAGCTGGGGTTGCCAGTGATAGAACTTCATAGGCCAGAGAAAGTAGGATGTTATGTATCTACAAATCTGAAGATGAAGCCAGGTTAAAAACATATTAGAAGGATAAACAAGGGAGAGGGTATGTATGTAACAAGAGACAAAACTTGAGATTGAGGAAGTATAGTTGTGATTCTAAATCAGTGACGAACAAGGTATTTGGTTAGACCAGAAGCATTTCAATTTGCTTATCATTCTGTTGTTACACCCAGTCTTGTTTTCACCATAGCAACTATCTTCCCTAGCAACAATGGATTCTAGATAATGGTGGACCCACCAGGGTGCATTTGCTCCATGTCAACTTATGGTGAGACATTCTAAACATAAAGAGAAACAATAGTGGTACAGCAGAAATGATATTAGAATTGGAATTAGGAAGACCCAGATTCAAATCCTACAACCAGATACTTACTAGCTTTGTAAAGTCACTTAATTTCCCTGGGCCTTGTTTTTCTTCTGGAAAATGAGAAGATTGAACTGAATCCTTATCCAACTATAACCATTCCTACAATAGGAAGCATGATTTTTGCCATTTAGGGGTGCCCCTAACCTTAGGAATCAAAATTAAATTTGTGGAAGGATATGATAATGCAATAGAGTTGGGAAAAAATGACATTCCAAGATATTTCCTAATTTAGAGCAGAATCAAACTTCCTTCTTACAGATAAAATGAGATTTTGTATACTGGGTTTTGATTTTCCAGGAGTAATAATAATAACAATAATACCAATGATGATGATGATGATAATGATGATATGGTCTATGTCACTTAAAAATATCTAGTTTGTATATAGGCCATAAATTGAACATGGAATACTGGCTTAGAAAGGAATATATCATTCCCTAATTTTGCCTTAATTCATGACTATATTAATTCAGTGCAATTGCTCAAATGGTACTGTCTGATTCAGACTGGTTATGAGTAGGAATGGGAAGACCCATTTTCTACCATATCCAATGACTATAGATATTTTCTGAGACTGATTTCCCTCTACTATTGGATTACTTATCTGGTGATCTAGTTAAGTATATATAATTTTGTCGTAACATCTTCCACTTCTCTAATCTAATAGGCATATTCAGATAATGTGATGGAATTTTATCATACAACCATTGAAAGTGTGGATTTTCGAAAAGATACAGAAAAATCCAGACAACAAATTAATTTCTGGGTTGAATGTCAAACTCAAGGTAAGAATGTGAGAATCATTAGTATGAGTTGGAAAGCTAAAGATTTTTAGATTTGCATGTTTATCATGAGTTAGATCTAAAAGAGAATCTTAGTGTCCATCTTATTGTAATCCTTTATTTTAAAAATGAAATAAATTAGGCCTGGTGAGAATAAATGATTGCTAAGTTACAAACTAAAATAAATAATTATAGTAATAACAGCAATGACAATAAAAACTGACATCTAAATGGCATTTCATGGTTTAAAAAGCCTTTTCCATAATTATCTCACCGATCCTCAGGACCACCCTATCAGGTTGGGGCTATCAGTTGCCTCGGCCCGCGAGGCAAAGTGTGTGGACCCTGGAAGAAAAGAGATAAGGGCAAGAGAGAGGGGATGCGCATTTAGGCAAGTCAAATCATTCTGATCAAGCCTCATTTTAATGGGTGCAATAATACAGATATATATAGCAGTAGAAAAGAAGGCAGGGTTGTTCAAACACAGTACAGGGTGGGGGGTCCATGACAAAGGGTTGGTATCCCGCCCAAGGATGAGCTGCTCAGATGTTTCAGGTGGCAGGAAGCTCTATGATGCGATTAGGGGATGCCTAGATATCTGCCTATTCAAAGTTAGGATGTGATTAGGAGATTCCTATTCAGGAAGTCTTTGGTATAATGTGATCAGGAGATTCAACCTATTCAAGGTTGGCCTTATGTGGCTGTAGTTTAGTGCCCGCTCCCCACAATCAGTGTCATCATTCTCATTTTACATGTGAAACTGATAAAATAGGTTTTATATATTATCATGGACCAAGTGTTAGAGTTGGGATTCCAACTGAGTTGTTGGGGATTCAGAGTTTCTAAGTCTCTTAAAACTGTCTTTCTGATATTGCTCTTATTATTTAAATGCTGTTTTTCTGGTTTAGAATCAATGCTTTGCCTGCTATATCATACTACTGGCAACCATCCAGTGAGAGTTTTGAAAAATTGCTTTGCTAGTGCTAACGGGATTGACAATGGAACCTAGATGTTTTTCTTTAACATCATTATTTGTATACTGAGGAAAACATCAACATGACACAGGAGAACACCAGCAAGAAATTCAGAATTTCTATTTCTATTAAGTATAAAGCAGCTGCCACACAAGAGTTTAAATTCTGCAGAGATATGGGTTTGCCAAAACAAAACTAAAGCAATAAAGGCCAATTTTCCTAATATTTTCTTTCAATATTTTATATTTTGTCCTGAGTGAAGAGGGATACATGAGAAAGCAGAGAATGTAAAGATTTGAATGTAGTATGAATAGAATATTTTTATGAATTGAAACGAGAAACTGCATCAGTACACATAATCCTTTAAAAAATACCCAGTGTTTGATTTTGAAGTGGCAGCAGAACTTCTCATTAAAATGGGACCTCTCCCTTTCTTGGCACAGTTTTTACTGTGATTAGATCACTTGTGGGTGGAATCAAAATGCTTTGAATTTTGACATGTCTAAATTAAGAAGTCACTGGGCAGGATCTTCTAGGGATAAAACCTCGAAATGTGTCCATTCAACTCCAATCACATTTAAATGTCACTTTTAAATACAGGTTCTAGGTTGCTCACCTATAGTCTAGAATACCAACCACATTTTCCTCAGAGTTAATTATTGTGATTTTGTGGGCCATGACCCAGTATCTATGAAGTTACATCTCACCCCTTGATCTTTTTTCCAACATTATTTCCCCTTTGATAATTACGTATTCTTATGGTTATCTCTAATAAGCAGGTTACAGATTATCATAGTTAGAAGGAATCTTAGAAGTAATTGGTCCCAACCCTCTCATTTTATAGATGAGCAAAATGTGCCCCAGAAGTGCTAAAATGATTTGCCTAAAATCGTTCTCAAACTCAGGTTTTCCTATTCCAAGATCAATACTCTTTCCACTTTTTCCATTATTATATTTTGAAATAAGATACTGCCTTTGTGATATACTAATAATATGATTATATTTAAACTGGTAGAGTAAGAAGTTTCACTCTGTTAAGATTAAGGCTGTTCTTAAGACTGTGGGGTGTTACATCTGAATTAATGCATCTATTTTCTTTATTTTTCATTGAATGTTTATTTTCTCTTAAACCCCAAATTAAAAGGGAAAAGAAAGAAGAAAAACAAGACCCTTGTAACAAATAACTATGGTCAAACAAAACTGCCACATTGCTCCTGTCCAAAAATATATGTTTGATTCTGTATCCCAAGTTCATCACTTCTCTGTCAGGAAGTGGCTAACATGTTTCATGCATTGGTCCCCTGGAATCATGGCTGTTCATTGAACTGATCAGAATTCTTAAGTCTCTCAAAGCTGTCTTTCTGATGTTGCTATTATTATACAAATATTGTTTTTTAATTCTGCCCTCTGCATTGGATCCTAAAAGAAATCAAAATGATCTATAGAGGTAAATTCTAGTGCTAGCTTGTTTTTCTGCCAGCTAGTTATGTGATCTTGGGGAAAATGCTGAAGCTTGTTTTACTGCCTCATCAGTAAAACAAGTGAGTTGAACATGATTGATGACTATGCTTCCCAGATCTACCATTCTATGGTTCTAAATCTCTCCCCCTAATGCGTAATACAGAAAACCAATTCCTTTGGTACAGGGCTGAGAATCCATGACATTTCATGGGGAAAAGTCCAGGTCTGCTCCTTATTGACGCCACAAGCCAGACTGAACAGCTTTCTAACCACATTTGTATCCCAGGACTGAGAGAATCAATATGCTATCAAGTACTTTCATTGACCATCAAGCTACTTGATGGGATTCCTAAGAATGAAGTTATTTATACATGTTGTCTTTGATTTATCTACAAACATTTACTTAACTATTGCTATATAGCACTGCTCTGGAATCTGTGTGGGATACAAGAATGTTTAAGGCATCCAGGGAACTTATAATCCAATTGGGGAGACAGGATGTATACATAATATGATGGGATTTAGACCTGGAAAAGACTACAGAGGACATGTACTCCACCTGTTTATTTGGAACTGAAGAAACCAAGACTCAGAAATGTTGAGATATGACAGAGGACTCACAAATAACAAGCACTTGATTCAAATAGGAAGACAGATCCTTTTACTCCAAAGACAATACTCATTTGATGTAAACATGTTGCCTTTTTTAAATAAAAAGGTCAACAGCAATGTAAGGGAAAGTATTCAAAGAGCCAATTAAATGGTCCATGTAATCATGGCTTCAGGGGAAATATTATGTTTTATGAGTTCAAATAATGCTGAAAGAACTACAGACATGATTTCTAGACTATTGTTACTAATCTTTGACATATCAAGAATGACAGGAATCAGATGCTGCAAGACCAAAGAAAAAAAAATGTGGGGTCAGCAAACAATAAGCTTGACTTCAAAACCTAGTAAAATTCTAGAACCTATACTATATTATTAAAAGTAGAGTTAGTTGAAAATTGAGTGGAATGGGATATCCATCAGTTGGGGGAATAGCTGAATAAGTTATGATATATGAATATAATGGAATATTATTGTTCTATAAGAAATGATGAGCAGGCTGATTTCAGAAAAGCCTGGAAAGACTTAATGTGAATTGATGTTGTAAAAAGTAAGCAGAACCAAGAGAACATTGTACATAGTAACAAGATTATGGGATGATCAACTGTGATGGACTTGGCTCTTTTCAAAAATGTGGTGACTCAAGGCAATTCCAAAAGACTTGTGATAGAAAGAACCATCTGCATCCAGAGAGAAAACTATGGAGACTGAATTTGAATCAAAGGATAATATTTTCACCTTTGTTTTTTGTTGTTTATTTGCTGTTTTTTTTCCTTCTTTTTCATTTTTTTCCCCATTTGCAGCATGACAAATATGGAAATATATTTAGAAGAATTGCATGCACATGTTTAAACTATATAGAATTGCTTACTGTCTTGAAGAAGGGGCAGGGAGGAAGAGAGGGAAAAAAATTTGGAATACAAGGTTTTACAAAGGTGAATGTTGAAAACTATCTTTGCATATATTTGGAAAAATAAAACGTTATTAAAATAATAATAATTGAAAATAAGAGTAGAGTTAGTAAACATTTAGAAAAAGAAGTAGTGATCACAAAACAAAAAACAAACTCAGTTTTCTCAAGAACAAGTTATGCCAGATGAATCTCATTTCTTTTTTTGGCAGTTACAAAGCTGGTCAGTCATGGGCTATATTATAGTTGACCTAGAATTCAGCAATATACTTTTAAAAAATCTCTTTTACCATCCTTTTGAATGAAATGGAGAGATATGGATTAGATAACATTACAATTAGGTGAAATCGAATTATTGAATGTCAAGATCCAAAGGATAGTCGATTAAAATGTCAGCTTCCAGTAGAATATCTAGTTTAGTGACTCAGGGACCTATCTTTGAATCTTTATAATTACATTTATATTTATTACTATGTTACATATAATTTATTAGTTATATTTTATATTTATTAATCATATTTATATAGCATATATTCATATATAATATGAGTTAAGTTCATCATATTAGTTATAGTTATTATTTCCATAATACTTATTTGTAGTGTTCTGGTTAGCTTTCTGGAGGTCTCAGGACCAGCCATAGTTTCAACAGAATAATCACCACAAGAATAGTCAGGAATAAAGTCCAAAATCTTTATTTTCTCCTTCAGTCTCCCAATCTTTGTCAGCAGTCTCAGCCAATCAACCAGTCAGCAGTCTGCACATCCAAATGTAATGTCCTGCTTTCTAGAGCCCCCAAGTTGGGTTGACAAAACGTACCATTACTTTCTAGAGCCTCCACACCGGGGTGATTAAAATATAGTATTCAGACTGGCTCTCTGGAGGACCAAGTCCTGAGTCCTTGGTCTTTAGTGGAGAAGTGATAAAGCCAGGAGAGCCATCAGGATGGTATCTGTCTTGAAGTCTCCCTCTGGCTGAGTTTGTCCCCAGTTTATATGCTCTATTACAATTACAATTACAATTACAATTACAATTACAATTACAGAATACTGAGTATAAACCAATCATTATATTACTAGGGAACCATTCTTTGTTGTAAGATTAAATCAATCATATTGAACTAGAGAACTCACATGCTAAACTAGATAACCATTAGTTCCTGCCCTTTACACTTACTAGTGATAAACAGATAAAAACATAGGTAGCATGGTTATCAAATTTGCAGCATTGAGAGAAGAATTGGACACAAAACTAGGTGGAGAAGCTAACATATTAGATCAGCACCAGGACTCAAAACGTCTTAACAGGTTAGAAATTTGGGCTCAGTCTAATAAAATGAAACTTAATATGAATAAGGGCAATGTTCTATGCATGAATTAAAAAATAGAATATGTTTTGGATGAGACTGGCATGGTGAGAAATTAGTTTATGTGAAAGAAATTGGAATGTTTCAGGTGACTTGTAATCAGTATGAATCAAGAGTTTTGATCTGGGGACCCCTCCCCGCCAGACCCCAACAAATACTATCCTGGGCCCCATTAAGAAAGCTATAGTGTTTAGAACAACAAAGGAAATAACTACATCTACAATGTTACATCACTATTTTGTGATACATCACATCTTGTTATATCAGATCTTGAATGTTGTGTTCAGATCTGGATGACAACTTTGAGGAAAGAAATTGAGAAGTTATGTCCAGAAACAGTCACCAGGATGCTAAAAGGACTGGAGAACTTGCCACAGGGGGATTAATTGAAAGAAATGGGGATGTTTCAACTAGAGAAGACTTTGAAGGGACATACTATCTATTATAGATTTAAAGGGCTTTCATGTGGAATAGATTACACTTGTTCTATTTCTCCTAAGAAAGCTGAGCAAGTATTATATGTAAGCTTCAAAGAATCTTAATGGAAGGAAAACTTCCCTAACAATTAGAGCCAAAGCAGTGATCTGACTATAGCTATGGGCAGCCATGTGATACAGTGGACAGAGAGCCAGCCCTAAAGGGAGGAAGATTCACTTTCCTCATTTCTTTAGGCAAATCACTTAACCTAGTTTGTTTGCCTCAGTTTTCTCATCTGCAAAATAAACTGGAGAAGGAAATGTCTTTGTCAAGAAAATCCCAAATGGGATTAAGAAGACTTGGACACTGCTGTAGCAAGTGAACAACAAAATCTTACACTTAGAATGTTTCCTTCAGGTAAAATCAAGGACCTCTTTGACAAAGACAACATTACTGATTCCACAGTCCTGGTGCTGGTGAATGCTGTCTACTATAAGGCCAAATGGGAAAAAAGTTTTGACCATGAAAAAACAGAAGATTCACCTTTTTGGCTAAACAAGGTAGTAACCTCTAAATAAATGTTCCACTAAAGACACCAGTCATTTAAAAAAATTATTTTATATTATTATTTTTGAGAATATTATTAAATAGATACAACACAGAGTGATGGATAAAGAGTCTACCTCAAAACCAGGAAAAAGCAATCAGGTTTTACCTCTTGTACAGACTAGTGGTGTGACCCTGGTCATGTCACTTAACTTCTTAGTTCTTCTGGGTCAAAGATATCAAACTCATAACTAGGGAATGCAAGTAGGACCAGAAGCAGATTTAAATGTAATTGGGAAATGTTGGGGGCGTGGAGGGAGGAAATTTCAAAATAAATAATGTTAATTTGTAGCTTTCTTAGTCAATAAGCAGTCAAGGACTTCATTTCTATTTGAGGTTGACACCCCTTCCCCAGGTAACTTTCTAAAAATGTAAATTGTAAAGACAGTGCTAACCTGCTCTGAGAAAGAAAAATTCCTTATCTGGGAGTTTTCAAAGTCAATGAAATCACAGATTCTGTTCCAATCCCTATTTGCCCAAAGCAGCCATGAGCAAGACTGAATGTCTGTGAGAAAGGGTAGTAGTTTTCCCTTAACCTTTCTTGCCTTTATTGACAGAATGAACAGAAAAGTGTGAAGATGATGAGACAGCAGAATACATTTAAAATTGGTTATATTGAAGAATTAAAGACTCAGATTCTTGAGATGAAGTATATCAAGGGAAAACTCAGCATGTTTGTGCTGCTTCCTGAGGACTTCACTGGAATGGAAGAAGTAAATTATTATTTTTTATTTCTCTGCTGGGAACTACCTAAACCAATGAAATATTAAGTGAACAAATTAACTAAATATAGATTCTGATAAACAAGGGAGTTTCAGAGATGGAACAACTAAGATAGTAAATAGTCTTGTGTCCATGCCATAAGAGTATTGAAATTGGGGGTCTTACCCTGGAGAAAAGAAGACTCAGGGAGGGACATCATGGTAGATGTATTCAAGAATGTGAAAGATTGTCATGTGGAAAAGGATTAAATTTGTTCTTCTTGGCTCTAAAGGGAAGAACCAATAGTAATGAGTGGGAATTGAAAAGAAACTAATTTAGCTTTATATAAAGAAAAACGAATGAACAATTAGAATTGTAAAAGTGGAATGGAATGATTCCTTGTAGGTCTTGAAGCAGAGATGGGATAACCACTTATCAGGGACATGCAATGGGTACACATCAGATTAGAAGGTCCCAGAGGTACCTTCTTGAAGGAGATGAGGTGAAATCTTTCAAGACAGTTGTGAAAATTAAGTAAGGCTTCATCTACTTCAGAGTTTGAATAGGCCTGAAGGACTTTGAAGATTGAGTCAAGGGCATACTTAAGTCCTCTTCCTGCTATCCTCCCATGACATCATTTTCTCCCTATTTCAGTCAAATATGGGCAACTATGTACTTATTGGTCAAGTTCAAATTCTTGGGTAGTTCCCGCATTTTAGAATATAAGATCTTTGAGGATTTTATGATCCTCATATTAGAATGTGTTCTTGGATGAGGATGAGGGTCAATAGTGGGAAGGTGTATTTGCATTAAGGATTAAAAGTGTTAACCCTGCCCCAGAAGTGCTTCCTCCCTTCCACTGTCTGCTGGACTGGTGGGATGCCCTTCTCACAAGAAAGTATAATAATCTTTGCTTTGCTTCTAGAGATCTCTCCAGCTTTTTTTATTAAATGGTGACCCCTCATCATTTCTGAACCACACATTCTTACTCCAAAATTCTGTGATTCTGTGAATTGCACATTTAGAAAAGATACTTGATGACTTTACTTCTGAAGTCCAATTGTACTTCAGCTATCAGAAACACTTAACAAATCATTCATCAATTAAACAGATATTTATTCTTAAATATCTATCCAACAAATTCTTGCTTTCATGAATAAGGATCTATTCAAACTAAATGGATTTTTCTTTTTCTCTTCATAATCAAAGGGAAAATTAATACCGTCTCAAATCTTACCTCTTTCTATTAAAAATCAAGGGAAAGTGGACATAGAATATGGAAAGGGCCTAGACCTTTTTCTCAGAGAAATATGCTTCACTTTCAGCATTAGACTTTCCAGACTCATCTGTCTGGGGTATATGAGGTATAGGAAGCTGCTTGGAATCCTGGGGATAGATTGTTCAAAAAATTAAACTCCAAAGAGATAGTTAAAGGATCAGGTTGTATGTCACTCTTCCAATTGAGGACAGAAGTGTTTAAGATAGCTTTTTAAATCAATAAAGAACTAACCTGGAAGAATTTAAAATCAAAAATGCTGGGGAAAAACTCTTGTAGTGTTCAGCAGCTATGGATAGTGAGTTAATTTTTGGAAAGAAACTTCTCATTACTAACACTAATTATTTATTTTTTTATCCTGGTAGCTTGAAAAGAATATGACTCATGAAAAAATAACAGAATGGACCAGTCCTACTATTATGTATGATGAAATGGTAGACATCTCCTTTCCTCAGTTCACCATGGAAAGCAACTTGGATCTCAGTGCTATTCTCCAAAAAATGGGGATCACAGATGTCTTTGAGGAAGCCAAATGTGATCTTACAGGAATGTCTTCAAGCCCTAATCTGTATTTGTCAAAAGCTGTCCACAAGACATTTCTAGAGGTTAATGAGGATGGTACCCAAGCAGCAGCTGCCACAGGAACCGTGGTCGCTACAAGGTCTGTGTCACCTTATGTGACATTTAATGCCAATCACCCATTTTTGTTTTTCATCAGAGAAAACAAAACAAACACCATCCTTTTCTATGGCAAAGTCTACTCTCCTTGAGAATGGATCTATTTTCCTCTGCTTCATGGGATAGCAAGAAAACGGTATAACATGCGTATTAGGGACCAGTATTAGAATTTGTCAGTAATTTGTCCAATCCCATCAGCTCTAACTCCCAGCTATTAACCAACGTCACTTCCGGTTTCTCTTCTGGGGGTTCATGAAACACGATAGCCAATAAATTTCTTTCTTTCTTGACAGTTCACCTGCCAGCTCCTAGGTCCACTTATCTTCATTGACTTCCCCACTCCAAGATTTCCACATTAACAAAGTTCAGAAAAATGTTTATTTTCTTTCTTATTTTGTTTTTCTGTGTAACTAATGAAACAAGTGAATGTACTCAGAAAAGGAACAGGTTCTATTAGATAACAATTTAAGAAAAACAGAAGTCTTGGAATTATAGTTAAATGAAAAATGCTTTTCATAAGTCACTGTGTCAGACACTATGCCAATTCCATTCAATATACATTTAAGTGTCTACTACAGAAAGTACTGCAGTCCAGACAAACCCTAAAGTGCGAAAAACAAAACTAGATACATCTAGATTAACACTTACTAAAAGTTGAAAATCAGATTAGATTTATCCTTTCCTTAGTGAACAGGAATATGCTAAATATGCATTCCTTTCAGAGACAAGGAAGATGACATTTCTCAGAATCTGAGTCATAGAAAAATCATGTTTTGTCCACTATAAATGCTGAGAAATAAAACTCACATTTATAGGGAGAGGGATTAGTTAACCTTTCTGATGTCTTCCTTGTTAACATATCATCTGTACTGATTTTAAAATGTTCCTTTAAACAAAGATGGTTTGCTAATTAAAATGTCCAAATCATGTTGCCAAGTAATAAAAAAAAATTGTTTTTTATTGAGCAAAACAAGAAAGATGTGAAGTATAATCCACATAAGCTTTGACTATGTTATTTAAATGGTTAATGTAGAAAGGAATGAAATAAACATTTATTAAATGTCTATGTGCTTAGCATTGTGATAAGTTCTTTACAAATATTAATCTAATTTAATCCTCATAATAAATTTGGGAGATAGATGCTATTATGACCCCCATTTACTGCTGAGGAAATTGGGGCATAGATTAAGTGACTTGCCCAGAGTCAAACATCAAGATATAAAAGAAGGGTATAAAAAAATTCTAGTTTTGGAATTATTGAATTCAATTCATGGTGTCCCAGAGAAGCTGTGATGGCTGTTGTTACATTGATGGAGAGAGCCATCTGCATCCAGAGAGAGGACTGTAGTCATTGAGTGTGGATCCCAATATAGTATTTTAGCTTTTGTTGTTGTTTGTTTGCATTGTTTTCTTTCTCATTTTTTTTTCCTTTTTGATTTGACTTTTCGTGTGCAGCATGATTATTATGGACGTATTTATAGAGGAATTGCACAAGTTTAACATATATTGGATTACTTGCCACCTAGAGGAGAGGGTGGAAGAAAAAAGAAAAAAATTGGAACACAAGGGTTTGCAAAAAAACTATGCATATGTTTTGAAAAAAAAACTTAAAAAGTTGTTGAATTGTCAAAGATTCAAAGATAGATTTCAAATGAGAATATTCATTTATACATTATGGGAAAAAATATAGACTTTCTGACTGATATCAAGAAAAATAAATGGAGTCTCTCCTTGAAGAGTAGACTATACAGTAAGTGTAGATCATTATCACATCTCTCCAAAGTAGTCTTCTGTTGTCTAGCTCAAATAGCTACAATTCCTAGGAATGGTGGCAGGGGTAGACACTAGATCATTGTTTGGGTTCTGATGACTCAGAGTTAGTGTAAATAGCCATAGTTTCTATTTCATCCAAAAACCTTGAGGGTCTTTCTTTCCCATATTGATCTTCCTCCTCCTCCTCTTTTTTTTTTTTTTTTTTTTTTGACGAGGTAAAAGAGACCATTCTTTGCCTCATTTCTTACCTAATCTTAGTCACTGAATGGGTATTGCCTCAGACAAACAGATCTAGGAAAGACTTTAGTTTAAAAAGGCCAAGGTCTTCCACTGCATTCAGCTCATCTCCAGTTTTCTGGATTTTTCTGGACTGGAGGAGTGAGACTGGAGACTTTGCATAGCACTGTCTCACTTAAATCCACTTGCCTTCCTGATGTAGTTGATACTCTTAAAAAACAACAAACTTGTTGGATGGAATCGGGAGGTGGAGAAGGGCAAACAAGCATTTTTAAACTTCCTGCTATGTACTAAGCACTTTGCTAAGCATTTTACAAAAATCTATTTTGTTCTTCACAATACTGAGATGAGTGTTATTCTTTTACAATTTAGGAAACTGAGGTGTACAGTATTTTGGTGACTTTATTGTAATGCCAAAGAAACTGAGCAAGACAGAGATTAGAGACCAATTCAATAATTTATTAAATGGAGAGAAATACTGGGATCCATGTTGATCCCACGGCTAGCCCCCAGTATTGGGACAGCAAGCCTTTTATGGAATAACAAGAACAATGACATAATGAATGGAGGGACCTAGGTGGGGATAATCTAGGATAAGGAGGTTACTGATATTCTAATGACATTAAGGAATGTCTATAAAACCTTTATCTCAACCATTAAGAGGGGATGGTTATAACCTAAGGCAGAATTACGAAATAGGACAATTGGAGGAACTGGTCACCCCATTAAAAGGGAACTTTGGCATAACAGCATAGGGTCTGACAGGTAGAAGGGCCCGAGACTGGATTACGAATTCAAATTTCTCCCTGCTCTGAGTCACTTTATGGCCTCAGACTTCAAACAGCTATGCATTCCAAGCTCTTAGTTTGCTCGCTTCTATATCTTCTCTAGTTTATTAATATCCTTCCTAAACATGCCGTCAAAACGAAATATAATGCTCTGGGTATCGGGTCTGGCCAGAGTAAATAAAGTGCATCACGTACTGTGGACTTAATGCAAGTGTTCTTCATACTGAATTTTAGTCCATTAAAAGCCTCAGAGTTTTTTTTTTTCTTGGGGAGGAGGGGAGCTGCCATTATCTGTAAATGAGTTTTTAAACATAAAGATTTTTCACTTATGTGGCTCCATTAAATTTCATCTTTTAAACTGACCCAATTCATTTAATACCTTTTTGGACTTTTACTGTTAAAGTTTTGCTTATTTTGTGGACAAGGGGCAGTGGCAGGCTGGACTCGGGAATCCGGGCCATCTCCATTTGAATCTTATCTTCAAAATCTGTGTGATCCTGCGCAAGTCACTTAACCCCTCAGTTTGCCTATCTCGGAAGGAGGCGACTCCTTAGCCCGACACCAGGAAGTCAATCAGAAGCTGATTATTTAGCTACTAGCAGTGTTTATTATTGATAAAACCGCAGCAGCCCTGCCAGCACAGTCCCTCCCCCCCTAAGGGAAGTTGCACGGGCAGCCTCTTTGCAAGAAGGCCTAGCGCCAGTTGCAGCTGGGCTCTGCGTGGGGCCGTTCGGCTCATTCCGCATCCTCTCCTCCCACTCCTTGCGCGCTCCGCGACAGCAGCCCGGGAGCTCGCGCGTTAGGCGGCACGAGACCCAGCCGGCTGCAGCCCGGGCGCTCGCGCTCCGGCCCAGCAACAGAAGACCAGAGCTGCAGCCCGGGAGCTCGCGCATCAGGCGGCACGAGACCCAGCCAGCTGCAGCCCGGGCGCTCGCGCTCCCGCACAGCAGCAGCGGCAGCGCAAGAGCTCGCGCTTCGGCACAGCAACAGAAGCCCCCAGCTGCAGCCCGGGAGCTCGCGCATCAGGCGGCACGAGACCCAGCCAGCTGCAGCCCGGGCGCTCGCGCTCCCGCACAGCAGCAGGGGCTCTCAGCGGCAGCGCAAGAGCTGGCGCTGCGGCCCAGCAGCGGCAGCCCGGGAGCTCGCGCACCAGACAGCCTGAGCCGCTCCCCTCATTCTACTCGTCACAAAGCAGGCGGAAGGAGCGCTCGGTGGAAGGACAGTTACCAGTAACCTCGCGAGAGCCTGGCGCAGGCTGCGGGGACTGAGCAGGCGCTATGGCTGCTGCGGCGGCAGCGACGGTTGGGAACGGAGCCGTCCCCCCCGCGGTCGGCGGCTTCTTCGCGGGCTCCTATCGCCCCTTTGAGCCCCAGGCGCTGGGGCTGAGCCCGAGCTGGCGCCTGACGAGCTTCTCCGACATGAAAGGATGAGGCTGCAAGGTCCCCCAGGAGGCGCTGCTCACGCTCCTGGAGGGACTGAAGCGGCTGGAGGAGCGGCCCCCGCGGGCCCTCGGCCTAGGCCTCGGCTTTGGGGACAGCTCCACGGAGGAGTCCTCGGGGCCGGGCGCCCAGGAGTCCGGGCCGGAGGCCGGCTTCCTTTCGTCGGCGGCGGGCGCCCCCGCCGCCTCCCCCATCCTCGGCATAGGCATGGACTCCTGCGTGATCCCCCTGAGGCACGGCGGGCTCTCGCTGGTGCAGACCACGGACTTCTTTTACCCGCTGGTTGACGACCCCTACATGATGGGGCGGATTGCCTGCGCCAACGTGCTAAGCGATCTTTACGCCATGGGCATCACCGAGTGCGATAACATGCTGATGCTACTCAGCGTCAGCCAAAAGATGAATGAGGATGAAAGAGAAAAAATCATGCCTCTTATGATCAAAGGCTTTAGGGATGCTGCTGAGGAAGGAGGCACATCAGTGACGGGCGGACAGACGGTGGTAAACCCCTGGATCATAATCGGAGGGGTGGCTACTGTGGTCTGTCAGCCGAATGAGTTTATCATGCCGGATAGTGCAGTTCCTGGGGACGTGCTGGTGCTGACCAAACCTTTAGGAACTCAGGTGGCAGTCAATGCCCACCAGTGGCTGGATAATCCAGAGAGGTGGAACAAAATAAGATTGGTGGTCACCAGAGAAGATGTCGAATTAGCTTATCAAGAGGCCATGTTTAGTATGGCCATGCTGAATAGAACTGCGGCTGGATTAATGCACACTTATAATGCTCATGCTGCCACTGATGTCACTGGCTTTGGAATCTTGGGACATGCTCAGAACCTGGCAAAGCAACAAAGAAGTCAAGTATCCTTTGTTATTCATAACCTTCCAATCATCGCCAAAATGGCCGCTATTAGTAAGGCCAGTGGGCGCTTTGGTCTGCTCCAGGGAACATCTGCAGAAACCTCTGGAGGTTTACTGATTTGTCTACCCCGAGAGCATGCCGCTCGTTTCTGTGCTGAGCTTAGATCCCCTAAATATGGAGAGGGTCACCAAGCATGGATTATTGGCATTGTGGAAAAAGGTAACCAGACTGCCCGCATCATCGACAGGCCAGGGATTATTGAAGTCGCACCACGTGGAACTACTGTACCTCTTCATCCCAATAATTCCACTTCTAGCTTTGAGTCTAGTTCATGAGATGGCAAAGCAGCATTTATTTGGACCTTAAAGACTTTTGGACACAATCATGGATCGTTTTAAAGGACTACTTACTATTTTGAGGAAGGGGAAATTTCCAAAGAAACTTATTTGAATGGTAAAGTTGCCCTGTTTGGGTGACTTTGATTAATGAGCCAGTTAAGGAAAACAGCTGCTTTTGTGCTTAGTTCAATGTCATAAATTATATTTTAGATGTTTTCTACTCTCTGGATGGGTTTGGCAGTCTCTTCTATAGGAGAGAAGCAGTATAACTTTATTTCCCCTTCCAGCAGCAAGATGAAGCTGTTTAAAGTTTGAGGATTTTTTCTTAAACTATGTGATTAGAGAGATTGCTTGGTTGATTATATTCATACATAGGAAATTATAGATTATTTATTGAAGGTGAAGGACACATTGAAAAGAACTTAGATCATAAACAAATAAGCCTAGAACAAAAACTTTCAAACTTGTAATAATAGGATGGTATTATCTGGAATTATTTATTGGACTTTTTTTTTCTGAAGTGTTGGCTCTTCCCCACCCTGGCCAAGAAGTGAGCAGCTTGTCCAGAGATTGGGAAGTAATGACTTGAAGCCATTCTGCTAACCTGGCCTTGTCTCTATTTATGATGCTTCTCCCATAAAACCCAGTTAAGGATTGGAAGAAGCTGAGCAAAACCTCAGAGCCTAGGCCTTGGTGTCACTAAAATGTATAATTTCCAATTGTCAATTCCTGATCACTCAACTAATAAAAATTAATTTTCAGATCTCAATAAACAATTGAAAAAAATTAAATTTGGATAAACTGTATCCTTAGCATTCCTTTTATCAGTGTAGCAAAATTATCAAAAAAGGAAAATGGATAGTTTGGCATGAACTGTTCTTGATGATGCCATGTTGGTTTCCTATAAGCACTACAGCCTTTTCCAGATATTCATGAATGTCTTGTTTAATATTGTTATTTTGATAAGTATCAAAGTTAATCTCTCTGGCCTATATAGTTCCCTTTGTGTAAAATCAGTATATTACCCTTCTCCAAGACTGGGGTACTTCTGTCTGTTCTGGAAAAAATTCTAGCCATGAGATCTGATTTCAAGTCTTTCCTCTAATACTAGTTATGTGATCATGGGCAACTCATGTAATTTCTCTGAACTTGTTTCCCCATCCCTGAAATATGTTTGTTTTTACTTCACAGGGTTGTTATGAGGTGCAAATTAAATGATGCATGTAAAGTGCTTTGCAGATCTTAAAAGATAGATAAATATCAACTATTATTATTTCAAATATTACTGACAGGGGTTTAGCAATCACATACTCTTTTAAGTGAAATACCCTGGAAAGTAATTCATGTGGGCCTAGTCACTTGAATTTATGCAGTCATGAGTTCCCAATATATTCTGGCTTATCCTTATGCTTCTGTTATCTGTTATCTACTTTTGTTCTGTCTTTTCCAGTCCAAAGACTATTCCATTTGGAAGAGAAATAAAGAATTGAGTAATTTTGCTGTGGATCAAATGAGATAATCTATGTAAAGCACTTTTTGTAAACCTTAAAGTGCTATGTATTTATTATTGTTATTGCTTGTCTTTGTAGTTTTATTCATTCTAGGCAGTGGTACTATCCCATCTTTTATTCTTCTCTTTTTATCAGTATAAGCTAAATACATCTTTTTTTTTTTTTTTTGTCTTTATATTCCTGACTTAGTCTCAGTTTATTCTGAAATCTAATGCTTTTTAAAAACGTTTTTATAGTACCATTTAATGCTTTTTTTATTTGCCCTCAATTACCTAACCTTTTAAAAATTAGTTAATTAATGAGTTACTTGTGTATCTACATGAGACTTTTAAAACTAACCCTTCTTTTCCTTCTCAGAATTGCTTTTCATATCTTCAGAATTTCATCCTTGAGAGCTTTCTATCCCTCCTGGGCTGACATTTTTGCACAATTTTACTCTTTCTCTGAACTTTGAATTCTGTTTTATCCCCTATCTCAGAGAGTGTGGTAGTTTTTCACAACTTTAAGATGGAATAGTTACTTTTCTAGGTTGCTATTTCTACTAACTAACCAATTTCTCTTTGTTACTGTGAATCAGTTCTAGACTATAGCTCACTTTGTTGCTTCCATTACCTTTTGAAGGATAAAGTTATAAAGGCAAGCCAAAGAATTGGCTACTCTGCTTTGGGCAGAGAAAGCTGTAGATGTCTGGGCAATTGTAGTTTGTTATTACAGCTGTATCATTCTTGCTAGAGTTATTTTTTTTTTTTTTAAAGATTCTATTTACAGAGACCTCTATTTCCTCCTTTTGTATGTGTGAGCCCATAGCATACTGCCACAACAATACTCCTTCATCTGATTTTTGCTCAAGTGCTTTTTCACCCTGCTTCCCCTTCTGACTCCTAGGTTGTTTCTCACATAAAATAAATTCTCTTAATTAGCTATTCTCCATTCCCCTTTCAGTCTTTTATATAAAATGCATGTTCTTCCAAAGTAATTTCTAGACATGGACCCTATCACAAGTCTTAAGTGATAGCCGTAAGGTCAAATTTACTTCCTTGAATTTTAGATCTCTAGTATACCTTGTTTATTATCCAAACTCTGTGCATTTATATACATACAGAAACTTGAAGTCATGGGTTTTATTGTAAGCTCCTTAATTGAATTTTGTCAGATTGCTGGGCTTTTGCTTTTTTTTATTTTTTGGCTATAGTATCTAGTTTGGTAGTTATATAAAAAAAAAGTTTCTTCTTCCTTTAAAACTTTTTCATTTAGAAACTTTTTTTAAAATTAGATAAGCAAATCTCTAGCAAATAAGTAGGCTCTTAGACAGTTTCTCAGTATTTTGTGCTTGACCTTATATGTGCCTTTAGATTTTTTGGTTAACTAGCCCTTGTTTAGATATATTCCATCCTTCTTAGTAATCATTATTTCTATATCTTAAGTCATGGTTCAGAAATACAAAACTTTTCCCCAGATACTATCTTCTTAACTATATCTTTCAGAAGTCCTTTCCTTTTATCATCAATAGAGATGAAAACAGCACCTCTACTGTTATCAAGTGTGATAAATCTTAGTAGGTCCTATAGGATACATGCCTTAGAAATGCAACTGAATTCTATTGTTAGTGTCAGGTTAATACTTTCTATTAGTTTTTTTTTTTTTTCTATTATTAAGCAGAGATTTGTTTGCTTGTTACTATTTGACTTCACTTCCTCTGACTCCTTCCTTTGAGAAGATAGTTCCCTCCTCTACTGAAAACATCTTTATCACTTAGTGTTTGTCCTTCATTCTTGATGTGGACCATGTCATTTGGAAAGTTATGCCATGACTTGCATGTAAATTGGATTTAAGGGAGATCTGTTCAGTCATCATTTTCAATCTTCCAGAACCTGAGTCCCCCAAGATCAGGACAACTGAAGTGGCCCCAGTTACATTTGTTACTTAATTACAAATATTCACTGGTTCTGTTTCCTATGATTCTTCTTTGTTAAGTTCTCCTACCTTCCAGTCTCTTGGTGACTTATAATCATAGTTCTCTTTGTTCTTAGTTTTAGAAAGCAATTCTTCTCTCTGATAGGAGGACAAATATTCCTCACTCTCCCTCCCCCTTACCCCTCCCCCCCCCCCAAGTACAAGAGTTGATAGATGCTTATGTTAAAACATAACTCACCAAGAATCTTGAGCTCTAGTTGCAGACAAACTAGTCTTTCTAAACATTTCTCATTTTGGCTTGCGGCCTCATAAGACATCTGAGGACAACTGAATTTAGCTCATGCCTTCATATCTGCAAGATAAGAGGACTTTAAGCCCTTATTCAAAAGACTGAGGACATCAAACTTTACAAAAAACAAAACTACAAAGAACTTGCGTCTGAACCCATAGTCAATATAACTTTCTCTTTCCAGTAGTCTCAATTTTTCAACAGAAGTTTGTACATCCAGACTTGTATCCTAAAGATTGAGGCCTTCCCAAGTTGTGAAAGCTCTTAGGGTCACCACAGGGTTGAACAAGTTTCCATCTGGAGAGCATCACCTGAGGAACCTATACAATCTTCCACACTGTATCTCTACTTTCTTCCCTTAGCCTCAACCTTCCCAGACACTCACTGTCTATTTGACTCAATATCATTAAAATATAAGGTCTGAGTTTGCTCCATGTCATGTCTCTACCTTGTTGCCTCTTGGCTTTGCTTGTTCCAGCATCTTCTCCACAGCATGTTCTTTAGGAACTGTGTTTCCCTGCTGTTGCTACTTTACTGTTTCAATCTCTAGAGTATAAAGATTCCATGGGGCATTTGTACAGATCAGATTTCTTGCCAGCAAGTGATCTAAGGCTGCCCTCTGTAGTCTTTTTTTGTTCATTGAGCCTCTTAAACAAGTAGCCTTTAAGCTTTTAAAAAATTTTGATATTTGATAACCCTTTCACTAGAATTGGTTTCCATTGTAATTTTACCTAGTATATGCATTTTAGAAGCATTCTGAGGAGTTCATGGCACATGCAAAAAAAGACTGAAAAATTACTGCTCTTGAAGTTCTTTTAGTAGCTAAGCCCAAGTAAATAAGCTCTGGTATTCAGACTGGCTGCAAAACAAATTCTCTTCAAATCTGGTTTTAGTGGGGAATAGGTATTCAGGGTAATATGAAGTCATTAATGCCAGAGCAAGAACCTAATTCATCTTAACCTTGTTAGAGGGAGGTTAAATTTGACATGAAGTAAATCTTATAAAGGAAATTTCGTCTTAATGCCTTACTACCTTTTTCATTCCTATCCAATGCCACCTACCCTGTGTACTCATTTATAATTTTTCATTTTCAAAAAAAAAATAGCCTAACTGCAGCCCCAAAACTGGATATTTCTCCATTGACTTGGAGGGTTCCGTAGTATTAGTCACAATATTTTCCCCAGAAATCTACATTCCTCTAATAATCTATAGCAATATATAAAATTCTATCACAGTCAACAATCCTTTGTGTAGGTTCAGATCTATCATAAATGGGCTGCCATGTTAGTTACATTTAGTCCTAATACTTGTCTCTCTGGGCCCAGGATTACCTTGATTCTTACAAGAGGTTGTCTAAATTCAGGTACTACTGATAGAAAAAATTGAAGAAGAGACAAATTTAATCTGTGTAGGCTCAAGAGTTCAGTCATGATACATACAATTGAAATTCACTATACATAGAGATTTAAACCTCTAAACAATTCCTTTTGTGCTCTTATTTCTTTTCAGACCATGTGGCCATTCCCTTGGTTAGTTATATTACACCTAGACCTCATTTTTTCCAGAGGAGGAGTAGTTTTTTTTCCTTTTAAGACATAGTCTTATGACTTGGTTCTATCATTTTAGTAAACATTAAATACCTATTGAACAGATAGATGTCAAGGTAGGAGCCTGGAGTCAGAAAGATTCATCTTCCTGAGTTTGAAGCTGGCCTCAGACACTTATTAGTTAAATGGACAATTCACTTAACCCTGTTTGCCATGGGGTCATTAAGAGACAGACACAATTAAAAATGATAAATACATACTTTATTCAAGGAGCTATGAGTCTGGAGACAAAAATGAAATAATTTGCCCAGGAGGAGTGTACATTTTGCTGAAGATATAATTTCAGGAAAAAGAAAGCACTAACAATTGGAAGTATTAAGAAAGGATATGTCTAGGAGATAACACTGAGCTAAGCCTTAAATGAAACTCAGGACTCTCAACAGGCATAGATTAGGAATGATTACAAAGGATAGGATTTTTAAAAAAATTTTAAATTCTCAATTCTCTCCTTCCTCCCTATCCTTTATCCAGTGAGAAGTCAGGAAAAACAAAACCCATTACAAATTATAGTCACATATAATACATTTCTGTTTTACCAATGTCCAAAAAAATCCCACCAAAAATGTTTTAATTTGTACTCTGAACTCTTATCTAATACATAGTGCATGGAAAGAAGAACAATGTGAAATAAATCTAGACAGAGAAATTAGAGACAGATTGTAGACAATTTTAAATGAGCCAGGTTGAGTATTTTAGGGCAACTGGGAAGCATGGAAGATTTTCAAAAGAATGACCATAACTAAACTTTTGAAATTTTAATTTAGAGGCTTTGTGGAAAATAAAAGGAGGGACTGGAAAAGCCAATTAGAAGGCTATGACAATACTATTATAATAGTCCAAATGGGAGGCAAGAGGTTGAGGAATAGAAAGTGAGGAAATGGAATAAATGTTGATTATCTCTAAGTACTGTATGTGAAAGTTTGAAAAGTGAAACATAACTTGAGAGGATGAAAAATCAAATGAAAATTTTTCTAATAGGGGAGATCTGAATATATATATTATGCGGGAAATAAGAGAGTTAAATAAGATAGAGAGTTAAGAAAAAGAAGGCATGATATGGGGGACAAACTCCTAGATGAGGCAAGAGAGAATGGGATCAAAGGTTAAAGTGAATGGAGTAAGGGAAATGAAAGTCAAGAACAAAATAAAGGAATTTTAAGGTTATGGCATAGGGAAGAAGGAATTCACAATAGATAGTCTTGGTAAAGCATGAAAAGTTCTTGCTGAGAGAGAAAGGGATAGAAGATAATATAAGTAGCTTAAAGAGAGAAGAGAATGTTTGAAATGGCTATTTTTGAGAACATGCTATATGGTTTATCGGGAGAATAGAAGAATTACTGTGAAGCGCAGCAAAGACTCATTTAAGATAAAACTAATAAGGTTATACAACTTTTCATAGAGCATGGAAGGGATAGGGAAGTTGTAGAAGTAACCCAGGTTTGATATTTGACTGGGAATGACTGAGGACAGGACAAATGGGAAAAGGAATGAAAAGTTTATATTAGTGTATAATTGATTAATTAGGATTAATGCTGAAGGAAGGAAAATGAGGCCAGAGTACAAGATAGTGCATGGCGAGAGCACTAAGGAGTGGAGGGACTGGAGTTCCCAGTAGAAATAGGAAGAAGTCAAGAGAAAGGATGGAAAGCTAGGAATTTATGATTAGAGAAAGAAATTTCAGAGTTTTGGGTAATAGAATTATGGATGATGATGAGATTGAAGTTGTGATCATTTTTATTTGTGGCTGAGGTAGAATGAATGTATGGTTTCTGTGAGTTGAATTTTTTAAAATTTTCTAGTAGCAGATTTTTTAAAAAAATTATTGCCACTTTGTAGTATAGTTTAAAATCTGGTACTGTTAGGCTGTCTTTCTGAGAGTTGAATTTGATGGAGTGGGAGGCCAGGGCATTCAATAGATAGTGACATATATATTGATCAGCCTCCAGATCATTCACCTTCCTTTCTTAAGTATTTCATTGCATCAAGAACTTCAAAATATATGTCATTGCTTATTCAAATGCCCTGCTGCTCTAAGTTTCAAGATAGCTAATTCAAGCATTCTTTGATGAAGTCAAAGAAGAGTTACATCTGGTATGGGAGATTATCTTCAGTAATATAAATTTGTCAGTCACAGAGTTTCTAGGAAAACTGACAGGTTGAGGGACTTGTTACACATAAGCACAGAGCTAGGATAAATAAATAATGAACAAATGCTTAACAAATGTTTACTGATTGATAATCTAGAAGAGAAAAATCTATCAGAAGTTGAGCTCATGTTTTCTTGGCACAAAGCCAGTTTTCTATTGTGTTTTATCATGTTTTTTATCTTCTTTATCTTCTAATTATGTCTTCTCTACTATGTTTTTCCTAATAAAATAGTCAATCTAAAATTAGAACTTGGTCAGCATTGAAGATATTATGGTCATTCATTGCATCTGGGGCCATTACCAGTCATCTCAATTTTCATTCTGCCAATAGACTTCAGTGACTCTGGAAAAGACAGTTAAGCTGACAATTTTGTCCACTCTTATCTCACGTAAATTCAGTTCATATGTAAATCGAGACCACCTGAAGGACCACCACCACCAAGTATTACAACAACAGGGAATCTAGTTCATTTCAGGATGAGTTTTGAATTCCCAATGCTTTTGGCACCTTGTCAAGATAACTAGAAATAAATAACAAGCTCTTATGGAGATAGTTACAAATGAGTAGATTAGAATGAATTTTTCACAACTACTGAATAGAACATGGGAATCTATAGTGAAGGAATCTCTTACTAAATTCACTCACCTCCTTATATATGTATAGATTGAAGGATGACCCGAGACAAGTTAGGATGGATGTGTTGATGTAATAAAATTAAAATATGGGTTTGGAAATACTGATGTGAACAAAAAGGATAATATTAGGTTAGATTATGGACTCGGTAATAGTACTGTGTCCTAGATGGGAGAAGAAATGACTTCTTTTTCCATGGGAGGATGTTATCTTTATTATTATTACTATATGTCAACTCCCTTATGGGATCATGGAAAGTTACTTACTTGGGGAGGAAAAGGCACCTAAGTATGATATAAGTTGGGAAAACAAATTGAAGTTGATAATCAATGGTGGGAAAGGTGTGATCATTCATTAAGCCCAGGGTGTGACCCTCATTTCTCTTCTGGGAATAGACACCTCTAATTATCTGAGATGTCTGGAAAGAGAAACTTGGATGGAGAGCCAACTGGAAGTAAGACTTTTAAGATAGGAAGAAAAGGTTAGTTGACTCAAGTGCTCAAGAAAACATAATGACTATAATATGTATATGTGTATATGGTTATATTGGAGGTAACTTCAGTTATGATTAAATGGAACTAGGAAAGACTTTGTGCAAAAGATGAAATTTTGTAAGACTTGAAAGAAGGTAGGAAAGCAAGGAAATGGAAGAGAGAAGGGTCTCCAGGCATTGAAGGCTGCCAAGGAAACTATGAATTCTAAGATGGAGAGACTTGTTTGAGTAATAGCAAAGAGGCCAGAGTTCCTGAATCTCACAGTATGTGGGAGGTATAAGTAGGATTGAAAAGGTAGGAAAGGGGCTAGTTTAAAAAGGGCTTGAGAAGCCAAGTAGAGAATATTGTATTTGATCCTGGAGATAACAGGGAGCCACTGGAGTTTATAAAATTAAATGGAAATGGGGGGGGGGGGATAATATGATCAACTTTATGACTAATCAGGATATTTGGGAATACTGACTTAGACATAAAAATGCCTGAGAACAGGTCTTTCAGGAGTGATAGTAACATGGATTTCTAGGAATAATGCAAGAAAGTAATAGGGCCATAGAATAATGGTTTTAGAATCAGAAGAAACCTCAATGGTTGTCTATTGAAAAAAAAAAAACTCTCATTTTGGGCAGAGTTAAGATAGTAGAGAGTAGAAAAGACATTGTCAGCTCTTCCCAGCTTCCCTCAGAATTAACACTAGATTAAGTCTCTGAACAGATTTTGGAGTGACAGAATTCACAAACATTTGGAGTATAAAAATTTTCCAGTTTAAGATATTGTGGAAGGACTTCAGGAAAGGCCTGTTTCAATTGGGTGGATGAGTAGGGGAAACATTGTCCAGCATAGGCCTAACAAGAGGAAGCCTGGTGCAGGGAGGCCAAGTGGGAAATCTAGCAGGATGCTCCTAGCCAAAGTACAGCAGCATCGGCTATTCTCTCCTGATTCAGAAGGCCAGTGGATTAGCAGACTAAGTATGAAATCTTCAATGCAACTTCAGAAGGTGAATTGTGAGCCCCTGGACCCCCCAGGGGGGACATGGCCAGGCTCACTCAACTCAGTGTGAAAGCTTGCAGCAGAACTGATCTTAGCACAATCAGCGAGAGGCTTCTGTCTTCCTGCAGAAAAAGTTTGGGACAATCCCCCTTGTGCCCAGGAGCAGAGTTCAACTTTTTAAAATGGGCAAAAAAAAAAACCAAAAAAAAAAACCTGTTCATAGAGAGCTGCTATGGAAACAGGGAGGATCAGAACACAAACCTAGGAGGTAACACCAATGGCAAAATGCCTACTACATATGAAGCCTCAAGGGAGTTTGGGGGAGGGAGGGAGATATAAAGTGGTCTCAAGCCTCAAAGGCTCTCTTGGAAGAATTCAAAAAGGATCTTAAAAGAGAGATAGAAGAGAAATGAAGAAAGAACAATGCAAGAGAATTATGTAAATTTTGGGTAAAAGCCAACAGCTTGGAAAAGGGAGCCCAGAAAATGACTGAAAAAAACTTTTAAAAATGTGTAGGGTCAGCTAGGTGGCACAGTAGATAAGAGCACCAGCCCTGAAGTCAGGAGGACTTGAGTTCAAATCTCACCTCATACACTTAACACTGCCTAGTTGTGTGACCCTGGGTAAGTCACTTAACCTCAAGTGCCTCAGCCAAAAAAAAAAATATCTATAATCTATATAGATATAGATATTTGTTGAAATGGAAAATATCTCTCATTTTACAGAGAAGTATACTTAGGCTCAGAAAGGTGAAACAACTTACGTAGAAATCCTTAGAAACCCAGTAAAAAAGTCTCTTTTTAACCAGGATCTTCAAATACACATACAAAAAAGAATAAGAATGGGTCAACTCTGCCAGCAAATTGTACTTATAGTTTTTTTTTTTTTTTTTTTAGGGAAAGATTTTTAAGTCCTTTACACTTAAAAATCTTTACACTTTTGAATTGTGCTTTTCTTTTTTTTTTTTGGTTACCTAGTAAATTTCCCTTTGAAACAATGTAGCTCATTTGTAGAACTAAGGGATTTATAATTATGTAAATTCAAAGCCAGGGAAACTGCAGATTTCCAGAGCTAACCATAAGATGGTGGTCACAGGAGGAATGGGGGTCACTTTACCAGACAGATGAAAAATTCAGTGCTTAGAGAGAATGGAAGAATGATGAAGCTTGGGCTGCAGTTATTTCTATCTACTGGGGTTATATCCTTATGGAAGGGGTGACTTGGACGATTGCTTAAGTAAAGATATTTACATGTAACTTTTAGAGAAAAAGAAGATCTCTTCTTCTCATAGATGATTATTCCCTATAACATGAAATAGAAAAGAGGGGAACCTCTGCAGTAAAATCAACCAGTACACTGAAAAAGTAACTGACATTACATGCGGTATTCCATGGCCATGGCTCCTTACCTCTGTAACAATGGGGTGGAGGGTATCTTGTCATATCTCTTCTTTGGAGCCAAGCTTGGTTATTGTCATTCAATTTCTTTTATATAAATAAGTTTTTATTGATGTTTTTTATATCATCAAAGTTTTCCCCATCATCTTTCTTTCTTCCTCCTAGAAAACCATCTCATAGGACAAAGAATATATATTAAAAAAAAAAACAAATAAAACAGAAGAAACAATCAGCACAATCAATACATTTATTTATCTTTGCAAGGGAATTGGGGTAAGTGATTTTCCTAGAGTCACATAGCTAGTAAATGTTAAGTATTTGAGACCAGATTTGGACTCAGATCCTCCTGACTTCAGGACTAGAGCTCTATCCACTGCACCATCTAGCTGCCCCAAATTAATGTTTTAAAAGTCCCCAAACATGTGCAATATATAATACCTCCGTTGGGGAGTACTAAATTTCAATAGTTTTGGTGATGGGGGTTCTTTCTATTCATTATATTATTTTCTTGGTTTTATTTATTTTATCTTGTGTCAGTTCATATGTCTTCCCAAGTTTCTCTGTAGATATCGTATTCATTCCTTTTTAGAGCACAATATTTTATTATGTTCACAATTCACTTAATGATGAAGTGATAAAGTGATGCTTTATCTCTATACCAGTAATAAAGATGTACTTTATTTCCAGTACTTAGCTACTAAAACTAAAACTAAAACATTAAAAGTGTTGATATAAATATTTATTATTGACCTTCTTGAGGTATATTCTTAGCAATAGGATTTCTAAATTTCTAAAATTTCTAAATTTCTGAATTAATGCCTAGAGCATATTTTATTTACTTTCTTAATACAATTCCAAACTGCTTTCCAGAATGGATAAACCAATTTACAATTCCACTAATATAGTGTATATCCATCTATCCACAACTCATTCAACATTAACTAGTGTCATAGTTTGTCTTTTTTTTTGCCAACTTGCTGGATATGAGGTGAAACTCCAGAGTTATTTTATTTTGTATCTTATTATTAATTTGAAACATTCTTTCATATGATGGTAAAGTTTATACTTCTTTTTGAGAATGAGAATTCTTGTTTATGCCATTTGTTCAGTTATTTATTGAGAAATGACTTTAAATTTTTCTTGAGAACAGGATTTTTTAGGATAAGGAAGCTAAAGATGACAGGAAAAAATAATGATGATTGTTGGAGGGGATGCGGGAAAACTGGGACATTGATGCATTGTTGGTGGAGTTGTGAACGAATCCAACCATTTTGGAGAGTAGTTTGGAACTATGCTCAAAAAGTTATCAAACTGTGCATACCCTTTGATCCAGCAGTGTTACTACTGGGCTTATATCCCAAAGAGATTATAAAGAAGGGAAAGGGACCTGTATGTGCACGAATGTTTGTGGCAGCCCTTTTTGTAGTGGCTAGAAACTGGAAACTGAATGGATGTCCATCAGTTGGAGAATGGCTGAATAAATTGTGGTATATGAATATTATGGAATATTACTGTTCTGTAAGAAATGACCAACAGGATGATTTCAGAAAGGCCTGGAGAGACTTACACGAACTGATGCTGAGTGAAATGAGCAGGACCAGGAGATCATTATATACTTCAACAATAATACTATATGATGACCAGTTCTGATAGACCTGGCCATCCTCAGCAACGAGATCAACCAAATCATTTCCAATGGAGCAGTAATGAACTGAACCAACTACGCCCAGAGAAAGAACTTTGGGAGATGACTAAAAACCATTACATTGAATTCCCAATCCCTATATTTATGCCCACCTGCATTTTTGATTTCCTTCACAAGCTAATTGTACAATATTTCAGAGTCTGATTCTTTTTGTACAGCAAAATAACGTTTTGGTCATGTATACTTATTGTGTATCTAATTTATATTTTAATATATTTAACATCTACTGGTCATCCTGCCATCTAGGGGAGGGGGTGGGGGGGTAAGAGGTGAAAAATTGGAACAAGAGGTTTGGCAATTGTTAATGCTGTAAAGTTACCTATGCATATATCCTGTAAATAAAAGGCTATTAAATTAAAAAAAAAAAGGATAAGGAAGCTAATAGTAGGAAGATAATTATTGACTGAAAAACAGGTTCTAGTGACTCTGCTGGAGAATTCTTAATTTTGTCTGTGGTTCACATAGAACACTATTTGGCTACTCCAAAGATTTTAATTAGGTCACTTAATATTTCCTTATTCGTTTTTAATTTCAGGTATTTTATAATATCACTTAATTATCTAGGACATAATAGTTGCCATAGTGTAATTAATATAGCTGAGTTTGTGTGTAATTCATGAATTTTGTGCAAAGCCATCAGAACTTGTGGCCCACACCTTTTGATCTTACATAAACATGTTGCCTTTGCAATGTAACCTAGAGATAGTGGAAAGCAAGATGTATTAGGAAACAAATGTTTTGGAAAAGTACAAGGACAATCCAAGGACTATTTAAAAAGCCTAGCTATACTGTGATACTAAAGATTAGAAACTAAAACATCGTTTTATTTATTTACATGCTCAGCACTTAGCATGATGCCTAGAACACAGTAAATGTTTAACAAATGACCATCCAAAACCAGAGGAACTTTCTTTTCAAGTTACAAAATGTATTTTTTAACTCTGTATGAAATAATGTCACATCCTTGTGTTTTAAAATTTCATTTATTTTTGAGCCAGAAATGGAAGCTGCTATGACTTTGGGTAATTCACTTTACTTCTCAGCTTCAGTTTCTTCATTTGTAAAATAAAGGAATTGGAAGAAATGTCCTTTGAGGCATTTCACAGCTTGAAATCATCTAGTATGGATGATTCCTCATTTCAAAGGGGTTCCAGGTGTTATGATGGGCAAGAGTTATTATAAACCTCATCCATAAGGGAGGCTTCATAAATAGAAATATTTGACTTCTTCCATTTAAAATGTTCTTTCCCACTTTTTCCCTTCTCCCTGAATTTCTCATATTAGTCAAATAGCTAATTTCTACAGTATATTGTTGAGGTGCAAGAGACCAAGTATTTGTTAAATGCCTACTAAGTGCTAGGCACTATGCCAAGTTGTTTATAAATAATATCTCATTTGTTGATTGTAGATATTATTTTTATCCCCATTAACAGAGAGGGAAACTGAAGCAGACAGGTTAAGCAAACAGTCTAGGGTTGTACACCTACTAAGTGCATGAGACTGGATTTGAACCTAACACTTCTTGACTCCAGGCCCAGCATTCTATCTACTACACCTTAAGAATATAGAGAGAAGGAAAAACCTCAAAGGATAAAACACTAAATTTAAGTGAGAAGAAAAGGGTGAAGAATCAGCAAGAGACACAAAAATGCAGCAATCAGAGATGTGGAAGGGAAAACTTGAGATTACACTCTCACAGAAGCCACAAGACCAGATCCAGAAGGAAAAGGTGGACAATGGTATTAAATACTACAAAGAATAATAATAAGAATATCTATATTTACACAGTACTTTAAGGTTTTCAAAGTACTTTATATACATTATTTCAATTTATCTTCTCAAAAACTTAGGAGATGTAGGGGATTTTCTGGATCACAAGAAATGATACCTGTTGGGACAGATGTACTGGTCAATAAGGATCTGATGACTGTGGGTCAAAGATAGGAAGCCAAACTGAAAATCTTAAATTGTATTGAAAAATTGAAATTTGTATTACTGAGATAAGGAATACTGTTCTTATGAAATAACACCCTCAGTTTCCTAGGATACAGATTTGACTTTTATAACCTTTTAGGCCTACTTAGAGGGCACAGCCAATCAGCAGCATTCTGCAGTAACTTTGAACAGATGGGTAAACGTTTCACAGGAGAGATAGTTTGTTCTTTGTTCTTGAAAAGGATCAAAATCATCTGGAAGGTGATGTCTTGACTTGCAATTTGACTTGCAAATTGGATTTAAATGAGGCAGAATTAAAGTCATCAATCTCACTTTCTCACTTCAGAGTCATCTGAGTCCAGTAACAAAACCACAAATCAGAAAGGCTGGAGATGGCCATAGATGCAGTGGGAAACCTTGGCTTTTTAAAGCTGATGTCTTTTCCAAGTCTCAGTCAGCCATTCAGTGATTAAAGACTAGGTAAGAAATGAAGCAAAAATGGCCTAGGGTGACTTCCAAAATGAATCATTCTGGGAGAAGACGCTTAGAGTATCTAGTCAGAACAGACACAATCACTATTTAAACTCACTCTGAGTTATTAAAACCCAAACAAATGAGGAATAGAAGGAATTAAGAAAAGGGGAACAACCAGGGGGAAAAAGGGGAGTATTTGGAATGCAACTGATAGGATTTATTAAACACACACACACATACACACTCCCTGTTAAAGGACAGGAAACAAGGGGAAGTGACCAAATATTTTTATAATTGTGAAATTAGGCCTTTTAAACAAAACTCCAAGGAAAGCAAGTAGTTGTTACAACAGTGAAGACCTATCCACTTTCCTATATTCTTACATAGTTTGCTATATTTTATTTCTCCTTGGAGATTTTCTATTATGAGGTCACCAGGCAGTTGGGAATACATTGAGATACTGCAAAATAAGATTAAGGCAGAATTTAAATGACTTGTCAAGGGTCACAGAGCTTGTAATTTTCTGAGGCTGGATTTGAACTCAGAATTTCATAACTCCAAATCTGACAATTTGACTATTCATTGTATTACCAAGATGTATTTGATTACAGATTTAAGAGATTTTTTAAAAAATATTGTATTAATAAGAGGCTACATCTCCTAATTAATTCTCAACTCTGCCCTAAACTCTCTATATAAATTATTTATCTGTTTCATTTCAATTCAGCTTAATACCAGAGAAGCTCTTTGTACCTTTTAATGTTTTTATTTTCTCTATTTAAGAGTAGACCAAATCATTGCCAGAGTACTTTCCAAACATAGACATATTCTAGGGCTCTTAACCCAAATTAGATCTGTAGAACCAAATCGGGAAGACATCATTGAGGCTTTTAGGTTCCCAATTTAGTATATACCTGCCCCATCAGCTTTTCTTTTAAAGGAGGCTGACAGGCTTTTTTCTTAAACGAACAAGAAAGGTACTTTTAATCCTTTACCAAGGATTAAAGATTAAGTTTGAGTTTATTAGATCAAAAGTTAGATTCTGTGGAGTCCAAAATTATCCAAACTGCAAGAGAGACTATAAGCCAACAGCACTTTATGAAAGGGGCCATGACTTCCTCTAATAAAGTGGATCTCAGATCTTCCTCATGATCTGAGATGCTTCCTTTCTTAAGGTCCTTACTTATATGGGGCTTGATATACCCAAACACCCAGAAGAGGCAAAATAAAATTGGTTAATAGACCTTGATTTTGGCCCTCCAGGAAGGCCAAGAATGACACATTAGCATGAGTAGTCACAGGATGGGCAAGGCATGATCCATCTCTGCTGACTAAGTAGTCACAAGATGGTCACCTGTTCATGTTGGGCAAGAGAGAGTGGTTTGGAAGTACAAAAATAAGTTGTGGGACTTTCTATATCATGTCAAGGCCTCTGGCCTTTGGTCATCAGCATTCTTGTGGTTAGATAAGTAAACTTTATAATTAGAAGTTTATAGCTCTGGGGTGTAATATACAGAACTTATATTCACTATCCCTGTGGAAGCACATCAAACTTTTTAGTACTGATTAGATTAAAATGGGGGGTCTAATTAATTATCATGATTCTTATGCAATTTTACTATAGTTATCTGACTGGAGAGTTCAAGTGAGCCTAACTGACTAGAAGTTAATGTGGGGTATATATGTACATCCACTCAGTTTCCGGTTTCTAGCCACTACAAAAAGACTGCCACAAACATTTTTTGCACATGTGGATTCCTTTTCCTCCTTTAAGATCTCTTTGGGATATAAGCCCAGTAAAAAAACTGCTGGATCAAAGGGTATGCACAGTTTGATAGCCCTTTGGACATAATTCCAAATTGCTCTCCAGAATGGTTGGATCATGAAGCTGATGCTAAAAGTAAGTTAAGTGACTTGTTCAGGGACACTCAATTGACATGTATCAGAAGTTAGAATGAAACCTGGATCTTCCAGATCCCACTCTTTATTAGCTATATCTTGAAGCCTCCTTCTTTCACTGATTTTCAACTCCTTTGGTAACCAATTTAAATTGGTCTTACCTGAAAGATTTTCTGTGGAATCCATTCATCAGGAGATCATTTGCCATAGTTCTAGAGTACCTATCTGGATCCTTTGTTTCTTTGTCTCTCAAGTTTTGGTCCCAGATTGCTTTGCAGAACCTTGTAATAGAAACAGATTTTTTTCCCCCATGGCAATGGTTTTTGACTTTTCTGGTCAGGTTAGTAAGATTGATTCCCTATAGGCTACTGGAATATAGAGCCAAAATGGAGCAGAAAATTTTTGAACACTGAATGCCCTCTGTGTATTATTCTATATGGAGGGCACTGTTTCCCTTGATTCTTCACTGGGAAATATGCAATTTGACTGATTCTCAAATAAGAATTACAGACTGGATACAAATTTTTCTCCACTACTATATATTGTACCCAAGAACACTTCCCATTTTGACTAGTTTAAACCCTGTAAAAGTGCTTTAGAAAATTATAAAGGAATAGTGTCATAAAAGAAGTTTTGGATTGCTGATTAATCAAGATTGACAATCCATTTTAAAAAAAAACCAGTGAGTCTGTTAACATCGATTAGTAGCATGGCATAGTGGAAAGAGCTTTGGGCTTTAAATTAGTAGGGACATAAGTTCAAATGTTGTACTCAGATACAATATTTCTGCACCTCAGTTTTCTAATCTTTAAAATATGTATATTTTTAAAATGTATTTTAAATGTATATAATAACATATGATTTTTTTATTATATATAACATATTAATAACATTTTAAATGTATTTTAAAATGTATATAATTACATCTGCATACCTCATAGTGTTAATGAGAGGCTCAAATGCAGTAATGGATGTAAAATACTTTGTAAAACCTTAAAGTACCACATAAAGTCTTTATTATTAGATCTACAGAAAGGTAGATCTTCCAATGATAACAGGCTATACTTTTTATCCTATCCAGACATCTCACAAGAATGTTCAAAGGCTATGCAAGGCCCGAGATTGGGGTATGGAGGGTTCAACATTTAATTTATTACCTTTGACAAAGAATTCTTCCTACTTTCCAAAGTCCATTAAATAAGTGATCAATAATAGTAGCTGCTCTCAAAATCTTAGAGGTTGGGGCTAAAAGAGAACTTATTGGTTATCTTGCTAAATCTCTCATTTTGTGGCAGAGGATGTCCTTTAGGTTGAAGTAATTTGCTGATTTGCCTAAGATCATAACATTAAAGTAAGGCTATATTAGTAAATGTTTATAGCAGGTTGGGGGAAAGGATGGATATACCTAATAACACACTTTTAAATTTAAATATATATTACTAATATTTTCTCCAACACCTAGACAATCAATAAAACATTAAATCAGGTTCAGATGTGTAGATTTTTTTTTTTTTTTTTTTTTTTTTTTTTTTTTTTTTTTTACAGATTTGTGAGGTATAAATGCTCAGTGAAAAATTTAACAGGTAGCTCTCTGAGTTGTTTGAACCAATTTCAGCACACCATTGCTGAAAGAGTTGGGATTTTCAAATTCAAGTGATCAACTGACAAATACAGTGTTAGTTCTATACACCACACTAGGCTAGAATTGTGTAAAAGCTTTGAGATCACATATCTATAGAAATAATTCTTAATATCATTTATCTAGTGCAGGGGTTCTTAACTTGAAGACTTATCATAAATCCTTTGGAAATCTGGTGAAGTCTATGGACCTCTTTTTAAAATAATCCATAATTGAAAGAAATGCTAAATTTTATTAAAAGGGTAAATAAAAAAAAATTTAAAGTGAATTTTTCCTTTCCAAAGTTCTTGGACCCCCTTAAATCCATCTTTGATGCTATTGTTTGCCAGTCAACTAATAAATATTAGTTTGTAAACTAATAAATGTTAGTTTATAAAGAGCTATATTTATGTCTATCACTGTGCTAAATGCCGGATATACAAATCTGAATCGAAAGGAAGACAGTATATACTTTCAAGGAATTGACATTATAAAGGGGAAAGATACACTTAAAAGGAAGCTGGAAGGATATGGAATAGAGAACTTGGAAAAAACAAGAGTTAAAAACTTTTGATCTAATTCAACATTCTCAGTTTTAGACAAGTAGAAACTCAAATCAAGAAAGATGAAGTGATTTGTTGAAAGTTCCACAGGAAACATAAACTTTTAAAAAATTCTTCCTTATTGTAAGTCATGTCCAGTTTACCCAAGAATGGTAGAGAAGAGTTCAGCTTTCTCGATAAGAAAATAGCTTGTTATAATTTTTTTCTTCTATAGAGAGATCTTCAAAGCACAAATCACAGAAAGTTGGAGTCAGGATAGACAAGAGAGAAGTATTTAATTAAAAAAAAAAAAAAGGTTTCAGATTAATACCATTTTGCATCTGACTTATTTAAATTTTGAGAAATACTAGTAAATAAAAGAGCAACACAACCTAGATTTCAGGTAATTGTTTAGCATTCAGTAATTGAGCTGGGAAATCACCAGGACAAATCATCAAAGATAGATTCTTGCTGCCCTCTTGTGGAAGGAGGGAGTGCAGGTCATACAATCAATATATTTCACAAGGCTCTCAGGTTACTTCATTTGATCCTCAAGTCTGTGGGGTTGACAAAACAAGTTTTATAACAATCACTTCACAAGTGAGGAAACTGAAACCTGGAGTCATTCAGTGACTTACCTAATGCCATCCTGCTAGTTAGAGAAATTTGGAAATGTAGTCCATATGGACTAGTTCAGAGTCAGACAACCAAGTAAGTATCTGATTTGAACTCAAATCTTATTGATTCTATTAAAGAAACTGATGCAAATTCATAGGTAACTTACTAATTTAGTTTTTAAAAGCTATATAAAAGCTATATTCAAGTTATACTACTACTAGGTCTATGTCCTGAAGAAATCAAAGACAAAAATGTTCTATACATATAAAAAGATTTGAACTGCTTTTTTCATGATGGCAAATAACTAGAAACTAAGGGGGTGCCCATTAGTTGGGGAATGACTAAATAAATTGTAATTTATGAATGTAATGGAATAAGAAATGATGAAAGGTACAGTTTCAGAGAATCCTGGAAAGATTTGTATGAACTGATTTAAAATGAAATGAGCAAGACTAAGAAAACACTTTATATTATAATAAAAATATTGTAAAAGTGAACAACTTTAAAAGACAAGAATTCTGATCAAAGCTATAATAGAACACTAATGATGAACTGTTACCCATTTCCTGACAAAATGATAATGGACTAAATATGCAGAATAAAACATTTTGGAAATATCAAATATGGGAATTTATTTTCTTTGACTATACATATTTGCTACAATAATTTTTTTTTTCCAGTGGGGGAAAACAAAAAAAACATGTTAATTGAAAAAATTAATTTAAAACTTTCTTTTTAAATTTACACAATATTTACACAATATTACACAAAATTTACACAAAAATTTACACAATATTGTGTAAATTGAATTCTAGATAATCAATCAATAAGCATTTATTGTTTGCTCTGTGCCAAGGGATAATCCTAAAGACTAATCTTGGCTCTGGGGAAGATATGAAGAATCAAAATTCTCTCCTTTCCATGAAGAGTTGGAACTATAGGTGTGGAATTGTCTCTCTTTTGATTTTATTTAACTGATTTTCTTTGTTATAAGGAAATCCTACTGGATGGTTGGACTTGGGAAAGAATATATTAAAAATGACTGTTAGATAAAAGCAAAGAGGCTTGACTAAAACTTTTTTTTTTTAAGTATATATGTTACTCTTGCTTTGGGATGCTTATCTGATACATAGGACTTTAGTAGATTTTATGGGATTTTCTTACTCCTTGGACAGTGATCTCCCTTCCTCATGGGAAAATATCTGCTGGATATCTCACAGAATGCTAAGACTTAATTTCCATCTGCAGGAGTGTATGGAGACCACAAATAAAAGAAGGAATATTTTATTGATATAAGAAAGAATAACAAAGAACTTCCTATACAATTTTTGGAAACTTCCTAGTGAGTACACTGGTTTCTCCCCCAAATGAAATCTTAGCTACTTTGAATCATGGAGAGCTTGATTTCTTCCCAGCTACTCTTAGTCTGATTATAGATTTTGGATTATTATGGCTTATTATTATGAATTATTATTGTTAGTTCAGTCTTTGTCAATGCATAGGGAGAAGACCCCAAAACTTTCCTTGCTGGGAAAAAGATGTAGATTTCCCCTTGTGTGACAGTTCTTTATTGAAGTCATTAAAATATATGTGAATTTGATTTGAAGGATCTTACCAAATTCTTCACAATATTTCTCTGCCTTCTAATATTGATGCATAGCCTACATTCTCTTTTGGGTGGTTGTTTTACAAATATTCTTTTTATGGGGGTAAATATGCTGTGAAAAGATCCAAGTGTCTCATGCAATGATGTTTCCTCTTCTCTGTGACAACCTGAGAAAACCAATCCTTTTGACTCACTTATTTCCCTCTCTAAGGAATCTTTGAGCAATGTTTCCATTTACCTGGAACTGCCTTTTGTTTACTAATTTTATTGTGAGAATATCAATATTGAAATAATTCAGTTCCTTAAGTATTATTTTGACTAGTTGGAGAACTGGACAAGAATCTGAAATCAAGTTCAAAAGTATTCATTAAATATATATGTATCTGCTACTGTGTTAAGTGCTGGAGAACAAAAAAGGCAAAAATAGTCCCTACTTTCAAGAAGTTCACATCCTTATGGGGAGATAACATGAAAATAATTATGCATTTACAATATATAAACAAAATAAATTGAAGATAATCTCAGAGGGAAGGTGCTAACATAAAGGGAGACCAAGAAAAGCTTATAAAATATGAAATTTTAATTGAGGTTTGAAGGAAACCAGGGAAATCAGGAGGTGAAAATGAAAAGGTAGAGTATTCTAGGCAGAGGGGCTAGCTAATGAAAATGCATGGAGTCAGGAGATGGCATATCATGTCTAAGAAATGACTAGAAGGCTATCTTCTTCTTCTTCTTTTTATTTTTAAATTTTAATAGCCTTTTATTTACAGGTTACTTGTATGGGTAACTTTACAGCATTGACAATTGCCAAACCTCTTGTTCCAATTTTTCCCCTCCTTCTCCCCACCCGCTGCCCCAGATGGCAGTATGACCAGTAGATGTTAAATATATTAAAATATAAATTAGATACACAATAAGTATACACGATCAAACCATTATTTTGCTGTACAAAAAGAATCAGACTCTGAAATATTGTACAATTAGCCTGTGAAGGAAATCAAAAATGTAGGTGGGCAAAAATATAGGGATTGGGAATTCAATGTAATGGTTTTTAGTCATCTCCCAGAATTCTTTCGCTGGGCGTAGCTGATTCAGTTCATTACTGCTCCATTGGAACTGATTTGGTTCATCTCATTGCTGAGGATGGCCAGGTCCATCAGAATTGGTCATTGTTGTTGAAGTATATAATAATCTCCTGGCCCTACTCGTTTCACTCAGCATCAGTTCGTGTAAGTCTCTCCAGGACTTTCTGAAATCATCCTGTTGGTCATTTCTTACCAAACAATAATATTCCATAATATTCATATACCACAATTTATTCAGCCATTCTCCAATTGATGGGCATCCACTCAGTTTCCAGTTTCTGGCCACTACAAAGAGGGCTGCCATAAACATTCGTGCACATACAGGTCCTTTTCCCTTCTTTATGATCTCTTTGGGATATAAGCCCAGTAGTAACATTCCTGGATCAAAGGGTATGCACAGTTTGATAACTTTTTGAGCATAGTTTCAAATTGCTCTCCAGAATGGTTGGATGTATTTACAATTCCACCAACAATGAGGCTATCTTCTTAGATAGCTGAGTATATAGAGAAGAGTAAGGTTCAAAACAAACTGGAAAGGTAGGAAGGGGTCAGATTATCAAGGGCTTTAAAAGCCAAACAGACAAACAATTTTATATTTGAACCTGGATGTCTCTGGAGTTTATTAAGTAAATGGTTGACATCATCACACTTATATTTTAGGAAAATCATTTTGGCAACTGAGAATTGGAGTGGGGAGAGATTTGAGTCATGGAAACCAAGCAGAAAGTCATTGAAGTATTTTGGTTTAAAGTGATGAAGGCCTCCGGGATGGTGGTTTTTGGTCAAAGGAGAGAACAGTACTACCCAAGATATGTTACAAAGGTAGAATAGACTGGAGCTAGCAACAGATATATGGAGTGACTGTCAAAAGTTGAGGATGAAAGTTGAAGATGAGTTTAGTTTTGGACCTGTTGAATTTAAGATCATTAAAGGACATTGAATTCAGGATCATCAACAAGCACTTGGAAATGTAAAATTGGAGGTCAGGAGAGATGTTAAGGCTGGATAAAAAGACCTGAGAATAATCTGCAGAGCAATAATTGAATCTGCTGGAATTGATAAGATCACTATGAAAAGTAGTATAGAGAGTAAAGAGAGAAGGGTCCAGGATAGAATCTTGAGAGCTACCCATAATTAGCAGGAAGAAACCGAATGATAATCCAGCAAAGAACACTGAGAATGAGTAGTCAAACAGGTAAAGGGAAAACCATAACACTGTGCCCGTAATAGGATTGTGTGACCCTAAGAAGTTGTGCAGCTGCTTTTTGATTGTCCTGCTGATATATAGATGCACCTGGTTTTTTTTCTCCTTGACTCGAAGTAGTAGAGGCATGCCTCACTACATGAAGTAGATAGATCCCTGAACAGTCCCATGACAATATATTTTTATGGTAAATGGCATCAATTTTTTAAGAAATTAAAATAACTTTCTACTTATAGATACCCTCCTGTAATTATTTGTAAAGCAATATTAATTATTAATCCAAAAAAATGTCTTTTCTGCATGAGTGGACATTTTTTTTCTCTTGCATTTAAGTTTTAACTCACCTTATGCAAACCCTCTGTGGAAATTTTCAATTTTCAAAAAGAAAAATTGGGGAGAAGTAAATTGCTTTAAAGGATTACCTGTTTTAGAGCTAGAAAGTCTCACCCATTTTATAGATGAGGAAACTTAGGACAAGAGAGATAAAGTGACTTGGCAAATAGTAATTAGCAGGTCTAAGTTTCAGACTCTGCTCTTCTAGCTTCAGATTTAATGCTCTTTCCCCTATTGCACACTTCTCATTTAATGCAAAGTTGTCCCATAGATTACACACACACACACACACACACACACACACACACACACACCCTACAGAGATGAATCACTAGTCAGGCAAGCTGTAGAATGGGTGGGGCCACCCTGGGGTTTATACATATGTTGTTCAGTCAGAAAGAGGTTTCAAATTCACTCAACTGACTGGTAACTTTGTAGCTGAAAAAAGGAAGGTAAATGCATTTTTTTTACTATTATTTTATTGTTCCTAAGTTTCTTAAGGTATTCTCTTGCCATGCAACTCTGTCAAAAGTATATACTGTAAATAGTTTCTTGGGAAGAAGAAGTCATGTAAGAAGAATATAAGTTTTTAAGGTTGACTAGCTTCTCAGCAAACAAAAAAGGCAAAACAGAAGCAAAGATTAATGTCAGTTGACCTACCATATATTGTATTTTAAAAGCATTGATGAGGTCATGTAAAATATATTTTAACTCTGTTGTCTAAATCAGTTTTGACCCAAGAAATTTGTCCCTCCTGAAAAAAGATGCTTATTTATCAGTCTACAAACATTATTAATAGCCTACCATGTGCCAGGTACTGTGCCTAGGCTCTGGGAATAACAAAGCTAATGAATGAGTCATGGCTAGTGTGGAATAATGGAATGAATACTGGATGATGAATCAAAGGACCTGGGTTCTATTTCTATCTCTATTAACTTATTAAGCTGAAAGATCTTTATAAAGTCCTTCAATTGCTAAGAACCTCAATTTTCTTTCTTTTTTTTTTTTTTTATAAAAAAAGAGGATTGAACTATATTATTTTCAAGAACTCTCTTGAATCTAGAATTTAAATAATTTTATTGTTCTATGCTTCTTGCATGTTAGCAAGCCTAATATAAATCATACAAACTTTTGGAATAAATTCCTTTCCCATGATCTTAATTGAGAACATTTGCTTTTCTTTTGCCTGTTGCTGGTCATTGGCAATATTTAAATGTGCTTATTATGTCTCTGTATTGTTATATTCTTGTAAATAGAGCTCCCAGAATAGAACTACTAACCTTTGTAAAATGAAACCAATGACTAGTCTGCTGGGAGACCATGGGAGATCTCTGAATTCAGGGAACTGAGGATTGAATCCTGCTCTTGACACTTAATAAATTTGTGATTATCAACCATTTATTTAATTGCTCTGGACTATAAAATTCACTAGTCTGGGCGGTTTGAGTACTTGTCCCACTTCACTGAATGTCTCCAGGCCTCAGTCTGTTCTTCCTTAAAATATGAGGGTAGGATTGGTTGACCCCTAAGATTCTTTTCAGCTTTAAATCAGTGATCCTTGCATTCTCCAATTTACGGGTGATTGAGAAGTAGCCTTGGCAAATTCTAAAGTGCTATAGTTATGTGATCAGTGGCTATTAACATAGATTAAAAATAATGGACATTTGTGTGGTACTTAAAGATTTGCAAAGTGCTTCCCACTCTATTCCATATTGTTTTAGGAGCTAGGAGTCATTTATAAAAATCACCCAGGGATGCTAAAAATGATTTAAAAAAAATTTGCCTCTATAGTTCACAAAAGAGGAATAAGCAAGACTGCATGGCAGGCAGGGTCCACAGAAGAATTATACAAGCTTTACATGATGGTAGAATGAAAAAGAGGCTTTAATGAGGTTCTTAGCTAATCTTCCTTTTTGAGCCTTTTGATTTCATTCTCTGGTCACTCCTTCTCATCACTGTGAGAAATGGCTGGGATCTCAACCTTTTCACCATAGTAGAGCCTTCACTCATCACCCCTGTGAGCTCTCCAAAGGAATGCTAACATATACCAATTCATTTACTTTCAACAACAGCCCTGTGATTAATGTCTATCATCCTTATTTTTAATATGGACAAGCTGAAGCTTGGACAGGTAAAGTGACCTGCTCTTGTTCACATAAGTAGCAAATATCAAAAGTGGAATTCAAGGTTTTTTTGATTCCATGTCTGGTGACAAAATCATTGAAGGTGAGAATTTTTTTCTCCCTCCCTTCCTTCCTCTCTCCCTCCCTCCTTCTCTTCCTTCCTCCCTCCCTTCCTTCTTTCCTCCCTCCCTTCCTTCCTTCTTTCTTTTCTTCCCTTCCCTCCCTCTTTCTCCTCTCTCCTTCTTGTCTTCTCTCTCTCTCTCTCTCTCTCTCTCTTTCTTTCAGCACTTGGTCTGATTGATTGACATTCAGGGTTTGGGGTTTCTTTTTCTTTTTTTTTTTTTTTTAGGTCTCAGCAGTTGGACAATGAGTTATTTCAGTGAAGCAAATGCCAAATTTGCCTTTAAGCTTTTCAGAGAATTGCAACAAAATGCGAAGGATAATGTGGTCATTTCCCCTCTGAGTATCTCAGTTGTTATGGCCATGGTCTTATTTGGAGCCAGAGAGAAAACTGCATTTCAAATGCGGAAGGTAAATAAGTGCAAACTGTTTGGTTTCATTTCCTCAAATGGCTATTTTGTGGTCTTGTTACAGAAAGAAGGTTTTTTGCTTCATTTTATATATTTATTTGTTTGTTCTATAGACTGTGTGCCAGATAAAGACTTGTGGAATTTTATAATAAGTCCTAATTTAAGGTAATTTTTGCATAGCAAAAATCTGGTTCTGCCATACAAATCAGACTTTCATGTTAGATTTGCCTAAGGCATGTCTCAATCACCCAGTTGAAGTACATTCTTATTTGCACTTGGTTAAGATTTGTTTGCATTTTCTTAGTATACACCAAATTAGATAGAAGGGCTTAAATTTTTTTTAATGTAACTTTATTTTTATAATCTGAAAAGTATACAGAGTGTATCCATTATTAATTATAAGGTAGTATAAACTGATAGGAATCTGAAAGCCTTGGTCTGATCCCATAACACAATTATATATATATATATATACACACTTTGTTTGTTTAGGAAATGCTAACATCTCTGCTAAGGAGTCTTAACTGAAACTGAGAGAATGAAATAAAACATGGATATATATATAATGCTGGATTTAAATTACTGGATTAAAATCCTAACTCTGCATTTTACTCTCTGTGTGATTATGGGAAAGTCATCTTATCTCTCTGGGCCTCAGTTTCCTCAGTTGTAAAATGAGAGAATTGGATTTTATTTCTAGAGTCCCTTTCAGCTATATATCCACAATCCATTTACTATTATTTCCCAAATCTATAATTGAGACATGCACATATTTTCTTTCCTCCTCTCCTCTATAACAATATTTTGTATATTTTTCAGGTGCTTCATTTAGATGAAGTTACAAAAGGTGTCAGGCCAAGTATGGAAGAAAGTCATGGTGCATCAGCAGAGGTAAGCTATATGACAGTAGGGACTGGATGACCCATCCATGAACCAATACATACTACAAATGGACCCCCATTACACAAATGTGAGTGTCGGAAAAGGAAAAAGAAACAAAGACTAGCTCTTCTGATTTGCTGATTTTCCCAAAAAGGGATATAGGCTAGCATCTGATAAAGAAGTACCTTAGGTCCAGGATCCTTCTGTTGACTCAAAAGGGAAGAAGCTGTCCTCTAATGTTCAAGGAAGAAGCTCTCTTTCTTTATTATTTGCTTCAAACCCAGAGTTGGTTATTCTAAATTTGAAATGTGAAAGATATAGGAACAGGCTCTGCATGTGGCGTAAAGAAAAAGCTATAGTTGTTATTATTCAGTCATTTTTAGTCATGTCTGACTCTTTGTGACCCTATTTGGTTAAAAAGTAGCAAAGATACTGGAGTGGTTTGTCATTCTTTTCTTATGCTAATTTTATGGATCAGAAAACTGAGATAAACAAGACATTTTATCCACTGTGCCATGTGTTTATTTGTTGCAAATGAGTTTTCATGTTTTGGGTGGAAGTGGTTGGGAGAGTTGTGTGTGGGTGTGTGGGGGGAGGGAGATGTTGACAGTGATATAAAAAGAAGCATACATGACATATTAAAAATACATAGAAGAGAGCAGAAGGAAGCTTTTCCTGGTCTAGGATCAGCTCAAAAATCTTCTCTTTACCTGAAGGCTGAATGCGGCACACCTGAAGAGGTCCATTCCCAGTTTCATTCCCTCTTAGCAGAAATCAACAAACCCAATGATGATTATTCATTGGCCATTGCTAACAGACTCTATGGAAGCCAGACATTTCAGTTCCTGCAGGTAAGTGCTCTGGCTTTATCACTGATAATTTAAAGTTAGATGTGGAATACATTGGTCTCAAGAACACATCATTTTCTCTAACCTACACCAACTCAATTGATAGAGGTAACAAGAGTAGCAGGTGAAGATGTACGGCACATGTCTAGCATTTTCAAACTGGTTTTCGGAGTTTTTTTCACTTTTTTAGATTCTCTGTGTGTTCAGGGCTCAGAGTCCTTAGGTTTTCAGGTTCAGAAACTCAATTTCCAATTTAGTAATTTACAATGAGCATATATATTTTACATGATATCTATGATTAGTCATTTGCAAAAGACTCTGCTTAGTGGAGTTTGTCCCATCAAGAGTCTAAATTACATATCACATTTGCTCTGTAAGCAAAGGATCAGAAAAAAAAAAAAAAAAAAAACCTGATTGTTGACAATAGTAACATTGTAGATAAACCAATGAATTTTTTTCTATCCAATCAGATTTTTCTCAATATTCTTTGTTGATAATAATAATGATAATATGTAATATATATAATATATAATAATGATGCATATAAAGCATCAAGTTTGCAAAGCACTTTACATATTAACTTAGTTGATCCTTTTCACAACTCTGTGTTATAAGTTCAATTATTATTCCTGTTTTACAGATGAGAAAGGATTATGTGATTTGCCCAGGGTTATAAGGCTACTGTCTAAGGCAGAATTTGAATTCAGGTCTTTAATCTTTAATAAGAGAGGAATTTTTACTACAGTGATAATATGAAATCTGTCATAGGTTCAGAACAAAAATAAGTAGTCACTATAATGGTGGATTATTTCCATTATAATGCATCCATTTTTTGAGGTTTTCTTCTTATAACTAAGAACTAGATCTCTACAAGCTTTTTGCTGACTTGTTTAAGGTATTTGCCTCAAGTTGCTCTGAAGTGTTGCTTGAAAAGCTTAGATTCTCTTGAGACTTCTAAAGTTCCAAGAATGAGCCCAGTCTGTACCTGCAGAATACTTGAGGAGAATGGTCCAGATGTCTAATGTCAAGATACCCACGTATAGTAGAAATCAGACTGGATTAGAAAGTCAGGAGTTATGGAATCACCTCTTAGCTTTGCCATGGACTATCTCTGTGACTTTGATCAAGTCACTCTAACTCATTTCTTGTTTCTAAAATGACAGATCTGGACTAGGTAATCTTTATAGTTCCTCCCACCTCTAGAGATGTGATCATTATGTTCAATTTAGGTGACCATTAAGTGCTGAAATGTCAATTCTCGAAGCCATATCCAACAATGGGGAGATTATTAGAAGAAACCATTCAACTCTAGAGGAGACCTTCTGAACCCCACAGGGGACTCTCATGCCACCATCTTCAGATGGTTTCTTCAGACAGTTACTGATGCTTTTTTCCAATCCCATAATGATCAGTGTTTATCAATATGTATATATAATTAGACCAATAAGGATCTCCAGCAGGGAAAAGACAAACCTGTTATCTTCTAAAAGAAAGATCTTTGAAGTGCAGTATTAGCTTTTACATAGTCTGATCCTCTTCTGCAATGACTTGGAACTTTGACCTTTCCATTGCTTAATAGTCTGTTCTCTGGCAGACTATTCAGAACATAACTCTTCTTCTATTCAGTTCCACACCCATCCACACTCAGTTATTTATTTATTATTTATTTTGCCCATCCCATTGCTGGAGTATATGCTTTTTATAATTGTTTATCTAAATGCAACTGTTCTCATTTTGTTAATCTATCACTAGGTCAATTATCCACATTTATAACTACAGCTTTTATAATTAAAAAAGGTACTTGTAAACATTTTATAGGTTATTAATTTGCTTTTAGTGCTGTTTCCAGATAAACATGCCAAATAGACTGATCCTTATTTTCCTTTTGAGTAACCACAGAAACTCATGACCAATTACCATTGAGTCAGTATGGGGCAAGGAAAAGAGGGTTAGATTTGGAGTTAAAGGGCCTAGCCTTGAATTCTGTCTGTCACTTATATGTGAGCTGAGGCAAATTTAACTTCTCTTTACAGAAATTTCATATCTGCAAACTGATGCATTTGGGTTAGATGAACTATAAGTTTCTTCCAACCCCAAGTCTATAACCACTGGGACCATGTTTTAGGATTGTTGAGTGGTACAGTTATTTAAATATTATATATTTATATTTTGCATTCCATAACATTTAAGATATAACACTTTCCCCCTTGGCATTAGCTATTTGTATTCTCTATTCCCTGTATTTGGCCAATACATGCATATATATTTTCATATTTCTCTGTTGTTTCAAAGCCTTACTTAGAAGGTGTAAAGAATATCTACCAAGCAGGACTGGAAACAGTGGACTTTTTACATGCTTCTGAAGACAGTCGAAGGAAGATTAATTCATGGGTTGAAGATCAAACAAATGGTAAATAAGAAAAAAAAAAGCTTTACTTTTCTTGATTTTTCTAAAAGGTAATATTTAGATGCACATTAAATTTGACACAGTTGTCTAGTAGAAAAATCAGTGAGCTGGGAATTGCCAAGAAGTCTGGGTTCTATCTTAATTCTGCCAATTAGTTAATTGGTGATAATCCAGGTAAACTGTTTGGTTTCTAAATCTGGAAATGAGTGTGTTAAGTAGACAAACTCTCAAACACTGCTGTTGAAAAGAATTGGTCAATGACTTGTCAAACTTCTGGTACCTAAGATGAATCTAGGATATCTCTATTTACATACCTCCTATGTTTGTTTTTAAATATTGCTACTTCCATCCTATAACTGTTTGTGATTTCAAAGACTGCTTTCTCTGTTCCTTAGCTGTTCTTGCTCCTTGACAGATTCATTTCTAGAAGACAGAGGTATTGGTGATAGTTACTGATACTTTTCTCCAATCCCATAATGATCAGTGTTTATCACTGTGTGTAACTAGACCAATAGGGGTCTCCAGCAGTGAAAAGACAAACCTGTTATTTTCTAAAAGAAAGATCTGTGAAGTGCAATATTAGCTCTTACATAGTCTGATCCTCCTCTGCAATGACCTGGAACCTTGACCTTTCCATTGCTTAATAGTCTGTCCTCTGGCAAGGACATAATCTCTAAATGTGAAGGATCCAGAGTATCAGCAAAGTTTATCAAGTAAAGAATTTAAAATGGTGCTAGTTCAGAGCTGAAAGCATGGGGTAAAGGGGACTGAGCCCTATATTCTAATGGGCTAAAGGACTCCCTTCTCCCTTCCCAGGGCAGTCCAACCAGCCTCTTGAACACTCTTTTGTCTGATCAAGGTTGCTACTCCTCAGGGTCCTATAGCATTGAAACCCATCTGCCAGGATGGAGCTAATTGCATTCCTTGCTCTACTCCAGTTCTAAATGAGCAGCAACTCCAAATGAAGTTGGTGGAATGATGTTATGTGACATGCACCATTTGTGTGGAATTAGCTGTGGGGATTAGGGATACAGGTTGTAGTTTGACTGAATTTTCCCTAGAAGCCTGAATTCCTATATGTGACTTAGATCCTAATGGCACAGGTTTATACTTTGAACTTGAGATGTGAGAAGGAACAAATAATCTCAGGGGAAAAGGGTGTCAATAAAGTAGAGGTATTTTATCAGTCTTTTTTCCAAAAATGTCTTTTTCTCCCACCATAGGGGTTTCCTCATATGCTCTTTCTAGTTTAGAACCTTTTTTTGTTATTATTTGAGAAAACTCCAAATGGGGATTTCTTGACAAAGATGTTGAAATAGTCTGGCATTTCCTTCTCCAGTTCATTTTACAGATGAGTAAACTGAGGCAAACAGGTTTAAATGATTTGCCCAGAGTCATATAACTAGTAAGTGTCCCAAGCTAGATTTGAATTTAGGCCCCAAGGTTTATCTTTTATCTACAATGTTTGGGTTATATCCTTTTCTCCTCAAAGTCTAACTTCTTGTGTTTGCTTTGCTTCAACCCTTATCTTCATGGAAACTAATCTCCTCTGGCTCAAGGGATTAACTAAAGTTAGAAATAGTTCCTGTGGCAATTTGCTAATGAACTAGAGATAGAGGACTTGTTCCCAAGAAATATTAATCAAAGTTTTTTTTTTTTTCCAAAATGTTTATTTTTGTTGTCTAATCCACTAATGATTCTGGTTGGTCCAGCTTTTTAGTAGGGGATGGTGCCACCATTGAAGGCTATTATGTTTGGGTAGGCATAGATTGAAAACCTCTTCATCTAAATGGGCTTAGTGTAGTACTTTGAAGACATGGAAGACATTTTGGTTGAATTGAATAAAAGAGATGAGACCTTTGGTACTCCAGGGGTGGGTGTGGGTATGGGGGAGGATATTGACCTATCAATCCCTTTTTAAGAGTTGTTTGGAAATGTGAGTGGTTTCAAAATGTGGAAGAATCTTTTTTCTGACCCCATGTCTATCCTACAGAGATTATATATTAGTCCCATTAACCATCCATGAGAATGCTGCAATCTTTGTTGGCAAACTTCTTGGCACAGTTTCTGTAAATGCAAAAAAAAAAGAGAGAAAATGTGATATTTATTCTTTTGTCTTCTTATTTTTGTCAAAGGAAAAATCAAGGAGCTATTTTCAGCAGGTACTATTGACCCAACTACTGTCCTGGTACTGGCAAATGCCATTTATTTCAAAGGAAAGTGGGCCATGAAATTTAAGCAAGAAAAAACTCAAGAAACAAATTTCAGGACAAGCAAGGTACTGAAAAGATACCTTTTGTTTTCCTTTTTATTATTTTCTTTTATTAATTTTATTTTAATAGATATCTTTTGTTTTTATACTACCTTTATTTTCCTTCTTTAATCAGCAAGCCTTTCCTTTCAACAAAAAAGAAAAAACATAGTTCAGAAAAAATATGCAAACACAAAAATGTTTAAACTTTTCAATAATGTTTGCTGTTTTATCTGCAGGAAGTTAGAAAAATAGTCATTTTATATTACTAAACTAGAAAAAAGTTTTTTTTTATATCATAAGACTTTATTTACAAGTGCTTTTAACCAAGGAACAAAACAACAAATATTTACTAACCATCAACTATGTGCCAGACAATATAGGAAGAAGTATCACACAAAGAATCATGAAAAACAGCTATTATCTTTAAGAGGCACAATTCCTTTAGGTAAAGATGATACCAAAAGATAAAATATTTGGAAGCACTGGAATAGATTTCTCAAGACACTACATAGCTAATTACTGAATCCAGATAAGAAATATTATAGTTTACAGCAGGGAAAAATCACTGTGGGTTAGAGTGGTTGGGAAATGGTGGTGGTGGTGGAAGAATTTGCACTGCATGCTAAAGACTGATAAGCTTTCAAAAATCATAACAGATGAAGGAGGGTATCCTAGTTAAGGAGAAAAGCATACGATACAGTCAAAGGAAATTTTACTTGGAAAGAATAATGAAAAGATAAAGACTATTTTTTTTAATTCCATGCAAGCACAAAGGATATTACTATATCCTGTATGAAGAACCAGATGGATGAACTCTGAGAGAAAGATTTATTTTAGATGTTATATTCCTGGAACCTAGGACACAATCTTAGGTTATCAGAGTTAAAAGAAACTTTGGAGACCATCATATTTACCATAACTAATGAAACATCTCTGATGATAGTGATGATGATGATGATTCGTGATACAGTGGAAAGAAAAGTAGCTTTTAGTTTAAATCTCACTTCTTAAGGGACTTCCCCTATTCTCAGTCTTGTAATCTGCTTTTTTTCCCTCAGTTTTCTCAGCTGCAAAATAGAGTTAGAAATATAAGTCATCAGAAGAACTTTCCATTTCTAGATCTATGATTTAATGACTATAAAAAAATTTCTTCAAGATAGATTCACAGATTTGGGAGACTACTTATTTAGTCCATTGACTATTTACTCCAAGTCATGCCTAAAGAGAATACTCACTACAAGCTAAACTTCTCAAGATACTTTCTCATAACTTGCTGCTCATCTCGGTCTATGCTTTCCAAATAATCAAAATTAGTTCTAAAATGTAATGGTCAGGATGAAACTAAACCTAGATGTGGCATTCAGGCCACCTACATGTGGCCTGAATCAGGGTATAAGATTGTTATTCAGTCATTTTTCAGTACTGCCCAAATCATGTGACTTCATTTGGGTTTTCTTGGCAGAGATGCTTGATTGGCTTACCATTTCCTTTTCACAAGATTAAGTGTCTTGCCCAGAGACATATGGCTTGTAAGCATCTAAGGTCAGATTTTAACTCTTGTCTTTCTAACTCCATGCCCAATGCTATGTACACTATGGCTTCACCTAGCTGCCTTGGCATAGTAGATAGTAGTTTTTAATAAATATTTAACTTAAGTTCTTAAATTTATGATTGATCTAGTAATTAGCAAAATTTCTGGCACATAGTAAGTACTTAATAAATATTAGTTGATATTGGCTGATCTAGAGCAAGAAGGGATTTTAGAGATTATTGAGCATAATCCCTTTATTTTATCGATGAGGTAATGAGACTGAGAAAAATTAAGCAAATTATCCACATTTATTCAACTAACCAGTGGCACACCTCTACCGAGAACCAATCTAACCCCTTATTTAGTTCTTTCTCACTATGCCAGGCACACTTTCCCTGTTTTTCTTTTTGTGGGCATTTTCCTTGTCTCCCTGCCCGCTCCCTAACCCCCCAAAACTTTTCCCACCCTGCAAAAGGTTCCAGAAGCTTCAGGCCAATGCTAGGATGCAGCAGGGAGGAGAATCCATTTCTTCCCTGTTCTTGAAACTAGCTGCAGGCTTTCTGGCTTTTCCTCTGTAGTTGGTGCATTTAATTTGGCTATTCAGTGCAAACCTCTTCTATTGACTTTTGTCTGTGTTAGTTGAATCTAGAGTCTTCCAGGAGTCTAAATAATTCTTTCACCATATTTGCTTTGTATATGTTATCTTAAAGAAAACTAAAGTGACAGACTCTCAGGACCACTAGATGCCAGAAATCAATCAAAATGGATTGTTTTTCTGGCTAAGGACAACTGGGATTTGGCAAATTCAAGAATAGGAGCTGTCTTATAGAAAGCATTGTTGTCTTATTGAAAGCAAATAAATAAAGCCTTGAATAGGTATAAGACCTGATGTGATTTGAGGACAACCAGGAATACACTGTGTTCCAGGTTATTTCCTTCATTTTATCATCAATCAACTAGCATTTACTGAGTACTTATTATGTGTCAGGCACTGTAGTAGATATTGCAAACAAAAGTATAAAGAATGAAAGAATTCCTGCTACAAAGGAGTTTATATTTCTAAAGCAGGAGACAACAAAGTACAAGTGTAATCACATACAGTGTCAACAGACCTGGAACTAACCTTTAACCTGTGAGAAGCCAGAACTGAATAGAGCAGGATAGAGTCAGGATACAAACAGCAGTTTAATTAATTTCAGAGTGAGGTAAATGACATTTGCAAATGGGAGCTTCCTCACCCTCCTTCTCTACCCCCAAGGAGGAGGGCATTTCTCTGCTGATTTTGGGATCACTTGTATATATGAAAGGGATTGGACTACATAATGATTCTTACGTCTTGAGACAGTTTTCATGTTTCACATTTTTTAGGACAACACAGATGTTCTTGAGTATCATGGGAATAGTTATTGTGTCAACCTTTAGGGTTTGTGACTACCCTGTGGGATTACAGAACCAGAGTTCTGGGGAGGTAACAGGAGTGTGATACCTGTCAGTACCAAGGAACAGGGATTATGAACATGAGATAGATGGCTCAGGGAAATAAGGGAAGCTAAATTCCTTAGTGACATTTTGCCAAAGGGTGAGATAATTTCAAGGTGCAAAGGATAATTGTTATTCCAAATTCAGGACACAGCTTGCTTCCTGGGCCCTAGCTCTGGGAAACTGTAGAGGGCTGAAATTATGGAGTTGATGCAGGAGGTCAGGACTGCTGAGCGCTTGAGGCTAACTTCTGATTGGACGATACTCTATGGGCATATGCTTGGAAAATGGTTCTTTCCACTATCCATACTGGCTCAATGATTGATGTATAGAGGATTGTAGGAGGGATTGGGCGTAAAGTAAAGCCAGCCAGAGGGACACTCTCGGTGGTAGTCGAGAGGGAAGGTGGTCTCAGAGATTCTTCTTCCATCATGTTCAATCCTGCATCTGGGGACCAAGAATAAAGACTGAAGACTTTTGCTTATCCTGACTCTGGGTGATTCTGGAGTATCCTGGATGCTAGTGCAATCATTACAGGAAATAGGGTATCTTCAAAATATTTTTACAATAACATAAATATAAAACAAATAAATTTTAAAAATATACATCACAATTAAATAAAAGATAGTATGAGAGAGAGTTATATTGACAAATAACACATTTATTAAGAACTTAATGTGAGTCAGGTACTTTGCTAAATGCTGCTTATTTAAACATGATCATCCAAGATAGTTTTAGCTTCAATGAACTTTCAATCTCATGGGAGAAGACAGTATATAAAGGAGGAGGAAGGAAAAGTCCTTCCTAAAATTGTGATCCCTGAGAGAGATTCATCAAAAAGGAGAGGAGAGCCTCTTGTCAGAGATTTCTCCAAAGTGGCAAGACAGCATGTAAGAAGAAGGAATCCAGAGAGTCCAGACACGAGTCTGGAATCCTTTATAAATGTGGTGGCTCCAGGGAGGGTACTAGTATTTGAAGGGAATCAAGAAAGGGAGACAATAAAGAAAATAGACACAAAAGATAGTAGTTGAATTGTGTCCTAAAGGAAGAGAGAACTCCATGAGATATCTATAAAGAGGGAGTGCATTACATGCTTAGTGCAAAGACATGGAAGTAGGAAATATTATTTACAAGGAAGAGAGAGAAAGACAGACTGGCTAGATTATACAGTGCAGGAAGAAAAATAATTCCCATTATACTTGGAAAGAAGATTTGGGGGTTTGAAAGATAGGTTAGGGCCAATTGTAAGGAGTTATAAAAATTAAATTGAAACATTTTGATTTTTATCCTTGAGGCAATAGGAAGCCATTAGAATTGGTAACTAGGGAAGACATGTGGTCAAATATTTGTGTAAGGAAAATTTCTTTGGTACCAGTATGTAGGATGCATTAGAGTGATGAGGGACTTGAGTCAGGGAGATCATTATAAATCTATTGTAATAATAAAGGCAAGAAGTGATGAGTACCTGAGCTCCACAAGTAGAGAGAAGGGATCAGATACAAGAGGTATTGCATAGGTAAAAGTAGCAAGATTTAGCAACTGATTGGATACATTGTTGAGGATAGTTTTTAAAGCTACAAATCTGAGAAATCAGAAAGATGCTAGTGCCTTTAACAGAAACAGGGACATTTGGAAGAGGGCTCCTGAATCAAGATAATAAGTTTAGTTGAGTTGAGATATCTTTGGGGCATTAACTTTGAAAAGTTTGATATGAAATAGGTGATGCTGAACTAATTCTTAGGAGAGAAACGGATATTGGAGATAGAAATATAGAAAGAGATAAAGATATAAATATATCTCTCTAAAATATATATTTATAAATTATATAATATTTCTAAGATAATATATATTATATATACCTACTGGTCTAAGTGCGTGTATATATATATACATACATACATACATATGCACATATATGTATACATATTCATACGCAAGTGTATATATAGTCAATATTTAGCATTCTTGCTTTCAATTTTCATGATTTTAAACACTCATATGATTGTATTAGTACCTTTATTTTCATTTTACCATTTACAATTTTGTACAATCCCAGCTATGTGCAGCAGAGATAGAATGTCAGAATGTCAGGGATGATATTGAGATCTGACTAGGCTTGGAATCTTCCAAGCAAATGGGGATGTTGCTAGAGGCAAATCTTGGCTGCCTCTTCACTCTGGTACCAAACTCTCCTGTGGCAGAGAGAGTGAAAAAAGGAGGGAAGGAACGGTAGCTGGAGCATTTAAAAAGAACTCGAGACTTGGTACATGGGACTGACCATGTTGGAGTGCTGAGTGATTAGAGTCCTAGCAACATTCCCTTGATTTTCAGAGGGCAGCTACAGTAGAAAGGTGTAGGGAAGTATAGTAAGCAGTACAACTCTTTTGCACCACCATCTGACACAATAGACAGTAAGATTCAAATTAAAAAATATTTTAGTTTTAAGAATTTTATTTGTTGTACAGTATTTATGATATTGTAGTTTTCATGTTACAAAAAGCAAATATTGTCTGAAATTTTTTTAATTAAAAATGTCAGCAGAAAAGGTTATAATTACTAGCAAGAAAAAATGTTTAACATGTTACCAGCTTTACTTGTGTACTGTGTTTTTATGTGTTATTTCATGGTTACTGGGTTAGGAAAAGAGCATATTGTCAAAACTATGTTTTGCTATAAAGGATTTTATATAGAAAAGTATATTTTCAACAATTCTTGGTGAAAAATTATAGTTTCTGGTGGTTGCAGGAACCTAACCCCCTATTTCCCATAGGTTTAATGTATCAACATTCATATTTTTGACAGCTGTTTTCTAAGAAAGTGAAAGTTAAAGACAGAGTGTATGTCTATGTTTCTACACATCTATGTATAGACATATAGATGTATATGCCTATATAAATATTGATATATATATACATGTATATATATATATATATATATATATACACACATATATATGTATATAATGTGTTTGCACATATACCCTAACTTCAAAGAGTTTTCATTCTAATGGGAGAAAACAATACATAAAGAGGAGCTGGAAAAGAGAAAAGTACTCTAGCTTTATTATAGAGGTATCCCTTGATCTTAAAAATAGTCCACAATCCATTAAAAGAAAAAAAAATTACCCCCTATTAATGTCATTCCTCTTGATGCATGTTAGAAATGAAAAATGATAGTAAGTTAGCATAATCAAATGTTAGAAATAAGAAAATGGATAGTAAGTATAATCAAAGATTCCCTGGGCTGGGAATTAGGAAGATTTATTTTCATGAATTCAAATCTGACCTCACTTACTAGTTGTGTGACCTTAGGTCAGGCACTTAAAGCTGTTTGCTTCAGTTCTTTATGTGCAAAATGAATTGGAGAAGGAAATGGTAAACCACCCCAGTATCTTTACCCAAAATGGGATCACAAAGAGTCGGATATGACTGAACAAGTATGAGAAATAATTCCTATTCTGTATTCTAGAACAATATTTTAGTCTTGAAAAGATTGTTATTTTAAAATTAAAATGAATAGTTGATTTTGAATGAATCTGTTGAAATTAATCCATTCATTTTGTTTACACTACTTGCAAAGCTTCTCCAGAATTCCATTTGTGAGAAGCAGAAATAACAACCTGCCACTATTTTGAGCATTCAAATACATCTCACTACTCTTTAATTGCTTCATTTAACTTATATTTTTGAGACTTTTTAATGTAGAACTGTATGTCTCACATCCTTTGACTTCATGCTTATATTTATATATCTGATAATAAAGGACTAAGAAATACTTCCAATGTAGATCTGGATTGTTAATCTGAATCTTTCTGGAGAAATCTGCTCTTAAGGTAACCTGCACTCTAAAGTTGATACTAAAACGATCAATTAGTTAATCCCATGCAGCCATGGTTAAAACTAAATAGTTTGCTGAAGTTGTTAGTTTATTTTTTTTTAAACATACTGACATTTTTGATATAATTGAATTTTTAAAAGGCTAAATTCTAAGGGAAAAAAGCATTTATTGGATAATTATGTTTTCTTTTATTATAGGACACAAGCAGACCTGTACAGATGATGAAACGGACAGGATTCTTCAATATGGGATACATTGAGGAACCTGCAGGGAAGATACTTGAACTACCATATACAAACAAACATCTAAGTATGTTTGTATTGCTGCCTAGGGATGTTGATGGCTTAGAGAAGGTAAAGAACCAGAAGTCCTTTGCTCAGAGTATATTCAAACATTTTCTTAGCAATGGCTTTTAAGTTTATGAAACCACAAATAGGCAATCACCTTCCTTGTGATTGATTACAGTAAAGGATACCTTTTTTGATACCTCAGTTTACCCTTATTTCTTATGAAACATGACCAAAATGAGAGGTTTGAGTTTTCTCAAATTAGATTAGCTTTTACAGAGATCAAGCTTGAGGCAACTGAAATGTTATCAAATGTTGTGAATCATGTCAAAAGTCTCTTGTTGTCTCATTGCTCTGAGATTCCATATGTTTTTACAGAGAGCAAGGCTGTAGTAGAGGGAATGTTTTCAGACACAATATCTTCTGCCATAAGTATCACATACTTTCTACCGAGAGCAAGCTTGTAGTAACTGGAATATTCTCTGAGATAGTATCTCCAGCCACAAATAACTTGTCCTCTGAGTGTTATGTAGTTAAGCTGACATTTGTTTTTTTTTTTCTTCCTGCTCCTGGAGGTGAGAGATCTCCAGGTATCACCCATTGTATATGTCTTCAGATGTATTGATCAATTGGGATGAGTCATTTTTCCCCTTTCTCACATACCTTTCTGCACATGTATGCACATACAGGATCCTCAGGATAAGGAGAAAGGGGTAGAGGAGGGGAAAGGTAAAGAAAAGGAGTGAAGTAAGGGAGGGGGAGAAAGTAGAGAAGAATCCTTTAGCAGGAGAGGAACAAGGTGGGGGTGGGGAAGGGAAGGGAAAGGAAGAAGGTGGACAGCTGCCCATAGCTCTCTTGATTCTGAAGAACAGGGATGAGAACACTTTTAAAGCATTGTTTATATTATTAATTCATATTTCTCTCTTTTTTCATTTATAATGTGAATGGAAACCAGTTTTCTCCACGGATACACACTGTTTACAATTCTGTTGATTTAAAACTTCAGTTACAATTATGACATTTTTCCTTTTTTTTCTTTGTAGTTACAGCAAGGACTCACCTTTGAGAAATTACTAAATTCAATGAAACCTGAAAATATGAGTCAAAAAGAAGTTATTTTGCATTTTCCACGGTTTAGAGTAGAAGAGACTTACTCTCTGAAGCCCATATTGGAAGCCATGGGGATGACAGATATATTTGATACAGAAAGTGCTGACTTTTCAGGAATGACAATACAAAAGGGTTTGGCTGTGTCCAAAGTCATCCATAAGTCCTATGTGGAGGTGAATGAGGAGGGCACTGAAGCAGCAGCTGCTACTGGTGTTGTGGTTGGATATAATTCTTCTAGGAAAGAAGAATTTAAATGTGACCACCCATTTCTCTTCCTCATTCGACACAACAAAAGCAATACTATTCTCTTCTATGGCAGAGTTACTGCCCCTTAATAAAGAGGAGTTGAGAACTAATAAAATAGAAGTTTCTTGAGGGTAGGAACTTTTTCCACTTCTGTCTTTGTATCCCTATAGAACCATATAATGGACACTTAACAAATAAATATTTGTTGAATTAAATTTATTCATGTCAAATGAGAACTGGTTGAAATAACTAGAATGTTTAATTTTCTTTTATATTTTATTCTTATTTTTGGTTCCAAATTCTCCCTTCCTACACTTCCTTGCTCCCATGGCTATTGGAGTCCACCTCTAATGAATACCAAGAGTGTGAATGAATAGCTGAGACCAGGTGGAAGATATGCTTTGCAATCTCCATTTATTAATCCGAGTGCCAGGGTTTATATGCCTTTTAAGCTAGTGTTACAATATTATTAGCTACCTTCAGGTGACATCATATAACCCTTCCAGGGTTAATGAATAATCCATACTATGACATTTCAGTATCTACCTTAACTATTAATACCAAGGTACTTATCAACATGGGACTTGTAAATAGCATAGTTGTGATGCTCATCAACACCAACAAAATAGTTGTGATGTTTATCAATACCAAAGTATTTGAAACAGAGTAGTAAATGGCAGAAATTATCATATTAATGGATTTACCTCAAGTATGTCTTTAATTCATTGTTAAGGGGTAAATAGTATAGTTAAAATGCCTAGTTCCTGTCATGCATCATCCATCAAGATTATCCTAAATTTATCAAATATGTCTTTATGATTCATTGTTAGGGAGATGGTGAGTCAATAGTTTGAATGGCTTGCCTTAATAGAGAGTAGGTCTCAAGTAATACCTGAATCAGACTTTTACTAATCATGGACTTATTCAATACTGGCCCTCTACACATGGAGAAGAGAAGAAATATTATGCCTATTATACATATAAAGTCATGCAAAAATATTTTTATATAAGCCATTTTTTCAGAAAAAAAAGAAAGAGGAAAAATATACAAATCTGCACTGTGACCCCATCATTTCTTTATATGGAAATGGACAGAATTTTTCATCATGAATTCTTTGAAACCATGGTTGATCATTAAAATGATTATGATGAGGGGAGCCCTGAAACTCTTTCTCTTTCTCTGACTTTGGCGGGGAATGCTAAGCTCTCCCCTGAGAGACCAGTCCTAGGGAATCAAGCTAAAGTGGTTTCATTCTGTTATCTGGGGGGGGGGGGGGGGGGGGGGGGGGGGGGGGGGGGGGGGGGGGGGGGGAGGTAGGTGAGTACAGGACCACTCCTACTTAGCCGGAGTTGGAGATTAATTCAGGGACCCTCATTCAATTCCAAGATTTTTTATTTTGATTACAGCTCAAACTGCTCCCAGCCCCCACTAAGAGCTGCCCCCAGCTTCTAGCCAAGGTTTCAATTATAAAAAGAAGCAACTTGGGGTTCACTCCTTGAAGAACTAAAGTAGCTTGCTCAGCTGCAACCCTCTGCCCACTGAAATGATATTCTCTTTCAGCATTACCCCTTATCTTTCTCACCTATTTCCCTTACAAGACCTTATTCAGCTCTCTGTCAGGATTTCTCTGGTAGAAACATTATCTCTCTCTCTCTCTCTCTCTCTGCTAGGACTCCTCCACTAGAAACTTTATATCCTTCTGTCAGGACCTTGCTATCAAGAAATTCAGTCTTTGTATTCATGCATAACAAAGGCTGACTTCCCAATGCCAATAATAAACTTTTTGCCAGTCTAGCTTTTCAGGTTCATAAATTCCTTTACAAAGGATCTCTGCTTCGACCAAAGGGGTTCTCACAACTCTCTGCACTGCCACTGACCTCTTCAATTAGAGTTAAGTCTTTTAAAGTTGATTTTTTTTTATAATATCATTATTACTGTTTTCTCCTGGTTCAGCTCACTTCACTCTGCATCATCAGTTGATATGTCTTTCTAAGTTTTTCTGAAACCATCCTGCTTATCTTTGCTTATAGTACAATAGTATTCCATCATGATAATATAACATAATTCAGCCATTCCCCAACTGAGGAGATATAGGTGAAATCTAAGAGTCTGGGATGCATTCCTTTTCCCTCTTCTGAACTGCCTTATTATTGTTGAGAACACTAAGATCCTCCTAGTTAATGCCTAGTTAACTCCTAGTTACACACACACACACACACACACACACACACACACACACATAAAACTCCTAGTAATAATTACTTGGTATTATTCTTTTCTCCTTATTATCATTCACTTCCCATCTTCAATTTACTAATAAGTCTTGTCAAGTCTTGTTCTTCAACCTCTTCTCTCTTTTAAAACTACTGCCACTCTGCTGCAGAACCTCATCACCTTACATCTGGACAGTTGCATAAGGCTTTAGTTTGTGCTCTTTGACTCAAGTCTCTCCTCAGTTTTGCCCTTCCTATACTTAGTTGCTCCTAGAGCACAGGTCTGATCATGTCAGATCCCCCTCTCTGACTCAATAAATTCCCTTTTACCTCCAGGGTCAAATGAAAATCTTATTTGGCTTTTAAATCCTTAAGGACTTTAGTAGCTTCTTCACCCCATTAAAATGAAGATGCTTTGTGAAAGCTCAAATCCCCTGAGTTAAATCTGTCAATGTTAGACTAATTATAAAGACTGAAAAATCTCTTTTCTGGAGAATTTAGATATCAACTATCATTATAATTCCCTAGGAATCTTCCCTTCTCCCTCTCCTCATCCTGTAACTTGTATGATTCAGTACCAGTTCCAGTTCCAGATTTTTTGTTCCCTGCCTCCAATGTTAAAAATTTGCTCAGTGCAGCTAAGAACGCAATAAAACCTCACCAGATTTTACAGGTTTGATGACTTGCTTCCATCCAGGGCCCCAATTTCTGCCATTCTTTCTGGTTGCCCTCATTATAAATATGTACCCTCAATAAAACTTGTTTGCTTGACTGTCTTGTAATGCTCCATGTTTTCTTGTATTGGATCAAGTATTAAAGTATTCTACAACTTCCTAAATCTTGTTGTTTGTTATTCAGTTGTGTCTGCATGACCCCATTTGAGGTTTTCTTGGTAAAGATTCAAGAATGGTCTGCCATTTTCTTCTCCAGCTTATTTTACAGATGAAGAAACTGAGGTAAGCAGATTAAAGTAATTTACTTAGGGTCACACATGTCTGAGGTTGGATTTGAACTCTTGTAGATGAGTCTTTCTGATTCCAAGCCCAGTGCTCTATCCACTCACTGCCCCACCTATTTTGAGATAAGAATTCTTTACAACTTTGTCTCTTCCTATCTTTTTAGTAGTCTTACATCTTCCATCAAATATTTGGAAGACATAAGCCCTCTTTATATTATCTCAGTGATTGTAAATAATTTTTGCAAAGGAATATTTATTTTAAAGATATTGCAAGAATATACAAAATTCATTCAATACCCAGGGATAGAGACATAATTCCTTTTTACCCTACCTCAAGTTGTAAGAAGGGGAGAAGGATTAGCTTCATTCACAGCTTGATTCGGTTCCTATATAGCATGATATCACTAAATTCCAAGTCCAAAGCTCTCCTAGTTATGAGTCTTTGGCCCTCTGGTTTCTCAGGGCTATTCTGTTGGTCTGTCAGCAACATCTGGCTTTCAATCCTACCTTCAAGAACACCATGGCTTGAACTCTTGGATCTGGAGACTCCGTTTCTTAAAACCAGATTGAAAAGGGCAGACCAAACCAACAAGACCTAAACCCCAATCCTGTTTCTCAGGACCACAGGACTTAATTTTTTTTTTTTTAATTTAATAGCCTTTTATTTACAGGATATATACATGGGTAACTTTACAGCATTAACAATTGCCAAACCTCTTGTTCCAATTTTTCACCTCTTACCCCCCCCCCCCTCCCCTACATGGCAGGATGACCAGTAGATGTTAAATATATTAAAATATAACTTAGATACACAATAAGTATACATGACCAAAACATTATTTTGCTGTACAAAAAGAATCAGACTCTGAATTATTGTACAATTAGCTTGTGAAGGAAATCAAAAATGCAGGTGTGCATAAATATAGGGATTGGGAATTCAATGTAATGGTTTTTAGTCATCTCCCAGAGTTCTTTTTCTGGGTATAGCTAGTTCAGTTCATTACTGCTCCATTAGAAATGATTTGGTTGATCTCGTTGCTGAGGATGGCCTGATCCATCAGAACTGGTCATCATCTAGTATTGTTGTTGAAGTATATAATGATCTCCTGGTCCTGCTCATTTCACTCAGCATCAGTTTGTGTAAGTCTCTCCAGGCCTTTCTGAAATCATCCTGTTAGGACCACAGGACTTAAAAAACTGGGAAAAAAACCCTTACCTTCACTCAGCTTAGTTCATGGCTTACTTACTATGCAAAATGTCTTCTTCCAGAAATACGTCCTACTACTTTATTATAGTTCAAGTGAGTAGGGCAAAGCTTTTGGGCATCCATCATTTTTGTTCTTTGAAACTCCTTGTGCCTATGACAGACCTTTGGGCAAGACCTGTACCTAACACAGAGTGGAGATCATTAAAATTATTCACTCCTTTCCCCAATCTCAATGCCCCAAAGGATTTTTCCAAGTATCTAATATGTGTGAATTGTGAAGCAGCTTCACTTAGTGTATGCAGAACAGGCATTGGAATCAGGAAAAACTGGGTTCAGTTCTGCCTGTGACACATAGTAAATGTGTATATATAGGTATTGCAGTAATAAATATACAAAATCAAGATCAATACTCAGGGATTGGGGCATAATTTCTGTTTATTCTACCTTAGTCTTTAGGAAGGGGAGAGTATTAGGTTCACTTCTTGACTCAATTTAAGAAGTGGGTTTTCTTAAACTTTTTCCACTCATGACTCCTTTATACCTGAGAAATTATGTGACTCAATATATATAGGTATATAAAATAGTATACATATCAAACATTTACTTGCAATAAATCATAATTTCACAACTCCCACATTTAGTTACAAGACCCCATATGAGATCTAGACCTCATCATTCAACCTTCTACAATCTTTTTTTTTTTTTTTTAATAGATTTTTATTTACAAGTTATATGTATGGGTAATTTTACAGCATTGACAATGGCCAAACCTTTTGTTCCAATTTTTCCCCTCCTTCTCCCTATCCCCCACCCCTAGATGGCAGGATGATCAATACATGTAAATATATTAAAGTATAAATTAAATACAAAATAAGTATACATGATCAAACCGTTATTTTGTTGTACAAAAAGAATCGGACTCTGAAATATTGTACAATTAGCCTGTGAAGGAAATAAAAAATTCAAGCAGGCAAAAATATAGGGATTGGGAATTCAATGTAGTGGTTCTTAGTCATCTCCCAGAGTTCTTTCGCTGGGCGTAGCTGGTTCAGTTCATTACTGCTCCATTGGAACTGATTTGGTTCATCTCGTTTCTGAAGATGGCCAGGTCCATCAGAATTGGTCATCATACAGTATTGTTGTTGAAGTATATAATGGTATATACTGCTCATTTCACTCAGCATCAGTTCGTGTAAGTCTCTCCAGGCCTTTCTGAAATCATCCTGTTGGTCATTTCTTACCAAACAATAATATTCCATAATATTCATATACCATAATTTATTCAGCCATTCTCCAATTGATGGGCATCCACTCAGTTTCCAGTTTCTGGCCACTACAAAGAGGGCTGCCACAAACATTCGTGCACATACAGGTCCCTTTCCCTTCTTTAAGATCTCTTTGGGATATAAGCCCAGTCCTTCTACTGTCTTAATCAGCTCCATAAGGCTTTAAATTGAAGAGATAATGTAAATTTGCACTTGCAGAAGATCTTCACAAGTAATTCCATGTGCCAGTGGAATATCAAGTCTGATTTAGGGGGAAAAAACAAATAAAACTGTGCTTGATAGATTGTGAGCTCTAGGAGATCAGGCAATTTATCTTATCAAAATTTTGTATATTCTCCAGAGTTGGGCCAGGTTTTTTTTCACACAGTATGCCTTTAGAATACTTGTTGAACTTTTGAGTGTTGAGTTATTGAGTAATAGGATATATGCTGTTTGGAATTTAAGAAAAATACAATATTGAGGGGTTTTTTTTTTTTCCCGTAGCTATCTACCTTAGCTCAAGGCCTTATTAACTTTCCCCTGAACTACTGCAAAAGTTTCATTGGTTTTCTTGCTTTCTCTCCCTCTGTCTTCAATGCAGCCTCAATAGAACTATCAGATATCCCTTCTTTTTCTGTGAGGAAAATGGGATTATGTAATTTACTAGGTAACTGAGATCAGATTTGAACTCAGGTCCTCCTCATCTAGGGCTGATGCTTTACCTCCTGTGCCATCTAACTGCTCTTAGATATCCTTTCTAAAGTACCGATCTTAACACATTATTCCTTTGGTTCAAGCATCATCAGTGACTTCTTTAAAATACAAAATGCTTAGCTTGCTATTTAAAGTCCTACACAATATAGCTCTACCTGACCTTTCTAGATTAATTTTATAGCACATCAATGTTCCAGACAAATTAGCTCACAATTCCAAAACTTACAAATCAATTTCCTATTTCTATTACTTTGTCTACGTTTGGGTAAAGGAGTGACCTTTGACATATATGATGAAAGCTTTAGAGGAAGGAATTATTGAAATTAAACTCTGAGATTATAAATTGTTTCACAATGAGGACCTGGAGTGCTTTTTACTGCCACCTGCTGCTAAATAAAGAATACTAATGAGAGAATTTTTTTAGCTGTCCATAACGATTTTCTGCTGAAAAGAAAAAACAGAAGAGAGGACAGAAAATACTTAGTTGTTTGGTTATCGGTTGTTGTTGTGAGGTTAAAAAGGAGAAGAAGAATCCTGCAAGCAGAAATGAGGTAACTTTTGCCAGCCTTAGATAAAAGCTTTTGGATAAAATCTTTAGAGGCCCAGTTTGTAGCTGAAAGTAATAGATGCTACATTTTCTGTTGAGAAATAAGTCTGACTAAGCAGAGAAACAACTTGGAAGTAAAGATTCATAGACGTCACCCAGTGGATCAAATAATTTAGCAGAAATATCCTACTTAGTGAGATGTTAATCAAGTACAATGTAATCTACTCAGTTTAATAGTAGAAGGATCTGTTTAACACTGAACCTATTTCTCATCAAAGAACTTTTATGGGTAGTTCTTGAGACAAAAAGAAGAGACTAAAATTTATTATTTCAAATCTGTTACCCTGAAAGGGTTTTCCTCTCTTAAGTGCCTCTCTGAAACATTTTTACAAGTATGTATTCATTCTTCTCCACAGATGCACTGGTAATAGAATTTATGTATGGATTGGGATAAAGTCATTATTCCTTCATTCACCTTATATGAGTATTTCTATTGCTATGACTGTAATTACTTTTACTTTAGCATTAAGTGATCATGATTAAAATCTAATGAACCATCAATTGAAAATAGATGATTTTGTACAAATAAAAGTTACATTGATGGGATTTTGAGAACTATTTTTATGAGTCAAGGAGTATAATCTTACATAATAGGGTTTGCCATAGGACACTCACATTCATAGGACCTAAGTGGTAGTCCTCTTGAAATCCTGGACCAGGGGGTCCTCAAACTCGTGGCCAGATGTGGCAGCTGAGGATGATTATCCCCCTCACCCAGGGCTATGAAGTTTCTTTATTTAAAGGCCCACAAAACAAAGTTTTTGTTTTTACTATAGCCTTGTTCTCCAACAGTCTGAGGGACAGTGAACTGGCCCCCTATTTAAAAAGTTTGAGGACCCCTCTCCTAGACTGTCAGTGTGAGGGTGGGCCAGGGTTAAGGAGACAGTCTAGAGGATTAGTGAAAAGGTATATGGCAGGCATGCCATACAGGCTTTAAAATTATTGTGCTTATTCTTCACTTTCTCTCCCAAGAATCCTCAGTTCAGGGACCACCTTCTTTAGAAAACTTTGCCTCAACCCAGTAGCTACAATCGCATTTAATTAACCAGTATTTACATATCTGATGACATACTGGATTTATACTCCAGTAGAATATATATTCCTTATTAAATAAGGACAGTTTAACATTTTTGACTGTATTCACAAGAGCCTAATCTGTTGACTTTATTTAATTAGCATTTACTAAATGCTTGTTGATTTAAATAGAAAATGAAACACATTTAAACAATCAATGGCCAGTAGATATATATATATATATATATATACATGATGAAGAGCTGTTTTATATGGGAGACTGATATGTGATGCAAGAATTTAGAGAAGACAGAGTAAAAACAACTGTGGATTGTCATAGCTGGATAATATTTCATGGAAGTAGCAACGTAAAGATTGGGTCTTTGAACCAATAAGAAGAAGGGAGAGGGTTTGGGGTAGGGCCACAATATGAGCCCAGGCATGGAGCACAACCTGTACATGACAAATTAGGGTGGGGCCTGATGGGAAAACTGGGAAGGAACATGAAATGAGGTTAGTTCAACAGCACCAGATTAAGATCTTCAAATCCAGGCTATGTTTCGACTTGTTCAGTTGTTCAGTTGTATCTGACTTTATGTAGTCCATGGGGTTTTCTTGGTAAAGATCCTGCAATGTTTTGCCATTTCCTTCTCTGGTATGTCCCCATATATCAACTGAGGAAATAGAAATTAATAATGACACAGCTAATAAATACCTGAGACCAGATTTGAACTCATCTCTTCCTGACTTCAGGCCCAGTGCTCTGTCCATTGTTCCATAAAGTTGCCCAAAGTTTGTTTTCTTGCTATCTATTCCTTGTTCTCAGTATTTGACTGGCCCACCTCCATTTCCTAGGATACATGGCTTTTTTTTTAATTAATTAATTTTTAAAAATAACTTTTTATTGACAGAACCTATGCCAGGGTAATTTTTTACAACATTATCCCTTGCACTCACTTCTGTTCTGATTTTTCCCCTCCCTCTCTCCACCCCCTCCCCCAGATGGCAAGCAGTCCTATACATGTTAAATAGGTTACAGTAGATCTTGGATACAATATATGTGTGTAGAACCGAACAGTTCTCTTGTTGCTCAGGGAGAATTGGATTTAGAAGGTATAAATAACCCGGGAAGGAAAACAAAAATGCAAGCAGTTTCCTAGTGTTCTTTCTTTGGGTATAGCTGCTTCTGTCCATCCTTGATCAATTGAAACTAAATTAGATCTTCTCTTTGTTGAAGAAATCCACTTCCATCAGAATACATCCTCATACAGTATTGTTGTTGAAATATATAATGATCTCCTGGTTCTGCTCATTTCACTCAGCATCAGTTCATGTAAGTCTCTCCAAGCCTCTCTGTATTCATCCTGCTGGTCATTTCTTACAGAACAATAATATTCCATAACATTCATATACCACAATTTACTACCATTCTCCAATTGATGGGCATCCATTAATTTTCCAGTTTCTAGCCACTACAAATAGGGCTGCCACAAACATTTTGTCACATACAGGTCCCTTTCCCTTCTTTAGTATCTCTTTGGGGTATAAACCCAGTAGAAACACTGCTGGATCCAAGGATATGCACAGTTTGATAACTTTTTGGGCATAGTTCCAAAATGCTCTCCAGAATGGCTGGATGTGTTCACAATTCCACCAACAATGTATCAGTGTCCCTGTTTTCCCACATCCCCTCCAACATTCCGCATTATCTTTCCCTGTCATCCTAGCCAATCTGACAGGTGGTATCTCAGAGTTGTCTTAATTTGCATTTCTCTGATCAATAGTGATTTGGAACACTCTTTCATATGAGTGGAAATAGTTTCAATTTCATCATCTGAAAATTGTCTGTTCATATCTTTTGACCATTTATCAATTGGAGAATGAGGATACATGCCTTTTAAAAAATTATTTATTACTTATTTTTATGTTTTTAAGTTATACATGTCATTTTATTTTTTTTCACATATTTCCATATGAGTCATGTGGGGAGAGAAAAATCGAACAAAAGAGAAAAATCACAAGAAAAAAATAAGAAAAAAAAAGGATGAAAATAGTATGTGTTGATTCACATTCCATCTCCACCATTCTCTCTCTGGATGCTGATAGTGTTTTCCATCAAAAGTTTATTACAATTGTCTTGGATCACTGAACTATTGAGAAGAGCCAAGTCTATATTAGCTGATCATCATACAATTTTGTTCCAGCTTAAGTGTCCTTAAGGATATCTTTCATGCCACTTTTCAAGCACATTATTCTTGGTAATAAGCGGCCATCAACTTTTATCCATTATGATTTTTTTCAATACTTTTTGGGTCCTCTTAATTATTTTATTTATTTGTTTATTTATTTTTGGAAATTTTTATCATATCTCTTTTGCCTTACGCTCTCATAACTGAACAATTTTTAAAAATGACCCTTACAATAAGTATATAATCTAGTAAAAGAAATAGCCACATTGATGAAATTCCAAAATTCAATTCTCAAAGGATTTAAAATCCTTTTTAGAAGGAATTAAATAGCATGTTTATTCATAGTCTCTGGTCTCATAATTTGTGCTTACATTCATCTGAGTTTGAAAGTCATTTAAAAGTTATTTTTCTTTCTAACATTGTTATTGTGTGAATTATTCTAGTTAGTAATCACTTCACTTTGCATCAAATCAGATTTTCCTTCAAAACTCTCCATTTATTTTTTTCTTGGTACAATAAAATATCATTACTTTCCTATATCACTATTTTTAGCTATTTGGGTAATTTAGATCCTTTTCCTTAATTTTTTTTTCTAATATAAACCTACTGGTGGTATAGCCAAATCAAAAGATATGATTTGTTTTCCATAGCTCCTGTAACATTTTCATTTTTCTTTTTCTTTTTTGTCTCTGCCAATCTGAAGGGTATGAGGTAAAGTCTCAGAATTGGTTTAATTTGCATTACTCTAATTATTAGTGACCTGGAAAAGTTCAGCTGTTTTTTTCTTTTTCTGGTGAATAGCTGTATTACATATTTTGACAATAGCTAGCCAAGATTCAGTATTATGAATGTGGTGATAAGAATGAGCATAAACAAAATCATTTATTTTTCAGAGAATATGATATAAAAATACTAATTAAAATTATTTTATAATATACTTTATATATTCTTCTTTCTATTATTTACTTTTGGTATTATAGAAAGGAGTTATGGATCAGTTTGTATTTTATACTTCAATAAATTTCTTCAATATACTTTTTTTATAAAGTTAATTGATGTTGAGTGTTTAAACAAAATTATGGTTCTAGTGACTGGTAGCCACAGTAGAAAACACTCAGAATAAAAGCTTGAGCTGATATAATTTAAGGACACTCTTCTCCCATTTAGTGTATACTTAGGACCCTGAGAGGGCAATATTGCTGGCTTTATTCTGGGAGACTGAAGTTGAGAGAATACTATATATTTATTTTTCATTTGATTGTTTTTCCATAATTGAAGGTACTTGCCTTCCCCTGATTAGAAGGTATTTTAAAGCAAAATCTTTTTTATTTTTGTCATTGTATTTACAATTCCTGGCACAATATCTGGAATATACTGGGAGCTTAATAATCATTCTTATTGAATTTAATTGACCTTACCTCATCGAAGATAAAACTGAAATAGAAAAATGCTATATATACATAAATATGAAGCATCTATTATGTTTTTATACATATATGTGTGTATATATTTATATATATGTGATTATTTTTGTACTTTATGGTAATTAGGCATGAATGATAAGCATATGGAGGCCTTATGAAGAAGGGACTGAATTTGATGTGCGATATCTGGGTTCAAACTTCAACCTGAGTTTCTTCATCTGTAAATTGGGGTGATAGGATTAGATCATCAGTAATTTCTGTTGTAGCTCTAAATATATTTTCCTTTGACTTTTGTGATTATGATTTAACACAATGAATGCTTAATTTTTAAAAATTGTCAGCAGATAATGATACCTGAAGACAAAACCGTAAATTAAGAACACCTGTGTACAAAATTAGTGTTCCATGTATAACTTCAAATAAAGCACACTTAAGTCAGTTTCATACTTACAAATAAAGTGTAGATTATGATATTTAGAATCATCCTGCTGTATAATAATTAGGTACAATTAATGAACTAGAAATGATAGCAAGTTGTATTATTTTAAAAAACAGTTTGCAAGTCTATAGTTTTTCCTTTTGACTTGGTTAGTTCTCTAGTATCCACAATTGACCTCAATGCTGAGAAAGTTGCTTCATATTATATATTTTCAATGGCACCTTCATGCTCAGAAATTAATACTCAGCAATCCTAAATCTAATTTCCCAGCATCTGGAATTCTGTTGCTATTGACAACAGTCTTCCCAGTGATTCCCAGTGAGATTTGAGCTCCTTGGCATGTAATTTAAGATTTTCTATCATCTCATGCCTCTCTGTGTTTCTAGCCACATACCTTATGATATATATATATATATATATATATATATATATATATATTATACTCTTGTAAAGGTGGACTACTCCTTTTCCCTTATATCCATCTTCTAATGGAATTCATTTGACATTTATAATGTAATTTTAGTGTCATATTGTCTTTTTTACGTGTATATTTTTTGGTTATGTCCCAGGTTGGAATGGGAGAGAAAATCCTTTTTTCCAAGTTGACCCTCAGAAAATGGAAGAGATTCTTTAAAAAACATAAAGTGAAATAAATTTTTTTCAACAGGCACTATCTTTCTCTAATTTCTTATAATCCTCTTAGTCCCTGGAAAAGTGCTTTGCACAAACTGAGTGAGCAAGCAATTCTTATGCTTGGAATGGCAATTCATATGGCAATTTTCTGGAACCTCTCATGCACATATGTGCCATAATCTTCATTGGGTTACATACCCTAACTTTTCTAAACTTTGCTCGTCCCTTGAGTCCCAAGTGCCTAGCACAGTATTCTGTGGGCAGTATTAAATGAAACCCTTCAGATAGCCTTAGAATTTCATATTTGAAGTGTAAAGCACCTTAGAGTTCATATTAGAATGAGACTGAGATGTTAAATGATTTGTCCAAGATGACGCAGCTTGATAGGGCAGGCTCAGGGTAAAGACTAAAGGCCCTTTACTCTCATTGAGGATTCTTTCTACCAAATTACACAAATCTATAGAAGCAAATTCCTTCTCCCAAATCCCAAATCTCTCCTACTACTCACTATAGTGAGTTGGATGGTTCTAGACAAGAAACAAAATATTTCATTATATAATTATAGAAAAGATTTGAAGGTATTCTTTTGGTATGGCGGAAAGAACAAGAATCTGGATTTAGAAAGTTTGGGTTTAAATCTGAGCTCAACTCTCTTGGTCCTATTAGCGAATCTGCCCAGGAATCAGTTTACTCCTGTGTAAAATGAAGGAATTAGATTCAATGATCTCATGATCTCAGTGGATACTCTCAATCTTTTATCTCTATCTTTTGTAATCTCTTTTAATGCAAAATTAGATTATCTTAAATTTCTTTGGCATTAACACAGTGATGATTTATAGATCTACTATATTGGACAGGAGGAAGAAATCAGAAAGCAGGAAGACACTGGATACTGAAGAACAATATATATTGGTAATGTCATTGAAAGTAGAAGGAGTTAGGAAAAAAAAGTCTGGATCTGCAGAAGTCAAACTTTCTTGCCTTCAAAATTTTGCCTCTCACTCATCCTATTGGTCTTCATTTGTCCATGGCCAAAAAGTAGCTGTGGATAAAAGTACTTGCTCAGCATTTTCTTAATTAAAAAAGTTTGGTTGCTAAATGACAAAGCTGGGAGAAATTAGAGTTTTCCAAGGAAGAAAAAGACATTTTTTTTTGAGCAATCATTTTTCTCATTAATTGGTGAGACAACCAACATTGGGAAAAATATTCTGGATTCCACCAAATTTAAGATTTTTTTTTTAATATCCAGTAACAAATTTTTGTGGGCTCAACTAAAAAATAGGGTAAGAATATCTTATAGCCTCAGATAAGATCCTCCCACCCCAATGAATATGGACAAAAAAGAATAGAAAAGAAAGATTGTTGTTTTATGTTGGTTCATTCATTCAACATCCCTATTTCTTATTTTACTGAAAAAAATAAGAATGTTAAATGTGTTTCCACTTCTACATATTTTTTATTGCAAAACTTATCGACGTTATTCCTTAGTTTCCTTCTATCTCCCAGTTTCTATGAGGTGATCAGTTTCTTTATCAGAGATAAGTTCATCCCATTCTCTCTGGTCATCTTTGTCTGCAATCTGAACATTCACTGCTTCTCTAGAATGTTTAATCTCTTCCTATCTACTAGTTTCTTCCCCATTGCCTTAGACATGACCAAGTTTCTACTGTCTTTAATAGTAAAACAAAACAAAACTTCATTAGATCCTGCCATTTCTTCACACTATTGTCTCAAATCTTTTATCACTTCTTAGCCAAATTCTTTTTGAAAATTGACCTTATTTAACATTTTTCTTTTCTTTTCACTTATTTTTCAAACTTCTGTAATCTGGCTTATATCTTTAGTATTCAATGGAAACTGTTATATAGTATAAACTGAGTAAAGATCTCTCATAAGAATGTGGCCTTAACCTATATGCTAATAATTATTTGAAACTTTGCAACAAGTTGTGTTATAGCCAAAAACCACAGGTGTTTGCTTATCTTAGATAAACATACATTTCCTTCCTGTTCCCCCTGTCCTTTTCACCAAAATTATCATTATAGTAAAAAGTAGATTTTATGTAATCCTGGACTTCCAGCCAATGAAAGAAAAGGTCAGAAGGAGATGGGGGCTTCTACCTTAGGGTCTACATAATCCTGTGTTTTGCAGCTTGTGCTTTGCACTTTTATACTGACACTGCTGCCATTGGGATCTGCCCTTTTTTGCAAAATCATAATAAATACTATTTTTTGATTTTTACCTTGCGAATCTCTGATTTTAATTTGTGGAAGGGTTTCACACAGATTTGGGGGCTCATTCCAGGATATTTCCTGTTTGTGAGGGGTCTCTCCCATACTGAATCCTTGGGCAGGTATCCTTCAGAAAGTTTTCTGGTTGTCCTTTCACTCAGCTTGGGAACCCCCACTTTTATTGGCTAAATTCCTAAGAAGAGAAATTCAGAAAAAGCAGAAATGAAAGTAAATGGAGCTCCAGACAAGGCTGGTGAAGATAGAGGATTAATTCACCTCAGAAGATAGCCAATGGAGAAAAATTTGGAATCAGTCGCATAAGTTATGTGTACAACTTAAGTAGACAAGAAACTGGTGAGGCTGGAGAACACTAAGCAGTTAGACTCTGTAAGAGTACTTTCCTTTTTGTACAAACTGGTGAGCTGCTTGGGGTGACTGGGATTGGGAAGACTCTAAGCAGTTAAGAGTTCATAAGAATACTCCTATTTCCCTTGGATGTTAAGGGACTCTAAGCAGTTTGAGTCTGTAAAAGTGCTCCTATTTCTCTTTGGTAAGATTGGGTGAGTCCTCCTTCATCAAAGGGGAAAAGACAGTGTGAACCATGGGAAAGTAACAATTTAAGGTAGCTGGCTCTAAAAACCTAGTGTCTTGGAAGATAGTCCTTTAGGAAATAGATTTAAGAATTGGGATGAAGTAAATACTGTTGTTTTGTTTGAGTAGGTGGCCCACTGAAGGAAATGTCTTCTGGCCAAAGTACAGATTCCCCTGAGGTCTGAGTGTGTCAACAATTAAATCTATATGTAAATTCAAAGGAGCCATTCAATACTGAGGAGAGTGAGTATGCAGCCTTATGATTGCTGATTGTGGGACAATTTGTGTTGAAGGAGGATGAAATATATTTAAGCCAGCATGTTGTTTTCTAAATTGTATATTAGGCAATTTGTAAAAATTATATGGGCTGTGCTTTTAAATTTTTTCAGTCCTGCCAGATGTGGTATAAATTTTGTGAAATTTGGTCCAAAGTTATTTAGATATTAACTATATTATGAATTTTAAGTTTTATCTTGTTTTCTCCCTCTACTCAAAGAGTAAAGTTTATTAAATTTTATAGGAAAAAAAAAGGTGCTTTAAAAGCAAGAAAGTTTATTTGGGAAAGCAATTGATAAGACTAAAGATTTTGAAGGAAAGTTTCTTTCTCCAAACCTCACTATTCCCTTCCTTGCTTCAAGGATGAGTGAATGGAATAGAGAAGAAAAGAAAATATATTCTGCATAGTAAAAGTGATAGAAGAAAGTAGAAAAACTATTGGATCAGAATAAGAAAGAAAAATAGAAAGGAAACAGTGTGAATGAAGGCTCAGGGAGTTTGGGGGAAAAGAAAAAGCAGTTCATTGCTACTTTAAAAACTGGTAGCAACAGTATTTTGCCTTATCAGGAACTTAAATCTTTCTGGTTCAGAAAAGGAAGAGAAAAATTGGAAGATATTAGAGCAGCAAAAAAAATTTGAAGGATACCTAATGTTACCTTATGGGAAGAGAATGTTAAATAAGGCAATGATTAGGAAGATTTTAGTTGTATTGCATTAACGAAGTCATTGGGGTGCTCAAGCAATGTGTGGTATCTTTTTTTTTTAAATTTTTTTTTATTTAATAGCCTTTTATTTACAGGATATATACATGGGTAACTTTACAGCATTAACAATTGCCAAACCTCTTGTTCCAATTTTTCACCTCTTACCCCCCCCCACCCCCTCCCCTAGATGGCAGGATGACCAGTAGATGTTAAATATATTAAAATATAACTTAGATTGTGTGGTATCTTTTTAAGAAAATTTGGGAAGACAGAGTCAAGATAGTAGAGTAAAGGAAGGAACTAGCTCAGCCTCTTAGCTAAACCACTCCAAATTCCTTTAAATATAATACCCAAAAAAGATTGAATAGAATATTTTCTAGCTGAAGGCAATTTGGAAAGTCAGCAGAAAAGGTTGTGATACCAGAATGGGAGTTCAGCCTGCAGTCCTCATGTACAACTTGCATGCTAGTTCAGCTTCAGCTAGTTTGCAAGTTGTGCCAACACAACCCTAGTCACAGCCCCAGCCCAGTGTCAACAAAGAAAGAAAATTTGGCATATAGGAATATGTATAATTGTAAAACAAATATCTAAAAGGCTTGTAATATGCCTAAAAATAATGTCTAAAAATTGAAGAGGTGTCTCTCCAAAGAGGGGGAACCTGGCTCCAGAACGTTCAAGTTTGATTTTACTGAATGACACCAGTGGGAAAACTGAGGTATTTACTGGTTATAGTAGACCGTTTGATAGGGTGGGTGGGAGCTTTCCCCCAAAGCTCTGCTGCTTTAAGTGGGGTTAATGAAATAACATTGGAATAAATTGTATGTAAGTATGGATTGGTAGAAACTATTGATTCTGATAATGGAACATACTTTACTTCTAAAGTTTTATAAGAAATAATGGAGTCACATTTCCAAACACCTGGGCATCTGCCCTCATCAGGGAAAGTGGAAAGAATAAACCAGGTTCTTAAGAAGTGGATTACTAAATTGATGTTAGAGACTAAATTGCCTTGGACCAAATGTTTGCCTATTTCTTTGTTAAACAAAATAGAACTGATCCCAGAAGTTTCCCCATATGAAATGTTGTTTGGTTTACTTTATTTGGGAGGGGAAACCCTTTTTTGAAACAAAGGATAGGTTTTAAAGAATTATATACTGGCAGTGTCTTCAACCCTTTCAGGTCTTAGGAAGCAAGGACTGTGGGCCTAGCCAACACCCTTGGAGATTGAAATTCCAGGAGACTGGGTGATTACTAAATCCTGGAATGAGTAGAATGGGAAGGAATTTATTTGGTTACTGATGACCAAGACCACAGTCTGGAGGCTGAAAAGGGATGGACTCATTACACTAATATTAAAGGACATGTGGAGGTACCTCAAGAATGGACTGTTAAAGACAATTTATAACCTCTAAAATTGACTTTGCACTAGGACAATTAGGAATGTTTTTGGTGGGAAGGGAGATTAATTGTGCTTAGAGGAATTTTAATAATATTGACATTGTCCTGTTATTTCCGTTTGTAGAAAAGTTTATAAGGACTCCTTGATTGTAGGAAGTTGAATTGACATATTTTAGGATGAAGAAATTATTAATGTTAATTCTGACAGGGTTCTTTAATATAAAATTAGAACACTCCCACCCACTTCTATATTCGATGTGAGTTTTAATTGATTGTATTGGGTCATCTTAAAGCTGTTCCCATTTTTTAGGGAGATTCTGAGAACAGTGATCTATTTATGTCTTTATCCCTTTGAAAATGGTTAATACCTGAACATGTTTTGCTACAGATTGATTATTGAGAATATTAAAGTAAAATTATTTGTGTAATGTTGAGTTTAAAACCATCCTTAGATATGAAGATAAGCTGTGAATTTCTGGGATGAATCTCCTACTGTTATCAATGTAAGATTATAGTCAATATTTATTTAAGATATGTGATCCTTGAGAGCTAAATTCACCTGAAGCTTTGATTAATGAAACTTGCTATTTGAATAAAATCTCTTGGGACTGTAGCTGATATTATTTAGAGTTTTGAATTCAGGTATGATTATCTGATGGATCAAGTCAGTAAGCCACCTTCTGAAAGAAATATGTCACAAGCTACTCAGAGGAGTGTGACCTGAATTGTTACAGGTGGAGGTTAGTATCTGGGCATGAGTTGGGAACACAACGTTGGCCTTTGCTTAAAATAGGATTTTTCTGACTCAGTTTCTCCATAGCATTCCTTTGAATAAGAATCCACCTGGGTCTGGCTATTAGGTGGAGTTGTTACTGCATGATTGATTAAAAACTGTGACAATGTCCTAAAGTCAAACTTAGCTAGGTATGCTTTATTCTGAAATGTCTGTACTCTCAGGCTGAGTCCAGAAGGACTTAATTTTGATGCTATTGTAATCATGTCCTTGCTTTTTCCACTTATAGCAAATTTCTATAATCAAAGCAAAACGTCAGTAGAAGCCATGAGCACAATTCAAATATTTAAGATCTTGCAGTTTTCAATTTGAAAATATGTGGTCTTTATATCCTAAATAATTAGGTAAATGAGTATTTGGTCCAGTCATCTATCTGTTACTAGATGCATATGTCTGTCTGTTTTCTATTAGCCTTTCTATTGTTGCTGACTCTCATGATAGGCATCTTTATTTGTGAAGGCCTACCTATTCCAATTACTGAGTATGCAAAGGGTTGGGATGATAGGTGGCCCCCAAATGGGAGTTGGGAATACAGAACCCCAATTTATATGATGAATAGACTCATTAGACTCCAGGTCAAGGTCAAATAATTAAGTCACTGGATTTTTTAGCAGCCCAGCCCAGAAGGTTTGGAGACTGAGGAGATGGTTGAAGAAATGTATCAAAAATGGTATGAGGTCTTCAAAGGCTAATACATAAGAGGATGGACTGAATGTTATAATCTGAGCAAAGCTCTTTCATAAGAATGTGGCTTTGACCCATACCCTCATTATTACTTATATCTTTGCAATAACAAGTTGGTCTATGGACTAAAACCATAGGTGTTTATCTTAGATAAACATACATTTCCCTCCTGTTGTCCCCTGCCCTTTTTGCCAAAATTAGCATTATGGTAAAGAGTGTGTCATTGGCTAGTATTCTTTGTTTCTGGGTAACTTTTATGTAATTCTAGAATTTCCAGTCAATGGAAGAAAAGTTCAGAAGGAGTTGGGGGCTTCTTCATCAGGGTCATCTAAATAATCCTGTGTTTTGCAGCTTGTGCTTTGTATTCCTATGCTGATACTGCAATCATTGGAAGTTGTCCTTGCTTGCAAGATTATAATAAATCTTTTTTGCTTTTTGCCTTGAGAGTCTTTGATTTTAATTTGAGTAAGGGTCACTGTCCCACACATTGCTCACTCCAATGTTACTAATGATCTTTTAATTGCCAAATCTGATAGTATATTCTCAGTCCTTACCTTTCTTGACTCACCTGCTGCTTTTGGCACTATTGACCACCTTCTCCTCCTGCATATACTCCCTCCTTTCTCTTTTCTGTTTCTGTCACAGAATTTACTCTCTTGATTCTCCTACCTTTCTGATCCTTCTCAGTCTTTGTTGCTGGTCCACCATCCATATTAAGCCCTCTAATTGTAGGCATTCCCCCAGGTATTGCTCTGAGAACCTCCTCCCTCCCCCCATGCCATTGCACTGGATATTCCCCTGTCTGATATTCATGCCCTCCTCTCCTTCACTGCTTATCTTCCTCCTTTTTTCTCCACTCTCTCTCCTCTTCCCATAACTGTTTTCCTTACCTCAAGTCTCTCATCACTCCAATCTCTTTACACATTTCTAGTTAGGTAATTTTCTTTAATAAAGGAAAAGCACATATCACTCTCCTACTTAATCAACTCTTGTGGATTCCTATTGCCTATAGGATAAAAGATGCACTGTTCTGTTTAGTTTTTAAAGCTTTTAACAATCTGGCTTTAATTTATATTTCTAACTTTATTAGATATTACTCTTGAATCTGTAATATAATGTAACCAAATCAGTATTCTCTTTGTTTCTCATATATGATATTAATCTTCCACCTCGTGCCTTTACACTAGTCATCCTTCCTTCTTGCATTCCTCTTCTTCCTTACCCTTTTCCTCATAGTGTCTCTCTTTTTCTTAACATGAAGATCAATTTTTCTGCTTGAAGATTTTCCTGGTCCCTTCAATGGATAGTGGTCTTTCAAACATACACACACACACACAAAAACACATATTTTGTATATGATTATATTTAGACATGGAATCATAGTTATTTTCCACATTAGCATGTAAGCTCCTTGTGAATAAGGAAACCATTGATATTTATTGAATAACAGGTATCAGGGAGTGATGTGATCAGGTCTGCACTTCAGGTAAGCTACTTTGGAAACTGTGTGAATGAATTGGAGTAAAGAGAGACTTGAGATAGAGAAACCAAATCAACTATGACAATAGTCTGGGTGTTAGTTACTCAGACCACAGGCTGCATGCAGACCCAACATTCCACAGTAAGACTGGAACCAGATTAAAATGTAAATTTTGTTGTTATTTAGACTTCTTCAGCCCAACTCTTCATGACCCCATTTGGGCTTTCTTAGCAAAGAAACTATAGTGGTTTGCTATTTCCTTTTTAGCTTATTTTACAAATGATGAACCTGAGGTAAACATGACTTGCCCAGAGTTTACAAATTATTTGAGGCCTGATTTGAACTCAGGAAGATAAATCTTCTGTAGAGGGCCAAGTGTACTTGAAACAAGTAATCTTACAACAAGATGTCAACTTGTAGAACTATATTATATTGTTGATGAGACTACTACAGGACTTAAAAATCTGCAGGAATCATTGGATTCCCTGACATATGATGAGACTGTTGTAGGACTTCAAAACTTGCAGGAATCATTGGCTTCCCTGACACATGAAGTAATGAACAATAGATTGGTTTTGGACTATCTTATGGCCATGTATAATTCCTCATGTTGATTCATGTTGTTTGCTACATCACTACTAACTTGTGTTATATTACTATGTGCTTGTGTAATACCTACCATGCTGATGGATTTATGTATACCTGTTTCAAGTAAGACTCTTCAGAAACCCGCTAACAAAATCTGGTTTGATTCTCCATTTCCCTTTGGTGTTTTACCTCCCTTCTTGAGAAGTCAGGGAGGATGTGATCACCTCCTTTTTTGGTGTTTTTACCTCCCTTCCTGAGAAGTCATGGAGGGTGTGACCACCTGTGTTCTAAAACAAAAGAAAGCAGAAGATGTAGAGGGCCAAGTGTTCTTGAAATAAGTAATCTTACAATAGTCTTCCTGATTCCAGACCCTGAAACTCTATCCACTGTCCAAAGCTGTCCAAAATGTAAATGGAAAATATTTAAAGAAACAAATTAAAATACAGTACAACATAAATAATATAATTATGTGGCTTTCTAATTCATTATGTAACCCCCAAGTATCCTTATATATGGTTTAAAGGCTGATTTTATTTGAGATTATGAGCCCCAGAATTAGATTGTTGACTTTGTACTAGGAGAGTAGTGGACTTTTGTGAGAGATGTGATGGGGATAGAAATGAGATTTGGCCACTGATGGTTTATGCAGTATGAACGGGAGTGAGGAATGAAGGAAGACAGTAAGTTGCAGAATCTAAAAAACTGGAAAAAGGGTGATGGTCTTGGATTAGGGAAACTCTCATGAGGAATATGTTATGGTAGAAAGATGAGTTCTGTTACTCCATGAAACCACGTTCTTGCTTCTGGGTCCCCATTCATCATAGATTTTTGTGAGCAAAAAAAGACATTTAAAAGAAAATTCTTAGCATTAGTTGTAAGTGGGGAAATATCCAGACTAGGCTTTGCTTCAACATCAGAACTATAGTTTTCTGGTTTCCTCATTCAACAAGTATTTTTTATGTGGAAATAAAGGTCATTCGTTCTTATTGCAAAAAAAAATTTACAATCTCATTGGAAAGCTAAAAACAATTTGAAAGCCACACAAAATATGAATAAGAATTGCATAGACATAACTGAGAAAGGTGGGCATTTATGTATGGAACAACACAAGCAAAGTCAGGAATGCTGGAAAGAATGGAAAGTGTTCAGGAAATAGTTAAGTAAACCAGTTTTACTGGAATGTCTTGTTAAGCCATTCTGTGGTACTCAATGTTCTTGCAATCAAGGTATAACTATCACAATTTAACTTGTTCTAGCATTAACATCCCCTAAGCAAATTCCATGAAGGAGTGTGATAAGACAACATTCATTAGCATGGCATTCAAACCTTTAGATATTATCTATACCAAGTTAAACTGCACTATGGCTGACAAGATTCCATATTGCCTCTGTTCTCAGTGAGCTTATAACCTGGTTTGGAAGACAAAAGCTACACATATAAAATGAGAAAATAAATCAAACCTAAGTTATGTGATAGTGGTTGAAATTTGAATGATAATATAATAGTAGCAGACATTTCTAAGCTGGAAGTATGATTAAAAATTTCTTTTTAATTTTCTTTAGAAATTAATGTTTCTCCAAATATGCTACAAAAAATTTTGAAATACCACAAGTTGTTTTTTTAAACTCAATAATGTTTATTAATAGGCATTAAAAAGAATAATTTTACAGGATTTTACAACAATTGTTCTGCCAAAGTTTTGTTTAAACTTAAAAATTTTATTATTGTAGACAAGTTTGAAAATCACTGTTTAAGTCTAAAATCTTTTTCAGACTCACCCCCTTAATTAGTTTTCTTAATAGGCCTTTTATTCTGGACTTACTTTCTTTCTAAAGAAAGTTTACTTTTCAGATCTGTGGAGAAGGAAGAAATTTATGGCCAAAGAATTAGAAAACATTATGAAATACAAAGTGGATAATTTTGATTATATTAATTTTTTTTTTGTACAAACAAAGTCAATGTGGCCTGGATTGGGGAAGCAGAAAACTGGGAAAAATTTTTTACATCCAAGGGTTCTGATAAAGGCCTAATTTCTAAAATATATAGACAATTGATTCAACTTTATAAGAATATAAGCCTTTCTCTAAATGATAGTCAAAGGATACAAATAGACAATTTTCAGATGAAGAAATTAAAACCATTTTTAGTCATATGAAAAAGTGCTCTAGATCACTATTGATTAGAGAAACACAAATTAAGATAACTCTGAGGTACCACTATACATCTCTCAGATGAGCTAAGATGACAAAAAAATAATGATAAATATTGGAGAGGATGTAGGAAAACTGTAATACTAGTGCATTATTGGTAGAATTGTGAACTGGCCCAACCATTCTTTTTTATTATTTTTATTTTTTATAGCTTTTATTTACAAAACATATGCATAGGTGATTTTTTCAACATTGACCCTTGCAAAACCTTGTGTTCCAAATTTTCCCCTCTTCCCCCCTCCTTAGATGTCAGGTAGTCCAATACATGTTAAATATGTTAAATCACACACACACACACACACACACACACATATATATATAACACATAGTTATCTTGCTGCACAAGAAAAATAAAACCTAGAAGGGAAAAAAAACCTGAGAAAGAAAACAAAATGCAAGCAAACATCAATAGAAAGAGTGAAAATGCTATGTTGCGGTCCACATTCAGTTCCCACAGTCTTTCTCTTGGTATATATAGCTCTGTTCATCACTGAACAACTGGAACTTGTTTGAATCATTTCATTGTTGAAGAGAGCCTTGTAGTCATCATATAGTCTTGTTATTGCCATATATAATGACCTCCTGGTTCTTCCCATTTCACTTAGCATCAGTTCATGTAAGTCTTTTGAGGCCTCTCTGAAATCATGCTGTTGGTCGTTTCTTATAGAACAATAATATTCCATAGCATACATATACCATAACTTATTCAGCCATTCTCCAACTGATGGGCATCCATTCAGTTTCCAGTTTCTGGCCACTACAAAGAGGGCTGCCACAAACATTTTTGCACATGTGGGTCTCTTTCTCTCCTTTAAGATCTCTTTGAGATATAAGCCTAGTAGAAACATTGCAGGGTCAAAAGGTATGTGCATATTCTTTGAACCACCAATGTCTCTATTGGATCTATATCCCAATGAGATGATAAAAAAAGAAAAAGGACATATATGTATGAAGATGTTTGTGGCAGCCTTTTTTGTAGTGGCAAGGAACTGGAAATTGAGTAGAAGCCCATCAGTTGGAGAATGGCTGAATAAGTTATAGTATATGTATGCTATGGAATATTATTGTTCTATAAGAAACAATCACCAGGATGAATTCTGAAAGATCTGGAGAGACTTGGCCTGAATTGATACTAAGTGAAGTGAGTAGAACCAAGAAAACATTGTACACAGCAAAACAAAATTATGTGATAATCAATTCTGATGGACATGGATCTTCTCAACAATGAAGTGATTCAGGCCAATTCCAATAGACTTGTGATGAAGAGAGCCATCTGCATCCAGGAAATGTACTATGGGTACTGAATGTGGATCACAGCATTATATTTTCATCTTTTTTAAATTGTTGTTTACTTGCTTTTTGTTTTCTTTCTCATTTTTTCCCTTTTTGATATGATTTTTCTTGTGCAGCATAACTGTGGAAATATGTATAGAAGAATCACTCATGTTCAACATATATTGGATTACTTGCTGTCTAGGGGAGGAGGAAGGGGGAATGAAGGGAGAAAAATTTGGAACACAGGGTTTTGAAAGGATGAATGTTGAAAACTTTTTATACATATTTGGAAAATAAAATGCTATTGTTAAAAAAAAGAAAAAAGTTACTATGATTACAGGGAGGATCAAGGCATAAACTTAGAAGAGGATAATAGGGTCAAAATGACTACATTTGAAGCTTCAAAGAAAAATGTAATTTGGTCTCAGATCTATCTTCCCAATTTCCTGGAAAAGCTTAAAAGGGATTTTAAAAGGCAAATTAGTTAATTAAAAGAAAAATTGGGAAAAGAAATAATGGGGAGGATTTAAAGGGGATAATTTATCTCACATACAAGAGGCATGAAAGAGTTATTATAATGGAGAGGAAGATGGGTTGTGTGGTGGTGATTGTGGCACACAAAGCTTAAATTTAAGTCTCACCAAAATTTACTCAAAAGAGGGAATAATATATACTCTCAGTTGAACATAAAAATTTCTTTCCTTATAGGGAAGTCAAAGGGGATGGGGGGGATAATAGGAAGAGGAGGAGGGACTAATAAAAGGGAGGATATATTGGGGAAGGCACTGATCAGAAGAAAAATAGGGGAATAAGAGAGAGAGGGAGATAAATAAGAGAAAAATGGCATAGAGGGAAACAGTTAATCATACCTATAAATGTGAATAGGATGAATTCACTGATAAAATGGAAGTGGATAGCAGAATGGATTAAAATCCAAATTATTACAATTAATTGTTTACAAGAAACATTTGAAGCAGAGAGATACACACAGGGTAAAGTTTAGAAGCTAGAGTAAAATCTGTAAGTTAAGACAATTGTTAAAAAAAGCTTTTTAAAAGAAAAAAGTTACTTATTTGTCACTTATTTTCTTTAAAAAAAAAAATCAAAACAAAAGGGGAAAAAGCCATGAAAAAGAAAATAAGTGAAACAGTATGCTTCAACTCACATTCAGTCTCTATAGTTGTCTTTGTGGATGTGGATGGCATTTTCCATCCAAAGTTTATTAAAATTGTCTTGGATTACTGAATTTCTGAGTAAAGCTAAATCTATAGTAGCTGATATATCACATTATCTTGCTGTTGCTGTGTATAATGTTTTCCTGGTTCTTCTTGCTTCACTTAGCATCAGTTCTTGTAAATCTTTTCAGGCTTTTCTGAAATCAGCTGTTCATTATAATAACATTCCATCATTTTCATATATCACAACTTATTCAGCCAATTCCCAATTGATGAGAATCATTTCCCATTTTTTTTTTTTTTTTTTTTTGCCACCACAGAGCTGCTACAAACATTTTTGCACACGTGGGTCCTTTATCCTCTTTTTTATGATCTCTTTGAGATACAGATCCAGTAGCATATATTCCAATAAGTTTGACAATCTAAATGAAATAGATGAATGTCTACAAGAATATCAATTTCACAGATTAATCAAAGAATAAATAAAATACTTAATTAATCCAATCTTAGGAAAAGAAATTGAATAAGTCATCAATGAAATTCCTAAAAAAAAATCCCCAGGTTCAGATGGATTCACAAGTGAATTCTACCAAACATTTAAAGAGCAATTAATTCCACTACTATATAAAGTATTTGGGAAAATATGCAAAAAAAGAGTACCAAATCATTTTATAATACAAATAAGGCACTGATACTCAAATTATGAAAGAACCAAAACAGAGAAAGAAAATTATAGATCAATTTTTCTAATGAATAGATGCAAAAATTTTAAATAAAATATTAGCAAAGAGGTTATAGTAATATATCAAAAGGATCATATGCTACAACCAGGTAGGATTTATTCCAGGAATGGAGGGCTGATCCAATATTAGTAAAACTATCACCATAATTGGCCCCATCAATAACAAGACCAACAGAAATCATACGATTAATAGAGAAAAAGCCATTAACAAAATATATCACCCATTCCTATTTAAAACACTAGATCATAGGTATAAGTGGAACTTACCTTAAAATAATATATTTAAATTATATATAATATAATGTAATAAAATTATAAGCAAGCATTATCTGTAATGGGGATAAACTAGAAGTCTTTCTAATTCAATCAGAGAAGAAGCAAGGATGCCCATCTATGTTATTTAATATTGTACTAGAAATATTAGCCATACCAATAAAAGAAGAGAAAGAAATGAAAGGAAATTCAATAGACAATCATTCTTTGTGGATGTTATAATGTTATACTTAGAAAATCCTAGAGAATTACCTAAAAAATTACTTGAAATTATTAACAATTTTAGCAAAGTTTCAGGATACAAAATAAAACCACATAAATCATTGGTATTTCTATATATTACCAACAAGGTACAGCAGCAATAGATAGAAGAATTTTATTAAAAATAATTGGAATCAATATAAAACACTTGGGAATCTGCCTGCCAAGACAAACCTATGACATATATTAACACAACTATAAAATGCTTTTCACACAAAAACAGTCAGATCTAAATAATTGTAAAACTATTAATTGCTCATGGGTAGACTGAGCCAATATAATAAAAGTGACTATTCTACCTAAATTAGTCTATTTACATAATGCCATACCAATCAAACTGTCAAAAATATTTTATAGACCAAGAAAAAATAATAAAATTCTTCTGTAAGAATAAGAGTTCAAAGATATCAAGGGAATTTGTAAAAAATGTGAAAGAAGGTACCAGAGATGAGTTGCATGACTGCAGGGGATAGGGCAATCCCTCCATGACATTTGTCATCTAAACTTTTTTCAAATTGCCTAAATGAGAATGCCAAAAAAAACTGACTCCCCCAAAAGAGCAATTTTCCTAGACAGGATCAGGTCAGATAAACTGATCATTCTATCACTAGTGACTCTTCAGCTGACTCTGAAGAGGAGCCGAACAAAAGAAATCCTCTCTCTTTATTATGTTGTTCCTCCTACATTTTTGGAGATGACCAATGATTTATTCACTTCAAGCCTAGAACTGCATTTACACACACACACACACACACACACACACACACACACACACATTTGAAAAATAGCACTCCCCAGAATTACATGTAAAGGTAATTTTTAGCAAGATTTAGAGTTTCAAATTTTTCTCCCTTCTCTTCTTCTGATAATGGTAGGTGATTTCATATAGTTTATACATGCATTATCATGTAAAACATATTTTATATTAGCAACAATTGTGAAAAATAAAAAGAAAACCATGAAAAAGAAATTACATGAAAAAAGCATGCTTGGATCTATATTTAGAGTTAATCAGTTCTTTATTGCATTTTCTTTTATGAGTCCTTTGTACTTGTTCAGGATCACTGTATTGCTGAGAAGAATTAGGTCGTTCTTATTTGATCATCACACAACGTTGCTAATACTGTGTATAATGTTTTCTTAGTTCTGCTCATTTCTCTTTGCATCAGCTCATACAAGTTTTTCCAGGTTTTTCTGAAATTTGTCTGTTTATCACTTCTTATTGGACAATAGTATTCCATTACATTCATATACCAGTTTTTGGTTGTTATCCTTTCTTCTCAAAGAGGACTATGGTAACGTTGAGTTACAGTCATTCAGCTATAGCTTATTAGCCACTAGATGAGGTCAGAATGCTCTGCCACAGGTCAGATTCAAATAGTCCCTATGAACATTTTCGGGTGGACTTTTTAACTGCACATCTCCCACATATGACATGGAAGACATTGGCACAGGACTACTCAGAATGGCATGTCCTTATCAGAGATTCTGTGCTTTATGAGCAAATCAGAATTTGATTAGCTCAGAAAAATGCAAGATACATGAATTCATATACCACAGTTTGTTTACCTATCCCTAAATTGGTTTTGTTATATTAGAGGGTTTTTTTTTTTTTTTTTTTTGCTAAGATAATTGGGGTTAAATGGCTTTTCCTGGGTCAGACAGCCAGGAAGTGTTAAGTGTCTGAGGTTAGATTTGAACTCAGGTCCTCTGACTTCAGGGCTAGTGCTCTATACACTACATTTCCCCTATAATATTTAAAATGAAGAATATACCAAATCCTCCTGTGACAGTAGGCTTTAGATGTGAAAAAAAAGATACTGAGTTATCAAAGATAACAGGCAAGCATTTTATGTCATACTACATCATAGAAGTAAGGCTATGGGTGGATCTTTTCAATTTGCAAAGAATGATCTGACTTAAAATTTATGCAAGTCAGATTTGGATATTGTCTAAATAAACTCAAATACCAAAGTCTTATGTTTTTGTGTAAGTATAAAACTTTTAGGTAAACATTTGAATTATCCCTTAATCTGTCTGACTCTGAAATTATACAAAATTTGGACTGTATAGTTACCCATTCCATATCCCAAGGGGTTAAGGACATGATACAATCTAGATGATGTTTGTAAAATTTTGGGGCTCCATTAATACTAGGGAAGAACTCTGAATTATGGTATCAAAAGGTAAAATATATTGATATTTTATAATACTGGATATATATTTTATGCATTTCTGAATTTGCAAACTTTTTCTATGGCACCTACTGACCTTTGTGTGTCACCTGCAGCTTCTGCAAAACTCCTAAAATTTTCCCTTTTAATTTCTTATGCTGAACTATAATATATTGAAATCATGGTGAGGAAAATCAAAATATGTAAGAGATAACTGTAGATTGCAAGAAGGAGTAATTTCTCACTCTTGGACAGATTAGGTTGGCATTATTCCTAGTGAAAATTACAAAGACTACACTTAAAGTGCATTAGGGTTTAATGGAAAGAAAGAACCCTAGATTCCAGAAATATGGGGTTGAATCTTTATACTGATATGTAGCAATTGGTTGATCATTGACAATTCTCCTGTAATGTCTTCAAGTTAGTTTTTATTCATCTGTAAAATGAATGATTATGTTGTTCCAAATGAATGTGAATGCAAATTATTTGAATACTTATCTTGCTTGTCAATATTATCTTATACTGAAGAGAGAAAAACTGACACCTCTGATAGGCTAGTGACAGCCAGTTCTGTTCATTGTCATCATCCAGAGGAAAAAAATGGGTTTGAAATTTGAGGATTGGGGTTCAAATCCCAACTCTGATGCTTACTATTTGTGTAATGTTGGGCAAATTACTTAACCTTTCTATTCCTCAGTTTTCTCATGTTTAAAATAAGCAATTCGGAGTAGTTGGTTTTTTGAAATTCATTACAAAATCAGACCCATGATTTCATAGAATCACTGGAAATTTTATATTGCCTAGCACAGGGAGAAGGGGCTCTGAAGATCATTTGTTTCAATACTTTCCCCCATATTGCAGAAAGTCATAGTAAATTAAACAACAAGGTGGAAAACAAATGCCAGATTTAGGATGGGAACCCAGATTTTCCTACTCCTGGTCCATTCCCTGTTCCTCCATATATGTTCAAGTTCTTACAGTTGAAAATATATGGTGTCATGTATACTCTCCTAAGGCCAATTTGGCGGTGCAGTGGACAAGACACTGGGCTTGGAATCAGGAACTGTCCTTAGACACTTACTAGCTTTCTGACTGAGCAACTCACTTGACTTTGCTCAGCTTCCTCATATCTAGAGCTGGAGAAAGAAATAGTAGATCACGCCAGTATCTTTGCCTAGAAAACTCCAAAATGGAGTCATGAAGAATGAGATACAACTCCAGCAATTGAACAACATATTCTTCTTTCTAGCTTTTCTTTGAGCTACTCCTATGCATTTCTAGGCTAAGATTAACCCAATAATCCTCTTTTTATTTGAAAGCTGTCACTGACAAACATGAAGACCTCTCCATTCCCCATTTCACTATCTTTTGACAGAAGTTAACAAACTCAATGAGGATTATTCACTGACCATTACTAACAGACTTGGTGGAGGCCAGACATTTCAGCTCCTGCAGATGAGTTGTTCTAGCTCTGTCACTGATAATTTAATTTTAATTGTTGAATATAGAATATATAACTTTATTTTGATCTGAATAACTTGGTGAGCAGAAGTCACAAGGGGAAGTAGACAAGTAGGTAAAATTTATCAGCAGGCATTTTTCAGACGGGTTGTAAGAAAGAAGCAATTTTTAACCTTTTTTTTCATTCTATGAACCATTTTAGCAATCTGATAAGGTCTATGGCTCCTCCAGTATAATGTTTATAAATGCAGAAAATGATATATGTAGAATTACATAAGAATAAATTATATTGAAATAAAGTTGTCAAAATATTTTAAAAACCAAGTTCATGGACCCTAGTTTAAGAATCTCCACACAGTGTCATCATTTTATTGGGTTCATCATAGATTGAAGATCTAATTCAAGTATTAAGGTTTAGAAACACTATTTCTGGGTTTATAGACCTCTATTCTCAGGTCGATGTATATTTCTTCTTGTCCTGTTCAAGGCAGTTTAGCTGTCTATAACTCTACTGCAACTTACAAAATTCCTAAGGGGGACATTCCAAATGCCTAAGGTTGCAAATCAGCATAGTATGGTGGAAAGAGAACTGGATTTGGAGACTAGAGGACCTCAGTTCAGCTCCTACTTTTGTGTAATCCTGAGCAAACTACTTTTCTGTGTTTTAATGTCTTCATCTGAAAAGTGGTAAGTTTGAGCCATACAATCTAGAAGGTATAAATCTATGCTTATTGAAGTCATATTTTGGGATAGTTGAGCAGTTCAATGATGCAGGTAGATATACAGATCTAGATGTAGAATTCTGTAATGTTTAGATTACATACTTTCCCCTATGATATGTTCTGGATTTGGGCTATGATATTGGTATTTTCATTTGGAAATTTTTTAAAGGAAGTAGCTGGTGAATCCTTTCTATTTATACATTAGCCTTTAGTACTGAGATATGGGCACTTTTCCTTCAAGACTTCTTCAAAGTTTTTAATAAATTTTTATTGACTGAAATAAGATATGTAAATTCTTTTTTTTTGGATAAAGACATTTAGGTAATCTAATAATTGTTATACTTTTCTCCTCTTTTTTAGGTGAGTTGTTTTTCCTAGATGATATTTTATGTATAATTCTGTTTTTTCTCTGAGTATTTGCTTATAGATCTTTTGGAGTCACTCTTTGTTTCTGTGCTTGTCTTAAGCATTTCCTTCACAGTAATTGCTTTTTATGGCTTCCTCTACCAACACTCCTCCTTCTCCTCCTTTGCCATCATCATCATCATCATCATCATCATCATCACCATCATCATTTTCTTCTTCTCCTCCTCCTCCTCCTCTTCTTCCCTCTTCTGTTCTCTTCTTCTCTTTTTTCTTCCTTTTTTCTTTCTTTTTCTTCCTTCCTCTTTTTTGAATTCACTAAATTAGATATGTAAGATGTGGTAGTAATGACCATACAGTAATCTACTGTTTAATAAATGTAAAGAGCCAAGCTTTTGGGAAAATAATTCATTATTAAATGAAAATTGCCAAAGAAACTGGAAAACTAGATACAATCCAACAACTCACACTGCATACCAAGATAAGGTCAAAATGAGTACATGAATTAGACATAAAGGGTAAAGTCATAAATAAATTAGGGGACAAGGAATAATTCACCCATCAAATCTACTAATAAGCAAAGAATTTATGATCAAACAAGAGATGGAAAACATTACTGAATATAAAGTGGATAATTTCAATTATATTAAATTAAAAAGAGTTTACACAAATAAAATCTATGTAGCCAATTTTTTTTTTATTATAACTTTTTATTAACAGAGCCCATGCCTGGGTAGTTTTTTTTTTTTTTTTTTTTTTTTTTTTACATTATCCCTTGCACTCATTTCTGTTCCGACTTCTCCCCTCCTTCCCTTCACCCCCTCCCCCAGATGGCAAGCAGTCCTATAAAAGTTAAATATGTCACAGTGTATCCTAGATACAATATATGTGTGCAGAACCGAACAGTTCACTTGTTGCACAGGAACATTTGGATTCAAAAGGTAAAAATAACCTGGGAAGAAAGACAAAAATGCAAGCAGTTTACATTCATTTCCCAGTGTTCTTTCTTTGGGTGTAGCTGCTTCTGTCCATCCTTGATCAATTGAAACTGAGTTAGATCTTCTCTTTGTCAAAGAAATCCACTTCCATCAGAATACATCTTCATACAGTATCATTGTTGAGGTATATCTCCTGGTTCTGCTCATTTCACTTAGTTCATGTAAGTCTCACCAATCCTCTCTGTATTCATCCTGCTGGTCATTTCTTACAGAACAATAATATTCCATAACATTCATATACCACAATTTACTCAACCATTCTCCAATTGATGGGTATCCATTCATTTTCTAGCTTCTAGCCACTACAAACAAGGCTGCCACAAACATTTTGGCACAATGTAGCCAACATTAGCTGGAAAACAGAAAGTTAAGAAAAAAAATTTTCAGCAAGTTTCTCTGATAAAGGCTTTATTACTCAAATACACACACACACACACACACACACACACACACATATATAAATACACACACACACACACACACAAGTCATTCCCTAATTAATAGACAAAAGCAGGAAGTTTTTAAATGGAGAAATAAAAGCTATTCATTGCTATATGGAAAAAATGCTTTAAATGACTATTGATTTGAGTACTGCAAATTAAAACATCTCCAAGGTACCACTTCACATCTATCACATCTTGGCTAATATGGCAGAAAATTAAAATGAAAAATATTAGAGGGAATGTGGAAAAATCAGAACAGTAATGATCTGTTGGTAGAGTTGTGAACTGATCCCAACCATTCAGGAAACTAATTTGGAATTATGTTCAAAGGATTATAAAGCTGTGCATAATTCTTTGACTTAGAAATACCTATTATATCTCTTTCCCAAAGAGATCAATGAAAAAGAAAAAAATCTATAAATATAAAAATATTTATAGCAATTCTTTTTTTGTGGTGGCAAAGCATTGGAAATTGTGGGGATGCTGACCAATTAGAAAAAAGCTGAACAAGTTGCGGAACATAATGGTGATGGAATACTATAGTACCATAAAAAAGCAATGAGAAGGATGCTTTTAGCAAAATCTGGAAAGATTTATGTGAAGTGAATCAGAGTCAAGTGAGAAGAACCAGGAGAACAGTATACACAGTAACAGCAACATTGTTATGACTATCAACTGTGAAAGATTTTGCTATGCTCAGTAATACAATTATCACAGACAATTTCAAAGGATTCTTGAAGAAAAAATGCTGTTCATCTCCAGAAAAAGAACTGATGGAGTTTAAATGAAGATCAAAGGATTTGATCTTTTTCTTTCATAACATGACCAATATGGAAATATGTTTTGCATGATTGCACATATATAACCTATATTAAATTGCTTATCATCTCAGGGAGGGAGAAGGGAATGGTAGAAAGAGAATTTGGAATTTAAAGTTATAAAAAATGAAAAAAATTGGGAAAAAATAAAATATTGTTACAAAAATAATGAGTTGGTCAAAAAATGAAGAAACAACCAATAATTTCATTAATGAAAATAACAACTCTAAAACAAAATTTATTGCATAAAGCCAAAGCAGTCTTTAGGAGAAATTAATAATTTTAAATGACTACATCAATAAAAAGAGAAAGAGTTTGGCAGAAACTAGGTACAATCCAACAACTCATACTGCGAACAAAGATAAAGTCAAAATGAGTACATGAATTAAACATAAAGGGCAAAATGATAAATAAATTAGGGGACAAGGAATAGTTCACTCATCAGATCTACTAATAAGGAAAGAATTTATGATCAAACAAGAGATGTTTAATTTTAATTGTTGAATATAGAATATATAACTTTATTTTGATCTGAATAACTTGGTGAACAGAAGTCACAAGGGGAAGTAGGTAAGTAGGTAAAATACATCAGTAGGCATTTTTCAGACTGGTTGTAAGAAAGAAGCAATTTTTAACCTTTTTTTGATTGAGTATGCAACTAAAAACACCTAAAAAGCTCAAATTAAAAATACCAAATTAAACTCCAAATTAAAAATTCTGAAAAATCAAAGGAGATATCAATAAGATTGAAAGAAGTAAGCCATTGAACTAATAACAAAACAAAAAACTAGTTTTATGTAGAAACCAATAAAATATGAAAATCATTAGTTAATTTGATTTAAAAAAGAAACACATTATGAGTTATCACACATGAACAGACTGAACTCACCACAAATGAAGATGAAATTAAAGCAATTATTACTATTTTCTCAATTATATGCCAATAAAGCAATCTTAATGAAATGGATGAATATTTATAAAAACATATAAAATATTTATAAAAATGTATAAATTGACAACATTAATAGAAGAGGAAATAGAATACTAAGATAGGAAATAGTCTTATCATAGAAAAAGAAATTGAACAAGTCATAAATGTGCTCCTTAGGAAAAAATCTCTATGACCATATAGATTCATTTATAAATTATTTCTACCAAACATTTAAGAACAATTAATTCCAATATCACATAAACTATATAAAACAAATAAGCAAAGAAGGAGCTCTACAAAATTCCCTTCATGACAGAAATATAATTGTTGTTGTTCAATCATTTTTTACTTGTTTGACTTTTTGTGACCCCGATTGGGATTTTCTTGGCAGAAATATTAGAGTAGTTTGTCATTTCTTTCTTCAATTCATTTTACAGAAGAGGATGCTGAGGCAAAAAGAGTTAAGTGACTTGCGTATAGGTCATAGCTAATAAGTGTCTGAGGCCAGATTGGAATTCAAGAAAGTGAGTCTTCTTGACTTTATATCTAGTTCTCTATCTACTCCACTAGGATGCTAATAGCTAAATCAGAAAGAGTAAAAGTTTAAAAAATATGGACCCATTTCCTAATGGATGTTGAAGTAATTTTTTTATATAAAATACTAGCAAGGAATTTATAGTAATATATCCTAAAGATCATACACTATGACCAGGTGGGATTTAAACCAGAAATTCAGGACCAGTTCAATATTAGAAAAACTATCAGCATAACTGACCACATCAATAACAAAGTAACAAAAAATATGATTATCTCAATTGATGCAGAAAAAGGTTTTGACAAAGTATAACATTTATTAATATTAAAAAACACTAGAAAGTATAGGAATAAACAGAGCTTTTCTTAAAATAAGTGGTACTTATCTGAAACCATCAATCAACATTATAAGGAGAGCAAGCTAGACATCGTCTCAATAAGATCATATGTTAAAAAAGATTCTCCTTATCACCACAATTATTCAATATTTTACCAGAAATACTAGCTATAACAAGAGAGGAAAAATAAATGGGGAAACACATTTATTACTTCTTATAGATAATAAGATGGTATACTTAAAGAATCATGAAGTATCAACTAAAAAGTAGTAAAAATAACTAACAACTTCAGAAAAATATTGATATAAAATAAACTTACACAAATTACCAGCATTTCTTTATAATTGCTAACAATGTCCAGGAGGAAGAGATAGAGAAATTCAATTAAAAATAAATTTGGACAATATAAAATACTTGGAAGTCTATCTGTCAAGACAAACCCAGGAATTATAAGAATACAATTACAAAAATGCTTTTCACACAAATAAAATCAGATCTAAACAGTTGGAAAAAATATTAGTTGTTTATGGATAGACCAAGCAGATAGAATTAATATGAAAATTCTGCCTAAATTAATTTACAAACTCAGTGTCATAACAATCAAACTAACAACAACTATTTTATGGAATTAGAAAAAATAAAATTTGTCTGGAAGAACAAAAGATCAATGATATGGAAGAAATCAATAAAAAAAATTGAAGGAAAGTAGCCTCGTTGTCATCAGATCTCAAACTATGTCATAAAGTAGCCATCATGAAAACAATCTGATATTGGCTAAGAATTAAGAGTAGTGGATCAATGGAATAGATTAGGTACACAATACACTAGTAAATGTCTATAGTAATGTAATGTTTCATAAATTCAAAGACATAAGATTTTAGGACAAGAACTCATTACTAGATAAAAACTACTGGGGAAATGAATAAAAATTTGTAGAAATTAGACATAGACCAATACTTCAAACCGTACACCAATATAAGGTAAAAATGGATCTCTGAGTAAGATATAAAGGGTGATATCACTGGTAAATTAGGGGAACATTGAATATGTAGCCATAAAATCTAGGTATAAGAGAATACTTTGTGGCCAAACAAGAGACAGAATAGATAGAATAGACTGGATAGAAAATGTATCATATTTATTACATTAAATTAAAAAGATTTTGCACAAACAGAACAATGCAGCCTACATTAGAAGGAAAGCAGAACACTGGAAAGAAATTTTTCAGCAACTTTCTTTGATAAAAGCCTCATTAATTAAATATATAAATAACTGATTCAAAATTTTGGGATACAAATCATTTATTAATGGATAAATAGTTAAAGGATACAACCAGGCAGTTTTTAGAAGAAATCAAAGTTATCTGTAGTCATATAAAAAATCCTTTAAATCACTATTGAATCAAGAAATGCAAATCAGAGTAATTCTGAGGTACTGCCTCATACCTTTCAGATTGGCTAATATTTCACAATAGGAAAATTATACATCTTGGAGGGGATTTTGATGAATAATTTGGAACTATACCTAAAGAATTATAATGTTGTGCATATTTTAGATCCAGCATACTACTATTAAGTTTGTTTTCCAAAAATCAAAGAAAAGGGAAAAGGATCCTTAAGTATAAAAATATTTATAGCAACTCTTTTTGAGGTGGAAAAGCATTGGAAATTGAGAGGATGCGGCTCAGTTGGGGAATGACCCAACAAGTTGGAATACATAATTGTGATGGAATATTATAGTACTATAAAATAAACAGGATGCTTTCAGAAAAACCGGGAAATATTTACATGAACTGATGCAAAGTGAAGTGAACAGAACATAATAATGTATGGTTATCAACTGTGAATGCTTTAGCTATTCTCAGAAATACAATTATCATTGTCATTTTTTGTTAAGGGACAAGTCAATTTTCTGAGAGCCTCCACATTTGTGGATCATAGCATCTGAAGGAGTTGCAGGGCAGCCTTTGCTGACACAGGTGTCACAGACTAGGAATGAGATAAATTGGAGGCAGAGGGAAGAGGAGAGAGGTCCAGACAACACAACACCTCTCAGTCAGAGAGGCCAGAGAACAGCAACTGCCTCTCAGTCTCTTTGTATCATTCTCTCACATGAGGAGATCCATTCTGAGTTGGATCTCCAGCTGCCACTGTCAAGTGGCTCCAGTGTATTCCAGCAGCTCTCCCATGAATTCCAACAAATTTCAAAAGACTCATGATGAAAAATGTTATCTACTTTCAGAAAAACAACTGATGAAGTTGAATGCCGATTTAACCATTCTTTTTACATTTTCTTTATTTTTCAGGAGGTTTTTTTTTTTGGGGGGCATTATGTTTCCTTCTGCAACTTGGTTAATACAAAAATATTTTGCATGTTTGAATATGTATAGTTTATATCTAATTGCTTGTCTTCTCAGTGAGGGAGAGGGGCAGGGAAGTAGGGAGAGAATTTGAAACAACATTTTTAAAAACAAAAAAACCATGTATAGTTTGAAAAAAATATACATAATTTTTTAAAAAAAGTGTTTTAATTTCAGTGTTATTTTTATTATGCCATGCTGCTTTTCTGAAGGTTAAAACCTTTTGAAACAGAAGTCTTTTTTTTTTTTTCCTAAGTGAAAGACTTTATGTGTGTACACATACTTTGAATCTCATTAATTTCAAAGATTGTTGAGCCAGAGTAAAAGAGGTTCAGGTCAGCTTAGAGGATCCTAGCTCTTGCAGAGAAAGTTAAATAAAAATAGAGACAGGGAGTCAAATGAAACATATTTTCTTTCTTTCTTTCTTCCATCCCTCTCTCTTTTACTTTTCCTCTTCTTCCTTCCTTTCTTCTTTGCATCCTTCCTTCCTTAATTCCTTCCTTTCTTCATCCTTCTTTGTATACTTTCTTTTACTCCTTTCTCTCTTTCTTTCTCTCTTCCTTCCTTCCTTTCTTTCTCTCTTTCATTCTTTCTCTTTCTTTTTTCTTTCTCTTTCTTTCTTTCTCTCTCTGTTTCATTCTCTCTCTCTTTCTTTGCCTCTTTCTATCCCTCTCTCTTTTTCTTTCTTTCTTTCTTTCCTTCTCTTTCTCTCTTTCTCTTTTTTCTTTTTTCTTCCTTCCTTTCTCTCTTTCTTTCATTCTCTCTCTTTCTTTTTTCTTTCTCTTTCTTTCTCTCTCTTTGTTTCATTCTTTCTCTCTTTCTTTGCCTCTTTCTTTCCCTCTCTCTTTTTCTTTCTTTCTTTCTTTCTTTCTTTCTTTCTTTCTTTCTTTCTTTCTTTCTTTCTTTCTTTCTTTTTTTCTTTCTTCCTTCCTTCCTTCCTTCCTTCCTTCCTTCCTTCCTTCCTTCCTTCCTTCCTTCCTTCCTTCCTTCCTTCCTTCCTTCCTTCCTTCCTTCCTTCCTTCCTACTTTTCTACCTACCTTCCTTCTTACCTACCTACCTATCTATCAGCCTATCTATATATAAAATGATTAACTTCTAGGGAAAAAGAAAAACAAAGATAATTTCCTCACCACTCTCATAATGGAGAGGCTGATCAGGGGAATTAGATCTCTCTTCACAATCATAGAGGGAGTATAGGTACCTTCCTGTAGGGGAAGGGCACCATTTCTCCCAGAGAGTTGAGACCTGCACAGATGCTCAATATCAGTTTCATCCAGTAGAGGGCAAAGGTGCTTCAGCTTTGAAAAGTCTTTAAGTTTTGAAATGTCAGTTTTCAAGTACATTGTCTTTGCAATCACCTGTCAATAAAAAGGAGTAATTTAGATAATGGGGAACCCCCCCCCGCCGAAAACTAGGAAATGCTTTGGAGGATTTTTTTCAGTTCCCTTCCAGGCTTATGCTCCTTCCATTTTAATGGTGTGGCTCTGATTTCCTTATATCCTAGTATAACAAGGACTGGTGAGCATGGTCAGTGAGCTGATACATGGACTTTGAGTCAGACATTGTATTCACTATACTAACCACATTTTAGTTGGTTGTGCAGAAATTGAAACATTTTCTTTCTTTCTTTCCTCCATCCCTCCCTCTTTTACTTTTCCTCTTCTTCCTTCCTTTCTTCTTTGCATTCTTCCTTCCTTAATTCCTTCCTTTCTTCATCCTTCTTTGTATACTTTCTTTTACTCCTTTCTCTCTTTCTTTCTCTCTTCCTTTCTTCCTTCCTTTCTCTCTTTCTTTCATTCTCTCTCTTTTTTCTTTCTCTTTCTTTCTTTCTCTCTCTGTTTCATTCTCTCTCTCTTTCTTTCCCTCTCTCTTTTTCTTTCTTTCTCTCTTTCTCTTTTTTCTTTTTTCTTCCTTCCTTCCTTTCTTAATCACAGAAGTCTTCAAAAAGCAATAATTATCCTAAGCAAATCTATATGCTAATTTCTTTCCATCTGATTGGCATTTCAGAAGTACAAACTTTTGGGGGTCTCTGGGTGGGGAAGGAGCCTTTGGTATTCTCTCAACTGAAACCAGTTTGAAGTTGAGAATTCATGATCCTGTGGCACTCTCTCTCTTCCTCTCTCTGCCTCTATCTGTCTGTCTTTCTCCTCCCTACCCCATTCTATCTTTCTGGTGCTCTCTTTTTCTTTTTCCTCTCCCTCTCCTCTCTTTCTCTATCTCTTGATTATCTATTTCTTCCTGCTTTTAGATGAAAATATTGGAGCTGACTTTATAGGGTACTTTTCTTCTATCTTTCATGTATTTACTTATCAAATAGTATTTCATATTATATATAATGTATATTTATGTATGTATATATATGTATATGTATTCATTGTATCAAGGAATATGCCTTATCTAAACTCTATCTTCTCTTTTCTGTTTCCCCCATCCCACCCCACATCTAACACAGTGCTTTGTACCCAGGAAGTGCTTAATGAACGTTGGTTTAATTGAACTTCAAGGAAAGTTTTAGAATAGAATTTTTGATATATAAGAACTTAATCTAGAGGTTGTGACTGTGATCTGCTATAAGAGAGCCTAGGTGTGAATCCAAGGTCTGCTGCTTATTTTTTTGTGACCTTCCACACATCACAATCTATCTGGTTCAGTTTATTCATCTTCAAAATAAAAGAATTGTACTGAGTGATTGTTAATCAACTCCAAATCTTGTGATTTCATATGCTAGTAGAGTTAACACACTGGTGACTTCTACATTGAACAGGAAGAATGGATTAGAAAGTAGAAAGAGGCTGGACTTATGAAGAAGGGTGTGTGTGTGTGTGTGTGTGTGTGTGTGTGTGTTGGATGTGTCACCAAAAATAGAAGGGAACAGAAAAAGGACTTTAGACATGCAAAAGGTAAACTTTTGTGACTTTACAGTCTTCCTCTCACATGTTCTATTTTTTAAATGGAATTCTTAATTAAGAAGAATTTATTTTCTCTGCTTTATACTCTCTTTTTCCCCACAAGGAAAAGAAAGAAAACCCTTGTAACTAATATACATAATAGTTTAAAAAAATGAACAAATTTAATCAACATATAAGAGCAGCTATAACTTGGAGAAAAATGGAAACACCTAACTTGAATTCTCTCATACTTTATTTGAAATCTTCCAAAAAAGTCTGGTTGTCTACTTAATGGAGTGATGATCACTTAATATATTATTTTTTGGCTTGAAAATTAAGGTAAATTGAGGGACAAGACTAGTAAGTAAGATCAAATTATTAGGTAGGCTAGAAGTAACCAATAAATCAATAACTAAAGAACTTGAGCTAGGGTTTATTATTCTTCATATAGGTTTGGGAAGTACAAGAAAACAAAGAAAAGATTTGGAAAAGGGAAAAGACAATGTAATTAGTTACATCAGATAAAACGGGGCTTGCTACCACATAGGGCTAGTAATTACTTCCCTTTGTCATTAAGGAATGGTGATTGATTTACAGCATCCCTCTGCATTGTTGCAGATCTGGTTAGCAGACTTGACTTAGCAGACTCCCTGGCACCTATAAAGGTTTGTTAGGGAGATAATGGTTTTGTATAATGATGCAGGAGCAGGTCAAGGACAATAGAGCTAGTTCTTAGAGCTAGCTTCAGGACTTAAAGATAATACTAGATATCTTGGTATTTTCCCAGGAACTGAAGATATGGTAAATAACAGTCTTCCTATTAATGAAACCTTAAACTTACAGAGGGAAAGCTCAATCCCTGAGCTCAACTCAAGGACATAAAAAAGGTTACTTTAGACAATTATAAAAATCAATATGGTATAATATAAATTATATTGTTAATTTAGAGTCAATACAGTATAAATTAATACAATAGAAATTCAAGGTCATATTACTTTTAATCTTTCTACTATGAAACCATCCCTTTATTGTTTCTTATGGCTAAATGATATTCCATTACATTCATATGGTATATATATATATATATATATATATATATATATATATATATATATATTTTTTTTTTTTTTTTTTTTAATAGCCATTCCTCAATTGATTGGTATCCACTTAGTTTACACTTTGGAAACCTTAAAGTCAGGGATGTACACAGGTTTGTCACCTTTAAAGTGCTATATCAATGATACTTATTTACTAAAACCCTTCTGGCACTTCTCCATTTCCTGTTTAATAAAGCATAACACCTGATTTTGACATGTAAGGGATTTTTGAGCTTACCTCATGCATTATTCATGCTCTAGTCAATCCATGTTTTTCTCCCTCTCTGTTCTGTTCTGTCTCTTCCCTCTTTCTTTTCTTACACTGTCTCTCATTTCTAGAATGACCTGCTCTCACCTTTGCCTGTTGACATCTTTTATTTCTTTCAAAATACATGCTGACTTTCTTCCCTTTTAGGAACTTATTTGTGGGTTCTTTCTATTTTCACTTTGCCTTTAGTTCTAATAGACCCTAGCAGTGTTCATTCATGATTTCCTAAAATTATTTTTTCTTGAACTATTTCAATGACTACTCTCTCTAAATATTAAGGAACAGTATTCTTTAAGGTTTTTAAGGATTGATCTGGCTGGAAACTAATCTTTTAGTGAACCTAAAATGATCTAACACAGAACAAAGCCTGATTGCTGCTCTTCTGCATAGAGCTTTGCAAGCATCTGACCCCATTTGGAATCTAGAAAATATAATTATTGGCTTGTTTCCAGCAAACTGCTTGATTTTTAATTCTTATCAGCTAACTGGAAGGCTTTTCAGATTTAGAAGAAGTTGCCCTGTGACTTGAGCGCCTTTCCTTACTCAGCTATAGGCCTAAGACTGGTCTAGGTATGGAATTTGTGGTCTAACTCTGGATTCTGAGCAATTACTCACTTTTCTTTATGTTCCTTGCTCAGTACACTACATCAAGCTGTGACTACTACTTGTCTTGCTCCACCAGTTCTATGTATAGATCTCCATCTCAGTCCAAATTTCATTTGGAGCCCAGATCTACCATAATAGTGATGGGACTACCAGGTAACTCCTGTTCCTTCTCCCTCCTGGTCAGTCCAGTGCCCGATGGCCTCTAACTCTTGATGGGATCTGGGACCACCACCTTTTGCTACAGCCCCCCAGTTTAGTCTGTATACTGGAAAGTTTTGTGTGGTATACTCTTGGCTAGACCAGTGTTTGTTTCTTTATGCTGACCTGGGATAGAAAAATGACTCATTGCAATTTTTCCTTGAATTCCCAATCATGATTTAGTCTGGCACTTTTTCAAGGCCATTGTTAGAGTAGTTGTATGGAGGATAGTTTGGAGTGTTTGAGAGTTCTTGAGCCTCTGGTGTGAGGGCTTGCTGAGCTCTATTCAAGGTTGTTCATTCCCCTTTGGTATTCCTTTGATTTACTCAACTCTCATCTGTGGCTCCAAGAAACTGTAGCGTATGCAGCAGTCACATCTTGGTAAATTATTTCAGTAGATGGGCTAAATCAGGGTGAGGGAAACCAATGGGTCTCCAACCTAATGATGAATGAAAGGAGTATCTACATAAACATGTGAAGGCTTTCCCTATTGGAATGGATAGATAAAAACAATTTGTTCCAATGGCCATGAAGGCAGCTGAAATAGGTGTTGTGGAATGAATGTTAGCTTGGTTAGATATTGAAGATGCCAAAATCATTCACTGCATCATGGGTCATTGCCAGTTATCCTGATTTTTGTCTTGTCACTGGACTTTGATAACTCTGGAAGAGAGAATGAGGCTGAAGACTTTGTGCAACTCTGCCTCATCTAAATCCAACTTATGCACAAGTCAAAGCATCAAGGGTGTCTTTTGGTTCTCTTCAAAATAAAGGACAAACAACAACAATTTAGTACAGAATAGTAATTTAACAAGTTAAACTACCTGGAAACCACTCCCTTCTCACCCAAATAAAACAAAACAAATAAAAAAACAACTTAAAACAAATCCATAACAATAACAACAACAAAACCACCAAAAAACCCCAAACAGTAATCCTTGGTTACTTGGTTAATGTGTGAATCCACATTGGTTAATTCACACTTGGTTAAGTGTGAATATTTAGCCACGTAAGTCCTTTTAAAAAGCTGAAACTTTTCTATCCCTCCCTCCCAATAAAACAAACATTGAGAAATTGAGGAAATAGACTACATGATTTGATTTCACACAAGCAGGTGTGGGAAAGTAAGAAACAGGATGAGTGATCCTTGTTTGTGAGGCTGAAATGGGAGTACAGAGAGTTTTGGAAGCAGTTTTTCTAAGGGCATAGGAAATTCAGGGTACAAAAAGAGCCATGTAGGTCAGGGATCATCATAAAGGGCAGTAAAGTAAAAAAAATGCTTCAATCTGTGCTGAAGAGGCAACAAAGTTCACCAATTTTCTCTCTGCAAATGGAAAACATTTTTCATCATGAGTCATTTGTATGTGCTGTGGATCATTATATAGATCAGAGTAGTTAAGCCTTTCACAGTTGTTTATCATTACAATATTATTGTTAATACATTGTTTTCCTTTTTTCTGCTCACTTCATTTTGTATCACTTCTTTAAAATTTTCTCTGGGTTGAAACCATCCCCTTTATTCATTTTTATAGCACAAAGTATTCCATCACATTATGTGCCAAAATTTGTTCAGCCATTCTCCAATTGATATGCATTCTCTCAATTTCCAAATTTTTGTCACCACAGAAAAAACTGCCATAAATATTTTTGTACTTTTAGGTCCTTCCTCCCCTCTTCTCATTCTCTCCCCCTCCTTTTTTGGGATACAGACCTAAAAGTACTATTGTTAATTGTCAAAGATTATACACACTCCTTTGGGCATAGTTCCAAATTGTTCTTTAGAATGATTGGATAGTTCACAACTCTAACAACAATGTGTTACTGTCTATTTTTTCACATTCCCCCCAGTATTTGTCATTTTACTTTTCTGTCATATTAGCCAAACTACTAGACATCAGGCAGCACCTCAGTTATTTTAATTTGCATTTCTTCCATCAAAAGTAATTTAGAGCATTTTTTCATATGACCATTGATAGTTTTGATTTCTTCTAAAAACTGCTTATTTGTGTCTTGTGATCATTTATCAATTGGCTACCTTCAATCTATGCTTGTCAATCATGTAATTCTGGATTTTATTTCTCATCATCCGACTTTAGCAAATTGTAGCACAGGATACGTGATACTCACTATTTGATCTTTTAAAGTTGCGAGGTTGTCCCACCTAAATCAAGTAAGAACAGAAGCTCATATACATAGGGTATATACCAACCCCAGTTGGAAAGGGCTTGAAACTTAAGACCTATATGGCGGCTTACAGTATGTCTCTCTCATTCAAACCACAGCCAGACAGGAAAGAAGAGTTATTTGCTTTTTACCAATTACTACCTTCTGAAATGGAAACCAGTTCCTGGTTTGTTTCAACAGCTAATCTGTCTCTTGATCACATAGAGAACTGCAACCAGTAACAGAATATCTGCCTATGTTACAAATTTGGGAGTATGGCTCTTTCATTGCACGTTGCCATGCCTTTCTACAAGCAGGCTCTCTAGTTCCTTCCATGTGGGCAGGCAGATGGTGTTTGTTCTGGAAATGGAACTCCACTCACCTGACCGTCATTACATTAACAAAGGATAATCTTCCTCATCAGATAAACTTCAAATCATGGATTTCTTTTTGGCTTCCTGAGGTAAACATTCAAATAAAAATAGTTCACTTTTCTATAGAGGTTTCTTCATACCAACCTTGTGAAGTAGGGTATGACAGGATTTTCATTCTAATTTTAGAGAGATGAAAAGGACCAATGGTCCCCAAAGGTTCAGGTCATTTTAGGGATGAGGAAGAATGATGATGAATCTTTGTAGCTGAGCAAATTCTCCTGCTTAATAGGAAACCTTTGATTTTCTGCTGATAGCTTGATCTTCATCTTAAACATGCTAACAAAGCTTCATGTTACTTTTTATCAAAAGCCTAATGCTGGTAAATATGACGATGATAATTCATGTGGAACTAATGGCTATTTTGTACATAGGAACTCTAAAATGATTATATCTATCTATCTATCTATATCTATCTACATATATAGAGAGAGCTTACAAATGACTTGACAAATGAGAATGTGCTGAGTTTTCTGAGGTGTTAAATAATGTCCTGGTGACAGCTAGTGACAGCTACCTTCTTAATTGCCAGAATTCATCCCAATGTTAAGACAGGACACTGTAAAAACTAAATCAAATTCAACCCCAAAAATACTTATCAAGTGCTTATGATGTGCTAGCCACTGGGGTTACAAAAACATAAATTTTAAGAGCTGTCAGAAGTGTTAGAGGTAATTTATTTTAACTAGTTCATTTTATACATGAGGAAACTGAGGGAACATAGATGTTCTGATTCCTTTGCAGGGTCACAATCTAGTAAGTACACATAGGTCTCCTTGATTTCAGGTTCAGTGTTTGAGAAACTTATTTTCTACCAGGCAGATAAAAAAGATTCTTTAAAAAGTATATGAAATACATGACAATTTGAGCAAGAAGATGAGACTCTTAACCAGGCAGAGGGATAGGAGTCAGAAAAGGCTTGGTGAATGTATGCATATAAAAGTGGTTCAGGAGCTGGATGAAATCTGAGATGTTAAAAGGTGAGGGTGTAGAAAGGAATATATTTCAGGGTTGTAGAAGATCTTAGGCAAATGCACCAATGTGGGAGGTGCAATGCCAAAAAACGGGGAAAAAGAAGTAGGTTAGTTTGACAAGAAAGTTTCTGAAAAGGGAATAATGGTTACTGAATTTAAAAAGACAAGTTGCTAGCCCATTAATATCTCACTAAGTCTCAACTTTGAGGATAATTTTATTGGCTCAACTGCTGTGTACTGAAATGCCTTTTCTGCCATTCTTTGAAAGAAGGGGAAGGTTATGGAATATGGCAGGAACTTGCCTGAACTCTTCCAAATTCACTGTCAAACAACTATAAAATAATGCCTCAGAAGGAATTCTGGAGTGGCAGAAACAACAAAAGAGTAAGATGAAATAGTCCTTCCAGCCCAAGACTAGTTATCAGGAAATGTTTGTCTCACTTAGAGAAGGAGTGCAGTGCAGGGCATCTGAGCAAACCAGCAAAAGAACATATCCCACAAAGTCTCTTGCAGGTCAGCAGCAAGGGTTTGCGACCCCAGCTAATAGACTAATGGCCAGGGCTCATGCCTTTGGTATGGAAGGTCAGCTGTGAGGTCCCATGCTCCTGTTGCAGTAGTGAGAGCATATACGTTGGAGTAAGAACCTTGGGAGTACCTACTCCAATCTAGGAGTAGAGCACAACTTTAAAAGTCATGAAATAGGCTAGGAAAATGAGCAAAAAGCCTAAAAAGAATCTCACTATAGAAAATTACTATGATGACAGGGAAGATCAAAACACAAATTCAAAAGAAAACAAAAATGCCAAAATGCCTATGTGCAAATCCTCAAAGAATAAAGTGAATTAATCTTATGTCCAAAAATTCTTGGAAGAGCTCCCAAGGATTTTAAAAAATTAAATAAGAGAGAAGGAAAATTGGGAAAGGAAATCAGAACAATGCAAGAAAATCGGGGGAGGAGGGGGGTAAAGAGCCAATAGCTTGGTAAAGGAGGCAAATAACAAAAACAAAGATAAAATACACATAAAACTATGAACTACAGATAACAGAAGTAGAATTGGCCACATGGGGAAAAAAAGGTTAAAAAAATTCACTGAAGAAAATAATTCCTTAAAAGTTAAAATTAGGCAAGTAGAATCTAATGACTTCATAAGACATCAAGAAACAATAAAACAAAATGAAAAGGAATGAAAAAAAGGGAGAAAATGTGAATTATATCGTTGGAAAAACCAACTGAACTAGAAAATAGACCCAGGAGAGTTAATTTAAGAATTATTGGACTATCTGAAAGCCACAATTAGAAAAAGAGCCTGGACATCATATTTCAAGAAATTATCAAGGAAAACTGCCTTGTTATGCTATACTCAAAGGTAAAAAAATTGAAATAATTCTTAAATCACTTCCTGAAAAAGATACTAAAATAAAAATTCCCAGGAATATTATATTTTAGAGTTCTAAAGTCAAAGAGAAAGTACTGTAAGTAGCCAGAAATAAAAAAAAAAACAACATTCAAATATTGTGAAACCATAGTCAGGATTACAGAGGATTTAACAGCTTCTACATTAAAGGATTGGAGCATTTGGAATTCAACCAAGAACCACCTACCCAGCAAAACTGAGTATAATCCTTTAGAAGGAAAAATTGATCTTCAATGAAATAGAGGACATTCAAAGTATTCCTCATGATAAGACAGAAATGAATGCAAATTTTGACTTTCAAATACAACATTCAAGAGAAGCGCAAGAAAGGTAAACACAAAAGAGAAAACATAAAGGATTCACTAAAGTTAAACTGTTTATATCCCCATGCAGGAAGATGATAATTATAACTCTTAAGAACTTTATCACTCTTAGGAAATTAGGAGGTATATACAAAGAAGGTATGATGGGATGATATCCAAAACAAAATAAAATTAAGGGGTGAGAAAGAAGATTGCACTAGGAGAAGAGGAAAGGGAAAAGTAGAATGGGGATAAATTATCTCACATGAAAAAGCATAAAAGATATTACAATGGAGGGAAAGATTTGGGGATGGGTGTGCATTACTTGAACCTTATGCTTATCAGAATTGACTCAAAGAATAAATAGCACAGATATTCATTTGGACATAGATATCTATCTTACCACATAGGGAATTAGGAGGGGAGCAGGATAAGAGAATGGGTGGGGGAATGATAGAAGGGAGAGTGGATTGGGAGAGGCAGTAGTCAGAAGGAAAATACTGTCAAGGGGCAACAGGGTAAAGGATTAGATACATACACACAGAGAGACAGAAAGAGACACACAGAGAGACAGAGACAGAGTAAAAAAGCAAGGGTTGGGAATTCCTGAATACTAGCCTCTTGGGGGAGGGTCAAGAGTTCCTTAAATGAACATCTTTTTTTGAGAAATATTAAGTTAATAACTAAGGACTGAGTACATGATCCTGGATATGGAAGAGCAATAGGAAGCTAAGCAAAAGAAGGAAAAATTTTGACATTACCCTACATTACTACAAGTTTTTCAGATGGTGTAAGTTTTGCCTCTCTAACAAACCGAGTTCATTTTGCTTTCTACAAGAGGCCAAACTCTTAGAGTGGCATTATAAGGCTGTCAGCCTATATAGATTACTCAAGTAGAAAGTGAGAATGTAGAGGTACCAAGCTAACAATTCCAAGTTTTTACTTTTTTTTTTTTTTTTACTATCTTAAGTTCTATAAAGTTTGCACCATTTACAGATTCCTGGGACAGAATGGCAACTCACCCGGGAATAGGACATTTTCTCAATAATTATGGACTCTCATGCATCCTTTATATTATTTCGTATTCTTTCTAGCATATGCTAAATTTTCTAGTGGAAATTCTGGGTGGAGCAAAATAAATAAAAGAGATTATTTATTGAGTATCTCTTCTAAGACTAAATCTGGACTATGTAAATTCAGTTTGAAGAACTAATCATGAGTAGGTTATGGTAAATGACTAATGGATGGCATAGACCCTGAACAACTAGAGGAATTCAGAGGAAATTTATGGATTGGAATAATCAGGAAAGGAAATATAAACATAATTGTCACACTTAACTGGCATAAAATTTCCTAGCCATTCACTCTGGGCAAATATGATATTGGTGCAAGAGCTATATAGTATATGGAACTTCTGGTGTGGAAACTCTGCAGAGGCAGGTTGATGCTTTATCTGTAACTTATAGACTAAACTTACTTGAAAATATTAAGGATTGTCTAGAGTCAGAGATAAGATGTGAGGTTAGATTTTTTTCTCTCCAAATTTGAAATTCTACCTACTAGAATACCATGTAATAATAATGTATTTCTTGAGAGCCCCTGAAGCGTCATTGTTACCATTTCAGAATAGTTTTCATTCAGCAAAAAGATGTTTTCAAGGCCTCAGACTGTATTATTGATGCTCTATTCTAAAGGAGACTCTTTACTTTTGGAAAGTGTTTTTGACTTTAGTATCGAATCCAAATATCTTCACACCTAAACATGTCACAGAAAAATGGGAAGGAAAGCACTACATGAATTGCAGCTATGATTAATCATTTGATATTTTGTTATATAAATGGAGATTTAGAACTTGGATATGTCATCAATAGTGGTTTTGAAACATCTCTATCACAGCACTAGGTATGAAGGATAGAAGGGAACAAGCATATATTAAGTATCCACTATATGCCGGGCACTGTGCTAAGTACTTTATTAAGATTACCTCATTTGATCCTAACAGGCCTTTGAGGTATGAATTATTATTATCATCCCATTTTATAGTTGAGAAAATTGTGACAGAATTTAAATAACTTATCCAGGGTTGATAGTCTAGAAGCAAACAGATTATCAAGAAAGTAAGAAGTATGCAATAGAGAGATAAAACAAAAACCATAAGGCATAAATACCAGTGAAATATATATTCATCTATGTATTGTTTCCTTTACTATGGGTAAAGGATCCATATCTCCAATGTTATTTCAATAATATAGTTTAATATCACCAGTGACAGTAGTTTGTTGGTATATAAGCAATCAGGACAATTTTCATTTTTCATTTATTTTTCCTTTGGCAGAATTTTCCCTCAGAAAAATTGGAACTGATAATGGGTGTATTACGTGTGCAGACAAAACTAGTAAACTAGATTGTAAACTTGAAGGTAAAAACACTATTAGCAAGAAGGTGTGGTTGCTTGCATCTAAGAAGGTAACAGTTTATAGTTATAGTCAAGTAGAAAGTGAGAATGTAGAGATAACATTTTGAGATATTGGAGGTGATAATTACCCTCTTTGAAGGTTTGTAGAAGGCATTTGGACCATTCACTTTTCTGTCTTTTAAAAAGGCTGGAAGAGACCATATAAATCTATCACAACTTACTCATTTTATCTAAGCAGAAATTGAAGTCCATGGAATAAAGTCATTGGTCCAAAGTTTAAGAGAGCACTTCTGTCAGAGCCAATGTTAGGTCTTAGGTACCTTTATGCTTGATCCTCTAGTCCTTCTACCAGTTGCTTTATGGACTTATACAATGATAATTAGAGTTGAGAAAATATAATGCAATGAATAAGTTGAGTGGGAAGATGTAGTGACAAATCAATCAACCAACCAACCAACAAGCATTTAAGTAATATCTGATATATATATATATATATATATATATATATATGTAACACATATATACTTTACATAGTGACATATATATGTATATATATCCATGGCTATATCCATCTATCCATCCATATATTTAAATATCTTTCTGTTCATTTCATCTATCTGTTTACCTGTCCATCTGTATATTTATCTACAGAGATTGATTTACCCTCATTGGATATTCTTATTTAGTGCCAATTTAATGGATGAGGGATGGTGGACTCTGAGCCCTTGCAACTGTGAGATTCTGTGGTTAAGATATGATGATGATAAGTATGTAACTATATGATCAAATTTATTAATAGACTACCCTGAAAGGAGGGTAAAAAGACAGAGGCAATAAAATGAGAAGATTCAAAAGATTCAAAAAACCCTTCTTTATTTTAGGAAGACTCTTAGACTTGAATAGCTCAGTTTTCATATGAAGAGACCAGTAAAGAAGATTGCCTCTAGAGTACAGGATATATTCTGACCTTCGATTTTACCTATTCATCTGTGTAAGACTCCAAAGGAACTCTGGGAAGTGTAACCTATTAGATTGAGACCAATTACCATAAGCCAAGGTGGAGTGTTTACTAAGGGAACTGGCTTTGAACCAGAAAGAATTATTCAACAGGAGAGACTAGATGGTTTCCCTCTTCTGCCTGGAGGTACTAAATCTCAAAACTCAGGCTCTGAGATAGTTAAAAAAAAAAAAAAAAAGATGGTTGCTAATGCTAGCCTAAGGGTCACTGACATAGTGAAAGAGGTCAGAAAGTTCCAGTTGAGAGATATTGTGAGGTGAATATAGTACCCCCACAGTTGACCCAGAGATGGATGTCAGTGAAGGACTACATCTTCCAATGGAAGAATGAGTCTAAAGAATAGAGCAGATCACCTTGTACAATTGAGATTCACTACCCTGAGAATACAATGGCAAATTTCCAAATGGCATATGTCCAGGAACAGGGTGTTTTGCCTCTCAGTCTGCTATTGCCTGCTCAATAATGGAGAGATCCATTGTATCTATATTTGTATAGACTATAATTGTATCAGTCCAATCACCTAGTGACTGGTCTCTTCCATCCCAGCAGGGGACTGACCCATCTGACTAAGACACTGTTTCCTGTCAAGAGTTATCTGAGTTATCCATCCTGTAGAGATATAGTCCTACCTTTCAAGGAGCCAACTCAGATAGGTAGAAGAGTGACACATCCATCATCACACCAAGTCCCTTAATGAATTTTGAGGAATTCCTCTATAGAAAGAAATACCACTGAGACTCTGAATTTCTGGAATTGTCAGTTGCTTTGGCCATGAGCATTTGCTATGTGAATACTTCTCTGTACCTATACTTCAAGTCTATGCTTGTGCTGTGCCTTCTCACTGACTCTGAAGGAATGTGTCTGTTTTTTTTTTTTTTTTTGAGGGAAATGCTTTACAACTATTGTTCTTGCTATACTATTTGGGTAAGTGCCATTGCCAAAGAAATAAGTGAGTCTGATGACTGACTCTTAAGGGGAAGCATATCAGTGGGGACTTTGGAGATTGATTTGGGGGGTAATCACCTAAAGGGTTAACCATTTTTCTGGAGACTACTAATCCCCAGTGCATTAGTTCTTTAGCAATAAGTCAAGAGAAAAGATGCTACACTAACTTTCATTCCAATTCAAACTGTTTAATAATTTTCAAATATGTTAAAAAAATTCAATCAAAATGACCATCTATTTTTATGGAAATTTATCTGGATACCAAAGTGTGTACATTTAATTCATCTGCATGTTCTATCTTATTTTTCCAGAGTTTGGAGTTGGTGGGTGTCTACTGTTATCAATTCAAAACCCTTCTATCTCAACTAGTATTGATGCAATATAACTCCTAGGGGAGACAGTATGATTTAGTCTTCTGATCTTAGGAGGCTTCTATTCTAACAATGTCAGTCATTCTAAATCTTTTGGATTTGGATTCTGATCCTAAAGCCCTTTGATCTAAGAATGCTATTGTTCTGTAAATAATTATAAAAGTCCTCTGGCCTAGGAATATAATAATATTTCTTCCCTTAGACTTTAGGGAAGATATATTAGTGATCCTGAGACTATTGTTCTAACAATCTGTCTGTCAATGATTTCATATCTTCTGGCCTTAGAATAACCCTATAAACAATACTGTCTGCTAGTCAGTGATAAGAAAATTCTTGAGACCACTCCTTGATTCTACCCCTAGACCACAAAATTAGGACATCTATAACATGAACAACTGGATAAAGGTGTCTCCTTTCACTAGGTTCCTTGCTAAATTCTCTTGGAATTTAGACCTCTTCAAATGCATCACAATTACAAAGGGTTAAAATTTATTGTAATTGTGGATAATTTGGACATGGATTCAATGTAAATTCTTTTGAGACTCTTGTGACACCCGTCTGTGACCCCCAACCTTTTGGGTTCCCTTCCCAACAGTATGGGTCTTAAAGGTTATCCACAAGGGTCACTTATGACTCCTGAGGCATCAATGCTGGACTGACTTCCAAAGCTCCTTTGGGACCCTGGGATGGTAGGAGTACTCTGAAGTACTCTCCTTACCTTTTTAAAAGTCACAAAGCTGGAGTCTCTTTACCTAAAACAGAAAAGAATCAACAATGAGACAAGGCCTCTTTTCATAGGGTCACATGTCAGCCTCTGGGGATAAGGCCCAAGTCCTTTCTCCACACATCTTGTATCTCAAAGTGCACCAATAGGGTCAAATCAGACTCTAGATGCTAAATTAAAAAATGATCAAGTTCATCTAAGGCACCTCTAGTTTTGATAATACATCTAGTCAAATGAATATTCTCCTTTGGTTAGCTGACCAGAATCATTTACAGAATATTTATTTATATTCTAAAAATCACCCTCTCCAAGACACTTCCATTCACTTTATCATGATTTTTCAGGAAATAGCCTCCATGTGAAGGAATAGCATTGGATATTTTGGGCATGGGTCAGACCCCATTCCAAGGACACTGATAATTGTGGCAGTTCCAGTTTCCACAGCAACTGACATTTACAAAAATTCATTTTCTTGTTTTTCTCGGATTTGTGTACAACAGCTGTGGCCTGCAAAATGTACTCTTAGAAGGCCAAAAATTCAATACGAGTCAGTACTATTATCTGGCATCCATGAAAGTTTAGGACTAGGGAGGTGTTTCCCTTTGCATTTTGCTTAGTTTGCTACTCCTGAAGTTTTATATTCAATTGTGGAAATCACATTTTATAAATGAGCTTGTTAGGGAGTATCAAAGGATGGGGATCATCATGGTATTACAAGGAAGAAAGGGGAAGGAAACAAACATTTATATAGTGTATATTATGTCTTAGGCACAGTGCTAAATTCTTTTTGAATTATTATTTCATTTAAAGCATCCAGCAGTCCTATGAGGTAGATGCTTTTATAGTTGATGAAACTGAAATGTGATTTGTCCAGAGGGTCACACAGATAGTAAGTGTCTAAGGATGAAATTGAACTTGTCTTTTTGATTATAGACCCAGCACCTTCTATCTACTATGTCACCTAAGTACCAATGATTTTCAGATCATTACATTGTATCTTCATACCTTTAGAATGTATGTGTGTATATGAGTGTATGTAGTATGAAAGAGAAAAGAGAGAGAAACATAGGCACACAGAGACAGAGAGAGAGAATGACAGAAAGACAGAGACACCCATACACAGAAACACAGAGAGAAAATGACCCAGAGAGAGACAAAGAAACACAGAAACACACAGAATGACAGAGAGAGAGACAGAGACATGGAGAGAGAATGACAGAGAGACAGACAGACAGAGACAGAGAAAGAGAGAGACACAGAGAGAAAAAAAAGACACAGGGAGAGAGAGAGACAGCCAAGGAGAAAGGGAGGAGGAGAGAGACAGAGGCATATAGACAGTTAGGCAGAGAGAGACAGAGACAGACAGACAGACACAGAGACACAAAGACAGAGAGGGAGAGAGGGGCCATAAGTGTAGAAACCAGCTTGTTTGTTAGGAGTACTCTTGTTGAATTGACTACAATCTTAAAGAATCTCTTATTGTGTTCCCCTGGTATGCAGATACTGTGACAAGTGATAGGGACAGATATAGAAACTTTCCTTTCTTTGGTGTCTTTCCTCTTCTCTACCACAACAACTTTTAAAAATTTTTTCCCTTTCACTTCCTCAATAAAAAATTCTATCAGAAGACTTTATATCTGCTGTTTATATTTGATTATGATTTTTCTGTCTCACTTTTTCTGGGATCATTCAAATTGTAAGCCCTCCTTTGCACTTTGGAATGAGCATCACTGTCTTCCTTTGGGATATTTTCCAACTCTTAGAAGGTGGGGGTAGGGTTGGACACTACTTGAAAGTGTCTGAAGACTGCCAACAAGGAACAGTGTGTCTGTTTGGATGAGAGAGAACATGTGGAAAGGGGAAACAGTTGTTTTGGAGTTAGGAAACCTGGGTTTGGAACAGTTCCGGTGTTTGCTGTCTGGATGATCTTTGACAAGCCACTACTTAATTTCCTCAACTGTAAAATGAGAGACTTGGATTAAATAGCTTCTGATAGTTCTAGCTTTAAATCTTATGATCTGCATTCTTTTCACCTGGGTTGTATTTGGAGATAGAAAAGGGTGGTGTCCTAAGTCTATATAAGGCTTTCTTCTGTCAGCTTTTTCTCCAAACCAGACAACTGCTGAACCAAGCGCTGTACCAAGCTCTGTTTCTTCCTTTGGGCTTATGGGAGATGAAACTAGGAGTCAACAAAGAAGCAGCTGAGCTGTCTTAATAAATGGGTATCAGGTTTCTAGGTGACTGGAGCCTACAGGTGTGGTTGTTTCAGCATTAGAAAATTCACCTAGTCTGGCTAGAGAAAGACTTGACAGATGTCTGGCTCCTTTTCATTCTGTGGGTGGGTGTGAATGACTGTCACTTGTTTTTTCAAGGAACAACTGGATAGTGGCAATTGTAATTTTAAGCTAATCTTTGCCACTGCCTGGTACATAGCAGGTTCTTAACATGTTTTTTCCTGATTCTGTAACCTAGGTGATGAGGAGAACCTACTTCTTAATGAGATTATTTTATCCAATGGATTTGTCAGCTCTAAAGATCTTTCTTTGAAGTGTATCAAAAGGTTCTCTGTGAAGACCTGGGCTCTTGGGCTCCAGTAAAAACTGAATGTCCTTCCATTCTCTGTTTCTAGCTTCTGTTGGTATAGGTTTTCCCTTCCTTCCTTTCTTTCTTCTTTACCCCAACACAGCCACATGCCTCCCTCCACCCACCTGAATCAGCTCTCAACTCAGAGATTTGCCGGGGGTGAGGGCGGTCTACAGCTTTTAAACCAAGCTTTTAAACTGCAACCACAAATTATGTTCTTTCCTTGAACTCACTCTCCTGTCTTTTAAAGAGATGTGCTCAGGATTACCCAAGCACCACATAAAACAGATGGCTCAGCTCAGATGAACAAGAAAACCTGAGGGGAGAAATGTTCAGCTAAATACCCTTCTCTCCCCTTGGATCAGAGACCACTTAGAAGAACCCAGTGAAACATACTAGGATTTGGAAGGAAAAACTACTTCCCCCCCCCCCCCCACCTAAAAGTAGAATTACTTTTTTTTTTTTTAAAAGGAGATCATTCTTTAAAATCTTAAAGGGCAAACTTGAGTCTGAGAAATTTTCCATTGAGACATTTGCCACTGAAAAGGGAAATGAATATTAGGTGCATCTCTGGAAATCAATCTTTGTCCTGCAAGTGTTTCTACAGGATGGGAAGCAATCCAGAGTTGCCTATCAAAAAGATTTCCTTATAAGTGCTGTACCTCTTCTCCAGGTGACTGAAGAGGCTGAATCACCAAGACACAAACAGAAAGCCTCCAAGGAGGAGGGGCAAAAAGACAAAGGATTTATATTTCCTCATGATGGATGCAATCCTAATCTCACTGGCCATACTCTAAACTTCACCTGGAAAAGCAAAAAGGTAAAAATGAAAAGAAAAAGAAAAAAAAAGATAACAGGAAAGAAAACCCACTATAATCCAGTATTTTGATATTATAGTTTTGTTATGCTGGCAAGAGCTGTTGTAAATGAAGGCAGTGAAAGGTTGTATTTTTATAGTATAGGAGTGCATGCTTTTTAATTAGTGGGAAATTGCTTTTAAGGTAGACTTTGGTGATTATTTTCGTGTATCTGAATCTTGTTGATTTCATGTGAATTTGAAGCCATGTAAAAAAAAAATTAGCCCTTACTTCTTGAGTAACTAGTGTAAAGTTCTGGATTTGGAGTCAGAAGACCAAAGTTTGGATCCTAGCTCTCCAACATACTTACCACCTGTGCTCCTTCAGGTAAGTCACTTCCTCTCTCTGGCTCATCTTCCCCAGCTGTAAAATGAGGGGATTGAACTAGATGGACTCTATATTCCTCTACATTGAAGAAAATATTATTTTTGGGGAAAAGTACAAACTGATAAGAATCAAAATCATTTAGTTGTAGAGATGAAAACCTTTCAATTTTACTCTGAGGTTTTTCCCAATGAGTGTGATATCATGAGATAAGGAGACATAGCTGATGGGGTGACATTATCTCCATCAATCTAGTTTTATAAGTGACTTGGTTTATGTCTTAGAGCAATTTCTTTAATTTCCCTGTGTGTCAGCTCCCCACTCTTTTGAAACAGGGAGAAATGTACTTGTCACTTCAGGAGGAAATTATAAAGATCTGCCTCTGATATGAAGAACATGTGGGGTTACAAACTGAAGCATCAAACAAATGCACATTTCAAAAGCTCTTATGATTGTGAGGAAATGAACCATTTTCAAAATTCCTAGTTTTTAAGGCAGGTAGAGTAAGGTTGAGTCTGACAGAAGGGTTGAGTTCAGAGAGAGAGAAAGGCATATTGTGTACTGAAAGGAAAAGGAGGTGGGAAATGGGCCAGTGACTGACTAGGGAGGAGTATCCCATGGTAGAAATTTATCTGAGAGGTACAGGGTCAAACAACCTGGGGGTTGTAAGGGATGTTAGTTGTCATCTAGAGAGTCAGCAGGGTTAGCGGAGAAGAGAGCTGAATTTGCAACTCGAAGCCCTAGTTTCAAACCCCACGGTGAAGGCTTACTAGCTGTGTGAGTGGGCCAATGATTCAACCTCTGTGGGCCTCGGCTTCCTCAGCTATAAAATAAGGAAAATAATACCTAGGATAGTATGTATAGTGTTGTTGGGAGGATCAAATAAGGTGATGCATTTAAATTATTGAATAAAAAGTCAGTAATTATTGTCTAGTAAATTCAGGGGTCCTCAAACTAGGGCCAGATGTGGCAGCTGAGGACGATTATCCCCCTCACCCAGGGCTATGAAGTTTCTTTATTTAAAGGCCCACCAAACAAAGTTTTTGTTTTTACTATAGTCCGGCCCTCCAACAGTCTGAGGGACAGTGAACTGGCCCCCTATTTAAAAGGTTTGAGGACCCCTGGCTCTAGTTCCTCATTTTATGGATGAAGAAACCAAGACCCTTTGAGAATGTCTTGTCCGTCATTACACAGTGATTGGCATATTTAATAATAATAACAATATCAATATGTTTTAAAGTTTGCAAAGCATTTTGCATCTATTACTTGTTATAAGGATTCAAACAAATAATGTGTGATAAGGATTATAGTTATTCCTGTTTAGAGGAAGAGAAACTGAGGCTAAGAAAAGTTGCTCAGAGCTATGCAGGAAGTGTTTGAGGTAGGATTCTCTTCAAGAACAGAGATGTTCCTGGTCCTGAGGATCTATTTCCCTTTTCAAGGAAAACTTCTTCCTTTGCATGCCATTTTATTTTTTGTGTCATATGAAGAACTTTTTTTTTTTTTTTAAATCTCAGAACTGCCTCTTTCTTCCTTGGTGCAACCCTTTCTCCCCTTCCTTTGTCTCCCAAATTCTGAATTGGACAGTTCTCATTTCCTAAGCCAGAACAACTCCCACTTTGGCATTTCTTTTCTTATTCACTTCAATTCCTTCCAGATTTATCTCTCTCTTTACGACACCCCCAGAAAAATAATCCTACCTCTAGAGTAGGCACATACCTTCCTCACACAAAGGAAACTTTCTTGGACTACTTTCTCTTTGGATCTACCTTTTTAGGGTTTTTGTTTGTTTTTGTTTTTTTAATTCCCAATTGTATAGTTTTATTGGAATCTTTCCTCTGACTGAATGTCTGTTCCTGAGATTGTTCCTTAATATTTTTTCATGTTTGTTATTTTTTTTCCTTTCTTAAATTGAGATATAATTGGAAGAAAATAAAAGATTTAAAACTCACCCCAAATAATAGCTGTAAAATTATGAGGTTTTGTTATTGCTGGTTGACAGAGAGAGTTTTTAGTGAAAGTCATTGAATTCATTGATATATGGAATTACGAAAGGAACTGTGGTCAATTTCTAGAAATATTGACAGAACTCTGGGTCATAAATAAAGGAGTAAAGATATGTAATCCAATTCTGATAAGCAAAAATCCAAATTGAAAAGTCACACCAGAAGTCTGGCTACAAATACAGGTTTTTTCCTACAGTGTATTTGTGTGTATATGTGTGTATGTCTGTGTGTGTGTGTGTGTGTGTGTAAGTAATATGAATTTATTGTGACTTATGCTAGATTAAATCTTCCTTGTCATTGAAATTTAAGTGAATAAAAGATCTATGACTTAGAACCTACAATTCAATTAAAATAATATAATATTCAAAAGCATCAAGATATTTGAAATGAAATAAAATTAAAATATTGCAAATTAAAGCTTTAGATTTTTTAAAAAAGTAGAGCATATTCTCTACTGTTTCCCTCTCTCTGCTATGTAATGGGCTGAGGCTTGAGTTGATGCACTGAGGTCCCAAGCACGTGAGGCTAAATAGTAATTGGACTATATTAATATACATGCTTGGATAAAGAATGGCCGCGCCCACTCTCTGTGCAAGTCCTGATGTGTTGTATAGGAAATGATGATTTTTGTGGGTGGAGGCAGAGAGACAGGAAGAAAGGCTGGGAGAGATTGGGCCTGGGTTCTATTCTGGTAGCTGCTGGTCGTGTGGCTGCTGGTCTAGCTAGCTTCTTGACTCAGCTGCACACATTGCTATGGCCCATTCTCTTCCACCTCTGATCTTTCTTCACTGAGAATAAAGATTGATGATTTTTCCTTAACCTGAATTCCTGACTCCAGCTGATTTTAAAATACACGGTCATCACACTGCTATGTATATGACTAAAATTAATTTTGTAATCTAATGATTAACTAATAATATATACTCTAGGGAAAAATAAATAGAATCATGGGGCCTATGCTTAATTTGTCATAGAGAGTAGAATTTAATTTGTCATGTCTCATTTGGGACATGATGAAATGGATTCAAATTTCTTATGTATCAGAAGCTCTCCCCAACAAATGGATCACAGAATATTGATAGAGAAAGGTTCCAATAAACAATTTTGTTGTAGTTGAGGTGTTTCTTCTCTAATTCTTCATAACCTCATTTTGATTTTTTTTTTTTTTTTTTTTTGGCAAAGATACTAGATGGATTTTATAACTTTACAAATGAGAAACTGAGGCAAACAGAGTTCAGGGATTTGCCCATGATCTCACAGAAAGTATCTAAGGCTAGATTTGAACTCAAAAAAAGGAATCTTCCTAACTTTAGGCCTAGCATTCTACCCACTTTGTCACCTAGCTGCCCCCAAGTTTGTGTTAAATTATATCAAAGTCTTAGTTATTCTCATAATTAGGATGAAGAGTTACTCTATTCCCTAAATAATTTGACACTGTTTGTTAGAAGATTATGGGCATCAACATCTCCAAAATTGCAGATTTTCCATTTAATTTTATTTACTTTTCAGATTGAGTTCTGAGGATATGGGATCCACACTTGGTCTACCTTTCAGATTCTCTGTTTTTGGTTTTTCATTGTTGGGCTTTCAGTTTACTGGAACTCTTAAGTTTTAGTGAGGAATAATGTGAGTGTCCTCATCAGTAAACAAACAAGTTATACCCCAGAGAATACTGCTTCTTGAGAACTGCTCATCTATGACACTGAAAAAGGGAAGTTTAACAATACTCGGGAGAATGGGTTACTAGGAGAATTCAAGAATGAGTCCGGACTGTATACCTGACAAATCTAAGACACTGGCAGACACAAAGAAACCCTATTTCTCTCTCCATACCTTCCTCTCCAAGGCCATACATATTGATGGATTGGTGGACCAACCCATTAGGACCAAATGGTGAATCAGTGTCTGTCTTCAATTATCTTGAGAAAAGGCAAATGATTAAATAAATTAAAATTATGTTTGAGTAATTATCCTTATAGATATTATACATTATCCTTAAATTTGCTACATTTCTAATATTATTTAATAGGACATGGGGTGATAGGATCTAGAGGAGACCTTAGAGATTCTCTTTTTCAGTGGAAGTGCTGAAGTCCTAAGATACATAGGTTAAATGAGAGTCAGGACTTGAACTTGGATCCTATTGATTTATTGCATGAAATTAGGGTTTGTTAACACTTTTATGAATTTAAAGTTAGGGCGGGCAAGTGGAGCTTTACAAAACAGGCCCTTCCTCTCTTGAGCTGTAGTTTTTTTTGGCTCTCTGCAATTCTCTGTGGAAGCCTCTTAACTTCCCTTGCATCTCCAGGGTGATTTGCTCTAGAGTGTTCACAGAAATGGTTCCTCTAAGACAAAAAAAAAAAAAAAATACACACACATATGTACATATACATATATACTTATATGTATACACCATGCATGTGTATATGTATTGTGCATGCATACATGCACATATGTACATAGCCCTGCATTGCATGTGTTGTTTATAGGCTCATGCACATGTGTGTATGCATGTGTATATGTATAAAATGTGCACATACAAACACAATGCATACATGTACACATGCATGTGGATATAGGTATATACATGTGAATGTATATGCACATGTAAATACACATTACAGTGCATATGTGTATATATACACACATACACATATATACATGTGCTCACATATTACATTGTGGATATGTACGTGCATGCATGTGTCTACTTTTGCATGCATGTGTGCATATATACCCAGGTTCTGTGTATTGCATGTATGTATAAATGTTTAGGCACATGTTTATTGCATGCATGTATGCATATATACATGCATACACAACATTATGGATTAATGTATACATATACATGTGCATGTAATATGTATACATGTACACCCATGTGTATGCATGTGTACACACATATGCATATATTCATGTGTGTGTGTTTACATACACATATAAACATCCAAAACATACTTCTATGAACTTGGTTAAATGACAACTTCCTGGGTCATAATTTTCTCACTTGTAAAATGAGGGAATTGGACTAGATGGTCTCCTAGGTTGCTTCCATTTCTAAATCTATGATTCTAGAATGTACATTGAAAGCATGAAACTATGAAGACAGAATATCCAGCATATTTACAGTCCTTATCAGTTTCTATCATTCTGTGAATGGCTTTTAATTAGTAGTTTTGAGGAGGGATTAAGTATGATGACAGGCTGTTTCCTCTCTTCTCCCACTCCAAATCCTTAAAGATAAGCCCAGGGTCAGATGGAGCATCCTTAGTAAATGACTGATAAAAGATGTGCCTTTGCCAAGGTTAGGTCCCAAGGGAGAGCACAACTTGTATAGTAGACAAGGGAGGCAGAGAGGGGAACTAAGGTCCCACAGTGAGATTGTAGCTCAATCCCTAAGAGAACAAAGAAATGATATGATTCAACTCTGGAGGGGGAAAATGGATTCAGAATAGGAAAATTATACTCCTTTAATTGGCTGGGAAGGAGAATTAGATTGAGTCCAAAAATTAAGCTACTCTGAGACCCCTTGGAAGACTTCCAAATCTATATGCCCTAAGGAATATTAGGAACTGGTCAGATTTCTAATCCCTTTGCAGTGCTCGGTGGAATGTTCTTGAGCTTGGGAAAAGTTGCTTTACTGCCTGAACTCTAACTTACCAGATGGCAGTTTTGGGATAACAAGTGTCCAGTTTTCACGGAACTGCAGAATCTCTGATTTGAACAATACTTAGATCTGTCAAAAATCAGATGAAGGCACAGTCATAGATGTTAAAACAGTGAAACAGAATCAGATTATTCTCAGAGCTGTTCTGATTCTTCATGGAACAGCTTTTTATTTTTATAGGTTTAAAGAGAGAATGGATTAAACAATTACTTGAAGCTGAAATTCACTTCTCTATAAAGGATTGCTCCCAGTTCCTCTCTCTTCTGGCCAAACAGAACATGACAAAATACTCTTTCACATTGCTTCTTAAGTAAGACAAGACTTTATCAAATCACTCCTAAATCTTCTCTGCCTCATTTTTCTTCAAATGAATCCATATGCTATGAGCACCCCATGATGTGTGATCACCCACATCTGGGCACACTATCGTTCCTAAAATGTGGTGCTTAGTCCTGAACAGGGTGATAGTATGAGGTTTGAGAAAGAGTTTAGGAACAGGAGAAGTCAGGGTCAAATCTCATCTCTTTTCTAACTGTGGTTCTGGCCAAATCACTTTAATTTTATGAGCTTTGTTCTTCTTATTTATTAATACTGTTAGTGTCTATCTTACAAGGTAGATGCAATGAAAAAAATGTATGTAAAATGCTTTGCAGACATTAATGTGCCATATAAATATCTATGAAAGATGAAACGAATACAGCAGGATTATCATTGCACTCACTTGGATTATCATCGTGTTACATTTGTGGTAGTCTAGACTCATATTAATATTCAGTATTTCTGTATCATTTTGTTGACTCATGGTACCCCTGCAGTCCACTAAAACTAACCAGATATTTTTCATAGAAACTATTATCTTGTCATACCTCACCCATTTCATATTTATGAAAAACTTTTAACCTAGTCGCTTTAGACTTAAAACTATTTAGTTTCATCTTATTGGGTTAAATCTCTCAGTTTAGCTTGCCAAAATCTCCTTGGCTCTTGTCTACTTCTATATTTCTTAACTCCCCCTTTTAGTATTTTATGTGTTTGTCATCATCCTTCATCCATGTTATTGAACATAGTCAAGGACTGATCTCTTAGAGGTTAGTTCTTTAGAAACTTGTTTCACCTGTATGTCAAGATATTAAAAGCTATTTTTTGGAGGAATCCTCTAGAATTTCCTCATTTCTCTTCAATTTAAGCTGGAGATCCCAAAATCAAAGGGACACAAGAAAGGTAAGCAGCAAGATAAAAACGCAAATAACCCCCCCCCCCCAATACGTTGCTAAAAAATTGAAGAGAATCCATTTGCTTTACAAATTATATTTAATTCTGAAGCTTACTACTTGTGTACACTTGGATGTCACTTAACTTCTTGGACCTCGATTTCCTTATCTGTAAGATGGAGGTGGACTTGAAGCCCTTGTAGATTCCTTCCATTCCAAAATATATGATCCTAGACCATATTGTGAAAGCATTACACTATAAAAAGTCTTAGGACCAATGACTGTATTCTGATATGTCCATGCAAAGAGTGAAATAAAAACTATCTCTCTGTGCTGCTTATGTTTACTTCAAACAGCTAACCTTGGATCTATCCTTATTATTGTAAACCTGACTTTCTAAGTAGGAAGGAGATTTATACCCAAGCATAGAGAAGCCAGATCATAGGGAAGCCCACATCTTATTGTTCTTCCAGGTTTTTAACAACAAGAAGGTGGAGTAGGCAAGAAGTATGCTAAGGAAAAGAACTGATTTTTTTAAAACGGATATAGGAATTTTGTAAGTTAATAAGATATGCATATGAAGATATCAAAGAAGGGTAGGAGAGAATATTCCCTTTCGTTTTATTATAGAGGATTGGAAGGAATGTTCTAAACTTGAGGGACAAAAAAAAAAGACAAGATCTAGGGAGAAAGGCTGAATGTGTTAAAAACTGCTGAGAGATCATTGGGGATGAGGACAGAAGTCTAGGTAGTCAAGAGATGATCAGTATCCTTGAATATACAGTTTTAGTTGAGGGACTGAATCAGAAGCCAAAATTACAAGAAAGTGAAAAGTGAGTGGCAAGAAAGTGGATGCAGGGCAATGGTTTCCTATGATAACAAGGTAAGGTGAAGGTTTAAAAAAAAACAAAAAACCCTGAGGCATATTTGTAAATAACAGGGAAAGAAATAGTAACAAAAAAAAAAATGTGTTTGAAGAGAAAGAAGTCAATGAAGTGGGGTAAAGATCTCCAGAAAGGAGAGAAAGATGAAAAGATTAAGGGAACAAGTAGATGAATTGCCCATTGAAAAGGGGAAGGGCCATCTTTTTTTCTGATATTTGCAGAAAGAAGGAGAAAATGCTCAAAGTAGAAGGGTTTTCAGGAAAAAAAAATGGGGGGAAAAAGAAGCTCATACAGTTGGCTTCCATTGTCTCATTAAAATAGAAGGTAAAGTCTACTGAGAAGAAATGAGTAAAGAATAAAATTGGAGGCTTGGAGAGATAAGAAATGGCTTGGAAAAGCCGCTGAATGATAGTCATTCAGATTTGTCAATAAGACTACCAAGTTCAGTTAATTCCATCTTTACAACTTTTTTTTTTTTCCCTATTCCTCTTTCCATTCATGTGACTAACACTTTTCTCAGGCTCTCATCACCTCTCCTCTGAACTATTCTATAGTTCATATGTTCTATAGCTAGTCTTCCTGATTCTAGTCTTCTCCCATAAACAATCTATTCTTTTCATAGGTGACTATTTTTAAAGAAAGTACATGTTAGTAACTCCATATCCTTCCAAAATTTTCTTTGGTTCCTTATTTCCTTGAGCCTAGCTTATCACTTATGGGTTCCACAATGTGATTTCAATCTATTTTTCTTGCTTTATGTTAATAATTCTTTTTATATATTCTAGGTTACAGCTAAATTGTATCATCTGGTGCTCCTCAAATTCAATCCATTATTCTCCTTTTCTCTGCATGCTGAAGTCTGCTTCCCAAGTATCCCATTGCCGTGGACTAAATGTTCTCTTTTTGGAGCTAGAGAGGCAGAACTTTTCCTGATCCCAAAGCAAGTCATGTATTAGCTATATTATGCTGTGTCTCTTAGAATTAATAGGGTAAGCCATAGTATTTTCCAATCTGACATATATCAAAGACTTAAAAAGAAAGGAAAAAATGATCATGATTTTTAAAAGAAATAGACAAGACCTTTTTAATGACTAGAATAATATATATGTTTGTATATTTGCATCTATTCATAATATTATATTGATTTATATATATATATATATTATACGTATATATAGAGGGACACAAAGGAAGAGAGAAGAAGGGAGAGAGAAAAAGATATGGGGAGAGACAAAAAGAGAGAGGGGGGAGACACACAAAGACAGAGACACATTGAGACATACACAGAGAAGACACACACACACAGAGGGACACAGATACACAGATACACAGAATGAGAATATGAATATGAACTGGAAAGATCCTTTAGCTCAATTAAAGATAGTGTGTCTGGGGTCAGTGACCCTTAGGTACAAAAGCAAACTGCCACTTAACTCTCTGTTTGAGTTTGGGCAAGTCACTTCCTTTATCTGGGCTTCAGTTTATTTATAAATAAGGGGATTGGCCAGATGGTCTCCAAGTCCCAGCTCTAAATCTCTGGTTCTAATCCTACACATAAAGAATACCAATCCAACTGGTTCAGTCAGCTAGTGAGACATACTTTAAAGGAAATCAACAAAAAAAGACATGCAAGATGATTTGATATGCCCATGAACTTGAGAAAGAAAGCATGCTGATGATCATAGCTTAGGATAACAAAGTTTTATCTATGTCCATTAAATTAGTTGATGATAAGATTAGTTGACTTTAGACTTCTGTGAAAGACTTGTCTTGCAAAAGTCAGCTGACAGTAAATATAAGATATCATGTGCAGAAAGAAGAAAGAGAAGCATTTCTTCCCCAAAGGGTTTTTATCAAGAAGAGAGTGGTATTCTCTTTACATTTCTAGTATCTTTTAGATACAGAGGGTTTTACAATTTAGAGAAGCTTGCATAAATTTTGTAATGATTAATATTTATTTAGTACTTTTGTAATTCATTTTTTTTCAATGAAAAATTCTTTATTTTCTCTCTACTTTCCCCATCCCACACACAAAAGAAAAAGAAAACCTTTGCAACAAATATGAATAATCAAGCAACATGGGTAAAATTATATGTCTCATTTTGTATATTTATTTATTTATGTTTCACAATTATCATGGATTTTCATTAAGCTTCTAATCTGAACATAAAATCTGATAACTTGATTACAAAGACATGGACCCCTGCTCGGTAAAAATACATGATGTGCTTATTTTACATAGTATAAATTGGACAAATATAGCACAGGATACACAAAACATTCAAATTCTTTTAAATTGTGTTACTTTGTTAGAGTTTCCTCCTTAAATTTTTTGTTATTTCACATTTAACTTGAGAGAACTGGCTTGAAAGTAGGAAAAAAGATGATAAAAGGCTAGGGCCTGATAGAATAAGGATGTTGATTCTTTCAGAATTTCTTAAGGGGGATAGTCTCTTAATGTAGATATTGGTGTCATTTTGTATATTTTGTCCATCAACCCTCTCTCAAGAGGTGGAAGCAGCATTCTTCATTTTGGACTCACTGAAATGATAGTTGATATTTGTGTTGATCAATTTTTAAGTGTTTCAAAACTGTTTGCTTTTATAGTTGTTACTGTATGAATTGTCCTCTTGATTCTAGTACTCTGAGATTTGAAAAGCATTTCTTCAAGTGAAATAATCTTTTTATCTTTACACTATTTCTATGAGATAAGAACTATTATTACCCTCAATTTATAGATATGGAAGCTGAGCCTAATAGAAATTAAACAGTCAGTTCTTCCCAGCTCCCAATCTAGCATTCTCTCTACTATGCCATCTAGTGAAAAAGAACCATTAGACAAGGGAATTAGGTTTTAGCCCTAATGCAATATTGATTAACTAGCCAATAAACATTTTATTTATGTTATGGAGTCATAGCAAAATCTCAGAATTCATTCTAGATCTTGAGAATAACCTATTATTAAAGTCCTTTCTGATGGCCCATTTTGGCATGGTGGCGACTAATTTCTCACAGACATTGACAATGAAGGTTGTGACAAATCCTACAGAATTAAAAAAAAAAGTCTTATGTGTAAGATGGATGGTCAGAAATATGATTTTGTCATTGGAGGATCAGTTTAGTTAATAAGTCCAGATGATCATAGGCTGATGACTTTAGAGGTGAAAAGGACCTTGGGGGTCATTTAGTTCAATCTCATCATTTTACAGAAAAGGACAGTGAGACTTAGGGAGGTGAAACAAGTTACTCAATGTCACATGGGTGGCAATAAGTAATAATCAATCAATCAACAAGCATTTCTCAAGTACCTACATTGTTCAAATGGCAAATACCATATTGGATACTGGGAATACAAACATAAAAAGATGATAATTCCTGTCCTTAAAGACTTTACATCTTTTGGGGAAGACGATATGTGTTTATATAAATATATATTGAGTCAATGCAAAACAAGTGCATAAAGTAGTTGGTGAGGGTTCCAGCAGTTGGAAAAAATCACAAAAGATCATGTGAAAAGTAGTTCCTGAATTATATTTTGAAGCAAGAGAGGTAATCTATGGTATAGAAGTGAGGAGAATAGAGAAGGGTCAGATTGAAATATGTTGCTGAACTAGAACTAGCATGATTTGACAACTGATTGTTGGCTATTTAGGATTCAAGAAAGTAAGTAGTCAAGGATAACACTAAGATTAAAAATCATGGAGACCAGAAAATGGTAACGCTTTCAAAGATAAGGGGAAAATTTGGTAGAGGGATAAATTTTTCTTAGGTGGGTAGGTAGATGAGTTAGAGTTCTGTTTTTAACATTGAATTGTGGTGTTTCCCAAACACTAATTTTGAAATGTCTACTAGAAGTTATGTGGAGCAGAAGCTCAGGAAACAGACTGGGGCTAGATATATTGATCTAGCAGTCATCTGTAAGGATGATTTAAACCAGGGAGTAGATAAGCTTACCAAGAAAGAGAGAAGAGAGCTTGGAAATTCATCCAAGTATGAATCTTGGATCATACTCTCAGTTATGGGGCATGATATTAAATGATGGTTCAGCAAAGGCGATTGAAAAGGAATGTTCGGACAGGTAGAAGGACAACTAGGAGAAGCTAATGTCCCCCAAAACCCAGAGGAAAGAATATCCAGAAGGAGAGGGTGGCCAATAATATTAGTTTAAAATATTCCAGAGAGATTACAAAGGATGTGAGTTACAAATACTGTCTCATTTCATTCTCACAACTAAGTAGATGTTATTATTATCTCTATTTTACAAATGAGGAAACTGAGGAAAGCAGAGTCAACTAGTTAAGAGTGTGAGGCTGGAATTAAACTTTGATTTTTCTGATTTCAGGTTCAGTGAGTTCTCCCTTGACCATGTATCTGTGAAAACAGTCTTTCACTCCAAAAATTTAGTCTTAGAAGAGGCAGACATGTACATATAAAAATTAATGCAAAATATAAGAATCATTAAACACACTGTCTTCTATGTCAAGAACAGGGATATGAATACAAAAATTAGATATGACTATTGGGGTAAGGAATTTTTGAAAACAAACATTTCTACTGGCATCATAGACTGTCATCTTCTCTGCAGTTTAGAACTTTAAACTTTGCCTGACTCACTTAGAGAGTGACTGGCTTCAGTCATAAAGCAGTTAGATTTGAATTCACATGTTCTTCAAGGTCATCTTACATTCACCTATTCCACATGGTGTCTCATCATAGACAAAATCAGTGCAATATCATTTTGTGGGTGAAGGCTTTGGTTGTAGGTAATAAAAGACTTCATGGAGAGAGTGATTCTTGCATTGGAAAATAGCCAAATTGTAAATATAACTAAACAAGATATCTGAAAAAGATAATTAACCATTCCTATCAGTACAATATTGTTCCACCAAATGATACCAAGAAAACTGTTAAAACAGTTTTTAAATTTAAAACAATTCAATTCTCAGAAAAGCCTAATGACTTACAATATATTAGCTTGTATTTATATATGTTTTAAGGTTCACAAAACACTTTTTTTCATGGCAGTCTTGTGATGTAGATAGTACAAATATTATTCTTCTTTCCACTTCATAAATGAAGAAACTGAAATAACTTGACAAGATCACACAGAAAGGTCACAAAGAAAAAAGGGAACACAAAATAGCAAGATGTCTCTAAAAAATTACTTCTATCCATGTACTTAGCTCATAGGTTAGCCTAAATGTTGATGTTAAGATTCAGTCAAGTATATTGACTCTTGGAGTCTAGCATTCTTTCTATTATATCACATGACCAAACAGTTGAATTTACTTTGCTGTCACATGCTTAGATTTAAAAAAATACTCTCACTTGATCTATTTTCTATTGTTCTTCTGCCAGTATTTACTCTTCCACTTCCTTTTAAATTTAATTATGTGAACTTTGATGCTATAAATAATTTGGGGATGATGAAAAAGCTTTCGTTCATATTTACCTAAAGTTCTTATGGGGAAAACATTGTCATCACCGGATACATTGAACCAGCCTTAGGAATGGTTAGGGAATTAGACATCACCTTTTTATGACTAATTGCCCTCTTCATCTAAATTCTCCACAGAAGTCTGATTTCTCTTCCATATAATAGCTTTTCAAATGTTTGAAAGCTGAATCATAAAATTATCAGGGATCATAGGCTATAATATCTAGAGCTGGAAGAGATCTAGTAGATAATTTAGTACCTAGTTTCTTAAACTGTAGACCCCATGTGGGGTCTCATAACTGAATGTGGAGATCATGAAAAGATGATTTATCAGTAAAATTTAATTTGTACACCTATCAAATATTGTATATTTGTATATAAAATATTTTATGCCAGGGTCAGATAAAAATTTCTTAGGTGTAAAGGAGTTATGAATGGAAAAAGTTTAAGAATCCCTGATCAAGAATAGAGGCTCTCAAACTTTTTGGTCTCAGGATTCCTGTAGACTCTTAAAAGTGATTAAGGATTAAAAAATCATTAAGGATGCAGCAAAGAGCTTGTGTTTATGGGGATTAGTGCTATCAATATTTATCATATCAGAAATTAAAACTGATAAAATTCTAAAATATTTGTTAATTTATTTAAAAATAACCACAAACACATTACATGTTACATAATATTTCAGTGAAAAAGTAGCTATATTTTCCAAAACAAAAAAGTTAGTAAGAAGAATGATATTATTATACATATTTTTGTAAATCTAATGTCTGGCTTAATTTAAGACAGGTGAATTTTCATATCTGCTACTGCATTTAACCTGTTGGGACAAATGCAAATAGTGGCCAGAATTGTGCTCTGTGGCAGCTTAGTAATAGCTCAATAATTAATAGTGAGCTTATTGATAGAGAATACCTATAAGTTAAAAAGGAAGAGTAGAAAATAGCATTTCCCTCTCTGAACTTTCTTTCTAAGATGATTATGTAAGAATTTTGAATGAACATTTCCTAAAGGCTTACTCTAGTGCTGGATCCTTCCAGTGGGGTTGAGGAGTTCCTAGATTATTCCTGGTCCTGAAAATTATGTCAGTAGAATGCATTTGCTGGCAGATTCTATCAAAGGAGGATTCAAGGATGGATTCCATGGCATATTGTCTATCTATTGTAAACCAGATTAAGTAATTTTAGAAAGACTCATCAGAAATATGGCTAACAAATAATTTTTGGGGAGGGGGCACATGAATTAAATATGTATTCAGTAATGGTGGGACCATATTTGTGGAGACCATACTAGTATAATGCAAGGGCTTGAAATTAAAACAAAGGAAAAAAAAAGAAACACACAAAAAAACAAGATGTCTCTTCGATTACCCCAAGCAGGTATCTATCCCACACACTAACCAATTTGGGTTTTTTTCTGTTCTTCCTATATGACACTCCCTCTTCTGGGCCAAATGACAGAGGTTGATATCTGGTCAATGTAATGGTTAATGACCATAAGAGTAATATCTCTCACTGAAGGAAGCTAATCCTCAACTATGATGATTGGACAGAGAAAAAAACATCAAACTTGTTAGGGAAAGAGAAATTAAACTTCCCTGCTGCTTGGGAGGTATAAAGCTCTTAGAACCAGGCTAAAAAAATTAGAGAAGTTTCTTCAATTTTCAAGCTAAGAGTCCTAGCCTTTGTACTTTGAAAGAATGTAGCTCTGCACTGTAAGAATAACTTCAGTTTAAGAGAGGAGAGGAGTAGAGGAATGACACATCCTAATAGTGGGATGGCACAGCTTTGCAGTGGAACCATTTAAATAACATAGATTTTAGGTTCATCACTGAACTATATAAGGACAGACCCCCAAGAAAGAAAAAAGACAATGAGATTTGTTTTTCAGGGTTCTAAGTTTTCATGGTCACATGTATTCTGTAAACATGTGCTTCATTAACATGATATTTTAAATTTATACCTACTATTTTTACAGATGTTGAGTATAGTAGGGAAAGAGTAACCTCCAAGTTTATGGATGGATATATTGTAAATATTATTCCTGTTTTGCCTTTTGAAAAATTTTTTTTACAAGTTAGTTGAGTCATTCATTTTGCTGATTAGTTGGTGGAAAGTTTATTGGTAGGGTCTCAGTAGCTAGAGTAGTTTAAGTTACCACTGATAGAGTGAACTCTAGAACTATGAGATTAATAGCAGCTCCCCTTTTGGTTCCAATATGTTAATGTAGTGAAAACTGAGAAAATGAATCATTGGTATGCTGGCAAATGTTTAACCATTTTCCTAGGGAAAAACATATGCATGACATAACTTTCAAATTTATTGTGCCTTATTAACATTTTCTTCATCATTTTATTAAGTCTAAGCAATCAACAAAAAATTTGTAGAGTCTATCAATTTCTGAGGTGTAAATGCTTACATTGAAAATTTGACATTTGATTCTGATGAGTTGGAAGGGGAAAAGGGAAAGAGGGAGAGAGGAAGAGAAGGGTGAGGGAGAAAGGAAAAGAGGGGGAGAAGGAAAGAGGCAGAGGGGGAAGGAGGGAAAAGAGAAAAGGAGAGGGAGACAGGGGGAAAGAAGGGGAAGGAGGAAAAAGAGAAGAAGAGGAGAAGGAAAGAGGGGGAGGGGAAAGGGAGAGAGGGAAAGAGAAGGAGAAAAGGGGGGAAGAAGGGAGCGAAGGGTGGGGAGTGAGGGAGAGAATGAGGAAGAGGGTACTCAATTACATAAGTTTTACTTTTGCCTTAAAATCTCCAGAACTTAGTACCAGACTTGCTATATAGTAGATGCTTAATAATTCCTTTTTTGTTTGGTTGATTGATAATAAAAAACGATATGGAATCATTTAGTCTCAGGACCCAAAGAAGCTAGGTCAATGGTGGGCTATTTCCCATTTTTAAAGAAAGGTTCAACACAAGACCCATAAACCTGGAATACTAAGCTTTTGATGAATGTTTAGATTACCAAATGATATCCTGAAGTTTGTTTTTTTTTTTTTTTTCCTTTTTCTTTTCTCAGACAACGGGGTTTAAAATGAACTCTCTCAGTACAGCTAATGTTGAATTTTGCTTGGATGTTTTTAAAGAACTAAGTAGCAACCATGTAGCAGATAATGTCTTCTTTTCCCCTTTGAGTTTGCTCTATGCCCTAAGTATGCTTTTCCTGGGTGCCCGAGGCAACAGTGCAGCACAAATGGGAAAGGTATGTATAATTTGTGGATGAATGTTTACTATAGGCCTTCAGAGAATCTTTCCTTGAATTAAGCTCTTCAAACCCAATATATTTCATGGACTGTTATACAATGAGTACTAAAAATACCCCAAACCCTAAAATTCTCCTAAAATAAGAGGAGGTAACTGTAAGGGGAATATAGCTTAATAAAAATGTACTGTAGGAAGGCTTTAGAGTGTCCCATTCTTTGATCTACTATCAAAATGGGCTGGGTTAGCTTTTGAATTGTAGATGTTTGCCTAACTTCAGTTTAAAGGCAATATCACATAATTGCAGAGTTCTTGAGATTCTCTGTTGGGATTTTTTAGTCATTTCTTATCACTGGAACTAACACTTCTTTATGTGACACTCAATCTGCATGTCTAGTATGGGATAGAGATGAGATTGGGATATAGGGAATAGTAAATTCCTGCTCATCAGTCAATGAATAATAATAATAAGGGGGGGGGAGTTACAATAAGATGGGGATTATTCCTGACTGGGCCACCTGTATTATGATAATGAATACAAAATATATCTATATCTATGTGTAAAAATATATTTTAACAGAAACATCACATTTTCTTCACTAAATTATTGCATTAATCAGCAGCACCAATAGAGAGAATCAATAAGTAAACACTGATTGGCTAATGTTATATGCTAGACATTGTGCTGAACTTTAGGAATATGAGACAAAAATAAAACAGTTAAATGAATATAGCTTTTGTAAAAATGGTCTCCCATCTATCTCCAATAACAGATGAGTAGCAGTTGGTTTCAATTTCACTATGATTACCCTTTTCTGTGATCTTTACTTATCCTAATGAACTAGATGCTGGACAGAAAATACATCTGATAGACTTCTAATACACTTTAAGGCTCTTAACCACTTTATGTATATTCTTTGTTCTTTATCCTTCCCCTCTCTTTAACTCTGTATGTTTTGATTATTTCTTACTTGAAAACCAGGTGCTATGATTAAAAAACACCATATAGCACCACATATAACTGTAGATAGGCTAGTATAATAGCTATTGCTGTCTAAAACATTAGCATAAGAACATGACAGAATTGCTTATAATGAATAACCTCTATGTATTCTTCCTTTATTTCCTCTGATCTCTCTCTTCTTAGGTGCTACACTTTAGTTATGGGGAAATATCATCAAATCCAGAGCTTGAGAAATCTTCTAAGGTATGAAATTATTGTTGTTTAGCTATTTCAGCCATGTCTGACTCTTTGTGACCCAGATTTTCTTGGCAAAAACACTAAAATGGTTTGCCATTTCCTTCTCCAGCTCATTTGACAGATAATCAAACAAGTTTAAGTGCTTTGCCTAGGATCACCCAGCTAGTAAATGTCTAAGGTTAGATTTGTACTCATGAAAATGAGTCTTCCTGATAAGCCCAGTGTTCCATCCACTGTGTCATCTAGCTGCTCTAAGATATGAAAACTATTTTCCAAAAGACAAGTCTATCCTACTATAACAGTATAAAGCAATATTAATCAAGCTAAATTAGGTTCAGCAATTTTATTTATTCTTTTTCTCAATTAGCTTAATGAAGACTATTGCAATAGTCTAGGTAGAGATGATAAAGGTCTGAACTAGAGCAGTGACCTTGTGAATAGAAAGAGGAGGACAGATGAGTAAGATATGGAGGTAAAGTCAACTTGGCAACTTATATATGGAGAAGGATGTGGAGAGAAGAATCAAAGGTCACCTTAAATCTACATTTATGGATGACTAGGAGCGTGGCAGTACTCTCAATAGAAATGGAAGTTTGAAAATTAGGTATTAATTAATTCTGTCTTGGGTGTGTTGAGTTTGGAATGTCAGTTGGACATCCAAATGAAAACATCTAACAGGGTTTGGAATTTAGTAATAATGCTAGGATTGAATATCCAGATTTGGGAGTCACTGACACAGAATGGAAACTGATGAAATAAATTATTAAAGGAGAGACACTATAGAGAGAGAAGAAAAGTTCTGGGACAGAACCTTGGTTTTATAGAACCCATACTAAAGGGAGGAAGATAGATGGTAATCCAGTAAATGAATGTGAGGAGAAGAACAGGAAAAAGCAGATTCATAAATGAGGAGAGGATATCCTGGAGAAGTTGTTACCAGTATCAAAAACTGTTTAGAGATCAAAAAAGGATGAAAACAGAAAAAAATGCAATTGTATTAAGTAGTTGAGAGCTTCTAATAACTAGTATTTACATGGTGTTTTAAGGTATATGAAGAACTCTTAATAAATTCTCATTTTGTGCTCACCTAAGTCTTTCAAGAAGGTACAATGATTTTTTTTCCCCTCCATTTTAGCTACAAAGAAACCAAGTATCACAGACTTAGTCATAATCACTTGGCTAATAAATGTTTGAGGCAGGATTCCACTTCAATCTACCTCTACAGATCCAACCAAGTTCTATGCTGCCTCCCTAGCTGCCGCTACTAATACCATGGGGAGAGCTATTTCTGTGATTAGAGGGTCAGAGACCAAATAGCAAAGGACTGGAAAAGACATTTAGTACAAATGGAGATTAGCTGCACAAAAAAGGAAGAATAGGTAATGAGAAAATAGCTTGAAGGAATGACAAGTTTGACTGGAAATTTTTTAAATATGGGAAAAGATTGAATATTCATTCTTATTCACTTATTAAAGCTTATGTGCTATATGTGAATGTTACAAATAGGAAAAAATCCTTGCTCTCAAAGAACTTATACTCATAAGCTGGGAAGACAACATGTATAGGAAGAGCCAGATGCAGGTTAGATGTGCCTGTGGTCCTAAGGATTCATCCTTGGGGCAGATGGCAAGGACCAGGAGTCCTTAGAATACTTGCTTGTGGGGATCTTCTTGGGACCCACCAACATCAGAAAAGGAAGATTGGATCTAAGAATCGGTATTCATATAAGAGGAGAAAAGGGAAAAGGGGGATTTTCAGTAAGCTATGATGTGACCTTCAGTTGGGAGGGAATTTACTTGGCATTAGCTCTGGCTGGAGACTTCCAGGTGTTCCTGATGGTGTCTGAGGCAAGATTCAGCCAAGGAGAAACTTAGACATATTTGTAGGCTGTCGACAGACAAAATATTGAAGATTAACTAGAAAATATGAATGATCAGTGAAGTAACTTTTTAGAGGCAATGAGAAGGGATGGGATCAAGGTTATAAAAGGGTATAAAGTATCACAGTTAGCTGTAAGAGTCTCATAAAGACTATAATATGGATATTTATCAAGAGTAACTTAGAAGGTAGGTATATTCTTAAAAACAAAAGTTTAGTTCAACTTGGAATTCATAATGTTTGACTAAACTGACACAAACCTAGTACTGGTTATCAAGGGAGCTGAGGAAAATGAGGAAATTATGTCAGGAAAGTAAAGTGTGAAATGCTTGACCAGGAGCAAAGACATAAAAATCTGAATTATAATTCTTGAATTCTCCAAGGTCCTCAGCTTGGACATGACTTTTGTTTTTAAATCTAGAATATCTTTTTAAAAAATATCTTTCAATATCTTGCGTATTTGAAATAAACTCTTGCGTGGTTATACCTTTGTTTCCATCTTGCTAAACACTTTCCAGTGACTAAAGGTCAAACAACTTAACATACTATTCTTTGTTTAATGATACTTCAGTGTGGCCTAACTGGAGGGATACATTCAGAGTTTCCAGTACTATTATCCAAGATCAGCCAGTCGAATAGTAATTACACACTCAGCATTGCCAACAAGCTCTATGGTACAAAGAACATTAAATTTCATCCGGTAAGTACATCAAGAATGGCTATATTCATGGCAAATGAATTGGAATCCTCTACCAAAATATCTGGAACCATTTGGCCATTTTTATCATCCTTGTTTTTCACTGGCTAAATTACAGAACAATGATGATTTCTCACAATTTAAAGTTGGTTCTGCATTTAAAAATTACCTGCAAAATTCACTTCTTGGAAGGACTATATTTGTTATTCCCATTAGATTGATCAATTGCAAAGTAGATTTGTATTGTGTGTACTAAGCTGACTATGGAGTCAGGAAGAACTGGATTCAGTTTCTGCATATGATATATATTGGCTATGTCACCCTAGGTGAGTCATTTATGCCCTTCCATGCCACAGGTGATTAAGACTATAAATTGTAAAACAGTTGCCTATCTGCATTTGCAAATGGGATTTTCTCACTGAGAGCCCCTAAATTGATGAAATCCAGACTCCTCCCAAAAAAACTGACTTATGAGTGAAGGAAGAACTAGAAAGCATAAAATTTGTCTGGCTCCCACAAATAAAATAGAAACCTTATGTGTTTTTCCCTGTTTCTACCTTCAAATATAGTTTCAATTAGAGCAGAGAACATTATAGGAAAGGGAAAGAGCACTGGACCAGGGACCAGGAGATCTCACTCTTGAATGAGTGACAATGCATGTGCTTGGGCATGTTTCTCCACTGGTTTACAACAAATGCCTTGTAGGAAGTAAGGGTCAAAGACAGAATTCAGAGTTGGAAGGGACCTCATCCAGAACAACTTTCTTCTTGTAGATAAAATAATAGTAACAACAATAGTAATAATAACAATAACTAGTATTTATGTTGCACTTCAAAACTTGCAAAGAATCTTACATATATGATATCCTTTGAGCCTGATAGTAACTTTGTGAAATGGGTGCTATTATTTACCCCATTTTATGATGAGTAAATTGAGGTTGAGAAATGTTAGGTAAGTGCTGTCAAATTTGAATTCAGCTCTTCCTGACTCCAGGACGTTGTTATTTAGTTTATCTGCTAAGCTTGTTTACCTAGTGGATTTTACTCTATATGAATTTAGAAATCATCGGCTTTAACCCTTTGCAAATTGTGGCCACAAGTAAACCATGCATATTCAGATAATTGACTCAGCCCCCTTTTCACCAATCCCCCTGAGCCAAAGTCCTCTATCTGCAAAATGTGGTTTATTATACTCATGGTACCTACTCCACAGGGACTCCTTATATAGGGGGGTCTCTGTACTGGTATACTGTTTTGTCTTTTGCCCAGGTGGGCTGTTTGTCCACATGGGTCTGTCTAAATGTGGCTCACAAAGAGATAAGGTTAGATTTGTATAGAGTCCCTTTTTTCCTAATCCCCTTATTTTTCTTCAAGGGAGACATACATATTATACTTAAAATGCTGGTTTAGTATGAGCTGTGCTAATTTTTAAGAGGCTTACTGTGCAGGTGACTATTCTCATTCTGTCTTTAATGATTTTTTCTAAATTTGTCTTTTAAATTACAGCAATATTTAAGTTGTTCAGAAGAACTATACCAATCTGAGCTACAGACTGTAGATTTTAAGCATGCTCCAGAGGAAGTCAGGCAAACAATTAATGCTTGGGTTGAAAGTAAGACAAACGGTAAGCTCAAGTCATGTTCCAACTGCTGTACCTGCCAAGTTTCTGTATATGTTCTATATATGTCAAGAATGTGGGCAAGTTTCCTTCCCTGAGGAGTTGCTGAAGATGCCTGCAGAGAGAGGTCAAGTCCCTTGTAATTCCTGACACTGAAAATGAAGGCCAAAGACAACTGTGTTGGATACTGAAGGGAAATTTTCAAATGACTACTACAAAGGACTGATTTATAGAACAAAGAGTTTCAGGATGTAGATCTCTCTATTTGACTTCTGTGATTTATCTAAAATGACAGCTTTTCTGAAGTTTTTAGAATGGCATAGTATAAAGACCACTGGATTAGGAGTCAAAAGATAGAATTCTTGTATTTCAAATTTTTGTAGGTCAATTAATCCTACCTAGAGTTGAACAAGAATCCATTTCACAAAATCCCTGAATTTGACAGGGATTCTAATCCTAACTCTGTGTAATCTTGAGCAACTCACTTACCCTGTATGGACCTCAGTTTCTCTACCTGTAAAATGAAGGGGTTAGGTAAAGTCATGTTAGTTCTAATGCACTATGTTCTTACATATATTGAAACTTTTTCTTTTTGACTGAGCACATATAGTTCTAAGACCTGAGTGTTATACAGGAGATACAATCAACTCATTCCAGGGGTTGATATATGATTATAAAAATATTTTTTTTGGAATTTGAAAGGTCCTGTAATATGCTCTGAAGGGCTTCAGTCTCTTCATTTGTAAATTGAAAGAGTTGTATTGAATGTTCTCAAAGTTCCATCTTAACTCTAAATCAACAAACCAATAATTTCACAAACTATCATTGTAGAGCTATATATAAAATTGCCTAAAATCATTGTAGTATGTAGTAGTCCCTCACTGTAGTATGATGAGTTAGATTATAACATTTAACTATGAGTATAGTAATTGTAACTGTTTACACAGAAAACTTACTGTTGATATCTGTTACAACAGATACAAGCAGGTCCTAAAGGAAAATGAGGTTTGTCCCCAAAGACCTTGGGAGTGGGAATAGTACCACCACCATCACCAAGATACTGCTCAGTGTTTTGCAATTTTATATATTACTCTGTATAAACTTAGGAAGCATCAGTGATTTTGTACATGTACTTACAGACTCTGGGGATGGGAACTCACTTCATTAATACAAAGCGGGGTTTCTTTATGACCTGATAGATAAAACCTAGGAAGCAGTTTAAAGGAACTGGATGGTTAAATGATTTGCCCAAATTTACAAATTGAGTAAGATGTCAGAGGCATGATTTGAATCCAGGTCGTCCTAATTCTATAATTAATATTCTGACCATTAGATCATATTACCTGTTAATTATTACCATAATACTTGTGTATATAAGTACATATATACCCTCAATATTTATTTAAATTATCTATATTTATTAACTCTTGCTTAGCATATATGATAAATTATACAAATAGAGACACACATATACACGTCTGTAAAGTCTTAAATTCTATAATGTTTTGATATGATACAAATGACCAAAATTACAATATAGATTTGTTTTTTGATAATAACAATATGCTTGGTAATTAACCAAAGAATACTGTGATTAAAACCTTACTGTACCTTACTCCTTCTTCCCCAGTCTCAAGGAGGTATTTTCTATATACTCTTACTAGATGCAAAAGAGGGGTCCCTCTTTATATTCTTCACCTCCTGTTGTTTCTCCTTTAATAAATACTAGGTTGTTTTTTCCTGACCTTATAATTTCTTTACCATTGCCCTTCCTCCTTTTGGAGGATTGGACTGAATATTTGATTTTTAACTAGATATGACATTGCACATGAATTTATATAATTTTATAAAATTTAAAGACAAATGGGCTAAACTTTTATTCTGCTCTAAACCTTAAAGGACAAAATGTTGCCCATTTTTTTACTTTGTATGGGTCAGCATGGGAGGCCATGAACTCTAATTATCAATTGACTAGACTCATTCTCTGTAAATCAATGTGATGGTGTTGGGATAGGTGGAAAGCCTTACTTGGAATCAGATTATTTTGGTTTGAGTAGAGATCTTGCAAATTTTTGTCTATTATTTCCTCATCTTTAGGATATATCTTTAAAGTCCCTTCTAACTCTAAATGTATGAGGCTAGGAACTTGTGCCTGGTTGTCTTGGGTTTGTTCTTGTACCTCAGAACATACCTACTTATTGTTTTCTAAAGCAAACTTTAGAAAACAAAGATCTTTGTCTGAAGACTTACATGAATATTTTCTGTGCCCACAGTGAGGCCTCTCTTCCTGAGTATTGCATGTAATCCAATGGTAGCTCTCCATAACAGAATTAAATTTCCCTTTCATGTGTCTGGAATTCTAGGTAATATGAATGGGAAAAAGCGGGTGTGTTTGTGAATACATCAAATGGCCTCCAATACCCCTTCCAGTTGTAATATTTATGACATTGTGATTAAAGGAAATAAGAGAAAGTGCATATAATAGCTCCTGAGATTTAATTTTTGATCTTGTATTTCATATTTGCTTTCACCCTATGATTTTATTTCATAACCATTTTCTATATTCTGTGTAACATAAGACTCTTTGTCTCTGATTGAAGAAGCTCATGAACCCAAAAGTTTAGCTTTTTGCTAAATTTTGCATTCTAAAACCTTATGGGCAGGTGGCACAGTAGACTGAGTGCTGATCTGGAATAAGGAAGACTCCCGAGTTCAAATGTAGCCTTAGACATTTACTAGCTTTGTAACCCAGGACAAATCAGTTGACCTCTACTTAAGTTACCTCAACTGTAAATAAAGATCATAACAGCATCTATATCTCAAGGTTATTATGAAGATGAAATGAAATGATATTTGTAAAGTATTTAGCACAGTATATAATCTACTAGTATATAATAGGCTTTTAATAAACAACTGTTTCCTTTCTCCCCATGTCCTGCTATGGTGAGAATCAAGCTAATTAAATCTAAAAGCTAAAAACAGTGTGGTTGAACATAAAAATATAAATTAAAAAAAACTTAAATGTTTACTATGCGCTTAGCAAAACAGTTATTGTTCCTTGGGATTCATATTCTAATAGGGTAAGAGAATATATATGGGATGGTTCAGCAGCAGGGCAGATTGAAAAGTCTCATGATCTTTAAGATTTAGTGACAAAGTAAATGCTAATACACCTTCATTAATGTCATTTCTATCAACAAAAACATCTTGATTTATGATGTTGAACCATTTTGACAATGCCAAAGCAAATTTCTGTGTTTGAGTTTTCAAGAACTGTGGCTACTATGGAAGTAGGAACTGTATTATATATAGAGGCAGGTTGCTAGATCACATATCTACAAGGGTCATTTCTCTGGATGTTGGGATGTTTCCCATAAAACTTTCTTCCCTATGTAAATAAAGTCAAATATACATTTAGATAGAAATGCTGTAACACATACCTATAGCGTAAAGTAATTTCATAGAGGTGCATACTATGTTCTGTCCTTGTTTGTGTCTTCAAATAACACCTAGAATATTGATAGGTATATATCAGATACAAAATAAGTTTGTATTGATTTTTTGATTGATTTAAAAAATGTTCACTTAGTGGGGGGAAAGAGATTATTATTATTATTAAACAGCTGACAAATAAAACTTTTCAAAGCATTATATATATATATATATATATATATATATATATGTATATATAAAATCTCATTTGGCCTTCACAACATATACATGCTTTTATTATTCTTATTTTGTAGATGAAGAAAGTAAGTTTGAGAGGCAAGATGACTTGCCTATCATCACATAATGAGTGATTCTCTGAGATATGATTTGAACTAGAGTCTTTTTGATTCTAGATCCAGTGCTTTCTCTATTATACCTAATTATGAGATCATTGATTTCATTAAATCAAATTCTTCCTATTTACCCCTTATTATGGATTTAGGATCTTAGGAAGCTTCTCACTGGAACTTAGGTTACCATTTAGTACAAAAATTGCTTTGCTAAATATAGTTGTCTTATTTTACATAGCAATTGTTTTCTAAGCAGAATTTTTGTAAATTGACCCATTTTAAATGTGTAAAAAAGTACTTCCTATTCTAGTGAATCTTCTTATGAAAGTTGTTTGCCATGTATAAAACTACTTTTTGGTTAATGTTTTTCTTTTAATTTTGATTTTCCATATTGTCTGCTTAAATGTGGACACAATCCATATTTGTGATGCTAGTATTAACCAAGCTGTGAAAAATAGAATTTCAAACTAATAATATGAAAATGATACACAAAGAGCAAATTAAAACATTTTCAAACAAGTACTATTATTATATGAGAAGTCTTTGCCATTAAATAATCATAACAATTATTTTACTGGAGCAGAGAGATATCAGCACCTCCCAGAAGCTCTTATGTTCTGACTAGATAGAATGAGTCTCTTTTTAGTTTTGGAATGGATTCTGATTTGATGGAAAAACCAAGATGAAGTAAAAGATCAATGTATTATATAAGGAAAAAAGGAAAAAAAAACCTTTGGCAGTTCAAACTGATTATCAATGTGAGGAAAAAAAAATCAAGTCAACCAACAGATCCAATTCTTTTGTGAATGGTCCACTATCCCAAGCCTCTTTGTATAATCATCAAAAGCAAACAATATCCTTTTCTTCATTTTGTTTTTTATTTTACAAGGAAAAATCAAGAACCTGTTTAGTAAAGGAACGATTGACACTTCTTCTGTCATGGTCTTGGTGAATGCCATCTACTTTAAAGGACAGTGGCAGAATAAATTTCAGGAAGAAGAGACAATTAAAATGCCCTTTAAGCTAAGAGAGGTATGTAATTCATTTTCATATTCATCAACGTTTGTTTGGCAAATACAATTATCCTGTGGGTACAATCTAGCAAAAAGTCCATGCAAAAGTTGGTCTATGTTCATATAGATTCCTTAACATGCTTTAAGTTATTTCAGAGCATTGTGAAAGTTTCCCTCTCCCCCAAGTGTATTGATTTTTTCCCTACTGCCTATAAATGTACCAATGTCTCCACCATAAAAAAAAAAATCCTCATTTCCATCCATCCATCTCTACTAGTTGTCATAATATATCTCTCTTCTCTCTTGATGATGAGATATAAATGATGAGGTTAGAGGTAATGAAGAGGTGCGAGAATTGGAGTGAGGAATCCCCTCTAGTCGGTGCAGGTCCAATGCGAAAGAATTTGCAAAGAGAGAGGGACTCTCCTTCTCCCCCTCCTTTCCCTTCCCCTCCTCCTCCCCCTTTCTTTCTCCCTCTCTCCCTCCCCCTTCCTTTCTCTCTCCCTCCCCATCCCCCTCCCCCTTCCCTCCCCTTCTCCTTTCTTCTCCTTCCTTCTCCTTCCTTTCCTTTTTCTCTCCCTCCTTCCCTTTCTCCCCCCTCTTTCTCTTAACCTATCCAACTGTTCCTTCTGTTATTTTTGCTGACTCTATCCAGGTTATGCTCATTAACCATAAGTGTTCCCTAAGACTTCCTTATGTGGCCTCTTTTCTTCTCCCACTGTACTATTTCAGTTAGTTATCTCATTAGTTATAATGTATTCAGTAATCATTTTTATGATGAATATTCTCTAATTATCCAGTCCTAACTTCTCTGCTAACTTCTAGTTTTGCATCTCCAAAAGTCTACTGGATATCTTAAATTGGATGGCCCATCTTAAACTCAATATGCCTTGAACTGAATTCATTATTTAAACCTTCCTACATTTCAAACTTCCTTATTTAGACTTTTTAGTTTTGACTCCTTCCTCTTCTCATTTTTATTACCTCCATAAAAATGGAGAGAAATAAGAATACTTGTTCTATTTTCCCAATATTTTAAACGGAGATAAGGGGTGATTTTAAAACAATGAGACCCACTTTATGAGACACTTTAATCATCTTTTTGTCTTCCCTTTTCTATTTTCTTCCTTTCCTCTCTGTCTCTGTTTCCCTCTCTCTTTGGGTAAACACACACATATACACACATTCAGAGTCTCAAAGTCTTAGTTAAGATTTAAACTTTAATAGCTTTTAATCTATTGACATATAAAAGGAAATTCATGTACACATATATATCCACATACATATTATGTATTTTATATATACACATATTTATAATGGTATCTCAAAACCCAAAGTAACTTTAAGCTTTGATAGCTAAAATAGCTTAAAACTACTCTAAGACTTTTAGGACATGGGATGTGTGTGTGTGTATATGCATGCATGTGTACAGCACATCTATTTGCTGTACTTATATTTCAATGAATCCATGATTTTATTGATGCAGGAGTTCCCAGGAGAAGTTCAGATTGTAACACATTTTCAGCCTTTTAATCCTGTATGATTTTTTTGTTTATGTCTTCTTTCTCCCCAATACCTTCTGGAGAAAATCTGTCCAAAGCACTAAATATTTTCCTTTAGATCTTTCAACATTAAATGGGTACAATATAGCACTTGTGCCACCAATATGTTATCCCTTATTATATGTTTTATGTGTATGTTATATATTATATATTACCTCCTATAAGTGGCCAGACTAACTTTTTTATGATCAAACACTTTCTGGATGATGTCTTTGAAAGTACATCATTTTTTTTGCATGTCATCACTGAAAATATACTGCCAATTAAGTCAACCCAACAAGCATTTACTTATTACCTACTATGTGCCAGGCCCTGTGCCAAGCAGTTGACTACAATCTCTTTGTGCTTGCTGTGCAATCTTCCATTTTTCTTTAGATCACCTACAATTTTCATTCATAGTTATGTAGCATCACTAAAAGAATATAGATGTTTTTGTGTCATGAAACAGCTTGAAACTGTTACAAGCACTGAATAATTTCCTAAGTGTATTTTGATTCTCTAGTTGTCATGTTCAATTTTGAACCCAGCTCTCGGTTCAGCTGCAATATTTTCCATCTAAGATATGGGATGTGAATTGATGGACTAACTAGCTACATGCTGTACAAACATGAAGATATACATACATATGCAAATGTGTATGTATATTATTCACACATATACATATCATATATACATTTGTGTTTTGCACACCACAGAATGTTCAATGTTTTTCTTTTTCCTGCTCCCAACAGGGTAAGAGTGTACCTGTGCAGATGATGCAACAAAGTGGAACATTTAAAGTGGCTCTCATAAAGGAACCTCACATGCAAGTCCTAGAGCTTCCATATGCTAGTGGAAATCTAAGCATGTTTGTACTTCTTCCAAAAGACACAGAGCAGATAGAAAAGGTAAAAAACAGCTATTGCAAAATTATTCATAAACATGTACTGTGTGTATGCCACATATGGTTCATTCATGTATTATTCATTTATCAATAATTTGTTGGGCATTTTTACATATATAGCCCTGGGTTCTGTGGAGAAGTCAAAGGTATTAGAAGCTATAATCTGTCCTTGAAGAGAGTCTACTTGGGAATCTACTTAAGTACAAAGAATACTTAAATGAAACAGCTGAAGAATAATCAAAAGGTACCATGTAGGCAAGTAAAGGTCCATGTTGCAGTATAGTGAACAAAAAACTGAGAGATCAGGATCAAGCTCTGCTCCTAAGTAGTTCTGTGATACTGGGCAAATTATTGAACCTCTGGACCTTAGTTTCCTTCTTCAATTCAGTACATTTACATTCCTAGTATTTAGAAGAGAAGTTTAGGAGATATATAACTGGACAAAATGCAAGCTTTTCTTTTAAAACGTTTACAATCAATGGAAGTGAGAAGACATGTGACAAAGACATAGATAATCATGACACAAAATAAGTGAGTTAAGTACCATAGAGAGGTCCTGGGAAAATGCTTGAAAAATTCCTGTCCTCTGGTGGAGGGTGGATTGTGTCAGGAGAGGCTTTGTGAAAGAACTTAAAACTGAGTTGATCCCTGAGAGTACAAAAACAATGCAACTGTGGGAAGGAGGGAAAGAAAGGGAATGTGGAAAAAATACAGTTGGACTAAATGATCTTTAGTGTAACCGCTCATGGGCCTGATTCAACCACGAATCAGCACAGAAACTTTGACTTGTTTTGTTTTCCTGATGTCTGCCAGATTACCCTACCTTTGTCAGCAAAGCAGTAAGAAAGGGATGGAGGAGGGGTAAGGAACTGAAGGTGATAAGTTATAAACTATGAAGTTGAAAAGATGAATTATAAAATGCAAGCAAGAAGCATCATTTTAATAGCAATGGAGGGGGGCATGTTCAATTGAAGACTTTTTAAAATGCAGTGAAACTTGACCACTATGTGAAGGCAAAAAAAAAAAAAAAAAAAAAAAGGCGGGAGGGGAAGGCAGTGTATATAGCCAGTCTCAGACAGAGAAACATAAAAATAAATCTAATTTTTAATGTAGAATCCTACATTAGTTTTTATTTTGTGTTCTATCTTTTAGATTGAGAAGCAACTCAACTTGAAGACATTCAAACAATGGACCAGTTCTTTGATGATAGAGAAAGAAGTTGATGTTTACCTTCCCCGATTCAAACTTGGAATTAAATATGAGTTAAATTCTTTATTAAAAACATTAGGAATAAGAGATATTTTTAACCCTTTAAAAGCTGACCTTTCTGGACTATCTCCAAGTAGAGACTTGTATTTATCAAAAGTTATCCATAAATCCTTTATAGATGTTAATGAAGAGGGTACAGAGGCATCTGCAGCAACTGGGGATGTTGTTGTTGTAAAGAGACTTCCCATTCGGGTCAGGTTCTTGGCTGATCACCCCTTTCTTTTCTTTTTAAAGCACATTAAAACCAATACAATTATTTTCTGTGGAAGATTCTCCTCTCCATAAACAAGGAGGTGATGGTAGTATCAGTCAGGGTTAGATGTATCTGCAAAGGTATAAGGATAATTTTCATGCTTCTATCACATGGGAAGAGAATCACAAGATTACAAAACATTTGTATATCACCTTTTTTTTCCCCATTCTTCCCTTCTCGTAGTTCTTACTTGACTATCTTCAGTAGTGACATTGTCAAAGAAATAAGGTCAATTTAAAACATGTATTTTTTTTTCAGCTGGACATCTTGATGAGATTTGAATAAATCTAAATAACTAAAAACCACAAGCCTAGAGAGAATCACAAAAACTTAACTCTGTTCCAGAAAAAAAAAATTCATTAAGTATCTACTATGTTATGGTTATTGGGACCACAAATGTGAAATAGCTTACGTTTTTCTTTCAAAGCAAGCTAGCAGGAAGATTGAGGTCTGAAAATCTCCTTTTGAAATTGACATTCATGTGTAAAGATGATATTGTTTTGGCTCAAAAATGTCATGCTGATAATTAATAAAAGAATGAACTAAATATTAATTCCTGTGATAACTTTTAATTCCTGGAAGAATTAAATATAAAAGGAACTTTGAAAATGTTACTTTGTGTATTATTTTTTTTTTTTATTTAATAGCCTTTTATTTACAGGATATATGCATGGGTAACTTTACAGCATTAACAATTGCCAAACCTCTTGTTCCAATTTTTCACCTCTTACCCCCCACCCTTCCCTAGATGGCAGGATGACCAGTAGATGTTAAATATATTAAAATATAAATTAGATACACAATAAGTATACATGAGCCAAAACGTTATTTTGCTGTACAAAAGAATCAGACTCTGAAATATTGTACAATTAGCTTGTGAAGGAAATCAAAAATGCAGGTGTGCATAAATATAGGGATTGGGAATTCAATGTAATGGCTTTTAGTCATCTCCCAGAGTTCTTTTTCTGGGCATAGCTGGTTCAGTTCATTACTGCTCCATTGGAAATGATTTGGTTGATCTCGTTGCTGAGGATGGCCTGGTCCATCAGAACTGGTCATCATATAGTATTGTTGTTGAAGTATATAATGATCTCCTGGTCCTGCTCATTTCACTCAGCATCAGTTCATGTAAGTCTCTCCAGGCCTTTCTGAAATCATCCTGTTGGTCATTTCTTACAGAACAATAATATTCCATAATATTCATATACCACAATTTATTCAGCCATTCTCCAACTGATGGACATCCATTCAGTTTCCAGTTTTTAGCCACTACAAAAAGGGCTGCCACAAACATTCGTGCACATACAGGTCCCTTTTCCTTCTTTATAATCTTTGGGATATAATCCCAGTAGTAACACTGCTGGATCAAAGGGTATGCACAGTTTGATAACTTTTGAGCATAGTTCCAAACTACTCTCCAAAATGGTTTGGATTCTGCTCACAACTCCACCAATAATGCATCAATGTCCCAGTTTTCCCGCATCCCCTCCAACAATCATCATTATTTTTTCCTGTCATCTTAGCCAATCTGACAGGTGTGTAGTGGTATCTTAGAGTTGTCTTAATTTGCATTTCTCTGATTAATAATGACTTGGAGCATCTTTTCATATGACTAGAAATAGTTTCAATTTCTTCATCTGAGAATTGTCTGTTCATATCCTTTTGACCATTTTTCAATTGGGAATGGCTTGATTTTTTATAAATTAGAGTTAATTCTCTATATATTTTGGAAATGAGGCCTTTATCAGAACCTTTGACTGTAAAAATATTTTCCCAGTTTATTGCTTCCCTTCTAATCTTGTCTGCATTAGTTTTGTTTGTACAAAAACTTTTCAGTTTGGTATAATCGAAATTTTCTATTTTGTGATCAGTAATGATCTCTAGTTCTGCTTTGGTCATAAAGACCTTCCCCTTCCACTTTGTGTATTTTCTTGTGATAAGTTTAAAAAATAGCAATAGTTGAGGGAAAATCATTGCTTAGAGAAGAAGCTAAGTAGTTTCATTATATTTCTCCCATCTGGAAAAAGTAAAGAAAACAGAGCAAGTTTTGATTTCTCAGTACCTAAAGGAATAACAATTGTTACTTTAGAAATAATAGAGATGCAATAGCTCTCCAGAAGCTTCTAAAAGATGCCAGAGACAGTTTATTTTTCTATTTTCTTTGCTTTGCCAATATGGAAACATGAAAAAGAGAGAAATCCCAAGAACAGAAAAAAATGTCAAAAAGAATCACAAACAAGGTACATTTGAAAGTTACATGTAGGATTTATTTTATATGTAGGATTATATTATATATAAAAATATATATTTTTTATAATTTAAAATTAAAGTAAGCATTACTTGAGATCACATAATTGTTTTTCTATTCTACTGCATTCATGGAAATGTCTTCTCTGCTTTTATTTCTAAGCTTAGAATTAAAAATAAAAGGAAATGGGGAGGGAGGAAGAAAACAAAAGCTATCAGAGCCCAGTCGAATTAAGAGAAACTGTCTCCTTCCCTCAACTTAGTCTAAGCAGAGAGAATGTAGGAACAATTCACTTTCTTCTTCCATCTCAATTCTTGTCTGTTACCAAGGTAAAAAATATAAAAAATACTATTGGTTTAAGATTATGCCAAAATGTACTAGAAAGCTGGGCTAATTCAGACTACCAGATACTTTCATTTATAATTATCATATGTACCTCTTTGGGCTTACTGGATTCCTAGTCACAGGCAGAATGTATCCACAGAGGGTTGCTGCTACTATTTTCAAGGATCTGAGGGTAATTCTGTGGGTGATTAGTCTCAACACTAAATAAGTTCCCACCAGTGTTTTTTCTCTTTGCTGAGCAGCTAGCCCTGTTTTTGTTGATGTTGTTTTAGAAAAGGGAATTTATTCAAAGGGCTTAATGAGAGTAGAACTAGCTTTTACATAATAGTGCCAGGCACTGTACTAAGCACTACAATCTGGAAGATGTCTTATTTTTATCCTCATTTTACAATTGAAGAAATTGAGGCACAGTCAAGTTATTTGCTCAAGCTCACACAACTAATAAATGTATGAAGCTGGATTTGAATTTGGGTCTTCTTTACTCCAGGCTTAATGTTCTATCTGCTGTGCTAGTTAGCTATATTTCCCCTATTATAGTGCTAGTGAGGTACATATGTAGGCAATATATAACTAAGTCAGCTCATAATGCTTTAATTGCAGGAGAATTTCTTCAGAAAGTATTCCTGATGTTCACTGTATGGTACTGGTAATGGATGAGTCATTTCACTATTCATCTGGACTTGATACTCAAAAGGATTTAGTGTGTTGATTAGTATCTGATTATATAGCACAATCTGCTGTGACTTATGCCAAGTGAGTTTTTTTTTAGCTGTCCTGGCTCTTCTGCAGGGTTAATTGCTCCTGGATACTGCATTGCAGGTCCTTCTATTACTGCAGGACAGTAATGGATAGGGCACTTTGCTATTGGGCAACTATTACCAGATAGTTGCTGGTTGGCCATGTTGCCTTGGTCAGTCACTATCTTTCTGCACCAACCAGTCCAATCTTCCACTGGACAGTGACAGGAAGGTATAACTATAGTTATGGTCTCACCAGCTATCATATGCTAATAAGTGATTTAAATCTTCCTAGACTGGAAAATGTTCATGTTTCTGAAGGTCTTTTCTTTACTTTCTTGATCCTTGAGCTCCTCTAGCCATTCAGTTTTTGCCAAAGTCTCAAGATAGTATCCTGTCTTACAGAGATTTTTTTTGGGGGGGATGTCAGGCATTTAGAACCAAGAATAGAGAAAGTAGATTGAGATGTTTGATGACAAAATGCACAAATTGGGTTAAAAAGAATTTTAATGATTTCTTTTTATTATTTAAAAGATTTTTAATTGCAGAAGATATTATTCTTTACAGTATGTAGACATTTGTTTTGTGGTAAGTATAGCCTCCTGAATCCTCAAAGTCTTCAATAGGATTATACCTACCTTTTTCAAAAATAAAATTTTATTTTTTTTCTTTATTTCAATTTTAAATCTTGCCTAGGACTCAGAATTTATCCAGGCACCTTTTTTTTTTTTTTTAGCTTTAACTATCTTAAATAGTTGTCTCCAAATTTTTTATTTTTGAGCATATACTTCCAACAAACTCATTATTGCTTGTTTAAAAATCAAATACATGTAATACTCTGATAGTACTACATTATTAATTATGTAATAATGTACATTATAAAACACACAAATTAAAAGAATGAGATAAAGATGAAATATTATTTTGAAAACATTGTTTCTTTGTGATTAAAAATCTTTTTTTCCTCTAAGTTATCAGTAATGATATTTTTAGTGAGCAATGTGCCTGATACACTTCCTGCTTTTGGAAAATTTTGATTTAAAACTTGGTGATATAGTGAATCAAAGATTTAATTTTAAATTTTGTTTATTTTGATACCTGATTCAATGATACCAGAACTCAAAAAGTGCATCTTTGATTGAACTTGCTGAATTATCCACTAATTATGCAAATTTAAAAAACCCAAGGAATAAATTCCATCTTCCCTGATAACATTCAGTTTACTTTTGTAAACTAATCATAAGGTGATGCATTTTTTAACATTTTTAGTAAATAGGTTCAAAACCCATCCAAACTCTTTATTGGGAAGACTTTTAAATGGGTTAGAAACTTCAGGACCCCTGTTTTTAAAATATATAAAATAACTTTTTCTACAGTGGAAACACATTGTTCACAGCAAGTTTGAAAGGAGTCAGTATTCAGTGAAGAGAGTGTTTAACAGTACTGAATACTGCAGAGAAGTCAAGAAGGATTTGAATTGAAAAAAGGTCAACAAATTTTGCAAGAAGAGATCACCAGTAGCTTCTGAGAGGAGAGATTGGTTTCACACGGTGAAGAATCAAGGATAATTAGAAAATGAAGAATCTGAGGGACTGGAATGGTATTGGTGCCTGGATGAAGTTAGGTTACCATCACCCTGACAGACTGATTTCCCTCATCCAGAAGTGATAGCAGATATATTGGGGAACTGGTGAACTATAATGGGTGAAGAGAATGGTATTGTTGAACTGGAAATCAATTCATGATGATTTATCCTATCTTGTGGACAGTAGGATGTGACCTATCTTGTCACCCTCAATTGAATAATCATATATGACTTGGATTTAAGCCTTAGCTTCCCAGGGGATTGTGGCCACAACTTGGGAAACCACTGATACAGAAAAGTACCTGGATTCACCACTATATTTTGTGAGTCTAGATTTGTCTCAAGAATGTTAGGTTATATATCATGTTAATAAACAAAAAAGAAACACACTTAGCCTATAACATTGCTTTTTAAAATACCCTCAACTTCCCAAAAGTCCCACATAATGCTTTTTTTAATAGGACTACTATTGGTATTGGGCTAATTTGCTATTGGGCAACTATTACCAGATAGTTGCTGGTTGGCATAATCATAATTTTCCTGGCAACATTCACACCTTTCATGAAAAGGAGGCTTGGAATCCATGAGTCAACAGTGAATGACAGCATTACTTGGAATCATGACTCCCAGATGCCATGTTAACTATCCATTGAAACTTCATTGTTCTTCAGGGAGGAGGCTTCACATGAGGGATGATTGTTTAAGATGAGATTCCTTGAATCCAGTTCGTTGGAAATTTCGATGACATTTTATCTTTGATAATAAGGTTACACATTTTTTTTTAGGATATGTTCCACTGAAGAATCTGAGTCACAACAAATGAGGTTTTCTTCTCCCCTTAATTCCCCAAATAAGGGTTTCTAGGTTTATATCATTTATCATGGGAGGAATAGGATGGCAGTGTTTTAGTTAAAGGCTTTATAGAGACCAAGTATCAGGAGCATTAAAGCTCAAAATAGCTGAGACTGGACTTATGTACTACAAAATGGTGGCTTTAAAAACATTAATAGGGGAAAATAGGAAGAACAAAGATGGGATGTCACCATTGTTTAAAGTAAGTAGGATGAGATGATTACAACAGACAATATAGAGAAAGAAGTATTCAACTCTTAATTTGCTTTCAGTCTTCCCTGCCAAAGAGAATTATCTTCCAAATAGTTTTTAAAGGATGGAACAAAATTAGGGAATAGAGAATTTAAACCCAAGGTAAATAAGACATTAATAAAAGATTCCTTAGCTATGTTCAATGAATTCTAAACAGCAGGTCCTAGAGACCTCAACTAGAGCCATGGATAGCAAGGTGTGAATGAATATCCAGAATACCAAATTGAGGGAGGAGGTACTTCTTCCTTGTGGTTGTACTGCTTCCATTGGATAGTATGTTTATTCCTCCTGTGAACCTGATTTTTCATTAGCCCTAATTTCTGTGTAGTACAATCATATCTGACAAGGTACATCTCCTACCCTAGAGACCTCTGTGACACTCCTGTGATAGAACCCACCTTCTTCCCTAATCTCTGAATTCTGACTGAGAGCCATACTGCCCCTTTTCCCAATCCTACCGCTCCCAAGATTGGGCAGTCTTTTATGTAGCCCAGATCTCTAAAAATGTGTTAATCCTAGGTGAAAATATTCCTGGTTAATAATACACAAGGGGCATGGAAGAAATGGAAGATGTGATTGCTGAGTCATTAATTCTGGGGAATAAAAATTGTTCATCCAGACCGGAGAAGGATAAATGCCATTCCTCTTTTCAAAAAGGGAAGAAAGTAGACCAAGCAGGTTATATCAGTGAGCTTGTTTCAATTCCTGGGAAAATTCTAAAATATATTATAAAGGGATGATTAATGAACAACATCTTGAAAGGGAGTGCTGATCACCAAGTGACATTATAGTTTCATCAAGAACAAGTCATACTAGGCAAAACACATTTCTTCTCTGGATAGGGTATCTAGATTAGTAGACTGGGGAATTCTGTGCACTTATTTAGATATCTGGAAATTCTTTGGCAAAGCTTTTCTTGCTATTCTTATAGACGGGAGAAATGGATTAGTCAATAAATGTATTCATGATAAGTATAATGATTGGATACAAAAAAGCAGTCATTTATGGATCAATGCCAACTTAGAGATTTCTAGTGAAATTCCCAGGAATTTCTCTTTGGCTCTCCCTTTTTTAAACAGTTTTAATCAGTGATTTGAGTAAAGGCATAGATACCATCCTTATCACTTTTTTAAATGACACATGGCTGGGAGGAATATTCTTTATATTAGTTGACAGAGTCAAGATCCCAAAACACCATAGTATTAAAAAACATTGAGTAAGTCTAATAAGATGGAATTTAATGAGAATCATTTCATTTTAGTATCAACTTGACAAGTATTAGTTAGATGGGGGTGTTTTACTTATGCAAAAATATGTGGGAGTCCTATTGAATTGTAAACTTAGTTTGAATCACTTGTATGATAAAGCAGCTAAAACAGTGGATGTAACCTTAGATTATATAATAAAGAGGTATAGTGTCCAAATGAGATGATAGTCTTAATGTGATCTGTACTAATCAGACTACATCTAAAAAACTGACTTTAGTTCTAGTGTCACATTTTAAGAAAAATCAAAGCAAATCAGAAAAACAGTGATGAGCTGGAGAGTTTCTAGTGGAGAGAATGACTAGAAAAATGAAGGCTTTTAACATATTAATCAAGACAAGGCAACAAGAATTTTTTAATACTTACTGCCCCAATGCACTGTGTATTGGCAATATGCATACAAACAAAAATAAAAATTCTCTGACCTCAAGAAGATTAGAAATAACAACAAAAGGGAACTTAAAAAAGGCTGGAGGAAGGTAAAAGTGAAGGGTCTTGGTGGCTTTTGAGAATCAGAGCAGAAACAGGAGGTCAATGAAGCCTGAAAAAGAGGCAGTTACTTATTCTGTCTCATTCTTTTTAAAGTTCAGTGTACTTTTCCCTCTGTCCCTTTTTCTCTCTAAGTCTATCTTTCTTAAGAAAATGTGGAGCCACTAATTCAGTAGACATTGGCCACTAAGTTTTAACACTTTCCTTCAGGGCTCTATACTGTCATTTTTTTTTTTTAAATCTAGAAGAAAGTCACACTCAGAACATCATGATTCTAAATTCACATATGTTCCTGTCTTCATTTTTTAAACTTGCAATTTCCAAAATTTAGGTTGGGAGCAGTCTAGGGAGGTAATTAGTAGAAGGAACAAGTGGATGCATTTTTAAAAAAAGTGGAATGCCTTTACTGGATAGAAGGCTACCCATATGACTGGAATGAAAAATTTTTTCTGTATTCCAGAGGTATCAAGCACATGACTTCAACACTCCAAAGCCTAGTCAAATCAGATAAAAATATGAGAACCAGGAAATAATTAACAAATGAATAAAAATACAAGACCATTTACATAATGTTAATAAATAGTTTTCTATGTCAATATGTGGCCAACAGATCATCAGTAATGATCTAAGACAATTTCTAAGGACTTATGATAAAAAATTCTATTTGCCTCCAGAGAAAGAAATGATGACATCTAAATACAGACCAAAGCAATGGTATTTTTAACTTTCTTTCTTTCTTTTTTTAGTTTGAGTTTTCAACCACAAAATCACAACATATGGAAGCATTTTCATGATTGCACATGTATAACCTATATTAGATTGTTTACTGTCTTGGGGAAGAGGGAAGTGAGAGAGGTAATGATATAACTCAAAAACTTAAAAAAAATGTTTAAAATTGTTTTTACATATAGTTGGGGAAAAACATGAAAAAATATTAAAAATATGTGGCCAAAAGGAATCCTTATGTATGGTTCAATGACCCCTTTGGTAACCATTATTATATGTATGATTTCATCGTGGTCCCAAGGACTTGGTCATTCATTATTTATTTGGGCATTGTCAGAATTCTTATTCCCCGTTTGCTCATAAGGAAACTGAAGTTTAACCAGGTTTTATTTTGTTTTTTAATTGTCGAAAGGCACAATTTATCAATTAGCAAAACTGAATAAAGAATGTTGGTCACCAGTCTCTTTCCACTAGGCCATATTAGCTCTTTAGGGAAACAGCATAATCCAATGTCAAAGATACATGAGACCAAAGTCATAAAAAGAGTAAAAGCTTCATGTTCCCTAAAATCCTTTTATACAAATTTGATGTCTATAGCTAACTGATTTAAAAGCAAATGCTTTTCAAAAATTAGATGATCAGAAATTACAGGCTAAATAATAACCAATAACTAAAAAGCTAAATAATCAAAATTTTCTACTGTGGTGTGGAAAGACACTAACATATACAAGACTGGCTCTGGGTGTGTGTAGAGTAGTTAATTCCTAAAAGGGGTCTAAGGGGCTAAAACAGGGGTGTGTGGGAGTCAGAACAAATCTGTTTGAGAACCTACTGTCAAATTTTTAATGTGAGCACTTACACCCCGAAAAGGCAAATTCTATAAATCAGGGTCGATTATTGTTTTGTTGATTGTTTAAGACTAAGAAAGAGGAGAAAATGCTAATGGTGCAGATTAGATTTAAACTGTACCTTGAAGATAATTTTTTTTTTAAACGAAGAATTGGTTGTTAATTATTTACCGGCTTGCTCCTGGTCCCCCGTTTCTCTCTTATTAGCCTGCTCTTATGCCTGAAATTGTCACCCTTACAGTCTCTTTTTTGGAACTATATGGTATGTCTCATATATGCCTTTGTTAAAATAGAATTAAACTATTTGTGAGGTTTAAAAAATTAAGCCAGCTAATACCATTAAACACATTCCTATGAGTTAGTCCACAGAGCTAGCTGCTGCCTGGCAATTATAGGTGTTGAGGAAATATCATAGCATGGAAATTTTTTGATGTGAATGAAGAGGAAAAATCTGAGACAAAATTTTTTTAGGCAAGAGAAGAGGAACAAAGAGGATGGGGAATTTGGACTGGCACCAGAATGGTGGACCTTGCATTAGAAAAGGCAACACAAGTTGCTAAGAACTTAGGAGTGGGATGTAGGAAAGAAAGGAAGGGAAGAAGTTGAGGACAAACTATCTTCTCAGAAGTTTGTTAGAGGCAGACCTTGAGGAATTCATTTTAATTTAGAACATCCTAAAAGACTAATGGTCCTAATAGTTTCCTACCAGATAAATAAAGACATGAAACTTTGAATATTGGGAAGTGTATCATTTTTAAAAGCTGTTTCTGCCAAAGGAAAAGTTATTTCCAAGTTAGCCTAAGACAATCTTAAGGGACATTCTTCATGTATATGTATACTTTAAAAGCAGAGACAAGAATTTCTGTCTAATTTATTTTGGCCACATATAGATTTTATCTCCACCCAAAAGACAACTTGAGAACTATAGTAAGAGGCACCACTGAGGCATTTAAATTTATGACAGTGATGTTGTTGTGAGTCATAGACATACTTTTCAACCATGTGACTGCTGAGATATTTCATTTAACCTGATATTTATCATCTTTGTCATAAATGTTTGGACATTTATCTTGGAAACTCTCTTGTCAATCAGGCAGCAGGACTATAGGACTGATCAAAGTGGCATCTGCACAATTTATTATTTTAAGGGCACAGGAAGATCCCTTCAAGTTCTAAGTAATAATTATCTTAAGTTACTTACAGCTTGGCTGGGGAGATAAGTCCTACTCTTTCCATTTTCCTGGCTCAAATGTCTTTTTACCAGGTAAAATTTCTTCCTTTAAATGTCACTTCCTTCATGAAGCCTTCTCTGATCTCCCCTAGATCATTCCATCTCCTGACTCCAAGAATTTTTACTGTTTCCCCATACTTGAAATCCTCTTCCTTTCTCATCTCCACCTTCTATTCTCCTGGCCCCCATAAAGACCAGATAAAATCCCATCTTCTAGCGGAAGCCTTTCTTAGATTATTTCCAATTTATTTTGTGTGGGGAGCCAGCACTAATCTACAGGTGATAAGGCCATATTCCTAAGACTACTCTATTGAATAGGCAGACATCTAGGTGCCTTCTAATAACATCCTGGAGCTTCCTACTTCACCAAAGACCCCTGGTCAATTCGTCCTTTGGTGGGAAACTAATCCTTTTGTCTAGAGCCCCTCTGTACTGAGTTTGTGCGACCCTTACTTCCTTTCCTCTTGTTATAAATGCTTGGACTTTTGCCCACAATAAATGAGACTTGGTCAGAAAGCCTGTCTTGTTTCCATTCTTCGTGTCTCTTGTCCCTTGCCCCTTCTCTTTTCTTTCAGGTTCCACATTCTTGTCTTGCAGGTCGAGACAATTTTGTGTATGACTTGACAGTACTGACCATCCTTTACATTTTTTTGGAATACCCAGTGCAGTGCCTGGGGACATAATAAGTAATTAAAAAATTTTATTGACTAGCAGACCAGATGAAAGTGATTCCTTCTTTGAAATCTTTTTAAATACCTTTGCTTAGATTTTTTTTGTGTTTATTATTATCAACCTTTTATCTGTAGGTCTTCTTCTCCCATTTCCCCTTTACCCCCCTCTCACATTGGATTCTAAATACCAGAGCAGGGACTGAATATAATCTCATCTTTGTATCCCTAGTTTTGATGTGATGCCTTGCTTACATTAGGTATTTAGTAAATATTGATAGTATTTCATTTGGGATAACAATGAGAAGTGCATTGTGTTGAGATTAAATTTTTGTTCTGTCATGTAAAATCATAGGACCACTGGATGATAATAAGAACTGAAAGGAAACTTGGATAATGTTTAGTCTATTTTTCTTTTCATTTTACAGATGAGAAAGATTAGATTCATAAAGACTAAGTGACTTGGTCAGAGACAGTGTTAGAATTTGAACCTAAGTTTTCTTAATTTCAAGTTAAACACATGCAGTCGAACAAAAGCTGGAGAGAATCCCTGAAAACTGCTGACTGGGTCCACTAAAAACTTACACCTGAACTGGCTGTCAGTACCGCAAAGCAATGTATTTATGTCGTTCAGTAATTTTTAAATTGTGTCCAACTCTTTATGACCCCATTTTTTTTTTTTTTTTGGCAAAGATGGTGGAGTGGTTTGTTATTTCCTTCTTCACATAATTTTGCATAACTGAGGCAAACAGGATGAAGTGACTTGCCCAGTGTCACACAGATAGTAAATGTCTATGGCTGGCTTTGAATTCAAGAAAATAAGTCTTCCTGACTCTAGCACTCTATCTACTTTGCAATCTAGCTCTCCTTAATTAATTTATACTTCTTTAATTAATTACTTTTCCAAACTTTTTATATCTTTTCAAATTCCCCAGACTCTTTCTCACTTCAACCTCTCCACTGACAATCTTGCTTCATATGTTATTAAAAAATTGATGGCATTTAACAAGAATCTCTTTCTCCCCCCATCTACATGGAGGGGAGATTCACATGATTCAGATTCCTTCTGGCACTATGTCCTCTGCCCACTTCCCATGATGAGGGGGTCTTTCTCCTTGCCAATGTTAATATTTTTATATGCACAAATGATCCCATTCTGGCTTCTCTTACTCAAAAATTTCCTTATCATCATTATTCTCTCACTGTTCTTCAATCTCTCCCTATTTATTGTTTTTCCATGTCTCTTACAAATATGCCAATATTTCTCCAAACCTCAAGAAAAAAATAAAACCCAAATAAAATACCTCACTTGATCCATCCATTCCCTCTAGGTATCTTAACCTTTCCTTCATCCCTTTTGTGATTATACTCCTTGAGAAGGTCAACTACAATTGATACTTCCACTTCTTTTTCTCTCACTCTCTTAATTCTCTAGAGTCTGGCTTCTGACCCCATCATTCAATTGAAAAAAACTATCTACAAAGTTACCAGTGATTCTTTAATTGCACTTTCTAAGTCTTCTTTGCTCTGTCTTCATATGGGTCATGTCCTAGAACTGAGGGTATTTTTGAGGCTCTTTTTTCTTATTCTTCTATAGGATTACATTTGGTAATTTCATCAGCTGTCATTGATTCAATTATCATCTCTATGTAGATGATTCTTTAATCTATTTAGCCATCCCTAATCTCTCTGCTGACTTCTTCTCTCACAAGTCCAATTAAGCACTGGGCACCAAGAACTGGTTGTCCTATAGACATCCTAATCTCAACATGTCCAAAACTAAACTCATTTCCCCGCCACATCTTCCCCTCCTCCAAATTTCCTTTTTATCCCATAGGGTACCACTACCTTTTCTTTATTTAGACTTGAAAGATAAATGTCATCTTTTGCTCCTCACACACTCTCCCCCCTCCTTACCATATCCAATCTGTTGCCAAGGCCCCCTAATTTTACCTTCATAATACAGTCTTTATATATTCACTTCTTTCACCTTACAATGCCACTATCCTGGTGTAGGCCCTCAACATCTCATGTTTCAGATACTATAATAGTCTACTGTTTTATATTCCTGCCACAAAATATTCTTTACTCAGTCAATCTTTTATTTAGATATCAAAGTGATATTTAATAGCACTATCCTAAATATCAATATCCTAAAGCATACATCTAACTATGTCACCCTCCTATTTAACATATATAATGGTTCTCTATCACTTTGAGAATCACAAACAAAATCCTCTGTGTGGCATCCAAAATCCTTTATAACCTGGCTTCTTTATGTTTTTCTAATTTTTCTTCTCCTTTCATTCTTCTATTCCCCTAATATTCTATGATGTGATAACAGTATTCCAGAACAAGACTCTCCATCTTTGGATTCAGTATTTTTGCCAGTTATTTTACATCCCTGAATGCTCTTCTCCTTACCTCCTGCCTTCCATGACTTTCTTCAAGTTTTAGTTAAAATCTCATCTTCTACAAGAAAGCTGTTCCTGATTCCCCTCCTTCTTTTGATTATTTCCAATTTATAAAGCTTGTTTATATATTGTCTCCCCCATTAGATTATGAATTCCTTGAGAACAGTGACCACTTTTTGTCTTTCTTTGTACCCATAGTGTTTAGTATAGTAACCATAAGAAGTTTTAATAAATGTGTATTGCTTATTTGATTGATAATATCCACTCTTTTGTCCAAACACCCCTGAGACCTTGAGCAAACCACTCAACTTATCTCAGCTTTAGTTTTGTCATTTGTAAAATGATGGAAATGGAATGAATTACTTTTAAGGTCCTTTAAAGCTTCATAACCTTATATAGATGAATAATTATGTAAGGCAGAATATAAGTGCCAAGTAAGTATCTCAAATAGTAAATGTTTTAGGAATTCAGAGGAAGAAGACACCACTGTGATTCTGAATTTCTAGAAAAGGAAGCAATGATCCCAATGAGCTAAGATGGCTTTGGCATTATAGATCATTGTGAATTAACTTTATTTCCTGTTCTGACAGTTATGAGGCAAGCAAATCAAATAAATGCTAAACATAATAGATTTCCTAAATTTTAATGCAATTTGTATTTCAGGGCCTCCTACTCTGTTTACATTGACTGAGTTCAATCATGGGGTCTCCTCTAAAATATTATCACTTGGGCTTATTTTGTTCCCACCTGGAATTTCCTTTGGAAACTTCACAAGGTAATTTAGTAGCAGACCATCTCAAGCCTAAATTTTGAGCATTTCTCATCTTGGAAAAACAAAACACAAAACATCAAAGTTTGATCTATTGTTTTATGATTTTTTATTGTTAAGAAAGAAATGAAGAAAATGGTAATTCATATTAAATTTTAAAATGTGTTGCATGTACATTTTACTTTTCCTGGTGAGCAGAATGTTAAATGTTTACCACTGTATCATTGGTTGTGTTGTTCATACTCAAAGGGGATTAAAATGACATCACTACATCAGAATCAAGGTACAATATGTTTGATTATGGCTGATTAGACCAATACTAATTCAGAAGTCTCTACTACAGGTTGGGTAAAAGCAATTTGTATGAACATCTAGAATGGAAATGTCTCTAAATTTGTGTCTCTAAATGTCTAAAAATGTCTCTAAATAAATTTGCCTCTCCCACTATTTTGAGCTACTGCAATTCTGCTTTACTCATAAAGCACAGTGCTCTTTGATGTGGGCTTACTATTCTGATTGATCCTGTGTCTCCCATGCCTCATAATTGATTCCAGAGTTATTCAGAAAGATAATGAGTGTCCTTGTGTCATTTCTTCTGTCCTCAATGTGAGTGCTTGCCTTGTGGGAGCTCTTCATAAAATTGTCTTTTAGGCAAACAATTGTGGCATTTGAACAACATGGACAGTCCATTGGAGGTTTGCTCAGTGTGTACTACCTTATCCTGCAAGGTAATCTTCAGAATCTTCCTAAAAATGGAAGTGATTTAATTTCCTGGCATGGTACTAATACATACTGTCCAGGTTTTACAGGAATACCACAATGAGGTCAACATAATGACTCTGTAGACCTTCATTATGACAGGCACTCTAGGACCTTCTTGCCCACACTTTCCTGTGGAGCTTTCCAAACACTGATATGTGTCAATCTTAATCATCTTTGTGAACATCCCTAAAAAGTATCCTGCTTAGATAAGTGAATTTACCTATAGTATTCAACATTTCTTCATTTGCTGTAACCAGTGGCTCCAAGTATGGAAATACTGTTTCTTGGTGTTACTTGTCAGCCTATAATTAGTAAAAGATGCATAGAAAATCAATCCATACTCTGTTAATCTCAGCTTTATAGGCTACAGTGAGTGTATAATTATCTGTGAACAAAAAGTTGTGCCCAACTTTTATGTACCAAACTTTCCTCCACTTTGGTCTTGGTAAGAATCTCAGTTTCAATGTAAATATACATCTCATCACATAACTATGGACAGCTTTTTATTTCATTGCAAAAAATGTAAAACAATACAAAAAGATTATAAAGTCTGAATATGTCATTTAGTTCTTAGTCAACTCTCATGTAATAGTGGGTTCAATTTTGTAGTTTTGTATTCTGGGAACCTAGTCTGGGACTCCATTTTTTTTTTTTCCTGAGGCAATTGGGGTTAAGTGACTTGCCCAGAGTCACACAGCTAGGAAGTGTTAAGTGTCTGAGGTCAGATTTAAACTCAGGTCCTCCTGACTTCAGGGCTGGTGCTCTATCCACTGCACCAATTAGCTGCCCCTACCCTAAGAATTTGGAATCTTGAATGGAGTTCTTTCTGAAGTTGCTAGAGAAGAGACTTACTTTTCACCCCAGCCTAAATATGTCTTTAGCCTTAGAGTACTATTCGTAGGCAAATTGAATTTTTCCAAGAATGGAAACAAACCTGAAATTACTTGAAGGGGAACTTTCCACCCCCATTGCTAGGACAAGGTCAAATTGTTCCCCTGCATTGTGGCACAGTCCATGGTGGCTCTGAGGCCACATGCTTGATTATGAGTCCAGCAAATCTCGATAGTTCTTCAGAAAGCCAGAATTCAGGAATATCTACCACTCTTCTAAAAGTCTGGCCCACCACATGATTCCCCTGTTTGTGGGAATGATCTCTACAGTTGAAAAGTTCTTGTTACTGCCTTTTAAAGTTGGGCAGTAGTTGGGACCAATTACCTAAATCCAAGGAACTCTCTTTATTCCAACATTATCTTCTGCTCTTACTGTCTTTTGGGCTAAGAAGCTCTGCCCTTGTTTCTCCATAGCCATTTTTATCCCTGGCATTGAAGAAAGAAGTAGGCTACTTCCAGAGACTGGTGTGATTTATAGGTTCCCCTTGGAACCTAAGTCCATTCTCACCTTCATGGTCTGCATGAGCTCTTTTTGTGAAATTCTTTGTAATTTCTACCTATTGCAGAGGGGCAGTGGCAAGAGTATTAGATTGAAAGTCAGAGAATCTGGGTTAGAAATAATCACCATATTTTTTCTTGTGTGGCATGATAAATGTGAAAATATGTTTAGAAGAACTGCATATGTGTAATCTATATTAGATTGCTTGATGTCTAGGGGAGGGGTGTGTGGGAAGGAAGAAAAAATTTGGAACATAAGGTTTTGAATGGGTGAATGTTAAAAACTATCTTTGCATATATTTTGAAAGCTAAAAAGCTATTATTATTTTTTTAAAATAACTACATTGATTCCCTATGTAATCAAAAGGGAGTGGCTTAACACTGATTGATTCTTGATTTCTTCATCTGCAAAATAAGGGGATTAGACTAGGTGATGTTTTAGATTCTCAGTTCCATTTGTATGGTCCTAGGCTAATTTCTGGAAAGCAGTTCCCTTTGTTCTCACTAGATGGCAGAATGGTAAGTTATTGTTCAGTCATGTGCAACTTTTTGTTGGACATTTCTTGGCAAAAATATTATACTGGTTTAGTCATTTCTTTCTCAGTTCATTTCACAGATGAAGAAACTGAAGCAAATAGGGATAAATAATGTGCCCAAAGTCACACAGCTAGTCGTTTATTTATTTATTTTATCAAAGCTTTTTACTTTTCAAGATATATGAATGGATAATTCTTTGATATTAACCTTGTGTTGCAATTCCCTCTTTCCCACCTCCTCCCTTAAATGGCAAGTAGTCCAATATTTCACGTACTCTTAAAAAAAACAAACTAAGGGTGAGCAAGTGAGGAAGTAGTATGAAATAATGAGGTAGATTCCTAGTGAACATGAACAATTTAACTTCTTACACTGAGCTTTTTATTCAGAGAAGAAAAGGGAGAAAGCATTTGTTAAGTGCTTATTATGTGCCTGGCACTGTGCTAAGCATTTTGTGTAAATATCTCATTTGGTCCTCACAACTACTCTGGGAAATAGTTGCTGTTATGATCCCCATTTTACAGTTGAAAAAACTGAGGCAGAGATTAAGTGACTTGTCCAGGGACAAGTTTGAGTTTAGATTTAAACTTAGATTTTCCTGACTCCAAGCTCAGTGCTTTATCTCTCAGCTACTTAAACTGTGGTTTGTGATCCTATATTGGGTCTCATAATGTGGAGGTAATGTGGAGGTAATGAAATCATGATTTATTATCAGTAACTGTTGATTTGTATACCTGTTTTATATACTTACTTACCTGGCCTCATGTAAAAGTTTCTCAAGAAAAAAGGGATTGCAAGTAGAAAAAGTTTAAGAAGACCTTCATTTAATATGCTACCTATCTCAACAAGCCCTTATTTACTCCCCAGCATTTGGCACATAGACTGTGCTGAAGATTACAAAGACAGAAATTAGCTAGTTTTTGCTCTTAAGAAGATTAGATTCTATTGGGGAGGATCAGGGAGATATGTCTAAACAGATAAATAAAATACAAACTATATGCAAAGATATAGAATAATATTAAGGATATTCATAATTAGGAGCTCCAGGGTGGTCAATTAGGATACTATTGGACAGTCAAAGCAAGAAACTATGAGGGACCAAGGTAAAGAAAGTTATGGACTCATCGGACAATTCAAGACAACTGATTGAATAGAAAGGCCAAGGGAAAAGGAAGAGGCAAGTATAACACAGGTTGTCTATCTGGATAACTGGAAGGATGGCAGCACCTGCAACAGAAACAGGAATGTTGGGAAGAGGAATGAGTCTGCCCAGCTCAGGCTACAACTGGATTACTGTGGTCAGTTCTCAGCTATGTCTTTTAGGAAGGATAATTGTCAAGCACAAAAAAAAAAAAAAAAAAAAAAATTGAATTTCTGGAAATCAGTATACAGGATGGTGAAAGATCTCAAAATTATACAATATGAAGATTATATGCATATTTTACCTGGAGAAGAAAAGATTTAGAGGAGAGAGGGTATAATTACTAATTTCAAGTTACTGAAGAATTGACACGTAGATGATAATTCCATGAATAGCCTTCAAACAATCCTTGTATGGGATGTTTTCAAGGCCTTCCATATCCTGATAACTTTTCCCCAGATATCCTTCAGGATGATTGAATGAATGAGGAGTGACTGAATCTTGGAAGTGGAAAGAACATTTTTATCTTTTAGTTGTATTTCATTTGTATCTGACTCATCACAATTCCATTTTGGTTTGTTTCTTTGTTTTTAGCAAAGATACTGGAATGGTTTTCCCTTTCCTTCTCCAGCTCATTTATAAATGAGGAAACTGAGGCAAATACAGTTAACTTGCTCAGGCTTACACAGTAAGTATCTGAGGCCAGATTCCAAGTCAGGAAAATGAGCCTTTGTGACTTCAGGCTTTGCACTCTTTCCATTATGCTACCTATATGCCTCAAAGGAACACCAGAAATCAGTTATTCTTAGCCATATTCTTGAAGACAAATGGAACCTGGGAGATGATTTAGACCAGAACTTCTTAAACTCTTTTCCCTCGTGACCCCCTTTTGTCCAAGAAATTTATATATGATTCCATCTTGAACTTGAGCCCAAGTGTTTTTGCCAGGTTTTGTGCATGCACAGAGCAAAGTACATATATTGTGTGTTTAGAACCAAGGCAGCAGTGAAGTTGTATGATCTAGGAGAAGAATTTCTATTGCATAATGCTGCCTGTAATCCAGTCTCTTTATTTTCCAGATCAACCAATGTATCAAATAAAGAGGAAGCCAAGGGCAAAAAAAAAAAAGTCATATGGTTTCTCTAAAGTAGAATAACTATTTAGTGGTTAGAAGCAGAACTAGAAATCAGGTCTTAAAAAAATAAGTATAAACATCTAGTATAAAAACCTTATCTGACACTGTAACTAATATTCTGTACCAAGTTTTTCTTAAGAGAGAAGAAGCAAATTTTCTCATCTCCAGAATCCTTTTATTTTTCCATTTCTCAGAGCATTTCTTTCTTTTGTATTTTTAATGTGGTTTTGTTGGTTTTGCTTAATTTACTATTCATCAGTTCTTATACATCTTCCTTAATGACTGAATCATAAAATTCTATTACAATTATATACTTACTCTGTTTCTAGTTTTTTGTTAGACAAGTACATATACTTTTGTATTATAAAATTTATATTATACATTTATATATTATAAATTGTATTATACATATAAATACACACATATATATGTTATCTTATACATATATGTATGTAAATGCCCAGTAATGAAATCTGGAATGGTTGGCTTACTTTACTACTACTACTACTACTGCTGCTGCTGCTGCTGCTGCTGCTGCTGCTGCTGCTGCTGCTGCTGCTACTGTTATTATTAGAGCTACTATTACTAGTAACAGTGCTACTTCTGCTTTGCTCTTACTGCTACTGTTACTACTAGAGTGCTACTTCTGCTATGCTACTGTTGCTACCACTGCTGCTGCTTTTTCTGCTATCACTGCTACTATTACCATCACCACCACTGTTGTTATTATTACTGCTACTACTGCTGCTGCACCTAGTAACTCTCCTACTACTGCTGTTACTACTGTTACAATGACAACTACGACTACTACTACCACTATTGCTGTTGCTATATCTATAACTATTATTATGACTACTACTGTTACTACTTCTGCTGCTACTATCATTACTGCTGCTCCTGCTGTTGTTACTACTAGACCTACTACTAGTAGTAACAGTGCTACTTCTGTTATACTCTTACTGCTACTGCTATTGCTGCTGCTGCTACTGTTACTACTAGAGCTAACTGAATTAATTGTCTCCTGTGGCTGAGTCTTGAAAAAGTAAACATATTAGTGCGACAAAGGAATGAATGCATGATTGGCAGCTTTAGTAATCTATGGGAGAGGCTACGTTTCCCCTGGGGCCTTTATTGGTAAAAGGTAAGTTAACAGCTAAGTTAAACCAAGTAAAGTAATAGATAAGTTAAACTAAAAAATGCATTTAAGTCTTCAAAATTCAGTTTCAGATATTTACAGCAGGTAAGGAAAAAAATGCAAGCTGATAGACACTAGAACAAGTTCCATCAGTATTTCTTAAAAGATCCCAAACAGGCTATGTGAAGTTATGTACTTGTGCTCAATGATTCAATCAATGACCCATTCTCTATTGTGAGTTCTGAAGGGTACAGTGGAGGTGAGTGACTAGTATATTTTGCCGTCTATTTATTCCTATAGCTCCTTAATTTCTTTAAGAATTTGGATGCCATACCATTTGGTGCATTTTGTTTAACATTGCTATTGATTCATTGTCTATGGTACCTTTTCAGCAAGATGCAGTTCCTTTCCTTATCTTTTAATTACTTCAATGTCTGCTTTCACTTTATCTGAGATCAGGATTGCTACCCCTGCTTTTTTTTTTTTTAACTTTAGCTTTAGCATAATAGATTTTGCTCCATCCCCTTACTTTTACTATGCATGTGTATCTCTGCTTTAGTGTGTTTCTTGTAAATAGCATATTGTAGGATTCTTGTTTTTGATCTATCTTGCTATCTGCTTCCATATTGTGGGACAATTCATTTCATTCACATTTACAGTTATGATTAGTAGCTATGCATTTCTACCCATCCTATTTTTCCTCCTGTTTGTCTTCTCTCCCTTCATCCTTTCCCTTTTCACCAATGTTTTGCTTCTGTCTACCATTTTCTCCGATCTGTCCTCTCTTCTGTTAGTCCCCACCCATCTCCCCCATTACTTAATCTCTTCCCTTCCTACTTCTATTTTGGGAAAGATATATTTCTGTATTCAGCTGATTGTGTTTATTATTTTATCTTTGAGCCAATATTGAGGAGAGTACAATTCAAGTTATGCTCATCACTCATCCTCCCACCTTCCTTCCCACTTTAATAGATCTCTCCTGCCTCTTCATGTGAAATAATTTACTCCATTTTACCTCTCCTGTTCCCAGTATGCTTGTCTTTTTCATCCCTTAATATTTTTAATATTTTTTATTAATCCCTCAAATTTACCTTATACTGATACTCTCTCTCTCTCTATATATATATATATATTTTTTTTTTTCTTTTAGCTGCAGTATTAGTGATAAAATTTTTAAGAAGTAAAAGTTATCATCTTCCTATGTAGAGATATAAATGTTTTAGTTCTACTGAATCCCTTATTCTTTATTTCCCCTTTTTACCTGTTTATGTTTCTCTTGGGTCTTGATATTGCAGATAATCTTTTTTATTTAGTTCCAGTTGTATCCTTAGGAAAGATTGAAGTTCTAGTTCACTGAATGACCATTTCACCCTTGATGTATTATGGACTTTGCCATAGCAATTGATTCTTGGTTGTAGTCCTAACTTTATTGCCTTCTGGAATACTATATTCCATGACCTCTTATGGTTTTTATGTTGTCTTGTGTAATCCTGACTGTGACTCCCCAATATTTAATTTTTTTTCTGGCCACTAATAGCATTTTTTCCTCTTTGGAGCTTTTATTTTGCACTTCCTTTCCTGAGGTGATAAGTAGATGCTTTCAAGGCCTATTTTGCCTTCTGGTTCTATGACATCAGAGCAGTTTTTCTGGATAATTTTTTGAAAGAAGTTCTCCCTTTGATTATGGCTTTGATTCTGATATTATCTTTCTTGGACCTATTTTCCAGCTTGATTGTTTTGCCCATGAGGTATTTTACATTTTTTATTTTTCTGAATTTGTTTGATTGATTTGTGATGTCTCAGACTCATTAGCTTCCACTTTTTCAATTCTAACTTTTATGGTGTTAATTTCCTCAATTAGTTTTTGCATTTTCTTTTCTATTTGGAAAAGTGTTCTCTCTCTCTCTCTCTCTCTCTCTCTCTCTCTCTCTCTCTCTCTCTCTCTCTCTTTCTCTCTCTCTGAGTGAGGCAATTGGGGTTAAATGACTTACTCAGGGTCACACAGTTAGTAAGTATTAAGCATCTGAGGCCAAATTTGAAATCAGCTCCTCCTGACTTCAGGGATGGTACTCTATCCACTTTGCCATATAGCTGCACCAAGAATTTCATTCTTTCTTTCAGAGAGAGAATTCTGGGAGGATGGAGAAATAGATCAGAAAATTCCAAGCTCTCCAGATTTCCCCTACAAACAAAACAAAATTGTGCCTTAGGACCAACAAAGACTAGTAAACAAAGAAATAAGACTTGGGGGCAGAACAGGAGACAACCTGAGAAGACACTAAGAAAGACCCCCAGGACCAGGGTTTAACTAGTATGAAGTATAAACAATTCCAGGTATAAAAGAGAGTCATTTTTTTAGTAGATTTTTGTATCTCCTTTAGAATTTGGCCAATTCTACTTTTTAAGCAGTTTTCCGAGCTAATGACTATTTTTCATAATTCTCTTGTATCTCTCTCATTTCTTTTCCCATTTTTTTCTTCTACCTGTCTTACATGATTTTAAACTCCTTTTTGAGCTCTTTCATGAATTCTTTCTGGTCTTAAGGTCATTTCTTGTTTTTCTTTGGAGCTTTGCCCATAGATGTTTTGATATTGTTGTCCTCTTCTGAGTTTGGTCTTTCTTGTCACCATAATAACTTTCTATGGTAAAATTCTTTGTTTTGTTGTTTTTTGTTCATCTTTTTGGGGGCCTTTTCCCTTTTAAATTAGCTCTTCTCCTACAGTGAAAGTAGTATCTCAGGTTTCTTGTGTCAATGGCTATAGGCCCTGAATGTTTACCTGGTATTGCACTGATGTTGTCCTGAAACCCATAGGGGACTCTCATGATCTGTTTGAGGGTCCTATTTTATGGTACTTTGGAGGGGAATATGGAATAGTTATAGTGATTTATTGCTTACTTTACCATCTTGGTTTCTGGAAAAGACACCTAATAATTAGAATTTAAATAGGAAAAATTACTAAGCTATTCATATCCTTTGACCCAGGTATTTTCTTTTTGGAAATCTACCCCAGAAAAGTCAAAGAAAGAAAGAAAGAAAGGTCCCATATATACTAAAATATTCAGAACATGACTTGCAGTAGCAAAGAGGTATAATCAAAGTGTGTGACCATGATTAGGAAATAGTGAAGGAAATTTAGTATAAAATGCATATATTGCTGTAGCATAGGAAGTAATAAATGTGAAGAATTTGGAAAAACATAGGAAAACGCATGCACTGATACAAAACCAGTATAACAATACACATATGACTATGATAAGGTAAATGAAAAGAACAATAAAATGAAGCCAAGTATTGTTATCATAAATATCAATCTGACCTTAGAATATAAACCAAGAAATGTACTTTGTGTCTTCTTTACAATGGAGAAATGGGGAATTGTGGCATTTGGAACATTACAAAGGCCGTTAATAGGTTTGCTTGACTGCATTTTTCTTTGTTATAGTGATAAGCTTATAAATGAGGTGGAAAGAGATGCAGGAGGCGAGGAATATATGGGAATAATTATTATTTAAAAACAAAAGGTATTAACATTTCTTTTAAAACCTAACATACATGTATGTGTATATGTGTATGTATTTATATCTATTTCATAAGTTTATTATATCAAATTATACTTATATCTATTTATATTTATATCTATGATGCCTATCTGCTTGCTTATGTAGGATGTCTTTCCAGCAAAACATAAATGTCTTAAAAATAAGAACTTTTTTTATTTTGTTTTTGAATACCTAGTTCTTGTCACTTAATAATTGTTGGATTATATTATTTTCACCTTAAAATTCAGGTATTTGAATAGTAAAAGAACAAATGTAATAGGGAAAGAAAGAATAATAGCTTGGTTAGATATTAAAAGTGATAAACATTGTGAATCTTTGCTAAGAGATACTAGTAAAAAATAGTATCAGCTCATTGTTGTATCATCACTATTATTAAGGCAAGAAACTGTGTAGATCCAAGAGAAATCACCTGTTTCCTCAGTCTTGGAAAGAACTTCAGGAGTGAATGATAGCTTCAACATGTTCATGACACATAGAACAAAAGCAAGGAAAAAAAAAATTGGACAATTAGATTAAGGAAAAACATGCTGCCAAAAAATTAGCATGGATCCAGGTGGTATGACAAAGAGACAGAAAAAGAAAAACAAAAAGAACAAGGACACTCTTAAGAACTGCTGAAACTGTTAGACAAAGTTGACATGATCCAATCCTGGAAATCGGGAGATGCTCTTTACTTGTGGAACATCAATGCAACAATTTTCTTTTTTTTTTTTTTTTTTCTTTTTCTTTTTTTTTTTTTATTTAATAGCCTTTTATTTACAGGATTTATACATGGGTAACTTTACAGCATTAACAATTGCCAAACCTCTTGTTCCAATTTTTCACCTCTTACCCCCCCCCCCCACTCCCTCCCCTAGATGGCAGGATGACCAGTAGATGTTAAATATATTAAAATATAACTTAGATACACAATAAGTATACATGACCAAAACATTATTTTAATGTAACAATTTTCTAAATGAAACCTTGGAGTAGCTTAGCGCTATAAGCATCTTTACTCACCTTCTCTGCCTACTGGATACTTTCCTTCCTTTGTGACTAAAATGCCACTTCTAGCAAATTTTGGTGGGGTAGAAAGTCACTGTATTATAGTCACCAGATGTAGGTTTGAAGCCAATATATAAACCTAACACAGTGCCTGGCAATAGTCAATGATTAATAAATTCTGGTTACTGACTAGGTGTAATCCTGTAATCAATTCACTTCTATCAAAGATTTATTAATTTTATTTTGAAGTTGTATTAGCTTTGTTAGGCCTAATCTGTGTTAAACTCAGGGAATACAAAGATGAAATGAAAACCTTTTACTGCTTTAAGGACATTTTAGAGAAATTCAATACACCTAATCAGAAGCAAATACATGATAAACTAATGGAGAAAGTACTAAGGAATTGAAAAAGAGCAAATATAAAGAAGGCAACTAGGCTTCACACAGTAAAAGTCCTGGGCCTGAACTCAAAAAGGCCCAAATTAAAATCCAAATGCAAACTCTTCAGTAACTTTGCCTAGAAAACCCAAACAGGGTCATGGAGAGTTGTACACTTATTTAATTAAGTAAGAGTGTATACAGAAAAGCTTTGTGTTTTAAGTGGTACATGAATTGAGCTTTGAAAGAAATTAAGGATTTTAAGAAGTGAAAGTGAGAAGATTTCTACTTTTGGCATAGGGGAACAACCAAGATAAAGGCATTATAGTGAAAGGATGGAATGCTGATATCAAGCTTGACTTGAATGTGGAGTGTGTGGAATGTTAGGGGGAGGAATGAGAAAAAAGTCAAGAAAGAAGGACTATAAAATTCTTTGATTTTCTCACTCATACAGTAGGGGTAAAAGTATATATTCAGCCACTAGGGGTTGCTACTGGAAATATGGTCTCTGATCCTTTTCAATTATAGGGACTAAACAGGGCCAATTACTAGTGGTTAAATGCCCCACCTAACCCCAGGGGATGTGCGTGAAAACTTATGGTAGAAGTAAACAGGTTTGTGCTTCTTATACCTTGGAAACTCCAAGTTTACAAAAGTTTTTTTTTTTCTCTCTGACAAATAATTACTTGCTTTGAGAGATCAAATTACCAACGCCTTGAACTCATAAAATTTTTATATTTTGTAAGCAGAATAAAAGTACAGGTAATTTAATTGAAATGTCTTTTTATTATAAGACAATTTGTGATTTGTCATTGCAATCTACATAACATGCTGTTCCAGTTGGTGAATCATTTCAGTTTTTAGTGTTTCTTATACTCAGATCAAGTACATAAGCCATGTAAAACAATGGAGAAAGAATCATCATATTGTGTTGCATCCATAGATGCTGTCTGCTTAATATGTAGCAATCCCCGCTTCCTGACCAGCAAATATGCTTTATGTACACCTGACAGTCCCTAATTACCCTCAGTAACATGTTTTCTGCAGAAAAGCAGAATCAAGGACAAGAATAGAAGGAGAGAATAGAGGCAGAGGGAGAAGAGAAGAGAAAAAAAGAGGGAGAGAATAAGAGACAGACAAATGGAGACTGAGACAGAGAGAATTCCCTTTGAAGTATACATGTCCTTCTCCATTCTCTTCAAATGTGAGTTTTTAATTATTTACTTTTATATCTTACATGGTATAATATATGGATCTGATAATGTCATTAGAGAATATGCTGAAGTTAAGAGAAGTAATGAACTGAATTGAGAAAGCACTTAATTGGTGAGGGAAGATGCGAGTTCAAAGCCCAGCTAACTATATGTGACCAAGGGCAACTTCAGCTCTTTCATATAAAATGAGGATATGCTTATTCTATCTACTTATACTGCCTACTTAGATTATGGTTACATGTAAATTAACTTATAACAGAGTACTATATGAAATTTATTATGTAACTTATTTCCACAATATTTCTGGGAAAGTATTAAAAAAAATACCCCTACTATTCCCATTCAAAACTATTTAGATAACTTAGAGTATTTAGTGTTTCTGATTCAGACTAGAATGGTTGTAAAAATAATGATGCTAGACTTGAGAAAGTCTGCCATTAATTTACTATATGTTGTTCCTAAGCCCCCAGTCAATCTCTGAATTTTAGAGGGCTGAGAGGTCATGAAGAAATAAAATCTCTGCTCGACAACATATAGTTTCTCTGCCATTTCCTTCAAGCAACAACAGTATATTCCTTCTTGAGCAATTTTATTTTGAGGGAGAAATCTTTAATATTTTTATATTAGACACGTGTGTGTGTATGTGTAGGAAATTATGTCCTTGGGTTGGAAATGTTTCCTTACAACTCTCCTTGTAATACTATCTCAGTAAATACCTTCTTCTAAAAGCTAATAAATTATTGGTTGATTGATATCAGAGAGTATACTGGATACAGAGGGGGCTTGGGAGAGAGTCTTAGAAGCCATTCAGGGTTATCCATAGAACTTTTAGAGAAATCTCCCCTTGCCAATGCAGTGAGAGTTAAGCAAGTAGCCCAGAGAGAAATGCTATGTATCCTTGCCCATTTTTTCCCCTGCACAGTTCATACAGTTAAAAAAAATGCACATAACTTTCCCACGGGCTTATAATGTTCTCACATTTCCATAAACATTTTTTCTATATCTGGCATAGCATCGCTATGCTACCCAACCTCCCTAGCTACTGTTTCCTATCTTAATCTATACATCAAACAACAGCAGCACAAATTAATTTGTTCTTTAAGAAACAGAATAATTCCACATACTTAAATAATTAGCCCAGGAGTTTCCAGTAGTGTCCAGAATATGCCCAGAGCCTGATATTCCACATATATGTAGACACACATGTGTATATGTATATATGTATGTGTACATGCATATATGTACATGCATATATGTACCCTTATGGATATCAGGTTGTTGAAAGCCAACATATATTACCTACTTTTCCAATAAAATCAAAGTCAAAATGGTATGCAAAGCATAATAAATGGATTGGAACCATTAATAGGCATCTTAAGGATTTTTTCTATAGCATGAAGAGATTGTCCAGAAGCTAATTCCAAATTAGAATTAGAATTAGAAAAATTATTACCTAGGTAAGTCTCCTTTTTCCATCATCAGCAACTTGTAATGAAGTAGTTCTAGTGGAGAATCACTTTAAGAGTCAAGTTATTGTCTTCCCTTCTTATAGTATGAGAATTTAGGGAGTAGAAAAGAAATGAGAGGCCTGGGAATAGAGTGGGAAGAAATGGATTTTTTAAAAATTGAGTTTGAATCCCAGTTCTGCTAATTACTTTCTACCTGTGTGACTATGGGCACAGAACTTTACCTTTATGAGCCTCAGTTTTCTCCTCTATAAAATAAAAGGACCAGACTCCCCAAATCCCTCCCACTTTTGAATTTTATTTGAATTACTCTTCCTGATTATTTATTTTACTTAATTTGAACCTCAAAAGATTCATGAGGCATCTACTCCCTTCTGATTTATCTTTATATATCAATCAATGCCTAGAACACAGTAGTTCCCATTTTACATGCATATTGCAGTTTTACTGATAAATTCTTCCAATTATCAAAGGCAGAATCAGAAAATTGCATACTTTTCTCAGCCACAAATATCTGATCATAGATATTTGACCTGAATTTGGCTTGTGAAAGTAGCCATTTATTAGGTATATTATAGAGGGGATTCCTTTCATTTATGTCTTGGGCTAAATGATCTTTGTCTTTCCCCTCTTTTGTGGCAAAATTCATTGAGAAAGTCATCTACAATCAGTTCCTTCAGTTTCCCTCTACCTTTTCTCTCCTAAACCCTCTACAATCTAGCTTTTGACCTCACCATTCAATCAAAAGTGATCTCTCCAAAATTAGCAATGGTCTTTCCTTAATCTTCATCCTTTTGGACATTTCTACTTTTACTCTTTTGATAATCCCTTTCTTCTGGATACCTTTTTCTCTCTAGACTTTTATGACATTGCTCTTTCCTGGATCTCCTCTTACCTTCTGATTAATTATTCTCAGTGTCCAGTTCTGGATCTTCATCCAAGTCATGCCTACTAACTTGACATCTTCTAAGAATTGGTCATTGTTTCCCTTCTTTTTTTCTTCTATGTTATCTTTCTTGGGGAGCTCATGAATTCCTATAGATTCAATTATCACCTCTATGCAGATTATTCTTATATCTATTTATCCAATCTCCCTTCTGACTTCCATTCTTGCATTTTCTGTTGCCAATTGAATATCTTGAATGTGATGTACCAAAAACATCTCAGAATGCCCAACTCTTGTCTGGAGATTAGTGCCTAGTTATTTACTGATTAATTTACTTAACATGTCCAAAACAGGACTTATTTTTTAACTTGTGAACTTTACTACTGAACTATTGCAACAATCCACTGGTTGGTCTCCCTGCCTCAAATCTTTCTCCATTTCACCACAATCTTTATTTAGCTGCCACCATGATCTTTTCAAAGTATATGTCTGATAATGCCATACTCAACAATCTCCATTTGCTTTCTTACATCCAGAATTAAATCTTCTGTTTATCTTTTAAAGTCTTCATGATTTGGTGCCTATTTACCTTTCCAGTTTCTTCCACTTTTACATTCCTATGCATTAAGATACACTAGAACATAATACCCTATCTCTTGACTCCAGGCATTTTCACTGACTTGTCCCCTATTCCTGAAAAGCTCCCTTTCCTCATCTGTATTTTCTGGCTTCCCTGGCTTCCTTCAAGGTGACTCAAATCTTACTGTCTGTAAGAAGTTTTTCCTATCTCCCTCCCCTCAAAGAAAAGGGATGTCTGACACATAATATGTGCTGAATAAACATTGTTGATTTTGTTGATAATGACAGTTACAAGTCTCTTCCAGCTCTTAAATTTTGTAGTTCTGTAATTTGTTTCAGCAACATTGTATAGGATGCCAATAATATTAATAGCTAGCACTATATGGTTCTTACTCTATGCCAGGTACTATGCTAAATGTTTATTATCTCTTTTGATCTTCATAGCTCTGGAGGTAGAGGTTAACATTATCCCCTTTTTACAGATGAGGAAACTGAAGCAAACAAAGGTTAAGTGACTTGCTTAGGATTACACATCTTTGAAGCTGGAATTGAATTTGTCTTTCAGTGCTCTATCCATTAACAACTAGATGCTTATATACCAAGACACTTTTGGAACTGGTTATCAGATTTCCATGTGGAGTAGGATTGTGACATTATTATTATTATTCAATAAGTACATCACAATTTTTTTCCCTGTATTGTAATACTATACCTGTCTGACATACTCCATTATGACTAAGGTTAAATTGTACATATTAATCTGGATAGTAGGTGCCAAGAGACAGAATCTTTTTAGATATGCTTGTGGGCTAAGAGGAAGTGTGAAAGGATTTTATTTTGATTGTAGATTCATAAGTCTAGCTTCAGGCATTTTCTAAATATTTTCTTTGTGTCAAGGAGCCAATCTGCATGGTTTTCTCTGGCACTGACTTAAATTGTGTCATGAGTCTGCTTGTCAGTTCAAGTACTATAGATTATACTATTGTTAATAATTAGATTTGAGTTTCGGCTGAATAAACCAACAGAAAGGAAGCATTCCATCAATGATAATATTTCACTCTGAATATTTTATTTAAATGGATAAAAGTATTTGTATAGGAAAATAGAAAATTTTTTTTTACATCAAGCTAAAAGTGGGCTAAATTTAATGGCACGTTCTAGCTATCTCAGCCTATGCATATATATTCATGATTTCAGCATTTGCTTTTGATAAGGTCTAATTAATATTCCCGTACTTAACTTTTATGATGTTCTCCAAATAAATGTTACTTTGTTTTGTGAGTTTTACTGAATATTAAATTTGCATAGAAGGATACTTGGGGATGTCCATGAATTTATTTTGATGACAGACATATTTCACCACCATAGGCAATACCTTGTAGATTCTTCTTTATTTCTCAATCTCAATTTATTTGGTCATAAAACACGAGTTACAACAGGAAAAATATTAAATAGTTCATTTAATTACATTGATACTTAGGGATTACATTGATAATTGTGGATTAAAAGGACAAATGATGTTAGTTAGTCACGATAAGCCATGTTGTGACATATCCCTATTGTTCAGATGTAAGAACCAGGAAAAATGACCTCCAACCACTGGATGATATGGGCTAAATGTTGCAATGCAATATCTTTGGGTATCTTTTTTCTGGGTAGTAATGGGACAAAGAATCTCTTTACTATAATAGTTTCTGCTACAACATACATAGAATGATTATGCAACTTAAAAAATGTATAGAAGGTGCAAAAAGCCTCCCTTTGTTGAATCTGAAAATTACCCATTTTCCTTGACTTCCTTTTAACCTCTCTGAACAAGTATAAACTTGTTCTCCATCTGTCCATTCCACCTGTCTACAGATGCTTTTCTACACCTTCAGTTATATTAGTAGACTCATAATGGCCTAGCTTGTTCCTCGAGGGATCATTTTAATTTGAACTGCCTGATTCTTATAAATAAATGCAATGCAAATAAATAAATAAATGCAAAAGCTGAGATGTTCATATGGATACAACATAAAACAGTTTGGCTAGGCTAGAAATTCCTCATATCTCCAGCATTACAAAATAGTCTTCTTTTTATTGGTTTATGATTCTTTTCTCCCTACAATTGCTTTGTATCTATTTATTTTAAAATTAAAATGTTTTCACTAAAGTATCAAAACCAGTGGTGAGAACACTGAACTTAAAACTCAAGTAGCTGATATGCTATATAGCCTTACTTACAGATCTATTTTTATTATCATTTCCATCTTTAACTTGGTCTAGACAAGGTTTGTTAAGGGCCAAGCTTGGTGCATTGTACTGTTTAAAACTCATGGAGAGATGGTTCCTCCCTTCCCCAATTATACTGCTAATAGATTGTATTTAGCAATAATACTTTGAAATAGTTTAAAATATATGTTCCATATAGATTTTTATACTTTTGGAAATTATATCTATATATGTTTGTGTATATTAAGTCAGGTAGTATTAATAGATCTTTATATCATCTAATTTGTAACATAGAAAAGTGATTTAATTTAGAATTCTTCCTTTTATGCATTATTACTTGAATATTTTTAAACTTTATTAAAAGACTGACTATTTGAAATAAGATGTCAGCACATCTGTCACTGAGATTGAACAGGAAGCAAACATGTAGTTCATAAGCATTTACTAAATGATTATGGTATTCCAGGCACTGTACTAAACACTAGAAATACAAAGAAGGTCAAAGGCAGTTCCTGCTTTCAATGAGAAAATGATATAATGGGTGGGAGAAATGACAACATGATAACAACTATATATAAATAAGCTATATACAGAGTAAATTTGCAATAACAGAAGAAAAGTACTTTTTTTCTTTTTTCTTTTGCTGAGGCAATTGGGGTTAAGTGACTTGGCAGGGTCACACAGCTAGGAAGTATTAACTGTCTGAGGTCAAATTTGAACTCAGGTCCTACTGACTTCAGAGCTGGTGCTCTACACACTAAACTACCTAGCTGCCCCAGAAAGGCACTATTATTAAAGGGGATTAGGATTTTATTTGGGACTTGAAGAAATCCAGAAGATAGAGATGAGAAAGAAGAGAATTCAACCTGTGTAATTCCAGAGAGCACACATTCCAGCATGCCCTGGACTTTTCCACTTCACACCTGGTCTAATCATTTGACTTCCATGTGAGTAGAGACCAGGAAATATTCAGCTGATTTTTGATAAGTATTCTTGTATAGGGAAATGTAGGGAGATGATTTTTGTAGATTGGGCATTTCTGCCTCTTAAGAATCTGATAATGACCTGTTCACTCCCAGTTAGGGATCGTATGAACCAGCAGATGTGTCCTATCCATTGCTGATTATCTTCACTATTATGCTAACATTGAACCTGGACTTCAGTCATAGTATGTTGAACCTATAAAACAACAATATGGTTACAGTAGAGGACTCACCTATGATTCTTTGGAGTGTGAGGTTCCTGTATCTAGACCACTCAGAAATTTAGACATTGGTGAATCATATAGAATTATCTTATCATTTCAATTGTAGGGCCCTGTTCTTCATTGTTTGCCATCAGGGAATGTTAGTTTGAGGGGAGTGATATATTAATGGATCATCAAAGAAGTCAATGGTCATGGAAGAAGTTTGGTTTACTGACTCTTTGGATATCAATTATTTTAAAAGCTTATCTACCATAAGTAAGAACTCAAGCTAAAATCTCCCTAAGAATGTTATGTACTTTCAGAAGAATATTTAGTTCTGTCAAATCCCTAAAAATCCAGGTTAAAAATTACTGTTATACAGGATTTTATCAAATATCTGCAGGTATAATAGGAGTGAAATATTTAAAGAAGTAATTGGTATAATATCCTTCTGGAATTATCAATTCTTTTGTGTCTTTTCAATATCATTTCTGGGTAGAATGATCATGTTGAATTATATGACATGGTTCAGATATTTAATTAACATAAAATTTTAATTAATAGCAAAAGTTATAGTTGACATAATTCTGGTATCTTTTCTGACACCAATATTTTATACATAAGCTGTTTTGTAGTACATTTAACTAATTAATCTTTCTCACTCAGCTGCTTTATAATTTAGTCTCTTGTAAACTCCTCAAGGATGGTTTCTCTCTCTCTCTCTCTTTCTCTCTCCCTCTCTCTCTCCGTCTCCCTCTCCCTCTCCCATTTTGAAATAACCATTTTATCTTCTCCTCACCTAGCATAGTGCCCAGAACATAGTAGTCACTAAATAAATGCTTCTTGAATGGATTTGAACTGAATTATTCCCCAGGGTATCTGGGAGTAAAGTATTTAGGATCTTAAAGCATCACCAAATGTGTGGATTACTATTCTTTATATTGAAATAGATTAATGCACCACAAAACCAAATGGAAGAATATTGACCTGGCAGCATCAGTTTGACCAGACTTTTTTCATTGCATACATACACAAAAATACATATTCTCATATCATATGTACACATATACATAGATGTATATAGAGAGAGAAAGAGAAAAAGATAGGAGGGAGAGAAGAAGGGATGGAAAGAGGGAGGCAGAGAGGGAAGAGGGAGGAGAGAGAGAGAGAGAGGAAGAGGAAGGAGGAATGGGGAAGAGGGAGACAGGAAAAGAAAGAGAATAAAGATTGTATATGTGTGTTTTTCTTGGTATAGGTAACTCAGGTAATGATTCCCTCTACCAATGGAAGTCTGCTTTTATGATCTTAGAGAATTTCTTATGTCCTTGAGAAGTTAAGTGACTCACATAAGCACATTCACATAAGTAGTACGTGTCAGAGATGAGACTTGAAGCCAGTTCTCTATCTGTTGCTTTATGCTTCTATATCCATAACACATATGTACATACATACAATATGTTTTCATCCATTTTTAAATTTTTATGTATGATTTGTGTTTTGAAAACAAATCCATTTTGTCTTAATTGTTTTATGTTAAAATATATTGATCAGAAGTCATTGTCAACAAACATCTTCATCTGGAAAAGTGTAGTGATTCATTCAAATGAGCTAATATGCATGAGTGCTTTTGTAAACCTTAAAAATCCTCTGTAAATATGTTATCATAAGAACATTTTTGTTGGCATAATTGGAAATAATAGCATAGCACTAGAAAGGATCCTAGAAGTAATCTAGTCCAGTTCCCTTATTTGAGAGGGAGAAAATTGAGGTCCAGAGAAATGAATGCTTTGGCCCAGGTCACATAGGTGGTATGCAGTAGATCCAAGAATCTGAGGTCCCAGAATTTCAGGTTTAGAGTTTTATTTGTTACATATCAGATGCAAAGGATGAAAGTTAAAATTTGCAAGGGGAAAGAGTTGATTTCAAGAAATTAAATTCCAAAAGAAGTTAAAAGAGGCAGGTGTTTTAATGAAGTATTTAAAATGAAAGGAATTGAGAGGCTAAATGGCTGGAGTCAATGACAGAATAAGCCTTCTCAGGTGCCTTTTGATTCACTTCTGGGTGGGCAATGTTTGTTGACTAGATAAAATTGTTACAGTTGTCCTTCAGAGAGCATAGTCCTACAACAAATGTCCAATAAGGTATTGTGTCATTAAAAAAGCATGATTGAAGAAAAACACATTTTAGGAAATGTTTATTTTCTTCTGGGATTTCAGAATTCCCTTGATTTAGGGATTGACTCTAGGCAAAGAAGCCCAGACAGAGAACAAGTTCTTCTAGTGTTATTAAATGGGTCACTCTAAAGAATTGCATTACAATACAATTAGCACTGTGTATCATTACTCAAGATCTAAAAATGAACGAAAACAGAAACTCTGTGTGCCACTTACATGGTACTAGCTAAATTGCGGGCAGGCCCAAGATGGGGACCTGCCCAATGTTTTTAGCAACAAACTCTCCCAGAAGCTCAGACTTGAAGTAGCTGATGACTTACTAATTTGTGAATTTGTGACAAACATTTCTTACACATTTACAACCTTAATTCCTTGCCTATCATCTTGGGTGAAAGAATTTTAGACTTGATTTGATTTCAATATCCACTTACTTTTATGGGATTCTTTTACAGGATTCTTTCCAGTTACCTCTGCTTGTTGGGAAATTCAAAGCACAATTTCTTTTCTACATAGTTCCTATCCCAGCCAATAAAACTACAATGTATGATTATAGGGTTTGCCTTTTTACACTCTCCCAATTCTGCCCATCCTTTGTAGGGGAGGGAGTTTCATTTCCACCAATGAGAAGAGGATTCTATAACAACAGGCACTGGGACTGGAGTTATATTTAGGGTCTCTTATTCTTTTCAGAAATAATGGAGTGAAATGAGCAGAAACAAGAGAATACAGCATAGGGGACAGCTAGGTGGCCCAGTGGGTAGAGCACCAGGCCTGAAGTCAGGAGGACCTGAGTTCAAATGCTTCCTAGCTGTGTTACCCTGGGCAAATCACTTAACCACACACACGCGCATGGGCACGCCCTATTTTTTTTTCTTGTGTATTTTCCCGTCTCCCATCATCCTGATGCTCTGGACCATGAGGATCGGGTTATGGGGCCTACAGGATGTGGATGGCAGCCTGCGCGTTATCGCGCGCCCGCACCACCACCCACTAACTTTTTTTTTCTCTTTCCTTTATGCTTTCTTTCTTTCTTTTTTTTCCCCCTCGCTCTTCCTCGCTCTTCCCCCACCACTTTCCCCCCAAAACTCCTTTTGGAATTTAACTTCTTGAAATCAACTCTTTCCCCTTGCAAATTCTAACTTTCACACTTTCCATCTGATATGTAACAAATAAAATCTCCATCAATCCCTACAGCGGTGTGTGCACACCACTCCTTCTCCCTTCTTTGCACGTTTCCTTTAAGGATGGAGCCCGCTGACCCCTCTGTTTCTCCTTCTCCTTTTAGCCTAGCACCATTTCCTCTCATTCAGGATTAGCCAAGCTCACGTTCTCTACTTCTTTCTCTACATCCCTCCCTACTGTTGATGCGTGGAGAGAGGGGCAGTGCGCGCTTTGCACGCGCCCCTCCTCCTGCGTACTGCATCTTGGGGGAGGAGAGCGTGCGCCCCCACAGCCAACCTTCTCCCTTTATGCCCAAATTGTGAATCCATTTTGACTTTATTTTGGTATGGGGTATGAGATGTAGGTCTATGCTGAGTTTCTGACATGTTATTTTCCAGTTTTTCCAGCAGTTTTTGTTAAATAGTTCTTATTCCAGAAACTGGAGTTTGTAGGTTTATCAAATACAAGATTGCTACAGGCCTTGATTATTATGTCATGTATATCTAATCTATTCCACTAATTCACCACTCTATTTCTTAGTCACTATGAAATGGTTTCAATTACTGCTGCTTTATAATATAGTTTTAGGTTTGGTATTGCTAAGCCACCATCCTTGGTATTTTTTGTTTGTTTCTTTGTTTCGTTGATTCTCTTGATATTCTTGACCTTTCACTCTTCCAGATGAATTTTGTTTTTGGTTTTTTTCCCTAGTTCTATAAAATAATATTTTGGTAGTTTGGTTGTCATGGCCCTGATCAAGTAGATCAATTTAGGCAAAATTTTCATTTTCATTATATTAACTTGGCCTAGCCAGGAACAAATGATATTTTTCAAATTCTGATTTTATTTGTGTGAGTTTTTTGTAACTGTGTATAATAGTTCTTGGGTTTGTCTTGGTGGAAGACCTAAGTATTTTATTTTGTCTACAGTAATTTAAAAAGGAATTCCTCTTTCTATCTTTTGCTGATGGACTTTGTCAGTAATATATAGAAATGCTGATGATTTGAGTGGGTTTTTTTAATATCCTGCAAGTTTGCTAAAATTGTGAATTGTTTCCAGTAGGTTTTTGGATGATTTTCTAGAATTCTCTAAGGATATCATCATATCATCTGCAAAGAGTGAAACTTTTATTTCCTTGTTGCCTATTCTAATTTCTTTAATTTCTTTTTCTCTTCTTATTGCTAAAGCCAACATTTCTAGTACAATGTTTAATAACAGTGATGATAATGGGCACCTTGTTTCATCCTTTGTCTTATTGGGAATGTATCCAGCTTCTTTCCGTTACAAATAATGCTTGCTGTAAGTTTTAGTAGATACTACTTATTATTTTAAGAAAAGCTTCCTTTATCCCTATACCTCTCTAGTGTTTTTAATAGGAATGGGTGCTGTACTTTGTCAAAAGCTTTTTCTGTATCTATTGAGATTATCATATGATTTTTGTTGATTTCGTTATTGATATGGTTGCTTATTATGATAACAGTTTTCTTCTTCTTCTTTTTTTTTTTTTTTGCTGAGGCAATTAGGGTTAAGTAACTTGCCCAGGGTCACACAACTAGGAAGTGTCAAAGTGTCTGAGACCAGATTTGAAGTCAGGTCCTCCTGAATCCAGGGCTGGTGCTCTATCCACTGCACCATCTAGCTGCCCCAATAACAGTTTTCTTGATGTTGAATTAGCCCTGCATTCCTGGTATAAATTCTATTTGGTCACAGTGCCTTATTTGCTGATAAATTGCTGTAATCTCTTAGTTTATTTAAATTTTTTGCAACAATATTTATTAGGGAGATTGGTATGTAATTTTCTTTCTCTGTTTTGGCTCTTCCTGATTTAGGTATCCTTGCCATATTTGTGTCATAGAAGGAATTTGGTAGTATTCTTTTTTTATTTTCCCAAATAGTTTACATAATATTGAAATTAATTGTTCTTTAAATGTTTGGTAGAATTCACTCATGAATCTATCTGGTCCTGGAGATTTTTTCTTAGGGAATTCATTAATGATTTGTTCAATTTCTTTTTCTAAAATGGGACCATTTAATTATTTTATTTTCTCTTCTGTTAACATGGGCAACTTATAGTTTTGTAAATATTCATCCATTTCACATAGATTGTCAGACTTGCTGCCATAGTGTTGTGTAAAATAGCTCCTAATTATTGCTTTAATTTCTTTTTCATTGATGATAATTTCACCCCTTTCATTATTGATGCTGGTGATTTGATTTTTTTCTTTCCTTTTTCTGATCAAATTAACCAAAGGTTTATCTATTTTGTTAATTTTTTCCATAAAACTAACTCTGAGTTTTGTTTATTAGTTCAATAGTTTCATGGTTTCTATTTTACTCTCTTCTTTGATCTTCAAAATTTCTAATTTAATATTTAATTGGGGTTTTAAAATTTGTTCTTTTTCTAACTTTTTTAGTTCCATGCCTAATTCATTGCTCTCCTCTTTGTTTTATTTATGTGGTTGTTTAAAGATATAAAATTTCCCCTAAGAATTGCTTTGGCTACATCTCATGAGTTTTGGTATGTCGTCTTGTTATTGACATTTTCTTGGGTGAAATTATGGATAGTTTCTGTGATTTGTTGTTTGACCCACTCATTCTTTAAAATTAGATTATTTAATTTCAGTTGGTTTTTAGTCTATCTTTCCATGGCGCTTTATTAAATATAACTTTTATTGCATTGTGATCTGAAAAGGAAGCATTTATGATTTCTGCTTTTTTTGTATTTGATTGTGGGGTTTTTATGCCTTAATACATGGACGATTTTTGTGTAGGTGCCATGTACTGCCAAGAAAAAGGTATATTCCTTTCTGTCCCTATTCAATTTTCTCCAAATATCTATATTTTTTAGGATCCTGTTAACCTCCCTAATTTCTTTCTTGTTTATTTTGTGGTTAGATTTGTCTGATTCTGAGAGGGCAAGGTTGAGGTCCCTCACTAAAATAGTTGTACTGTCTATTTCTTCCTGCAATTGGCTTAAAATCTTCTTTAGGAATTTGCCTTTTCTACTACTTGGTGCATACATGTTTAGTTAGTATCATTACTACTTCATTATTCATTATATCCTTTATCAAGATGTACTTTTCTTCCTTATCTCTTTTAATAAGATCTCTCGACTTTTGCTTTTTCTAAGAGCAGAATTGCTATCCCTGCTTTTTTTTTTTTTACATCAGTAAAAATATAATAAATTCTATTCCAGTCTTTTACTTTTTCTCTCTCTGTGTCTCTATGTGTCAAATGTGTTTCTTGTAAACAACATATTATATGATTCTGTTTTTTTTAATCCATTCTGCTATTTGCTTATGAAAGAATTTGTCCCATTCACACTGTTATGATCACCAGCTTGGTATTTTCCTCCCTCCTATTTTCTCCCCTATATATACTTTTGTCCCCTCTTTCCACCTTGTCCTTAGCAACCATTACCTTATTTCCTATCACTCCTTCCCCTTATTTTAGCAGTCTTATTTTTAACCCACTCCACCCCCTACCTTATCTTTTATCAACCCTTCCCTCCTTCTCTTACTTTTTCCCCTAGTGTTTCTCCCCTCCCTTCTAGCCTGCCTCTCCAATTTCTTTTCCTTTTTCTCCTTTTACTTCTTTATAGGATTAGATAAATGTCTGTACTCAACTTAATGATTAAATTATTCCCTCTTAAAGACAAAACTGATGAGATCAAATTTCAGACAATGTTCATCCCCCTCCCTTCTTTCCCTGGATTGTAATAGGTCTTTTGCACATCTTTATGTGAACTAACTGTCCCATTATATCTCCCCTTTCCTCCTTTTTTCCAGTAAAAACCTTTTTTCCACCCTTAATGTCTTTTTCTTTGATGTCATCACATAAGGATCACCATATGGATCATGGATCATGGATTATTTTAAAAGGATTAAAAAAAACCAGAATTGGCATTTATGAATGAGCAAGGATAATATCCTCCAGGAACCTCAACATGGCAGTTCAGGTTTAATTTAACATACATATATGCATACATATTTATCTATCTATCTATATAAATGTATATATATAATTTCTGTTTTTTAAAACCTCTTAATATAATCCATGATCGTTTACTTCTTCCAGATATTTTTAAATTTAAATAGAAAAAACTAAATCAAAAAAAGAAAAAAAAAACAGAAAAAGGAAAAAAATGACATATATAAGCAGAGAGGATTCAAAATATGCAACAATAAATTTCCATTTAAAGAAAGCATATATAATAATACAACATACTGTAGTCAGAACTGTCCATTTTTTCCTTGCAAGTTTATTTTTTTTTGTTCCCTGCTATGCATTTACTTTATTCTTTTTTTCCTCTTTTCTTCCCCTCCACACACATCTCCCAAGCAGGCTACAGTTAAGCACACACACACACACACACACACATAAACATATGTATATGCATGTATATATATATACACACATATAACTATATCTGTATATTCACATACATATACATGTATATTCATTCATGCATGCATACATATAAACATACTTCTACATATATATATGTATATATATGCATTATTTCTTGTTTCCTATCCCTGATTACTCTTTTACTTCATTTCTATCTGTTAACCTGCCTTGCTATTACTTAACCTCCCTCTCAGTACTATCCCAAAGACCCTTCCTATGTTTTTTTTTCCCACCCTTTTCCTCACTCTTTATTCCTTTTTCATTAATTTTGATTCCTTATCCAATTCCTATTAATCTACACACCCTTCTACACCCCATCTCTCCCATTCTCTCTCCCTCTTATTTCTTTATAAGTTTTGGAGGGAGCTATTATACCTTTCTTAGTATATATAGGCATTGTTCTCTTTTTAATTTTGGATTTTGGAACTACTAACCCTTGTCTTCTATCTAATTCCTCTATATTGGTTCTTGCTTCATTTGAATAGCGTAATTACTGTTTTAATTTTTTTCTTACATGGTTTTACTTGTTAGAATCGTATTATATTCATGTTTACCCCTGTCTTTTTTTTTTTTTTTGGACTACTCAATTACTAACCTAATCACAATCTTAGACATATGATTTATATTTCCATGTATAAAACAGTTTGACCTGATTGAGAGTAGTCTTTGAGTTGGTTCTTACATGTCAAATTTTCTATTGAATTCAGGTTTATTTGCAAAAAAATTCTGGTAATCTAACAGTTTATTGTGTGTCAATTTTTAAATTCAGTATTATATTTAATTTTTCTGAATATAATATTTTTACCACAATCCTAGTTATTTTGATTGTTAACATGTAATATTCCAAGATCTTTGGTCCATTATTGTAGCCACTAATAAGGTTTGTGTGACTCTTAATTGTAGCTTTAACATATTTGAATTATTTTATTGTTGTTGCTTATAAAATTTTCTCTTTGATCTGGAGTTTTTGAAATTTGGCAATGATATTTCTAAATGTTTTTTTTGTAGGATCTCTTTCAGGTGGTAATTGGTAGATTTTTTTTCTATTTCAACTTTCCCTTCTTGTTCTGTCACTTCAGGACAATTTTCTGTGATTTCTTATATTATTATATCAAAGTTCTTTTTTTGCTCATAGCTTTCAGGTCAATTATTCTTATGTTTTTTCTTCTTTATCTGTTCTCCAGATCTGTTGTTTTTCTTACAAGATGTTTCATATTCTTCTGTTTTTTCATTCTTCATTATTTAGTCTCATAAGTTCACTGACTTCCCCTTGCCCAATTCTAATTTTCAAAGAGTCATTTTCTTCCTCCAGACTCTGGATCTCCTTTCTAATTGGCCGTTTGTTTTTCTTGGATTGTTCTTATATATTTTTTTATAGTTTTTCCTTAATATTGATTTTAATACTATTTTTATATGCATTATTTTTTCTTTCCTTCTGGATCAATTGATTTTAAAGCTTTTTTTTGAGTTTTATGAATTATTTTTGGTCATGTAACCAATTAATGTTACTCTGTTACTTAGTGTTGCTTTGTGGTAAAGGAGACTTTTTTTTTTTTTAACTTTAGTATCTACCTCTGAAAATGGACTCAGGTCTTCCCTATTACTATTTTTATATGCATTATTTTTTGTTTCCTTCTGGATCAATTGATTTGAAAGCTTTTATTTTGAGTTTTATAAATTATTTTTGGTCATGTAACCAATTAATGTTACTCTGTTACTTAGTGTTGCTTTGTGGTAGAGGAAGCTTTTTTTTTTTTTTTTAACTTTAGTATCTACCTCTGAAAATGGACTCAGGTCTTCCCTATCCCATAGTAACTTTCTATAATTGGGTTCTTTCTCCTTTGTTTGCTCATTTTTAAAAGTAAGAGCCTGTTAGTATAATCACCTCTAATCAAGGGGTAAGAAAGATGGTGCCTCTGACTTCAGGTTTTCTTTCAGTTTCCCCCCAATTCCAAACCAAAAACTTTATATCCTGTAAGTGTCTACAGCCAGCATCTACCCTGCTCCACTGCTTCTGCACTCACCAGGTCTGTGCTGGTTCCTTCTCCCCTAGGGCAGTATCTCAATAGCACAGGTGGGCTTGTGTTCCTTATTAGCAGATGGTCCCTCAATCTTCCTGGACTCAGACCCTCAACTCTCAACCCTGTTCAGAAGATGAAAGTTCCTGGGTTGAGGTTGGGGTTACTTCTGAACCCAAGTCCTAGGTCTCTCTCTGATGTTTCAGTGGTGCTAGCCTGGAGGCATTTGTTCTTTATACCAGCCAAATTTCCATCTTAGGGTCTTTCCCCAGATATTCTTAGATTGTCCCAAGAAGACCTCTGTTATACCTCAAGTCTTATTTACTTTTCACCAGTTTATGTTTGTCTTGAGGCACAATTTTATTTTGTTTATGGGGGGAATCTGGAGAGTTTGGAATTTTCTGACCTATTCCAAAATCTTCCCAGAATCCTCTTCCATAAATGTCAATTCAAACTAAAATATCTTTTGCAAGTCCACATTATATCTCAATAGTTAGTACTGATAGCATAATTTCTGAATTCCCTAATAGGTCTTAAAACCACATCCAGAAGTGTGTGTCCGTGGCAACATAATTGTACTTCCATGTAAGTTTCTTCATCTAATCATTTAGGTTGCAAGTTGGCTATGATCCACAGCAGGGGTCCTCAAACTATGGCTGCGGGCCAGATGCAGCAGCTGAGGACATTTATCCCCCCTCACCCAGGGCTATGAAGTTTCTTTATTTAAAGGGCCACAAAACAAAGTTTTGTTTTTACTATAGTCCAGCCCTCCAACAGTCTGAGGGCTCTCTATTTAAAAAGTTTGAGGACCCCTGATCTACAGTCACTGCTAGCATAGTGGAAATACAAAGGGTTTAGATGCCAACAAGCAACAAAGTATTACACTTTATTGAAGAGTCATTTTTATAAAATAAGTTTTCTTATCCTTTATTTTTGTACCTCTATTGATACTGATGTAGTCACTGTACTCCTCAACCATGCCTTCACCATGAAGGCAGATCTCAATGATGATGCTGGGAGAAGGGGGCAGGGGAGCTGTACAGAGCCAGCTCTCCTCACAAATTGTTCTTATCCATCCATTCCACTTTGGGAAGCATTCACATTTTTGGGGTAGACATCCCCTAATTCACCAACAGTTTTGAGACCTGTTAGTTACCCTCAAATAAGTTTAGCCCATCTGCCAAGATAGTTACTGAGGTGTAGTTGCTGTGCATTTTTACCATTGGAGCCACAGGTGAGATTTCAGTGTCAGATGGACATGAAAGGTGTATGTTCTTGTTCAATGATTTTCTATCATGGCTGACTCTTCATGATTCCATCTGGGGTTTTCTTGGCAAAGACACTGGAGTACTTTGCCTTCTCTCTCTCCAGATCATTTTACATTTGAGGAAACCGAGACAAGCACGTGACCACGGTCAACACAGTTAGTGCCTGAGGCCAGATTTGAACTCAGGAAGATGAGTCTTCTTGACTTAAAACCTGATAGACTATCCACTAAGCCACCCAGCTGCCAATAAAGATGGATGAGCAGCCCTGAAAAGAGCTCCACAAGCCCTTTTACCAGAGGGATTATTCTTTCTTGAACATATCATACAGTTTATTTTAAGGTAAGTACACTAAAGTGTAAACTAAGTGAACACCAAAAGATAAATCAATATGAGATATTCAGTATTTCATTTTACAAAAACTTACCTGGGAACTATTTTATAGAATTTGAAATTATTCCATTTTTAAAAGATCTCTAGGTATATCAAATTTAACATCTCTAAAACAAAACTCAATATCTTTCTTTCCAAACGAACCCATCTCCTGAATTTCCCCATTATGTCCAGGGCATCATTAAATTTCTTTTTGTCCAGTCTCACAACATTGGTATCATCCTCTGTTCCTTATTCTCATCCACCCCACAGATCAATCAATTACCAAATTAGTTTTTCATTTCTATGCCTAACATCTCTCACACATATCTCTTTCTCTCCATCCACAGAACTACCACCCAAGTTGAGGTCCTCACTACTCTAGTACGTCTCCACATAGCCACCAAAGTCATTTTCCTGATTTGGCCATATCAGAGCTCCCTTCAATAAATGCCAGCAGTTTCTGAATTAACTCTAGGATCTAATAGAAACTCTTCTGTCTTGTACTTAAAAGTCTTCACAGATTCAAGTGTTCTTATCTTTCTACACTCCTCATTACTCCTTTTCACTCTATATGTCTCTAAATCTTTGCACTGGCTCCTCCCTATGCCTTGAATGTTTTTCCTCTTTATCATAGTTGTATACACATTATGATAATAAAGGATTATTCAACATTTTCAAAATATCTGCTCTCATTAAAGTATTGTTTTAGATGCTGGGAATGAGATGAGAAATGACATAATTCCTATCCTTCCACAAGCTTGTCATCAATTGTTGTTTGTTCTTTATTCTTGATGAAGACAAATAACATCATGAGAATGATGTATTGACTTGCAATTGAATTGAATTTAAATGAGACAGAGCTGTGCAAAGTCATCAGTTTCATTCTCTCCTCCAGAATCATTGGAGTTCATTGACAAGACATAAGTCAAGATAACTAGTGATGATTCCCCCCAAAATTATAAGTGAATAAGAGAGGATGTAACATTTACTCACATAAGTAGAGTAAGAAGTAGATTGTGGTAAAGGAAAGAGAAAAATTCAAATTAACAAAATTTGAGGAGGGAGGGAGCATGTTCAGGAGGAAATATAGATCAAAATCTAGAAGGAGTCTCAGAAGCCACATTGTTCAGCTCCATCAGTTTACAATAAAGAAGCAGTTTATAATAAGAAAGTTAAATGAGTTGCCCAAGTTCATATAGGTTATATCTTAATCCAGAGCCAATGATCTTTCCAAAATATCTTGCTACATCCTATAGTTCAAGAAAGACTTAATGAACATAGCAAAGCCAAGCTGAACTTTAAGTATAAGAATCTTAACATATCAAGATGTGGAGTCAATGCATTCTGGTTATACAGGCCTAGTGTATAACCTTACATTGATGAAAAAGATAAGTTTGGGAAACATCCAGAAGCTGGAGTAAGATGGAACATAGAGAGATTATATGAAGTAGAAAGTATGAAACAATGCTAGGAAGATAGATTAGAATCAGAATGTTAAGAAGTTTATGTATGCCAAACTAAGGTGTTTGCAATCTTAGAGGCAATTATAGAGTCACTGAAGGATTTTGATCAGGAGAATGATTGGGTTAGATATGTGTCTTCAAAAGTTTATGTTTGTAGTTCTACAAAGGAAGTATTGGAGAAAGAAGAAACTTCTGAAGGCTCAGAGACTGATCAGGTATTAGAAGTGACATGGGCCTGAATTAGGAGAAATGATGTGAGAGGAAAAAAGGGAACAGATTTAAGAATTGGTTTGGAAAGAAAATAGGGCTTGGCAGCTGATTGGTTATGGGTAATAAGTCCTATCCTTACTTGCTTTCCTTCTCCCTTCCCTAAACTTTGTTTGGATTATAAATAGAAATGCTAGCTCAGATTTTGTAGGAAAAGCATAAAATAAAATACCAAAACATATTTTTGAAGAGGACCATAGCATCAGGGAGGCGATGCCATGATAACCAAATGTATTGGATTTGAGTGAGGGAGGGCTATGCAAAGTCATTAGCCTCACTTTCTCCTCCAGAGTCATCTGGGTCCAGTGGTAAGATATAGATTAGAATGACTGGAGATGGGAGTGCATGTGGGATGCAGTGGGAGAATTTTGCCTTTTTAAGATCTTCAACAGGTTTCAGTTTGACAAATGCAATGTCCATTCAGTGTTTGAAATTAGGCAAGAATTGAGGCAAATAATGACCTCTTTTACCTAGTGAACCGCACCCCCCCTCCATTCCAATCTGGGAAAGGAAGACCCTTAGGGTTTCTGGCTCAAACAAAACAATTAAAAACTCCTAACAAGGCCTTAATTATTAATAAAGCTATGCATAAATATATATGCATTCATGTATTTATCAAATAGGAAGCAAAATAATTAATTTACTTCCTTGGAGTACTTAAGAATAGTATTTGTCTTTATAACATTTATAATAACATTATAACATTATTAACTTTTATAACTTTTTTTTTGGTCTTGTGACAGGGGGTAGAAGGATGAGTTTCATTTTGGGTATACTGAATTAAAAATATCAAGAGGCCATTTAGATGTAGATGTCTAGTAAGCAGTTATCAATGAAAGACATCTATTTATAAAAATATTAAGGATTGTAATATGGATTTAGAAATCATTTACACAGATGAATGAGGTCAACAAGATTGTTGCCATAGATCATAGAATCATAGATTTAGATGGATAGGATTTTAGATTATCATTCCACCCTCCTCATTTAACAATAGATGAAATTGAGATTGTGAGAGTTTAAGTGACATCCCAATATCATTCATCTAGAAACTATCTGAATCAAGATTCAAATAAACCTGTGCCCTCCAGTCAGCTCTTTACCCATTATGACAAATATAAAACAAGAAGATATTTTGACCCAGATTAGGGTAGTGGAGGTCATGCCATTTAGGGAGTAGAAAAAGAATGGTGACCTAATAAAAGAATCTCAGAAAAAACAGATAAGAAACCAGGAGAAAAGTGTTATGAAAAGCAGAGGAGGAAAAAAGTATCTATAAGGATGTTGAACGTGTTAAATGCTGAAAAAGGTCCAAGAAGATGTGTGAGGACAGAGAAAAGGCCATTGAACTTCTCAGGAAGTCACTGTCACCTGAGGGACTAGGTGGAGTCTTTCTATAGTAGGACTGGAAGCCATATAACAAAGAATTATGAGTAGGTAGTGAGAAAGTAGATGGAAAGATTCTTTCTAAAGGTGCAAAGGAAGGAAAGAATGAGGTTAATAGCTTGGAGGGGTAGTAAGGTTCAGTGAAAGATTTTAAAGATAGGGGAAGTGAATTATTGTCAAACGGTAAGGAACCAATAAGTTTAAAAAAAAGACTGAAAGTGAAAGAGAAATGGGAATTAGATGAAGAATATGAGAGTTCAATTCAACCCATTTATCAAGGAACCAATATATTCAAAGCACTGTGTTTATGAATACAACAATGAAGTAACTCCTGTCTTCAAGAAGGTTACATTCAACTGGGAAATACATGGACACAAATAAATACAAGAGTATATGCGTAACAGGGGAATGACACATGGCTCTGATGCTAACCTCCATATACAGGAGGCTAAGTGGCCTTCTTTTAGGAAAGTCATGAGGATTCAATTAAGATAATGAAGGCTTGAATCATTCCTACACATTCTGTAAATGGTTATAATCTGTTAACCACAGGATGAATGTCAGTTTTTGGATTTTTAACCAGAAATAGGATTAGAACCTTCAAATTTGAGCAAGAGAAGGGGATCCAGTCCTTAAAATTTTTTAAAAAATCTAATTTATGTAATTAGTAAAATAGAACTTTGATACTGGCACCAAAGATGAAGGGAACATAAATGGTGGGAAATCAAACAATTTAAACTATTCAGGTGTACAACTAGCACCATAAGGAGATATATCAACCTGGCTCTGGAATAGTGAGCACCACAAAGATCCTCACTACACATACAAAGCAAAAAAATAATTTGAAGAGGAAAAAGGCACTAACAACTTGAGATGTGGAAAAGTATCATGTAAAAAACCACAAATAAACTGTGCTTTGAAGATAGCTGTGGTTTCCAAAATGCAGATGTAAGGACAGGATGCTTTTCAGACACAGGAGACTACCTGATAAAAATATTACCTACAGAGAACAACTACAAGGCCAATTTGACTGGATATCTCATGTATGAAGGAGAACAATAGAAAATCAGTCAATAAATAAGCAACTACTATGTGCCAAGCACTGCTCTAAACACTGGGAATTTAAAACACGTTAAAGACAGCCCTTGCCCTTGAGGAGTTTATAATCAAATGGGAGAGACAATGTGCAAGTATCTATGGACAAATATTCAGAATAGATGGGAAATAATCACAATAGATTTGGTCAGGGAAGACTAAGCAGATTGCCATTGAATATTGAGAGCTCACTTGAAATTACATATCATAAATTTGTAGTGAATTCAGTCCATATGGTTGTGTGACTTTCTCCAGTATATTTCAGTAGCATGGAAGTAGGAATAAACAAGACAGAAGGTGAGAACAGCACAGAGTTAGGGTTTGGGTAGGTATTACTGGTTATTGGATTAGAGGATAAAGGATTCAAGGAAATCTAATAGTATGTGTTTGAAGCGATCGACCTCAGGATCAAACCTTTAAAGTGAAGAAATATGGCCAAAACTAGGACTGATGGGATGAGAGCACAACTGGGGATAGAAGGATATAGGGAGGATAAAGATTTAGGAAGAATGAAGCATGAAGAGTGAGTGAATGAAAGTTAGGGGGAATTTATGGTTAGAAAGAGGTAGCAATTTTTTTCTCAAAACATGAAGCCACATAGAAAATGGTAAATAAACACAAAGAAAGGATTTTTACTATCTTGCAGGGGGAGAAAAAGGAGTTAATGATTTATGGATTTAATTTTCTTATCAATTATGATAAGAGAAAGAAGAAATGAAATGACATGGAAGACTAGAGAAATGAGAATGATCTAAACAGTTTTGTAGGCTTCATGATAGAGGATCAAAAAAGAAAAGTAATGACTGTATATATCAGTGAAGTTCTTTCCAGATGAAAGAATGAATAAAAAAAGAAAAAGTGTAAATAACTCACTTTGTGCAAAGTGCTGTGCTAAGTCCTGAGGATACAAATGCAAAAGTGGTGACAATCCATTATCTCAAATAAATTATATATGGAGGTTTCAGTTATGTGAGAGGAAAAGGTCCTGTGGTCTTTAGATGCAACAATAAAGTACATGTAATAGCTCTTTTAAAAAATTTTTTTTACTACTAAAGTTATCGCTATAATACATATATGTATATATAGTATATATTTCTATATATAACAAATATGTTATTTATATATAACATATAACACAAATAGGCATGTGTGTATTATATATATGTGTTTACACACATGTGTGTGTATGTGTTTTCCAGATGTGGAAAAATAACATGAATTGGTCATGGATCTGGTCAGCATGGCTCTGTGACTTTCTCCAGTCATGTTCAGCAATTTAGGAGTAAAAGCAAAGGAGAATTTTGAGATGACTCATGGTTGAGGATTAGCAGAGAGAGCATCAGTGACAAGGGGGCTAAAGATTTTAAGGATGGAGGACAGTGCTTAGCTTAGATGATAAAAGATTAGGTCAAGATTATGATACAGAGAGCAAGGCCAGATCAGGAGTGATAAACTGGGAGAACAAGAAGAATGGAGATAAAAGAGGTTGCAGAGAGGATCAAGAATCATTTTAGGAGTGAGACAGAGGGAGAGAAAAAAGGAAAAGAGATTATGATCAGAGAAGGGAATTTCAGAGTTCAAGGTGGATCATGAGGTGTAACCTTCCTTGTGGGTGGCTGAGGTAGAGTGGAGATGTAGGTCATGGGATTTGAGGAGGTTGCAGAATTGGGAGTCCAGGTTTTTGGAAGGGACATTAACATCCAGAAGTCAACATCAGTGGAGTAGAGAGGAAAATAGAAATTGTTCTCTTTAAAAAGCTGTTTTTTAAATTATAAACTATAACTAGCCTGGAATTGTAGATCTAACTAATACTCTAGCAAATGTCTTTCAATTTACCATACAAAGAACATGGAAATAATTTCATTTTAATTATGTTACTCTATATTATCCTATAATCAGAAACTGGAAAAGTGAGTGTCTGAGTCAGAGGCTTTATATTCCAGGGTAACGCAAAGAACACTTTCAGACTCACCCAGCCAGCTGTTAACTTCCTCTATGAAGACAATAAGGTAAATATTTTTGAAGTCTATAACCTGTCTTGCCTAGAATTTTGTTGCTCCCCCCTCCCTTATAGCAAAAGCCAAGCAGTTAGAGTTCCTTGTGATCATTAGCTATGTGAATAGTGGTGAAAGGGATCCTCATGATTTTGGGTCTATATATCTTGCTCTCCATTCTCTTTTTGGAATATTAATGCTGTAATGCCCAGTTTTCAGCCCCTTCTTACTGGGTAATTTTTCTATGAGTAGTTATACCTGGAACCAGTAAGAAAGCTGTATGTGTAAGAGATGGAAAGAAGTGTGGGGTAGAGGGCATTAGAGTCCAATCAATTGTTAAAATGATAAATATAATTTGTATTCTTGAATGTATAAACAATATTTGGTAGAAGAAAGTCTCTATGAAGTTTAGTATTGTTAGTTTATAAATATTTAGTATTAATAATTATCATTAGTATTATTAATATTTAGCATTATTTAGTAGCTTTATTTTGTGACTGTTTGAATTGCATCATGATGAAGTTAATACATAATTTTATTTGGTGACTAGATTAGAATTTCAATTAATGATATTGTTAAAAACTCAGCTGACTAAATACTTGTCTGAAGTTAAACCAACTTGGAAAAAGAAATGGAAAAACCCCCACCAAAACAGTTACTTATGGTGGAAATGAGTATTTTATTGGTTACATTCATCACTTTCAAGTTCAAGATGTTTACAAATAAGATTTCAAAGTGTACTTAATGATCTTTTGACCTTTAGCTCATTAAATCCCTTGGTAGTTTTTATTACTTAAGAGAAATAAGAATAGAAAATGAAAAAAATATATACTAAAATTGACCTTTTTTTTTTTTTTTTTTTTTAGCAATTTTTAAGGACTCATATTCTATTAAAGTGGTGTTTCAGGGGAAAGATTTCAACTTAATATTCTTTTTCATTTACATTTTGCCTAAATTCTTATGTTTTAACATTTGGACATGAGCTGTCTTTGGTTTTAAAGAAAGTTTTTTTACTTTTTAGGTAGTCATGATCAAGAGATTTAAAAAAATCTATTATCTGACAAGAAAATAAAAAAGAAAAAGCAAAAAAAAAAAAAAAGAACAGGTCATTCACAACTAATTAATACACCAACTGAGTTTGACAATATATGTGATATTCTAAACTGTCTTTCTACTTCTGTATGGAAGGAAAGGAGTTTCCCATCTTTTCTCGGGAGTTATGTCTGTTCGTATCTTCAACAGCATTCAGTTTTGTTGTCTTCTTTCCATTTTCATTGCTGTATGCATATTACTTTCTAAGTTATGCTTATGTCACTATATCTATCAGTTCACAGAATTCTTTGTATACTTTAAATGCTTAATATACATAATTTCTTAAAGTGTAATATTCTAGCATCTTTATGCACCATAATTTGTTCATTGCCTAATCAATGGGCATTTTTTTTGTTACCATTATTTATTTATTTTGCTTTTTGTTAAGGATGTTTTAATATGGAAGAATCTTTTCTTTCTTCATCTTTCTCTTCCTCACTTGCTTCTTTTCTTTTTTCCCTTCTTTTCTTCATACTTTTCTTTGTATTTTCCTTTGTTTCTCTGTATCCTTCATCTTCCCTTCCCACTTTCCTTTTTTCCTTCCTTTCTCTTTAGCATAAATACCTAAGGTAGGATAACTGGGTCATAAGAAATAAACTTTTAGTCACTTAAAAAAAGCATAATTCTAAATTACTTTCTAGAATGGTCGTACCAACTTTATAGCTCTCTATGCCTATTTTCTGTGATCCAAAATTATCTTCATCATTTGTGATCTTTGTAATTTACTGTGGGTAAGGTAAATTCTTGTCACTTTGAAATATTGATTTTTCTTATTATTTGTGATCTAGAGCAATCTTTCATATACTTGTTAATAGTTTGGAATTTTTTGAGAAATTTTTTTTAATGTCCTTTGTCAGGAGATTACTTTTTTTGTTGTTGTTTTCAAGCAGTATTGCATGAGCAAACTATATGTAGAAAGAGGTATAGTAAATACTTCAATTGTTGACCCAGTAAGCTTTACTGTTTATAAACCTTGTTTATAGACCTTGGCTTCTCCAAATCTGTGATGGTCAGATTCAATTGATTTCATGTATATTTGAAATACTATAATATTATGAAAAGAAATATAAAATTAAGATATAAAAGCAACATTTTGCTTTTTTGCTTCCTTATGATTGTCATATTTTGAGATGACTACAGCATCTTTGTCTCTGCTGGCTACAATATTTTCCCTTTCTATTGTTATTGTTCGGTTTTGTCTGATACTTCATGACCTAATTTGGGTTTTTTCCTTGGCAAAGATACTGGAATGGTTTGCCATTTTCTTCTGCAGCTCATTTTATAGATGAGGGACTGAGATAAACAAGGTTAAACGACTTTCCTAGGGTCACACTGCTATTACGTATCAGGCCAGATTTGAACTCAGAAAGAGTCTTCCTTACATTAGGCCCAGCACTCTACCCTTACCTCGCTAACCATTCTATCCCTATTTCCTCAAACTCTTTCAAGAACTCATTTAAAGAACCATTTTTCTTTCTTTAATCATTCTAATGAAGAGGTGGAAATATCAGAATCTTGAAGCCATGACATTTCTCCTTACTCCTAAAGTTACCTATTGGGAAGGATCATGAAGGATTTGTGTATGAATAACTCAGCCTTGGAAACAGTCACTTTTTTCTTTCCCCAAAGAGTTTACTAACCTCTACAAAATTTTTTTCCAAAGCCACCTTGTGGTGTAGATCTTGCCTGGATTCTTAAAGGCTGTACCAATGAAACTCAAGATTTGGCACTGACTACTAATCTGGAAAGCCAGACATGGTAATGCTGAATGGAGACAAATTCATGTAGAAATGGTCTGCAGGACCATTTAGGTCTAAAATGTAATATTATTTATATTTTCCCTTATTTATACTTTGTTAAATATTTCCCAATGACCCAGAGGATTTCTGGTCCTAGCAATGGACTGAGGACAAAATGGTGATCAACTCATGTCTATTGAAAAACTGAACAATGACTGTTTGGAAAGCCTCATCATCAGAAAATTGACTTTGTGACAATTTTTTTTCATACCATCATGTCTACTAAGGTGGGAAGAGAGAGCACCTAGTCCTCCACCCAAATGCCTACTTGCTGATGAGGAAATTGAGTACCAAATAGACTTAGAACTCCCCATAGTTATCTAGGTAATAAGACGTAGAACTGCCTTCTGACAACACTCCTGCTGTTTCATGCTGCCTCCTTGTGTTGGTTGAGGTAGTATTCATATCAATGAAATAATGGATCCCAATAATCAACAGTTAGTGTCCTCATATGTAAAAAGAAGATAATCATAATCACACTTACTTTCCACAGTTTTGAAGAGAAAATGAGATAATATTTATAAAGCACTTTGCAAATATTAAGGTTCTATATAAATGCTAGTGATTATTATTAATAATAATTGTGGTAGTAGAATTTGGTACTATAATCTAGTATATAATATTGAATATTGAATGACACTCTTCTAATGTTGAGTATTTAATCTTATGTTATGATAATGTATGACAGTGTGGTTCCACCATTACCTTCTCTGTCCTTTTTACTCATACTTAAATTATACTCTTTTTGTTGTTGTTTGAAATTTGTAACCAGTCATGGTTCTGGATCTAATGTAGCTCATTTCATCATGATCAGAAAAATTTCCTGGAATGTTGCAAGGATGAATGACAGCCTGAGAAATTAGATTCATAAGGTCAAAGGAATTGTGATTGTTTTATTGGACAAAGGGCCAAATTATGATTAAAAATTAGTCTTCAAGAATGAGGTTTAGCAGATAATTATTAGTTTTTAATCTATTACCTTCATGAAAAAAATGATAGAAAATGGGCTTAAATATTAACTTAAAGAATTTAGATTTAATATAAGAAACTGCTAAGAGTGAGGGCTCTTATATGTTGAAGAATTTTATAGAAGTTGATATATACTGTGCTCTGCAGAACTAAAACAGTGTGTTTGTTTGTGTGTGTGTGTGTGTGTGTGTGTGTGTGTTTGTGTGTCTTGTGCTTAAAATATATTCCTTCTTGGAGGAAAAGGAATGTGTGGACCAGAAAAATGTGAATCCTATCATGTCAAGGTTAAGAGGTAATGTTTCTTTTATACTTTATATTTTCATAATTCAGAGCAAATTTGGAATATCATGCCCAAATCTATGTCTGCACTATCTGTCATATTCATCATTTTCTGTCATCTATAGTAACCTTTGAATTTCCATTTTCTTGTATATCGCCTCCTAAAAGGTTCCTATTCTAATGGGCTTCCCACCTCCTATTGCCATAGGAGTTATCATTAGAGTTAATTTAGAATTGAAATGGTTCTTAGAATCCAAACCCCACAAATTATAAATAAGGAATGAGCAAGAGAAAGTTAAGTTACTCAATCCACTGTCACATAGATTCATAAGAAAGAGTCTTCTGACTACTGACAGATAAGAGTAATCTTTTCAGCCTGGCAGACTATTATTCATTTTATATAATATGAGCAGGTTAATCTTTTTCTATATAGATCTGTTTATATACTCCTTTGCTCAAAAAGATTTACTGATACCTACCAAGTTAAGCTCCTTTTCTTGACCTTCAAGGTAATTCACAATTTAGCATCATTTTACTTTTCCAGGATTAAGTCAAATTGCTTTTATTCATAGGATCTGTGATCCTATAAATTAATCAAATGGATTAATTTTCATCTTTCTAATATCCCTTGTTATGCTTTTCTATTAATGTGTCTCTGCTTAAAGTATTTCCTTTTTCTTGAATGTAATTTGCTTCTACTCTGTGTCTTTTTAATTCCAATGTTTCTTAACCTTTACTTCAAATTCTTCCTCTTCCAGAAAGGTCTAATAACTTTTTTCTCTTCAAATCTCATATAGCATTTTGTGAAGTCTTTACTTATGTAGTAGAATTATCTGTTTATGTTTTGTAACCCATTTATAGTCTATAATAATAATAACCTTCCTAAGGACAGAAGATGTGGCTTATCTAAACTTTCTTTCCCCCTTAGAACCTAGTTATAGTATTTTGGATATAGTAAGTGATAAATAAAAGTTTGTTGAATTAAATTCTTTGTGCCAAATTTTAAGAAAGGTACTCATGAATACTTTTATACAACAACCAATAAGACTAATGTAATCTTGAGTTTTATTCTGAGGGGCCAAGCTTTCAGGAACCAGAAGTTTCCACTGTATTTTGCATTGGCCAGAGAACATCCAGAGAGTATTGTATTTAGATCTAGACATTACAGTTCAAGTAGGAAATAGATAAATTGTTGAACATCCAGAGTTAGGCATTGGGAATGGCCTTATATTCATGCTATCAAAGGATTAGTTGAGAAAACCAGGATTAAAATTAGTTGAGAAAACATGGTTAGTATGGGAAAGAAAAAACTTAAGGGAACTATAACAACTCTTCAAGGATATAAGATATTCTCGAGTGAGAGATTAGAGTTATTGTGTATGACTTCTCCCAAAAGGGCAAATATAGGAAGTTCTAGGATCTAGATAAGGAAGGAAGAATGGAAGTTATAATATAACAATTTAGGCTTTACATAAGAAAAAAATTCCTAACAATTAGAGTCTTATTTTGTGGTTTGGGCTTGGAATTGATCCTCATTCCAGAACGTCTGTCAAGCAGATGGATTATCCACCTTACTGTACCCATACAGATAAGTTGGATTAGTCCCCTCAAGTGGTGGCCATGTGGTAACAACTTCCTCTGGGATCCTATGGATAACCCTAGGGTGGATAATAGACACAATATATTTTCTACTCATAGCTGTAACTCTTGTTTCCTCTACCAGTGCACTTTTCATTTAAAAAAAAAATCAGCCAGTATATCACCATTAACTTAATCACAAAACATTTACTAAACAAGAAGGTAAAAGTAAACATAAAGGTAATAATAATAATGATATAACAATCTCTCTCTAAACTTGGATCACATTCTACTACCAGTGATCAAGCATAGGAGGGGAGAGTCAAGTCAAGCTAGCAAGCATTTATTGAGTGCCTACTTTGTTCCAAGTGCTGGAGATGTGAAGGTAAAAGTTCCTGTTCTCAAATAGCTTACAGGCCAATGGGGAGACAATATGCAAATAACTTTATACAAACAAAATGTATACAAGGTAAATGGGATAATAATCAATCCAGGGCAGGCACTAGTTTTAAGAGAGATTGAAAAAAAAGGGCTTTTCACAAAGGTAGAATTTTAGCTGAGACTTGAAGGAAATCAGGGAATTTAAGAAGTGAAGATGATGAAGGAGAATGTTCTAGGCATGAAAGAATGAAAGTGAAAACAGCCAGAATTAGGAGAGTTTTGTGAGAGGAACATCAAGGAAGCCAGTATCACTGCATCACAAAGTACATGGAGGCAGAGGTGGAGGATGAAAGTAGAGGTGGCAAGGGTGATTGCTGATGGTGATTAATGTAAGGATTTAGAAGCCGTGAAAAATAGTAAGGGGCCAAGGCATGGAAGGCTTTAAAGGCAAAACAGATCCAGAAAAGTGGACAAAGACTTTACAGAATATCTAGTGGGTCTATGAAGAGAGAAATCCATGTTCCTAAGGCAACTTACAGGATAGAACTATAGGACCTGATATCTCATCAAGAAACAGTTTTACCATGTCTAACCTTTTAAGCAAAGCCAGTTATCTTGCTGGCTACCGTTCTTGAATTGTTGATGCAGTTTTAAGTTTTTCTTCTTCTTTTTTTCTCCTCTCTTTTCTTCCCTTTATCTCTCTCTCCCTCCTTTCCTCCCTTCCTTCATCTGTCTTTCTGGTTTTTTTCCTTCCTTCCTTTCTTCCTCCTTCCTTCCTTCCTTCCTTCCTTCCTCCCTCCCTCCCTCCCTCCCTCCCTCCTTCCTTTCCTCTTTTCCTCCCTCTTTCTTCCTGAGTTCTTGGATCTGTGGAACCATTTAATTCTACTTCCTTGGCAATGTTCTGAGAAACTTTCAATATACAGGTTTCCCAACCAGGATGTTGAAGCAAAAGTCATTTTTTTTTTCTGGACTCTGAGAGATTTTATCTCTTCAAACCATAGGTGACAGAACATAAGAAGGTAGATAAACTTTGAAGAGAGTGACAGAAAAAAGAGAAAGCAGGTTAGTTTTTAATTTCCTATTATTCATGCTATTCATGCATATTAGCTAGCTTCTGGTGGCAAAAGTGTTCCTCCAAATAATCTTTTCAAACAGCAAAATTTTCTTCTAGTCAGATTAACTCCAAGTAGAAGCTACAAAGCTTGTTTTTCCTTTGATTATTAAGTTTTGGTTAGGTTTGTATTTCTCTCTTCTGCTCTTTTACTTTCTCCTTCACTAATCATTTCTGAATATTATTTCTGACTTATTCCTGACTCAAATCAAATTTTCTTGATAGGAAGTAATTCATGTCTCTTAGGGAAAGAAAAGAAAACACACATTTGTCAGACACAACATAAATAGATGATATATGTCTCATAATCATCAGAAAATTATAGATATGGTTTCCTAGTTTTCAATATTAAAATGTTTTCAATGAGACAGTTATAGGAACTGGATAAATGATTCCATCAGTACAGAAAATTCTTGATGAGGGATTGCTACCAATTCAGGCAGATGCTAGTCTTATTGTCACCCAGTGTACTGAGAAGTTAGGGGACTTGCTCATAGTCACACAGAAGGAGGACTCTTGACCATAGGTCTTTCTGTTTACTTACACATAACTCTATCTCTTAACTATGTATGTCAACTGACATCTCCATATATGGAATGCTCTCCCTCTGCAACCCAGTCTCCTGGTTTTCCTAGCTTCCCTTAAATCTCATTTAAAGTTTCGTCTTCTATTAGAAAGAAAAGAAAATCTTTTTGGTACTCCTTAACATTAGTATTTTTCCTCTGTTATTATTTCTGTTTTATCTTGCACACATTGTGTTTTGTGTGATTTTTTACTTGTTGTCTCCCTTCCTTCTTGAGCACAGGAACCATGTTTTGCCCTCTCTTTCATTGTATAATAGCACCTAATATATAGTAGACATTTAATAAATTATTGATTACCTGACTTGATTCAACTTCCTGGATTAAAAGTCATTTCTCTAGCTCTTCCACATGCTACTTCTATAATAGGTTTATATAAATTTAGACATGGTGAAGTGGAGTTAGAAGAGAGCCAATTCAATTATCTTATTTTTTTGTGAATAACTATTTTTTTTTCTCAGGTACACTCTTTTTAAGAGGAAATGATTTTATTTAAGTCCTCAGAATTGTCTATACCTCTGCCCAAGTAATGAGAGGTTACTTTTTTTTTTTTTTTTTGCAGTATTTCTCACATGATTGCCCCTTATCTGTTCCTTTTAACAAATTAAATTGTCCAAGTAAGGAAGAAGTACCATCTTACCAAATAAATGAATGAAATGAAAAGTACCTGTTATTTTCTAGGCACTATTATAGGCACAAGGATCATGATTACAAAAAATAGCTAAGTCCTGTCCTCAAGGAACTTATATTTTAATGGGCAAGAGGAAACATTTAGAAGAAGATATCCCAAACTGAACTGCATTGCTGTGGGAAGTGGTAGGTGTCTTCTTGGAGGTCTTCAAGGAAAGTATTGATAAGCTTTTATTGGACATGATGTGGTGAGATTTGTTTTCAAGTATGAGTAGATGCTCACTGAAATCCCTTTTAACTCCAAAAAACTGTGGTTCTCTGAACAAGAGCTGGATAGTACAGATAATGAGTTGAAGCTGGGAAACATTAAGCCTGAAGAGATTTAATAGGGACATGATCACCATCTTCAAATATTGTAAATATTGTTGAGAAAAGAAAGATTAGATTTACTCTAAATGGCTCAGTAAGTAGAGTGCTAGACCTTGAGTCAGGAAGTCCTGAGTTGAAATCTTGCTTCAGAAAACTACTAGCAGTATAACCCTGGGCAGACTTAAGCTCTTTGTGTTTCAGTTTCTTCATCTGTAAAATAAGGATAATATCACCTAACTCCAAGGATTGTTGAAAGGATAAAATGAAATAGTATTTTTAAATGCTTTCCAAACATTTAATTGCTGATTATTAACAGAATGCAAAGATAGAACTAGTGAGTAGAAGTTATATTAGAATAAATTTTGGTTTGAAATAAGGAATAACTTCCAAACAACTCAGCTATCAAAAAATGGAATGGGTTTCTTGAAGAGGTAATTATTCAACCATATCATTGATTTGTTGAAGTAAAGGTTAGATGACCATTTCTTATACATGTTATATAAGGCATTTTTCTTCAAACTTTAAGGCTGTTTGACTTAAAAAAAAGACATTGTACCCAAATGAGGTCCACAAGAGCAGATCTTCAAAGGTACTGCCTTTATAATTTTTTAAAATGTTTTACTTATTTTATTTTTAATTTATAGAATAAAATAAGCATTTCAGTAACATACTATAATAAAAAGATTGCATGCTGAAACTTCAAATCTGTTATGTTCAACTTGCTATTCATCTTATATATATTAATAATGTTATTATGTAAATTTATTTTTTCTTTTTTTCTTCTCCCCCACCCTAGAGATGGCTACTATTAGACAAAATATGTATACATGTGTGTATATATATATATATATATATATACACATAAAATCATTCATTACATATTCCTATTTATCATTTCTTTCTGCAAATTACAGATTGAATCTTCCTTCATCTGTACTTTCTTAAATATAGAAAGATATTTGTAAAATTTGTATCATTTTTTAATTATGTTCTCTAGTCATCTAACCCTAAAGTAGAAAACATGGATGCATCTAGATCCTCATTTGTAGGTCTAATACCTATTCCTATTGAGCCTTAAAAATATTTCAGATATCAGCTGAAGAATCACAAAATTTTGTTGAATTTAATTTCAATATCATTTGGTTAATATTACCTTCGAGAGGTATAAATTGTAGAAAATAAACAGGACAGTCTTGAAAGGTTAGTGGGTTTAAGACAGCCCAAACTGGAATTACAGGGATTCCTGATCCAGAGTCCAAACTATGGATGGAATGGGGTGGGCCTGAAAGAAATTCTTCAGAGGTGCCCTGAGGAATTACATCATGGCACTGAGGTCTTTCTATTGTTCAGAAATTGCAAGCACTATTAGGAATAATTTCATGATCTTATGCTGATTAGAACATGTTAGACTATGTCATTTAATTCATGTATAGGTCTGATTTTGTACTTCAGAGTCTAAAAATACTGTTGAGCAGAAGACAAGTGAGAAATTGGAGAAAGGACTTGAGTAACAAAGGATTATTTTGTAAACAGAGAATTGAACTATTTAAGTGAATATTCCCCAAAAGGTAGTACACATTTTAATACCTTTAGCATATTTCACCATAGCTTTGCATTTGGAGTAACCAACAAGTAAATCCAACATGGAAGAATGGAATTGCTGTGAAAATGGAGTGAGACAGGGGAGTAATTTAAAAAGTATTAAGTTTAAGAATGAAAGACAGTGCATAAGATAGAGGATTTGGCTGGAGTCAAAAAGACCTGAGTTCAAATTTGGCTTCAGATACTTACTTAATTGACTTACTAGATGCTTCCTAGATGTTGTGACCCTGGGAAAATTATTTTTTATCTGTCTCATTTTCTTTGACTCTAAAATAGGTATGATGATAACACCTACTTCCCAGGATTGTTGTAAAGATAGAATAAGATCTTTGTAAAGTGCTTTGTAAAGTGTCCCTAGGACATAGCAGGCACTTCAATAAATGCTTATTTCCTTCTTTCCTGGGAAAAGATATAGGGATTTGGTGATTGAAGGCATATGAAAATCCCAGTTGTAGAATCTGAAAAAATAAATGTTGATTTCATCAACCTTTCAATGGATCAGACTGAGATTTTTCCGAAGTAGCTGTTCTTTCCATTGGTATATATTGTGACCATCTCTGCTTTCTCATGTTCCATGGTCTCCCAAGCATTCTCCAACAATCTATCCAACATGCTGAAATATCTCATTTAGATCTTTTCACATTTTGTAGGTAGCTATAGGTGTCCATCCTTCTCACATAACTGATCCACCTCTTTTTCCAATCATAATCTGGTCATCATGGAGTACTGATAATAACTATCTCTATCCTATTCAACCATAAGAATCAATTGGATGCATCTTCAACTTGGAGTATGAGCTTTCTGCCTGTTGAACTTAATATTGGAAGGTGTGTCAGATTCTCTGAAGCTCTCAAAGAATGGAAAACCTTTTATACCCCAGTTCTACCTCCAATTGTATTTTTAATTTAAGGGCCATGATAAGAAAGAATTTACCTAATTACAGAATCATAGACAGAGTTAAAAGGAATCTCAGTGAACATCTAATTAACTTCCTAAATTTTCAGATGAGGAAACTGAAGCCCAAGGAAATTGAGTTTCTCCAATTCACACAAACAGTGTCAGACGCAGAATGCTCTACTAACTCCTGAACTAGTACTCTTTCCTGTGTCCTGTGCTGCCATCCTCCCACTTAGAAAAGCTCTGAACTTTCATCTGATGGAGAAGGGACTTCCTCCTTGAATCTTTTGTATTTCACTAAGTCTTTTGGCCTTGTCATAATGAAATTGGTTTCAAAAGCAAAGATAGCCACTCTTAGATTATTCTTTGCTATACTCTTTTTCCTAATGTGAAATAATGAGATAACAAAGCAGCCACTATTAGGTTTCATGTCTGCTGTTCCTTCTATATCCAAGGCTTCCCCAAACATTCATATTGTCAAATCCAGGAGTTCTAGAGAAGGCATAGCTCAGAACCCTTGTTCTGCCTGCCAGCAGGCAAAGGAGCATAAAAGAAACAGATATGGCCCAACTAACTTTTAAGGTAATTAATATAAACATAATATAGTAATTGTAAATATAACTAATATGATATATAAAAATCCAGGATAACCAGTTTTTAAGTCAGGGGTGCTTAATCCAAAATTTCTGAATATATATACATATACACATAAATTTGCATATGTGTGTATTTATATATGTATATTAATATATATTTAAATATAATTGTTTTCCTTTGAAATCCTAGATATTTTATTATATGAATTTTACAACTTTATTCTGAGAAAGGATTTATAGGCTTCACTAGACATCAAAAGAGGTCCATGTAAAAAGAAGGAGTTAAGAACTCCTGTTTAGTGAATAATTTAGAAACTCTGAATATAAGTGATTCAGGAAGAGACAAGTTCCTATGATTAGCACTTTTCTATTTGGCATATTGCTACTGGAAGGATCATCTAATTGGTTCTTAACACAGTTATCTCACTAATAATAGAATGGTGGGTCAGAAACAAAGGCTAATCAGATGCAGAGAAACACTCTTAATATCTTGATTGCTCCAATGATTTCTTTTTTTATCTTTGCCTCAATATGAGTCTTTTTCTCCTTGGCTGCTGTGAGTTGTCATTTCTATTTGTATTCCCATCTAAGTCCCCACCAGAAAGTCAGAGAACTGATATTCTGCAGAGGAGCTATAGTTAAATCATTAAAGAGTAAGATATTCATGACATCATTTCTTATGTCATTGGAAATTTGCTTCAGACTGCTTTTTTACTACATAAATCTCTTCATTACTCTTGGGGTCACCCACAAACTTGAATCATCAGAGGATGTGCTGTAAGACTCCCAAGCATACAACCCTGCTGCAAGGATATTTGTATTAAATAAGATGGAACTTCAGAGTTAATTGATCAATAATCACTTATTATGTACCTAATTTGTGCCATACAATTACTGTGAATTCAAAGAAAGATAAAAACATGGTCCCTGTCCTTATAGAAGTCACATTGTAATGGTGTAGAAAACATGCAAAAAATTGTATATTGTGTATATGTGAGCATATGTAGCTACATATAATTACATATATAGTATATATCTGTTTATATAGACATACATATATATTTCTATATACTATAAATGGAAACTAATTTCAGAGAAAAAGTATTGGGGAGTCATGAAGGCAGACAAAGAAGCCAGGAAGAGGAGGTGAGGAGGAAAACATTCAGGTATGGAGGACAGCCAGTGAGTAGGAACTGAATCAGGAGATGGAGGCTCATGTGAAAAGAAGAGCAAGGAGGCGATTGTCTCTAGATCTTTGATTACATTCAGGGGAATAATATCCAAGAAGACTGGGAAGGTAGGAAGGGACCAGATTATGATGGGCTTTTATATGCCAAACAGAAGATTTTATATTTGATTCTGGAGGAACAGGGAGCCACTTTAATGTATTGAGTTGGCAATGGTCATAACATGGCCAGAGCTGTATTTTAGGAAAAACATTTTGGCAGCTGAATAAAGGTAATGGGGAGAGACTAGAGGCAAGGAGATCATCAACTTGAAGACTATCACAACTATGTAGCATAAGGTGATCAAGACCTGTGGTAGCTATGTGAGAAGAGATAAGGAGGACATAAACAAGAAATGCTATGCACTTGGATTAATTTGGGATTATTTAAAGAAGTTTCCCAAATGTGATCACATCCTCACACTTTCTTCTATTCTGTGTCTAGCTCAATGCTAATTTTATTAGATTATATTGGATATGTACTGGTTGTCCATTTGTATGTCAACCTCTGGACAATAATGTATCAGTTTCCTTTTATAAAATGGGAATAATAATAGTACCTAAGTCCCAGGGTTGTTTAAAAGGCTAGAAGTAGATCATATTCGGAAATGTGGCTAGCAAAGGGGGTGATGATGGTGATTGATTGATGATGAGGATGATGATCATCATCATAACTTATAGGTACTTTGCCTACCAGTATAGGTCCTAACCCTTCTGAACTGTTATGCGTATCTTTTTGTCAATCCCACTTGGAGGCTCTACCTTCTTAACTAAAGATTTTGCTCTAGGCTTTTAATGGATGTTCATGTAGCTCTCAGAGTGTGCATCTATTTTACTTAATTTTTTTTTAAAGACTGGGTCTCCCTATCTAGCCTAGATTGGAATTGAAGAGCTTCTTCATGAGTCCAATACTACTTCTGACAGAGATAAGAATTTTGAAATACTCTGCTTCTGACCTACTCACTTTTTTCTTTTACATCTAATGGTTATCTAGATCTGGGAGCTCATCATATTAATGCTGAACTTATCATAGACATCTGCTCAACACAGTCCATTGCAGCTCAGAACTCTGGAGCTCAAGAAATCTGCCTGTCTCTGCTTCCTCAGTAGCAGTTATTATAGCTGAGTGTCAACATGCTTAACCAATCTCTTATTCTTATTATAGCACTGCTTCGTTGCTTTCTTATTTTAATAGGAATAACAATAATAGTGGACATTTATATGGTACTTTAAGCTTTGCAGAGTGAGATATATATGTATATATATATATATATATATATGTGTGTGTGTGTGTGTGTGAAGTATGTGGATTTTACTATATATGTTATATATATTTAGGCAACTCTGTGAAATAAGTAACAGTTTTTGCTAAACCATTTTACTTGTGAGGAAATTAAGACTCAGAGAAATACACAGAAAATGTCAATGAGCTAATTTATATATTATATATATATATTAATTTCATTTTTTCCTCTTTTAGGCTGTGTTCAGTTTCACAATGGTCTCTCTTGCTGCAGCAAATGCAGAATTTTGCTTCGATCTGTTCAAAGAGATGAATACAAATCAAGGAACTGGCAATGTCTTCTTTTCTCCCCTAAGTCTATTCATTGCTCTCTCCTTGGTGCGGATGGGCTCCAGAGGTGATTGTGCAAAGCAAATTGATAAGGTATATATAGATATATATAGACCAACATTTCTACCTTCAGATATGATCTTTTTCAGCTTATCAGAACTCTGGTTTGTTTGTTGTTGTTTTGGAGTTTATTTTGTCCCAAATCCTGTGCCCAAGCAACTATTTAATTGGAAATTAGCTGACTGCAGAGGGGGAGATAATCATATTTTCCTATAGACCCATAGTCTTATGTTGGGAAAGGACTCCTTTTAAAATGCTCAATGTAAAGTAAAGAAGAAAATAGAAGAAATTTCATAGAATCTTATAGAATCTCAGGATTTCTTCCTTTATTCAGGGACTATGAAGAGTAAGGTCAAGGAGGCAGAAGAACATGTGGCTCATCTTAAAACCAATAAAGTCCTTGTTTAAAGAAATATCAGAAGATTTTTATATTATGAATGGTACAGCTGCTACTCATATCATGATGTATTCCAGAAAAATTCTAACCCATTTTATTCTCCTGTCATTCTCATAAACCTGAGAGATTTTATTTACTTCACAGGCACATACATACACGTAGCATTAAGTCAGGCTCAGAGTGAGAGTGCCATCCCTCCTTTAGAAGCTTATCATCTAAAAATCAAAAAGCTGTCCAATTTCAGAGCTCTATTGAAGGTTGAGGTGACTTTATACTTTGTGTGAAATTTCTGTAACTTTACACAGATTCCTCCCATATGTCTGGATATTGAAGTCTTAGATCTTGAACCTTGAACCTATAATGTCTTAAAATAAAGATGATGGAATTGAAATTTCACAGATCTAGCTCCCTTAACTTTTAAAAACTATCCTCCCTAGCACCAATACCTGAGAACTCTAGAGTAAAGTTTGTATTTTTTAGTTACAATGACTTTTCTAGTGCTAGTCCTAGAACCAAGTTTAAATCCTACCTGAGACATTTACCAGAAGAGAAAACCTTTTAATTTACTTCAGTCTCAGCTTTCCCATTTTAAAGATGAGGAGACTGAGACTGAAGTAAATTAAATTTGTAGTGAATTAGTTCATATATGTTATTATGAAAGCTTGATGTCTTTGGCTGACAGTATACAGAAATATAATACTCTGGTCAAATGCAGGAAAATATATATTTCAAACTTTGCTAAGGGTGCAAAAATAAATGCATTGTTCTGACTGAGCCTGCCCAGTGCAGCTTTGAAATGCTAAATAATTGAGCCAATTGTTAGTACATTATTTTGGGTTTGTCTAGGACTGTTCTTTCTCTGGTGATGTCAATAAAATACAGATTATAGAATCACATAGAATCATAGGTCACAGAATTAAAGATTAGTGCTAAACGGTTCCTCAGAAGCCAACTAATCCAAGTCCATTATATTTCACATGAGGACATGATGTTGACAGAAAGATATTGTATAAAGGAGGATTGGTGATAAAAACCAGTCCTGATGTGGTCCCAAAGAACAATCCCCATACATAATTTTTTGAATCCTGCTAATAAAATGGGTGGTAGCAGAAAAAATTCCCAATGTCTGTCTCTGCATTATCTGGCCTTCTCCCAAAAAATGCCTTTGAAAAACATAACTAAAAGCTAAACGAACCCTAAGAAAAGCTATTAACCTTAGGAAGGACTTCTGGCTCTAACAATCTTATGATTCTACTACACCGTTTAATTGGAAAATGGGGGTTTTATTTTTGGTTTTTAAAAGCCTCTTGGATGTCTGCAGTGATATGTATCACTCACAAAAACATTATTAGCTTCTTTTTAAAAAGTACCATTTCAAGCTTTGTGTCTCCAATTGCAGGTTCTTCATTTTCACACGGACCAAGGATCTTCGAATTCTGGGGTAAATATTTATAGGGCATTTGAAATTTTCCATCAGAAGAAATAAAGAATGTTATGTAATGGGTGACTAAATTGAAAGAAATCTGCTTCCTCTTCCTCTTCTCCTGACCAGAAACTATAGTTCTATGTGGATAGGAAGTTTTTGTTTCTCATCTTTCTAAGCTAAATGATGAAAACTCATCAAGTTTTTTTTTTAATCTTTCAAATAAAGTTTGAAAATCACCAACTTGTCACAAGTGAAGATCAAATAAGATTATGCAAAATGATAAACACATATCTCAGTTCTTCATAGTAAAGGAAAAATTAACTACTTCAGTCATTTAGGATCTGTAAATTGGAACACAGTAATTGGATCCACACCACTGATTACAACTTAAACTATATTCATTTTGAATTCAATATTGATTGCTTAATGGTTTTATACACACACACACACACACACACACACACACACATATATATATATATAGTGGTATTGTCTAATAATTCCATGAAAGTGTTTAAGTGTTTCCACCCTTTAGTAGCATCTTATAAATATATGTAGTTATTTACATACATGTATCTTCCAATTCCAGGAATGAATTAACTACTTGTCTTTATCTTTTTAATGACAATTTGACAACACCCAGGGACTCCAATCCCAGATGAAAACACTTCTCTCAGAAATAAACACATCAAGCAATGATTATCAACTCAAAATTGCCAATGGTCTGTTTGCAGAAAAGATATTTGATTTTCAAGAGGTAAGCTGAGCTGTTCTCATTTCAACAGATTATGAATATTATTATTTTGCCTAACAGATTATTTGTGTGATAATTCAGGCACTTCTTCATAATTAATTCTAGCAAGCTTATATGGAAAGAGCCCTTGAGATTAAGTCAAGAGAAGTAATTTTGAGCTTTAGGATCATTGGCAAGTTACTTAAGTGCTCTGAACCTCAGGCATTTCCTATCAGTAAAATGGGAAAAAAATCCTACGTGCATTACCTAGCTCTTTGAAGACAGAAAATGTAGATTTGAGTTGTTTGAACCTGGATATGTCACTTAACTTTTCTGAGTTTCCCTTTTTTCATTTAGGAAATGAAAAAAGGTAACACATATTACATATCTCATGAGATTGTGAGAAAAAAAATTACTTTATAAACTTTAACCGCTATCAAGACTTTAACCCACACTAAGACTTTTGGAATACCCTGAATAGTACATTAAAGTTTAAGATTTTCAGGCTTAAAATTATCTAAGAGGTTCAAGATACCCTGAATAGAAGTGATTTGCTATTATTTAGTACAAAGCTTTTTAAACTGTGGGATGCAGTCTCATTGGCTAGTTAATTGTGGAAGTCACAAAAAAACTTGGCAAAAGTAAATGGTTTCTGAACATAATGATCAAAATTTAATTCAAAACAAAACACATAATGAAACTGACGTTTCTGCAGTGCTTGCCCATGTTGCATCCTAGAACTTTACTATAGTCTTGCTTCTAAACACACAATATGCATTCTTAGCACTCTGAATGCATGAATGCTGCCAGAAATACCTCAGCTCAAATTCCAGATGGGGTAATGTAATAATTTCTCAAGTAATCAGAAGTCATGAGTGGAAAAAGTTTAAGAAGTTCTGGTTTAGTGAGTAATTCTCAGGATTTTACTAGCTCTCTAAGCCATATGGGTAAATGTAACAGTGTAGTCTAAAAAAAACAAAACAAAATTGAAAGTTGGACTTCAGGTATGGTTCTCAGAGTTGGTCTTTCTATCAACACAGCTGAAGATTTGATTAACTCAAGGATTGCTAATCCACATCTCTAAGGTTTGTGGCAAGGAAACATTGGCTTGCTATGATGTCCAGAACAGAATGGAATAACAGGGTACAAGTAATACAAGCCTTTTAATAACATTTATTTCTTTGAAAGCTAAAAATGAGTTAATCATTAATATCTAAAAACAGCAATTATAGTTTACTAGGCTTTGTGGAACCTTAAAATACATTTTCAGATTCTCTGGTTCATTTTTCAGATACCTCCAAAATTCTACCTTTCCCTTATCTTGATCTTTATTTTCCTATCTACTAAAGCACTGGGACTGGAGTCAGAAAAAACTGAAATCAAATCCAGCCTCAGACACTTTCTAGCTGTATCACCCTGTCCATGGTACTTAATCTTGGTCAGCCTAAGTTTCTTCCACTATAAAATGGATATAATAATAACAACATATTTCCCAGGACTATTGTGAGAATTAAATGAGATATATTTGTAGGATGTTTAGCACATTTTTTGTTCAATTGTTTTTAGTCATATCTGTTTTTTATTGACACCATTTTGGGATTTTCTTGGCAAAGATACTAGAGGGGTTTTCCATTCCATTCTCTACCTCATTTTACAGATGAGGAAACTGAGGCAAACAGATTTAAATCAACTGCCCAGGGACATATAACAAGTAAATGTCTGAGTCTGGGTTTGAATTCAGATTTTTTTGACTCCAGGCCTGCCACTCTATCCATTGCACCTCCTAGCTGTCTATACCTGGTACATCCTAGGTGTTTAATAAATGCCTGCTTCCCCTTTACTGCCTTTAATCCACCCAACTATTTACTACTATTACTGCTTTTGGCATTCAAGGTTCTGTACTCTGGCTCAGCATCACTTCCTTTAGTCCACTTCTTCTGCTTCTCCTAAAAGAGGCCCATGAAGAAATTTCAGAAACCACTTCCTACCACATCTCTGCCCCAAGTTACAGACCCAAATATAAGCCATTGAAATAAGGAATTGAATAAATACAAAAAATATCACAAGGAACAGACTTGATTAATAAGGACAGAAAATAGAAAGACCACACTTTGCTCCCAAACTTCTTAATAAATATAGCATCTACTCAATCCACTCATTAAAAAAATAGTCTTTTTTAATTGGCCAAATTAATTGTTTATATCTTTAGAGCAGAACAGTGACATAGAAAATACTCAAATTATTAAATCTGACTTTAAAATGAACTGTTGTTTTTATATTTGCTTTTTATTTCGTCTTTGTCTGATTCTCTGCAAATTCTATCCATGCAAAACAAGGGAGCCTTGCAGATTTATTCAATTCAACATGCCTTTATTAAGCAATTAATATGGCAAGGCACCTAAGTCATATGGAAGGACAAAGATAATTTAGTGTGCTCTAAAGGAATACTAATGATGGATATTCAGGTATGGTTGAAAAAAAAAACAAAAAAGAAAAACAATTCCTGATTTCAAGGAACTTACATTTCATTTGGGGGTGTGGGATGGGTACACCATGTACACAGGTAAGGAGTATTAAATTATATACAAGTGTATAAATAAGGAACTTCAAGAGGGAAAAAATCAGAAACACGAAGAGTGACTAGGAAAAGTTTTGTTTAACATGTGATGCCTAAGCTTTGCTTTAAAAATATTTGAGATAAGAGGTGAGGAAAGTGTATTTTAAGCATGCATGGGGTGCCAAGGATATAGAGGGATAGAGAGAGAATATGAAATATAATCAGGAGGAGATATACAACCTGACTATGGCTCTCATTACTACTTCTACCAACGGTATATTCTTTTGTCACTTCCATTTCTACCTACCTATTATGTCTGATGTGAGAAAATTCCTCAGGAGAGAAAGTGACTGCCATTTAAATGATAGTTTTAAAAGAGGGTTTTTGTCTGTGGTGAGGGCTTTACTATTTTCTCCATAAGAATAGTTTTTCCTCTCAGGTTTGAGTTGATGACTGATGGAGAAATGAGTTGGGGGAGGAAGATAAGTGACTTAGACTTCACACCCTGCTAATAATAATAATAAGGTGCCAACTTCAAGCTTCCTTTCAGCAACCACTTGGATTAAGTCTAAGTTTATTGTCTAAGAGACACACCTTTCCTGAGGGCATGGGAGGTAATGACTTAGGTTTTAAAAAACTTACTTGGTTACGAAAATAGTAATTTGCCACAGTCAATCATCTCAAGATCTGATAATAGATCAACATGGGGTGGGAGACTTAGCAGTGCAGTGCAAATATCAACACCTGTTTCTGAAAGAATCCTGGGAATGCAGTTTGAAGAAACTTTAATAAGTAAAAAAAAATACTTATTTTTTGAATGTAGCTAGATCCAACAGGACAGAATGAAATTATCTTGGTATTTCATTGAGCAAAAATGCACATAGCAAAACTCAGTACCCAGAATTGTATGGTAACTGAACTTGTTAAATAGTGAACACCTTTTCTAGAATATGCAACATGGTAAAGGCACTTTTAGAAAATTCTTCTATCTTTTCCTCTTTGAATCGAGCACTTCCAATGCTGTGAGTCTGAGGATCTAGGGCTGGGATATAGCATTCTTTAATCAGGTGATCTCCAGAAATCATGTAACAGCACAGTTTCTCTTTCCTGTGCCAATAGGTGGAGGGACCAGATTTTCTAATCCCCAGATCAGGCCACATAAACTGACAAGTGACATTCCTTTGGCAAAACCTTGTTAAAAGTATATTTACTTTTATTAATTGGGATTGCCCTGGAAAATCAATCTAAACTAAAAGCTATACACTATTAAGTACTTATAAAGCATCTATTAGTATAGTGTTGTATGTAAGAAACATAGAGAAGGTCACTTGGGCGGATCCCAGAGTGTGGTGGGGGAATAATATATAAAAACAAAACAAAACAAAAAACAAAAACTCAAAAGTTAAGTTGTAAAAGATTTTAAAAGTTAAACAGAGGAGCTTATATTTTATCTCATAGACAATATTGAGCCATTGCTTGAATATTCTCCTTGTTATAGGTAAGAAACTGAGATAGGTAATCCTCCCTCACTTAAATCCAATTCACTTGCATGTTATGGCACCACTTCCCTGATCACCTTCCATGGTCCTCTTTAGAAACAAAGGGCAAACAAACAATAACAGCCTCTGTGAGGTTCTGTTACCAAAGCAGATCTACAACTGTTCTGGGACTTACAGTCTTAGCAGAGAGGTTAAGTGAATTGCCCTGTTCACATAGTTAGCATATTTCAGAGGAAGGATTTGAACTCAGGTTTTCCTGACTTCAAGACCAAGTCTTGTCCCACCACAGCAATCTGATTCTTCCTTAAATATATATTGCCATTGTAGATCATTCACAATAGCAAATTTTGCTTTTAGATTTAGAAATATATTTGTTTTGTTTTCTCCAATAAAATAGAGAGGGTAAAGGACTGAAAGATAGATTCATCTTAAAATTATTAGTTTTTTTTTTTAATATTTAATTCCTATGCTTTATTGTATCACGGTAAATGGCACATTTTTGCTGGGGATACTTTAAAAGATCTCTTTTTGTTTTTAAAGGTGAAGATATTAAATACTCAGTAATAAAGGACATTCAATTTTTTTCATCAAGCTAAAGAAGAAAACTTAACTAAATATTTAGAGAAAACTGCAATTAAATTTTGCTTAAAAATACAAATATAAAGTGAAATAAAATACCACTTTCATTCATCAAGTGGTGCTAGGCCCAACCCTCTATGAACACATATGCTTGTGTTTATACTATTATATATAAGGTGATGATTGTTCTGTTAATATATTTTTATTTTAGAATTTTTTAAAATGTGCTGGAAGCTTATATAATGCCAAAATACAGCGTGTAGACTTTACAGCTGATGTAGGAAAAACCAGGGATGAGATTAACCAATGGATGGAGAATCAAACAAATGGTAAGTGTAAAACTTTTTAAAAAATACAATACTTGCCAAAGTTATATGTGTATATTAAAATCTGAAATAAACCAAGAAGAGAAACCTCCTCTTTATCCATAGTGATTAATGCTATCATTTAGCATCTCTGAATTATTTTATATGCCTTTCTTTGTTTCCCCAGGGCTTAGGACAGTGTCTTGCACATAGTAGATGCTTATAAATGCCTTTTAACTGACTAGCTATACCTTCAGTATGGTTTAGAATAATGTCAATATATGAATGTCATCATTACTCATCTATAACTTAGCCAGAAAGTAATAATATAAAGTGACTAACTCTCCAGTTACAAACCAAATATCACTATTACCCATAAAGATTCTATTTCCTTAATTAGGGAGTCCACCATTGCTCTATCAGACCTAAACTTCCTATATTCTATCTCTTCCTTTGTATTACTCCTCCTAAACCTATTCTTTTCTCTTGTTGAAACCTTTAATACCTTCTATAGCCAGTTATTTCTTCATTTAGACTTATTCTGACTTCATTTGATTTTCTTTTTTTCTCCATTTCAACTCGCGTTAACTATTTTACTTGTACATTGTTTTCTGCTTTGGAATCTCTCTTCATTATCCTGTACCCTTCATCCTTAGCCAAACCTCAGCTCTAGAATTACTCCTATTCTCCATATCCTTCACTTCCTCCCGATCATGGGCTGTTGAATATGAGCTAGAGGAATTCTCAAAACCCTGATGACTGGAAACATTAAAGTTCATCTGACTTCTATAGGGCGCCTTTCAAAGCATGAGAATAGAGAGAGAATATGGAATATAACCAGAAGATATACAACCTGACTATGGCTCTCATAACTACTTCTACCAAGGATATATTCTTTTGTCACTTCCTTTTCTACCTACTTAATATGTCTGATGTGGGAAAGAGTCCTCAGGAGAGAAAGTGACTGCCATTTCAATGACAGTTTTAAAAGAGGATTTTTAAAAAGAGAGTTGCACAAACTCCAAGAGATTGTGACTTGCCACATGATTGATAAATATCAAAACAGGTATGTTCAGACTGGGGCTCCTGACTCCAACTTCAGCACTCTAACCACTTCGACATTGTGGCTTGCTTAACACATGGAAGAACCTGGGATTAATTTGTGTTTGAGCATATGATCTTGATTTCTTAGAGTAATGAGCCTATGTATTAACTGATCAACTGAGAAACTGTTCTCATAAAACAGCTATGACTAAAATCACTTTCTTTTTTTTAAACTTAAAAAAACTTCACATTTAAAAATTTTGCATTTAACAAATATCCTCCCCAAAACATTTCCATATAAATTAAAATAGTGAAAGATAATTACCTATGAAATTGCAAATTTGACTATGTACAGCTTCCTTTTAGTTAACCAGTCAATAAGCATTATTAACCACTTAGGTGCTAGACACTATGCTAAGTACAAGAGATACAAAAGAAATCTAGACATTGTCAATTTTCAAGGAAGACACAATCTGATGGAGAAAACAATGAGAAAGGGTGATAGGGTGCACTAACATATAAGTATATCATAAATTTAACTTTCTGCTTTTAAAGCTGATCTGTTTGTCCATATCTCCTTCTGAACTGCTATCTCCTAATCATCTATCTGTCCACTGGACCCAGATTTCTCTGGAAGAGAAAGTAAAGCAGTTGACTTTGCACAGTTCTCTCATCACTTCAATTCAATTCACTTTTATGGCATGACATCATTTCCTTGATGCCATGGTCTCTTCAAGAACAAAATACAAGCAATGATAACAATAATAACCTCATCATTTTGTATAGTTTTTTAAAAGGGCCTTAATCTGGCATATTACATAAAATTCAACCATTAGCCTTGACAGAGATGCCTCAAGGAAAATATCTCAGAAAAGATATTTTACTTTCTCTGGCAGATTTTGTCTTTACATCAAACATTTTCAATTTATTTGGAAGGAGAAGACTAATAATTAGACATTACCCTTATCTTCTTCTCTTCTCAAAGCTATTCATTCTTTTAAAAAAGGTATTTCAATTTAATTTTGGGCCCTCAGTAAAGTAAGTGTGTTTCTGTGGCTGAACTGCAATAAGAAATATTGCATGTATTTTTGAAAATAAATTTGTAAAGATACAAATATAAAATTGACCTTGGAAAGAGAAATGAAATGAATTAATTTTCTTAACTCTTCTGGACATTATCTGGAATTTGGTCATCAGCCATGGTATAGCCTAAATATACCCTAACCACAAAAATAAGAAATATAGAAGGAGAGACAGAATATAAGCTTGTTCTTCTCCTGGGAGAAGACAACTTGGTTGTCTTTTTACAGTTAACTAAAGTCAAGAGTTCATAGTTAAATAAAAGGGTATTAGATTCTCAGTACCTCACAATGTATTTCTGTGGTTTGATGGATCTATAATCTCATTCATGTGGGTATTCTCTTTAGTAATGTAGATCTGAACCTATCTATGCTTTTTCATTCTCCATAATTCTCGTTCATTTACTGCAGTAAAAACCCCACAGGAAATTCACTAACATAATGGAGAGCTTCCTCTAAATGTCTTGATATTGAGTGGGTACAGTGGAACATGTGAGCTCTCTAGCATTTATTACTTGCTCTCACTATATGATCAACCTATATCTTTTTCCTTATCATATATCTCTTTGATGATTCCACACTTCAGTGAAATTCTTTTTTGGTAATGAATTGGATCCAGTGTTTACTTCTCCATTTCCCTTTGGATGATTCATAACTATAATTTTGGAAAGGGCTGTATTCCATGACTCATAGCACAAAGATCACTATAAGATGATTGATATTAAAAAGATCGATTTTTATTTCAAAGAGTCACCCAGGAGTCATTTAAAGTACCCTGTACTTTCTCATATTTAGTGTAGCCTAAATTCTCAATTCTGTTTTATTGCTTTTCTCTTCTATTCATACAGATATTAGTAAATTGGTTTGTATCTTGATAAATATGTGAATTTAGCACAGACATTTGGAAAAATATTTTTCAAGATCCTTATGGGTTAAGAAATTTGTCTTCTTGATTTCATTTTCTCCAGTCTAGGCACAGTGTTTTACATATGGCAGTAGCCTTATTAATGTGTGTTAGATATATAATCTCTTTGTGGTACATTTGTTCTCTTTTACTACTGTTTATCCATGATTCTGAAACTGATGAACACAACTTCTTGTATCTTTCATTTCTTCCTACAATATTTCTTCTATTGACTAATTCCTAATAGGGACTTGGTAGGGACTAATTCCTGGTTTGGAACTCAACCCTGCTCTATTTCACCCTTCAATCAAGTATCTTTCAGGCATGGTCAGCCTATAACAAATGAGTATAATAATAATTTTTTTCTCTACTTCATAAAGTGGTTCTGAAATTCAAAAGAGATCAGATTTGTAAAATATCTCTATAGTGATAGACAACTATATGTTTACTCATTGCATTTATTAAACTACTTAATTTAGAATTTGAAATTGTGAAGATTTTAGAAGGCTCCTAATAACCTAGGAAATTTTTCCTCATCATTTTTTTCAGCTGAGTGAAACCAAAATGGTATCTGAAATTCCAGATATTGTAATGATTATGAACAGCACTAAGATGGGATGAGGGAATCTTACTGAAAAAGCTATAATATCTTATTGAAAAAGTCCTGAGTACTATTATCCTATTAAAGCAATATATCTATTTTTTTCCTCAATGTTTTTCAAAAGGCAAAATCAAGGATATCTGTCCAGTGGGTACCATTAGTTCATCGGCAGTAATGGTGCTAGTGAATGCTGTGTACTTCAAAGGGAAATGGGATGGGGCATTCACTAAAAGTGAAACCATAACTTGCCGTTTCAAGTCCTCCAAGGTATGTGAATTTTTGTTATATGTATGATGCCTTTGGTTATTTATCCTTGTTGAAAAGTTGTAATTGTACCATTACTGTGTTATGACAATTATTGAACATTCACATTTTATCTATATTAGCAAAATCAGGAAGCCATATGTTTTTAATGTCAGATTATATAACTTTCTATCTTATAATGTTCATTCATTTGACAAAGACAAATGATGAGAAGGAAGTAAAATAGCTTTTATTTTCACTGAAAAATATTAAATTTAAAAACAAATGCTTCAAATATTTACCAATTATGCACTCTGGATTGATCATTCTACAAGGTTTTGGGGGTTTAGGAGGAGAAATATTTAAACAGATAAAAATATGCCTTTTCTAATTGAACTTATATTCTGTGCAGCAAATCATGAAAATTATAGTTCTTCCAGGCATTTCATTATATTTAAAAGAAATTCAAATATGGAAGCAAATTGAAAACGTCCATTCTTTATTTGGGAATTTTTATACTACCTGGAAGCCTATAGTTTATTATTATATACAAGTATCTTTTGCTATTCACTGTTTTACCACTTTACTGAAGGAACTAATGAATTGATAGGAAACACTGATTTTTAAAACAAAATTTTCTAATTATGAATTTAATAACAAGTATAGTTATTTTACCATTCAAAGAAGAACAAAAAGGCTTCTAAACTTCTAAATATATACAGTTCGTATTAATAAATCCCCTCCCTTGTATATAATTAGGCATGTTTCTTGTACTGTGTTTGACAATGGGATATTTAACATGTATAAATAGAAAAGATTTTCCCATTGTAGTTTGGTGTCTATGAGGATTTGGAGGTTTGGTCAAAGTTGGAAAAAGATTCAACTAGATTATTATTACAGGTAGGGAATGAGAATTTTTTTTCATTGGAAAATAGTAAGCTTAAAAATAAAGCAAAAATTAAGACCCCAAATATTTATTGATCATTTATTCTGGATTGGCCACTGTATCAGGCTCTGGGAGGAAAGACATTTAAATTTAGATTTAAAATAATATCTCTTCTCTAATTGAACTTATATAATGTGCAACAAAGTTCCCTTTAGCTGACCCTCACTTTTGGAATGTGGATGAGAATAGACTTTTTCAGATTGAGCAGAATCTACTCTCTAGGCATCATCCTGACCTCTACCTCTACAGAGATATTTCTCTGTCCCTGCACGTGTTTGAAAAAAAAATAGTGCTAATACAATTTTTACTTGTTACTGTCTAAGTTCACAAAAAGAAAATTTAATATAAGGAAATCATTAATGTTTTCCTAACAATACTTTAGATTCTATAGTAAAAGATAGTAGATAGCAATGCCAATTAATTCACTTTTCACCTAAGGGTTGGGAGATCCCTGGACTTAACTCTTGTCTTACTTTGGAGCATTTATATAAAATAAAATTTTAAAAAATCGTTGTCAATATAATTCTCCCTCAATTGTCTCAGAAGTCTCCATTCAGGAGGTAGAGAGGAGGAAAAGGACTCATTTTATCTTTCTATTCACATAGAAAATGTATATCTTCTTCTCTTTGTCTTATTATCTGCCTATCCCTTAACAAATAATGGATGATAAAATCAAGGATAATTAAGATCAATTATATTTTTATCTGAATTACCTAGGATAGTAATTAGGGCAGGAAGTATGAACCAAGTTTATAAGACAGGAAAACTTTGTAATAAATGTCTACTGTCTCAGTAGATATAAGGAGAGAAGGAAGACAGCTACTTTTCCATCTAGAAGTTATCTTAAGTCATGCAGCATCTCATTGGTGTTTTTGGCTATCCCATCTTTCCCACTGAAAAGCAAAAAGGGCTCTAGAACCCAGAGTTCTAGCAGTAGCTCCATGGCAACTATATTAATACCCAGTTTCTCAGTAACCAATTTCCTTTAGAACTCATCTCAGTGACTAGTTTCTCAACCAGTCTCTTGATTCACTACCATTCACTTTGTGGGCTAAAGTTTTTCTATCAAAACATCTTCCTTATACTCCATTGCCATGGTACATATCTCCTCAAGGAAAGAAGTCAAAGGATTCTGTTGAGATCAGCAGAACTTCATATCCCATCACACCTTTCTCTATTTCAAAGAGATCTCATGGGATATACCGATTATCATGTATTATTTATAGTTGTTAATGTTTTAGGCAGTGAAAACTATTTACCTAGGATCTCAAATACAATGGATATCATTAGAATTGATGAAAATTAAGCAGAAAAGGGAAGTCTCATTTTAATTTTTTCTTACGAAAAGACCAGGTTACTATTTCTTCACTTTTTCAAATTAGAACTTTTAAGAAACATATGTAGTACCTATTAGAATAAAATATCAATCAAAACTAATTTCTGAATTTTAAAAAAATATTGTTTCTGTTTCTTCATTAACTTCTGAATACAATTCACATTGAAATCTTCCTAAGATAATGTGTTTGTATCTACTACATAGACTTGTTACAGCTTCAGGCATATTAATTATCTGAGTGGAATGAGGAGAAACCAGGGTACAGAGCATGATTTACAGAGAAAAAATAGGTATGGAATCTCAGGAAAAACAATTTATCTGTGTTTGATTTAGATAACTTGGAATGAGCTTGATATTATATGACCATGTGTAAATTGTTACTTATTCCAAAAGTTAGCAGTTAAAAGGACAAGTTGACAACATATGTGTAATTTTAGGAACAGAGAATAGATATTTCAGACTTTGGGGGAAATGGTCCTTTCTAGTCTGACCAGAGGATTATACTTTGATTAAATTGACATGGAGAATTCCAAATAAAAGAGTTCCTTTCTATAGATTTAATGAGGTACCAAATCTATAACTTATATTTCAAAAGACTTACCTGGAGTGCTAAGATGTTAAGAGTCTTTCCCAGAGTCATACAGTTTGTATTAGAAGGGTATGAATGCAGACAGATCTTCCTGTTTCAGAAACTAGCTCTCTGACCATTGCCCAGAAATGACTTTCCCTGTCTCGAGCTTTCTATATCATTAACCATTCCCTGCTCTTTTGTTCCAATGTTGGAGGAAGAAGTATCTCTTCTTGACTAGGACAACTCCTCTCTTTTCATCTCTTCTCATTTCTCCTCCTCATCTTCCCTTTTCTTTTTTTTTTTATTTTTTTCCTTTTTGCCTCCTTTTCTTCCTCCTCATCCTCCTTCTCTCTTTGTCTCTCTGATTATATGTTTCTGTCTCTCTATCTCTGTCTCTCATATTGCTTCTTGTTTTCTCCATTCTTCTTTGCTGTCTCCAAGCATGTACAACCCTCCCCCATTCTTAAAAAAACAAAACAATCCTCTTTTAACTCTATCATCCTCTCAAACTTTCTTCATATGTCTTTCTTCTCTTTCATAATCAAATTCATAGGGGAAAAAATCTATCTCCATTCCTTTCTTTTATTTCTTTATTTCCAACTCAATTCTCAACTCCTTAAAATGTGGCTTCCAATTCTACCCATTGAATGAAATTGTCCTTTCCAAGATCACCAACAATTTCTTAATTGCTAAATCCAATCATTTCATACTTAGTATTCTAGTCTATATATCAAGTTCATAGTATTTCTAACACACTTGGCATTCCAGACAAACTGCCTGTTTATCTTTGTTCCCTGTATATAATATTCTGTTTATTCTAATATATATACATACACATACATTTGTATTTGTTTAATTGTCTGCATGTTTTTTTTTTCCAAGTAGAACACAAACATCTTGATGTTGAAACAGTTGGGATTATTTCATTTTTATCTTTGTATGTCTACTGCACCTCTCACAGTCCCTGGTGCAAATAGACATTTAATAAATGCTTGTCAAATTGAAATGAGTCACATAAATAGTGACACAATATGATAAAGTTATTATGAAATAAAAGAAATAAAATTATTTCAGAAGTACTGTAAGAATCACAAACTAAACAAATATTTTGGAATAGTACTAGCTATCCTATGCTGAGAATAAGAATGAGAAGGAATTTGTTTTTTTTACAGTGCCCTGGGAAAACAGTTAATCTCATGCATCAAGAACGCAAGTTTAACATGACTATCATTAATGACCCAGATATGCAGGTCCTTGAGCTCAAATATGTTGGTGGAATAAGCATGTACATACTACTACCTGAAAATAGTCTATCAGAGGTAAGCTATACTGAATGAGAAACATACAAGGAAAATCAATGACTAATGTCTTCTTTGGGGATAGAATGTATTGTTTTCATTTAGAAACAATTGCATATGTCTAAAGTTGGAAGGGAACTCAGGAAATTGAGTCCAATTTTTCCCTTTTAAAGATGAAGAAATTGTGTTCTAGGAATGTTGAGTGACTTGCTTGAGGTGGCGCAGGGAGTATCAGAGGTAGGATTTGAATTCAAACTCTTTGACTCTTTAGCAATGTGCTAGATTGATTTTCTGTCCAGTTTATATTCTTGAACAACAGTGAGGACTCCAAAAAACCTCCACAAACTTTTGTTGTGGTTAGGAGTATTGATATTTAACAAATTAAAATTTATAACATCTTAGCATTGTTGCAAAAACTTTTGACTTTGTGGACTACTTGAAAGAACAACCAGTGATTCACAGATTACTTTGAGAATTGCTATTCCATAGTATGATTCCTATTTAGGTCCCTGACTTTCAAACATTGGAATGGAATTGTATTTATGCAAAAATTACTGTTTTGGTAAATGTCCATTTTTTACCCAGTTCCATTTTTTATTCCAAGCAGAATAAAAAATGTAAGTAAAGGTGAAATTGCTAAATCTGTGGTCATACTAAAAGTAGTTTATATTTATGGTGGTTTTCAATTTGAAAAGTGATTTTTCCATAATAATACAATGCAAGTATTTTTTCTTTTCTTTTCTATATAAGCAGAAGAAAGATTTAGAAAGTTGTCAGTATCTATGTAGCTAGTAAGTAGCAAAGCTGGTGCTTGAACCCAGCTCTGTCCTATCTTCTGGCTCCAAATTAATTAGTTTTTCTATTCTAGTTCTTAACTAAGGAGGGATGGAAATATTTGAGAAATATTTTGTCACTATTATGACAAGTTCAATAATATACTTTAAAAATTCCATATACATATATATATATTTAAATTTTTACTTTATATATTATTTAGCCAGATTTCAATTTTTTGCATTTGTGGAGCGAGAAACTACTGCAGCTAAACCAGAATAGGAGATAGTTCAGAAAAATATTTTCCTTTAGTTTTGAATTCATCAAATGATTTAATATCATTAATGGCATCAGATTTATTTAATATTAAAATACTATTTCTTTATTAATATGATTTTATAGGACCTAATATTAAGAGCAACTAGGTGGCAGATTGTATAAATCATTAAATTCGAATTCAGAAAGACCTGAGTTCAAATTTGGCCTCAGACACTTAATAATTGTATGACCCTGGGCAAGTCGCTTAACCCTGTTTGCCTCGGTTTTCTCATCTGTAAAATGAGCTGAAGAAATAAATTGCAAACCATTTTAATATTTTTGCCAAGAAAACCCCAAATAAGATCATAACAAGTCAGAAGTGACTTAAATGATTAAATAAAATATTAGTCTCAAACCTGATATTAAGATTATTTTGTATCCCTTAAAAGCATAAATTCATGAAGAAGAGGTGACTCTAAAATATGTCAAATGATGAGAAAATCAAACCTAGAATCACAGAATCACAGACCCAGAATGAGAAGGGACCCAAGAGGCTGATTTGTCCAATTCCATAAACTTTTTTTATAGATGAGGAAACTGAGCCCAGATTATTTAAGTGATTAAGTGTAACAGAAGTTATAGAAATGGAGAGCATCTAAGGTAGAATTCTTGTAAGATCATACATCTAAAATTGGAAGGACTTTCAGAGGCCTACCAGTTCAAGTCTATTATTTTTTAAAATTTTGATAATAGCTTTTTAGTTTCAAAAGACATACAAAGATAACTTTCAACATTCACCCTTGCAAAATCTTGTCCACATTTTTCTCCCTTCCTTTCCCCAACCCCTGCCCTAGACAGCAAGCAATTCAATATAGAGTTAAACATGTGCAATTCTTTTATACATATTTCCACATTTCTCATACTGCACAAGAAAAATCAGATCAAAAAGGGGGAAAAGTGTTAAAGAAAAACAAGCAAGCAAACAACAACAAAAGAGGTAAAAATACTATGTTGTGATCCATGCTTAGTCCCCATAGTCCTCTCTCTGGTTGCAGATGGCTCTCTCCATCACAAGTCTATTGGAATTGGCCTGAATCACCTTGTGTTGAAAAATAACTATCCATTATAGTTGATCATCATATAATCTTCTTGGTGCTGTGTACAATGTTCTTTTGGTTCTACTCATTTCACTTAGCATCAGTTCATGTAAGGCTCTCCAGATCTGTCTGAAAATATCCTGCTGATTGTTTCTTATAGAACAATAATATTCCTTAATACTCATGTAACATAACTTATCCAGTCATTCCCCAACTGATGGGCATCCACTCATTTTCCAGTTCCTTGCCACTATCACCAAGCCTATTATTATGCAAATGAAGAATTGACAGCTCAGATACTGGGGTTAAGTGGACTTGACCAGTGTTCCAAAGGTAGCAAGCATCAGAGGGACAATCTGAAGCCAGAAACACTGACCAGAATCAATATATTTTCAACTGTTCCATGCTGCCTATCAGAATTGTTGTGGATCCTTCACAAATAGCATAATTCACATAAGAATTCAAAAGCCAAAGAGAATAATGGAAAAAGAACAGATTTGAATTATGTTTTGAGCCCTATTTTTGTTGTGTACAAGCTATGTGGCCTTGGACACAAGGCTCTTCTGGAACCTCTATCTTCATATGTAAAATACAGATATTTAGCTCACCCAAATGTGAGAAAAATTATATATCTTACAATGCCATACAAATATGAGATACTATCATTTTTTTTAGGTGAGGTATTTGGGGATTAAATGATTTGCCACACATATGGAATGTTAGAAGTCTTAAACTGGATTTGAAATCAGGTCTCCCTGACTTCAAATTTCCTTATGGAGCATAAGACCTAAAGTTAAGAAAACTCACCTTCCTAAATTCAAATCTGGTCCAAAAAACTTACTAAGTGTATGGTCCTAGGCAAGTCTTTGACTTAAATATAATAAAATACAAGGACTATAAAATTCCATTAAGAAACAAAAAATGAGAAATGTATGTGTGCAATATTTAATTAAAATGTATAGGGAAAATTCACATAGACATCTTCTCTCCTCTATCTCTGCCATAAACTATAAGTATCTTTCAGTTATCCTGAGAATGATAGCTTTTATTTTTAAATTATCTTAGCCTTTTGTTTCTCCTCCTCTTCTCAGATTTGGGCTATATTTCTGTGACTGGAACAGGATAAGAAAAAGAAGTAAAATTATTGTGTCAGTTTCACTGTATGTTAGTAATGCTAATTAAATTTCTGGAGCAGGAGAATGGGGAGACTCTTTTACTCACACACTTTTCCTTTCTTCCCCTTCTAGACACACTATTTATAAAATGTTCTTATATTACTTCCTCCTAATTTTTTTTCCTTCTTTGAAACATCTGCAGAATTATTGAGAGTATTAAATACAATATCATTTGTGAAAGTCATCTGAAGCATGAAGAGCTTTGCAAAAATATTATCACACATGGATATGTCAGTCTGTTGAGGATCATAGATCCTCATTTTTTTTTTTTATTTTTTTTGTAGTGTAGGTGGTGCTCGAGTATATTGTAGTTAGGTGGTGCAGTAGGTAAGAGTACTGAACGTGGAGTTGTCAAGTAGATCCTTAATCAGAAACTTACTATGGGAAAGTGCCTTAAACTCTTTGTTCCATTTCCTTATCTCTAAAAAAACATGCTAATGATAGCACCTGCCGGACAAGCTTGTGAGATTTGAATGAGATAACAGACTTAAGCACTTTGCTAACCTTAAAGTACTACATAAATGCTAACTGTTATGGTTTTTGAGAATTTTATTTCTGGGGAAGCTAGGTAGCTTAGTAAATAGAGCACCAGCCCTGAAGTTAGGAGGACCTGAGTTCAAATTTGGCCTCAGACACTTAACACTTTCTAGCTGTATAACCCTGGGCAGGTCACTTAACTCCAATTTGTGAAAGAAAAGAAAGGAAAGCAGGAGGCTTATAGTAATAAATGCTTATAGGGATTGGACAAAAGAAGAAATTTAATCAACCTGTGAGTCAACTTGGTGATAAACTTCTCTATGCTGAATGAAGCCAGTATACAGCCGACTAGACTGAGACTACTTATTCCTTGATAGGAATGGAGAGGACTTATGTTTCATTAGAATAAACTTCAAGAGTCCAAAGTAAGTCATTGTCATTCTATGGTGAGAGATCCTTAGTCAAAGATGTCTATTTTCTTTTATTTTGGTTAATAGCAATAATAACAATAATAACTGACATTTTATAAACTTTAAAGTCTACAAAAAAAAAAAACTTTCACATAAATCTCTTTTGAACTTCTCAACCATCTTTGTGATATAGTCATGGCAGGTATTAGTATACTCATTTTACTGATGAGGAAACTAAGTCTCAGAGAAGCTAAGTGAATTATCCAAAACTATGAAGGATATTGTCATTAAATATCAGAGGCAGGATTTACACCAATCTTCCTGACTTCAAATCTAGTATTCAGTTCTTCATATGAATTGCTTTAGATATGGATTCTTTGAGGTTTTACATATCAGTTTCTGTCTCATAGGTCACCAATTTTCTTGAAAATGACCAGTCTTTTTTTTTTTTCCTATCCTGAATTCTAATACTCTAGAAATACCTGAGTTTTCTAAATCACAATGGTTAATATGTCTTAAAATTGATTGTATTATACACTATCTAATTTAAATGGCCTATTAACTCTTCCCAGGTTGAAAATAAACTGACATATCAGAATTTAATGAATTGGACCAGTCCCAAAAGAATGAAGTTGCAGTCTGTGGAAGTATTTATCCCTCGCATCAGGATTGAAGAAACTTATCAAATCAAAAGATACTTAAAAACTCTGGGAATGACATATGCCTTTGATGAATCAAAAGCAGATCTTTCTGGAATTGCCTCAGGAGGTCGTTTATATTTGTCAAAAATGTTGCACAAATCCTACATAGACATTACTGAAGATGGCACTGAGGCAGCATCTGCCACGGGAAATGTCATTGTGGAAAAACAGCTCCCAGATTCTGCTCTATTTAGAGCTGATCACCCATTCCTGTTTATCATCAGAAAGAATGATATCATTTTATTTGCTGGCAAAGTCTTATGCCCTTGAAATCTAGGAGATAGAGTGTGTGTGTGTGTGTGTGTGTGTGTGTGTGTGTGTGTGTGGTTGTGATGACTTTCTGCTTAAATTGTGAGTTTCATGAGTGAACAACCATAAGTGGATAGAATTATAATCAAATGGAAGGGCCTGGTGTTTCCTTTATATTACCTTTCTCCCAATATTGGCTTCATTACTTAATTTAAAAAATGATTGGCAAGCACACAAACTTACTGACTCACTACTGCCCAATCCACTTTCTGACCCATCCATTTCATTGATAACCCAATGGCTACCATTTTCCTTACCTCTAAGCACAGCTTCCATCTAGTCTCTCAAATTATGTATAATGACAAAAGAGGAATATTCAAAGTAAATTTCTAGGCAGTTTCCCTTAACTTTTCAGATACCACAGGAATTTTAATTTGATCATATTCTAGGAAGCCAATACATTAGATTTTAAATAAGTCCAAAGGACAACTTTTATTTTGCTAATCTGAGATCATGCCAGAATTCTCTTTAACATAGCTACTCTAGTTCATAGTTCTAAAGTATAAATTGGAATTTACAAAATTCTACCTTTTTTCTTTTTTTAAAATGAGAACAAAAAGAAATCCCAATACGTAAATAAATTCAAGGTGATGGCTATCTGTCTCTTTCTACTAGGTGAAACACGTGGAAGACTAAAGTTGTATATATTCTTTTGTTTTCTTTTTTCCTAGAACTCATGTTCATTAATTAAATCTTATTATTTCTCTTGTTTCATTTGGTATATTACTAATTGATGTTTTCAAAATGTCTTATTTGAGATATTCTCTAGTTCATAAGATTTTGTTTCATTTGCCAGAATAAAGAATCAATGGATTCTCTTGACTGGGTGAAAGGGGTACCTATTTCATTGAATAAACTTGCTTTCTGAATTTTCATAGAATCATAAATGTCCCACTGGGAAGGGGTCCCCAAAGCCATCTAATCCAACTGGAACCTGATCCAGAATTGTTTTGTACACATCCCTACCAAGTACCCAACCAGCTTTTACTTAAAGAATTCTAGGTGAGGTAAAGCCAGTTTTCTTCTGAGGCAGCTAATTCTACATTTACTTGACTTTACTAGCACATTTTCCCTCACTTTGAATTCATATGTGCTCATTTGTACTCTAAGCAAATTAAACTGCCTTCCACAAGGCAATAGCCTTTCAGATACTTGAAGAGAGCTATCATGTCCTAGACATAATTTTTCTTCTCCAGATTAAATATTTCTAGTCCTTACAAATAGTTCTTACAAAGCTTTAACTCATGATTGTTCAAAATTCTTATCATCCCATGATATATAATTACCAGTTCATTAATATCCTTTTTAACATGAGGTGCCCAGAACTAAACACAGCATTATAGATATAACTGACCAGTGCAGAGTATTCCAGAACTTTCATCTCTGTCATTAGGAAATGATTCTCCTCAAAGGAGTCTAAGATTGTTTTAAGTTTATTTTTGTATGTCTCAACACATTTTTGATTCATTAGCATACTTGAACTCTACTAAAATCCACAGAATATTTTAAAACAAATTAGCCATGCTTCTCTAATCTTATACTCATTTAGGTAGTTTTTGAACCCAAGTAAAAGACTCAATCTCTATCCCTATAAATTTAATTTTTTATATGGCCTAATATTCTAACTTGTCAAGACTTTTTACATTGAATACATAAACTATCCCTTACAGATTTCTATCATCTTCAAATGTTATAAATGCACTATTTTTATTCAAGTCATTGAAAAAAATAATGGTTGTAATTAAGAGAAAATAAACCAAACAGTTTAGGGTAAAGAACATCCTTGAGATCACTTAAGCAAAAACTTTCCTCCATGTTGACATCATCCCTTTATTGACTTCCTCATTCTGGTTCTAGGGTAATTATACAAACATTGGAAATGAAAAGCAGAACTTCTGATAAGAAAACATAATCTGGTTTAATAATATCAGTCGTTGATAACAATCCATCTGCATAGTATAGCATTTTTAAAGAGAATTGGGTATGTTTATTGAATAATTTTTTAAAATTGAGAATTGATGGACTTTTGCAGTTGTTTTTAAATTAACGATAATAGCCAGAGATTTATTTAAATTAGACATCTATACAAAAACTAATTTAAGATTAGTAGGAAAAGGTTTGATTTTATTTCTAATTAAATGTAATATACTATTATATCAAGTTTTCACCTCATAAATCATGATTGTTGTGGCTGCGAGTTGGTACAGGGGATAGAGCCTTGAGCCTAAATTTAGGAAGACCTGAGTTCAAATTCAACCTCAGACATTTACTGTGTGACTTTGGGGAACTTAACCCTATATTTCTCATTTTCCTCATCTGTAAAATTGAGCTAGAGATGAAAATGATGAACCACTCTAGTATCCTTGCCCAAATGGAACCATAAAGAGTCAGATATGACTGAAATGACAGAGTTTTACAACAGTTATTGATAAGAAAAAAACAAAGAAATCACAGATACACAAAATTATTAGTTATAGAAAAAAGTGTCCCTATAGTGGAAGTAAACACATATAATATTTTATTATTTGAGAGGTATTAAAAGATACTATCTTTTCATTCTCAAACATCAGCCATGCACATTCCAGAATTTCAAAATGTCCTTTAAGGAGCTATGTATTTTAAGGGCCCTTGGAAGAGTTAACATTAATGGGGATTGTTATTTTCTGATTAATCAACAATCATTGACACTCAATAAAGCAAGACCCTTGATGGATTAGTAGACAACCCGTCTCTCACTGTAGGAAAGATTAGTGAATGCATTGTTCAGTGCCAAGTCATACTCAAGAAATTCAATAAACCTTTGAAAAAACACTTATAATGTAAAAAGTTATTTTGCTAGCTACCAACCAAGCAGTTGGTGAACTCAAGGAACTTACAAATAAATAAAGGGTTTTAAATCCATTAGCATAAGGAGGAGATTTTCCAGGAAAGCAATAGATCATGTGCAATCAATGTTTCTGAGGAAAGCACCACCTTTTTTCCTTTTGGGGCATAAACTAGAGGGACTTTACTGTTGGCATTTCAGATAAGTCTTCTTAACAACTTAACAACTTAACAATTTAACAGCTTAACAACTTTTACAACCTTATAGTATTAGGAAAAGGAAAGTGATAGGGAGGGCAATTTATGGTCAAGGAATTAGTCATGTGGTCCAAGTATCCCAGAATCTTTTTCTCCCAGTAACAATGGGTGAACTGTTTCTGGTAATTCCTGTGGGCAAAGTGATGTTGCTGTATTTTCTAAAGTCTGAGAAATATGATACCTCAAAAGATGTGATGAATTTGTGTCCCAAAGTCAGCAATAGTTACTTATATGAAAACCCCGCTGAATCATTCCCTCATCTCCATGGCATGTCTGTATCTTCTGATTGTTAAAGGTCGTAGGAATTAGGGATCACTAAAGATAGTATAATTTTAATAAGAATGAGTTATGCTAGACTAATCTCAGTTCTTTTCTTGATAGAGTGGATCAGGGGAAGCTGCTGGACATAATATACTACAACATTGCAAAGCAAAGAGAAATTTTCAACAGTCTCTAGTGCTATTCCTGTGCATGAGATGAAAGAACATGGTTCAGACAATAAAATTAAGCAGATTTGGAATTAGCTGAATGACTGGACCCCAAAAGAATAGACATTAATGGGTCAATATCAATATGCTGTAGTGAAGTGCCATTAGCAATTTCTTCCTGCTCCTTCACTATCCAATATTTTTTAATGATTTGGGTAAAGTCATAGATGACTTGTTTCTCAAATTTTTAACTGATATGAAGCTAAGTAGGATAGTGAATATTTCAAATTAAAAAGACTTTTTTTTTTTTTTTTTAAAGAAAGCATTTTTAAGATCTTTAATGATTTCTACATTAAAAGGAGCGTATCTTCGACTTTGTTGACCTGAGGCATTAGACTGGGAAATTACAGGAAACATAAGTGGTTGTAGCTCCCGGATGTCCACACCCTTTCTTTGGCCTTCATTAAGCCCTCTTGAAGCCTGCTCAAGGTTGGTCTCCTCACTGCCCCCCCCCACTGCCCCTCCTCCCTCCATCCCCGAGGGTGGAGTTGGTGGAGGAGAGTCAATCACTTGCTCCTGGGGTGGGGCTGAAGCCGCCTCCTGAGGGAAAGGTCACCACACCCTTGCTCACTTAAGTCTCCATGCCCTGTGGGGATATGGTCATTAATCTCTTCATTGTCTTCCTCCTTAATATCATGGCTAATTTGAGGAGGAGTGGAAGGAGTCAAGGGCTTTTTCTTTCTTCTAGGGATTCTTAGTGCTAACTGAAATACATTGTATAAATAAAATGCCTCCATGGGAATTGAATGAGGACCATATTCTCTGAAATGTATGAACATCTCTTGTCCAACCCGGGACCAGTTATCTCTAGAGATCTGCTCCTCCTCTATGATCCAAGGGGAGATGCAGTTTAATATACCCACAAATCTCGCTATCTGTTCCCAAGTTATAAGTAACCAGTAATCTTTTTTTTTTTGTCTAAAATGGGACAAAGGCTAGCTAAAGACTCTCCATCCCCGCCCCCAACCCCACCCAAGAGTGGTGCTATGGAAAGCATGATTAAGCTGACAGAAATACATGGGTTACTTTACGTTTACAATTTGGAATAACAAAGAGGAAGCTAGGAGCATAGTAAAAGCCTGTACGGCTTGCCTTCCTTCTCACGCTCCTACACTGCCTCCAGGAAGAACCCTCGTGGTTTGAGACCCAATGAAATCTGGCAAATGGATGTGACCCATTATAAATCTTTTGGTCGTCTGTCTTTCATCCATGTTGTGGTAGACACCTTTTCAGGATTCACTTTTGCAATGCCAGCAGCAAAAGAGACAGCCAGTGGTCACTGAATTCCTCATACAAGCATTTGCCATTATGGGTGATGCCACAAGCAATAAAAACAGACAATGGTCCTGCTTATACTTGAAACATTTTGCACACTTTTGTGCACAGTATAAGATTTTACACACCACGGGCATACCTTTTAATCCTCAAGGACAGGCAATAGTGGAGAGGAGAAACAGAGATATTAAGGCGCTCCTCCAAAACAAAAGAAAGGGAGCCACAGGTAACCCTAGAGAACTTCTAAATCTAGCTCTTTATACTATTAACTTCTTGATTTTGACAAAGATGCACTGGCTCCGCTGACAGGTTTTATAACCCACGGAAGGTCAGTGTCCAGTCGACAGCTCCACTATCTTTAGATAATCGCCAGGTGATGTGGAGAGACCCAGAAAGTGGTGAATGGAAAGGACCAGATAGGCTAACTGCTTTGGGGAGAGGGTTTGCTTGTATCTCTACAGGTGGAGAAGGAATCAGATGGGTGCCAACGAGCCATATTCGCCTTGTCCATGCATGAGAGGCGAACAGACACTTTGAAACAAAGGAGAAGACCCAAGAAATATCGGGTGGTGCTGTTGCTGATTGTGCTCACCATTGAAAGAGCATGGCAGTTATGGCGTTTGACTCATGGACATCAAAGATTGTCGGACTTCAAAACCCTCAGGAATCATTGGATTCTCTGAGCCATAGGACTTGAAAACCCTCAGGAATCATTGGATTCTCTGAGCCATAGGACTTGAAAACTCTCAGGAATCATTGGATTCTCTGAGACATAGGACTTGAAAACCCTCAGGAATCATTGGATTCTCTGAGACATAGGACTTGAAAACTCTCAGGAATCATTGGATTCTCTGAGACATAGGACTTGAAAACTCTCAGGAATCATTGGATTCTCTGAGAAATGATAAGACTGTTACAACACTTCAAAATCTGCTGGAATCATTGGATTCCCTAACACATAAAAAGACTTTTTCAGGACTTCAAAAACTCAGGGGGATCATTGGATTCCCTGACATGTGAAACAATGGACAATAGATTGGTTTTGGACTATCTCTTGGCTGCTGAAGAAGGTGTATGTGTGACTGTTGTTTACATACCTCCTTCTAGGACTTCTGGTGATCTTTTCCAACACCATGTTGATTTATATTGTTTGCTATTCCGCTACTTGTGTGTACAATTCATGTTTGTTACACCACATCGAGCCTGCACTGACTGAGGGGAGGGTCATCCCTAATACCTCTGCGTTATTGCTATGTGCTTGTGTAATACCTCCCATGCTGATGGGTTTGTGCATAATAAGACCCTTCAGCCCAGAAACCCCTAGCAACCTCCATTTCCCTTTGGTGCTTTTCATCTCCCTTCCTGAGATGTCAGGTAGGGCGTGATCATTTCCTTTTAGTGCTTTCACCGCCTTTTCTGAGAAGTCAGGAGGCTGTGATCACCTCCTTTTGGTGCTTTCACCTCCTTCCCTGAGAAGTTAGGGAGGCTGTGATCACACTCCCTTGAGGGGCTCTGACCTCCCTGAGGAGTCAGGGATGGCATGACCACGGTGTTCTAAAATAAAAGAAAGCGGGAAATGTAATGGGCTGAGGTTTGAGCTGATGCACTGAGGTCCCAAGTACATGAGGCTAGATAGTAATTAGGGCTATACTCTATTAATATACATGATTGGATTAAGAATGGTCCCTGCCACTCTCCTTGCAAGTCCTGATGTGTTGTATAGGAAATGACGATTTTGGTGGGTGGAGGCAGAGAGGAAGAAGACAAGCTGGGGAGAGATTGGGCTGGGTTCGAGACTCGAGCTGCTGGTTGTGTGGCTGCTGGTCGAGGCTAGCTTCTGTGACTCAGCTGCACACATTGCTACTCGCAGATTCTCTTCCACCTCCGATCCTTCTTCACTGAGAATAAAGACTGACGATTTTCCCCTAACCTGAATTCCTGTCTCGTGCTGATCTTAAAATATACGATCATAACAAAGCATTACTATGTAGAGAGAAGTGTTGACTACAATATAGTGAAATTGAATGAAGATAAAGGTAAAGTTTGATTTCAATCATTTTTTTCAGTCATGAGTAATTCTGTAACCCCTTGGGGGATTTTCTTGGCAAAGATGCTGTCTTTTCCTTTTTGAGCTCATTTTACACATGAGGAAACTGAGGCAAACTTACATAGGTCACATATCTAGTATTATCTAAAGCCAGATTTAAATTCAGGAAGATGAGTCTTTCTGACTACAGATCTAGTGCTCCATTCACTGCTACCCAAAGTTTTATGCTTGGGTTAAAAAAAAAAAAACAAAAAAAAAAACAACTCACCCTCTCAATATACATTGGAGAATATGTGGCTAGACTTTGAATTACATGACATAGCAGTCTCAAAAGCTAATGTGGTCATTAACTACATTGGAAGGACTAATCTGTGTCAATAAATGCAATACATTAATTCATATTCGATCTAGTAGGATGCAAATTTTAAAAGTAAAATGATAATATCTTCTAGAATTATAAAGTATATCTATATGGAAAAAGTTATAATAAAATATTTTTAAAATTATTGTGTCAAGTCATGCAAATGAAGCATTTAATCCTCCTTTGTAAAGAGAAAAGTGGTATTAAACAAAAGGGATACAGATAGTTTTCTTATATTCAGTCTATGTCAGGTCAAATCTGAAGTGCTGCATTCAGATCTGGGTACCGCATTTTAAATAAGAAATGAAAAATGAAGTGAATTTAGAAGAGGGATCGGGAATATTAGCCTGTAGGAAAGAAGATTTAGGGGTGTGGGATGCTGGATAGGCACATTACAGCTGTCTTTAAATATTTCTATATTGGTTATGTGGAAGAAAGAGCTAGGTAGAGTAATGGACAGTGTTAGACCTACACTCAGAAGGGCCTGAGTTCAAATCCAGCCTAAAACTAGTTGTATGACCATGGGCAGCTCACTTAGACAGCTTCCCTAGATCAGAGTCTCCTCATCTGGGGATGGTAATAGCACCTATGTCTGAAAGTGTGCACTGCAAATTTTGATGAGCTGTATATATGCTGATAATTATTATTACTAAGAAGAATGAAATTTATTCTTGCTGGCCATAGAAATTCAAATGAGAAATAATATGTCTAAGTGCCTTTGGAGAGGCATAATTCCACTTTATGGAAAGGAAATCTTTTTAAAAAATATTTCTTTATAGTTGTCCAAAAATAGATGGATTGTTTCAAGAGGTCGTAGGTTTCTCAATTGCTAGATGCTGTCTAGAAGATATTAGAAGACTACATATAAAGTTTCTTAGAGGTAAATCTTTATCCAATGGCAAGAGCACTTGGTGACTGGACATCCCTTCCAACTTTGTGTTTCTATGATCCTGGTGGTCCCAATGTTGCTTTCTCTGATTAGCCAAATAGAAGTATGAAGGCACCAGGGGTTTGAGAATGGGTGCCCAAAAGGGCAAGAAGTTTCGAAAGAAAAATTGAATGAATATTTAAGGAAAACATTTCTTACCTCACAAATTTTTCTTGGGTTGGCCCTGCCCCGGTATTTCTTGGATTGAATTGAGGCCTGTGGCATTAATACTATTTCTTCATGACCTCTGTTGAGTTTAAAGAAACTTTGATAGTGTTAAGATTAGTAGGTTTTAGCTTTCTACTTCTCTCACCTCAATTTTAAACACTTTGGTAGATGGGTTTTGTCCATTCCTATTTGTGGATGTTCCTAAAAGTATTGCTCTTGGTCATCTTTTTTTTCCTCTTACTGTACTGCTTCCCTTGGCAGGGAATATTTCAATATATAATATTTCAATTATTACCTTTATGAAGACAACTCCCAAGCCTATATGCCCAGTACTAATCTCTCTCCCAATTCCAAGCATGCATCACTGAAAGGCCATGTCTGTCGAGTATGAACTGAGAATTAAGAAGACCTCAGTTCAAGTTTTATCCTAAATATTTTTAATGATCCTAGTCATTACTTCATTTCTTCATTTATTAAATTAGAAGATTGAATTAGATAGTCTCTCATGTCCTTGTGAGATCTAAATTCATACAGATAAAATATGCTCCTATGATTATTAATTTTCTCTTTGAATCTCCTCCAGGATGTCTTTCAAGACCTTTTATGGAACATGTACAATAACCAAACTTATAACTTTCATTCCCCAAATCTACCCTTCTTTTCATCTTCTTTATTCCTGTTGTCATCATAGTTGTTCATTATCCAATAAGGAAACTTCAGAGTAGCTTTGTGTCTTTCCTTTTCCTTGCCACCATTGTCTTTTTCTTTTCTCTTTCTCCTCCCCAGCCAAATCCTCTTGATTTTCCCTCAATAATTTTTCTAATATTTGTTCTTTCCAGTCCTTGTTACTTCTCTGGATTTTAAAAAGTAACTTTCTAATTTTGGCTCTAAATCATTTCTCAAATATAGCTAAAATTATCTCTCTAATAAGCAAGAGTTAGTGCATGTGATGTGGCAGTAGAATTAAAATCATAGGATTGGCCTAGGCTATAATCCCAACTGTGGTATTTATTATCTGAGTGGAATTTAGAAGTCAACATATTCCTCTGCTCCTTAAACAAATGATTTCTGAGGTCCCTTTGATTCACAAATCCTATAACCTCATGAAAAACCTCATAGCAAAAAAAAAAAAAAAAAAAAAAAAAAAAAAAAAAAACTTTAGTGGCCCATATTACTTATAGGATATAATCAACATACTATTAGTTCCAGTCTTCCCGTCCATGTTCAACCATACCCTTTGACATATTTTGTTCTGGTCAAACTGATTTGATTCTTGTTCTTGTCCTCTCTTTTCTACCTCTAAGAACTTACAAAAGCTGAACTATATGTCAGAAATACAATTCCTATATATTTGTATCTGTTAAAATTCTCTTTCTTTATGGACAAATACAATGACACTTCTTTCATGAAACCTTCCTTGATTTCCTGAACTGAAAATGATCTCTGCCTTCTCAATTTTGTTATGTAACATAATTATGCATTTATATTTGTTACACATTTTATTGTATACCATAAGATATTATTTCATCCTTCTCCTGAGGGCCAATTGTGTAACATCCCCTCTTCTCCAGCACCCTGAAGGGGTTGAGATGGGCTCTCTTTTTTCATTGGTTCAAATTTCCCCTGATTATATCGCCCACTTTTTACAGGCCCATTGATAATGCCCCAGTTCCAGTTAAACACTTAGCATTATATAAACTTTCATTTTTAAGGATACTTATTTTAGAGATAGAGCAAGAATAAACAGGACAAGTTTCCCCCACACACTGGGGCTATAATCCTCTGTGCTATCTCTCTCTCTCTGGAGATCTGAGGTAAGAGAAACTAGATTCACAAGTCCAAAGTTCCAATTTCACCTAGTTCTTATTGCTTCAATCACCAGAAACATGGTACGTGGCAACAGTTTCTATCTGCCTATAAGTGATTGGGTCTAAGCTTTATGTTTCTTTTAATAATGTTCTCATTTCTGTGGTTTCCTTTTTTCCATTAGATTTTCAACTCTATGAGAACAAGACCCTTCTTTCCATCATTATTTTGTATTTTCTACAGAAATTAGAAGACTGTTCACACAGTGATAACCTAGTAGAGTCCTACACATTTATTGTTTCTCTATATACAGAAGAAACAATCTAATCTTTCTTTCTTTCTCTCTTTCTTCCCTCCCTCCCTCTCTCTCTTCTTCTTTCCTTCCTTCCTTCCTTCCTTCCTTCCTTCCTTCCTTCCTTCCTTCCTTCCTTCCTTCCTTCCTTCCTTCCTTCCTTCCTTCTCTCCTCTTCTTCCTTTTCTTCCCTCTGTCCACATGGAGTATCATATCTTTATTTCTTAAAAACTTTCTTTGGGGGGAATATTGAACCTTCCAAAAATATCTTGGAGTTTACTGACAGGTTTTCTTTCATAAGGACCATGCTTTAAACCAAAACTACTCTGACTCTCATTGGTTGTCCAATAATAGGTCCCAGGCCAAGGCTTACTAAATACTTGTTGATTGATTAACTGGAAAATCTTTGAGTTTCTGCATGTACTTCTTTTAGAGGTATAATTTCTCTTTGACAATTTCTAGATGCATAGTAATATTTGATATTGCTGAATATTTTTGTTTGTTCAACCCTAACTTTAATTCTTGAATTAGGATTTTGTTCTAGGGTCAATTTGAGATTTCTATTGCATGAGATGGTTTACAATACTTGTTTTCATCCTTGGTCACTGGGTTCCTAGGCTGACCTTTTCCTTCTAGGAATTAGAAACCCCTGATTTTTTAAGATCTTCAGAGATCTCTATAATATTTCAGGAAAGAATAGTAAGGACTCTGGAGCACTGGAATTCCCAGTTTGAGCTACACTCATACTACTTGTTGCTAGACAGTTTCGACTTTATTATGAATTTAGAACCTTTTTCAATAAGCTTAGTTCACTTGCTGAGAGAGAGACAGATAGAGAAACAGACACACACATACACACAGAGAGAGACAGAGAAACAGAGAGAGAGAGAGAGCACTATTCATTGACAGACAGTTGTTTTTCTGGCTTTTCTGGGCTTTGTTGTGAATTTAGAACTACCCTGAACCTTTTTTATGAGCTTAGTTCACTTTCTGTGAGAGAGTAAGAGACACACAGAGAAATAGAGCAACAGAGACATACAGAGACAGAGATACACAGATATAAATAAACAAATATATAAGTGCATATATATGTATATGTAGAGAGAGAGAGAGAGAGACAGAGCCAGAGAAATATGCAGGCTAATAGGCTTCAGTCTTTGTTGTACTGATGCTGGCTTTTCTGAAAGATCCTCTTCCTTATATCATATGGACTACTGGTAGAATTTCTGTAGTTCTTCTTGCTATAATTTCTCATTATACTTCTTGATCCATATTTGATCTGGTATAAATGACAGATTTTCATAGAAGTAGGTACAGAGAAAGATGAGTGGCTTAATTTTTTTCCCTGGATGCTTACTGGCCATGCCTTTCATGATCCATTTTAGAATTTTCCTAAGAATCAAAGTCAAATTCACGGGCATGTTTGCACATTTTTTCCCCTCTTTCCCTGTTTTGAAAACAGTAAGATCTGCAAATTTCTATTCTTGCGTTACTTCTATTTTCTATAATTCCAATTCACCGATATTTATTTTTCTCTCTTCAGTTTACCTTCTTCCCATACCCCTAACCATAGAAAAAAAAAAGAGAAAATATAACTCTTGTAACAAATGTGCATAATTCTGATTAGTGCACATGATCTTTCAAATTACTTTCAGTACTACAGCAATTCTATCTACCAGGTCTTTTAGTACTCCAGAATGTTGTTTATTAATGTTGTGTGATATTATAGCAAAAAAAAAAAAAAAAACTAATGGAATTTTATGCTAGATTAAAAGAGGCAGAAGGTCCAGCATGAGGGAGGTGAAAGTTCTGTACTCTATCATGGTCAGAACACATCAGATCCATTGTCTTATGTTCTGAGCACTCCATTTATAGAATTTATATTTTCATTTATTTATATAAACTAGAAAACATTCATAGATGGAAAATCAGAATGGTTAAAGACCTTTCTAATTTGAAAAAGAGAATATTTAGCAGGACATGATACTATCAAGTATTTAAAGGGTTCATATTTTTAAAAATACATCTCTTTAGTTTAGCAGAGAGGTAGATCTTAATTCAATACAAACAAAAATCTTCCAATAAGTTTATTGTTTTTGTTCATTCATGTCCAATTCTTCATGATCCCATTTGGTGTTTTCTTGGCCATTTACTTCTCCAGCTTATTTTACAGATGAGGAAAACAAGGGTAAGTGACAGAGGGTCACTTAGCTATCTAAGTGACTGAGAATGTTTGAACTCAGTTCTTCCTGAATTCAAGCACAACATTTGATCCAGCACATGTCCAGCTGCCTCATGTCAAATGAAGTAAGTTAGATTGTGATTAAAAATGAAATTATTTTTGCCCACTGCTGAATGTATATGATGACATATACATATACACACACAAACATGGACTTCTCATACTAAGAGGTCATGTTACTAACCACAGATGACATAAAATAGAAAATACGATGCTAGACATAAATTAAATAGCTTTGGACAATTTCCAAACCACATTTTCCTTATTGGTAAAATGAGAGTTGGATTACATGGTTTCTATACCCTTACCGGCTCTTAACATATTGTGTGTACCAGCTATGGCCAGGAACCATAAGACAAAATTAGCATTATAAACACATCTTAATGCTGTTTGGGAAGCTGCCTCTTCACCTTAAGGTGTGCACAACATACTTGTTCAAAAGAGACACCCTACTCTCGGTTACCACTCCCAGAGAGTGGCCTCTCACCCAGCAGGACCCATCCCGGAAATCAGAGAAAGTCCTGTATGTTTAGTCTGTGATACAGGGTGGCTCTAATTGAACTTTAGAGACTAAATGTTATTCCAGGATAGCCAGGGCAGAGGTGGAGACAGGTTATTTCTTAATACACATACACATTTTAGTTTTGGTTTTTTTTCATGTTTAAATATTCAGCACAATTTTGTACTTATAAAATAACAGTTATGATACAAAATCAAGATTACTAAATAGGCACTCAAATATTTACCATAGCTTTTGATGATGTGGTTCATAGAAATGCTGACCCATATCAGTATATTTCATAACTCATTCCTTAGCTCTTGGTGTAATTTCTTTCAAACACAATACAAAAGAAAAATAATATTTTAGAGGATTATAAGAAGGTTAAATGCTTTATATTTTTGCTGAATGAGGAGGTGGACTAATCCAGCTGACCATTAACTATCCATAAAGAGAAGGTAAACATCTTTCAAATTCAACTTTTAACTTCTTTTTATTATATATTAAGGACTTTCTGTGTTCTGTGCCCTAGAAAGACTTTTGTTAATTTTTTTCTTTAAATTTTATTTTTTTAGTCAACAAAAATCTACCTTCTCTCTTTTCAACCTCCTTTGTCTCTCCCACTATTGAAAAAATAAAACAAAACAGAACTGAAAACCCGTCACAAATTTGTATCATCATACAAAACAAAATTCTACATTGCATATGTCCAAAAAAACCCCAAAATTTGAGTCCAAGTCTATCATGTCTCTATCCAGAGGTGCTTAATATGTTTTATCATGAATCCTCAGAAATCATTTTTGGTCACTATGTTAAGAAGAGTTTACAGATGCGTTGATCACAATTCCTAACTTTTGGGGGGCTGTTTTTAAATATTGTTATCATATAGACTGATCTTCTCATTTGCTCTCATTATTCTAAATCAGTTCATAGAAATCATCCTGAGTTTCTCTGAAATTGTACATGTCATCATTTCTTACAGCAAAATAGCATTTCATCACATTTATATACCATGACATGTTCAAATTGACAGTACCCTTTCAATTTCCAATTTTTTTTTTTTTTGTTTTTGCTGAGGCAATTGGTATTAAGTGACTTGCCCAGGGTCACCCAGCTAGGTAGTGTTAAGTGTCTGAGGCCTGATTGGACTCAGGTCCTCCTGACTTCAGGGCTGGTATTCTATCCACTGCACTATCTAGCTGTCTCCTTAGTTTCTAATTCTTTACTACTAAAAAAAGTTGCCATAAATATCTCTCTCTCTGTGTGTGTGTGTGTGTGTGTAGAGATATATAGATATAGATATATGTACTTGATATGCTGTTCCTTTTTAAAAATTTCTTTGCCTTTTGCTAATATTAAATCCCTTATTCCATTCATAGATGCCTCCAGATTCACCAAGAAAAATTGTCCTGTCTTTTTAATTATTGCCAACACCCTTTCTTTCTCCTAACTTTTCTTCTTCCAAGTATCCCTATTAAAATGCAGATTTTTGTACCCCTTTCATTGAAATATGAAAAAAGTCTTTTTAAAAAGACTTTAAGTGCTCTGTACCCCTGAGTACATTGGGCCTTCATCTAACTTAATTGACTCTCTGCTTTATATTAAAATGATTTTCCAAGTAAAACAAAGCTTGGCCAATATTAATTCTTTTTCCTACTTCTAGGAAAGAAAAAGATTTTGTAATGATTAGATAGGTAAGTTTATTACCATTTTAAAAGTACAAAATTTCTGACAGAGTATGGTTCTGAGCTTTGGGATAGAAAAGGAGAGAATAGCTAAGAATCCTATTGTAGAATAAGTCAATGATTAATATAAATCACTCATATTATTAAATTAGGCTCATAGGACACACTAAATACTTATGCATCCTCTCTTCTATAACTAGTAGTTTGTAGTTGATCTAAGACTTACACTGAAGGGACATTATAAATCTTCACAATAGAAAGTCTGTCCCTGGGTCCTTTGTTTTTCTTATTTAACTTTATTTGAAGCTTTTAGGATTCTTAAAGAACATTTGCTCTTTCTTCTCCACTAGAATGTTAATACTACATCATCTTTGAATGTCTTACAATCGCTTGAATAAATTTATCTGTTAGGTTCCTCTTGACTCTTGTGTGCATTTCAGAATTCCTACTCAGCTCCAGTCTTTTTTCATCTAAAGTGTTTCAAAGTCCTGTTTCAATAAAGGTTAACTTCCCCCCATTATGGGATTATACTTAGCTTTGCAGGAAAAGTAATTCTTGATTATAAGTCTTATTAAAACACTATTTAATAATACAAACTCTTAAATTCAGCAAAGAATGGAAGAGATGAGGGTTCCTGAATCCTGCAGTTTTTCATGTGTGACTTCCTTATCTAACTTATTAGTATTAATCAATCTTCCTTTGTTCTTTGTTTGAACAGTATCAATACGTAATATTCAAAACATGGTGGTCATGGTGATGTTCCAGGAGCAAGTTGAAATAGTGTCATAGATATGAATCTTCCTTTCTTGTAGGATCCTGAGCTTGGAAAGATCCTAAGGAATTAATTCTCTTTCATATTCATGAAAGCATAGAGGAGATAAAGATAATTTGTCATTTCATTTACAGAATGTTGTAAATTCTGTAAAATTTGAATGAGCAAATTTTACTCATTTGAGCAAAAGATTTAAAATTAGAGGAGCAGAATTTAAATCCTGGCTGTGATCACTTGCTACTTGTATGATACTTAAACTTTCTGAAGGTGACATGCATTTGTTAAGCACCTACTAGTTTTCTTAGCTAAAAGATTAAGGGACTAGATTAGATAAATTCTAACATCTATTCTAACTGTTCTATTTACTAGATTGTTTCTTCAATAAAGGAGTCAATCAAAGTCTCATCAAAAGTGTTCCTACATTCTGCTTCTTTCTTACATGTACATTTCTTTGGTAATAGTGTCAATAAATATGGTTTCTAAAATGTTAATTTCATGTATTCACATACTATTATCCAAATCTGTGAGACTAAAGGAAATAGGACAATTTTACAAAATTTCTCCTTCCAAGTACTCTCAGCACCAGTATAATTTGCCTCCTCTTCTTAAGATACTTAATCCTTGGTGAAATTTTAAACTTTCCAAATTTACCTTTCTTCTTTGGGAAAAAAATGAACCCATTAAGAAAGAAAAGTTGAATAAAAATGAAAAAGAAAGTATTGCTTTAAAGATAAATTATTGAAATAAAAGAAGGGATAAATAGAACAAAGATTATAAGAAAAATAATACACTATCTCAGGTTTTTTTTATCTGTGGAATAGGAGGCCTGGATAAGATGATCTCAAAGGTCTCTTTCATGTCAAAATCTTATGCAATCAATCTAACAAAAACTTTAAAGAATTCTGTACATATAAGTTATTGATCCAGTGATTTGTAACAGGAAAACCCTTAGCATACACACTATAAGAAGTATATTAATTATTATCTGTCACATTAATGTCAACTACTTTACAATGCAACACTCTATTTTTCATTTGGGATGCTTCACTCGACCAAATTTACAGTGAAGTACCCAGGCAAGAGAAAACACAGGGCAGCCAAAATAATAAAGTTTTAAGAGCATTTATTACTGGCCAGGACTGATCCCCCAACACCAAGATGGGAGGGATCAGTAATGAGTGGTCTCAGGGCCACATATTTATAGAAAGAAGAGAGAGACATCAAAATGTTTCTTGATACATTTGTCATAATAAAAGGAATTTCTAAATAGGAGGAAAAAGTTATCACTCTAAGGAAGTCATTCCCAGAGAGCAATAAGACAGTATTTCTTTAAGTTTATCAAGTTGTCAAGATCTTAGATTTTTCAGGACAGCACATCTGGGAATGCAAAAATACCATCTGCATTAGGGCATGCAGAACTAGTAATAAACTTCTAACTACAAAGATTCAAGATTATGTTTCTCATGGTCCCATTTGGGGAGCTTTTCCATTTCAACAGGAGCTACTAATTTTTTTCAAAATAAAGGTAGATAAATGATTTGGTTTTAATTTCTTTTCTGCCTATCTCTAATAGAAATAAAAGCTCAAACATAGCTGAGACACAAATAGTGGCATTAATTGTATATTACTAAGTATACTCTAGAAAGAGTGCCAGTGAGGCACTTGGAAATTAAACATCTGTCAAAAAGAAAAAAATTGGTTAACATTCATACAATAACTGGGACTTTCAAGCATGGAGGATGTAGTGTAGGGAAAGTTAAAGAATCTTGTATGATATGAGCTATATTTGGGGATTTTCCCCCTAAATAATCTTATTTGTCCTTGCTACATATACACCAAATTCTTTTTTCTATAATTGCACTTATTAATTAGATGAGATCATCATGATGATGGAAAGCAGGGATTTACCGCTTTTCTAAAGGTCATGTTGAAAAATTTCATGAATCATCTGAGTACATATGCTAGTGTTCTTTAATTAAAAATCATGCACTTATTTCATGATGAAAGTGAGAAAAATGTTTTAAATAGATTTAAAGTTTTAAATTTAAACTAAATTTACATTTTACATAATGTACATATTTACATAAATGGGGCTGAATAATAAGAATTGATTTTTTTGGACATTACAAAATATAACAATGGCTTTGGAAAAAAGGTGAAATCAATTTAAAGACTAGGAAGTATACAGGGCATCTAGGTGGTGTAGAGCTAGAGCACTAGGCTGAGAACTAGGAATATTCATGTCCCTGAGTTCAGATTTGGCCTCAGACATTTATTAGCTGTGTGACCTTAGGCAAGTCACTTAACCCAGTCTGTCTCAGTTTCTCCATCTGTAAAATGAACCTAGAGAAGGATATGGCCAATCACCTCAGTATTTTTGACAAGAAAACCCCAAATGGAGTCATGAATATAGAACATGACTGAGAAATAAGTTAATACTTGCAGGAGACCAATTGATCTGTTTTATAAGAATTGATTTCTTTTTTTGAAAGGGAAGGAGAAACTGACTACACAAAGGTATGAAATTAGATGGTGAGCAACAATGAAGGCAGATAAAAAATCATTTAAAATTACATGCCTAATAATTCTCTGGAGGGAACCAGAGAGTTGGAAACAATAAACTCGGTCTTGGTTAAATAACCAAGTATATGACAGTACACAGATTGGATAATATAGAAAGTGAATTTGATATTTTAACTATTAACACAGGGGACAGGTGAGGCAGCAGATCCATAGAAGTGGGTGGGTAGCAGTCATAGCTGTTGGTGCTGGATGTGTGCCTAAGCATTTACATCTCTGTCAGAGTTGCATGAGGTCAGCAAGTTTCAGTATGCAGAGTCCATTTAATAGCCAATGCTGGTGAAGAGCTTTAGATCAGTCTTTTTATGATATGGTAAAGGAAATAAATCAACTAAGAGCAGAAGTCAAATAGAGCCCTAGAAGAAGGAAAATAGTATGGCTATAAGAAGTCTAGGGTTTCAAAGAATCATAGATATCATCTAGTGTAATACTCTCATTTTACCGGTGAAGACAGTGGAACTAAGTAAGACTTGCCAAAGACTGATAACAAGTATCAGAATCAAGATTTTTAAAAATGTTGTATGTTTTTCTGAACTCTTCTGGATCTTTTCTCCAAAAAGAGAAGCCAGTAGAACATATCTTTTTGGTAGATCATTGGTACATATAGTATATTTTCAAATTGCTGGACATCCTTTCATATCCATAAAAAACTGGATAATTCCATAGAATCAATGTAAGGAATTATAACTCATTCCTAGATAACCAAAATTCAAAGCATTAAAAATTTCTTTTTTCAAAGATAAAGAAGCTAGGGCAACATCAAAGAATAAAGAGGAATGAGCTTAGCTGGGCAAGTACAACTGTATGCAGAAGGAGATGAGAAGTATAGAAAACCAACACTTAAAATACCAGAGCATTCCAAGAAGTCTGCAGCTATTGGATGGATAATGTAGAAGAATTGCACTAGAGGAAAGAGTGAAATTCTAAGAAAGTAGTGGAATGGCAGTGTGTGCCCAATTTGGGCAGAAACAGAAATGAATTGGATTTTTTTATATAGACTTGAAAAGGTGGTTGTCGAGACTGAATGTGGAAGGCAAGAAATCCAAAGATATTTTTTTAAATTTATTTTAAAATTTTATTTTCAATGGAATTAAAAAAGCATTTCTATAACATAGTACAATAAAAAAAATGTACAGCAAGCAGCAAATCTATTATACACAATTTGCTATTCCTTTCAAATATACCAAAAAACTATCATGTACATGTCCTTTTTTTTCCCCTTCCCCTCCATGGCTACCATTAGACACACACACATATACATATGTATATGTTTATTTTTGTATATATGCATTTATTCTTTACATACTTATATTTATCAATTATTTCTCTGGATGCTTTAGTGCCTTTCTTCATATGTCCTTTGTAGTTAATTTAGATATTTATACTAGACAAAATGACTGATATGCTCAAAATTATTTTAAAAATAATATTGTTTATACTATATACCATTTTTCTCTTGGTTCTCCTCATTTTATTCTTCATTATTTAATGCAAGTCTTTCCATGTTTTTCTAAGATCATTGAGCTCATCATTTCTAAACACATTATTTCATCACAATCATATACCACAAGTTCTTCAGCCATTCCCCATTTTGTGGGCATCTCTGCATTTTCTAATTCTTTGTCACCACAAAGATCATTTTGGAATACGTAGAGTCTTTTCTCTTTTTCTGAATCATCTTTGGAAATAAATCAAGTAGTGTATTTTTAATATGATATTCTTTAAGACAATTGGGAATTATCCAGTTTTTTATGGATATGAAAGGACGTCCAGCAATTTGAAAATATATTATATGTATCAATGATCTAACCAACAATTCTTTAAGGGATTGGGCTGACTTCCTCAGAAATCTTTTAACTTCCAATTTAAGCCTAGCTAGTGATGAAAAACTCTTAAATTAAGTTTTGCATTGTTTCTCAAAGAAAACCATCCCTGGAAGTCTTTAAGAAAAGGGTAGATGACCTCACTTTCTGGGTATGTTACAGAATGTATACCTTATTCAGGTATGGATTATATATACTTTAAAATTCTGTGATTTTTATAAATTAGTTGAATAAAAGAAACAATGAGAATCTTGAAAAAATTAATGTGATAGGTGAAATCTTTTTTTTTTTATAACTTTTTTATTGACAGAGCCCATACCTGGGTAATTTTTTTCACAACATTATCCCTTGCACTCACTTCTGTTCTGACTTTTCCCCTCCCTCTCTTCACCCCCTCCCCCAGATGGTAAGCAGTCCTATACAAGTTAAATATGTCACAGTGTATCCTAGATACAATATATGTGTGCAGAACCGAACAGTTCTCTTGTTGCACAGGGAGAATTGGATTTAGAAGGTAAAAATAACCCGGGAAGAAAAACAAAAATGCAAACGGTTTACATTCATTTCCCAGTGTTCTTTCTTTGGATGTAGCTGCTTCTGTCCATCCTTGATCAATTGAAACTGAGTTAGGTCTCTTTGTCGAAGAAATCCACTTTCATAAGAATACATCCTCATACAGTATTGTTGAAGTATATAATGATCTCCTGGTTCTGCTCATTTCACTTAGCATTAATTCATGTAAGTCTCGCCAATCCTCTCTGTAGTCATCCTGCTGGTCATTTCTTACAGAGCAATAATATTCCATAACATTCATATACCACAGTTTTCTCAACCATTCTCCAATTGATGGGCAGCATCCATTCATTTTCCAGTTTTTAGCCACTACAAACAGGGCTGCCACAAACTTTTTGGCACATACAGGTCCCTTTCTCTTCTTTAGTATCTCTTTGGGGTATAAGCCTAGTAGAAACACTGCTGGATCAAAGGGTATGTACAGTTTGATAACTTTTTGAGCATAGTTCCAAATTGCTCTCCAGAATGGCTGGATGTGTTCACAATTCCACCAACAATGTATCAGTGTCCCTGTTTTCCCACATCCCCTCCAACAGTGATAGGTGAAATCTGAAGTAACTGAGAATATAAAGGTTTGAGGTTCTAAGCTTATCAATTATTAAGCAACGCATGCCAATACATAACCTATCAGGATCAAGTCTCCTCAGTTTGACACAAGACCCCAAATACAGGGTAAGCCAGATTTTTAGGCATTAAAATAAAACAATTAACAGAATATAAACCAGGATACAAGATTAGGCAATCTGATTTATAATTGGAGGAAAGATGAGGGACTTTCCAAGTTACCAGAAGGATGAGTGAGTTTTGGGAATTAGAAAGAAGAGCAAACAAATGGACTTTCCCAGATGTGAAATGAGATTTCATTCAGTTCCTATGATTAGCAAGGAGGTGGAATTTAAAAGAAAATAAAACTTGGGGATCAAAATAGACTCAGTTTTATAAGATGGAGTTATTTTAGTTTACACAATTCTTTTAGATAGCATACTAGAATTTATTATATCCAAGAATAGATATTAGTAGGCACAATAAGACATATACTTGAAACTTTGGGAAAACAGATTTCAAAAATTAATTAAAAATTTGGAAGGATGTTATAGCTGTCTCTGGACTATTGCACTGACTATCCCCAGTGCCTAACTCCTTTGCCTCCTTATTTTACCTTGTAAAATCCCCAATTTCCTTCAATATTGAATTCAAATGCCACCTTCCGCATGATATTTTTATTATCCCTAAAGCCCTGTCAAGCTGATAGCATTTTTTTTCCTGAGGCAATTAAGGTTAAGTAATTTGTTCAAGGTCACACAGATAGGAAGTGTTAAGTGTCTAAGGCGAGATTTGAACTCAGGTCCTCCTGACTTCAGGGCTGGTGCTCTATCCATTGTGCCATCTAGCTGTCTAGTATTTTCTTTCCAAAATTATATTGCATTTATTCTATTCATATCTTGCATGTACTTGTATATGTACATGTTGCCTCTCTTTTTAGAATGTAAGCAAGAATTCTTGAGATCTGGGACCATTTCACTTTTATGTTTGTTTTCCCATGACTTAACAGAGGCCCAGCTTATTCTTTGCACCTATTATAAGATTGTTTGATTGACTGTTAGACCTCCAAAAGACATGAGGCTCTAAAATCTAAAAATATAATTCTAACAACTATAAAAATTTTAGTGGTTCCAGAAAGGGAATAAATATCTAAAGATAGCTAAAACCAAAGCAAATGCACAAAGAACTCTCAAATAACTTCAAAATTTAAATTATATTATCACTCCCATCATCATAATCTAAAGAGTTTGCCTTTATATAACCACTTTAAAATTTTGAAGCACTTTTAAAATTTTATTTTACACTCACAATAACACCGGGTGGTAGGGTCTATTACTGCCCCCATTTGATGAAGGTGGGGACTGAGCTAAATGACTAACACAGGGCCAGACAGTCAATGTATTGGGTTAGAATATACAAATGTAAGAGTAGGAGTCCATAACCAAGAATGAATGCCAAATAATATCATGCCTTTGTAAGAAAAGTGTCAGGAGGGAAAAATTCCAGAATGTATGAATATTTATTTTTAAAAAATACTTTTGAGGAGTAAATAATGAAGTGATAGTTATTTGAAGCAGATAGTACAATAGTAACATATCTTAGAAGAGACTTCAGTTTTTTTTTTTTTTTTTTTTTTTTTGAGGTTTAAGAAGTAGAAAAAAAATCAAATTTAAAAAGGTAGGGAAAAAAATAAAAATTAGAGGAAATTGAAGCTCAAGACAGAAAAGCTATTTGTCTAGAACTATCCAGAAGCAACTGTTTCCTACTCAGGAGGCAGAAATAATGGGCAGAAGGTATTAGAGTTAAACATCTATCCTTTAATGGAAGATAGAGGGAGAAATAACAACTAGTACAAGGAAATTGAAGCTTTTTCCAATTTACAGGATCCTATGATCACTGTATAGTTTTACTGAGCCAAATTTTTTTACTATGGGTTTGGGACACTTCCCACTCTTTTGCCTCTGAAATAACCCTTTTGGTTCTGACCCAGGCTATTTTTAACCACCTGGTCTTTGACAAGCTGCTATATTTACATCTTTATACAGTGTACATACAATTTTTGTCTTTTATTCCTTCAAAAACATAGCTAGTTTCACGATCAGCTTTCTTTTCCTTTCAATTTTCATCTCTAATATCACTGCAAACCATCAAAATTTCTTCTGCAAACTTCAGAAGATTCTTGGACATCTTATACCTCAGTATAACTAAAATGATATTATAATAATATCCAGCCAATTTAAATGAATTCAAACTGCCAGGGCAATTAATCAACCAAAAATCACTTATTAAACACCCATTGTGTGCCAGGTATTATGCTATGTATTAAGGATAGAGAGATAAAGTTAAATAGTTTCTGTCCTTAAAGAACTTATATTCTATGAGGGGAGAAATCTATACAAAAATAATTATTTACAAAATAAATATAAGGCAATTTTGGTGGAGAAAATACAAGTTATTATTTAGTCAGGGAAGGTCCTCAAGTCTCATATAGAAAATGGTGCTTGAACTCAATCTTGGAGGAGATTAGGGATTTTTGCAGTCAGAGATGAAGAGGAAGTACATTCCAGAGCTGGGAGTCAACTAGGACAATGTCTCAGGAATGGGAAATACAGTGCCATGTTTAAGGAAAAGTAAGAAGACTAGTTTGACTAGATTGTAGAATGTGTGGATGGAATAGAAAATAAACCTATACAGGTAAGTAACGATCAGTTTATGAGAGACTTTAAATACTTAGCAGAAATGTTTATATGAACTCCTAGATATAATAGGAAGCTATTGAAGTTTATTGGGAAAGGGAACAACATGGTTAGATTTATACTTTAGGAAAATCACCTAGTCCCTATGTGGATGATGAATTGAAGCTGGGAGTGACTTGAAGCAGGGAGGATATTAAAGGAACTATTGCAATATTCCAGGCAAGAAGTGATGAAGGCCTGAACTGAAGGTGACTGTGTGGGTGGAGAGAAAGGAATGGATGCAAAGTATGCTATGAAGGGAGAAATAACAGGGTTTGGCAACTGATTTGATATATGGAGTAAGTGAGGAGACAAGGATGACACACAAGTATCAAATCTGAATGAATGGAAGGATGGTAGTGCCCTCACCAGAGATAGAGAAGTTTGGAAGATAGATAAATTATGTGTGTGGGAGGAGGAGAGACTGGAAAAAGTTGTGGAAATTACTGAAAGATCACTTGCATTGAAATCAAAGACCAAATTATTAAATATAGTCTTGAAAGGGTCATAGCCAAAAGGGTGTGCCTATATATAGATATATACGTATATGGAGGCCACACATTCACCTACAATGAATCAACAGGATCCAAAGGAGTAGTAATCTTTTTGAAATCATGGAGAATGGGAAATGAGCCAGAACCCAGATAATATTCAACAGCAAAAATGAGGCTAAACTTACAAGTATCAGGATTGTTTTCATTTCATAATTCTGATTATTAGTTATTGATAATTAGTTATGAGAATTATTTCTCATTTCAAAAAACAGTTCAAATTCTTTGACTACCTAGCTATTGGAGAATGGTTCTTAAATCTTGGGTTTTATAACAATTCTCTATAAATTTTGACCAGAAACCTTTTATTAGAGATACTTAATGGAAAGATTTTCTTTTTTTTTTTAGTTTAAAATAATATTTTATTTCCTCCCAATTACATGTAACAACATTTTAAAAACATTTGTTGGGTTTTTTGTTTTGTTTTGTTTTGAATTCCAAATTCTATTTTTCCCTCCCTCTCCTGCCTATTCTCTGAGACAGTAAGTAATCTGATATAGGTTATACATGTGCAATCATGTAAAACATTTCCATATTAGTCATTTTGAGCAAAAAAGTCAAAAAAAAAGAAAGAAAGAAAAAAGGAAGAAAAAAACAAAGAGAGAAAATAGTATGCTTCAGTCTGTATTCAGATGACATCAGCTCTTTTTTCTGGATGCAACATTTTTATCATGAGTCTTTTGGAATTGTCTTTGATCATTTTATTGTTAAGAATAGTTAAGTCATTCACAACTGATCATCTTATAATATTGCTGTTACTGTGTACGATATTCTCTTGGTTCTGCTCACTTCACTTAGCATCAGTTCATGTAAATCTTTTCAGTTGTTTTTAAATAATTCTGTTTGTCATTTCTTATAGCATAATAATATTCCATTATAATCATATGCCACAATTTGTTCAGCCATTTCTTAATTCATGAGTATCCCTAAAATTTCTAAATCTTAGCCCCCCCCCCAAAAAAGAGCTGCCATATTTTTGTTCAAATAGGTTCTTTCTACCCCCACCCCCTTTTTTATTCTCTTTTCAATCAGATCTACTAGTGGTATTGCTGAGGCAAAGGGACTTTAGAGCCCTTTGGGCATGGTTCCAACTTGCTCTCCAAAATGGTTGAATCAGTTCACAACTCCACCAACAGTTCATTAGCATTCCACTTTTTCCACACACCTTCAAATATTTATCATTTTTCTATTTTTATCATATTAGCTAATATTATAGGTGTAAGGTAGTACCTCACAGTTGTTTTAATTTGTTTTTTCTATCAATAGTGATTTAGAGCATTTTTTTATATGACTATAGAAAGTTTTGATTTTTTCATCTGAAAATTGCCTGTTCATATCCTATGATCACTTGTCAACTGGAGAATGACTCGTATTTATATAAATTTGACTCCAATCTGTATAAATGTGAGAAATGAAGCATTTATCTGAGATATTTATTGTGAATTCCCTTTTGCCCCAGTTTTCTGCTTTCCTTCTAATCTTAGTTGCACTGGTTTTATTTGTACAAAAACTCTTAAATTTTATATAATCAGAATTATCCATTTTACATTTCTGTCTATATCTTGTTTTGTCCTAAATTCTTCCCTTATAATAGGTGTGACAGGAAAAGGATTCTATGCTCTCCTAATTTGTCTATAGTATCACTCTTTACGTCTAAATCATGTACACATTTTGATCTTATTTTGGTATACAGCTATGAAATGTTGGTCTATATAAAATTCTGCCATACTGTTTTCCAATTTTCCCCTGAGTTTTTGCCAA